>NC_072482.1:63506324-64756324 GCF_027574615.1 Eptesicus fuscus
AATTACACCCTTTTATGTTCTATTTTACTGCACCTGAAAGGGGCAGGGATATCTGGATATCTAATAGCTGCATTTACCGGGAGGTGAGCTGCTAAAAATAGCCCACAATCTGTGGGCGGGCTTCCAGGAAATGCTCGACTTGCTAGAGCTCAGAAGTGAAGAGTGTGTGCAACAAGCCCTGCAGCAGAATCACTTGCCCATGCTGCTTCTAGAAGGTTCAGGGCTGAGGTCTTATTTTTTTAGCAGGTGAACTAGAATCTTAAAGGAATCTGAGCATTACAAAGACAGTTAAAGTTTAATACTGAAAGGTTTGTGGGGCTTATACAGAAGTGACTTTACACCAGTTATAAATACAATGGCCCTCGGTATTTATACAGAGATTGGATCCAGGACCGCTGATACCAAAACCTGCAGATGTTAACGTCCCTCTGCACATCCTCCCGTATATTTTAAATCTCTAGATTACTTATAGTAACTAATACAATGTAAAGACTATGTCAAAAGTTGTTACGCTGTATTATTTAGGGAATCATGACTCCCCCCCCCAAAAAAAAAAAAAAAAAACAACATAATAATAAGTCTGTGCAGTACAGAAGCAACTGTTGGTAAGCCTAACTACATAGCACACCCAGCTACAACATGACATTTTTTAATGTTTTTAATCTGTGCTTAGGTTGAATCCAAGAATGAGGAACCTGCAGCTACAAAGGGCTGACTGTACCATACTACCACCAGCACCAAACATAATTTATATTTTATTTCCCTCTAAATGACATTTCAAGCCCTTAGTGATGATACCTGCTTTTGTCTGTTGATCCTCTCACACCTCAAGTTGGAGAGGCAGCGAGTGGATACCTTTAAAAAAAAAATAAGTAAACAAGGTGAAAAGATTTTAACTTCACAAATGGGTGCTCCTTGCTGTATTTCTTATTATTTAGCACAAAAGATGTCCGGTTTCTCACGATTCATACAAAGAGCAGAGACAAAGCCTGACTCCAATAAGTTTTCATTGTCAGAATTCCGGAGCTGGCGTTTTTCTTGAGTTTAAATGCTCTATGAACAAAGTTGAACATAGTTTAATGCCACTACTTTTTCTCATTTGAACAGAAGTGAGTTACTAAAAGGTCAAACATTACGAATGGTTCTTAGGGAAGAATACTATGGGAATGGAATGCAATGCACTTCTAGTAAGCAGTGTTTTTAAAATGTCAGGACTTATCTGTAGTAAACATTGAAGAATGAGGATAAAAATTCAAAGTTGAATTACTAATTTCTTTTGAACTTTAAAATAATAAATGAGACTATAGCACTGCCTGAAATTAAGATAGCGTATAATCATGCATCTGCTAGAAAAAAGAGCAAAATTAGGGTTTTCTCTATATTTTTAACTAATTGAACTATTGCTTTAGGATTAGGATTCACTAAGACATTTTGTAAAGAAGTTTTCCTACTGCACTTTGGACAAAACAAACAGTGGGTTTAATTAAGGGGATGCTTATGGAAGAGTTAACAAATGTTTTGTCATAAGGAAATAAACACCTTAACGTGTAGTAGACAGCAGTATTTTGAAATGGGAATTGATTCCACCTTAGACTTCAGTTTTGTTTCAAATTGTTTATTTCTATAAAAGGGGGAAGGGGTGTTCCTAATGAAAATCTTTCAATCAGCTATTAATGAATCACTTGTGGTCAGGTTCACAGACAAAAGCCTTTTCATTGACTGAGTTGGGTCAGGTTTCCACACTTTTCATACCCTTTCTCATCCATGAAGACAAATCAAGGCAGAGTCGGAGGGTTGAGGGCCACACACCATTGCAAATTTGTGAAACAGGGGAAGCAATCAAGAAATTTGCTTCAAAGAAGGGCTCTAACTCCAGGTTTTCCATGAACAGTGTGACATTCTCGTCCAATCTTTAAATGTCTGGGGCACAGCATTTTCCTTTGGACAAGAGATGTCATGTTTGGGGGCATACTCGTAAGTGAGCAGTGCTGGGTCTCAGGACTGTTCTGGTCCCAGTTCTACCTAAGTAGCCATGTGACATTTGTCACATCCTCCAAAATTTTCAACCTTCATTCCTGTCAAATTATGGGTGGACAGGCCTTTTCTGAGGTCACATCCTACCAATTCCATCTATATTTCTTGTATTTTCTGGCATGTCTACTTTTTTTTAGTTAGGGTTGGATAATTATTTACATATTAGTAAAACTTAAGAACTATTATTTGTTCTTAAATAAACTTTAAATAATTAAGTTTCAAAATTTAAAAAAGCCCTAGCCGGTTTGGCTCAGTGGATAGAGCATTGGCCTGCAAACTGAAAGGTCCCAGGTTCGATTCCGGTCAAGGGCACATGCCCAGGTTGTGGGCTCGATCCCTAATGGGGGAGTTGCAGGAGGCAGCCCATCCATGATTCTCTCTCATCATGGATGTTTCTATCTCTCTCTCCCTCTTCCTTCCTCTCTGAAATCAATAAAAATATATTTTAAAAATTTTAAAACAAACTTCTTAGTTCCTTCTTGGTCTTGTAATAGTTTAATAAGTCATCTTTTAACACCTTTTTCTGAGGGCCAATTTTAATCACAAAAGAAGTGCAATTCAGAGGACCAAACATCAGAAAGTAATAGAAATGGGGAATAAGAAGAAGAAAAAGAAGAAGAAGAAGAAGAAGAAGAAGAAGAAGAAGGAGAAGGAGAAGAAGGAGAAGGAGAAGGAGGAGAGGAGGAGGAGGAGGAGAATGGGGAAGGCAACCAAGGTCAGAAAAGTAAGCAATTTCTTCTCTTCAGCAACACCATTTGGTTTAGTAAATTAAGCAGTGGTTGATATACTCACTGTGTGGGTGCAGAAGAGAAGGCTATATCATTAAAAGAGAGAATACAAGAGATGATTAAAAGTCAGATATTAACCATTTGGCTGTGGGTTTTGTGTGCCATTTTTTATATTCATTGCTCTCCCACAAAACTAAAACATAACTAGTTACATAGTGTTGTTAACACAGGATATTGAGGTTGTAATAATATGACAGCATTGCAAAGAACCCTTGAAGTTCACAACTCATTTCACACATTCGGCTTCCCTCTGGCACCTGGGACCCAGGCTTCCCTTGCAGCCCTGGCTTCATCCGGAAGGTCATCTGGAAGGATGTCCAGTCTAATTAGCATATTACACTTTTATTATAATAGATGACTCTCCATTTCTGGACCTAGAGGTATTGAATGAGAGCTATTTGTTTTGTGTTTTTAAGAAAGAATTCACTTATAAATGATTAGGACATTTTTATTTAGGGAAATGGATAGACAGATAGATAAATAATAGATATCACTATGCTAAGTTTTTATGAAATTGCTAATGTGTGTATGTGTTTGAGAGAGAAAAGTATTGTCAAATCCTTTTGATATGAGAAAGCATTGCATTGGAATAGAAATATGTAGCTGAGCATGCTGTGATTTTAATTTTGTGTTTTAAGTTACTGTAATGAAATAGTAGATATTGATACTCACACATTTTTAAAAAACAACCCAAGCCCTTTGCTCACATGGGTAATAGCTGCTCTGCTGGGAAAGCCACTGCATCAGGCAGCATGTGCAGAGCCCAGAGAACGATCTCCTGTGTCGCTGCACATGAGACCCCTTCTCAGTTTCCCTGGTTTCTAGTTACCATGTCCCTGAAATAAATTTGGATAAACAAGCTTCACTCTACTAAAAGCAGCAAATCTGATCAAAAGTTACTCAGTCTTACTTCTAGCCCTAAGACCCAGTGAATATATTAACTCATGGCTAGAATGCAATGAAATTTTTTTTTTCCAAGGTAGTGAAAAGTAAAAATAAATACATGAAAAACAAGCCAGCCATCAGAAAGTTATCACTGATGGTTCTCTCTCCCACTTCCAACCACTCCCTGGTCTCGGCTTCTCTCCCACTCTCCCCCTCCCACTACCTAGCTCACTAACCCAGAGGCTTGTCAGCTCGCACCAGTAGACTAACAGCTGTACCCCTTGCTTCCCTCCCTCTCCCACATAACACTCACTCTTCCTAAAACTGACGGTGTCATCATATCCTCATGCTCAAATCTTATGTTATAAAGTTCAGATTTGGTCTTGTACTCAAGACCCTCCATGATCCAGCCTCAGCTTTCCTTTTCAGCTCTACTAGAGGCCCGATGCACGAAATTCGTGCAAGAGTAGGCCTTCCTTCCCCCAGCTGCCAGCATCAGCTTCCCTCTGGCACCTGGGACCCGGGCTTCCCTTGCAGCCCTGGCTTCATCCGGAAGGTCATCTAGAAGGATGTCCAGTCTAATTAGCATATTACACTTTTATTATAATAGATGACTCTCCATTTCTGGACCTAGAGAGATGCTTGGCTCCAAACCATAGTGTTCACTAGCCCCTAGATTAAACCTATACTGTCCTGTTGCTGCAACCTTTTCATGCTGTTCTCACTCTCCCGCACATGCTATGTGTTGGACAGGTACTCTCCAACTCACAGAATCTTACCCATCCTTTATTGCCAGGTTCAAGTTTTCTTCCTCTCTCAGAATTCCATTAACAAGTCATGGATGTATTACTAATCTTGCTTTTCACATTTACTCTTTTAGTTAATAGTTTTACTTTCCGTGGATTTATTGTTTCTTCCTCCAGCTGGGCCATGAGGTCCCTGAAGAATTGACCTTAAGTTTTGCTTTTCTCTGACCCCTGCCCAGTTACACCCAAATCCTCATTTAGGACTTCTTAAGTGATATGAAAAATGATTATAAAATGCATCCATGTCCCTTGATGTTATGCTTACATGCAAAATCAAACTGTCCATCAATGGGAGTATTCCTTGACCAGAGCTGTCATCAAATGAAATATACATATGTGGTAAAGTATAAAATATATAGAATTTACACATGCTTGCATTATTTATTCTTAGATGTCAACAGTCTTTCAAGTACTTACATTAAGAAAAGTCAATGAAAAATGATAGGTAAAAGTATTAAATTATTCTCTCATTTTTCATTACTGACATTAAACAGGATTCTAGTCTTTAGGCATAAGATTTATCACAATCAACTGTTTTGGTATAAAAAAAACTTGAAAAATGTTCCCTTGCTTTCTCCTTTTAGCCAGTGTTCAAATAAATAATAATAGTGGTTCTATCATAGACCAAATATTCTTTCTTGTGATTCACAATTAAAATTCTATGTGACCTGTAATTTTTTTTATAGCACTAACTTCAGGAAAAACTTAAGACAAAGCCTAATTAGTTTTAAGAATTCTTTTTAAAAAAAGAAAGAAAGAAAGAAAGAAAGAAAGAGTTCAAAATAAAGCCTCGGAGGTATGAAGGAGCTACAACCGCATAGCTCTGCTAATTAGAAAGAGCAAATTGAATCAGCTTTGGTGATCAGCTTTATGGGGTTTCTGTGGTGAAATTTTCATGCCACAGCAGTCACCCCTCCCCCTCTCCTGCTTACCCAAAGTATTCTCAGAGACAAGGAGCTATTTTTAATTAAAAAGAAAAAAAAAAAGAATGACATTATCATCGTTGGAAATGGTCGTGATTTTAGACAATTGTGAACAGTCTGCAAAGCCTAGTTTTTGCATTACCTTAATTTTTTATATAATAAAGCAAAAGATCTGTTTCTAGGCCGTGTCAAGGTCTTAAGTTTGTAGGAATTAGCTTTATATCTGGATGATGTTTTGTTACAAACCATCTTGTTTTTACATTATATTTTATAACCTGGGAAGGGGAAATAGAAAACTATAATAAGAAATTAGAGAGGCAGAAGATGTAGGTGATTTTCCTGGCTTTCCTTCAGGGAATTTCTGGTGCTGTACACAGGACCTTTAACACCAATGGGGAAATTTTCTCTGCAACTTCTTGCTGCAGGGCCCGGGGAGAGGGCAACATGGCTGCTATCCATGCTTCTACCTTGGCTGAGCGGGCACACTTTCACCAAACTGGCCGGTGTTTATGCCTCTCAAAGTCCCATCCTCATAGATGCAGGAAGATGTCTGGGGTATTCGCCCACCTGTATTATTTAAAGACCACATTTGCCTGATTTTCTGAATACTTCTTTTTCTGCCTATGTTTTCTTTCAGGAGTTTTATGGTTTCAAGTCTTATATTTAAGTGTTTAATCCATTTGGAGTTTATTCTTATGTAAGAATGTGGTCTGGTTTCATTTTCTTGCATATATCTATCCAGTTTTCCCAGCACCATTTATCGAATAGACTGTCTTTACCCCATTGTATGATCTTGCCTCATTTGTCAAATATTAATTGAGCATATAGGCATGGGCTTATTTCTGGGCTCTCTGTTCCATTGATCTATATGTCTGCTTTTATGCCAGTACCAGGCTGTTTTGATTAGTGTTGAATACTTTTTAATTATCATTGCTATTGAGTTAGAATTTCTTAAATATGTTGTTGTTGTTTTAATGAACTTCCATGCCACTTGTCTTTCAACACCATCAAGTTCTGCTCCTTTGGTGCACAGAAGGCTGTATTTGCAAATGCAGCACTATTGCTGAGAGTACCTTCAGTGCTCCTGGAAACCGGCCCTCAGGTACCCAGTGCTGTCAGAGCACACGTCCTCCCCACAGAGATGGGGAGATCATTCTACCCCCACACGATGTCACACGTGGTCACTGCAAACCCCTTTCTCCATCCCTCTCATGATCTCACAGAGACCTTTCAGCTTCTTCATTGTTACCCCAAACCCTCAGTCCATTACATATAACCTGGACAAGAGAGATTAGGGGAAATTTCCACCACATAAAGACTCTAGTGCTAATACCTCCACCTCTCCTTCAGCCAAATAAAACCACATGGAAGTCAACTTGGGCCCACCAACTTCCCAAGCTCATCAGACAAATCCAGATAAGTTTCAGTTTCCCTTAGACCCACCTTGGACCCTCCTGGCTCCATATATGTTATAAATGCAAAGGCTAAAGCTCAAGTCCCCATACTCTCTGGACCACAGATGGCCAATTAGGGCATCTATTCCCTTGCTGTTGTACTTTAAACCTGACCTTGACATTCACCTTAACCACATTTCACTGAAAACATTTGAAGAACTATGTTATATGGTCTTCTCTGCCCCAGGTAGGAACTTCCTCTAGAGATGGACCGGCCCTTTAGTAGAGTGCTCCAAACAGACTGGGCCTGCTCTCAACCAGGACTTAGAAAATCGGGAGCACATTTGAAAGATGTTATAGGATGACTAAATATTCAGAGCACTAAGAATAGTGGAAGAAATCAAAAGGCTCTAGGGCAGCATCCCACAGGAGAAAAGAACATGTGCTTTGGAATCAGAGAGACATAGTTAAACCCCAACTTTGTCTTAACTGTGACTGTGAGTATTTGCCTAGCTTCTCTGAGTCCCAGTTTCCTAACCTCTGAAATAGAAATTATATATACTTTACAGATTGTCTTTATTGTCTAATGTCTAATAAGAGATATTAGAAACATAATGGAAATGAAAAATGAGTAAAATAGAACTCATAGTTCTTCTCACTCACAATGAAAGGGTTGGAAAATGTGGGAACTAAAACTCTTACATTATAAAAATAGTAGAAACAATGCCGCCCCTTCCCTTAAACATAAGCCAGCCACTATTAGGAACCCTTGAACCAAAAGAGCTCTTAGGGTTTTGGAATACAGAAACATTAAGACTGGGCACATCAGCTGTCCTATATCAAATAGCCACTTCCTTCCACCTAAAAATTATTCCATGTTTTTCATGGATTGAGGATCTATAATGATCTGCATTTTATAGCCACTTAAGTATAACAAGAAACTTCAATTTAAGATCAGCTAGTAAAGTTTTAAATTAATAGGCATTACTTTCTACATTCTGAGTTCAAATCTATGTCATTTTCACAATTACAGGATAGAGGAAGAATAGATAGATAGATAGATAGATAGATAGATAGATAGATAGATAGATAGATAGATAGATAATAGATAGATAGATAGATAGATAGATAGATAGATAGATATAGATAGATACATCTCTCTCTCTCTCTCTCTCTCTCTCTCTCTCTCTCTCTCTCTCAATGCAACTACTGATGCATAAAAAATCCCATTAGAGTTCATTGATATTTTTCTTGAGCTTCTGTTTAAAATAGATGGCTTTGTTGTACTAAGGGTATTTTTTATTTGCAAGGTTCACTTTGTATTTGAAGTAACACAAAAAAGAAAAAAAAAAAAACTCCCATAAAGACAAAACAGCGTTCTTGTTATATAAAGAAAGTTTTTGTTTGAAATATCTTCAGGTAGCAGTAATAAACAGGAATATCATTATATTATGTAAGTTTTATTATATGGGATGACTAATATTGAAAACTAGCAAATTGTCCTGACCTATAGTAAAAATTGATAAGATGCATCTTAGTGGTTGCCTTAAGAGGCTGCTTGCTGTCAGAATAGATTGGTTATACACCCAGCAGGGGTTTCCGGAAATTCTCCTTACCCTGGAAGAATCAGTTGAAGCAACATGCCAGGAGAAACATAAACACTGGATAAACACCTATGCATGCTCTGTGCGCTTACCACTTACAAACCGGGAATCACAAAGAAGCTGTCTAAGCCAGGATGTATATGCCAAGTATAAATAAATATGATTTGAGATATAAATGTTCCTGATCCACCTGTAAGCCTTAGATTTTACTTTAAAAAATTCCCTATCTAAAGGGGAGTTTTATGAGGCTAATAAGTTTCAGGCATAAGTTTAGAAGGAGAAGTGAATTTTTTTCCTAAAAGTCTTCAGAACTTTTATGCTTATGATATAAATTCTAAATTTGAACATTGAAAGGACTCACAACCCATAAAATACGCATGGCATTCCCAGACACACTTTTTAAATTGCTACAGTCTAAATTAAATATGTATTTATGCATTTCTCAATGGATTATTCTCCCTTGTTAACTAGATTGAGAAAAGGCAATAAAATATTCAGTTGCCTAGTAAAGTCTTTCCAATAAAGAATTTAGTTATAACAGCTACTCAAGCAGCAAATGTCATATTTGGGGATGACCCTAGAAATGTTCATCTACTAATCTTTGATTAAAATGTCCTTACTGATGAACTGAAAATGAATAAAAACTAAATTGTTTCAAATTTGTCTAAATAGGGACATAGCTTTATGGAGGAGCTGTGGCAATTTTGAGATGATTATTATACTTCTGAGTGAAAAATTTCAAGTAGTTGGTAAAGATATTTCAGAGACTAAAAGGCATGAATGGTTTCAGTGATCAGCATTTTAATCTTTGGGGCAATTGCTATTGGGGAGGGGGATAGAAATAAATGACAATGTTCCCTTCCTTGAGGAGCCATTAGAGCATTGGAGAGACAGTTGTGTCCACACCTGAATGCATTACAAGTGAAATCTTTGACAGTAGATATAACAGGCTCCAAGCAAAGCTCTTAAGGAGCACTAAAAGAGTGACTAATTCTGACTCATGTCACCTTTGATATCCCACTGCTCAGTTATTCTGCTCTTCTGTAAAACTTTTCCACCTTCCCACTTCAGTTCCTTTGGGTTCCTGTAACTCTTGTCGGGTCCATCATTTTTTAAAGCTATTATGGGAAATTGCAATTATTTTTCCGTGGCTAATTCCAAATGTTATCAACATTTTACAGAGCTACAGACTGTCTGTGATGGTGTTATTAGATTGGTTTTATATTTTAAGGGCTTTCAAATGCTTTTACAGGTCAAACACTAGAGCACAGTCTTAAGTCAATTCTAAAACTTTTTAGCACAACATTTATACTATTCTGTTTGAGCTGTAAGTGTCAAGGACCATATGATCTTTAGTGCTTAAATTCTCAAAGCACCTTGAAGTTCCCAATGTCACATTTGTATACATATTTTCTTTATCAGATGGATGGTTTATAAGTATTCAGAAAAGTGAGTTGGTGATTTAACCAATTACAAAAAAGTTTATACTAATACAAAACAATTTTCAATTGTTCCATTGTGCTTTTCTTAATGTAAGGTTTTAATGTGCCTTTATATGTATTTAACTGCAGCCATTACAGTCTACAAGTCAAGAATCTGTGAACTAGCAAGTAAAAATTTGCATCATGAACAGGATAAGCTTTAGAAGAACCATAAGAAGATAATGACCAAATCTCTCTCACTCAGACATACACTCAGACACACACACACACACACACACACACACGCACACTTACACACACCAAACTGTGGGTAGTATTTCCTTGTAAACATTAAGTCTAAAAGAACATATCTCATCAATGAATAAGTATAAATTGCAATAAAAAATATCTTTTTAGGAAATCATGGTCTTTAGCAATAGAAAATCACTTATTTTAAACTAGAAGCCCGGTGCATGAAAATTCATGCACTGGAGGGAGCGGTCCCTCAGCCCGGCCTGCCCCCTCTCACAGTCCGGGAGCCCTCAGGGCCTGGAGGTGACCCAGTGATCAGGGGAAGGCGACACTCCCATCACACCTCTGCTGCTGCCACTACCGGCAGTGCAAGCCTTGGCTGGCCCTGGTTACCTGAGCCTTGGGTGGCCCTGGGTGACTGGGCAGCCGCCATCTGGGGGACTCCAGAGGCAGGCATGCGGCAAGGCCGCCCTGGCAGGGCTGAGGGGACTGGGTGCCGCCATCTTTGAGGGTGTGGCAGTCAATTAGCATATTCCCTCCTTATTGGGTTTGGGCACTGCCATCTTTGAGGGCAGGGCAGTCAGTTAGCATATTCCCTCCTTATTGTCTGTGGGCACTGCCATCTTTGAGGGTGTGGCAGTCAATGAGCATATTCCCTCTTTAATAGATAGGATACTCGGGGCCACTTCAAAGCTACCTGTTGGCCCTGATATCCTGTGCTCTGCCTCCTTCTCACAAATCACTTCTCCATTAGAACATCACAGAATGTCCAGCCTAGGAAGAACCTTAGAGCTCATCCAAGTTAGCCACCACACCCACTCATATGCTCACACTCACCTTACACACAAAACAATCTCAACCCCAAGAAACTTGCTAAGGTGGGCATGGTAACACCTCTGGGACAAGAATTCTTCAAGTTCCCAGCCATAGGCCACTGAAACAGATCCTCAAGCCTTCCATCAATCAACATTTTACTTTCTGCTGTAGAGCTGATCTACAGGTAGAGAAAATAAATGTAATAAATAAATCTACCCTAAGATACGAATCTCTTTTCTCCAACCCTCACCAGAATTATTTACTGGATTATTTTATTATTTCATTAGTTACTATGATGATCATTAAAGAACTATTTACTATTGTAAATACATTTCTAAGTGGTCTAGGGGTATGGGATCTTTTCCAGAGCCATTTAGACCACATAGTTACCTTCACCACCTATGGTCAAGATCACTGCCGTTGGAAAGAAAACAAGGAGAATTTCTCAACTCCCTTCTGGATCCCCTAAATGAGGAAGAACAGGAGTAAGTTCTGTCTCTGAGCCTAATTTCCCTCCCTCACTGTTTGTTATTGGTTGCTTGGGCCCTGGTGTCCCAGTCCAGTCCTTTGCTCTTAGTGATGGTGACAACCACTACCTTAGGGATAAGAGGCTGTGCTTACCAGGGGCTGGTCCTGTATCCATCCCATCCCTCCCTGCCCAATGCCAAAGATGCAGAGGATCCAAGCTGCCTGTGCTCTAGGACATAGACCCCCAGGAGGTCCCCAGGATAGTTTACCGCTTCGTCCAGTTCACCTCGCCCCATTTCTCCAGCTCACCACTCTCTTTAAAAATAGAAAATGGGAACAGTGATTTTGACAGCCCTGTACTTTTCTGCTAGTGATGTCTCCCTGAGCTTCTTTCTTTCCTTTCTTCGGGAGGGTGTTTCTATGGCCCCCTGGGTGAGAATGGCCCCAACGCTGTGTTTTCACAGGGGACTCCTCCAAGGGAGTCCAAGGGAAAGCCCATCCCAGGGAAGCCACCATCTGCCCCAGGCTCATCATGAGGAGGAACATGGGCTCTGCCTCTGGGGAGCTTGGGTATAACATGTAGTTCCAAAGGGCAAAGATGGTGGACTTTTCCCTTCACCTTTATCAGAACAGGCCTCTACTCTTCATTTCTTTCTCAGAATCTGGTAACCAGTTCATAGAACAGAGGCATCTGCTCCCATTAAAAAAAAAAAAAAAAAATACAGCGTATTAGATTCAGCTTTGGGGGAAAAAAAAAGAACCTTAAATTTGAAGAAAAACTTTGTTTAATCACATCAAGTTTGTGTCACATGGTGAAAAATGCCAGGAAATTCCAAGCTAAAGGCAGATACTTCATCCATAACTCATGCCATGGGGCTTACTTTATGATTTCACATGCTTGCAAAGAGAGGAGGAAGCAGCAGAAAAACTCTTGAGTTGTGTGTATTTTGGTTTTTGTTTTGTTTTATATTTTGGTCTTGTCAGTGCATGTCATAACCTTGGCATTATTCCATTTTTTAATTTAATAAGAATATGAGATTATACTGATCCTGCTCTCCTATTTCTGGTTAGTGCTGAACAAGCACTTTTGGCACTCTCCACTCAAATTACTGCCATGTTGCTCTGGGCCTTAGTATGTTTGGCTATGAACTCAAGTGTCTTGACCTACCATCTATCTTTAAGGCCTGAGAAAGAAATTATTTTCGCATTCCTGCTCTTAGCTCATATACATATAAATCTGTGATCTATGACATGTCTGCAGCTCTGAAGTTAGCACAAAACGATGAAGAACAAAAGGAGCAGAGGGGATTGGGTCGGGGGAGGAGGTAGGAAGAAAAAACAACACAGACCCACAAGCAGAATAGTATTAAATTTCCTGCTTTGTGCCCAGCCATGGGTTCTGGATCTTATAAATGGAATGAAGAATGTATGTAACTCCAAAAATATGTAACTCTATCTCTTTTAAATGTGGAAAGTACTCATTTTTCAAACTGAGTACCCTGGATTTTTGTGTTGCCTTTAGAGTTGTTCAGTATGTAATAAAAATATGGAGCCAACCACAGACAGTGCCATTCACCTTTTCAAGGATTTGAAAGCTTGTTCAAATGTTTGGAAATAAAGGAGGAAAAAAATGAAATATTAACACCAAGTATCGCCTGGTGACATAATCATGATTATGATTGTCAGTCATTGTAACAGAAGAACAAAGCATGTCAGGAAACAGTGATAGAAATATGGTTTAGTGAAATAGAGAAGTCTCTGTGATAGATTAAACTTTAGGATCAGTTCTCAATCAATGAGCAAGTATTTATTGAAGAACAACCAACCATATGCTTTGCTTACTATAAACAAACTATGGGGCCTGCTCTCAGTGAGCTTCCAATCTAGTTTCAGTATGACAATATAGGATACGGGATATAGGATAGGGCACATGTAGCCGCCAGACTTAAACACTCATATGCAAGTATTAATCATGGTGATGCAACAAACACTCCTGCAATGGGTAAATCCATGACTGGACAGTCAGACACATTTGGGTTTTAGTCTGACCTTAACTCATTCTTTCTACAATATTTACTAGTAGACACTGGTGGCGCAGCAGTGAGAGTGACAGAGATAGAAGCCCTTCCTTCAAGGAGCTTACAGGGTAGTCTCTGACAGGTACATATGTAATCATACAAACGTAAAACCCCAAATTATTATAAACACTGAGGGAAAAGTATAAGGTGAAGAAGAGAATATAAGGAGATCCCAATAGAATGGGGAGTGAGGCAAGGCACTTCTAAGGCAGAAGCCAGAGAGAATGTCATCAGGCCAGCGAGGAGATCATGGAACAAAGGAATGCTCAGAGGCAAAGAACACGGCTTACAGCACAAACACTCCCCCCAATAAAGAGCACAGCATTTGGGACTGAAATGATCTTGTCCATGAGTTAACCTGCCTGGAGCTCAATCTTCTCATTAGCAGAGTTAAATATATTAATACATAACACAGAGTTATATTAGAAAATCAATAACAATTAACATCTTCACAGAAGCAGCAGATTATCCTAGGAAAACCTACCGAGATCATACCAAGGGTTCGTCAAGTGCCTACTGAGGAGCATCACGGACTTAAGAGGAAAAAATATATCATGTATTTACAGTACCATAGAGAGGAAACAAATCCTAAAAAATATGGAGAACACGTGATGTCTGCAGTGGGAGATCTTTAATGGTGGAGCCCTTAGGGGTCAACACTTTCTTTTTTAGTTCAGCAAAGTATTAGATTTATGAGGCAGTATGTTCAAAAGTTCACATATCTAAATATACAAACTGACTTGTTTGTTTTGGATCATTCAGTGTCTGAGGGTGAATTATTCATCCAAGCTTCAATAAATTAAAATTTTTCAATTTGTCAGTTGAGAAATTTTACTTAAGGAAATAAAAGAGATATCCACCAAGTTTGGACGGGCTTATGCATTTTTTTAAAGCTGGCTCAAATCTCCAGAAGTAGAAGAAAGTTCACGTTATTCATTAATGAGTGTCTTGTACTCTACTGATTTATAGTACATGTAGAAACAAATCCTGAGATTGGTTGAAACTCAAATCTAAAAACAGCAAGAATTTACCTGCACATTATCTGACCCAATGATGACACTTTGATAGGAAAGAGAATCTGCTGTGAGAATCAAAACCAGTGGAATTTCCCTCTATCATGTAATAACTTTTAGTAACACTCCATTCCCTTTCAAAATCGCATTTCTGTATCTTTTTGTTCTATGGCTTAAACATACTTTTCCTTTATGCTTTTGGTGACTTCAAACTTCTGAAAACAATTACAGTTTTGGCCCATTTTTATCTACTAGTAGATTCAATAGGAAAATGGTTATCCTATCAACCACTCCACATGAAAAAGAATAGTCCCAAAAAGATGATAGGCGGTCCAAAACCCATTAGAATTCCGATTTTTCTTAGGAGAAAAACAAAAGACTATTTGACTCCCCCCTCCTAAAAAAAATCATGGCTATTAACTTCACTTTAACTTTTTTCACTGTATTATTTAAACATCTCTCCTCAAAAGTATGTATTTTCAATTCATTTTGTCTGCTTTCTTTTATAAACTTGATAGGAAGTAGAAGAACCTAGCATGATTTCTCTGTTTACTTGTGGAATGCAGAGGTTATGCACATACCTTGCAAATTTTACAACAATGTCCTAGGAAATATCTCCCAGTATTTGCCATTACCTATTTTTTTTCAGCACTCTCAGGCTTTCTTTTTATGATTATTGACAAATATATTTGTCTTCCATTATAACTCCTATGTTAAGGGAGAAAAAAAACCCAAAATCAAATCCCAGATTTGCCCCATCTTCCTTAATCTGAGTATTATCATTAGAGTCGTTTTCACCCTTGCACATCCATAGCTTAACAGAAAACCACATCTTGTCTCTGAAATTGGAGTTTATATAAAGCACTTTTCCAGACCCTCACACATAGTGGGCATGTGAAATAATAGTTTCCTTCCCTTCATCCTTTTACATACTTCGTTGCATCTCTGATACAGTATTGCTAGCCTACTGATTTAAATTGTAGTTTAATAAAAATTAGTCATTTCTTTTTTTAAAATCTCCTATTAAACACATTTCCTTGAATTGAACCTGTGGATTTGAACTCATCCTCCATTTTACTTCTCTCTCATTCATCTTATCTAAACCTAGTTTTCCCTATATGCCTTTTGCTCTTCTCCTATCTTCTAATTTCCCCAGCATTCCCTTGCTTCTCTAGGAGCTACCAAAAGTTGTATGCTGGGGGAGATTTCAAATCCAGTAATATATCCTCATCAATCAGCACATGTCTGCTCACCACAGCAGACTGCCTACTCTGTGCCAAGCACTCTATTGGATTCTGCTGGGTGTAAAATCATGCATTGCACATAAACTTTACCTTCAAGATCCAAAGTTGGCTTGAACACAAAGCTTGGATACAAGTTAGTCCTCGAGTCCCACTAGGTAATGTGAAGAAAAGTCAGAGAAAAAAATGAGGTAATTGAGGCTAGAACACAGCTTCATGAGCTGAGCCAGATTTTCATATATACAGAGGAAAATCAGAATCCGTTTGGGGGCTAAATCATGTTCTGTTCAGTGGAATGCCAAGTGAGAGGGTCCAAATGTGCATTGTGTTTGTGTCACATTTGTTAGTCTTGGGGGAATGAGTTTCTGATTATTAGGTAGCAATGATTCTGCCTAGTTAGGTGTTGTTGGCACAGTAGATGGAACAGCAGGAACTTAGCAAGGGCATAGCAACGCCCATGTAAACTTTCCGTTTTAGCACACTTGACAGGTTTCTCAAAGCAGTCCACATTTGTGATCTTAGTTAATCTACAAAGTAGATAGCAACCATAGATTTCATTTTAAAAATAAGAAAATTGAGTCTCAGTGTAAGAAACTTATCTGGTGCCTTCTGGTAGAATGATAATGAAAACATAGGACTTGGCCTGACCAGCGTGGCTTAGTGGTTGAGCATCAACCTATGAACCAGGAGGTCGCAGTTTGATTCACAGTCAGGGCACATGCCAGGGTTAAGGGCTGGATCTTCAGTGGGAAGCATGCAGGAGGCAGCCAATCAGTGATTCTCTCTCATCATTGATGTTTCTCTTTCCCCCTCTCCCTTCCTCTCTGAAATCAATAAAAAATATTTTTTTTTAAAAGAAAGAAAACATAGGCCTTTTGATCCTGAGCTCAGAGCCCTTCCAACTATAGCAAATGCAATTAAATAAATAAATAAATAAATTCACAGCTTCAGAAATTATATAGTAATAATTTTCCATGAATATGTTCCTCAGAAGTAAGGCTTATGGGAAAGAATATTTATTAGGTCTATCTGTAAAATGTCTAATTACTGATTACAGGAGGAAAAACCTAACTCAGCTAAAAGTAAGACATAATTCTTTTGGCTTGCATAATAATTATCTATAATAATAAAAGTGTAATATACTAATTAGACCAGACATCCTTCTGGACAAAGCTGGGGCTTCGAGGGAAGCCCAGGTCCTGGGTGCCAGAGGGAAGCCGGTGCTGGCAGCCAGGGGAAGGAAGGCCTACTCTTACACGAATTTCGTGCATAGGGCCTCTAGTTTTAACTATACACTGAGTGGCCAGATTATTATGATCTCTGAACACATAATAACCTGGCAACTCAGTGTATATCATATATAAAAAAAGGCTAATATGCAAATTGTCCCCTTGACCAGGAGTTCGACCAGCAGGCAGGTCAGCCAACCGCCCATGTCCCCCTCTCCTTGGCCAGGCTGGCCGGACCCCACCCATCCCACCCATGCACAAATTCATGCACCGGGCCTCATATATATACTGAGTGGCCAGATTATTATTCATTCAGAGATCATAATAATCTGGTCACTCAGTGTATATTTATATAAGAATAGCCTTTTTAGTTAAGCTTTTAAAATTTCAAATGCCTCACATATGTATGACCATTCATATATTACAAGTCCTAAGGATGAACAGAAATGGTTTTTATTGGCTACCAAAAGCATAGTTCAGGTTCAGCTTATGACCTGAATTTTAAGATGCAATTACACCTGAAGACTGTCTGAATTCTTTACCTAGCCTTCAGCTTTCCCAGTTAGCATTTGTTAAATACACTAATACCTGTTTGTTCTATTCTTTGCTTACAATTCAAACATTTTAATTACCCACATATTTGAAAATACTAAGAATAGTGAATCCTAAGCATGTTTCCTTCATATATTGTCTAAAGAACTCAATAAAGCATCATGGAATATGGGCAACCACTATTGCTTTTGCTATTATTTATTCTTAATACACACACCTTGTAACCTTAATAACCATTAATTAGGCCCTAACCTTGGGGCAGGAACTGTGCTAAAATTACAGATATTACATCATTTAATTTTCTCAAAAACACTATTAGGGGAGTAACCAAATATAGAAAGATCATTTACTGTGGTAATTCTGTCATTGGAATACTTTCACAAAAAGAAAAATATTGCCTCTTTCTGTTACCCTAAAAAAAAAATAGTATTTAAGTAGCTCTTTTCTCCCTGCTAACATCCCCCTGCGAGACGGATGTTGTGCTATAAATAAATCACAGCAGCAGATGCTTAAATGAATGCAGAGTTATTTTCATTGATTCCCTCCCAACCCTGTTAATTCCACTTACCTGGGGCTCCTACTAGAAGCCATGGAGGCACCATGCAGGTGCCTGCTGTGTGGGTAACATTTTGCTAGAGATAATGTGCATAAGATGAGACCAAATCGACTTCATTCATCTATATCCTTAAATAGGCAATTGCCATTAACTCCTTGCCAGCAGAAGTGCTGAGCGTGCACCCCCTCCTCTGTGCACCTTGCTGAGCCCTTCCTCCATTCCCCCATCCTGAGGTGTTGACTCCCTCAGGCAATGGCCTGGGAGCCAAAGAATTTACCAGCCCATTGCATTTCATCCTTAGTCTTTCATAAACTTTCATGGCCTCTGGCAAACATTTGTTTGTTCATTCATTTAGTTGGCATACATTTATTGACTACCTGCTACTGATGAACTAATGGGCATCTCATCACTGGTGATACCAATATGATTTACTACATTCTCTCTCCCAGGACTATTTGGATTTTAACAAGGGAAATGCCATAATTCAAAGTAATGAGCATTAGGCTAATTAACAAATACACTAGAGGTTACACTTTGGACAGAAGCCCTCTCAGCTGCCCTTGGGCCCTACCTGGAAGTACTCCATCTGAAAGGAAGTCCAGCTTTGATCTCCCTCAGCGCTCACTGATGCCTTCTCAGCTAACAAGTCCCTGCATTTAGAACTATCTTCCCACCACCAGAATGTGAGTATAAAAGGTATCTGAGACTTGGGCATATTAAGTTTTTTTTTTATAACCAGGCAGTCTCAGAGACAACTTTTGGGAACATGTTTTCTCCACAGTTCTTTATTTATGCAGGAGTTTATGTGAACAGTTTTTTGAGTGGACGGAGAGAAGAGGAAAGTAGGTGGAAATGTAAGACAGTTCCTTCCTTCAAAGCATTTCATGGTGTTGAGGAGAGACAGACATTACCACACACTCACAATCACACACACAGAGTGGTCAACAGAGAGAGAGAGTGAGGAATGATGCTGAGTGCAAAAATGGAAATGGAAGTGTCCCACCACAAGAGTCGAAATGAAAACATTGGTGTCGTATTTGGAGTTACAGCTCTCCACTCCTGTTTCCCAAGGTTAATATGCTTATTTCTTGCATTTCTATCATTTTGCTGGTCAACCTCCTAGCCTTTATGACCGGCAGTACTATCTATGCAGAGGCATTACAGGGAGTCCTAAAAGTGTTTCTAAAAGTGGGGCCCATGAACCCCAAGCTTGAGAATCACCTAGGGCATCTGTAAATGTGGCTTTCTGCTTCTCCACTCCAAACACATGAATCACTGGGACACTGAACCAGCATCTGACATGCCAACTACACGTCACTAATGCACGTCAAAGTTTATAAACTGCTCTAAGAATAGCACTGGACTATAATCATTAAGCCCTCCTTTACCTCATTTCTAAAATTAAAGGTTGCATTAGATCATTTCTAAAGTAACATTCATCACAAATATTCTGTAATTCGAGGTCAAACATTTCTATTGTTGTTTGTATTTCTTTGGGATACTTTGTATTGTTTCTCTTGGGGTTTTTTTCTCCACGGCCTAATTCTGTAAAGCTATTATTCTTCCTCACTTAGGATTTCACTTAACTTATGAATATTAAGATAACAGAATGATATATTTTACTTTGGACATTTAGACAACCTTATATGTAACTGTTTAAGGAATAATGTGAGCACTAGAACTTGCTGGAAGCATTCTTCCTGAGAAATTCATTTGGTTCAAACCCCAACTCATAAATTTTGAAATGTGGAACAGAGGAGGAGTTCATGCTTATGCTCTATTTATTATTAACTCAACCCTCTGTGACTTGTACTTTACTTGCCCTTTATTTTAAATGTGGATCCTAAGCACATAATTAATAAATGAGGTGTCTTTAAAACAGGTATTTTAACCTGTGTAATCAGAATTAATTCTGTCCTTATTTGATTACAAGCCTGCACATTCTACCAGACAGGATATTCAATTTAAACAGTTAAAGATTTTCTGAACGAGTGTTTATTAATTGAGCTGTAGCATTGCAGTGGAGTCCCTTCTCACTTCCTCTTGTCAAACCTATTGAGGATGCAATGCAGAGCTATTTGGCAGGTGGCCACTCAGTAAAGCAGCAGGACGAATTTGGCAGATTTATATTATAAGTTGCCAGAGTTCTGCCATTTAGCTTGCTAATATGTTTCTTTTCTTTTTTTTTTTCTGTCCTTTTTTTTTTTTCCTTTCCTCTTATTTTTTCCTATATACAAAAATATGGGTTATGGTTTTCTTTTTCCTCAGCAGAATTATAATTCATAAATATAACTAACATCATGTTAATTATCAATAATTAAATTGAAACTACTTTACAAAATATTTTGCAAACCACATGGGATTCTTTCAGGATAATTTTCTCAAAATCACATAGAGTAATCTCCAATGGGAAGGTAACTGGTATTGACCTACAAATCCTACCTAACAAAATAGTGATATGCAAATTGACCGCACCTTCGCTACGCCCAAGCCACGCTCACCAGCCAAAGCCACGCCCGCCAGCCAATCAGGGCAAGTATGCAAATTACCCAACAAAGATGGTGGTTAATTTGCATACGCTGAGGGAGAGAGGAGTGAAGACTGAAGACAACTTAGAAGGAAGAGGGAGGAAAAGCGGAAAGCAAGGTGACTGCCAGAGGGAAAGCCCAGGCGGGGCGGGGCGGGGTGGAGCGGGGTGGAGCGGGGAGGGCAGCAGTGGCCCGTGGGTGCAGGCGCGGCGGCCGCAACGGCGGCAGCAGCGCATGCGGCCGCAGTGGCTGCTTGTAGGATTCTTCCTGCAAATGGGCTACTAGTCTATATATAAAAGCCTAAGTGACCATTACGACCAAATGACTGAAACGACCAGTAGACCAGTCGCTATGATGCACACTGACCACCAGAGGGCAGACGCTCAACAGCAGGAGCTGTCCCCTGGTGGTCAGTGCACTCCCACAGCCAACCTCTCATGGCCCCTTCCCCGCCCCCTACCAGCCAACATCCTGCGGCCCCTCCCCCTGGCAGGCTGGCCCCCTGATAGGCCTCGATTGCTGGCCAGGCCAAGGGACCCCACCTGTGCACGAATTCATCCACTGGGCCTCTAGTATTAATTATAAATGTCCATTATCTATGCACAAATCCCATTTACCTCTAAAACATGTGAATTACAATTTAGATAAAGGCAAATCATATAATATATATCTACAAAGCAGGCTGATTTTTTCTCCTTTAAAGAAACACAAGTGTGAGTTTGATCTTGAGTGAATATGGTTGTATATTAAATGCCCAAACTGATTTCTTAAGCTCTCTGTACCACATTTTAAAAACAATGTAAAACAAAAACAAAGCTCTACCCTGAAACCTGGGTAAGAAGGGCCCTGCCTGGGGCCTTGTATTTTATAGGACTCTGCATATCATAAACAAACAAACAAATAAACAAACAAGCAAAATGCCTTAAAGAAAATATGGTCATCAGCAGATATATAAAAAGATACTCAGCTTCACTAGCTATAAGGGAAATGCAAATCAACACCACAGTGAGATACCATCTCACACCTGTTAGAGTGGCTATCTTACCTTATAATAGAGAAATATGCAAATTGACCACACCTTCGCTACGCCCAAGCCACGCCCACCAACCAAGCCACGCCCATCAACCACGCCCACCAGGAAACCGTTGCAGGGAAGCACCTGCTCCGATCACAGGAGCCAGCCGAACCCGCTCCTGCGATCGGGTCGCAGGGACGCTGGGGTGCGGGTGGAGCCCAAGGCCCGGGAAGCCGCCCGGGGCTTTCCGGGCCTTGGGCGCCAGCCGGGTGCCTGCTCCAATCGCTCGCTCCTGCGATCGGGTCACAGGGACGCTAGGGTGCAGTTTTCACTTGCACCAGTTTTCTGCCGGCACCGGGACCCTGAAAGAAGGTAGAAGGCGGTGGCCACAGCCAAGGCCTGTGTCCCCGGTGCCGGCAGAAAACTGGTGCAGGCAGCCAGGTGAATGAAGGTCTATTGCACGAATCTTCGTGCAAACGGGCTACTAGTTATCAATAAGACAAGAAATAACAAGTGTTGGAGAGGTTGTGGAGAAAAAGAAACCCTCATATACTGCTGGTGGGAATGTAAACTTTTATAGCCACTATGGAAAACAGTTAAGAATAGAACTACCTTATATGACCCAACGATCCCTCTTCTGGGTATCTGCCCCCCAAAATTGAAAATATTTATTCATAAAGATAGGTGTACCACTATGTTCATTGCAGGATTGTTCATGGTGGCCAAGACATCAAAACCAAAGTGTCCTTTGATGGATGACTGAATAAAGATGTGGTATATTTATACAATGGAATATTACTCAGTCATAAGAAAGGATGAAATACTACCATTTGTGACAACATGGATGGATCTTGAGAATATCATGCTAAGCAAAATAGGTCAGACTCAAAAGAACAAGAACAATATGATTTCAGTCATATGTGAGATATAAAACAGAAAGCAACAAATGAGCAAACAATTAAACAAACTCAGACACAAACAACATTGTGTTGGTTATCAAATGGTAAGGAGACTAGATTTTGGGTGGTAAGCACACCATGTAATATATAGATGATGTATTATAGAATTGTACATTTGAAATTTATATAATGGTATTAACCGATATCACCCCCATAAATTTAACTTAAAAAGAATCCAACAGTGGATCCCAACAGATGTAAACTGATATAGGTTCAGCAACCTGAATTCAATAAACTGTAAATAAGATTTTTTTTAAAAAGAAGTATACTATTGGGTGGATTAAAAGAGGTCAATGGGGAAAAATGGATACATCTATATTACTTCCAACAAAAAAGATAAATTAAAAAAAATAAAAGCTATTTCTTTCAGAAATTAAAAATAAGTCCTGATAAAAATAGAAATCTTGGAAATCCGTATTTTAATAGTAAATCATAAAAATATCAATAGGCTACCTACAAACAAGGGTTGTGATTACTCAACTATATGAAAGAACAGAGCCAGGCCAGTATGGCTCAGTAGTTGAGCATCAACCCAGGAATCAAGAAGTCACTGGTTTGGTTCCTGGTCAGAGTACATGCCCAGGTGTGGGCTTGATCCCCTTTAGGGGCAAGCAGGAGGCAGCAATTGATGTTTCTCTCTCATTGATGTTTCAATTTCTCTCTCTCTCCCTTCCTCTCTCTAAAATCAATAAAAACATTTTTTTAAAAAAGAACACACACATGAAAATAAGTTAGAGCTGGTTATCTGAAAACAACCTACTATGACTATTCACTCAATCCAACAAATTATCCTAGATCAAAAGTAGTGTAATATTCCTGGATTTTACTTTGTTTATATATCACTTCAGGTCATAATGAAAGTGAAAGTTTTAAAAGCTATTCTCTTCCCCTGTTCACAGCTCCAGTTTTGTTCCATCCTCCTCTATCTATTTCAAAATATCCTATCAATATATCTGACATAGGCCACACATTGATTGTTTTATTTTATTTTCCAAATCATCCATTTCTCTAATTCCCAACATGAATTTGTGACAGCTGGTTGCCAGAAAGCACTCTATAATTTTGCTAATAATCAGATTTTACTGTTGTTGGACAGAATAGGAAATGATGTGAACTAAAAAGGGATTTCATCTTCAACATTTTAGAAAAAAACAAACAAACTTCAAATGGCATTTTGAGGAAGCTGGAAAAAATAATGCCATGTATCCATCTTGGAAATTTTAATAATTTTTACATTGTTGAATGGGATTCTTAATGTACTTTATCGTCAGCAGATAAATAACAGCACTAGGAGCTCTTTATCATTATTACTATCATTATTTTCAAAGTACTCTTCAGATGACAGCCTATAATTTCTATAAGTGAAGATTTTTTTCAATACTTTTACATAAGTATTGGATTTTATTGCCATTATTTATTATTAACTTTGCTTTGAGAGTTGATAATTATTGTAATGTACCACAATAGATTCATTTGACCATTTAAGTTTGGCTTTATGAAGCATACAAATGTGAAGAAAACTCTTTGGAAAAGTAAATTTTAAAAAGAAAAGCCCTTTATTTTTTTTGTTACCTCATAGTATCAACATTTTTTTCTTCAAATATTTAAATGATATTAAAAATAAAAATTGACTTTTTTCTCTAAAAATAATATTTGTTTGGGGTTTTCTTTCTATAATAAACACTATTGAAAATCAGTATGAAGATGGAATGACAATGATATATTTTATAAAATATGGTAACAGAAATTGGCATAATACAGAGAAATTATGCTTGTTTGCAAAAATCAGAATAGTGCTATATTAGGATAATTTTTACATTTGGATTTTATTTCTCTGTTCATATTCAAAGCCATGATCTATCCACATAGCTTTCTGTTTACGTGCATTGTATACTGTGTTTGCAATCAATAAATACTATTCTTTTAACTGTCAATTTTTATACTTTGTAGACATCTATTTTCATTTTTTTTATTTCACAGGTCCTCGGTTATATTTCTGTATTCAACTAGATTTACTTAATATGAATATTGCATAGCCTGCAAATTATCTGAAACTAAAGGGACATATTTATTTCAGTTTAACATCATAGTCTCACTCATATTCATTAAATATTACTGTTCCTGAATAAATTGTTATTTTCTGGCTTTTAGCATACATTAGCCTCAAAAAATAACAGGTCAGAAAACAGGCCTTAAATTTCCA
This sequence comes from Eptesicus fuscus, assembly GCF_027574615.1. NCBI lineage: Eukaryota > Metazoa > Chordata > Mammalia > Chiroptera > Vespertilionidae > Eptesicus > Eptesicus fuscus. Next base: position 63,531,090 of record NC_072482.1, read on the forward strand.
CATTTTGCCCCTATACTTATTATTTTTTTTTAATATATTTTACTGATTTTTTACAGAGAGGAAGGGAGAGGGATAGAGAGCTAGAAACATCGATGAGAGAGAAACATCGACCAGCTGCCTCCTGCACACCCCGCACTGGGGATGTGCCCGCAACCAATGTACATGCCCTTGACCGGAATCGAACCTGGGACCTTTCAGTTCGCAGACCGATGCTCTATCCACTGAGCCAAACCGGTTTCGGCTATTATTTTTATACTGATGATTCTATAGAGAACCCTGGCCCAGTTTACCTTCTGTGGAAATGCAGGGTGCAAGGACTCTTATCCCACTGACTTGAGCCACATAATAAAAAAGTCAGGAAAAATATTCTATTAAAGAGCCCGGCATATCTCCACTTAAAAACACCACGGCTTCAGTCCTCAGGGAACTATTATTGACACCTTGCCAAGTTCCACTGACCTCTTTTTCCTTTTTCTGAGCAAGCTTGGAGGTTACTCACCACTCAGACCATGGTCCACTCCAACCAGGCTCAGAACTCACCAGAAATCACTACATGCGGTTGGAGCAAACCCTGCCCCACTAAGCACAGTGGTGTCTGTGGGGAAATTGCCTTAAGTGGTTCCTATGCACTTCTGTGTACTCTTTAACTGCTTTATCAAACAATAAAAGACCATTTCCCATAAAAATAAAGCTGTAGTGACTTTAATGACCAAAAACATTATCTAAAGAACGACAGGAGCTGTTATCTGAAAACTTGCTGTTCAAAGTGTAGTGCCCAGACAGGAACATCAGCATCGCTCAGGAGCTGTTAGAATACAGAACATCTGTGATTACATAGGCTATGGACCTCATGTGCATATAGAAAGACAGAAATCTAACTACCACAAGTTGCACAAATGTTATCAAGCATTAAGTAAGCATAGAACATAGTTCGCTCTCAGTTCTATGCTTACTTAATGCTTAGATAACATTTGTGCAACTTGTCTCAGTTCGCTCTGTGATGTCATGTGCAGAATGTACAATTAACTGCTGATTTCCTCATACTTTTGATACTACTTGACCTGTATGTCTTTTAGAAAGACATTGGTGGAGTCTGTATCCCTTTTGTACTTTTAATACAATAATTGTGCATATTGGTTATATTTTTGTTGAAGATGGTAGAAATCCAGTTTATATAAGCTGGAAAATCAATAAATATAACATTTTTTTAAAAAAAGAATACAGAACATATGGCCCCACCCTAAGTCTGATGAATCAGAATCTGCATTTAAACAAGATCCTGAAGTGATCCATATCCATGTCAAAGTTTGAGGAGCACAGATCCAGAGAAGCTCTTAAACTAGCTGTGATAAATGAACTGATTTACTAGTGACTTTTTACAATCTATACTTTTCTAAAATACAATAAAAATAAATTATTAAAATCATGAAATGAAAGAAACAAAGGCATACAAACTACAACTCTGATTTTTCTGTTATAAGAATCAGAAAAAATAACATTCTATCAAATTTAAGGTGTTTGGTGGTAACTTTTCACAGGTGTGCAATATCAAGATCATCACCCATTTTATTGATAATTGTTTCATTATCTAAAAGATAATCATTAGATACTCTATTCTTTCCAGTGTCTAATTTTTACATTTGCTCTTCAAGTTTATCTGCCACTGAACAACAAGTTGCATGCCATTTTTGCATGCATGCAAGTATTAAGATCATTCAAAAAAACAAACACAAATATAGGGTGGACAAATATAGGTTTGCAATTGTTTGTATGGAAAATAATACAATAATTCATAAATAATAATATAAGAATAAACTGTGTTTCAAGTATCACAACTGTAAACCTACTTTTTAAAAATTCTTGCTAATAACCTTTTATTTTATTTTTAATTTTATTTGTTAAAATTGATTGGAGTGACATTTGTCAACATGAACATACAGGTTTCATATGTGGATTTCTGCTACATATTACACCATGTGCCCACCACCCAAAGTCAAATCTTCTCCTGTCACTTCATATTAGGTCCCTCTGCTCCCCGCACGCCCTTCTCTCGGACAACCACTACTCTGCTGTGTAAACCTATTTTTGATCTCTGGTCAGGAAGTAACCAGTGCGTGCATGGGTAAGTGGAACAACAAATTGGTTTCTCTCTCTCTCTCTCTCTCTCTCTCTCTCTCTCTCTCTCTCTCTCCTTTCTTTTCTCTCTAAAGTCAATCAATAAAAAATAAATAAATAAATAAAAATTCTCTTAAAGAAAATGGTAATGGAGAGAAGTTTCAACTATGGATCCCAGGAATTTACCTGTGATATCCCCCAAGAGGGAAATTTGTTTCCTTTTGTGCTCTTTGCTTCATTTATGAATAAATGGGAGTCAGCACAAAACCACCAATTTCATTGACATCCAGTTTCCTATGGAGCCCTTAGCTACTGTACATCATCCTTTCCTTATGGTCTTTAAATTTTTCTGTTATTCCTATAACTCCAAATTCTCCTTTATAATCACATATAATTAGCCCTAAATTTCTCAAGAACTAGTCATCCAGTTAAGTATTGTTATAGTTGCTTCTCTCTCTCAATCTAGGTCCTACTCTGACATCTTACCTAATAATAGAAAAATATGTAAATTGACCATACCTCTGCTATGCCCACTAGCCAATCAGGAGTGATATGCAAATTAACCAAAAATTATGGCGGTTAATTTGCATACACTGGTGCTGAGCGACATGGGCAGGCAGGATGCTTGCATTGTCGCCATGGTGATGACCAGGTGTTCCACCCCACCCCCAGTCTCTCAGGGCCTCTGGGAAGGCGGGGCTGGAGTGGAAAGGCGATGCCGGCAGCCAGGGAAAGGAAGGCCCATTCTAGCATGAATCTCCATGCATCGGGCTTCTAGTATTACTATATTCATCAGACCAAAAGGATGAAAAGAACATTTACACTGACATTAAAAATTTTTATTATGTGTAGGCAGATAGAATTTTTTTAACCTTTTGCACTCGGATGTCGAGATTAAAATTACTCTTTGAATGTATCAATAATTTGAAATATAAAAAAATCCAAATAAATAAGTTTGTATGAAAAGAAACTCCAGTTTTTTATTCTACTGCTGCACTTTGTAAAATCTGGGGTATTTAAAAAATTAAATCCCGAGTAGAATAAAGGAATCGAAAAAAAAGCAAGCGAGTGCAAAGGGTTAATATGGTATAAAGATGTAAGTTGAAAGTTAAAAAAAACACATTGGCTCTTTTTTATATTTTTATCTATGATAATAAAAGGGTAATATGCTAATTAGACCAGACGTCTTCTAGTCATCATTCCAGATGTCCTTCCTGAGGAAGCTGGGGCCCAGGGGAAGCCAGCCAGGGTCCTGGGTGACTGCCAGCAGTGGGAGGAGGATAGCCTGGGTCCCAGGTGCCGGAGGGAAGCCGGTGCTGGCAGCTGGGGAAAGGAAGGCCTACTCTTGCACAAATTTTCATGCATCGGGCCTCTAGTTTATATATAAATAATCAAAATCATTATGTTGTTAGGTTGAATTACCATTCTAACTCCCTTTGGTAAGACTACAAACCTTAAATAAGCTGCCTATTTCTTATATTCTGACTCTCCTTTTAAAGCTCATGTTGTCCATGAATCCATTCAATCACTGTGAAAATAATTTGATCACTCTGAAGTGCTATTGATTTGTTTTTACTTTATAACCTTTTCTATTTCATCAGGGTGGGAAACCGGATGTTGCCCTTTCCAATTAATTAATGTGTTTATCCATGAAGTTACATTACTTAAAGGTGTAAGCATGCCTTATCCCAGTATATTCCTGAAAGCTGTGTGACAAAGCATTACTTAAAAATAAAACCTATTTCTTCATCAAAATAAATTAAAATAAGAAAATATTGGTTTTTTATTCCTTCCATTTAGTTAGGTATCTGTTTTTATTACCCTAGCTACTCAGAATAAGAGAAATAAAAAAAATTATCTTTCATTTCATGGATTAACTTTGAGCAAATAAAATTTTAGAAGTAATTTTATAATCTTTTAACCTTTTAAGACAATGCTCTTCACTGAATAAAATTGATGTGAATGCTCACAATAAAAAAAAAAGACATTAGCACAGAAAAGTACAATTTTATTGTCTCATTCAATAGGCTAACTTATATGCTACCTAAATGTTTACGAATAATTCATTTGTTTTCTGATTTAGAATTTGAGACAGCTTTTGGACTTGATTCGGATTCCCCCACCCCCACCCTCACCCCCACCCCCATTACTGGTAAAGGTCATTGTCCAGGAAAGTTTCAACTGCAGTCCAGACCTAAGAACATTTTCAAGGTCCTAAAATAAGTAGTCAGTATCTTTCTTGTTGATCCAGTTTATGTTTCTTAAAACAAAAAGCAAGTTTCTAAAAGACAAACCCCACACTTTCCCCCATTTTCTTCCACTACCTCTGGTAAAGTTTTTCACCTGAAGTTCCTGATATTTGCTTACTGACCATCAGAAAACAGTAAGTGCTGTTGCCCTTTTCATTAGTTGCAATAGGGCCACTGTGAGACTCAGTTGACAGTTGTCACTGGCATGAACACTTCATTAGAAAAATGAAAGCTATACAAGTGAGTGTCCAATAGTTACCCTGTCTTTTCAGAAGAAACCTCCAAATTATTGTGAAGGCTGGACTATGTAATGCTAATTTTGAAGTATTGAAATCGGGGTTGGAAATGCCAAATAGTAAATAAAAGGCATTGTGACTTGTGGTGTGAATACTAATTGGTCATTAAGGAAGGAGAAGTGTGAAATGCAAAGTTGTAGGAAATGACTAACCATAGTAGCACTCAGCACAGGGTTGAAAATCGCATGCTCCAGATCCACTAGCTGTGGCCTCCACTACTTCTCCCACAGAACCGCGGTGGAGTCTCCAGCACACGGGAAGCCAACAATCACTTGTGCTGTTTCCAAATTGTTTCATTTCTTCTTCTGCAGCTAACTATTGCTCAGACCATTATTAATTATGAAAAGAGTTCAAATTTCTTGAAAAGATATCCATGACTGTATCAACATAGGTAATGAATAATTTGACTTTGCTCACATTTCTCATATATTACAATGGTTTTGTAATTTAAATTTCTCCACTAGACTCTGGGCTTCTCAAGGTAGAGAGCATGGCATTTTGTCCTGCCTGCACCCTCACTGTCCCCACCAGTGCCGCATCCTATTCCCTTCCACAGACACGATTCTTTCTATTCCATAGCTGCCTACTCCCTCTTTTATTTTATTTTTTGGTGTTATTTCCTCTTCCACCCAGAGAGTTGCACTGATGAAAGTTAAAAATAACAAAAACCTACATGCTTTGTGTTTGCAAATAATCTCACGATGGAGTTCACATCTTTGATCTATTTCTTTTCTTTGTTCACATCTGTTGTCTATTTTAACAGAAATTCTCTTTCAGGGCTTGAACTTCAACTTTGATTCACCACCATGCTTTTGTGTACTGGTTCCCAGCATGGGGCAGCAGGCACTAGAGATTTCCATGGGAGGAAAAGGCAGAATAAACCTCAAGTGAACTTCTAATGAATGGATTTAATATTTTGACCATACTTTCCTTTGGATTGGGAGGATATTCCTAGGGTAGGTCAGACACTTAGAACTGTTTTGAAAGACTACATTATGCTTCATTCCCACTGAAGAATAGGCAATGGTTAAACCAAAGTTTAAATGCCTGTGTTTGAAACCAACAAATCAAAACACACACACTTTAGATTAAAACATCACTCATGATAAGATTACAAAATGATTGCCAAAATTACTTATTCACACTTAAGTGTGACATCTATAACAAATTGTATGTGCTGAGTATATTTGTGTTTGCATGGATGTTTAAAAGCATGAGTTATGAAAAGAGAGAAATTAGTCAATTATACATTCAAGCAAAATAATCTTATGATTTTATAAAGAAAGTAGCCACCTAACCAGCTAAAGCTTTTACTCTCCAAGTAATTGTTCAAGCATTATATAAGCATATCTTATGAAGAGATGCTGACTGTGTGATTCCAGAAGTATTTAGACATGGTCCTCCAAGCCTCCAAGGTGGTTGCTCGCGCGCACCTGGGTCCAGGTGAGGCCACTCGCCACGGGACCCGGGTGATGCTGGGTCCCAGGTCCAGGTGAGGCCGCGCGCCCCTGAGTCCAGGTGAGGCCGCGCCCCTGGGTCCGGGCGAGACCAAACCAGAGGGAGTCGGACCTGCATTACCACCATTTGTCCACCATCCAGAACTGAAAAGTCAGTGCTGACATGTACACACAAGGAACTAGTGGACATTGAAATTGGGTCTCAAAAGAACTGTTGGTCCAGAAAGAAACTCACTACAGACTGATTCATTTGCCTGTTAGTATAACTATTATTGCTCGTCTCACATTCGGTTCTTATAAGTATATTTCTAGTAACACATGATCTTACTCATCTAGGGGAAATAATGAACAACATAGACTGATGAACAAGAACAGATCCAGAAACAAGGAGGCATCGATCGGACTGTCGGGCCTCAGAGGGAGGGTAGAGGAGGGTGGGGGTAGGGGGGAGAGATCAACCAAAGGACTTGTGTGCATGCATATGAGCCTAACCAATGGTTAAGGACAACAGGGGGGTGGGGGCATCCGTGGGGAGGGGTGTGGGATGGGAATGGGGGGATGAGGACAAATATGTGACACCTTAATCAATAAAGAAATTAATAAAAAAAAAAGGTGGTTGCTCACTCAGAAGATTTCCCCGTTGGTTGGATTTCTACCAGGTCCCTGGTGTTTTTATAGAATATATACTTATATTCTTCTTGACAATGTGTCCTGATTAACTTATTCTCATTCATCAAAAAATATTAACTAATTTGAATCCCTTTCTTCAGTAACAGGAGATGGTTCTAGCCATGTAGTGTTTGTGAGAAATGGGACAGGGAAGAGGGAAGAAGAGATTTGTAAGTAAATTGAAGAGGTAGTTTCACAGACAATTATTTTTCTTTCTTTGGAAATTTCATGTTTGGGGTTTAAGTCTAGAGAAATCTTGGAAGAAGGACCAGCAGTTGCTATGGTTTCACCTACTGCCCATTGTCTTTTAAATATATGCTAATGAGGCAAGGAACCCCAGGTGTCTAATCCAAAGTGAGATGGGAGGGACCTCCTTGCTCCTCAGTGGAAAAGGATAGAGAAATAAAGGCTCCTTAGTTTCTCGGCAATATCTCCCTTGACTCTTTGTCCTCCATGAGAAGGCCAAATTGATTCCTATTAGAACACTCTTCATTGGTTCTAGTAGTTACTATTTCAAAGCAAAAAGTATGTGTATAAAGATAGATTTTTCTGGATTTTATCACAAAAAAGGATTATTAAAATGCAAGTAAATATAAGTATCATAGATTCAGAGTTATCCATATGGTTGGGTAAAGCATGGCTTTAGTGTGAAATTTTTGTAGGTTCATTGCCATATGAATATGTCACCTTTGCATAAATAAAATTTCCTCTCACCTTGGCCAGCTGTTTCAAGACTATGTGCTATCATTCATGGAAACTTTAGGCACATGTACTAAGGAAAACTGATCTCTGCTATCAGAAAATCAACTCAAAGCACACATCCTATTTTTAAAATATACATAGTACATAGTAAATCATATTGTTTAAGGAAATCAATTACAAAAAGAAACAACATAAAAACTTCAGTTTAGATATGACTTCTCTTTTTTACTTTCTATCAGCCTAGAAATTGCATAAATGCATTTAGTTGCATCCAGGAAATTGTGAACCTTAATATATCCAATTTAGTAGTAATACCAGGCAGAGCATGTGTTTAAGGTTTAAGTGTAGCAATGGTATGCTTTCTCCAGCTGGAATATATGAATACTTCAAAGTACTCAGCTCTTGACTGATTAAGATTCCATGTCTTATTGATTTGGTTTCTAGAAAACTAGGGGATTTGTTATTTTCTATGAGCTAGTGGCATTTGAGAAACACATGTGTAGAAGACTTGCAAAATTTATATACACATGCACGTTGGGGCACTTTTATTAATCTCATATGAAGAAGTAAAATCTCCAGGTTGAGTATGTGTGTGTATGTGTGTGTGTGTGTGTGTGTGTGTGTGTGTTTTGTGTGTGTGTGTGTGAAATAAGTCATATTATAGCTCTTTCATTTGCTGCCTATATAACATGGTAGAAAATTCAAATATATATTTGTTTTTAAGACCAGATGGACAGTATTTTCTAGGGACACACAACAAAGTACAGCAAAGATTTTAGAAAAGAAAGAAAATTATTGTTGAGGAATTAGGATTATTGTGTGTGTGTGTTTTCTTTCTCCCTTTTTGCAAAGGAAAAAGTAAAAGCTTGCCTAAGACAGGAGTGTCTGGTGCTAAATGCTGGCTGCTGAAGGCCCATGGTGAGGTGCAAGTAGAGTTCAAGACTGAAATAAATGTCTAAATGCAAGGCGAGCAGAGTTTCTCTCACCACTGCAATGCTCCGTGTATTAATCTGAGCACTGGAGTTCTTTTCTGCATTTTTGGTTTCAGTTTTTATAAAAATAAAAACCCTCAACCTAATGACAGGAGTAATTTCTGAAGCCACTAATGTGTTTTTCGGAGTCAGCACACATTAGTCTCATTGGCAATGTTTCCTTCATGGTGTGTGTTTCCACACTCTCTACCCTAAATCTGCAGACTTTAATTTTTTAAAATCTTTCGACATACAGAGTGAAAGTTTCATCATCAAACAATTTACCACTTGTTTCTAGAAGGCTCTACAATATAGGGCTGATTGTCAACCATCTAAAAAGGTAACGATTGCCCTTCTAGAAGTCAGACTCTTAGTGTCAACAATGTCTTCAGGAATCTTTAATTTTTTGAGTCAATATTACAACATGTAGTAGCTTGGTAGACATACGTATTCATGTTTCCATAGGAAAACTGACTAGTATCTACTGGATATCTTATTGTAAATCATTTGGGTGTCTGTAGTATTGATGACAATAATAGCCAACGTTCATGAGGGCTTACTATATACAAGCGTTCTTCTGTGTGTTATATGAATTTATTTGAGTTGGGTACTCTCATCATATCCATAGGAAACCTGAGGACCAAATGCCTAAGTTAAATAACTTACTTCAGGTCACCAAGCTGATAAGTGGCAGAGCCAGAATTCTAATCTAGAACATCTGGCTTCAAAGTCATACCACTCAACTAAGACCCAATGGACATGGATTATCGATCACAGCTCCACTGATCTTATCATTAACCCATCACTCAGGTGCTCCTGGATTTGTCAAATGATGGGTGGGCCTATTTAAGTCATCCTAGTGCAATGGTTAATGGACAATGCTTTTGGGAAAGATGCTACCTATATTGACCCAGTGACCTCCATGACATTGTTTCTCACATGGGCCAGATATAGAGACCTAGAAGGCAAGGAACAGGAGTGGAGGTGGCACTTTTCACACCTGGAAATGTACTAGTACATCCTGAAAAAATGCTGACTGACAATCCCAAGAAAACAGGCTCTGATAAATTAGAGCTGTGCTGCCCAATATGGTACTAATAGTCACATGTGGCTATTTATATTTATCTTAATTACAATTAAATAAAAGTTTAAAAGTCAGTTCTTCAGCTATACCAGCCATATTTCAAGTGCTCAGTAGGCACAGGTGGCTAATGGCTCCTTTTGGACAGTAAAGATAGACTTTCATCATCATGAAAACTTCTTTTAGGCAGTACTAGTTTAGGGTCTACAGCTAAAGGGAACCTAGAATCTGGCAGTGATAGCTGGCACAAGTGTTCAGAGGTGGCTGTGCCAGGGGCAATTTCCTACCCAAATCCCAGCTGTAACTGGGCCTAAACTGCTTCCTGTTGCCTAATCTCACAGAGCACTGTTTTCTATAGCCTGATTCTGGGAGCCACCTAATTTCCCCCTAACAAATTTCTTTCCTGTTTGAGTTAGCTACTGTTATTTTCTGTTAGTTGCAATAAGAACTTTTCCTGGTAGAAGGTCCTTTGCTTAACATTGCCTAACTGAAAAACCCACACTTTAGGAAATGACTGCTGTTGGATTGTAACAATAGATTCAATTGTCCTTGAATCTCATGGGATAATTACTCAGAAAAAAAAGCAGATTTGGGCATAGAATTATGTAGACCTGAGTTAGGCGTGAATGGCAAATGTTTTTCCTCCCTTGTCCTGCTGATCTGGGGACCCTAGGGAAACTCTGTCTGGTGAAGGTAGATTGACCTTGCCACAAGGAAAAATCCACACATCATAGAGCGCATTCCTGTGAGGGCCCCATGGCCTGCAGGCTTTAGGGACAACCATATCTAATGGCAAATCATCCCAAATCTTTGATAAATCTTGATGAAAATTACAGCCTATAGAGAATTAGAGTTTGTTCTGTACTTGGGATGGGTGGCCAAAGGAAGAATGGTAGCTCCAAAGTAGTGACCATTAGTAACAGCTGTGCCTGGCGGAGTGGCCACATTACAAGGACGATCCCAGTTCAAGCCAATAACATGGCAGATTGAAAAAAGAGCCAGTGTGAAAACCTGGGCTGGGTCTGTCTGAGAGCATTTGTGAAACGACACCCTGGGGGATCAAAAATGCCTGAGACGTGTTCTAAAAAGACTCCATTTCTTACAAGGGCCTACAGGGAGTCAAAGTCATCATAATTTACATTTTAATGGAAACATAATCTTACAAATATTCAGAGGCTAAAAAGGCTAATGGCATATAAATTACATACAGAAGAATTTTTTTTTTTGCCATCAGATGCGTTCAACAATAAAATGGGCTGACTCGTGCAGTGAGAAGGTACTTGTCACTGGAAAGATTTGGCTGGAGATGGGATGAGCAACTGCCAGCCAAACTGTAGAGAGGATTTCTGTGCGGGTGGGGTTCCGAAAGCTTCCTCTCACCTAAGTGCTTTGTGAATCTCCCATTCTAAATGGAATAGCCAAACTAATGTGACCAGATTGCAAAGGTAGCAGATTTTTCCTTAAAACCCAGGGAAAAACCAAGAATATCCATTAAAATACTTGGAATTTTGTGGCTGAACTCTCCAGCTTCACTCTCCTCATGCCTGGCTCTTTCCATTTTCTTTCTGTTTCCTTTGCATATAAAATAAACTGTGGTTTTAAGTAAGGTGGAAGCTATTAAAATGTTTTTTTTAAGTAAGTGATTGTTAATGCTATTAGCATTTTAATCAAATATGGTATAAAAATCTTGGGGAATACTAACCCTATTAGCTCCAAAGACTAAAACATTTCTCTGTAGAAAAACAATCACATAAATCGTTCTGATTTGTACAGTGTTCTGCATGGGTATGTTTCCAAGAACATTTCGGCCAGAGGCTGAGTAACTTGGGGAAATAGAATTATGGCTGGGTTTTCCAGGACATTCACATGTGCGACCAACTCTGTGGATATGCTTGGAATCTGTTGCTGGCCTGGGATCAGATACATATATAAACTCCTCATAAACTCATACCACATTTTCATCCTGTTTCCAAGAGTAATTCTTCACAAATGCTGGAAGCCTGCTTTGTGTTTTACTCATTTATTAATGACCCACATAATCTGTAATTTTTCATACCTTTGGAGACTTTAGGTCTAGCTTAGTCCCTGCCTGTTCTGCTTTTCACATTTGGTTTTTCTTTTAAGCTGCTCCTTCTCCCAGCAATTACTATAATAAAATATCAAAATAAACACTCTTAAATTATACCACTTTTTTCCACAAATATGTTCAGCAAACATTTGTTTTAAAAATCCATTTTTCATCTATACAAATATACGTATATATTTTTGCCAAACAATAAGTTACCACCATGTGATATTGCTTACATTGTTATACATGTTCCTCTTGCTAGTATACATTCTATTTCTTGTGAAATTTTTTTAATCCTCACCTGAGGTTATTATGTGTATTGACTTTTTAGAGAGAAAAAGGGGAGGGGAGGAAGAGAGAAAGAGATTGATGTGAGAAAGAAACATCAATCAGTTGCCTCCCATATGCTCCCCAACTAGGGACTGACCTGCAACCTAGATATGTGCCCTGACCGGTAATCAAACCCAAAACCTTTTTTGTGTATAGGACGATGCTCCAACCAACTGAGCCACTCAGCCAGGGCTGGATTTGGTTTCTGCCCCCATAAGTAGACTATAAGAAATTTGAGTACAAGTTTAATATGGTCTAATAATGTCTACAATGTACTAGATTTAAGGTTAATATTTTTCTGATATTATTTTAACTATGAATATTCTTATACTAGAGGCCCGGTGCACAAAATTTGTGCACAGGGTGTGTGTGTGTGTGTGTGTGTGTGTGTGTGTGTGTGTGTCTCAGCCCAGCCTGCACCCTCTCCAATCTGGGATCCCTCTCACAATCCAGGACTGCTGGCTCCCAACTGCTTGCCTGCCTGCCTGCCTGCCTGCCTTTTTGCCCCTAACCGCTTCTGCCTGCCAGCCTGATCACCCCCTAACCACTCCCCTGCCAGCCTGGTCACCCCCAACTGCCCTCCCCTGCAGGCCTGCTTACCCCCAACTGCCATCCCCTGCAGGCCTGGTCCATCCCCAACTTCCCTCCCTTCTTTGCAGGCCTGGTTGCCCCCAACTGCCCTCCCCTGCTGGTCTGGTCACCCCCAACTCCCTCCCCTGCTGGCCTGGTCACCCCCAACTGCCCTCCCTTGCAGGCCTGGTCCCCCCCAACTGCCCTCCCCTGCAGGTCTGGTTGCACCCAACTGCCCTCCCCTGCTGGCCTAATTGCCTACAACTGTCCTCCCCTGCTGGCAATCTTGTGGCGGCCATCTTGTGTCTACATGGGGGCAGCCATCTTTGACCATATGGGGGCAGCCATCTTGTGTGTTGGAGTAATGGTCAATTTGCATATTACTCTTTTATTAAATAGGATTAAACACGACAAAAGTTAAGTAAAGGAAAAAGAATTAGTGAGCAATAGTAATATTAGCTGATATCTGATGAATGCCAATTGTTTGCCAGTCACTTTTAAGTGCTTTGCATGAATTAACTTATTTAATTCTCACAACAACACTTTGATCTGGGTATTATGATTATTATTATTTCTCCTTTCCTAATGAGAAAACTAAGGATGAAAAGTGAAGTTATTGGCTCAGGATTATACAAGAAGTGGTGAAGTCAGAATCTGAACTCAGATCATCTGGCTCCACATCCTGGACTTTCAACCACAAATGTATGCTGTCTCCAAAGATGAAGAACAAATGGAAAGATGTGCAAAATGTCTTTGTTTTCCTTTTTTTTATAATATCTCCCATCTGGAAGATCAGATAACCAAAGGTGGCAAGGAAATCGACTGAGTTCCTTCCTCTCTGGCACTACCGCCAAACCAGCATCCTCTCCCTAGTTCACAGGCAGACAGCAGGAAGTGGAGGGCAGGCTGCACCTGCCCTATTCACAGTATTACAGAGGAATATAGGCCGCTGAGCTTAGCTTTCTTTACTGCACCTAAAAACATAGCTGCACATCCCACAAAAGTAAGTACAGATTCCCTCAAACATCTCTCCCTGGGGTTATTCGGTGATAAACATCCTGACTCAAAACTTCAGGGTCACCTTATGTTTCTGCCTTACTATGAAATAAAATCACACCGAGGTAAGATTATAGGTCAGTCCAATTCCTCTTCTATACACAGGTCTTTGGATATTTGAGACATAGTCAGTCAGTCATTCATTGCTTCAACAAACCAACCTCCTTGCTGTGCCAGACACTCTATGCCAGCGGTCGGCAAACCGCAGCTCACGAGCCACATGTGGCTCTTTGGCCCCTTGAGTGTGGCTCTTCCATAAAATACCACGTGTGGGCACGCACACGTACAGTGCGATTGAAACTTCGTGGCCCATGCGCAGAAGTCTGTTTTCGGCCTGGGCGAGTCTATTTTGAAGAAGTGGCGTTAGAACACTCAAGGGGCCAAAGAGTGGCATGTGGCTCGCGAGCCACGGTTTGCTGACTACTGCTCTATGCCAAGCATGTCAAACTCAAAGGCTAACACTTGCCAAATAAATGAGGCATGTGGCCCACAGGCCACGAGTTTGATATGTTTGTGATCGAAGCTACAAAGACAACACAACATTTCTGTCCCCATGAAACTCACATTCATATTGTTCTGTGCTGACTTTCCCTTTACTTCTATTTTTATTTATTTTGCACTTATTTTTATCATGTTTTAATGTATACGTACTTCTCCATGAATTACTTACATGTTGTTAAAAGCAAGATCTGGAGGAGAGGTAACTGACTGGATATCTAGCAAACTAAGTGACAGATACTGACTATGATGATAGTAGTGACAGACAGAAGATATATACATAGATATATAAACAGATAAATAGGTACATAGATAGTTGATAGGTAGATAGACAGATACATAGAGAGCAGGCATCTAGGTCCTTTAAAATTCCTTGAATTTGATATTATGCTTCTATTGCTAATGACTAAAACTTTACTTGTTTATAGCTTTTAGTCATTACTATCCTCTGCTTAAGTGTGATCTTTAGCACTAAGCCACTATAAACTTAACCAGAATTAAGCTCCTTAGATTTTTCCCTCTTGCAAGCCTCTTATAAACTCTTTTCTCTACAGACCCATTTCTACTTTCCTTGTCCAGGTCCCTGGCTAAGACAGTGACCTTTCCAAATACATTTGTGTCGAATTCAAATTGGGATTTCTGCCTATTCACAATGACTCCCAGAGTGATACACTCTCTTCTTCTGGAGAACTAGTACCCCCTCCCTCATCCTATTGAACATGTTTCTTACTTGACCTTACCTCCATGGCTACTGTAATTGACTAGAGATACTATAACACTTAGAAAGGTATTTGGCTGCAAGTAACCTAAACTATTTAACAGTAGCGTAAGCTGCAAGTAAGGGTTTATTTGTCTCACATAATATGAACACTGGAGGTAAATAGTTGCTCACATTAATTCTAGTGGTTCAAAGCATTTGTGCCTATGTCTTTGCAATTCCCTTGGTATTTCCCACATATGTATTAACTCACAGCCACTGAAGCTCAAAGCAATATATCTGCTCTAAGGACAAGAAGAAAAGCAAGAGGAAGAAAGAGGACTCTAATCCCCGTTAATCAAGAGAGTAAATGGGGTTTTCTTTTCTTTCTTTCTTTCTTTCTTTCTTTCTTTCTTTCTTTCTTTCTTTCTTTCTTTCTTTCTTTCTTTCTTTCTTTTTTTTTTTTAATATTCATGTGCCTTAACTGGTCATCAAACTGTGACCTCCTGGTTCATAGGTCAACGCTCAACCACTGAGCCACACTGGCCAGGCCAAATTAGGTTTTTAGAAACTCCTGCAACACACTTTCCTTGGAATCTTGTTGAAATGAAGTGGGTTTTAAGATAACCCCAGTTTCAAAAAGCAAAAAGAAAACAATAGGATAAGATTGTAATGCTTAGCTTAAAATAATCAAGGTCAATTGTGTGGGGTTGGACCCACTACATCCCTAGACAAAATCAGGGTTCAGTTAAGAAGTTGAGCTCTAGCCAGTTTGGCTCAGTGGATAAAGCATCGGCCTCAGGACTGAAGGGTCCCAGGTTCCATTCGGGTCAAGGGCATGTACCTTCAGGGCAGGCTTGATCCCTGGCCCTGGTCAGGGCTCATGTGGGAGGCAACCAATCAATGTGTCTCTCTCACACTGATGTTTCTCTCTGTCTCTCCACCTCCCTTCCACTATCTCTAAAATTCAAAGGAAAACTATCCTTGGCTGAGGATTAACAACAACAACAAGAACAACAACAAAAAAACAAAAAAAAAAGAAAGAAAATACATTAAAAAAAAAAAAAAAAAGCAGTTGAAAATAGGTAGGTGAGCCCAAGGCTGTCAAAACATCCCATCCCACAACCTTAGTGATTTGTCTTAGTGATTGGGATGAGCATAAGACCCAAATCTAGCTGACAGAACCCTTACACAAGATTGTTGAAACTGGTAAGACAGTTGCGTAGTCATAGATTAGGCCTAATAAAGAATCTTGTGCTCAGCTAGTGTGGCTCAGTGGTTGAGCATTGCCCATGTACCAAGAGGTTGCTGGCTTGATTCCAGGTCAGGGCACATGCCCGGGTTGCATGTCCCCAGTAGTGGGTATGCAGGAGGCAACTGATTGATGCTTCTCCCTCATCAATTTTTTTTTTCTTTCTCTCTTCCTTTTCCTTCCTCTCTCTCTAAAATTCAGTTTAAAAAATATTTTTTAAAAAGACTCTTACGTGAGAGAACAAACCTGACATAGAAAGAAGTATGACAAGGGAGGAAAAGAAAATCCAAATGCAACTCAGGGCACTGATTCTTACAGTAATTGTTAAGGCCAGTTTTGCATCTACCCTTGGTTATAGATTCTAATCAATTCTCTACTATGCTCAAACTAGGTCCATTTAGATTTCTACTCCCTGCAACCAAAACTCCGGACTAGCCTATTTCTTTATGTTTCCCTCTTTCCAGCCTCTTCCAAGTTCAGTCAGTGCAGCAGTGAGCCCTTCGAGTTGATTTTCTCAAACAAAATATCCAGTGATGCCACCAATTTAGTATCTGTGATGCTTTGTCCATCACCTGTAAGATTAAGTTCAAACAATTTATTATATTTCAAACCTTTTCATAACGTGGCTCAGACACAAATACATGCTTTGGCCATATAAAAATTTTAATACTCTTAAAAATACTATGCATTTCCATGCTATGATAGCCTTTATCATGTTTCCCAACTAGATAACCCCAATGAATTGCTCAGGACCCAACGCAGCATAGCCCACCTCTATTGCTTCCACTGACCCATACAGTCACGCTTAAAACATACACACACAGCTGAAAAAAGTCTCACTCATCTTTTGCTCAGCTCCAACAGTCTCTTTTATCACACATTGGATTGCATTGCAGTATCAGTACTCCTAGAGAAGTGTGAGTCCCCCAAGGGCAGGGTCTGAGGAAATTCAATGAGTGTTTGCTTAATTGAAATAAGTAAACTATTTGCACAAGTAGAGAGGAAAAATTCCTTAAGTTGTCTGAATTTTTCTACCATTTGTTTCATGTTCAATTAAATCACTCAGCACTTTTATTCTTGAATTGCTATTATAGTAGGCTTCCATCTTGTAGTAATGATACTGGTATCTTATAATTTAAAGAATATGTCTATGCATGATAAAATGCAAAATATATCTGCATTGTGTTTTAGCCCAGCTTTACAGATGTAAAATACTTTGATAATTTGATTCTATAATTGCAAGCATCCTCCATATTTATGTATAGCTTCAATAATCATAACTTCTATATTTCTACAAAATGTATTGGTAATATGTCAAAAAAGATAAAATTGAGAGTCGCCCACTAGGACCCATATATAAAGCTGACATTGACCCATTGATGAATAGTCTTTGAGCCTAATTTTCTTTTTAATTTTTAAAAATTGAGGTGTAATTGACATGAGCCTCATTCTTTATCTCACTGTGAATCCATCTAACTAGAGTTTCATCAAAGCCACAGTTCTTAACCTTGCTCGCAAGCATTTAGTAACTTTAGATTTGGATTGAAAATGCATAAATATGCCTATTTTAGAGATGAAGAAACCTAGTCTCAGAAAGGCTACATGACTTGTGAAAGCTTATAAAAGTGATAAGTGGGAGAGTCAGGTTAGTTTTCTGATTTTAAATTCCATCATTGCTTCATTACACAACAACCCTTTCGATTGAGACTCAATCAAATGTCCTACGAAAATGAAACATTGTACCTATAGCATTTTTCTTATCTCAACAAAGCTCATTTAAATAGGAAATAAATTTTCTTTGGTATGATTTACTTTCAATGAACCCATGAAATTTCTGAGCAAGCATGGCTTCTTTTTCTACATGCATATCAATCACCTGTTAATAATCTAATTTAATCCCAAATGTCTCTTCTGGTTTTACAAAATGCCTCCACTCAGAGTATTTGCTCAGCTTCTTATAATTCCAGAAACTCTAAGACTTCTGTAGATCTTTCACTCTGTAAACTTATTTGCTCAGGAGCTGTATAATCCAAGGAGGCTCAATGTGGCTATGGAAACAGTGACCAAGGTTAACACCAACCATATTTATTTTTTTTTTAATCTCTGAAATTGTTCCTCCTAGACTATTGGCATGGGAAGTTTCATCATTTCTACATGAAAAGGGATTACAGGCAAAAATCCATTTTGAAAGAAAAGGACTGCATATTTGTCTTGCATTTGCATGCAAAGCAAGCCTGCTGTTTGTTTTTATTTGCATTTTTATGTGTTTGGTATGTTTGGAAAACTTATAGATATTGGGGTAGGGCACTAAAGCACTGACCACTGTGGGCTTGCTTTGCATGCAAATGCAAGACAAATATGCAGTCCTTTTGGTGTTGCCATTGGATCTTGGCCTGTTAGTTCACATGTCTGAATTCCCATATCATCCAAGTGACATGCTTGCTCTGCAGTCAGTAAGACCAAGGATTGAACAGAAGCCTGCTAATTGTCCAAATCACTCATGTCTGGCTGCCAATTGGCAGTTTCCCCTGGAACAGTAGTACACTGCTCAGTAAGAGAAGTCACTGTAGACCAACCTGAGACACTTCCATCCCCCAAGGGGAGCACAGCAGAGGGACTCAAAGACTTTGCCAATGAGAAGTCTGAAGACTTAATTTCTCCAGAAAGAAGCAGCCTGCTATGCGAGCCAGTGAAATCACAAACCAAGAAATCCAGACTATAAAATTCCTCTTTGTAAAATTCACACTGTGATGGAGGTAAAAGATTAGATCTATACTTAAATCTCCTCACTTTGATGTCAGATAAGTGAAAAGGAAAGAAGGAGGAGGAAGAGAATCAGGAAGAGGATGAGGGGAAGGGAGAGGCGGTAGACTGGTTAATATTCAGTTTTCAATTGAGAAATTCCTTAGAGAACAAATGAGTATGTCCGGCCTTGGCACATATTATACCTCTGGTCTGAGTTTTCCTATATGGTGACCACATAATTAATTGTACATTTTATAGATACACTCACACACAGCCCTGATTTAGTAAAGATAACAAATGTAGGAACCCTGTTTCTGAACTGTCAGGGCAATGGGGCCAAAAAAAGATGACTACTCAGTGTAAATCAATCTCCTAAGCTTATGAGTTTAAAGGAATTTCCATCATTTGATATTGTCAGGGCCAACTCTAAGGGCAAGGCCCTAGGAAAGTGTTGTTCTGTGTGCCCGTTCAGAATGAGATCAGCTAATATAATTTTTTGAAATTTGTAGTTACTTTCTCTTGAAAGGGAATATAGACACAAAAGATATCTCTACTATAGGGATGGTGACGAACTGGGAAGGAGAAAGACTCAATTTCATGATTTTGTAATGTTTTGATGAATCTAAAAAGAAGTAAGAGACTTCATTTTCTATATGTGGGTCTTAAGTATTTTAAATGTCTCTTGGTAAACCAATGTCCTTCCTTTTGCTTTATAAGCCATCTCTTAAACAACAATGTAGGGGTACCACTAAAATGATAATTTTGTAATCTAAAGCTGATCCTAGACATGATTTTTAAAACTCAATTAAAATAATCAGCTATTTTCATACTTTTCCAGGACTCAGAAACTTGATTAAATTTATTGGTCACCACAAGGAACAGTATATCAATGTTTTTTTCTAATAAAATTTATAAGTTCATTATTTTAACTTTGTTATTTTTCTTCAATTTCTAATTGTTGACATAGTGAAAGATTATTGAATTCAAGTATTCATAGACATATGTTAGGTTAAAATATCGTTCTATTACCTGGGTTATTGCCAACAAGAGCAATATTTGCCTGTATTGAAGTGCAACCATATCCCCCATGTTAATCCATGACTGTTTTTAGAGGCAGGGGCTTTCCTTAATGTGGAAACTAAAGAAATATCATTAGGAACTTGGAGGAGACTTTCAACTCTCAAAACATTCTTTTTTTGTCTGCTAATAGGTTTGCCCACAGAGTTAAACACTTGGAAAAACATCTTGCAAAGAAAAATGTGAAATGCTTGTGCATGGGAAATCTTTACTCCACCCAGGAAAAGATAAATTGTACTTAAGAACTACTCTTTAAGAGTGAGATGTTTATTGAAATGAGAGGCTAATTGTCAAAAAT
This sequence comes from Eptesicus fuscus, assembly GCF_027574615.1. Classification (NCBI taxonomy): domain Eukaryota; kingdom Metazoa; phylum Chordata; class Mammalia; order Chiroptera; family Vespertilionidae; genus Eptesicus; species Eptesicus fuscus. The sequence continues at coordinate 63,551,221 of NC_072482.1, forward strand.
GATGAAAAACAAATGTGAAAAGCCCTGTGTTTGGAACTCTGGCCACATGGAGTGCTTAAACAAGCATATGCTATATTTCAAAAGAAGAAGCATAGTTTCAGACGTTGCCATTTTTTTTTTTTTGAAAAAATGTTCAGTATAAGAGTGAAAAAAAAAAGGACATGGCTGCCAAGAAATATGAAACAAGAAAAGCGGTACATGTATGCCAAAGCTATCTTCTCTGAAATGTTGGAGCTCTACTTTGATATCAGTTTAGCTTTTTTATGATCTTTAATGATATCACAGACCAGTCCTCCTGGAGACATGTGCTAAAGGGGCTGATATGTGAGAGCTGCTAGAAACAGGGCAGAATTCTCTATGGATCTGAGATATATAGCTCTGCTTGGCCAAGTTCTCAAGCTTCCCAAGGTTTTCCTATTAATTTCCAGAGCATCCTAGCATAGGGTTTCTTAAACTTGGCAATATTGACATTTTGAGAGATGAATTTTTTGTTGAGAGAAGGCTGGCCTATACATTGTAGGATGTTTAGCAGCAATCCACAACCCTGGCCTCTCTACGCAAGGTGCCAGTAGCAGTACCTTCCCAGAGGTGACAACCAAAAATGTCTCCAGATATTTCCAAATGTCCCCAGGGCTGGTAGATGGGGGGATAGAAGAAATTGTCACTGATTGAAATCCACTCCTCTGGAGGATAAAACATTGATGTAGGGCTCCCAGATAAACTGTGTATTGTATATTTGCAAATGTACACCGCAAAGACGCGAACTTCATGGAGCCAGGACAAAATAACCCTGGCCTAGGATAAACCCCACTAAAAGAGACCAGAAAATTGATAATCCTTCTATTACTTTCAGATTATAAGCACTGTTTCTGGTGCTTCCACCAATTTTGCTCCTGGCTCTATCACTTGCCCCTGATTTGACCCAGGGTTTGTTGTCTGACGTCAATAAACCTCAGTTCTCCTATCACAGAATGGGGTCAATACATACCTCAGAGGATTGCTGTATGTATCAAATAGAATAGCATATCTTAATACTTACACTATGAAATTCTCTATTTAAAAATCATTTATCATAATATGACTCAATTCATATTCAGGTTCAATGAAGCAGGTATGTTATCCCTTTCCTTAACCACTAACCCAATCAGTACTGACAGATCTCATTAACTGGAACAAGCTTAAATAATCATACAGTAGGAATTACAAATAATGAGAGCTCTTTCCAGCTTTTATTTTGACTTGCCTTTAGTTACCCCCAAGTTGGATGCACATGAGTTACTTGCTTCTGTGCCATCAGCCCACGGTTCTTGTTTTCAGTGGGAGTGCCGGGTAAGACAACATCAATGTAACTGCACACTGACAAACCACAGAGTTGTTTCAATAAACACACAACATGCTGAGCTGTGTGCATTTAGGAAAGGGGAAATGTTGACCAAAAATATCTAATTTGGGGGCCCACCCAGTCACCATAACTCCGTGTTCTCCTTAAATCATGGTGAGATTCAGGTTGCTCAAAGCTTCACGTTAAACAGAAATAACATCATCCACAGAAGAGAGGAGGGGAAGGACTCTCCCAGCAGGCAAGAGCAGACAATGATTCAAGTGACAAGAAGAGACAGGCCTGTCTGGGGTGTCTCTTGCTTATTTCTGCTGAAATTTTCCCAAAGACCATGCTGCTCAGAATTGTGAAAGTGGACCAATGACTACTGTGAGAAACAAAACATTCTTCTTTACAAAAGCTTCCCAGAGGAATTAGGATGTTTACAACACTTGGAGCACAGCCAAGCTGGTGTGAATTCCAGCACAGCATGGAGAAGTGATCAAGTTTACAACCTCTGGTCTGTACACAGGGCAAGTGTGCCAAGATAATAAATAGCTCCCCAAGAGTGGCATTACTTAGAGAGCTCTCTGGGGGATCCTACAAGAGGGAGATGATTGCTCATCTACAGTCAGATCCATTGGGAGGATCTCAGCTTCAACCAGCTGTGCAACCTCAGGAAGTCCTCACCAGAGGAAAACATCTGGGGCCTTCAGCTTGGCCTAACCGGTTAGGCCAAAGAGTCATACACTATCCCCATCTCCTTCCAGCCTCATCCCAATTTGATGGTGCTTGTTTGTTTGTATTGGCAGGATTCACCCAGGAGCAAGAAACAGAACTATGGCTCACACCAAATTAGGCCAAAGACAAGTTTATTGACTCAGTAAAAGGAATAGTTGACTCAAGAAAAGAAGACCCTCAATCAAAGGATACCAGGCAAGCTCAAGTTCCATTTCAGTGTGAGTGTGGAGTGAGCATCTATCAGAAGAAGGGGACTTCTGTTCTGGTCATACAAAACCATGTATCTCCATTCCTACATTTAGTCACTTCCCACATATAATCTTGATGGACAGCAGTGTCAATGCTTTAAATTAGGCCCACTGTCTAGTTTCGTAAATAAAGTTTTACTGGATGCAGCCAGGGCCATTTGTTTATGTATAATCTGTAGCTGGTGGAAGAGTTAAATAGTTGCTATAAAGACTGTGGGCCTACAAAGCCTGTTATCTACTATCTGGTTCTTTAAAGGGTGGGCGGGGAAGTATTGATCCCACTTTTAAATAATTCTCTCAGGGAATATCTAGATTTAAAATCTGGCTTAAGTAAATCCAAAATGGTTACAGATTTGACAAAACTTCCCAGGATCTAAATGCTTCTTTAAAAGAAAATTGGTTACATATTTATTCCTGTAGTTAACCCTGAGACATTTAGTTGCTTACACCTTGCTTTTGAAAGGTTATACCATATGAGGCAATATATACTTATTTTTAAACTTGTCTTGCATTATGTAGATTTGATAATTTATGAACAAATAACTAGGCATCCCATCATCCTAAACATTTAAGAATTATATGTATTATGGTTATTATTTCCTGTTGTTTTATTTAACCAGCTAATGACAGATCATAAACAAATAAGAAAGATCCTTGAATATATTTAAATCTCTTGAAAAATCTACAAAGTCTGGACAAGATTTGATAAAAGTAAATGCCTATACTCTTGCTGATTTAATTATTACTGATTAAAATAATCATATTTCCTCCAGGTTTGACATAAACACCCCTGAACTTGTTTTAACTCAAGATTTCAAAAAGGCCTGATGCTAAAATCTCTATGAGGGACTTTCTTCTAGTCTTCCTTTTCTCTCTGTAATTGCCAAAATTCCCTGTCAGTTAGCTCATGAGAAGATTCTTCTGGTCTCCTAGTGACTTAGAAAATCCATGTCTTATTTACTCTGTCTTTTCCTCATATTCTTTGACTTAATATCAAAACAGAGGGAGATAAAAAGTAAAAATAAAATAGGAAAAATAGTCTACCCTCTTTTTGCCACTAAGTATTTTCTTGATTCACAGTTTAGATTTTTAGTGATTTTTTTAAACAATACTGAGTTTAACTTTAAAAATGTTCATTTAATGTCAAAACAATCGAGCAACCAAACATTTATTGAGGGTCAGCTATATTTAAGCAAAGCACTGTTTTGGGCAGTAGTGATTATAAAAATGTCTAAGACAACATCATTCCTCAAGAAACTCCCAATCCCAGAGGAAGATAAACAGATAAACCTTAAATCACACTTGGGACATAAGGGTTTTGGTGGAGGAAAAGCAAAGTGCTATGGGAGTACAGTGCAGGGAGCAATTTATTCCAAATGAGGAAGGAGGCAAGGGGCCTAGAAAATGTTTCACAAGGAACATGTATTAGAATTCCGTCTTAAAACTCTGATATGTGTGAAAGGTTGAGAATGAGGGCTCAGGTTCACTGTATTTCAAGGAGATGAGCCCTGATCATCATGCTCAGTGGTTAGAGCAGGCGTCCTCAAACTACGGTCCGCGGGCCACATGCAGGTGTTTTTGCCGTTTTGTTTTTTTACTTCAAAATAAGATATGTGCAGTGTGCATAGAAATTTGTTCATAGTTTTTTTTTTTCAACTATAGTCCGGCCCTCCAACGGTCTGAGGGACAGTGAACTGGCCCCCTGTTTAAAAAGTCTGAGGACCCCTGGGTTAGAGCGACAGTTTGCATGCCAAAGGGTCACAGGTTCGGTTCCCAGTCAAGGACATGTACCTGGGTTGCAGGTTTGATCTTCGGCCCCAGGTAGGAGGCAAGTATTCTTGGGTAAGGATTTAAAAAAAGAAGAGAGATGAACAATGGTAAAAAGATATGTATATCTCTTTTAGTCACTTACCATGTAGCATTGAATTTATTTGTTTTTTTTCTTTTTTATTGAATTTATTGGGTGACATCCTATATAACAAAAGACTAATATCGGTTGTCTGCTCAACCAATCAAAGCATAATATACTAATGATATGCTAAGGCCACTCAACTGCTCGCTATGATGTGCACTGACCACCAGGGGGCAGACGCTCTGACCGGTAGGTTAGCTTGCTGCTGGGATCCGGCCAATTGGGACTGAGCGAGATGGGCCAGACACACCCTGGAGCCCTCCTGCAGTCCCTCCCTGGCTGGCCAACCTCCCGCGTCTCTCCCCAGCCCCAATCGTGCACTGGTAGGGTCCCTTGGCCTGGCCAGCGCCCTCTTGCAATCCAGAACCCCTTGAGGGATGTCAGAGAGCCGGTTTCAGCCCAATCCTGCAGGCCAGGTTGAGGAACCCTACTGGTACACAAATTCGCGCACCAGGCCTCTAGTTAGTTAATAAAATTACATAGGTTACAGGTGTACAATTCTTTAATACATCATCTGTATATTGCATTGTGTGTTCACCATCCCAAGTCAAGTCTCCTTCCATCACCATTTACCCCTCCACCCCGATAGCTGCTTGAAATTACTTGTTCACGGGCCTGCCTTTCCCCCCAAATCTTAAAGTCCTAAGAAAGGGCCATATCTCCACCACTGTACTACCAGAGCTTTGCAAGTAGGTGTCTGTTGAATTCAGCAATGTATCAATCATGTTATGCAATCCATTCCTTATTTAACTTATTCCCATTGCAATTCAAGTTTTCCAAAATTTAAGCTTTTAAAAAACCTATAAATAATTTCAATCCCAGTCTAAATCTTACTGTTTTACTAGGACAATATATTTAACTTCCCAGATCCTCAGCTCAGTTTCCTAGTATACAACCTGAGAATTGGGGGAAGGAGATGGGGAACCGCAGGGGAAAAAAAGTAATATTTATGTCACAGAGGTCAGGATAAAATGAGACAACACATATCAAGTGCCTAATTCCATGTTGGACCATGGAGGTAATCACTTTGGCTTAATTTCTTTTCTCATAAAATAAGGAGCAATAATTGTGTTTTCCACATGCTCAATACTAACACAGAAATTTCTAAAACTATGTCCTGAGGCCCTGTTTCCCCTGTGAGCTCTTCCCAAAGCCTCCCATATTTGAATGCATTTGGGGAATGCTGTGCATCAAAGTCCTCTCCTGGCAAGTTACAGGGTACATAGCATCTTACAGGCTCAGAGAAGTCCCACAGTAAATACTAATAAGTCTGTTTAGCTTTATTTGTTCCAATTTACTTGACCACAGATTTACTCCCTCTCCCGACCCACACAAGCACACCCGGACTCCTGATGTCATACTTGAACTCAGTTCTAAAAAGGACATTTTGCACTCATCACTTTCATTCTACCACCCACCCTACAAATGTTCTTGCCCTTATTCACATCTAATTGCCTAAGTAAGCAGAGATAGAAGGAAGGTAGTTTTTGTTTTGTTTTGCCTTCTGGCTCTGAATAGCTGTTTTACTATGTCATGAGTCCTGTTCTCTTAAATGTTAATTAAGCATTCCTCTTTCCATTAATATTGAGCATTTAAAAAATCAAAGCAAAATAATTAAGGGTCATGCTATTTAAGGTTTAGTTCATAGTTTTGTCTTTTTTTAAAACCTGTACTTTTGGGTTAGTATTATTATTATTATTAATATTTTTAATGTAGAGATTTAAATAAAGGTCTTTAAAGGACTCACACCACCCATGGCTCTCATTCCTACCCCCTGCTGCCAGCACTCATACCGGCCCAGCATTGCTGTCATTTGTCATTTAACACCAGCTAATGTGCCTACTTGGGATTCAGCCTTCTTTCATCACAGTTTCACTTTTTACATATCTTACTTTCACTATTATCCATCAGTCCCAGCCTGAGAATATTTGCATCTTGTAAAAAATACCATATTAATGATACTTCTCCTCTCACATCTTGAAACTAGTAAAATAGAAATTCCTCTTTCATAAGCTCAGAACGCTAATAAAAAAGTGCCAGAAGCCTTTTATAAAAAGTAGTAAAAAAACAAAACAAAATACCAACAACACTCTAGTAGCATAACATATAATATACAAACCCATTTCTAAAAATGTTAATGGAAAATATTTTTCCCTTCTACTTTCTCTATGTCAGTGTCATACCCCAGATTCTAAGTTCCTCAGTGGCTGAAATAATGGAAACTTACCTTGTTACTGCCTGGGCGCTTAGTATAGTATCTTGTGCATTAAGTGCTCTCAAATATTTCTTACTAAACTGAACTGAATTTATATCTTTAAAGAGTTAAGTTTTCTAGTGAGAGTTGTTTCCAGAAACACCTAGATCTTTGAAGAGTGATTGTACATCAACTTGTGGAGTTTTCACATGAGTAAGATCTGAGTATATCAGTAGAAAAGCAAAAAAAAAAAAAAAAAAGTCCAAATGTCCCAAAGCTCAAACATTCTTGATTCGTAAACACTTAAGAAAAAATAAAATGTATTTACATTTGTGTTAGACTCTGTTTGCTCAATAACATCTTGATTATCCAGAATCAACAACAGAGTGTTATCTTGATGGTTTCAACTTTCAAGAGGAAGGGGTGAGGAGGAAAGAAAGAGAGGAAAGAAACAGAAGAAAGAAGAAGAGAGGGGGAGAAGGAGTGAGAGGGAGAGAGGGGAGAGGAGAGAGGGAGGAAGATGCTATTTTCAAGGTTTGCTTTTTTTTTTTATTTCCAACAACTTTGACAGTTTGTCCAAGAGTGAATCTAAATTAAATTGAATTTGTGGATATCAGTTTTTTAAAAAACTTCAGTATTATACTGTCATCTTAAAAAGGGAACATTTTGATAATGAATTTATCTTTACCACCAATCCATTATGAATAAAATTCAATAGTGAGCTATAAAATATAATAATGTAAAAAAATAAATATCTCTAAATTAAAAATACAAAATTCTGTATGTTTGCTTCTTCATTTATTGCCATTGAACTTTATACAAGGTACCTCATCATAGAAAGGAAAGGAAGATCCACACCTGACCTTTGCTCACAGCCTGACACCGTTGAGTATGGTGCCGATTTTTGTTTTCCAGTTGAACATATCTGTTCCTCTGTGTGCCAAGGAAAGGACCAAAACTCCCACTACCTCTCTCTAACCAGTCATGGTAAACCTTCTTTTGCACAGTACTCCATGAAATCTGGCCTCCACATAACAAAACCATCTAGTTTCTTTTTGTAGTAAGTCCATGCCTATTGTTTTCTTCATTACTATAACAATAAGTACTTTTATGGGGGCAAATCAAAACTCTCAATTTCTTAAATAACTTAGAAAATTAAAGTCTTAGTCAACAAAAAGACTTTTCTGTTGCAAATCATCATTGCAAAAGAAAAGTTCCATTTACCCTCAGACAAATACTGTTTTAACATTAGACTGGACAATAAAATCCCTCACTCAGGTGACCTTTCAGCATTTATACAATAGTAATACAAACAGAGACCATGAATCTAGACAGCAATCTTTAAGTGATCTGGCATACAATACATTTACATTTTCTAATTCAGTGAAATGAAAGCACTAAGTTAGGGAAAAAGTTATCATAAAGCTTGCACACACTAAAGAATACATTAGAATATTCAATACATTAGAATTGGGGGGGGGGCACTGCGGTTATAGATCTACAATCTTGAACATTACATTTATTTTTAAAATAATGGTCCTCAGATATTTTTGGACATTTAGATTATCAAAGAAACTCTTGACTAGACTGACTTTACTTTTAAAGTAAAAAAGGTTTTATTTTTCAAAATTTTGATAAAAATAATTTTTAAATTAAAGGTAGGTGTGTGTGTGTGTGTGTGTGTGTGTGTGTGTGTGTTTCCTTAAAACGTTATTTAATTTGAAATTTTAGTTTATCAATGCACTCTGCTTTCCAGGAATTTTGTTTGGTTTGTTTGTGTGGTTTTTTTTTTTAGTTGAATTTTAGTTGCCAATACTTGTAATTCTGAGTAATATAATCATCCAAGACCTGATAACAAGGAAACTCATGAAAAATAGCCTATGACAATTTCTACAATGACTTTTCCTAACATAGTTTTAAAAATCAGTTTGTAATTAATAAGATTGGTTTCCCTCTTTTTTTAAGTGACTAAAAATTTTCTATTAAAAGCCGTTATCCCTGATTTATATTGTTGATCGTGTCCTTTTTTTCCAAGTTGGATTTTTCACCTGGAGGTGTAGTCATTCTTTCAGGAAAACGGCACTTTATCTGAATATGTCATTGTTCAAAATGTCTGTGTCCACAAAGCTTGAAAGTGGAGCAAAATTTCAATGTGCAGTAAAAGAGTTATGCGAGTGCTTTTCTTTGCAGAAAAAGCAAGTTTGCTTTTTCAGAATACTACCCGGATAGCATCAAATCACATTAACTGACCACCTGGACCTATTCCAAAGAACCAATTTCAGTCACTGGGTTTTCTCACTTGGAACAAGATAATGTCATTTCTTTTGACACAATTTGCTGACATCCAAAAAGTCCCTGACCCAGGAGAGCCTTAACTATGGTCACTACCCCTAAATGCCTAGAGTTATCTTGCATTCTGGGATCTAGCATAATTTCTGTTTTCCTCTAATATGACCAATCTCCCTTTCTGGGATGTTAATTTATATAAAAGAGTATGTTTATAAGTAAATATGAAAGTATCCTTGAGGCATGGAAAATTCAGTCTTTGGAGGTTTTTTGTTTGGTGATGCTTGGTTGGGTTGTTTTGTTTTTTATCACAAAGTTAACACAAATCAGCAGTTTGTGATGCCCTAATTGCAATCAAGACCGAAAATTTAATGACAATAAAGCAACGTCAAGAAAATCACTAGAGTAATAGGCTAGCTATTAATAATGATGATGATATAATAATAATGATTTTTATATCTCTCGAGTGTCTTTCATCTAAAGTAGACTTTACTGATAAATACTTGATTTTACCCAAATAAACCTTATTTCAATTATATGCACTTATATAAAGTTTCTTCAAATATCACAATTAATCATAAACACAGAATCCCTCAATTTTAGCATGTCAATTGTATATATGCTTTGCTTATTTAAGAAATATTTATGTACTTTTTGATATTCTAGAAACAGCTTGCTTCCTAGTAATTCATTATACTAGGTGTTATCAAAGTTAAACATCTATTATTCTAAAAGGTACCAGAATGACTATAAATATGTGCATCTTTTTATGGGTCAGGAATATAAGTTCTAGTTAGAAAAGCAAAGCTTTCCAATTTGAATGTTTAAATAGAAAAATTATATTTTAAAATATACATGTGCACATACTCCTTGGGTTTAATGATGGTCTGCCATGTTGTAAGGTACCCCAGATGGGAGAGTTCTCGAGGAATAACCTTTCCTCCTCTGTGCTGCGTGGACCCCTCCAGGGATGGTGTTAAGGAGTGTACCTGATGGAAAAGGGCAGCCTTGCCCCAGGATACACTTTGCCCTGTGGTGAAAGGCATAAGGTAGCTATGCCTCAGGATGGAGCTGGGACAGGAAAAATTTTTTTATTCTATGTTTTCTAACAGCTTTCCCAAAACCTGTATTTTGAATGAATCAGCCATCGAAAAAAGGAGTTTAATCTACCTGCTTTCGTGTATCACAGTTTTTCATCAACATTGTTCCTTATCTGAGACACTACCCTTAGCTTCAGTTCTCTCCAACTATACTGGTACTGGTCTGTTGAGGCTATTTTTTTACTATAGTCAAGCCTGCTGTAATTTTTCCAGGTCAGTCTTTCTAAAATGCACGCCAGGTGACATTAGCCTCCTGCTCAAAAATGCTTTACTGCTCATGACCATTGTAAAATACTGTTCAGGGTTTCTATAATCTGAACTTAGCTCACCTCTTCAATTGTATCTCTCTCCATTCCTCTGCAAGGGTGACAATATGTGGCATGTTTATCATGACATCCCTCCCAAGCTCATATATTCATTCAACAAACAGTGGATGGTGCATCATGCAGGTCCTTGGGCTCAGGGAGAGAATTTGTTTTTTCATCCAATGTAATGGGAAATCAATAAAGAATTTTAAGCAGAGAAGTGCCACCATCTGATTAATATTTTTAAAAAATCAAAAAGACATCGATAATCAAGATATGTTTTTGCCCTCACAGGGAACTGAAAATATGATAGTAACAATGTTGTAAAGCAAAAGCAGTAAGGTATGGAAGAAAATATATAGCGTGTTGTTCAAATACGTGTTTATTTCAGATCCTCTACTAACAAAAAATAAGATTGGAAAATGTTCGAGGTTCCATCTGATGGTTGAAATAATCTCAAGTCTATCTAGCCTGCAGCTATAGTCTGATGCAGGGTGTAGAGAGACAAGGTGAGAGTTAGAGTTTTCAGTCACAACTTCAATTTTTGGGCCCAAATCTACTGTAAGAGTCTGGGGGTTGGAGGAGGGCAGAAATAGAATATACATTTTAGAATTCATCAGAAAGCAAGCTTAGCCAGAATTTCAGAATATGAAAACACATGGTGTTCCTAAGTAAATTCCATATATAAAACTAGCTAACGTCTAAGAAAAGTCAGCAGAAATATCACAAAGAGCACGTCCATAGCCTGCCCATCAGTTTTGAGTAAGATCTTCAAGAACTAGGATCAAGCTCTTCCTATGTTTATAGCCTAACACTAGGGATGTTTTGGGGTTTTGTGTTTTGTTGTTTTTTTAAAGTCGGGTGTAATATCCCCCTCCTTTTTATTTACTTTTTCACAAAAACGTGGAGTAGGAAAAAAAGTGTGAAAATAGATTTTAAACACATGTATTTTAGAGGCAATCTAAGTGGGAGGTTGCATTGCCATGTGAAAAGCCAGGGCTTTTTTTTCAGACCTCTAAGGGCCTTTGAGGTTGCAACAGACTTTCTTTCAGTTGGACCTGAATTCCCATATCACTGAAGACACAGCATGAGGTGCCTAACCCATCTCTGAGACCGCTGTGTGGGCTGATGTCGACATCACTTGCTTGACTGCCTGGATTCCACAGGGCTTTTACTGTTTACCCTCTAAATCCGGTGGCTCTGAATCAATAACTTCTATTTTGTACAAAAGCTTCTGTTAGAAACATAAGAACGAGGCTAGAAAGAGAAAGTGTAGTTTTTTTTTGGAGTTGCACACCACCACTATTCACCCTGGAGGATATCGATCCAGGACCGCGGCTGTGTACGATAGGACATGTGGGAACTGAAAAGCAAATCTGATGACACCTTACATGAGTTACAGAGCCCACGAATCCAGAGCACCAGCTCGTCCTTTGTTGGCTCTGTCAAGGCCAGTTCCACACCTGCCTTCTGCCACTTGCAGCGAAGCCCCAGCGCGGTCCCTGAGGGAGGCGGCAGCGATGAGGTGATCACGCTGGGCTTGGGCTGCTTTCTGCCTGATGCTACCAGAGGATGTCACCCTGAGTTACCTTCCTTCACCTTCCTTTTGGTCAAATTCCCAGGTAGCTACAGCAATTCCAAACTGCAGCCAATTCCATTTGAAGATACTACGAGTAAGCTTCTACAGCTCTTACAGTACTGAAAGCAATGACTTCCTACCAGGCGGGGTGGGCTGTTTGCAACAGCCTTGTGAGCCTTTGATTAACAGACTGGAATCCATGCAGCTCTTGGTGTCAAATATCACCCACCCATCTCAATTTGCTTAGTCTCTGACTCAACGACTACTTGAGGCAGAAATCATTCAAGTGACACTCTGAGGAAACACATTCAAAATCTGATTCTACACATGAATAATCTGAGGAAGAATTTTCTCCCCTTTAACGGCCCTATTCCTTTCAACTCAATCATCTTTGCCTGATACGCGGATTGGTTCAGGGTCAGACAGGAAGCTTGAAGCAGCATGTAGGTTTGATTCCTTTTTCAGCCCCATCTCCCATAGCCAGTCCATGATCAAATCTACCTTCTTTCTTTTTTTAAATACGTTTTTATTGATTTTTTAGAGAGAGAGAGAGAGAGAATGAGAGAGAGAAATATTGATGAAAAACTTCAGTATCCATCAGCTGCCTCTTGCATGCCCCCTGCTGGAGCATCAACCCATGCACCAAGATGCCCCAGGTTTGATTCCACCAGGCAAGTGCCCATTCTGGTAATCAAACCAGTGACCTCTTGGTGCATGGGCTGATGCTCAACCACTGCGCCACACTGGCCGAGCAAGTACACTTTCTTGGTATCTTGTGTGTCCTCCCCTCCCTATGGATTTCCTTTACCATCTCAGAACATAAGTCCTCATTTATCCATTACTGGATTGTCATCATAGTCTTCTAACTAGTTTCTCTTCCTCCAATTTCTCCCAACTTTCAATCCACCCTTCCCAATGACACCAGATTATATTCCAACACACTGCTTAAAATAAGTGCTTTCTCAAGGTAACCCAGCTAACAAGTAGAAAACAGACAAGAGCCCAAAGAGTGTCTGCTTGAGTCCCTGCTCAAATCTATAAGCCTGCCCTGTCTCAGCATCAATGCTTGGGACTGGAATTCGGCATCCTTCATGATGGACACAGAGCACTTGCCCAGCTTTGCTCCTACCAGACCTATACACCAGCGGTTGGTTTACTGACATTCCCTATAATAAGCTTTCTTTATCATCTAGGCTTCTTTCAGCTATGAGTAATTAAACAACTCAAGTGGCTTAAACGGCGAAATTTATTATCTCATACAAGAAGCCCAGAGGTAGGATAGGTACAGAGATAGTTAATGCCACAGTTTAACACCAAACCTAGAACCCAGATTCCTTCTATCTTCCCACTCTGCTATGTTCAACATGATCTCATATGAGCTCCTTTTTGTGGTTACAAGACAGTTCCAGGAAACGTGTACGAATATGACAACAATCAGTGAAAGTGAAAGAAAAGAGTAGTTCCACGTTGCATCATGCTTTTCAGTGAAGAGTCATTTTTTCCATACTCCTACCCATAGCCAGCTTCCCCACCAAACTTCCCTTGACATCTCATTGGCCAGAGCTATTTCACCATCACCGGGCAATCGGTAAACAAAGCACCATGAAGCCAGATGGATTCAGCAGCTTCCAACGTCTTTGAGATATGACCACAGTGAAGAACACATTCTACATCCCAACTGGGTGCACACATACATACATTTCATAGGGCATATAGAAAACACAAATAAAAGTTTCATACAATGAAATGTATCCTGACTATGCAATGCATTCAGATATTTTCTGTTCTATTTTATTCTCTATACTACTCTATTCCATTATTTAAAAATTCAACCACTAAATTGATTTTATAACTCACTAATAAACTACCTGCACTTTCAAAAACACCAGTTTGCACTAATGAGGATTTACCCAAGTTATGCTGGAGAGGAGTGAATTTAGGAATATTATCAAGCCAGTATGTTAGGAGGGGAAAGGCATGTCTTATATTACATATATATTTATCATTCATCCATGCCTGTGACACCCCACACTCAACACTCATTTGCCAAAATTGGGATATTTCAAACTTGGGATGTTCCAAATTACTGCTGAAATGGCTGAAGTTTTTATTTATAATTTTAAAAAAGAACACAGCTGTCATTCCGCAGTAGTTTGTAAGTCACAGAAAATAAATCAAATAATTTTTAAAAATTCAGGATCTAGTTTCTTTTGATGATATAAGTAGGGTAAAAGGCCATGGGAGTTCAATTAATTTACTTTAAAATGCTCCTTTTAAATGATGTTCAAAGAATAAATCACTAAAGATTAATCAGGAAAGACTGCGTCTCTCCCCCTTGTTTGGAATATCTAAGGATCTGAGAGCAGCTGCTCTGTCTCTGTTCTCTCTATTCCTGATTCATCTTGCGTGTGACCTTAGGGAGGGGTCACCCTGAGGCCCTAAATCACGTGAGTGTGCACATAGAGCCTGCTTTTTTCTCCCTGCAAATACCCTGCCCTCACTAACCTTGCTGAGTTCAGCAAAGGCTTTAGAACACCTGGGCTTTGTAGCCAGGCCCCCATGGAGCCCGACTCTTCACAGACCTGCAATCATTTGTATTTTTACAGTAACAGTGATGGATCCAATGTACCTGAGCCTCTACTGGGCACAAAGCCCTGTGCAAGACCGCAGGGAACCCCACATAGATAAACTGAAGTGCTGATTCTTAAGTGATTTGAAATCTAACACAGGAGATAATCCTGAAAACAGCTACATAAGACAGAATTTAATAGGGGAGGTTGAAAGGGTGCTAGCTAACATTTGAGGAGTACCCACTAAGTGCCAGATATCTTGATAGGTGATTTATATAAACTACCTCATCAAAAAGCCATAACTCTTTTGCAGTATTATCATCTCCATTTTGCAAATGAGGAAACTGCAGCTCACAGAGCCCTAGTAACTCTTCCAATAGGATACATTTATTAAGCAGTGGAGCCCATGTCAGAATGAGATCCTTTAGGCCCCATAGTTTATTGTTGTTTTTTTCCTGTCACTTTTTCTGAGTCCCTAGACAAAAGAGAATTTTAATTGAAGTATGCATTTGAAGCAAAAAAGGAATGTGTTTGTAGTAGTGGGGGCAGCAAAGGTACTGGGTATAGAGGACAGCCCTTCCAAGAGCTTTGCAGGCAGGAAAGAGCAGGTTGGGCTCAGGGGATGCTAAACAGTTTAGTTGCCACATGAGGTGTTCTTAGAGGAGAGAAAGCAAATCTAGAAAAGGTACCGAGTTCTCATTCCCCAGCTTTTGTAATTCTGTAGAGGTTGCAGAGAAGGAAGCCCCTTCCACAGCTTGCCCATTAGATTGTGAGTCTGGAGGTATGAAGGGCCTTCTCAGATCAGGAACCAGATGTTATATTCCTTTGTGATGCTCGTGGTGAAGCCCAGTGCTTTGCAGCTAGTAGGTCTGCAGTCTACCTCTAATGAATGAATGAAAGACAAGGGAGGGCTTTCTGCTCTCTCTTACCAAGTTCCCTAAAGTCAGGGTAAGCGTTGAACAGTGGGTAGATGGGACAGAGCTCCGGTCAAACTTGACTCTTTCTCTATACCAGCCTCCAGATGAGCGAACTAAACAGATGGCCTGTCATGGGGTTAAACATCATCCCTCCTCCTGTCATACAGAAATGGTGTGCTGGAGGGTGGAAAGTCTTCAAGAGAAAACAGACAAAAGGAAGAAGGTTTTTAATGAGCTCATACTACCATACCTGCAAGCTCCATACTACCATGCCTGCAAGCTACCTATTTTGCACACGAATCTGGAATTTTTTCTTTTAATCTTTATTGTTCAGAGTATAACTATGAATCTGGTATTTTACTTTATATGGAGGAAGAAAGAAGCCTACGTTTCTAACTGCAGGTGACTTATTGCCTTGTGGGTTAGGTGTTGCGATATAACACACCATAGTCTGGGTGCAGCTTCAGAGGCTTTGCAAGTTGTTAATATATAGATTAATTCCAAACAGAAAGAGACTAAAATACGTGGCACAACTACTTTTGCAAGATTAGTTTACTGGGCTTTATAGCCAGATAAAAATGAGCTCCCCTGGAGGAGGAGTCACAACACAGCTTGAGTAAAGTTCAGACCAAGCTGTAGGGGTGGGGTGCGGCGATGAGAAGACACAGAGGATGTGAGAGGAAGTCAGGCCTTAGAGATACATCTGTCCTGGTACAGTGAAGGCTGTGAGTTCTTAATGAATGGTAGTGGTAGTAGCAGGAGCAGGAGTTGCAGTCATACTAAATAGGAAGTTATTAGTGACAATTATTGTTAGTGTTTAATGGTATCTTCCATTGGCATTTATATGCCAATCATAATGCAGGATAAAGGTGGGATGACCATATTTAAAGTAGCAAAGGTTAGGTGGAAAAAAACAGAGACTTTCATGTTAGTGTTATCCAATAATCAGTGAAAACAGATGTTGGAAGTGTTGACTTTGAATGAGTGGGCAAAGTCTGTGACTCTGGCATCATGAGTTGGATGGTTTCCCAGGTGTGACATATTGACTTTTTAGGGCTTAATCCTGCAAGGATGTCCTTTTGAGCAACAGGTGAATCTGGAAAAGCATCATGATACAGTCAGTGTATGGACCCCTCTGCTGAGTTACCATGTGGCCAAAACTGTCACATGCTTGGTTAGCTGCAGAGAAGTAAAATATCAGTTTCAATCAGCAGTGAGGAAAAACATCTATTCTGTAAAAGCCAAATAGTCTTCTAATGTATATTACTTTGTATATTAATATACAATGTATAGTAACTGCCACACTTGTTCATAAAACATGATGGGATGTTTTCAATTAAAGAAAAAAAAATAACGTATTTTCCGGCGTATAAGACGACTTTTTAACCCAGGAAAATCTTCTATACGCCCAGTCGTCTTATATGCCAGAAAATACGGTAAACTATTATTAAGAAGTTTCTGGAAACAAACAAAAAATCTGGTGTGAAAGTACACCAATATGGTCAATAAATAGTTCTTCCCTTTCATCCTCTCATTTTTTAATGTAACTTAAAAATAATTTCTATCTTCAAGCTGGGGACTTACACTAAACTTGGGAATACAACACAGCAGACAGTTCTCTCTCTCTTCTCTCTTTCTTCCTACCTAATTTTGTAGCTGCAAACATAAATGCATTCCCAGGTACAACAAAATTAAACCCAGGAAGCAAGCTGATTTCTTAGAAAATCTAGGTTATAAGATTAAGAATTTGATCTGCTTCCAAAGTATAGCCATTGCAAATGGGAGCTTTTGTTTTGTTTTGTTTCTGTATAGGGAACATTCAAAATATTAATTAAAGACTGGAGGGAAACTCATTATTCTTCAGTTGTGAATCGGATAATACTAGATTGAGGCATTTGGTGAAATTTTGTATCTCTGCCACCATCACCCTGATTTGCCCAATCTTCACTAGGCTATTCCAGAGTACACTTATGTGAAGAAGCCCTGCAGGCATAACGGGGATCTTGTGACCTGGGTAAAATGAGATGAGACTTCTTCCTGGTAAGCTGAGCTCCCTAGCACTTACCTGCAAGGCCTTGCTTCTGAACTGCAGTCTCTAGGTAAAGACCCTGGCTAGTACGGTAAAGGCAGAAATGGAGGGCGCTATTGGAAGGCTTTATTTTGTAGTGTCTTTTTTTTTTTTTTAAACATTCTTTTTTATCTTTACTGTTGAAAGTATTACAAATGTCCCCTTTGTTTGTTTTTTTCCCATTGACCCCCTCCACCCCGCACTCAAGGCTCCCAGGCCTTCACCACTCTATTGTCTGTGTCCATATGTGCATATAAGTTGCCTGTTTAATCACTCCTCACCCCCACCTCCTTAAACTTTCTTTTTTTTAAATTATTTTATTGAATATATATATTTTTATTGTTGATAGTATTACAGATGTCTCCCATCCCCCCCCTCCCCCTTTACCTCGTCCTCTCAGCCCCTATCCACCCCCAGGCCTTCACCAACCTATTGCCCCTATCCATGGGCTATGCATAGAAGTGTAAAAAGTTCTTTGGTTTATCTCTGCTCATCCTCCTAACCCCACATCAAGGTATGTCAGTCTGTTCCATGTCTCCATGCTTTGGGTCTTATTTTGTTGGTCAATTCATTTTGTACATTAGATTCCACAAATAAGTGAGATCACATGATATTTGTCTTTCTCAAATTGGTTTATTTCATTCACTTAGTAGTCCCTTAAGTATTATGGTTGATCTGCTTTATGTTACAGATGAGGACATTCTAACCCAACTCTAGTTAAGAACCCAACTCTTTTTGCTCCACAATTCAAGGTTCTGTCATTTATGGCACTAAAATTTGTCATTGTCACAATGAGATACCATCTCACACTTGTCAGAATGGCTATCATCAACAAATGACAAATGCTGGTGAGGATGTGGAGAAAAAGGAACCCTCGTGCACTGCTGGTGGGAATGCAGCTACTGGGGAAACTCCTCAAAATATTAAAAATGGAACTACCATTTGACCCGGTATTCCCACTTTTAGGAATATATTCCAGGAATCCAGAAATATCAATCAGAAAGGACATATGCACCCCTATGTTCATAGCAGCACAATTTACAATAGCTAAGATTTGGAAGCAGCCTAAGTAAGTGCCCATCAGCAGATGAGTGGGTTAAAAACCTGTGGTACATCTACACTAAGCATGTCAAACTCAGGGCCCGCAGGCTGCATGCGGCCCACAAGGAATATTTTTGTGTCTCAGCCAATATATGTAAGGAAAGTTTTAATAAAAATTCCACAACTTAATTTTTACAATATCCTGTTATATATAATTATTAATAAAGAACTACAATGTTTGCTAAAGACCGGTTACTATAATCGTGTTGCATTCATTTCCCTTACACACCTTACATGGAGGCGCACCGTTTCTCTCCACTAATACCAGCAACGAATATTTTAGCAGCTGATTGCCGCATCATTAGTCTTGGACTGACTTGTTTGGTGTGCGCAACAGGAAATATTTCGCTTTCGGAGAACAATAAAAATAAGTTTAGTTGCATTATGCTTATTAATTTGTGCAGTTATTCAGTGTCTGATAAATTGATTTTCAAGAAAAAATATAAAATTTTTATTAAAATGTTCTATTATTTTATGTTAATGATAACTCATTTATTTCAGCCTTTTGTATTCTGGATGTCTCTATCAAAATAAACTTACGTTTTTATGAAAATTGAAGCTTTTGTTTTTTTGCAGCCCACATAAACTTAAACCTTGTTTATTTGGCCCATGTTAGCCTTTGAGTTTGACATGCTTGATCTACACAATGGAATACTATGCTGCTATAAAAAAGAAAAAGCTCTTACCATTTGCAACAGCATGGATGGACCTGGAGAGCATTATGCTAAACGAAATAAGCCAGTCAGAGAAAGATAAATTCACATGATCTCACTCATTTGTAGAATATAATCTTACCTAATAATAGACAAACATGTAAATTGACCGTACCTCCACTACGACCATAGCCAATCAAAGTGAGTATGCAAATTAAACCCAACAAAGATGGTGGTTAATTTGCATACATAGGAGCCCAGCGCCTGGGTCCCAGGAACATCCTGGCACCCAGGTCACTCTGAGGTAGGCCCCGTGTGGGCCCTGAGCAGCCTGGGAAGGGCCTGAGCCAGGGGCTCCTGGGCAGGGCCAAGCCTGCGATCAGAGCTGAGGGGGCAGGGGCAGAGCCAGTGATTGGAGGGAGTTGGGGGTGCCCTGCCCAGGCCTAAAGCATCGGCCAGAGGCTTTAGGCCTGGGCAGGGCCTAGCCCATGATTAGTGTGAACTACAGAGGAAACACCTTTTCTGACTGCTCATTGGCTAAGCTTCCTGTATGCCACTGGTAATATTCTTAGTAACTTGGGTAACAAGGTGATCTAGGGTTTTTCCACCACACTTCTGGAGAAAAAAATGAAGGTCCACTGCCAGAGGGCTAAGAAATGTCATAACCTGCCCTAGCTGGTTTGGCTCAGTGGATAATGTTTTGGCCTGCAGACAGCAGGGTCTGGGTTTGATTCTGATCAAGGGCATGTACCTATATTTCAGGCTCCTCCCTGGCCGGGGCCCAGGTCAGGGCTCATGCAGGAGGCAACCAATCAAAGTGTTCCTCTCACTTTGATGTTTCTCTCTGTCTTTCCCTTTCTCTTCCACATTCTCTACAAGCCAATGGAAACATATCCTCAGGTGAGGATAAAAAAAAAAAAAGAAAGAAATGTCATATCCTATGAAAGACACATCTTGAAAATGCCTAAAGAAAGTTGTCATTTTTTCATGGTGAAGGGACTGGAGTCTGTGTTGATGAAAACACCTTGGTGGCTGTGGTGACTGGCAGTGGCTGCAGCAGCGGGGTGATGGGGCTGGTGCCTTCCCCTGATCAGCCTGGTCACCTCCCACAAAGGGAGGCCAGACTGCGGCTTAGGCCCGCTCCCTATGGGAGGACATCCCTGAGGGCTCCTAGTATGTGAGAGGGGGCAGGTTGAGCTGAGGGACCCCCATCCCCACCCCCAGTGCACGAATTTTGTGCACCAGGCCCCTAGTCTATAATAATAAAAGCGTAATATGCTAATTAGACCAGACAGCTGAACGACCTTCCAGACATCATTCCGGACAAAGCCGTTGCAGTGGGGGCCGAAGCAGAGGCAGTTAGGGGCAATCAGGCAGGAAGGCGACATTTAGGGGTGATGAGGCAGGCAGACAGAGTAGTTAGGGGCGATGAGGCAGGCAGGCGAGCAGTTAGGGGTGATGAGGCAAGCAGGCAGATGTGGTTAGGGGCAATCAGGCAGGCAGGCAGGCAAGCAGTTAGGAGCCAGTGGTCCCAGATTGTGAGGGGGATGTCCAACTGCCGGTTTAGGCCCAATCCCAGGGATTGGATTGGACCTAAACCGGCAGTCGGACATCCCCCAAGGGTTCCCAAATTGTAAGAGGGTGCAGGCCAGACCGAAGGAGTCCCTCCATCCTCCCCGTGATGCATGAATTTCATGCACCGGGCCTCTAGTGAACAATATAAACTGATGAACAAAAATAGATACAGATACAGAGAAGCATCGAACAGACTGTCAAACTTCAGTGGGAAGGCAGGGAGGGGGGTAAGAGTTCAACCAAAGGACTTACATGCATGCATATAAGCATAACCAATGGACACATACACTAGGGGGGTAAGGGCATGTGCTGGAGGAATGGGGGTGGCTGTGGGGAGGTCTATGGGGGGAAAAGGAGACATATGTAATACTATATGTAATACTTTAGACAATAAAAAATAAATAAATAAAATTTGTCATTGTCAAAAATGGAATTCTCTCCTGAAAAGGTAAATAAATTTTCTCCAGAAAACCTTGAATGTGTCAGTCCTCAGGCATCATGGGCCCAGGGAGCTTAGCTTCTCTGTCCCCAAAGCCCTTTCCCAGACCACCCATGCTGTCAGCTGCTCTTCCTCTCCTCTCCAGTGGTATTTCTTATTCCTTTATCTACTCACACATGGTACTATAGTCAGATGATTGGAAGCCTATTTTCTCCATTAGCTATTAAGTTCATTGAGAACATAAGCGCTTAAAAAAAGAAGTTTGTTAAATGAATAATGGTGAATAAGGAAAAAATATATATACATGTGTGGGTAAAAGTAGGTTTAGAGTTGTGACAACATAAAACAGAACTTATCCGTATATTATTATTTATTAATTAGTGTGTTATTTATTCATATTACAACTATAAATCTACTTTTGCCCATGCCTGTATATAATATTATTTTTCTATTTCAAAAAAATGAGGTTAATAATGCCAGCTTTGTAAGACTGCTGTGAAATATAAATATTACGCTACAACATATGGTGAGTGCTTCACACAGGGCGCTTAACCTTGTCAAGTTACATATTAGGAGCTCAATAACATTTACTGAATGCCTACTCATTATTCTCCTGGAATTGTCAAAAAGTGTTATAATTCTTCCATATGCTAATGATTTCACTTTTAGTATCCATTGATTAAGAAGAGATACATGGATGGATGGATTTTCAGATGCCTGATTTTGCAGCTCTACCATTACCCAAGGATTTGTAGCCCACATGTTGGAAATCTCATGGAATTTAGATTGTTCCAATACCTAGAATAAAGTCTATCAGAGTTATTACATGAGAGTTATTGCTGTGTAGCAAAATACACAAGCTAAGCACAAAGGTCTGAGAGGAAGAGGAAGAAAAAATGGGAGGTCTCCATTGCTTCCTACTTTTAAAAATCCACTAATTCGTGGGCTATAGCAAGCATGCAGCTATTTTACTGCTGTCAACCCCTTTCACCACAAAGGTACCCACTAATACTAGGCAACACACACACAGTAGCTTGAGGAGGCTATACAAAAGAAAATTAGACAGTCTCTGATTATGTTTCTTATAAGCCTTGTAATTCCACTGGATTTCTTGGACTCCTCCCTCAATCCCTTAAAAAAAACATTTTTTTTAACCTATTAGTTAGGACTGTCCTACTTTCATGTGATAAAAATTCAACATGAATAGTTTAACAAACAAGAAAAAAAATGGAAGTAGGCATAAAGAATTCACTGGCTTACTGAAAAGTTCAAGGGGTAAGTTTGGGCAAGTCTGGATCCAGGAAATAAATTTTTAAAATGTCATTCCAGCTTATTTTTCTCAGTGGTTAGAGCATCGGCCTGCATACTGAAGGGTCGCAGGTTTGATTCTAGTCAAAGGCACGTACCTCAGTTGCAGGCTCAATCCCCAGCCTCGGGGCACTTGTGGGGGGCAACCAGTTGATGTGTCTCTTTCACATCGATGTTTCTCTCTTTCTGTCTCTCCCCCTTCCTTCTATTCTCTAAGAAAAAATCAGTGGAAAAAATATCCTCTGGCCCTAACCGGTTTGGCTCAGTGGATAGAGCGTCGGCCTACGGACTGAAGGGTCCCAGGTTCAATTCCGATCAAGGGCATGTACCTTCGTTGCAGGCACATCCCCAGCAGGGGGTGTGCAGGAGGCAGCTGATCAATGTTTCTCTCTCATTGATGTTTCTAACTCTATCCCTCTCCCTTTCTCTCTGTAAAATATCAATAAAATATATATTTTTAAAAATATCCTCTGGTGAGGATCAACAACAACAGAAAAGTCATCAAGGCTCAGTTTATCCCTTCCTTCCCTCATGATGTATGTAACAAAGGTTAACTGAAGCTCTATGTAATAACCAGAGTAGAAAATAAGATTCTTTTTCCCAGTGGTCCCCACAACATCTCATAATTATCTACAGGTTTATATATGCTATGTTGGATCCATGCAAGAGGACAACATTGATTGGACAGGCATGGGTTACATGTGAAAACCCCAGTCGAATCAGAATGTTGGTCACCTACATTTCATGCAGACAACTGGGGATGGAGTTGTTGCTAAACAGGAGTAGCTGAAAGTTGGTATAATAGCAAGGGTTGAGTTCTGGGCATAGAAAATGTCCCCTACATCTACAATTGATTAGTGAGCTGTGCTGACTACTTGGAATGTGGTAGTATCATTGTAGTCTAAAGGTAGGTAGGTCTGAACACAGATGCCCCATGAAGTATAAATACACACCAAATTTCAAAAACTTAGTATGAAAAAAGAAATGCAAGGTATCTTAATAATTTTATATGTTGAAATGGCGATGTTTCAGATATGTTGAGTTTAATAAGATATATTGTTCCTTATCGTTTTCAAATGTGTCTATTAGAAAACCTAAAATTACACACAGTGCTCACATTGCATTTCTGTTAAACAGAAATAAATGACTGCTTTAAGATTTTTAAATGAGGTAATGATGTGTTTATGTTGTGCATAGGTGGGGCATATTGGAAAGATACTTTGAGTGCACAGGTGTCTTAAACAACAAATGACAAATACATGAGAGAACATTGGGCCCATAAACAATGAGAGATAAAGATGTCAAATCAAAACCAAATCCATTCACTCAGTCATTCCTGCCTTCACGTGTGCCAGCACCAGCATTAAGTCCTGGGGCATCAGCCCAGACAGAAAGGAGACTTGTCCTTCAGAAGCCCGCAGAACAGAGAGGAAGAGACAGGTATTTAAAAAATTGAAAAGTGAAAAAAAATATTGAATGCAAAATAATGTTGTAAGTAATATGATAGACTCCAGCATACATAGTCTGTATTGGCTTAATTAATTATTTAATCCAGTAATTTTTTTGTTTATTCAATTCATGCTCAACATTTTCTCTATGGCATGCCAAGTTCCTTAAGACTGGGAATATTGCATGAATACATCACATACAACCAAGTGTGTTTGTGTCAGGGCTCTCTTTTCGCTTATTGATCAACTGTGTCTTTACCTCTTATGTACTCTCTCTGGAACAGGTTAACCCAGTGAAACCTAATGGGCTTAGGTTCCAATATGGTCAATGCTCCTTACAAACTCCCTTATCTAGTGAGTTTTTAACCTCGGTGCTTCATTTTCCACCAACAGATTGAGAAACAAGATCCTGAGTCACACACACACACACACACACACCCCTTTACTTGCAATTTAGCTCATTATTGTTAATCATCTGAAAATACCAAATGCCTACAAACACCCCAACTGACCATAATTGTACTCCCTCAATATAACTATTTTCCATCACTGGGAGGGTTCTGCATACTAGCAATTGGGGTCCCTCTAAACATCCTCGAGAATGTTTATTTGAAAAGGTTTCCTTGTTTTCCCTCAGGATTAACTCATGGTCACTGCAGAGAGACGGTTTGCAAAGATGGCAGGAGGCTTCTGATAGTTCTTCAGAGACCGCCCTTCTTACATGAATATACCCACCGAAAAACAAAGTGTATTCTAGCCCACACACGCTAGAGACATTTTTCAGACACTTAGATTAGAGAAGATAGGTATTACAAATAACGTATCTGTTGGAGGGAGTGAAGAAATCACAAGCCAGCTTGGATAAACACTATTAAATGCATACTTAACCAGCGGATTGCAACAGTTCCCCTCTGGCACCACTGACAAGCTTGACTCCAGCTGTAAATTAGGTTGCAAAACTTCCTTGTCAGAGAACTCACCCTGTTAGGAGGACTCACCCCTGGCTTTGAATCCGCAAGGACAGAAAAATCAATGTGACAGAAAAGCAGTTGCTTGTGTCAGGCCTAAACCAAGGAAGAGAGAGGGCTTTAAATTAATCATGATTTAGGGAGGCTGGTACAACAGTGCTAAGGAGTCCCTGAGAAAAGGCAAGAGCTGCCTGGAGCACTCCGCACACGCTCCCTGCAGTTACTGCCCTCCCGGTGTAAACAGGATTCAGTGTTTACCGTGGGAGTAGGAACACATTGTTGATCTTGTGTAAACAGATAAAATGCATTGAAATCTACAAGCTTTTGGCTGAAGCAATTATGCACAGTATCTATCTGTGTGTGGAGTGCAGATAAATGAAAGTTTCATCTTCTCTCCCAGAACCTGTGAACTGAGCTGGGAGGATTTCGGGTTATATATTAAATGTTGATTCCCCATGAAAGCAAAAGGCTGGCATGAGCCTCTTATCTGGAGTGAGTTGGAACACCTGCTCCTGGAAATGCCTTTTCTTACTCCTCACCCACCAGGACAATGAGAACAGGTGAATGAGGGAACGGGAATTTTTGCCTGACTTACGCTTGGGGGCTATGGCTTTAAAGCTGTCACAAAACACCTACTAAGGTGATTGTTAAACCTCCACCTTTACATGGCACCCTAATGCCAAGGTGATCTTTACCTCAGTTGTCAATCTCTGCTGGCCAAGCAAGGCCACCTCATTTAGGAGATGTTGGCCCCCATTACCATTTAAGTAGTTGAGTCTCTTGGTTAGAGAAAATGACATCCTGGTCAGCTGACTTCAGACTGACTCTGTTTCTGTGCCAGGTACCATTCCTTTCTAGCTCTGGGTCAGTACAAACCAACCCAAGCCAAATTAGGAAAAATGCATTCCTCTCTAACGATCTGCTCACCCTGGTGGTGGGCAAGCCTGGGATTCAGTGACCGAGGACCAATGTCCAGGGTTGAGGCCTATTCAGAGGTAGAAGACAGCTTGACCTTTAGTCCTTCTGGTGAACTCCGGTGTGGTATAGGATTTCGCCGGGCTCTAGGAAATCACTGGGCTTGACTATGTCAGTATTTTGTCATAGGGATACAACAGCTGTTCTTCAGTGTTTTCCACAGTAAATGGAAAGACTTCCAATATAGACTTCAAAAGCATTAAACCCTATTTTTAAAGATGTTCCTTTGGCTTCATTTTATAGTGTCATCCCTATCATCATAAAACAATTATAAGTCACAAGAAGTCCCACCAAGCAAGTCCCATCATACAAGAGAATGATATAGATGCTGAATGATATAGGGCTTATGATAGAAAGCACAGAACATTTAATCTATGTAAATGTGATCAGTGTATATAAACAACAGAATACAAAGGCTAAATCATTAGAAAATTGAATATACAAGCATCTACAAAGATCTGAATTGTTGGAATAAATATAAGAAAATATGATTATTATAAGTTTTTTAATTAGTAAAATTTTGAAATTTAATCTAGGATAAAGAAAAGAAAAGGTTTATATGGCTGTGCTGTTTCGTGCCTTCAGTGGTCCTGAAGCTGCATTAGAAACACGGCCAGCTAACTAACATGTGGCTGCTTTTGTAGGAGGCATTTGGAGGAAGCACAGTGTATCAGGAGCTGTTTGGAAGCACAGCTTTCAAAAACATACCATTCTATTTTGTGTTAAAGGGAATGTACAGCTATGGCGAAGCCTTCTTTGAAAACTAAGAACAGTCTTCATAAGTATCAAGGGAAAGCACTAGGAAGCTGGTGGGCACTCCCTCTCTGGAAAGCTTGATGACTAGGATAACTTTTCACTTATTTTAGTGGCTTTCTCTTAGCGAAGGTAATAGGCAAAGAAATCCTTTTGTTCTCTCATTCATGGGTTATTTCCTTGTCATTCCCTCTGTTTGCCTTTTTCCCAACTTGCAGTCAACATCCTTGAGACAAAAACAATCACAAAGGATGAAGCTAGTAGACCTCAGGATTTCTGGTAGAATGGTAACCAAAGAATAGGTAATAAATATTTGATACTTTCTGTATCCCAAGAGCTACTTAGTACTCTATTTGAGTTTTCAAAATGAGGGGGAAAAAAATCTTGTAATCTTTTTGTCTAGACCAAATCAATAGCCAAATTTATAAGGAACTTTCCATGCGCCAAGTCCTATGCTGAGCATTTTACATGAATGATCTTACTCAATATTACAACAACCCTATGAAATAGACCTTTTATTATTCTCATTTTAGAGATGAGGAAAGAGTCTTTAAAATATTGTCTTGCACAAGTTAGCAGAACTAGGATGTGTTGGAGCTAAGATTAGTGTATTCATTTCCTATAGCAGCTGTAACAAATTATAACAAACACACGTTCATTCCTTTACAGTTCTGGAGTCTGGAATCGGTCTCAGTGCTAAAATCAAAGGGTCAGCAGGGCTAGTCCCTTCTGCAGGCTCTAGGGGAGACTCTGCTCCTCTACCTTTTCCATGATGAATGCTGTCTTCATGCCTTGGCTCATGGCCCTGCAGCACATCATCTTTTCTCTCCCTGTTTCATACCGCATCGCCTTCTCCTATTCTTCATCACATTTCCTTCTGCCTCCCTCTTATGAGAACACTTGTGATTACATTTAGGCCAGACCTGGGTAATCCAGGATAATCTCCCCACCTCAAATGCGTGATTTAATTACATCTGCAAAATCCCTTTTGCCATATAAGGTAGCATGCATAGATTCCAGGATTAGAAGCTAGTATCTCGGGAAGTCATTATTCAACCTACCACAATTAGCATTTAAAATAGCTCCTGCTCTCTTAAGCAGTTGGGTATCTAGAGTATCTTCTTTCTAGATGAGTAATTCTTAACACGTTGAATGACTAATCTTCAGCAAGTGGGTGGGTATCTCATAGAAATTAAAGAGGTTAAATTAAGTCATTTTATGGACAGTAGCACAATACAGTGGTAAGAGGCCTGGACTTGCAGTCAGAAAATGGAGTTTTTAAAAGTAACTAGATGTGCATGCTTGGATTAGACCCTGCATCTTGGAGTCAGAGATAGTAAAGAGGTCTCAACGTGTGTTCTATCTCTGACCAATAGAAGTGGAGAAGTATTCCACAGATCTCAAGCTTTTGGAAAATAGTGAACAAAATTATCAATGCCTGCCATACTTAATCTCTACAGTTCCTTTTAACTCTGACTTTATATGATCAATGACTTTGTTCATTATCACTTGCTCCATGACTATCCTAAAAAATAGAGCAATAAGCATTTATTATCTCAAAATTTCTGTGGGTCTGGAATTTGGGATCAACTTAGAGTCCCTCATGAGGGTGCAGTCAAGATGTCAGCTGGGGCTGCAGTCATCTGAGGACTTGACTGAGGCTGGGGAGTCTTCCTCCAACGCAGCTCGCTCCCATTGTTGTTGGCAAGAGGCTTCAGTTCCTGGCTACATGGGGCACTACATAGGCTCCTTCAGTGTCCTTACAACATGGTGACTGGCTTCCCCCAGAGAAAATAATCCAAGAGAGAGCAAGACAGAAGCCACAAAGTATTTTATGGCCTAGCTTTGGAAGTGACATACCATCACCTCTTCTGTGGCCCATTGGTCACACAGACCTACCCTGATGGATTGTGGGAGGGGACTACCCCAGGGCATGGATACTAGGAGTTGGGGTTGAAGCCATCTTAGAAGCTAGCGACCTACGTGGACTAGTACTTCTGCAATAGGACTTTCTTGCTGGTGACTATCTAAAAGCCTCGTCAGCATGTAGAAACCCTTATTTCATAATAATATGTGATGGGTTGAGTGGCTTTGTGGCCTTGACAAAGGGTATTAGCATCATACAACTTACATTTTTAAGAAGATAGCTTTAATGGCAGAGGGTGAACTAATATGGGCTTCTACTTCTCCCAAGTGCTCTAGGTTAGAATACAAACTTTAAGCTTGGCCTGAAACCCCCACATGTGTCCCCATCCTCTTCTGCCCATGTGTTCTATCACTCCACGAACAAGCGAGGCAAGGTCTCTCCAGACTATGCCTTGACTATCTTTCCCAATTCAAATGCCACTCTCCACGAAGCGTGCCCCAAGTCCTGAGACAAAGCAAGTTACTCGTTTCAGTGTTTCCATAGCACTTGGTTTATCTCTGTGTTACTGTATTTGTGATGCTTTCCTTTTAACAATTTATTTCTCTCCCTAAATATCCTATCTATCCCTTGAGGGCAGAGACCAAGACCTCACATTATGGCTAAGATATCAGAGCAATCAACAGTCATTTCTTAAATTAATGAATAGACTTATTTCAATAAGTCATATTTTCAATGCACTTAATGAACACCAACAAAGTAGCAGGCATTCTGCTAGGTCCTAAGTCATATGATAGTGATCAGCAGGGGCAGATCTCTGTCTTCAGGGTGCAGGGAGAGGATCCTTAGGTGGTGCTTTTGCCAATGACTGTGTTCTTATTCCCTCTTTCCCAACGCATTTTCTATTTTCCTGCTCCCTTTTTGCCTCTTTCCAATTTTCCTTTCTCCACTGATTCTTCTCTAAGCATGCCATTGCACACATGGGCATTGCCTAGTCTCTCTGACAGATATCATGGCCAAATAGCAGGTGACTCAAGGTCCAAGTCCAGATTCAGATTATGCTCTCTATCCTGCCTGCAAAGCCACATGTACATGAAAATCTGTTTCCCAACTACTATTTAGAAAATATTGAAGGATAAAATAAGTACTCCCATGTCTATATGGCTCAAACATTTTATCTTTTTCTGTCTTTAGTGGAACATGTGAGTCAAATGCTCAAATTTTTATTTTTTTAATGTTAGAGTAGTGTCTGTTATGTTAGTGGAGATGATATAATTACCTAGAATATAACCTCCATGACAGCTGAAAATTTTATATATTCTTCCCCATCTATACAAATAGCTCCTAGAATATTGTCTGGCACATAGAATGTGCTCACTAAACATTTGTTAAATGGGTCCCTGTTCATAATAAGCCTAAAAATGATTTGTTCTCTTTTCCATTGCAATTGGCTATGTGACTTCAGTCATGTCACTTAGTTTAAGCCTGACTTTTCTTTCCTATAAAACAGGGACATTGATAGTTACATCTCTTGTACAAGGATCTTTTGAGTGTTATAGAAAATGCATGTAAATATATAGTTCAGTGTCTTTCCAGAATATAAACAGAATAAATTGTTTGACTTTGAATCCAAAATCCATCTGATATTATTTTCTCTAAAGATGTAGCTTTGAAAAATGCTTATCTTTGTCCATAATACATCAAGTATTTATGAACAGAAGTCAGATCTGAGAGGACTTTGTATGTGATGCTATGGATTTTTGGAAAATGACCTTAAGGGTTATGGAGAGTTGATGGATAATTTTAAGCTTATAAACTAAAATAAAAAAGGGAGGGGTTCTTTGTCAAAATTTAAGTTTCCACCTTATCCAAATTAAAAACATTTGCACTTCATTTTTGAAAATAAAAAGGTAAGCCACACACCAGAAGAAAATATTTGCAAATCATTTGTTTGATTAAAGACTTGTATGTACCCAGACTATGTAAAAAACACTTACAACTCAATAGTAAGAATACAAATATCCCAATTTAAAAATGGGCAAATGATTCTAAGTCCTATCACCAAAGAAGATATACAAATGGTTGAATAAGCACATTTGTCATTAGAAAATTGCAAATTAAAACCACAATGATATGCCACTCTGCATCTCTTAGAATCACTATAATCAGAAAGACAAACAATACCAAATGCTGGTGAATATATGGATAAATGGTAACCCTCATAAATTGTTGGTGGATGTCATATTGCACAGCTTCTTTGGAAAATGTTTGATAGTTTCTTAAAAAGTTAAACATAAAGTTACTATATAATAAAGGTACTAAACTCTTAGGATCCTATGTGAGAGAAATGAAAACATATGTCCACACAAAGATATGTAGGTGAATGTTCATAACAGTATTATACATAATGGCCAAAAACTGGAAAAAAATTTTAATATTCATCCACTAGGAAATGGATTTTCAAAATACATCATAACCATAATATGGAATATTATTCAGCAATCAAAGGAAATATGCTTGAAATGTTTAGAAAAAGCAAGTTTATAAAGAGAAAATGCAAATCAGTGGTTGCCTAGAGCAGGAGGTGGAAGCAGGGTGAACTGTAAATGGGTCGAGGGAACTTTTAGGGGAATATTCTAAAACTGAAATTTGGCAATGGTCGCCCTGCAGTACATATTTGCTAAAAAAATCTTTGAATTGTATACTTGTAACGAATGAATGTTATAGTATATAAATTATACTCATGTAAAGCTGTAGGGTTTTTTTTAAACAATTACATTACATTAGAAGGTATCTGGCCATAAACTACTTAGCAAGCAAGAGGTTTGCTTATTGTAAAGATGTACTCCAGATTTAAAAACTCTGACCTATTTTTTAGTCTCTTTCATCTGGTCCCAATCAATATAATAGAAAGTTAACTTCATTAGATTCCCCTAAACATGTACACATCTTAAATGTGGAGACCAAAAAAAAAAAAAAGTGAGTCAGCTCTCACATGACCAGAACTTGTTAGCCCACCTCTAAAAATGAGTTGTGAAGGCAATTTTTCTCTTGCTTATGAAAATGTTTGAGGAAGAACTATGTGCTTGGTTTAGCATACTTGACCACAATAATTATAGTGCATGTGAATTTATGTTGTATTTATAAGACTGTTGGATTTGGTAGTGGGGGCTGGGGGAAGGCAATGCTTGACATCTAAGTCTTTAATCCACAGAAAGCCATGCTTTTTTTTTGTATGGTCCAAAGTGGCAATTATGGGCTGTAGAAGTATTTGTGCTTGTTCAGATGTTCCATAACCAAGAATTTGGAGAGGCCCATTTTCTGAGTAAATCCAGCAAAGAGGAAAAGTGTTAAATTTTCAAATCTGAGAGATATATCTACTTTTATGATTCACCATATGTTTAGTCATTGGATAAAGACAAGCCCATCTTTTAAGAGAGACCAAGTCTGTCCAGAAGTTTTATTTAGGAAGAAGGTATAATTCAGGTTCTGGAAGGAAACAAGAAGTTGCACTTATGATTTGGATTTCATCACAAATCATTAATGATGGTCCCAGAGCAGCTGTGAGATGACATGAGTCCCCATTTGTTTTCAATTAAGCTTATTTGCTAGATTATGAAAGTGAAAACAAGATAGCCC
Source organism: Eptesicus fuscus (assembly GCF_027574615.1). Taxonomy (NCBI): domain Eukaryota; kingdom Metazoa; phylum Chordata; class Mammalia; order Chiroptera; family Vespertilionidae; genus Eptesicus; species Eptesicus fuscus. The sequence goes on from NC_072482.1 coordinate 63,583,182, forward strand.
TTACATATGACAATGTTCTTCTATATGCCAAACATTTTACTAGTACGTTGTTTCTGTTTTCCAAGCAGGCAATGAGCATAAAGAAAAGAGGCATGTTTAACCACTCAGCTAGACTCCCTAGTAGCCCTGTCTAGTGTCTGTGGTAATGCTGGGAATGAATCCTGCTCCCTTCATCAGTAGTGAGAAGAGCCATGATAATATCCCAGCCTGTCATTTCTGGTCCTTTTCCTCCAATCCAGAACCACAACTAAGCAACTGAAGAAGCTTGACTCACAGTTTACATGGCAAAACTCCAAACACATAGAAAATTTGTCAGAACCTAAGTTCAGTTACTATCTCATCCCATCTGTAATCAAGTGAAGTCCGTTTCTATCAGCACCCTGACATTCAGACCTGCACATGACCCTGGACCTGTCACTGCTCAGGCAGGGCATCAGAGGCACCTGGCTGAGCCAAGCTTTGCTTCACAGGCCTTAACCTACAGCACTTTTACCTACTCTCCGGTCAGGGTTCAAGATGTTGTACCTACACTGACCTCTGGGAGCAGCTCTACTCCTAACCTGGAGCTCATCTGCTTGAATCCTCAATTCCAACACTTTTGATAAGTTGTCACGGCATGCATTTTCAATGCTTTCCTGATGTATTTGGACCTCTGACCTCTCACCTCTTTTAGTCTCTCAGAACTCTACATCCCTATACTACTTCCCAGACTCCTCATGCCAGGCATTTGCCCAGTGACCCCTACTCTGTGGCTGTCACTGGGCCTCACCTAGCCGTGCCATGGTGAAAGGGGAACCATTGTCACTGCTTCGAGGTGTGGAACTGTCACATTGCACCATGGCCCTCCATACAGCCAGCTGTCATTGTAATCTAAATTCCTACTCCCATTTTCACAATTTAACAAGCATCTGCAAAGGACATATTCTCTGCTCAGCATTCTGAGAAATTACTACCTACGCCTAACTCCCCAAATCCACACAACTCCCACCCCAAGATTTTTCTGGTTTCAAACTGGACCTGAGGAAGAGTCAGTTTAGGGAAACAGCTGACCCTGAATGTTTTACTCTCTGAAGCATGAACCCAAGGTTTTCCCTGACTTGTGAATCTTGGTCATGATAACAACATCCTTTGAAGTTATTTTCCTTGAAATGTTACGAGGAATCATTTCCTATCTTCCTCACAGGGGTTTTGTGTAAATTAATGCTGCCTCTGGAGTACTTCAAAGGAAGTATAAATGCACAAAGCGTATCAGAAACTCTCCCATGATGTTTATTTCCAAATCATCTAGACCAGCACTGTCCAACAGAAACAGATTTGAGCTACGTATGTAATTTTTAATTTTCTAGTAGCACTATTTAACAAAGTAAGAAGAAAGGTGAAACAAATTTTGATATATTTTTATTTAACCCTATCTATCCAAACACTATTATTCCAATTAAGTCTTTAAAAGCCCCTGTGTTTGTATCCTTCAGTATATAACCGTTCAGATGAGCCACATTTCAGCTCAGTAGCTACGTGTGTCTAGTGGCTACCACATTAGACAGCACAGGTCTAGTGTTCAGTTAATGAAAGCCATCCAGAACTAAACTATAAACTCAGAATAATTATTTTAAATTAAGTTTTTGTAATTGACAGAATTTGTCCACTGGCCATAAATTAGCTCTTACTTAAAGATAAGCTATAGATCTGAAATAATGTTTTTGATTTGTCAAAGCTTACAAAATTTCAAAATTGATGAACTTGGTCCAATGACTTTGCTTAGATCTTGCCTAAATGTGAAAGGCTTTCCATTACAAGTCTAGCTGTGAGAGTTTAAGATTTCACAACTAATTGGGTAAGAATTTTGATACTAGAACATTCTACCTTTTGAACTGAGCTCTCTCAGATGCACCAAAATGATTTACGGTGAGAATCTTTTTATCAGCATCAGAAAACAAGTTAATAAGGCTATTCAAGTTAGACTCCATACTTTGCATATCTTGTGGTATGTCTGGTGGCACTGTGCCCTTGGCAAAGGTCAGAGACACAGACATGGTGCCTGAAGGACTGGTCTACAATCTCATGATAATTAACTTTGCAATCATAAAGTTCCTGACCCTGAAAAGAGACGCCTCCCTCCATTGAGAAAGAATATCTAGTCTCTTCCTGTGTGAGAATATTTTGCTTCATGTAAACAAACTACAGAGTTGAAAAATGAAGTGCCAAAATGCCTTCTTCAGAGTAAACAACCAAACCAGTTAGGATATGATTTTCCTGGAATGTGTTGTGAATTCCTAAGGCAGGCACACACTTGTCAAAGAACAGGCTGTTTTTCCGATGGACATAACTTGAATATTTCACTGGATAAATTCATGCATTCAATTCCACAAATCTGTGTTTACATTTTTTTATGTTTTTATATATTTTGAGATATTTTCTGAATCTTAAGGAAAAAGCAAGACATAGCAAGTATTGGTTTCAAAGAACACCATTAGAATCAACCTTGTTTAGTTGCTTCACTGAATATTACAATGACTTTTTACTATCTCTGACACCTGTCTTGCTTTTTGTTTTTCCTTTTATAATAACAAAGATCCAATATATTGACTAAAGAAAAGTTTCCCAGACCACTTGAGTATTTTTTGCAGTAGGGGATAGTTGCAGTAGGGGATGAGTAGTGGATGGTTGCAGTAGGGATGGTTGCAGTAGGGGTGGTTGCAGTAGGGATGGTTGCAGTAGGGGAGGAGTAGGGGATGGTTGCAGTAGGGATGGTAGCAGTAGGCGGTGGTTGATTAAACCACTAAATATCCAGCCAAGTAGGAATATATTTACTGCTCCTAATATTTCTATCTGAAAGGGCCTCCGATGAATGTTACCCTCTGATGAATGTTCTTGAAGAGCTGTGACTTTGTGAGGTTAGTAAGGTACAACATTTAAGGAGGTGCCAAAAAACAATAATCAAGCCCAGCTGGTGTGGCTTAGTGGTTGAGCGGAGTTCTATGAACCAGGAGGTCATGGTTCAATTCCCAATGCCCGGGTTGTGGGCTCAAGCCCAGTGTGTGATGTGCTGGAGGCAGCCTATCAATGATTCTCTCTCATCATTTATGTTTCTATCTCTCTCTTTCTCTTCCTTCCTCTCTGAAATCAATAAAAACATTAAAAAAAACAATAATCAAGAAAAAATATTGTAATGCAATAACTTTAAAAATCAAAATGAATGTAAAAATAAAACCTATGATGAGCAAAATATCAAATTTTACATAAATATAGCTTCTGACCCTGCATGAGGACAACTGTCCCTCACTTGTTTCACCCTCGATCTGGCCTGTTCAGTTTCCTGCCGTGGGAGGAGGAATGAGTATTTGTTTGGTGAATTTGAGAGAAGAAACTTAGCGTGCTCTTCCTCAAAGCCTGCCCTTCTCTCTATGCTGTGCTACTTTGGCAGCCCCCATCAAGGAGGGCCTGCATTTAGCCAGAGCTGCCAAGCACTGTGAAATATTAACAAGCCCACCTCACTGACAGGCAGTGTTGGGTCCCCCAGTATTGGTAATAAGGATGATGTTTTGCTTTCCATTGCTAGACTCTGTGTGTGTGTGTGTGTGTGTGTGTGTGTGTGTGTGTGTGTGTGTGTGTGTGTCAATCAACAGATTCTAAACTCAGGCAGGGGAAAGGGAGTGGTTGGTACTGATTCCTCTAATACTCAAACATAAAATACTGGGACTCCAGCACATCCTCTTCCTAGCCATGAGGACAAACAGTCTCATGTTAGCCAGATGGGGCATATCAGTCACTCTTTCCACTCTTTCTTATGTGTTCTTAGGATCATAATGGTAGGGCCACTCAAATGTATTATCTTAAGTTCACTTGAAGCAAACTAAAATATCTTTCAATATATTTTATGTCCTTTTGAGTTTGCTTCTGTTTCATTTTGTAGCTGGTATGCAAAAGAGGAATTAAGCATATCTTAGTTAGATCTTAAATAGTCAGGCCTAGCTCTCAAGAGCTTCAGAGAGAGTCATTACCACCATTATTACCATTTGTTAACTTCCAGAACATAGCATGCTATGAATTGCATCAGACACTCTCTGCCTTCAATTGCCATATGGCCTGAGATAGGTCAAATCAACACAGAAAGTGCACTAAAGTACATAAAAACAGAATGAGCATTGAATAATTAGTTAAGGACATAGAAATATTTCTTAACAAAGAAAACCAATTCTGTTGCTACAGTTACTGGTTTGAAGTATTACAACCAAACATAGAAATAAGATAGATATCACAATAGTGGTGTTTTTAGATAAGAGGTTCAAAGTCCAACAGAGGTATTATACAATAATGAAAATAAAATCATAGAAAGTTTGTTACATATCTAAGAATTTTTGAAGCCAAGAGAGGAGAAGAAAGGAGCAAAGTTGAAGTACACTCAACAGAGAGGAGAAAGAGTGACTTGTGGCCAGGTAGGTGGAGGGTAGGAAGGTGCTGCTAAAAACATGTGACAGGTTCTAGAAATTATTATACCAAAGAACATAGCTTCCTTATCCATGATCAGACACCTGATTTCACATGAACCTGGTGAAATCAACCCCTACATGAAAAATCTTTATCATCTCTTTGCTGGTGCTGGAAATTTCTTTATTTGAGAATAAATGCAATTATTGAATTTTAATTAAGAATTATTAATTCAGAAGCTTGTCTGAGTGGAAAGAGTCCCCCCTCCAAAAGGGCTTCAAAGTGACCCTGGACCAGTCATTGGGGGCTCATGTCCCAAACAAGAAAGTCCCTCTTTATCCCAGACATATTAGGGGATCGGAAGTCTGCTCCCCATATGCCTACTGGATCCTACAGCCATCTGAAAAGACAGCTGACACAGCCCCTTCCACTAAGGGCTCTGGGGTCCTCTGCCGTTGGGTGCTACATAGGAAGGGCAGTGGGCTTGGGGCGTCTTCTTACTGGCATACTAACAGCACACCATATGCAAACCCGGTATGTGAGCGGAATGTCTACAAGGGCAAAGGCTGCTTCTCTCTCTCTTTCTCTCTCCTCTCTCACCTCTCTCTCCTCTCTCTCCCTCTCTCTCTCTCTCTCTCTCGTCTACTAATACGGAGTCTCATATAATGAAAGAGAATCATGTAAGAGACAACCCATCATCTTTGCCATATTCTGTTGGTTAGAAGATGGCAAGTGGAGGGGCTCATACAAGGGCATGGATCATTAGGTATCAGCCAAAGATGTATCTGCCATAGCAAGTGACCATGTTATAGACAAATCAAAAGAGGATTTGGTGATGCATAGAAGCCTACTCAGATCATATGACAAGAAAGGAGGCATTTCTAGGATTAAACACAGTTCTGCCTAAGGACTCCACAGATATCCCACTAGGTCAATATTTTCAGAAATATCTCCTGTAGAACCTCCATTTCTATAAGATTGCATGTGATGTACTAGGGAGGGGGGAGTTAGGTATTCAAATAGAGTCAGAGAATGCTGGAATAACTAAAATTAAATAGCTCTTCAAAATAAACAACTTTTATTACCAATTTCATAGGCAAGATAGAGGTTTTTGGAACATGTAAGGCATAAAATAATAACAACAACAGCAGCAGCAACTAACAGCTATTGGGCACATGCTATGCTGCAGGCATTATTCTAAACAGTCGTGATCCAGTAATGCTGGAAGGGCCAGAAGCTGTTGGTGTCAGTGTGTATGAGTATGCACACATGCATGTGTGTGCTTACATGTGTGATTCAGGGGGCAAACTATGGGTGATGCAGCTTCTTTCCTAACTTCCAATTTCCCATCCATGCCTGCAGCAAAGGAGTCTAGAAGATACAGGTTTAAGAAAGGAAAAGCAATGGGGTGTGTACGATCATTTAAACGACTACTAAATGGCTCAAATCCAGATCTCTTGATTCCAGGGCTAGGGCTTTGTGTGCTAAAGAAAATGAATGGTTGATTTTCTAGTTATACATTCTGTAACAATATTTATATCTGAAAGATTCTCTGGTAGTAAATGGGATACATTAGATATGCAGCTTTATGTTAGTCTTCTTACCAAATTGCTTTATGTTATTTTTTTTATTTTGCTACACTCTCTTTCTTCCCGACTTCCTGCGGCTGGAATGGAAGCAAATCCAGTCCCTGAGATTTGCTTTCTTAAAAGAAGGATCAAGGATGTTGTTAGTTGGCAGCCAGGAAGTGGGTGTCACTCTCCATCAAAGGTCAGCAGAGAGCTGCAGCCGGCACCATGGGAAGGGGCCTCTCAGCAAGAACACAGACCATGCATTACTCCAAGGCCATGTGACAACCAAGAATCCTCCAGAACTAGACAGGAGTAAATATTCCAGGAATGGCTTTGTGGTTGGTTGGTCCATTCCCACAAAGCCCGAAGGGAATTTTTAAGGAGCCTACCCAAACTTTGCTTGTCGATGTAAAAACTGTTCATCTAATCCCATTTCTTCATCTCCACCGGGACCAATGTCAAAATGCGAACATGATTGAGCAGTTAGGAGAAGTGTAAATGGAATGAACTGAATTAATCGTGAATAATTACTGAATAAACTTATTATGTAACAGTATGCATCCATAAAATTACATTCCATTTTGGAAAACAAACAAGGAAATTATCAGAAAACCTCAAGAGAAAACACTTCTGAGACCTGAGGGGGGGTCTGATAACCGTTTACAATATTAATCTGACCTTTTTGTTATTATTATTTGTTTCAAAATCGCCTTGCTCTAGATCCTATTTTCTTTAGTTGCTGCTTTTGCTCTGTAGTGGCCTGTTTGCCTTTCTCCTGCATGAAATGGCACAAACAAAGATCAGATATCTGGGGCAGAGTGTCAGCAGAAGCCTATGTTCTGCAGGGTAAATTACCGAGAGAGAGAGAGAGAGAGAGAGAGAGAGAGAGAGAGAGAGAGAGAGAGAGAGAGAGAAAGAGAGAGAGAGAGAGAGAGAGAGAGAGAGAGACTGATAATTGGTTTTCTGTTTTCCTGCAGGAAAAGAATTGTGCTTTTACCATGTCTATTTCCACTTAAGAAAAAAAGCAATGCAAGGAAAGTAGCAGTTTACAATTTCCCAACACACCACCAGATTGCCCTTATTTATCTCTATTTTAAAAGCAAAAACACTTTCCTGTAACTGGTTCATTCCTAAGCCTCTGTCATGTCCTCTTTCTCACTATGAAAAAAGATTTCTTTGCAACATGGGTTTGTATATTTTAAGGCCCAGTTAGTATTCCAAATATCAGGCTCCCTGCTTTCCTTTACCACCCAATAATAAGACTCATTCTCAAATAACATTATGGATTAATAACGGCCAGGGAACAAGATTCTATTCAAGGGGAGGTTAATTCCAGGTTGCATAAATGTTAGGAATGGATTTGACATGTTACTGTAATAAGCCATGAAGCAACCAGGAAAAGCCCAGGTTTTTCTATGAGTGATGATATACCGTGTTTGTTAACTCGAGCCATCCCCCATGAGGAGGCTGGCCAAGCAAACAGCAGTGGGTTCTGGAAAGGACAAGGACAGAATTAATAGGAATAGAGAACATTAACAGAACTGAAAAGAAAATGTATAGTGTAATCCTTTAGCCCAGGGGTCAACAAACTTTTCCTCTTAAAAGCCAGAGAATAAATACTTTGGGCTTTTTCTGTAACATTTGTCCTCTACTTGTTTGTTTTTCTTACAATACCTTAAAAAGTAAAAGCCATTTTTAACTCTTGACTCTACATAAACAAGCCACATCCCAGATTTGGCCCATAGGCTATAGTTTGCCAACCCATGCTTTAGACAATTTATTCACAGCCATTTAAATCAATCCTTCCTTTTTTAAAAAAAATACAAATTCAAAAATCAAGACTCCTAGTTGTTTAAAAATAACTCAATAAAGTAATGGTTCAAATGGTTTTATATTGTTAAGATATAATCCAAGATGTCAAGTCAAAGGGGCTGACTTATTTGTCAGTTTTTACTTTCTTCCCCATCTAAAAAAAATTTTTTTAAACTTAAGAAAATGGTTATAATGTCAAATTAGCCCTATCCAGTTTGGCTCAGTGGAGAGTGTTGGCCTGTGGACTGAAGGGTCTCAGGTCTGAAACAGGTGAAGGGCCCGTACCTTGGTTGCAGGTTCGATCCCCAGCCCTGGTTGGGGTGCATGCGGGAGGCAACCAGTAGATGTGTGTCTCTCTCTGTCTCTCCCCCTCCCTTCCACTCTCTAAAAATCAATGGAAGAATATCCTCAGGTGAGGATTAACAAAAAAAATAATAACAATAATGTCAAATTAATATCATGTAGCATCAAAAACACAAAACATTTTTGTTAACTTATCTATTTATCTAAAATCAAGGAAATATAATAAAAAGCAACAGCTGCCTAATATAGCCTTAGATAGTTAATTATATATTTACCATAAATACCAGGATAATGTTAATTCTTGGTATGGTTATAAAAAACAAGGAGGAGGAGGAAGAAGATAAGAAAAAAAAATAACCACAAAATTAACAAGCACAAAGACCACTAATTGATAACAATTCAGCCGAATAGTTTAGCTTTTAAAAAGCATAATTGAAAGCAAAATGCTGATCTCTTTTTCTCTAATCAAACAGACTATTTACTTCCTTAAGATAAGTCTCATAAAAGCCCAATGAAGCTAAGCTAAGCGTAGTCCTATATGGTGGGGTGGGGTGGCAGCTGATTCTAGAAATGCACAACTTTATAATTTCCTCACATTACCTTAATGTCAGGGAAGAATACTTTAACATTTTCATTTTACACCCACCTCAAACACCAAATTATTTTAAAGTTCTTATGTGAGTTTTAAATTCTATCATATAATTTATCCACACCATTTTTTCATCAGTAACTGGGTGATTGGTTAAATTTCTACAAATGCCACTAAAATTCTCTATGTTTACCTGTGTCTACCTTATAGTTCCATCTGCTCCTCCTGACACCCCACATACCTTGGAGTCACCCCTTTCCTGCATTGGCTTGCAGGGGCCAACAGAAAGGGGTTAAAGAATTTCCTGTGCCCAAATCCACCTCTGCCACTCATAGTGATGGAGTCTCACTGTAAGGACTCACTGGTTATGCTTATACACATGCATACAAGTCCTTCAAGTCCTTCGGCTGATCTCTTACCACCACCCGCCCCCCCCCACAACCCTCCCCTACCTCCTCGCTGTAGTCTCTGACCCAAGACTTCTTGAGAGGATGAAAGGGAGGAAAAAATCCAGGCCATGGGAACACTGCAAATACTTTCTATGATTACACGTAGCTTTCTGGAGTGGGCCTACATCAAGATTTGTATAAATCCGCCCTAACCGGTTTGGCTCAGTGGATAGAGCATCAGCCTTCGGACTCAAGGGTCCCAAGTTCGATTCCAGTCAAGGGCATGTACCTTGGTTGCAGGGCACATCCCCAGGAGGGGGTGTGCAGGAGGCAGATGATCGATGTTTCTCTCTCATTGATGTTTCTAACTCTCTCTCCCTCTCCCTTCCTCTATGTAATAAATCAATAAAATATATTTTAAAAAAAGATTTGTATAAATCTGAGGATATTTTAAATATACTGGACAATTGCAACTTAAACTAGAAATCACTGGGCAAAAATTATTTTTAACCCAAATTTTCAATGATCTTGCTTAAAATACTAAATTACCTACATAAGATTATACTATAACAATGAGGGAAATACTGTATCATCCCCATTTAACAGCTGAGAAAACTGAACCTTGGAAATATCAAGTTCAAGGGAATAACTTAGCCATAGTCCCAGGACTAGTGTGACATAGAGACCAGCCTGAACCCAGGCCGCTTTAACTCCACAGCCAGCTTTAACCTGCGCTCCTGATGATATGCTGACAGGGAACTACATTAAAATCAGGATACTTCTTAGTATTTTAGTAACTTCTTACTGATGTATTGTTTTATGCTGAAATTAACAATACTTCCATTTAATGACCCCATCACTAACTACTATTCTAATACCCGCTGAACTATTAGCTTATAAATAGGAAAGAAAATGAGTACTTCTAGCTCTCAGCTTCCTACGGATCATTTGTGCCTGATAGAATCTAAAGCGTCACTCCATTAGCTTGTACTTAATGGCAAATTGTTTGGGGCCTGCACAGCCCCTAGCGATCTCCCCAGCTGCCCTCTGTGCTTCCACTTGTTAATGTTCACCTGCTCCCCTTCACTAATAAGCAAACAGGCAGTGACCTCAGCTTATTCCCAAAGCTATGTCTCCATATGAAGTCATCTTTTCTCTCAGGGTGCTTCTTTGAGTGGCTATTATCTGAACTCTGAAAGGTCCTCTAGCAACACGGACATCTCTGAGAAGTAGAAATGTGTCCTAGCCCCGACAACAGAAACAAAAGGAATAACTGCTTGGTAAAATGACAGTGCAACCACGAATCCCTGCAATCTGCTCTTCATTTATTTATTTATTTTTTTAAAGTAAAGGGTTCTTTCATTTTTTTAATTTTTTTTTTATATATTTTGTTTGTTAATCCTCACCCAAGGGTATTTTGCCATTGATTTTCAGAGAGTGGAAGGGAGAGGGAGAGACAGAGAGAAACTTTAATGTGAGAGAGACATCGATTGGTTGTCTCCTACATGCACCCTGACCAGGGCCTGGGGAACCTGCAACCGAGGTATGTGCCCTTGACCAGAATCAAACCCGGGACCCTTCAGTCCGAGGGCCGATGCTCTATCCACTGTATCAAAACGGCTAGGGTACAATCTGCTATTTAAACCCGATCTCACCATGAGGCCTTGCTCTGTCCTAGTCCATCATGTCCACAAATACTGAACAGCATATGACTCCCTTGGACTCTGGCTGTAGCAAATGATTGGCTAATATGTTTCAATCAATCTTGTTTTTCTTATATTTAACTCAAATTGGCTTGTCTTAGGGGTGCCCTCAACTAGCCCAGCAGTCATTGTTTTTTTCTTGCTGTATAAGCATAACGAAGTTAACACATTGTCCCATTGTGATCTTCTAACTTTCCTAACAAAAAAGTCACTCTGCAACTCCTAGGATGTGACTAAATGGCACTTTGAGCTTCCTGCTTCTTCATGGTTTGGATATGTGACCTTTCCTGTCAAAAGTTCAGGGAGGGTTAGCGATAAAGTTTTGACTCCGGCATGCAGGGTTTCTGGTGCGTAGGTATCAGGCACGTAGCCAGCTTTAAAGAAGAGGATGTGTGATTTTTAAACTTGGAGAAAAATATTTCCATTGACCCTTTTTAGGAGTGTGAAAAACTCACTGGCCTCCAGTGAACTCTGTCAATCCTTAAATGTGTAGTCTCCTTGATATAGTCATGAGGAACAATATAAATGTGTCACATCTTCCGTTTCAAAGCATAGTACAAACAAGTATATAACAGAGAGCTTGTAATTCATTTGTTATTAAAGAGTGGTAGTGTAGAATTGGGGAAATTGTCCACATAACAGAAGCAAAAGACTCTTAATCACAATTTTCTACATTTATCAAAAGATAATGTGATGTTAGTGAATTTCATGGATGAGTTCCTTCCAGTTCTCTATTTCACTTTATATCAAATCAGGAGAAATTTCTATCCCAACCCTATAACCAACACCCTAACATCTTCCCTTTAACACATATATTTTAACTCCATACCTCATTTACCTTGGGTTTTACAAAGTGTTCACATAAAGTCTTATTTTTGAATGCCACACTAGATAAACAACAAAGTTGTCAATATGAAGAGGCAGCCCAGATATGTACATAACAGTCAGGGGATCCAAAAAATATATTCTTTAAAATCAAGATTTGAGTCAAGTTATTTACTTCCTACTGATTAATTGAACACGTTATAAAACAGAGACATCAAGATTATGTTGTGAAGATTAATAAAATCACATTGGCTAAGTGCTCTGAATTCTTTGGAGATAGATTCCATCGTTTTACCAACCCAGGTACATGATAAAGAAAAAATCCAGTTTTCTTTGATGTACAATATATAGAGTCAGCAACAGCCAGCAGCTTTATTAATCTTCTTTTTTTAAATCTCTTTAGTAACTAATGTTGTTAGAGGAGAGAATGTTGTAAAACAGGGCTAAAAGTGAAGTAAAGGTAGGTAAGTGAGAAGGCAAATCAGAAATTGATTCCAATCATTTTTACCCAATACATTATTAACCTTATAACCAAATTTCACCAAATTCACTCATTAGTCTACATGACAGAGCAGAATGAGCAAGGACTTTAGGGTAAGACTAAATCAGATTCAAATTCCGGTTCTATTGGATTGATACATATCTCTCTTTAAACTTCAACCCCTGCATCTATAAAATGCAATGATAAGCTTTCTTCTAATTACAATCTAAATACTTCAGACCCACACCCTATTGAGGACAAGCAAAACAGCTGAACGAAATATTTATAATAATAACAATAATTGTTTTTTCATAAAAACATCAAAGAGATAACAAGATACTGAGGAATTACTGGACCGAAATCTGAAAGATGAGATTCCAGAGACGTAAGGTCAAAACTGAAGACCATTTTTGCTCTGAAGTCACCTACTGACCTAGAAAACATAAAATAGTAGCAAAACTGAGCTGTTTTTTTGGCAGTCATAGAGACTAGAGAGGGAAAAGGGAAAGCCCAGAGTATCCCAAGGCTGGGAACTCAGATAAACTATCCCCAGTCTAACCTGAAACCTTAGCCCTCAAGATGAGGGTGCCCAGAAGTGATCAGCCCTCCCACCTACCTGCAATGCTTTGGATATCTCAGAGGAACTCAGGCCTTGAACTAGGATAAAGAGATTCTCTAAGGCCCCTAGGAGTACTGAGTGTCTGGGTCAATGGTGGCTCAATAAATGTTCATCTATAACATAAGATTTTATATTTAACTAGTAGCCCTGCGCACGAATCTGCGTGCCAGTAGCTTGCCAGTAGCTCGCTGCCACCCTCCAGTAACTCTCTGCCCGCTGCTCTGCCCTCCTGTAGGTCCCCCCAACCCCCCTCACCCCTACCCCCCTCATAGCTTGTTGCCCAGCTTCATCCTGTAGCTCTCCACCGCCCGCTTGTAGCCAGTAGCTCACTGCCACCCTCCTGTAGCTCCCTCCATCCCCCCGCCCTCCCCTCATAGCTTGCTGCTCTGCTCCCTCCTGTAGCTCTCCGCCACCCACTTGTAACTTGTAGCTCGCTGCCCCACCCTCCTGCTGATCCATGATCCGGTCGTTACGCGGTCAGTCATTATGCTTCATGGTGTAACAACCATTTGCATATTACATCTTTATTATATAGGACTAGAGGCCTGGTGCACAAAACTTGTGCACGGGTAGGGTTCCTAGGCCTGGCCAGTAATCAGTGCTGATCGGGACCTTCTGGCTGCTGACCGGGGCCTCCCTTCCTCGACTGCCAGCTGCCGGCTGGGGCCTCCCTTCCCCGGCTGCTGGCTGCTGGCTGCCAGCCAGGGGGCCTTCCTTCATTCTACACCACCTCCTAGTGGTCAGCACATGTCATAGTGAGCAATCGGTCTCCTGGTCAAACTCCCATGGGGACAATTTGCATATTAGGAGATAGATATATATATATATACCCTTTCATTAAAAGTTTGTTACTACAATGATACCAGTCCTTCAGACTTTTAGTTGGAATTTGAGGAGACTGTTGATATCAAGGATTCAGCATAATGTTGAATCAGTGTTATACATTAGTCTTACCGTCCCTTCATTTCTTTCATTCAATTTCATCTTTTCTTCTTTCTTTTTCCGCCTTCTCCCTTCAACACCCAGGTTCACATCCCCTTTCAGTTCCATTCACCTAAAAGGCTTCCCACTAGCTGATTCACCACAGTATGAATTACTCTCAAGTTTAGTCATGTCATATGGGAAATAATGTAAAGAAGAGGCAAAGTGAGGCCATAACAATATCAAGGCTACTTCAGGACATGTGTTTCAGCATTTTTCCCAAAATAGTAAATTCCAAGGGTTTGTTATTTTATAATATTTGTGAATCTATCTAGCATTTTAATACCTCCATCACTAGATGTTAAGTAGATAATACATGGCCAATATTAGCCAGATGCTAGAGAGAATTGAGAAGAAGAACAAGAATTATTTCTGCCTCTCAAAGAGTGCATGTCATCTGTAGCTGAAGAAAATAAATGTAAACATATGAAGCAATAGAGAAACAATAGGAATTCAGAGAAGATGTTGTGAGGAAAGTAGAACTTTAACTGGGAATTAATGGTGAGTGGCACTAGATGTGCCAAAGAAAGAACAGGGATGATGCTGCTCAGAGAGTGACAAATCTAATAGAGGGTGGGAGTGGTGGGAGTGCTGGCTGGAAGATAACAGGAAGAACATGAACTGAGTGCCCACTGTGTGTTGTGTACTAGTCTACTCATCTTACAAATGTTCCCCCATTGTATATGCCCAAAAAAGCCTTATCAAGGGGAGCATTATCATCATTTTACAGGCTTGAGATGGCCATTCCATAGAGCCTATGAGTAAGTGGAGAAGCTAAAATGTGAAGCCTGGTCAGTAGGACATCAAAACCTGGGCTCTTAGCAGCTACACAAGAGAGCATTTCATTAGGGTCATTTCATGAAGGACTGGCGGGAAGGCAAGTAGGGCTTATATGTAATAGGCAAATGAGGGCCAACTGTATGGGTTCTTGAGGAAGGAAATAAAATACTAAAAGCAGTTTTTAGAATAATTTTTCTGAACTTGACATGGGAGAACAAGTAGAATTTGGTTATGACCAAATCAATTGAACTAAATAAAAGACTGTGGGCTGTGTCCAGGGTTTGATGTGTTCTGATCTTGGACTAAGTGGGTGATTGCAAGGATGGAGAGCAATGGGTGAATCCAAAAAACAGTTAAAGAAAAAAAGAATAACATGTTGATATTGGCTAGACAGATGAAGGAGAAAGAAAAAGCAAAGAAATCTCAGAGACAACAGACAAAGGAAGCAATCTCGATGAGAAGAAAGAATGCTCAGGTTTTAATGTGTTCAGTTTGGGGCAATGACAGGAAATCCGAAGGTGGGTTTATCATAAGCACTGAGAAACCCTTGGATAAAAGACCACAGCGAGATATCTGTGAAGCAGAACTTGTGATGCACCAGAGTGTCAGTAAGATAATTTGTTATTTTTTAAAGACCCCAAAGCTTATAGGAAAGACACAGCATAAGTAGAATATGATAAATAATGAGAAAATTTTCCCAGGTGCCACTTTGCCAAAGTTTCTTTTTTATGTGTCCTTTCCCTCTCAGTAGGCACTAACTGCTAGGCTGTATAACTAGCAGTTAGTTCCTTCAAGCATAATTCTACCTCCACTTCTTAGTTTCCACCCATGTTTGTTTGTTTAGATGTGTCGATGTCTTTAATCCTGCCCTACTTTTGTTCTGGCTCAACTAATAAGAACAATAATGACTGGAATCTGTCTGTTTTGGCTGTTCAGCACTGATTGGTATGATAGCCCTCTATACCATGTTATTTCATGGTAAACATGAAATTAAACTCAATTACATTAAAGATTAAATTCCATAAAGTCAGCCTTTCTAATGAAACTGCCCTCACAACTCTCTTGGCATGACCTTTATTACTTTACTTTGGGGAAAGGTTGAACTACTATTTAAAAAAACTCAAAACACAGAAGATTGCCAACATGAAATTTTATTTTTCATTCATATCATAGCTCAAACGGAGCAATTAAGGTCTGGCAGGGTGGCTCTGACATGCTCAACCCATGGCTTCCAGCTGAGCCAGTTATTGAAGAGGGGAAAAGAGGGAATGGAGGCAGTCAGCTTCCTTTTTAAAAAGAATTGACATGGAATGTGCACACCACTTTTGCTCACACTTTTCAGTTATATGACTGGACTCAGTCATATAACTCAGGGGTAGCTCAAAGGAAGCTGAGAAATACGGCTTCTAATTAGGTGGCCTTGTACCAGCTAAAATGGGAGGACAGCAGGGAGGTCAGGGTTCCATAGACGAAAAGAAAAAAAAAAGAGTGAATGCATCTGTGAGAAAAATTAGCTGACTCTACCTCATCCTAGTTACTATCCTTGGGTGAGGATGTTTAAAAATTTAAGAATAAATAAAACAAATCCTTACCATGATGTTCTCTTCATTTAATAAGACCTTCCTCTCCAGATGTCAAACTAATCTATAAAGCAGCAAATCCATTTTGTAGTATTGTTTTCCAAGGTAACATATTACTACTTAAAAGAGATCAAGGGAGAGCTACTTTGGTTGAAAATAGAAAGTGAGGGGCCAGAACAAACATCTGAGTCTCTTCTCCTTCCCCACCTCACTTCATGGGAGGCCCTTGATTCTGAGAAATAAACTTTGGAAAATGCTCTCACTGTGCTTATTATCAAAAAAGAATATTTATGCTTCCTAAGCAGTCAAATGTGAACAGTGAAAATCACGCCCATTTAAATAATGAAAAGTCCTCTTCAAATCAGTTAAATGAACACCCATGGAAGTGAGCACAGAGCTATTTCCCAGTTTGTCCCAAGAGCAGCACTTCTGACCTTGCAGAAGACCCTGACAAGCATCCTATCTAATAAAAGGGTAATATTCAAATTAACCATCACTCCATCACAAAGATGGCGGCGCCCACAGCAGCTGGGGCTGGACGCTGGTGGCAGCCCAGTGTCCCACGCCCCGGCAGCATGGAGGGAGGGAGGGGCCTTTCTAGCCACTAATTCTATGGGCTCCATTAATCTAAGAAAACATGGCAAACACCTTGAACAAGTGAGACCCTGACTGGTTAGTTCAGGTCCTCTAAGCCAAATGCCAGGCCATGAAGTTCATCAGGGCTTTCTGCTTTTATCAACTAATTTTTGTGCTATTACCACTTGGAACTTATATTTTACTTTAGATATGTTAGGATATAGAATAATAATTTGATTATACGTAGTTTTCAAAATATTTAACTGTTTTTCTTTTAGAACAGTGACAGTTTTTCATTTATTCACCCATTTCCTGATAAAAATTTCCAGTGAGAGTATTTCTTTCTTGAAATGCCCATGCATGAGATATAAATCACTTACAATTCAGATTTCTGAATGTGGGAGTACGTCATAGTCAGCTACTCATTAATAATACTTTTAGGTCAAGTTCAAAATGGAGCATATCAGTGCTTGTGAAGGGAAGTTCTTTCAAGGAAAACCTCATTGTTTGAATTAACAAAACATACATGCTTTATCACAATGTGACATTATTATGGTCTAAGATCATTCATTTATAGATTATTTACAATGTCTTTATAGAATTCAATAGAAAACTCAAAATATTGATGTGCTTTATATTTGCAAAAGCTTATCTGTATTTTACAAGAAGTCTCTTATTTTTTTTCTTTTTAAAAAAAATATACTTTTATTTCAGAGATGAAGGGAGAAGGAGATAGAAATATCAATGATGAGAGAGAATCACTGATTATCTGCCTCCTGCACACCCCTTATTCGGGATTGAGCCCAAAACCCTGGGCCAACCATAGGGGCAGAGATCTCATATTTATAAAGAAATTTGTGCACGGGTGGGGAGTCCCCTCAGCCCAGCCTGCACCCTCTCCAATCTGGGACCCCTCAGGAGATGTCCAGCTGCCGGTTTAGGCCCAATCCAGGATCGGGCCTAAACCGGCAGTCGGACATCCCTCTCACAATCCTGGACCGCTGGCTCCTAATTGCTCACCTGCCTGCCTGCCTGGTCGCCCCTAATTGCCCCCCTCCCCCCACTGGCCTAGTCACTCCTAACCGCCCCCGCTGTTGGCCAGGTCACCCCTAGTTGCCCCCTCCCTGCCGGCCTGGTCACTCCTAATTGTCCCCCAACCAGCCTGGCCACCCCTTACTGCCCCCAACCTGCTGGCCTATTTGCCCCCAACTTCCCCCCTCTGCTGGCCTGGTCACCCCTAACTTCTCCCCCATTGGCCTGGTTGCCCGCAACTAGACCCCCCCCACACTGGCCTAGTTGCCCCTCACTGCCCCCCCCCCTGCCAGCCTGGTCACACCCAACTGCCCCCCTCTGCCAGCCTGGTCTACCCTCACGGTCCCCCCACTGGCCTGGTTGCCCCACTCAGCCTGCTGTTCAGTCATTTGGTTGTCCCTCACTAACCCCCCTGCCGGCCTGGTCGTAGGCAGCCATCTTGTGAGGGTATGATGGTCAATTTGCATATTACCTCTTTATTATATAGGATAACTTCCAAGCTATACTAACATTTTTATTATCTCCTAGTGATTACTTTGCTAGTATAAGAGAATTATAGTAGGCTAATATTTAGGAGCCATCTACACTAATAATAGACAAATATGTAAATTGACCATACCTCCGTGACACCCACAGCCAATCAGGAGTGAGTATTCAAAATAACCTGACAAAAATGGAGGGCCTGTGGGTATCACAGAAGTACACAGGCACCAAGTGGCTGGGGGCGGGGTGGGATGCCCACCCACCCCCGCCTGCTTTGAGCCTGTGGCCAGTGTACGCATGCACTGGTGCTGAGAGGCCAGGGACCTGGGATGCCACTGGAGTTTCCAGTTCTGTCAGCCTGGCCTGGGGGCAGCTGGAGTTCAAAGTCCTCTTGGTTTGTGCAGCCCCTGGACCAGAAGCGGAAACCAAGAGCACGGGGAGCACCAGGAATTCTGGGAATCGTAGTTCTGGTGGCAGACACATTGCAGGATTTCCTAGACCAGTGATGGGCAACCTTTTGAGCTTGGTGTGTCAAACTTCGCCAAAAAACTGAGCATAACTTGGGTAGTGTGTCACTTTGAGGAAAAAACATTATTTCACAAATGTTTCATCCTTGGCATGCGCCCGCCTCAGCGGCCGCATGTCATCAGAATTGGTACACATGTCAGTGCTGACACGTGTGTCATAGGTTCGCCATCACTGTCCTAGACACTAGAGCAAAGTGAGCCTGGAGCAAGTTACTGTTGCGGGTGGGGGATAGAGGGAAAGCAAAGGTGAGAGACATAAGTCACAGTGTTGAGGAAAAATTAAATGGAAGATATCCTGCAACTTCTAGGAAATCTCTACCAATGGAGCAAAGGAAAAAAAAGACCTCTATTATTCTGTGAGCACCAAACCAAACTGGGTTGGGGTCTCAGACAATTTGCTCATATTATTGCAAAGACAGACAGAAACTCCCGGATTGGAGAGGGCTCCCCTGCGGGCTCCCAGATTGGAGAGGGTGCAGGTCAGGCTGAGGGACCCACCCTCCATGCACGAATCTTCGTGCACTGGGCCCCTAGTATTATAATAAAGCATACATGCCAAAACTTATCCAAGAAAATATTAGGGTTTCAGATATTGCTTTACTTGATTTCTACCAAACCATTTTTAGATGAAAAAAATACTATTTTGCACGTCATGAATGAAGAGTCATGAATAACCTCTTGTATTCAGAAGACAGAACCCATGAAAACAACCCTGCCTACAAAAATAAAACATGTTATTTTAACAACAATTTATATTCTAGGTGCCTGATCAAACCAGCAATTAAACTAAGCAACACAGAGGTAAAATCAGATTATAATCAAATTATGGCACCTAGTTAACTACTTCCCCAAATAAAAACAGAAAATTGATAATCTCTTTTTAAAGATGCCAGATGCTTCTACTCCTACAATTAATAGCATTTAACAAGTCCTAGCTCATAAAGGCAGTCATGTTCTAGTGTGTCCGATGGCCCACCCAGTAAACTTCCCTTACTCTATTTCCTTTTCTTCCTTTCTTTTCTTTTCTTACTTTCTTTCTTTCTTTCTTTCTTTCTTTCTTTCTTTCTTTCTTTCTTTCTTTCTTTCTTTCTTTCTTCTTTCTTTCTTTTCTTTTCTTTTCTTTTCTTTTCTTTTCTTTCTTTTCCTTCCTTCCTTCCTTCCTTCCTTCCTTCCTTCCTTCTTTCTTCCTTCCTTCCTCTTTCTTCAGTTCCTCATGTGTTTGTATGCATATGCACATGTACACATATAATAAAAGTTTCTTTGAAGTTCATCCCTGTCATTACAGTAGAATACTCTAACATCAAGAGGTCAGCAGCAATGTCTCGTGTTCACCTCAAATCACCAGTGATTGGCACAAAGCGGATGCTCAATAAATATTTTTTAATGAATTGATGAATAAATAGGCCAATGCCAAGATTTTCAGCCCCACACTGTAAAAAACTACTTTTGTTAGAGTCACCAATCCCCTCCACATTGCAAAATCCAGCTGTCCATTCTTGGTCCTCATAGTTTCAACTCCATCTTTATCATTTAATTTGACAAAGTTGATCACACTGATCTCTGCTGAGGTCTTAATCTTTCATTGTTAGTCACTCTTTCAATCTTTTTTGTGAGTGCCTCTTCTCTGCATGATCAATGAATGTCAGAGAGCCTGAGAATTCAAGTAGTGGTATTCTTTTTCTCTGTTCTTTAATGAGCTCACCCAGTTTTGTTTTGTTTTTATATTTTTATTGATTTCAGAGAGGGAGAGAAAGATAGAAACATCAATGATGAAAGAGAATCATTGATTGGCTGCCTCCTGCACACCCCCTACTGGGGATTGAGCCTGCAATCCAGGCATGTGTCCCTGACCAGAATCAAACCCAGGACCCTGCAGTCCACAGGCCAATACTCTATCTACTGAGCAAAACCAGCTAGGATGAGCTTACCAAGTTTCGTGGCTTTAAATGATATCACTAACTTCCAAATTCACATCTGCAGCCTAGACCTCATCCCTGAATTTCAGACTATCCAGTCACTTATTGACATCCCCACTTGGATAGCTAATTGGCATCTCAAACTTGACATATCTAAAAGTGAACTCCTGCTCTCTCCCCTATTCACCCCTGGGCTTCTGCCCCAAACATCCTCCATTTGCATTCATCTCCATATCAGTTAATGAGTTTTCTAATCTCCAGATGCTCAGTTATCTATGTTCCTACTGTCACCATGACTGGAGGTGCCACCAGAATCAGAAGAAAGAAAAAAAAAGGTTTCTCCCTTTCTACTTTCATTCTCCCACCATGCTTTCCATTGGCAAATCCTATGTGGAAATCAGCTGTCAAGGGAGTCTAGAAATAGTAGTTGGCAAGCTTCCAGATTCATGGTACATAGGAGAGTTTAGAAGACTGAGTGTGGAGCTAAACATCCGTGGACATTATCTGTCACTGCCTCCTAACTGATCTCCCTGCTTCCAACCTTACAACTAGCCTATTTTCAACACTGTACCCACAGGCATTTTTTAAAAAATGCAAATCAGATCATGTCACTCCACTCTTAGAATAGGAGAGAACAGAATAGAATAGAATAGAATAGAATAGAATAGAATAGAATAGAATAGAATAGAATAGACTTCACTTACTCTTCATTTCACTAAGTAAAAGACATGCTCACAGATGGCTACAAATGAAATGTGATCTATCTTCTGTGATCTTTCTGACTTTCTCTGTCCATTGTTAGCTCTGTGGCAGCTACAATGGCCTCCTTGCTATTCCTGGAATACACACTCCCCCTTGCCCTTGGCACTGGTTTTTCTGAAAGTCTAAAACTCTTTCCCTAGGTGGCCACCTGCCTAACTCCCACACCACTGAATCTTTGCTCGGTTGTTATTTTCTAATGAGTTTCATTTTAAATTGAACCCTCCTACCCCCAGCATTCCTGGTACCCCTACTCTGATTTCTTCGTTGTTGGTGGTGTTTGTAACATAACACTCATCACCTTCTAATCCACAGAATAATTTCTATGTTTAATTTTTCATGTTGCAGGTTATTGTTTTTTAATTATCTCTTCCTGCACAAAAAGTTAAACTCCACAAAAGCAAGAATCTTTATTTGTTCAATGACATTTCAGGGGCCTAGACCAGTGGTTAAGTAATGAAAAACATTTTTCCACATGTTTAACCTAAAGGACATCCAGGAAGGGGTACTGATAACTAGGCAGTTAGTTTGCATGAATGATAAACATTATAATTGCAGGTAAATCTTTCCTGCTTTTCAGGAGGAAAATAGAGAAGGGGTAATATAGCAAAATGGTAGAGTAGCTATAAAGTGACAGAACCAGTAGTATTTCTGTCATCTGCAAGTCAACAAAAAAAATAATCAAACTGACTTAAGCCAAAAGTCAAATCATTGACTGTCTAACTTAAAAATCCAGAAACAGAAGTTGAAATGGCATGACTGAACCCAGATACTCTAGTTGTGATACCAGAAAGCAGTCTCACTTCTCCATGTGATTTTTTTGGTCTGTGTTGGCTCATTGTTAGGTAGGGTCTCGCCAGCTGTTGCCAGATCTGGCCATCAGCAGCAATAGCTCACCTCCTGCCCATGAGGACCATAGCAGAGAGAGTGGCTCTTTCCCAGTGGTTCCACCAAAGTGCCCTGACTCACTCTCAAAGGCCAGAATGAGTCTTCAGTCATCTGGTTTGGCCATAGCCTATTCTTTGGGGCAAGGACTGGAATGAACCCACTCAAATCAGATGAGAATGAAAGGTAAGTGGTTTTGCAATGACAAGTCAAGGGCTTTTTACCAAAAGAAGGAAGAAGGTCACATTATGGGGCATTACAATTGATATCTACTGTCTTATGAAATGCCCAATGTTCGGAGGAATAGTTAAGAGCACGTCTAAAGTGAAGTGATAGGAAATGAGGCTGGAAAATTAGGCTGATCTCTGATTGTGAAAAGATTTTTTTTTTTTTTTTTTTTTAATTAGAAAGCACTGGATGAGCTCTCTGGAGACCTGAGCTCGGTTCCCAAATCTTTCCAGAACTACCTGTGTGACCTTGCCAAGTAACATAATCCTATATAATAAAAGCCTAATATGCAAATCGATTGAATGGCAGAATGACTGGTAGAACAACAGGTCACTATGATGCACACTGACCACAGGGGGCAGACGCTCAACACAGGAGCTGTCCCCAGCCTGCAGGCCCCAGGCCAGCCAAAGTGGGTGCCAGCGGGTTGTCTGGTATGACAACTAGAGTATCTGGGTTCAGTCATGCCATTTCAATTGCCCTGCCAGTCGCCCTGCAGAGGGAGGCGACCAGTGGCAGTGGCAGCGGCGGGGGGGGGGGGGGGGGGGGGAGAGGGGGGCAGGGCTGGAGAGTAGACAGCCTCAGACCAGCCAAGGCGGGTGCCTGCAGGCCTCCCCCCACCCCCCTCCACCCCAATCGCCCCGCCTGTTGCCCCACAGATCGGCCCTGATTGCTGGCCAGGCCTAGGGACCCTACCAAGCATGAATTTCGTGCATTGGGCCTCTAGTAGCTATATAAATGTGTCCTCACCTGTAAAATGATGAATTACACTGAAATAGTCTTCATGTTTTCTAACAACTCTGCCAGCTGACAATTCCAATAGGGCAAAATAAGTGTTGCAGCTACCTAATGTCCACCTACTATAAATGTGTGTACTTATTATATGAGGAAAGAAGAGAGAAATACCTGCCCCCTTCTTTCTTGCCACAGGCTAGGGACACTGTTTAGTACCCATACCTAGTACAGTAGGGCATTTTGACAAATGTTAAAATTAATTCCAAGCAGAGAGAACTGGGTTCTTGCCAGTGATTCCCAAACTTGGCTATGCTTCAGCATTATCTGGAGAGCTCATGAAACTATAGATTCCTGGGCCCACCCTATGAATTGAATTGGGTTCTTGAATGTGTAGTTTTAGAATTTCCTTTGCTGTCACTTCTTCCTACTCTCCAGTCATGAATGTGGTAGTTTTCTTCTGGCCTATGTTATTTAATGCTAATAAAAATCTTTCATATCTACATGCCAAGAGAGATCTTGGCTTGGAAATGTATATCAAAACAAAAACAACAACCATGGTCTATATTTCTTGACACTAAAATATAAGAGGAAAAAAGAAACACTGCATTTACTAACATATTGGAGTGTTTTATGCAGAGGAGATATATTTCATATGACAAGGATTATGGTTTTCATAATATATACATGACGCATCCTCTTTATTCTGCCAGTTTTAGAGAACTAGTCATAACTCTGCAGTCTTCACATAACATTCCAAGTCACAATAAGAATAAAAGCATCCTTCACATATCTTCAGTCATTGATTTTTTTTTTTCAATATATCTCCAAAAGTTTTGAAAATGTGATGATGGTAAATAATGCAGTATCAGTCATATCTAATACATCTGTCTCCTGCTGTGATAAATGTTTAATAGATGACTATATTATATTTGATCAAGTTCTTAAGTTTATGAATAAATAATTAGTTTTAGTCTTCATCTTTCTCAAAATACCTTTCTTTGATTAGTTTAGCCAATATTTTCATTTTTGAAAGCCTATCCATTCAAATGTGATCAAATTAGCCACACTACAGGCCCAAGTCCAGAGGAAATGATGGCTCAATGCAGACATGTTTACATTAGGTAGTTTTGTCATTCTGACTTCCTTCTTGTCTATGTGGACATGTGGTCTGAGTCTGTCAGGAAACAGTTAACTTCAGCATGGTGCATGTTTCTGGGATTGTAGGAGGGAGTTCTGCGAAAGCCGAAGTGAGATGTAAATACATTATTTCCTTTCCACAAACACAGGGAAATAAACAACACATACGTAGGCAATACATTTAGGATCAATATGTGAAGTGCCCTGAAAAGAGTTTAAGTAACTTATCATGTCAGGCACAATAAGAATAATCTGCAAATGTGGAATAAATTCTGACTTTGTTGTAAGAAATAGATTCTTCCTGTGCACTAAGAATAAGGTGATGTTTCATTCTTTAATGGGATACTCTCCTTGACAAGGCTATTTTGAAATAGAAATATTTCAAGTCATTAAACTGTTCATTCATTAATTTAACAAATATTTAGTTAGCCTCTACTATGTCTAGAGGGAGTACTTGATACTAGGGAGATTTTTAGTATCTTCTGTATAAATCAAGACTGGTACAACAAGGTTTTGAGTAGTAGTTTTCCTGAGACCATGAAGTTGCTTCAGCCCTCCAAATCACTGGAGGTCTCAGAAGCACCCCAAGGCTCCTTCTGCCCAAATGCATCACCTCTCAGGACCCACAATGGATACGCACCCCTTTCCCATATTCATTGAGCAGCTCCTCTGTGCACAGTGCTGACCTAATTCTAATTCTGAGAACAGAGGCAAATCAAACTCAGACCCTACCTCCAGGAGTTCCCACACTAGTGAGGAAGATGAGTGTGTAAGAAGTCCTAAGTGTGTGAAAGAAGCTAAGATAATTGCAAGTGCAGAGTATTAGGGCATAAGGGAGGGCAGCCAGCTCCATCTCTCCATAATTTTATTGAGGTATAATCAACATATAAAATTATATTAGTTTCAGCTGTACAACACAATGATTCAATATTAGAATATACTGTAAAATGATCACCCCAATAAATCTAGTTTTAACAGCCATCACCATACATAGTTACAAATTTTTTTTCTTGTGATGAGAACTTTTAACTACTCTCTTAGCAACTTAATTTTTTTTATCGTTTCGATTATTACTATAATTGTTATTAGTTTTTAAACAAGCGTATTCACTGTGGTCTCTTTAGCACTCTAATATCTTCCTATTGAAACTAATACAAAATTGTTACCATAACCTACTTGATCTGGCCCCTGTCTATGTTCCTAAGATCATCTTTCCCTTTTCTCCACCTCACTCACTACTGTTATAGCCACAACGGCCTTCTTGCTATTTCTTAACTATGCCAACCTTGTTCCTGACGTGGAGCCTTCTGCAATGGGTATTCCTTCTGTACAGAACACTCCACCCCAATCTTTATAAGGTTGGTTCCTTCTTGCCATTCTGGTCTTAACAAAGACATCACCTCAAAGAGTCCTTCCTGTCCATAAACCTAAATAAGGCCCATGCTTCATCACTATCATAGCATCCTGTTTTACTTTTTTTATAACATATTATCCTTTGAAATTATTGTGTCCACTATAAACTCTCTTGGTTTGTGTGTGTCTCTCCTCACTAAAATGTACACACCTCATGAAGAGCAGCCACGCCTTTCTTGTTCACAGCTCTGCGAGCAGGAGATAGAACAGTGCTGGTGCAGCATGATACTTCATGGTTGTTTAAAATTAACATATGCTGAGCTTCCCACTGAACATGGGGAGGCACATCCAAAACACTTGTTGGAGTGAAGGGGGAAGAGAACACCAAGAGAAATCCCAGTTTTGAGAATGTAACAGCCTGCTAGAATCCCCACATGGATGATGTAGGTCGGAAGTGGGGTTTGCAGAAAACAGTGAGCCAATTTGCAGGAGGTCATGAGGACTAAGAAAGAGCACATTTTCGGTAATTGTTTTGAAATTAATCTGACCCAACTCATAATCCCTGGGTAGAGAACCACTGACTCAGGAAGTACGTCTGTCACACATTTTGTCACCTAATTGCACCATACCTGGTGTGGTAATTTGACTCTAATGTGGCGAAAAGTGCACTGACTATAGGACCAGAACACCCAGGTCAAAGGTCATTAACTAGCTCTGTGACCTTGGGGAAGACCCATGCATGCCCAATCCTGCTGACTAGTCTGTTCCCTGCCCTCCAAACCAACTGGAACACAAACCATGCATCATTCTTTTGGGCTAGGATTTTTAAGTGCTACTTTTCCCATTTAGCAACTTGACCTTGGCTGCTCTTAAATTTAGCCCACACTCAATTCTTTCCACAATGCCCCTTATTTGTTTATCATCTTATTTTTCTCCCTAGGAAATATGTTCACTAAGGTCCTGTTCATATCTACATCCCATTCCAACACATCACTCATCCTTACCTGCCCCATCCCACGCCACCAGTATTATTCATATGGTAGAAAGTTAAAAATGTTTGTCAAAACTCTCTGGAAAACAAAGTATTAATATATATCAAGTACTTTTTTAAAAAGAAACATTATTTGATCAAATTATTCTTTTAGAACCCTACTCTAAATAAGTAATTCCAAATGCAAACAATAATATATATGCAAAGATATTCAATCCAATATTGTATTGATGGGGAAAAAAAACAACAACCCACCACAGCAACAATAAACAATGGAACAACATAAATAATCATCAAGAATACGACTGCCCTAGCTGGTTTGGCTCAGTGGATAGAGCATCGGCCTGCGTACTGAAGGGTCCTGGGTTCAATTCTAGTCAAGGGCACATGCTCGGGTTGCAGACTCTATCCCCAGTAGGAGGCATGCAGGAGGCTGCTGATCAATGAATTCTCTCTCATCATGATGTTTCTTCTATCTTTCTCTTCCTCTCCCTTCCTCTCTGAAATCAATAAAAATATTTTTTTAAATAAAGAGAATACGGCTGAGTAATTCATGGACTACCCAATGATAGAAGCTTCGTACATATGATAGAGGATATTAAGCATCCTAAAGAAATGATGTTTTAATGGACATGAAAGTAAAACATACTATTATGAAGCCAAGGATTAAAAAAAACAAAACCTGTGCATTATGATTCCAATTGTGCAATAATATAAACACACCCCCACATAACAAGGAATAAAGGACTATGAAACTATAATGAAATGTTAAGCATGGATACCCTTAGAGTAAAATTATGCATGATTATTTTTCTTCTAAATCCTTTTCTGTATTTTCAGTTTCCTATAATGTACTTGTACTGCTGCTTAATAATTAGAAGAAAAAAGTCTTAAAACTTTGCCAATGAATTGATAAATTAAAAAACTTTTATTGAACTAATTTAACTCTAAAATGAGACTAATAATACTATTCTCTCTCCCATATCTGAAGCTTAATGAAAACACTATTATACTTTGCATTCAAATTGTTAACATTAGTTTCCTCCATGGGTTAGTAAAATTTTAAAGAAAAATGATAATGTCTATATTTCTTTCAGATTAATGACTTCCAGGGTACATAGTAAAAAATTATGCCTTATGAAGATTAAACACTTTAATTTCTAAATTCCCTGAAATCCATAGTAATGCAAATCAGTACTCATCCAAAGACATTCCAAAGAGGGAAAAAAAGAGCTAGATTTTGTTCAGAGGTATTGGATGTCAGATCATTTATACCTGTTTACTGGGAACTATTGTTTGAGGCAGGGATTATTAGCCTTGTTTTACAGTTTCAGGAGGTTGAAATTTAGAGAAGTAACTTCACTAAGATCACAGAAATAGATTATATTCAGACTATTCTCTGCTATTTCCAATGAGCTCTTCCCTCCACGAAGGTTGTACAATGCTACCCCATTGACTCGGCTTGGCCATGTGCCGTGCTTAGGCCAATGGGCAGAAATATCGCATTGTCCACCACAGGCCCTCTTTTTTCCCTCTCCCCTGAGGCCAGCCATCTCCTCAACAACAACAAAATATGGGCTGTTTCTTCATTTGGGTTCTGAAATAAAGAAAACATGGAGCAGAGCCATGGCCAACCCAATAAAACATGTGGTTGAGCAATAAGCCTTTGCCATCATAAACTACTGAGGAAATTTGGTAGCTGTACATTTTACCCTGACCTATGCTGATTAAAAGTCATTAGTAATTGGTATGGACAAATTCAAACCCAGGTTTGTTTAGCTCCAGTGTCCATACTCTTTCCACTACATCACATGATTCTCTCTTAAGTTTTCAATAATTTTTATGAAATTTATTGTTTTGCTGAGAAAACAATGTATACTATAACAATAACTTTTGTGGATCAGCAATGTTTTCCAAAATGTAAAACTAAAATAAATATTACTTTGATTCCTTGTCATCCCTATATCTTTTATTATACTACAAGCTATTTTAAAGATTGAATCTGACACCCTAGAAAATTGCCACTCATGCCTACAGACTGACAGCACGCTACGATTTCAAGTGTTGGATTAGTTTGAACTAATTAGTGTTCAAACAGAAAATCTACATCCAGGCCAATTCTCTGTGCTTTTGCTTTAGCTTTGTTAATTGAGCACGTCACCTCTTATTTGTGAACCATTCCTGTGGAGGAAACGGACTTTTTTAAGGTTTCTGCTTTTACCTTGACAAGGTACTATTAGGCTACTCTGTGGGTGGGAACCTTGCAGTCGTAGCATTCTAGGTGGCTCAGAGACTATCAGGAAGCCCTTCCAAAAGAAATGGCTTCCTCTACTTGGGGGTTGACTCCTACTGAGCATACATTTGCTGCCATGGAAATTCAATCTCTTGGCAGCTACTGCTGGACTTGCTATAGGATTTTACAAAATTCCTGGCAAGTCCACTTGTACTATTTGAAAGTCAGGAAACAGAAAGTTAGTTTCTAACTGCTTACAGGTTATAGCAATAAAACTGCTGAGCAAACCTAGTCAAACTCATTATGCTTTAGCCTTGAGGCCCAAGAACATACACATTAATACAAATATACATATACCATCTCTTTCTGTAATCCAAAGCCCCTGGAGTCAAGGTCAGCTGAAGTCACAGTAATTTTTATACCAAATGTCTCTGACTCATCTCTCCCTTTTTAATATTGCATTTTAGCCTCCTCTAAAATAATATCCTGGCTCCAAAAGATATATTAGGAGAGAAAGCAAGGGTCACATATGCATTCTGGAAAAAAACCTAATCCACTGGACATATAACTTTTCCCAGGCTATTATTACCATACTTCCCGGCATATAAGACGACTAGGCGTATAAGATTTTCCTGGGTTAAAAAGTCGTTTTATACGCCAGAAAATACGGTATATTGGACTATATTGATGGGATTAGATATAATGGATTAGATATATTGGACTACTGTATTTTCCGGCGTATAAAACGACTTTTTAACCCAGGAAAATCTTATACGCCCAGTCGTCTTATACGCTGGAAAATACGATAGTTAACCACCATGTCTGTGAGCATCTCTGTGTCCACCGTTATTTATACTACTTGTAGAAGTCAGTGTCTTGCTAAAGGTACTGTCATCTCCTGTATTGAAATTATATGGCCCTCAAGGTATTAAAACAAAGCAGTGTTCACGTTCTTTTTGAGCTAGACATGTGAATCCATATGCCACTGTCAACTAACTTTATTTCTATCCTCCTACCCCTTCTAACAATGATACACAAGCTCCTCCCTTCCTCAACCAAAGCACAACAGCCGTAATGTAGATTAAACCATCTCCTCACCACTTCTAATCATTGAGGAGCCAGCACAAATTTCCCTTATAATCTCTTATTTCTTCACAATATCTTATGAGGGCTTTCTAAAATTATGCTGATAGCACTCCACTGAAGTATCATTTACATACAGAATAATAAAAAACCTTAAGTGTACAGCTTAATAAAATTTTATATACATTACTAGAGGCCCGGTGCATGAAAATTCATGCACTGGAGGAGGGGTCCCTCAACCTGGCCTGCCCCCTCTCACAGTCTGGGAGCCCTCAGGGGCAGGAGGTGACCTGGCAATCAGGGGAAGGCGATGCCCCATCACACCTCTACTGCTGCCACTGCCGGCAGCACAAGCATCAACTGGCCCTGGTTACCTGAGCCTTGGGCAGGCCCTGGGCAGCTGGGCAGCTGCCATCTGAGGCTTGCCTGCACCTTGGGCCTGCCCTGGGTAGCTGGGCAGCCACCATCTATGCTTGCCAGCACCTCAGGAGTTGGCTGAGCAGCCAATATCCAAGGCTTGTCTGCGCCTCAGGCTGGCCCTAGGTAGTTGGGCAGCTGACATCTGAGGCTTGTCTGTGCCTCGGGCCGGCCCTGGGTGGCTGGGGGGCTGAGAGGACTTGGGGACTCTGGAGGCAGGTGCATAGAGCAGCTGTGCCGCGTGCCTGCCACCCCAGCAGGGCTGAGGGGACTGGGCACTGCCATCTTGTGGCTGTGGGTGCTGCCATCTTTGTGAGGGCATGGTGGTCAATTAACATATTCCCTCTTTATTAGATAGGATAATTCAAGATGGAGAATATTTTCATAACTGTAACATATTTCTTCAGTTCCACCAGTCAACAACACCCCACCTCTGTAAGTAACCACTATTCTGACTTCCATCACCATGGATGAGTTTGAGGTATTTGTAAATTTTATGTACATAGAATCATACATCTACTTTTTGTGTCAAATTCTTATGCTCAAATAATCTTTGAATTTATTTGTAATTCATTAATTTTTATTGCTGAGTAGTATATACCACAGTTGGTTTGCCCATTATTCTGCTGATGGACATTTTGGTTGTTTCCATCTGGGTACTATTATGAACAAAACCACTGTGGATATGCTAATAAAAGTATTCTTATGGATGAGTATCTAAAAGTAGAATGGATTAATTGTAGGATATCTTTTGATTACAAACCAGTTTTATGAAGTGGTATACCATTTCATCTCCCCCATAGTAATAATAGATGACAGTTCCAGTTGCTTTGCATACAGAATGGTGTATAAAGGTATTTCATTGTCTGTCTTATGAGTTCCTGAAAATCTGTGAGCCTAGTCCTATGGTAAACACTACATAGTTCCTACCCTGGCTGGGTGGCTTAGTTGGTTGGAGCAACATCCTGTACACCAAAAAGGATAAAGAAAAAAGAAATAAAAATAATATAAACAAACACAGTTTTTTGTTCAAGTTAAACAATGATAAGTCTTACATGCTATCAACTTCTAAACACTAGAAGATCAAGATAGATTTTCCTTTTTAGAAGTCAGGGAGAAAATTACATTAAAAGCCTGGAATCTTTCATCCAAATAGAATTTCTCTATGTAGGCTGCTACAGTTGTGCATGCTTCAAGGAGAAGTTATTAATTTTGTCTTGATGTTTTTATTACCTACTTGCTCATTTTCAGAATCCTTCACCCTTGAAGGGTACTTTGTGATTTCACACAATCACTGGCACTCTCATTGCAGCCTTTGTTAAGAGAGATGAAAGTGTTACTCTTCTGCCTGGAACTCCATGGTTGGCAATGGATACTGAGCAAAATAGCAGCCACAATAATGATGCTTCCCAGAGGAGGTGCCTAATCAAGAAGTTCGCTGTTGTACCTGAACTGAAACCATGTCCCAGAGCAGCACTAGAATTAGAGCTAAAGAGATTTCACACTTGGCAATGTAGTCACTTGAACCCCCCACCACCCCTCAACACACCCTTAACACAAGTCAAAGTTGCAAGTGTTCACTAATGTGCATGCATGTGCTGTTTACTTCTGGCCTAGTACTTAATAACCAACTCAACTGAGGCCCAAATTAATAGTTACATAGTGATGGAGTTTAAGGAGATAAATTCTTGAGAATTTATTTCATAACTAGAGGCCCGGTGCACGAAATTCGTGCACAGGGGGTGTGTCCCTCAGCCCAGCCTGCACCCTCTCCAATCTGGGACCCCTCGAGGGATGTCTGACTGCCCGTTTAGGCATGACCCAGGTAGGATCAGGCCTAAACAGGCAGTCAGACATCCCTCTCACAACCCAGGACTGCTGGCTCCCAACTGCTCGCCTGCCTGCCTGATTGCCCCTAACTGCTCTGCCTGCCAGCCTGATCACCCTCTAACCACTCCCCTGCCAGCCTGATTGATTCCTAACTGCTCCCCTGCCAGCCCTATTTCCCCTAACTACCCTCCCCTGCCAGCCTGGTCACCCCTAACTGCCCTCCCCTGCAGGCCTGGTCCCTCCCAACTGCCCTCTCCTGCTGGCCATCTTGTGGCAGCCATCTTGAGTCCACATGGGGGCAGCCATCTTGTGTGTTGGAGTGACAGTCAATTTGCATATTACTCTTTTATTAGGTAGGATTAAACAGACACCACCCATTCTCTGCTATTTTGCATTGAAGATTAATTAATTCATGATTTGACCAACATTTTCCCTGGATTAATCCATTGTAACTATAATACATTTTAAAATAAATTATTTGTAAGAAGAGGATTAGGTACATGTGAAGTAATTATTATATAATTTTAACTAAAACTAACCATCATCTCTTTTAAATTTACTAAACCTATGTACATGTATTTGTATATGTGTGTTTGTACAGGCAGACATAAGCCTCAAAATTAATTAAAGCAGGGGCCCTAATGTAGCCAAATGCCACAAGCCAGGCCCAACTGCACAGGTCTAAATGGACACAAGATATCTACTCTCCTCTTTGAGATCTTGGACTCCTTCCAAAGAGATTCTGATAACTGGGAAATGGTTGGGAGCTGGGTTCTATAAAACTTGACATCAACAAGCATTTGCCCAGAGAGCTGGTGGGTAGCCTAGATGCAGCTGCCACTGTTGGGCTGCTGATTCTTTTTCTTCTTCCTTAAGTCACCTGTTTTCCACCTCTCCTTCTAACTGTCTCAAGTTAACTATGGAATTTGTTAAATCTACTTGAGAGAATAGCCTCTATGATTCCCTAAGCAAAGATTCATTTGACATATGGGTTCATAATCTACCACTCAGAGTTGCATAACCTTCTAGAGCATCAGTTTTCTCTGCTGAGAAGCAAAAGTCATAGCACTTTCTCTTGGGATAGTTGTGAAAAGTGAATAGACTAGTGAATATGAAAGTCCTTTATTAATTTTAAGATCTGGCAAACTGTTTTTGTTATTTTTTAAAAACAGAAAAACCAAAATGAGTGCCTAGAGCAGGGTATCACTAAAAGTCTGCATGTAAGTGTATGGATAAGATGTGGGTACTTCTCTCAAAGTATTTTATGTTTTATGTCAAGGAAGAAAAAGAAGAGAAATCATATCTAAAAGAGAGTGCTGACAGAAGATATGCTATGGAAAAGTAGAGAAGGAAGAGAAACTAAGAAAATAAAGGAGTTGGTACAGAGGTGACAACACAGACAAATGAAATATAATTGTGCTCATAAAATTTAGCAATAAAGCTGTTGGAAATTATAATAAGCTTCACTATGGTACATATTAAAAGTGACATTTAGAGATTGCATAAATCAAAGAACTATGTCAGTTCTTTTTGCAGGTATACCTGATGTTCGCAGAATCTGTTCCTACTTACCACTCAGTCTCTTATGTTGTGGGATGACCTTGAACCTTTGGCCCAAGAGCCATTCCAGTGATTTGCTTCAAACTGTTTGTGTGCTACAGTTGTTTACTGTCCACGTCTAGACTGAGGCTCATCTGTGCTCCAGACTCTATCTGTCCCAGTTCAGTTCATCTTAAATCATTCTGGGGGCCTCTTGCTTTCTTATCCTCGAATAGTTCAGTGGAATTACACTTGGATGAAGAAGACCTAAACCCTAATCTTCAGGACCTATCACTGCTAATCAGAGCTTGATTCACTGAAGTAAAATTTGGAGGTGACTCTGATTAAAGTTCGGATTTCTGTCTATGGAAGGACTTTGTCTACTATAAAATTCATCCCACTGCCATCTGACAAAGCCTGGTTCCCAAAAATGCCTACCTTCTAAATGGATCCATTAAAAAATGCCCCTTGGGTTTCTGAAAAGATGTGCTAGACGATTTCTTTAAATAGCTCTTTTACTGCATTTGAATACAATTTTGTTTACCAATTTTCATGAACATATCTATTAAAGGTAAAGTGTGGTTTTCCTGCATAATAGCACAGGAAGAATATCCTTAAAAGCCTAAAGTGCCTGCATAGACAACATAATTAAAAATACTGAATGACTCTTGCTTACAACTAAGATAATGGCATCATGTTTTCTAAGTCTTGTTAAGGCTCTACCAAACCTGGATAACCCATACATTCTAATTGCTTGGGCTTGACATCTAGATGTGTCCAGAAACATTTTTACAAAGATAAGCCCTCTTTCTTATATGTCAAAAAGAGAAAATAGTGTCTAGAGAGAGCCATAGGTTGAACATTTATTCTGAAAATACAGTAAAAATAGAGTAGAAGATACCCAAATTATCCATGTTAGTAAGTGGAAAGATTAATTTAATCCAAAAGCTTTTGTTTAGAACATATTCAATGTGTTAATTCATTAACTCATGATAAACATTGCTTTTCACCTTTGCCTAGTCACCTTCCTAAATCTCCATCCACTTTTTTGCTTCCTAAACCCCAGCAGTAGTTTATAGATATGAAGGAGTTAGATCACTCCTCTTCAACTAATCCATCTAATTACTCAACTCATCTCCATGCAACGTGCTAACTGGAAAGACAACATATTTCATTAGTGAGTATCTGTGGTTAGCAAAACTGGATCAACTAGATTCTGCTCTGTCAAGGTCAGGTTTCTGAATTCTGTCCTCGGTGAAGCTCTGTAGGTTAGGACAGTACATAGGAGACACTGAAGGCTCAGCTTAGTTTCTGGCTTCTTCCTTCTCTTCCAGTAGTCTTCAGACATGTACAAGACTCTCCCAAGATCATGAAAAAATAACCTTCTCCTTTGGCCTACCATTCTGTCCTCTGGCCTACCATTCAAATGTTTTTTTATCCCTTTCTCTAAATTACTCAGAATCACACCTGCACTCCCATTTGCTTGAGTGCTCACTGAAATCTGCTATATTACTTGACTAAATTGCTCTGATTATGTCTCCTAAGGTCACAAGCCACAAGCAACTTCTAAGTTTTCTATATCCAAAGGATATTTTTCAGTCTTTACCTATGGAAGGCAACTTGATTTTAGTGCTATTATCTCCTCCTTAAAACTTGACTCCCTTGGTCTCCATGCCACCATATCTTCCTGTCTACCCTTCTAGGTCAGAGTCTTCTTTTTGCCTGTTTTCTCTGTATGACCATTCAATATTGCCCAGGCATAGAGTTTTATCTCACTATTCTCCATCTATGTTCTGGTTTCATCTACAACTGTAGTTCAAGAATCATGTTTGCTAATAAATTCCAAGTTCCAATCATTGATTTAGATTCCATACTGGAGATTAAGATTCATATGTTGAACTATAAGATGTGTAACTCCATCAGAATAAACATCAAAAGTTCAAATTCAACATGTCCAAAGCAGAAATTATTTATTCCTCCCTTAAATTTGTCCCTATTCCTATATTTGCTATTTAGTTTATGGTAATGCCATTCAAAAAAATATTTAAGCTAGAAACCTGGGTGTCATTCTTGACTCTGCCATCTCCTTCAACCCTCCATGTAATCAATCAAATCATAAGATCCTGATGATTTTTCTAAATACTTCTAAAATCTATTATTTTTTATTACTCAAATTACTACTAGTAGAACTAAGGCTCTACCTCCTCCATAAACAGTGTGGCAACCTCCGCAATAATCTTATTTACATTCTTTTCATCTTCCACTAGCCATTAGAGTTATATCTCTATGTCTATCTCTTTAATGGCTCCCTATCTCCTCAGAAATAAGCCCAAACTCCTTTACATGGAACATGGTGCCTTGCCCACCTCTATACCCTCATCTCTTGCCATTCAATTTCACACCTTTAATTTTTCACCACTCAATCTCACAGTTCATATTTCAGAAACCTTAAAATGCCTGTAGTTTCCATACAGCATTCCATTTCTTGCCTGATACTTTGCTCAGGCTGTCTTCATTCCTATCTCTTATCTTCCTCTCACCTCTGCCAACAGCCCCTACATGTCTAGCTTCTACTCATCCTTTGAGAATGAGCTAAATAGTTAAAGCTCCTAAAGCTTTTCTCACAGAAACACCCACACACCACCCCAGACCTCATAATGTTTTGTATATCTCTCTCTTGCATATTCATCCTCAGCCTTTAGCATAATGTCTGAGGAGAATTGGTTCTCATGAATATTTGTTGAGTGAATGTGAGTGGAATAACAGGTTGGCTTCCTGCTGACTGTGCTTTTAACATTGCATCAGTCTAAGATGTGATGTCATTTCTTTTCACTGTAGAGGAGAATGAGCAAGGGAGTGTGACAAATGATTTAATCACCATTTCCTTTTAAAAGGCCAGTCTCATGATTTTGTTTGAAATGCTATAGACTTGCAGAATATCAAACACCCAGATCTAAATATGGTCATCAAATGACATTTCAGAAGTAATCATTTTAAAACAGCTCCCGTTGTGAGTGTATGACACTTCTGCCAAGAGAGGACGCAATCCAAGGTTGCCTATAGTATCCATGCCCTTTCATTTCAAATTTTTTTATTGGAGATGCCAACAAGTAGTTTTACCTGTGTGTCTGGTTTCTATCCAGCTCCTCATCCAGGGGTAATAATCGATCTGAAGCTTGGTTAGGTAGTTGGTCGCCAAAGAGAAGAGGAGGACAATCTAAAAGCATGGGAACCACCCTTTCAATAATCAACAGATAACAGTGCATTTTTACCCTAGTTTAGCATTTTCAACCCTAGGAAAAAGGAACAGTGCTTCCTGTAACTCGCAAGTCAGTGCCTGGGCTTTGTCTCACAGGAAGCATCTGGGTGCTACAGGTCAGAGGCAGGAAGGTTACAATGGGCAGGTTTCACAGGGAGTGGTTAAGTATGTGGAGACTGGAAGTTTCAGGGAATAGGATGTGAATACTTTTTAAGACAAGAGCAAAGAAGCATAGACAATGGAAAATCTATTTGAAGAGAT
The DNA here is from genome assembly GCF_027574615.1 of Eptesicus fuscus. Classification (NCBI taxonomy): domain Eukaryota; kingdom Metazoa; phylum Chordata; class Mammalia; order Chiroptera; family Vespertilionidae; genus Eptesicus; species Eptesicus fuscus. Next base: position 63,620,487 of record NC_072482.1, read on the forward strand.
TTGAAACAACAAGAGGCTTCAAGAGATAAAAACAAAACATGTCAAATAATTAGTACCCACTGCGTAAAAATGATTGAAAGGGAAAAAATAAGAGAATACATTTTTAACTCAAAAAAGTGACAGAAGAAATGCAGCGGGATCTGTGGATGACCAGATCTCACATCCTTTGCTTGAGACATGACAGGGAACAATGAAATACAGGAAGAGGAAGAATAGTTCTTTTCATCAGAAAATTTTCAGATTCATGGATGAGAGAGTATTTAGTTCCTTACGTGCAAAATGCTTCTTTTGTCAAATCTTATGTTAAACATCACTAATTTTTATTTAAGCTTCAAAAATAAAGAATTAAACATTTGATTTGATAAGTTGGTAATTCTTGTCTTAAATATTTGATTCTAGATAAGATACAGCTCATTAGATGGTTCTAACTATTGGTTTGTTTTCTAACTTGCAATATTAGCATTTGGAGATTTATATTCCACTCTTATCCAGTGGCTATCCTTCACTGAAAGTACCATCATAAAACCCAATCCCCACACTTTCCAGGCTCATGTGTCCCTTCAACTGTCAGGACTCGGCCTTGCTCTTTAGTTCACTTGCTCTTTCTCCAAAGACATTTGACTCCCAGCTCAGCCATCGAGAACACCATAACAGTTTCTTAAATAACTGTTTCTAAAGACTCAGGTTTCATAATGGAATAAAGTTCATACAAATTAGACCATTATACATAGAGAATTTAGTTTTGTCCCTCTGGTAAAATGAAATAACAGAAAAAAGCATGACATATTATTTGAGATTAAATGCAAATATGTTTTTGCTTGAGCTTGAAAAGTCAGTACATGGGTTTGATTAATATTTTTCAGTAACACAATGCACATGTACTACTAATACGAAAGCTATATCTTCTGAACATTTGGACAATATCTTTCTTTTTATTGACGAGAAAGAGAGAGAGAGAGAGAGAGAGAGAGAGCGAGCTACCTCTGGCTCGGGCCCTGACCTACAACTAGGATTTGAACCTGCAACTTGGGTATGTGCCCTGACCGGTAATGGAACCCTCTCCTTCCAGTGTAAGGGATGAAGATCCAACCAACTGAGCCACATTGGCCAGGGCTAGACAATATCTTTAAAGTTTAGTATTGCCAAGTTCTTTTATGTACTGACAGTCAAAGCTATATAGCACAATGTATAATTTACAAATGTTTGAGGCCTTGAAGAAGGAAAAATAGGCATGAGATTGAAGAGTCAAGTAATGGGGGAATAAGGACACATATGTAACACCTTAATCAATAAAGAAATTTAAAAAAAAAGAAAAGTCAAATTTATTACTACATTGTGAAATCCTAAATTTATCTATTATACAAAACAGCGGTTTTTTATTTCTAAACTATAAACACACGTGTAAATATTACAACTATACATTCTATTGATGCTTAAAGCTAATTCTAACATGAAACCATTACTTCAGGCTATTTTTCACGGGCTACAGTAAAACAGTAGTAAAAGATGAAGGAAAAAACATCAGTTCTTTGTGCTTTAATTGGTTTATGTATTTTTGTTGTTTTGGAATGCTCCCAGGCAGTAATTCCATTCATTTTCACATAAGGCACTTCTACAAGACCAGTGAAAAGGCATCCTGCTAATATTTCTCAATAGCAGTTAAAATACAAATTAAGGTGCCAGGAAAAACAAAACGTTCTCTGCTCGGTAGGAAAGTGGGATCTGGAAAAATCTCCTAAGCAGAGCTGTAGAAAATTATACCCTAATCCACTGTGTTTTTCCTTTTTCAATATGCTTTTGGTAGAGACAGAATCTGGCTTCTCAGTGCAGTATGATATGATATATGAATTACTTATCCATTGCTGGTTGCAAATTACCCCCAAATTAACACACACACACACACACACACACACACACACACACACATTAATATCTCAGCCAGTTTCTGGAAATTCAGGGATCGGAGAGCGGCTTAGTGGAATGGTGCTGGCTCAGGGAGTCTCGTGAGTCATAATCAAGGCAGGTTGACCAATTGTCCCAGTTTGCCCATGACAGAGTAATTTACCAGGATACAGAATTTCAGTGCTAACACTGGGAAAGTCTCTAGAAAACCTAGAGTTGATCCCCCTAAGTGAAGTTTCACTTGGGGCTGCAATTTCTAAACACTTGATTAGGGCTTGAGTATCCATTTCCAAGTTTACTTACATGGCTGTTGGCAGGAGGCTTCAGTTCTTTGCTGTGTATATTTCTCCACAGACAAGCTCATAACATGCCTTCCCTCAGAGAGGGCCTAATTTCCAAGTCATACAATCTCACTTCTATCCTAATAGTTTTCTCAAGACACTGAGCCAAGCTCACATTAGAATGTAGGGAATTATAGAAAGTCATGCATACCAGAAGCCAAATATCCTTTCAGCCATCCTGGAAATTGGCTCCTGCAGCATGGTACCGTATAGTATGGTGTGGTATGGTACAGTATAAAGGAATGTGTTGAAAATGCTACAAGTACTAGTAGGTGTCTAGTTGAGGTGCCTTTATTTTTTTTTTTCATTCAACCAGCATTTGCTATGGACCAGATACCATGTTAAGCACTCCTATGTGAGTTTTCACCAGAAAAATAATTGGAACAGACTAGTCCCCAAGGCAATGAGCACTCTAACAAACTCCCCTGTGAGTTTACATAGGAGAAATTGGCCTTAATAGAATTTCAAGGTTAACCTTAAAAGGGAAAGTAAGTATAAAAAGCAAAGGTAAAGACACCATCACATTTTGTAGCTTCTTTGGAAATTTTATAGGGAAAACTCTCGGTATAATGCAATATGATGCATGGAATCTGGTGCCAGACTGCCTGGGTTCATATCCCAGCTTTACTATCTTCTAACTGCAAGACCTTAGTCAGGTTACAGCTATAAAATGGAGACAACACTAACACACACCTCATGAAGTTGTTGTGAAGGTCAAATAAGCTCATTGTAAAGTGTCTAGAATAGTGCTTGTCATACAATGTGAACCATTAGCCTTAGTTACCACCACCATTCTTGAAACCAATGTCCCTTATTTATTTACCACTAAACACTGTTAGTTCTCTATCTCCTTTGCAGATCATTTCTTCATTAGCTCAGTTTTGGCTGCTTTTCCTTATGCCCTACCTGTGCTTCTCAGGATCCTAGCCTCCAATCACTTTTATTTTCCTACACATTCTCCCTGAGAAATGTCATCTTTACACACAGCTTCAACCACCACATGTATGCTGAAGACTTCTAAAATCCATTTGCCAATTCACATTCCTCTCCTAATGGCTCCAAATAAGTTAGACTCATAAGCAGTGAGAACACAGCAGATCTAAAACTGGGATCATACCATGCCTGCTCTGTTTCCTACCCACCATTTCCCATTCTTGATAAATATTGTCACTATATCCCTAGTTGCTCAAGTTAGAGTTCTATCGAACAGTCACTCAGACTTGCTATCCTACGTCTCACTCAACATTCAACCAGCCATCTCATCTTACCTCTTAAAATCTTTCAATTTATCTCTGCCCCACTGCTTCCATCTAATGCCTCTACCTTCCCACCCACAGGAAGTTTACCTACTATGGGGCAAGGACATGGGCTTCAAATCCCAGCTCTCTCACTTTTTGCTTATATGACTTTTCTAAGCCTCAGTATCCATTCCCTCTAAATGAAAGAAAGAAGAAATAAAATGGCAGTGGAGTAAATGGATGCTGCATGGATGAGCTCCCAATACCAAGCTGGAATTACAACTAAAATACAGAAAAACTTCCTGAATAATCAATGGAAGACTCGCTGGAGAGAACCCGGATAACCGAGGACTGAAAGTGGAGACTGGTAGGAGAGGTGGAGGCGCAAAAGGGCTGGCCAGGCTCCTACAGACAGCAACAACTGATGAATGGAGTGGATGCAGAGACACGGAAGCAAGGAACACAGTGCAGAACCTCAGAGGGAAGGGTGGGTGGGAGGTAATCAACCAAGGACCTTGTATGCATATATGCAAGGCCCATGGACACAGACAATGGGGCAGTGAGGGCCAGGGGTGGGGGGCAGCTAGAGGGGGTCAATGGGGGAAAAGTGGGGGCATATGTAATACTTTCAACAATAAATAATTATTAAATTTTTAAAAAATAATAAATAAATTACCCATCCACAAAAATAAATAAATAAATAAATAAAATAAGAAAAAAATAACTTTTCCCTACCACCCTATAAATCTTAGGACCCCCTACTCAAGGCTCCCAGGTACCCTCTATAAGGATATTGATATCTGACTGTCCCCACATGCTGGGAGCTCCCTAAGGATAGAGATGTGCCTCCTGGCTCTGTATACCCAATAAAACGTGGTGCCTGGCCCAGAGGGCCCAAAAGATGTTTGTGGAGTGAATTGCCTTGTGATAGGTGGGCGGCCAGCTTTTCCCCATCCCCAGTGATAGAACCATCACTGCTCCTTTGTCAACTGCATCCCTGAGCCCCAGGGCCTGGATGTCTACCCCATTGCCCACATTTGACCACCATGAAAGACTTAACTGATCACCTGCTGGCTGTTTTACATAAAACTACATTTACCAACCACAAGCATATATGCATTAAATAGAATACATTTTCCTCTTTTTCTTTTTCTTTTTTAAAATTCATTAATCAAACCCATGATAAGACCACTTTAAGTTGACAAGAATCATATAAAATTTCTCTTCACTTCAAGATAGGGAATTGGGGAGTAAATAGTAATCATTACATTTTGTTTTCCTTTTAAAATCATAATAATACCATAAGTAATTTCTTTTATATTTCAGACCTGACAGCTGTGACAATGATTTGAATCAAGTTAGAAAAAGAAGTAATTTTTTTTGCTGTTATAAGTCCTTAAAGTATACTTTGGTTTCTTTTTTTTTCTTTTTTTGTGGGGGGGGGGGGTGGTATGAGCTACCAGGCCTCCTCAGGTCTCAAACTACAAATATAAATTCTGAGGCCTGTGCAGCGCTCACAGAGCAGGTGATTCAGGTCTCTAATATCATGAATAGGTAGGAGTATCCCAGCTATAGGTAAATACCACAACTATAATATTTTATCTCCAGAATCCACAACTCTGCCAGGGCTTATATTCCATGAGTTTGGCTACTGAATTAGTTTAGACCTTTAAAAAAATGTTCTTGTTAAATTCAGGTTGTTTTTATAATTTCAGAGTAATTAACATTTGACATCTCGTAGGAAACAGCAAAGGCATTTTACATAGAGGACATCCTCGTATTTGTCACAGATTCGGCCTTAGTAAACAGCTGGGACAAGACTTCATCTCTGTCTGCTCTGGCTTTCTTCCCATGATCACTAGGACTCGGTAAATGATGTTATCAGTGACATGGTAAATATTCTTAAGAGTGGGCAAGCCTATATCAATGCTCACATTAACCTGGCAATTAGAGGCAGTGGGAGGGTCAGTTGGGCCATAATTGGAAAGAACTGATGTGAAACTAAATTGTTTACATTCCTTATCCTAAGAGAGCTAACATGTATAATATTTAACTTTGGAACATGAGGAAGGTTTCTCAAATCTTTTTATAAATGTGGATTTCTTTTTTCCTAGGCAAGGTATTTGTTTATTATCTCTCATTGTTTTGATACTTCTAAACTTCATGCTTTATCTTTTGTCTTTTAAAAATTGAAAAGATAGTGGGATATCATTTATCAAATTAGATGTGACAACCAACAATATAACTGATTCATGAAATAACATGGTTCTGCCATGTTATTTGAACTATCATGTTTCAATATGAACCAATAACATCGTTCATATTGAAACATATGAGAAGCATCTCTCTTTACAACTTTGTTAAAACACTTTTTAAAAATTATTTTTATTGATTTCAGAAAGAAAGGGAGAGGGAGAGAGAGAAGCATCAATGATGAGAGAGAATCATTGATTGCCTGCCTGCCTCCTGCATGCTCCCTACTGAGAATTGAGCCTACAACCTGAGCATGTGCCCTTGACCAGAATCGAACCTGGGACTCTTCAACCCACAGATCAACACTCTATCCACTGAGCCAAACCAGGTAGGGCTGTTAAAACACTCTTAAGCACAGGTTTTATTCCTTATGCTTCCCTCTGTCTCATAATATATAACACAAAGTCCTATACATAGTAGTAACCAATAATTATTGTTAATGATGATGCTCAGAATTAGCCAAATACTTTTTAAAATTTTAGTAAAATTTGTTTTTTTATTCCAAAATCATCTAAACTCATTGTAGAAATATTTTGAATATGTAAATAAATACCAAGGAAATATAAAACATATAACTCACTTCCCTAGAAAAATCACTGTTAACATTTAGAGATGGTCCTTATCTCTAACTTTTAAACATTAAAAATAAAATATCATACTATACTTACATTTTTATAACCATCTAAAATGCTTCTTGCTGATATCTTCCCTAGTGAGATCATTATGACAAAGTATAAAAAAGAGCTATTGATACTCTCCAGTACTGATGTAAGTGCTCAATAAAAATGAATGAGTGAACAAATAAATTTATAAATAATTATGTTTGTGGAAAGTTGAATGGTTTAACGAAGTGTTTTTGGCAAAAAAATGGTAACAGTAATCACTGGGGGGTTTTGTTTATTTGCTTTGTTTTTGTGTGTGTGTGTGTTTTTGTTTTTGTTTTTTAACTCATTGCTGAGCTTCACAGTAACCTGAGGAGGTAAGTTTTGTCAACTATGTCGATTTCAGCAGTCCCTGAGAGAATGAAGAATTTACCCAAGCTATGAAGCCAAAATTCAAACCCAGATCTGACTGAATAAAAATAACCTATAGCAGTCTGGCCCACATAGCTCAGTGGCTGAGCATCGACTTATAAACCAGGAGGTCACAAGTTCAATTCTCAGTCAGGGCACATGCCCGGGTTTTGGACTCAATCCCCAGTAGGGGGCATGCAGGAGGCAGTCGATCAATGATTCTTATCATTGATGTTTCTATCTTGCTCTCCCTTCCTCTCTAAAATAAGTTAAAATTATATTAAAAAAAAACACACACACACACAAAAAAAAAAACTGATAGCAATCCCTTTGTTAGCCAGCCTGTTCATGGAAGCTTTGAAGCCAGCACGACTCCTCTGCTCCAGCTGTGAAAATCCTAGACGGCATCTTCTCCCAGTCGAATGAGTATGTATATGTCAGACATGCCTCGGTATGTATTTTCTGCCCTTATATATAAAATAGCCATTCAGACACCTCAAAAAGAAAAAGCCACATCAAACCTATAGCTCTTTCCACCATAACGCACTGCTTTTCGAATATTGTTAATATGCTGAAGCGAAGCTTTGTTGAAAGGACTTCCCCATCACCCACAATAAAGGGACTCATATGAAGACAAGCGGGCTTTCAGAGCTGGCACTGCAGGCCCAAGCCCTGTCCCCCCTGGTGATGCGGTGCAGCTGTTCCCAGCCATTCGCGTCGCAGCTCTTTCGTGCTGGTACTGTCAGGGTTGAAATCACAGACATTCCCTCTGAGAAAAAGAAGAGTGGCTTTGCTTTTTCTCTTAGAGAAAGCTTTTTACATTAATCCAGTTAATCCCATGGCTGAATTGCCATTGAAATCTGAAGCACAACGTCTTTTACCAGAAATGCCCTAACTTTGAAAAAAATTTAAATTAGCCAGTAAGATCTTTTTACTGCCCCTTCCTTAACATTCAAAAAAAAGAGTGTGTGAGTATGTGTGTGGTTGGAAGGGCAGGGAGGAGGGTGGAAGGTGGGGAGCAGATGGATTCTTTCAGCAAAATGAGGATTATTTTACCTCTGAAAAAAACTACAACACATTCCATAAAAGCAAAGAAAAATGTGAAACTTTGATTACTTAATATTAGTTAAAAATAATTTTTTAAGCTGGATTTGGGATAAATGCCATTATACATTTGTCAAAATCTATAGAATGCACAGCACCAAGAGTGAACCCTAACTTAAACTATGAACCGTAGTTGATGGTACCTTCATGTAGGTTTATGGATTGTAACAATTTACCATTCTGGTGGGGGATGTTGATGGAGAGGGAGGCTGTGCGTGTTTGGGAGCAGGAAGTGTATGTGAACTCTGTACTTTCAGCTCAATTTTGCTGTGAACCTAAAATTGCTCCAAAAATAGTCTATTAAAAAAAAAAGGCAGATTGGCATGACACACACAAAAAATTGTACTCTCTAGGTTTGACAAAGAAGTTGAAGATGTTTTTCTCATTCCAGTTGAATAAACATAAATATAAATGTAAATATACTTAATATACTAAAAATACACAAACACACGTTATATTCATTCCAGTGTAATAGACAGCATTCAGATAGATAATAGATAAGTAGACAGAGAGTCATATACATATATCTCATTGGCCTTGTAGCCTGCATATTTATATGAGAGGTGATCCCATAGCCAGCGATTTCTGCATTAGGTTCCCCTCTGTCCTGAGAGACATCACAACCTCCCATTACTGGGCTCAGCCCAGAATCAGCATCACCTAGGAAACTGAGAGAAATACAAATTCTTAGGCATTGCCCAGACCCACTAAATCAGAAACTCTGGCAGTGGGGCCTGGCAATCTGTTCTTTAACAAGTCCTCCAGGTGAGTCTGATATGTACCAAAGTTTGAAGACCCCTGATACCACTGCATTCCCTGGCCAGATCATTCTTCCTTCAGAGCTGCGAGGAACCATAGCAATCCAGCCCTTTCATTTCACAAACATGGAACCCAACTTCAACACGCAAGCGTTTAATCATCTGTAAAAATGGATGAGAAAAGAAAAAGCAATACCTATTTCACAAGATTGCTATGACAATTAATGAGTTAGTACTCATTAATTAAAATACTTAGAGCAAAGCCTGGCATATGTATGCCCAATAAATATTAGCTTATGGTCAGTACCATTGCTACCATTATAGTTATCTAGCTTTTTAAAATGGTTCATGAGCATAATTCACAAACTATGTTGGGACAGCCAAACTTTAATTCTGTTAACTACTCTTCAATCCTTTCTTGTTAGGAATATTTGTACTCATTCCATTGATGGCAACCTCTGGACCTCAAGGCAGGCTTCACACACAGATGCCTCACTGCCTGACACAATAGGGCCACTAATAATGGCCTCTCCTGGGCAGGTGCACAGAGTGACAGCGACCCAGCCTCCCTGGACAAGAAGCTGAGAGCAGATGAATAATGTCAAGCTCTTAAACAGGCACTCAATTATTGGGGAAGGGCAAGGTGAATGCCAAACTAAGAGAAATGTAAAAACACATTAAAGAAACAAATTGCGCCGAAACCGGTTTGGCTCAGTGGATAGAGCGTCGGCCTGCGGACTCAAGGGTCCCAGGTTCGATTCCGGTCAAGGGCATGTACCTTGGTTGCGGGCACATCCCCAGTAGGGGGTGTGCAAGAGGCAGCTGATCGATGTTTCTCTCTCATCGATGTTTCTAACTCTCTATCCCTCTCTCTTCCTCTCTGTAAAAAATCAATAAAATATATTAAAAAAAAAAAAAAAGAAACAAATTGTTTAGGGAAATCAAGTTAAGCCATGTAGCCTGATGTGGAGACCCAAACAGAATATTTTCTACAGCTGAAGGAGTAAGGAAGAAATAAAGAGAGAAGATCATGGATGACAGGCTGAATGACAGGGATAAAACATGATCCCATCACTTCAGTACTTTTTCAAAAATGGGGGAAGTTCAATTATTTGTTTTACCCTTTGGCAAAACAACCTCATGAAAATAGCCTACGAAAGTGGTCACACTAAGACATGGACCCCAGAAGGAAAGAGTAAGGAAGAATTCAACTTAGAAAGTCACAATGGCCACTACTGTCACCTGCACTCTGAAGATTCAGAGCCAGTTGATATAAACCCCCATGGCTCATTGACCTCCCGAGACACTGTGCCTTTCCAGTGGACTTAAGTTGTTAGGGTTCTCATCAAATTAATGTAGTTTATATTTTAGTAATGAGAGCTAACACACTCACCGAACCAGGCACTGTTCTCTGAGCTTCGCAGACAGTAACTTGTTTGTTATTTCTAACCATCTTAGAGGGGACAACTAGTAGCCGGCCTTTCAACAACACAGGTTTGAACTGCGCGGGTCCATTTCTACAGCAGCTTTTTTTTTTTTCTTCTTCCAATAAATACAGTCAGCGCTTTCTAGTCACAGGTTTTGTACCCGCAGATTCCACAAACTGCTGATTGAAAACGGTATTTTCTCATTCCCAACAGCAGATCCCCAACCTCCTTAAATGGACAGATGCAAAGGGCTGACTGAAATTAGGCTTTGAGGGAGTCAAAAATTATACATGGATTTTCAACTGCATGGGGCTGACACCCCTAATCCCTGAGTTGTTCAAAGGTCAACTGTATTACTCGAAACCAAAGCACAAAGGAATAATAACTTCCCAAGATAACACAGCTGATAAGTGCTGACACTGATTTTCAAAGCCAGGCAGTTTGGCTCCAGAACCCAAGTTCTTATCCACTGAGTTTTGCAGCCCTAATGTTGCCCTGTCTGACATGTGCTGTCTCTATTCCGTACCTCATAGACCCTATCCTAAATAAAATACTCTATTTTATTTACAAGGGAGGAGAAGAAGAAGAAGGAGGAGGAGGAGGAGAAGGAAGAGGAGGAGGAAGAAGAAGAAGAAGGAGAAGAAGAAGAAGAAGAAGAAGAAGAAGAAGAAGAAGAAGAAGAAGAAGAAGAAGAAGAAGAAGAAGAAGAATTACACAAAGCATTTATTTGTGCAGCACACTTCATTAAGGTTTGAGAAATGGATGGAGCACATCTGCCTTACAGCAATTAAAACAACTTAAAATTGAATTATAAACACCAATGAACCTAAAAGGCCTTCCTTTTTCCTGTCCTCTCCTTCCAGACCAAGCCTCCCAAAGGAACCTGGGGCATCTTTTTTCACCCTATTGCTCTATTTAACTTAGTTCATAAAGAAAGGAAAACAACAACAACAATTTTGTCCCCTAAAAATAATTCTGGTACTTGCCACCAAGATAATCATTTTTACTTGCCCCTGTTGCCCTAGCATTCAGGAACCAGAGCAAGTCAAAAGCCAATTTAAGTAAATGCCCTCCAAAGGGCTACGGAACTAGAATTCATTAACAATAGTCTCTAACACATACCTGGCTTCAGTGTGAAAAGGACTGTTGTTCACATCCTTTTTAGGTCATGTACACATGTCAAGGAACATACTGGTAGCAGCAGCAGCAGCAGCTTTGAACTTAAACAGCACGTGGGCCTGAGTAGACACCAGAATGAGTTTCGCTGGGCTGCCTCTTAGAGCACCTGTCAGTGCAGGCACATGGCCTCTGGCTAAGGTATTAAATTCAGTGGGAGCAACTCGAGGACCCCAATCACATCATAGGCACGTGACCTGTGCAATTACACAGAGCCCTACCCTCAGAAGAGCCCCAAACTTGTTTTCATGTTCTGCCATCTCTCTCTTGAAATTCTTAATGATTTCTAAATAAGGAGCCTTGTATTTTCATTTTGTACTGAGACCTGCACGTGATAGAGCCAGTGCTGGCCCCCCTGGCTGCCCTGCATCTTCCTACATGCTAGTCACCATGATGCCCCTAAATGAACAGGAAAGTGAGCTAAAACTGTCGGAAGATGTTAAGCCAAGCAGCACCGCAGATTGATCACACGCCAATTAGAATTTGACTTTGAATGGCATCAGGTGTCTTGGAACCACGCTCCTGCAGCTACTGCAAGCCCATCTGAAAACAGTTACCAATCCTAAAAGAGACAGATAGAAAAACGGAGAGCTTTCAAATTGTGGTTTGTTCTTTTAACAATTTGACATTGCCACAATATCCAAATACGTGAGCATTTTTCTAGTCCTTCATTTTCATTGGAATTTATAAAAATATAAGTCCATGACATATGGGAAGAGGAAGAAATAATCTGATTCTTGCCACAGCTGTTTTTGAAAAGCACTGCCCAAAAGTCAGAATTTATTTTTTAACCAAGACTAAGAAATAGGTCAAGAATAGCAAGAAAACTTTGATCACAAATGAAATGTCAGAGTAAGATGCTGCCCTTTAGAGCTTGGAGCTCTGGGACATGAGATACCTTAAAGAGACTAACAAAATAAACAAAACACCTAAAACATTTTAGAAACTATCTCTTGCCTAATAGCTTCACAGAAAAGATTTTATTTTTTGGAAAGTCTTTTCAATGTTATTGAATGAAAAGTATATTCTTTGGACTCAAATGTAGGGCAACAGTAGTTTTATAGTTCCTACCATTTCCAAGTCCAGAATTAATGGTTAGCAAGCAGTTGGCTCTAGGCTGGACCTGGCCTTTCACACCTCAGGAGGGCCCAGCCTCACTCTGGCATTATTTACTGCCTGGTGTGTCGATCCTGATTATAGATTGCACATGAGAACATGCTACCACAATTTATCTTCTCTGGAACTCCATTAATTTTATAGACTGTACTTGCTTCCTCTCTGAGTGGAAGATGACTCTTAGCCTACATTTCATGTAGAGGGAGATCTAGGTATTTGCCTATGGTCAAATTCCAACGCTTAGGCTGGTTGCCTTTACTTCCACTCCTGAGCTTTCTGAGTCACATTCTTGTCTGCCTAATAGATAAGAAGAGGCAGAGTAGCGGCTAAGGCTCATCGAATTGTTGTGACTGAACTGAGCTTTGGCAGGATGCCATCTGCTTACACCAAGGGCTTCCCTCTGAAACAGACCCACAGAACTCATTCTTGTGTCTGCTAAGAGGTAGTTTATTGGGTTTGTTGTTCATAATGCTACACCCTCAGGAGAAATTCCTGTCTGTCCTTATTACAAGCAATAGTTAAGTATTTTCCTGTCCAATTAGTCTCTTTTTATGTCATGGACGCTGTAAGTTGTATAAGTGATCAAACAGCTTTTTCTTTCTTCTTGGCTGCTAGGATGCCAATTAGTACCAGATTCACAGTCCTTTTGTACCAACTGAGTTGGCTTCTGTGAAATGTGTTTTTATGTTTGCTTTGTTCTTAGCTCCATGCTATATCCCTTGCTTTCTCTTTTCTCAACTATTCATACTTTGTTATACCTTGTTGTAAAATACCTCAGTTGTTACTGGAAGAAAATGTCAGGTAAAGAGAGAATGAGGAAAGAAGAGATGGGACACAGATCAGGGGAGAAGAGAGAAAAAGGAAGATAGGAAGGAAGGAAGGAAGGAAGGAAGGAAGGAAGGAAGGAAGGAAGGAAGGAAGGAAGGAAGGAAGGAAGGAAGGAAGGAAGGAAGGAAGGAAATGAAAAACAAAAAAATATAAGGCAAGAAAGGGAAGGGGCCATATTGTTTATAAACTGAAATGAGAGTCTCAACAAATTAAAATAGTAAAAGGTCATAGAAAGGGAAGTAGCATATAAATTACTATAGGTGTGAATTACATAGAAGCTAACATTTGAGATTTGCTCACCAACTGCATTGTTCACTGTCTATTGCTGTTTAATTGTGTTCACATTTCAATGTAACAAGATATGGGGCTCTACATGAAGCAGACATAGAGGCTGCCTCTCTTTAGAGACCCTGAGGAGGAGAGGCCGGGGAGGAATCTGTAACAGAGGGTGAGGAGATGAGGCGGCAGTTGGGTGACCTGAATTTCCAGGGGTTTTTTTTAGGACAAGTGGAAGTTCCAGTAAGCAGCCAGGCTCTAGCCATCTTCAAAGGGTCCCAAAGGAGAAGACTACCCACCAGGTGGAGGAAATCCCAGGGGTGTGCCTCTGTATCAGGAGAGGAGTGGGGTTCAGAGAGGTGAACCAGAGGAAGCCTCACCTGTGTAAGGGAACTGCAGCATGGACATCCCCAGAGGAGCCTCCCCAGAGAACCCACCAATTCACCTGGCAAGCATTGGGCACCTGCCACAAAGAGGGCTGACAGCCAGATGTGTGGGGGGGGGGGGATGGGAGGGTGGGGGGGCGAGAGGCTTTGCTCCTTTTACTCTAATGCCTCAGAGAGCAGAGCCATGTCTGGGTCCGGCCTTAGAGAGAAGGGGTACCTTTGAATTGAGTGCCAGTTTAATCTACTTTTTAATTTTAATTAAAATTTTTTTATAGCTGAAAAAAGAAAAGACTGATCTAATACCTAAAAGTATTAATACCTATAAAAGCAATGGGATCTCTGGTTCCTGGGAAGGGAAATATAAAAGATCATGGGGGAAAAAAAGTTCTTCCTGATTTATACCCTCTCAGGACCAGTTCATTTAATAAATCATCATTTATATAACTAAGTATTCTTATTCAAAATGAAAGACAAAACAGTAGAAATGTCACACACAAAAAAAAACAACAACCCTGGGATACCTAATAATATAAAGTACCTACATTCTCTTTAGAACAGTTACAACATATGTTAATTAAGAATTACATTGATGGGGGTGGGGTTGGGGGAGGTGGAAGAGGGTATACGGGGAATAAATGGTGATGGGAAAATTTTTTAAAAAGGAAAAAAGTATAGATAGAAAAAAATGTAAATTGATGTTATCTCACACCTTCATTTTTTTCTCTCAGGTAAATGATTGACCTTCCCTCTTCCTCCTCCTTTCCCAGATTCTCCCATTTTTACTTTTAACAATTAATTTAATTAGAATAAAAGAAAATGGAGACAAACAATAAAGACAAGGAAGTTTGTAAGTTTCAGAAAATCAGTTCAATTTCATCAGGTCAAGTCATTATAATAACTGGGTCATGGAGACATTCTCATGTAACAGTGAATTCATTCCATTTTGTATGTGGCACCACATCCTGAGCCCAGCATGCAGCACATACTCCCTGAGAACAGAAGGTTTATGTGCCATATTTGCACAGTGACTTACTCAGATTACATCATTTTTCAACAATGCAGATTCATGAAGTCAGCCCTCGCTGGACTTCTTTCTCACCATGGCCTCAGATTCTTGCTGCAATCAGCAGTGCCAAATGTTTTACCATTTGAATATAAAGCTCCCCAGTAAGAAATCCTAAATCAGTTGCAAATTGCGTTCATAACTGTACACTAATTTGAGCCTTCAAATTTTTTCTCTCCATAAAATTGTGTTTTCAAAATGAGTTTAGTTTCATTTCTTTCCTAACGTCTACATTGAAAATGTGTGCATACAGGCTGTTTAGCTCAGTTGAAACAGGTGGCTGGAGCCAGAAAAACGTGGGCCTACGTCTCCAGCCCATTGAAACAGGTTTCCTCCCTGAAAGCAGCTGCCCTTCTGTGGACATTTAAACTGTGACTTTCTCCCACTTAACAATACAATTAATCAGTGACTACTTTTAGATAAATGCATATAAAATCAAGAATACACAATTAAATTAGACAAAAATTGGCCAGTACAGTAAACCAATTTTTGCAGACTGTATGTAATCCTAACTGGTGAAGACCTCAAACCTACATATTGCCTGAGCCAGTTTGGCTCAGTGGCTAGAGCATCGGCCTGCAGACTAAAGAGTCCCGGGTTCGATTCCGGTCAAGGGTACATGCCGGAGCTGCAGGCTCGATCCCCAGTGGGGAGCGTGCAGGAGGCAGCCGATCAATGATTCTCTCTCATCATTGATGTTTCTATCTCTCTCTCCCTTTCCCTTCCTCTCTGAAATCAATAAAGCTATATTTAAAACAAACAACAAAAAAACCTACAAATTGTTCCAGAAATATATAATTTGATGAATAAATAAGTAGTTTTATGTAAATTTTCTGATGTTCTTCAAGTTAACTTGTGGCATCACAAATTATTACAAAACTTAGTGCCTTAAAAGAACTGTTTTACTTGGGGCAGTTTTTTGTAGATCAGGAATCCAGGACGGGCTTGGCTGGGCCATTCTCAAATGGGTACCTTAGGAAGTCACAGCAAGGTGTGAGCTGCAGCTGGAGTCAGCTGCACGAGCTACTGTGCTGGTCATTCAAGTTCCCCTCCTCACAGGCTGGCAGTTGATGCTGGCTGTTGTTGGGCATTCATCCCTGTCTGACCAGAGCTCCAGGACATGGCCTCTCCAGTTGGGTGGGCAGTCTCAGGCTTGGACTTCATGGTGCCTACTTCCGCCAGAGTGAACATGAAATGGTCCAGTTGTGTGACCTTGTTGGCTGTCTGTGCCACCTGGTTGGAATTCTCGAAGTCAATAAGCCCTTGCACACCTTTGTGCTTTTGCTGGTACTCATCTTCCTCATCCTCACTCTCATCTGCATCTATATTTCTTCTCCTTTTTGGGGTCATCAGTAGCCCCATATCCACCTTCTCCTTGTTCCTCTTCTTCCCTGGTTTCCTGCTTTTCAGCCTGGAGTTGTGTGTTGATCTTCATTGGGCTGATGTATTGCTGTAATGGCCTTTGTGGCCTCCTTTTCTCCCTTGTTTAGGCATCAGGGCTCCAGCAACTGCCAATATTTCTTTAACTTTTAATTTTGTAATAAATTTAGATTTATAGAAAAGTTGCAAAAATAGGACAGAGAGTTTCTGCTCACCCAGCTTCCCCTAACCTTCATATCTTACAAAACTGCAGTATAATGATCAAAACTAAGAAATTAACATTGGTATAAAACTCTTAACTAAACTACAGATGTTATTTAGGTTCACGGGTTTTTGAAGAAATGCTCTTTTTCTGTTCTAGGATCCCAGTCTGGGATTGTGTATTGCATTTAGTTGTCATGTCCCCTTAGTCTTCTCCACCTGTGACAGCTCCCATTCCTTCTTTGCCTTTCATGACCTAACACTTTAAAAGAGTACTAGTAACCTGACTGTAGAATATTCCTCAATTTGGGAACATTTTGTTTTCTGATTATTAGATCAAGATTTTTCATTTTTGCCAGTATACCACAGAAGTAGTGTGCCTTCTCAATGCATTATGTTGATATGTCTTATTTCTGGTTACGTTAATCTGAATCATTTGGTTGAGGTTGTATCTTCTGGGTTTCTCCACTGCATTGCTACTAGTTTCACCTTTGTAATTAAACATTTCTTGGGGAAACTAGTTTGAAAATATGCAAATATCCTTTTTCTTCTCAAACTTTTCTTCAAACACTGAAACTATGAATTTTTGTCTGCAACAATTCTTACTGTGGTGTTCTAGTAGCAATTTTCTATTTCCCTTATTCCTTCCACACTTATTAATTAAGTGCATCTGTAAGGGAATACTGTCCCTCCTCCCATTTGTTTAACTATTAATTTATTTACTCATGCTAGTATGAACATATGAATCAATTTTTTTAAGCTCTCAGGTGATTCTAATTTGTACTCAGTATTGAAATCTCCTGCTAGGTAATCTTGAACCTGGCCCATAATGTGCTTCCCCAGTCTATCTGAATACATAATGGTCTTTGTCCTTTCAATATATGTGTTGTTGATATGAACTGTTTTCATACTTCTATAAACTTCTCAATTCCAGCTGAGGGTATCTCTCCTCTGCCATAGATAAACTTGGCCACACTTTAAAATATCATAATGCTGAACTATTATATTTCTAAATTTTGGGGGTCAAATCCCAAACTATGAAAGAACTTCAATTTGTAGTTAAAAACTCTCTTCTCTCACTAAGAAAACTCCACTATGATATCTTAACCGGTGACTTCTACCATACATTCAAGGAAGAAATACTATACATTCTATGCAAACTCTAACAGAAAGACTGAAAAGGAAGGACTACTTTACAACTTATTCTACCTGTCTAGCATTACCCTGATACCAAAATAAGACAAGAACGTTATAAAAAAATAACATTAAAACTATATAATTTTATTAACCAATGTCACCCCAATAAATTCAATAAAAAATAAAATTATGGACCAATATTAGTCATAAATACAAATGCAAAAAGTTTACAAATTTTAGCAAATTGAATTCAACAATGTGTAAATTTTAGCAAATTGAAGCCAATAATATGTCAAAAGAATGATGCAACATAGCCAAATAGGCTTTATCTCAAGAATGCAAGGTTGACTTAACATTTGAAAATCGATCAGTGTAATTCATCATATTACAGGGAAACCAATAATCCTTTCAACAGATGCAGAAAAGTCATTTGACAAAAATCAGCATCTATCCCTAATAAAAAGTCTCAGCAAGCTAGGAATAGAAAGGAACTTCCTCAACCTGATAAGAGCATTTATAAAAAACAAACAAAATATACAGTTAATATGATACATAAATGGTAAAAGACAAAAGCTTTCCCCTAAGATCAGAAACAATACAAGGATGTGCACTCTCATAACTGCTGTTCAACATTGTATTGGAGATTCTTGCAAGTATAATAAGACAAGAAAAATTAGACAAAAGAAGTCAATATTGGGATGAAAGAAATAAAGCTGTCTTTATTTAAAGATAACATGATTTCTACACAGAAAATTCTATAGAATCTACCAAAAACTTATTAGACCTAATAAGTGATTTTAGCAAGGCTATAAACTACAAGAGCAATGAACAAAAACCTATCATACTTTGTACATGATTACAATGACAATCAGAAATTGAAGTTTAGTAAAAATACCTTTTATAGTAACATCACAAATATGAAATACTTCAGGATAAACTTGAAAAATTATATGCAAGATCTGGACCCTGACAGTGACAAAGCATTGTTGAAATAAATTAAATATATTCTAAATATATGGAGATGTATACAACATCATAGATTGAGGGACTCATTACCATTAAAATATGTTTTCAAATTTGATCGATATGTTCAACACAATGCCAACCAAAATTTCCAACAGGCTTTCTTTTTTCCAGTAGAATTTGATAAGCTGACTCTAAAATTTACATGGAAATACAAAGAACCAGAATAGCCAAAGATTTTGGGGGGCAGAAGAATAACGATGAAGGACTTACACTACTAGATTTAAAGATTTGTTGTGAAGCTACAGTACTCCAGACAGTGTGGCACTGGTATAAAAATAGGCACATAGATCAACGCAACAGAATGGAGTCCAGAAACAGACTCACATCTATAGAATTAGTTTATTTTCAACAAAGTTGCCATGGTAACTCAATGGGGGAAAAGATAATCTTTTCAGTGAAGGACTCTGGAATAATTAGACATTCATATAAATAAATAAATACAAAATAAATAAATCTCAGTCCTTTCTCACAATACAAAATGGATCATAGAGCTAAATATAAAAGCTAAGACAATACTACTACTATAAGAATCAAGAAAAATTTGAGTGACCTTGCATTTGCCAAAAGCACAAATCACAAAAGAAAAAGTCAATAAATTGGATTTCATCAAAATCACAAATTTTGTTCTTCAAAAATTACTGTTAAGAATATTAAAAGGCAAGTATTTATAATACATTTAACAAAACCTTAGACCAAATAATAAAAGGTCAGATTACCCAATTTTTAAAAAATTGAACAAACATCCTACCAAAGAATGTACTAGTATATGGTTAGCAAATAAGCCCATGAAAATATGCCTAACATCATTAGTCATTAGACAAGCACAAATTAAAATCACAATGAATCTATTAGAAATGACTAAAAATTAAAAAGAGTGACCATATGAAGTGTTGGCAATGACGTGAAGGAACTAGAACTCTTACATGCTGCTGAGGGAAATGTAAAGTTGTACAGCCACTTGGGAACACAGTTTTTCAGATTCTTAAAACTTAGACATAGACTTACCATATGACTAAGCCATTCTACTCTTAGATGTTTGTGCAAGAAAAATGAAATCATTCACCTATACAAAGCCTTATATATGAATTTTATAGTAGCTTTCTTGATAATAGCCACAACTCAAATATCTATCAACAATGGATTGATAAGCAAATTATGGTTTTTCCATACAATGGAATACTGCTTAGTAATAAAAGAAAAAATGAGCCATTGATTCATGCAACCTCTTTCTAGTAAAAGAAGCCAGACCAGAGTACAAACTACAATTCCACTTATATACAATTATAGAAAGTGCAGACTAATCTATAGTGACAGCAAGCAGGTTGATGGTTGGCTGGGGATGGCAGGGAGGGGTAAGAGGAACACTTGACAAAAGAGCATGAGGAAACATATGGATATTTTATTACCTTTATTGTGATGATTGTTTTAGGTATATGCATATCTCAAAACTTGTATGTTGATTATACTTCAATAAATCTGTTCTAAAATAGAAAGACATTATAAGAAAATACAACTAGAGGCCCATATTCCACATGGACATAAATAACAACAATAAACCTGATCCTTGGGTCCTTTACCCAGAAATTTGGATTTAATTGGTAAGAGGTATGACTTAGACACCAATATTTTTTTGTTTCCTATGTGATACCTATAGGCAGCAAAATTTAAGAACCATTGTTTTATTCAATGACCCAAACTTCACCCCCAGCTCTAAAAAACACTCACTTAAATGAATGCCCATTCTTTCCAGGGAACCATGTTGGAAAATTATGAGTAGACAAAGTGGACAATGCAAATCTGCCATCACTTCCACAAAACAACCTGAAGCACCTAATATTGATGGCTAGTCAGTATCATCTTAGTGATATCTATGTATATAAAAGCCTAAGCAACCATTCGACCGTTTGACCATTCGACTATTCAACCAGCAGCTATGATGCGCACTGACCACCAGGGGGCAGACACTCAGGCATGGAAACATGGAACAGACTGATGAATCTCAGAGGGAAAGGGGCAAGGGGCAGGGTGGGAAGAGATTAATCAAAGATCTTATATGCATACTAGAGGCCCAGTGCATGGATTCATGTACTGGTGGAGTCCCTAGGTCTGGCTTGCAGAAATTGGGCCAAAACCAGCAGTCCGACATCCCACGAGGGGTCCCAGATTGCAAGAGGGTGCTGGCCAGGCTGAGGGACCCACACTGGTGCACAAATCCATGCACTGAGCCTCTAGTATCTATCTATCTATCTATCTATCTATCTATCTATCTATCTATCTATCTAACCCTAATAAAGCAAATAGACTGAACAACTGAACAACCGAACAACTGGTCACTATGATGTGCGCTGACCACCAGGGAGCGTGCATGGACATGGCAGGTGTTATGGCAGTGGGATGGTGAATCAGGTGAGCGGGGGTCGCCAGACCAAGGCAGGTCACTGTCATCGAGGCGAGCCTAGTTACTGAAAATTCTTTGCTCCTGTGAGCTGCAGTCCTGCCTGGCTCTCACATCTGCTGCCGGCACCCACTGCTGCACCCAGCACTGCCCGGATCACTTGACAGTGTCAGTGGGTATGAGCAGCGGCTGTTGGCCCCGATCACCCCTGAGGGCTCTCCACCTCCCCCTGCTCCTGAGAGGCGATCAGGACCAGCAGCCGCTTCTCACACCTGCTGCCGGTGATGGCCCTGCTCGCACCCACTGCCAGCACCAGCCCCACTTGCACCTGCCACTGGCGCCAGAACCACCGCTCACACCTGCTGCTGGCGCCAGCCCCAATCGCTCTGCACCGTCAGTGCCCTTAGTGCATGGGAGCGGCAGTGGCAGGAGCAGGGTTTTTGGCAGAGAGGGGTCTGGGGCCAAAGCAGGAGGGGCCAGGTGGGGGCACGGAGGATGGGCCAAGACCCGCCCCTGTGCCCACCACAGCCTCGTGGCCCACAGTTCCTTTCAAGGTCCATGAATTTGTGTACTGAACCCCTAGTAAATATATATATACTCTTAGCAGTGTGCCATATATATATATTTATGGCGCACTGCTAAGAGTTCAGTGCAAGTACTAACAAGTAGCTCAAAAATGAAGCTTTCTGAAATGTCCTGATGATCATGGAAAGGTGAAGGGTACAGGAGAAGTTTTTTTTAAAGGAAAATTTAGAATTCTGGGCAAAGAAACTTCCTTTTAAAAAGAAGTTAACAAATTGAATCATAACTCTTAAAGTCATTCTCTGTTAACAAAAGCTTCTTAACTTCCTCTGATTTGGTGCCTTGTACATTTTTCCATTGAATAGCATTTAATGTTTGATTTTTTAATATGCTTGTTTTATTATTTTTTTCTTCAAAAAGATATCAGAAATTCTTTTCCTTTTTCTTATCAGCCATGCAAATAGTTGTACAGTTTTATGTTTTGGTTTATTGGTTTATTAATTTTAAGGATTTAGGGCCTTTAAAACTCCTTTTTCCATAAGAATGTTTACATTCCTTTCCACCAACTACTGTTTATTGAAGGATGTGAGGAAATTAGTTCACTGTATTCAGTCTTCAGCTGTTTTCTTCCAGCAACTCTGAGAAAGCCCAGCAGAATTCTTTTGGGAATAAGAAAGGAGTCAGAAATTGTTGATTTCAGTCATCTGTTCCTCCCTAGCTAACTAACATTTGTCCTGGATTCCACCGAAACACTTTGTAGATAAAGATAAATCTGTAGGATCCTACCGAATGCTTGGCAACCTTGTTATTTTACAAAGGCAAGAACCCAAGAGAGAAGAAAGAGCACTTCCACATCATGTTTAACCTTCAACCAATGTGCAAAAAACTAAAGGTGCTAAAATATCAAAGTTTTGTATAAGAAAAAACTCCAACTTTATTTATGTATTTATTAGAAATGACAAAAATGCAGTTTCATTTTTTCAGTCCTTATGCCGATGCTCTTTAACTATAGAAGATAAAGGACTCTTTTTTTCAGAGAAAATGAAATAACAGAGCTCGGGTCTACATTATTTTACACAGAAATATATAAGGTAACATTACAAATTGATTAGCATATAGTTCAAAAAGGGATCCTGAATACTAGTAGTTGTACAGTTAGGTCGTAAGTGTACTGAATAAGATCAAAATCTTATTTTTTATTTTGTTTACGTTATTTCTATTCAGAATTTTTATTTAAGTGTTTTATAAGTAGTGATTTAATAGTGAGCCATAAACAGGTAATGATTATAACCCCAATGTAAAAAATATATAACAGCTTTGAATCATAAACATGTAGTGATTATAACCCCAATGTAAAAAATGAATGCTGGTTCTACAGTATATTGTGACATTAATAAAAATAGAGAGTAGAACTTGCAGGCCCTCACTGCTGTGTGCGGAGCAGCATGGATGAATTAGATTACACCAAATGAAATACACTGAAGTTTCTGAAGAGAATCTGGTGACTAGAGAAAATAATAAAAAAGACTTTACCACATGTGATCTTCAGTACATTTTCATAGATTTGAGAATCATGATCAGGAGAAAATGAAAAAAAAAAATTTTCACACACACACACAAAAATGGTATGTATCATTACTGACAAGCATGAGTACAACTCAAATACAAAGAATTGCAAAGGAGATTTGTGTAGCAGGCACAGTCATGACCAAGGTTTCACATAGATAGAATGCCCCTATAATTTATTATCCAAACAGGACACTATTGAGAGTAAAAGGGCACAATTAATAACCGCTGTAGAGCAATGGGCATAAGCCAGGACTATCCTGGAGCAACCAGGATATATATATTCCTTATGGAGAGCAGAGGGTAATGAGGTGAAAAGGAAGAGGGCAATGGGAAGAACAGAAGTTCTTGAGAAATTGCTTCAATTTGATGTGAGAGGTTACTGAAAACTACTGCAAAAGACATCACATAAGATGAAGAAAATATTTGTTGTGTAAATGCAGCTTATCAGATGAAGATAGACTAAAGGCGGGGAAATTGGCACGCTCAAGGCTCTGTGGCTATAGAATAAAAAGATGCCAAGAGGAGACTTAGGAAACATCTGAGGGAAAAAAACACAGGATAAATGGTCTACTGAATGCAGGCCAGTCAGGTAAAACAATACATTGTAGGGATGGGAAAAGAGCTTAAAAAAAGAACTCTAGAGAAATATCAACGCAGATAAAAATGCTCAGGAAGTACATATGAAAACTACAGGCAGGTAGATAGACTACAAGATAGGGACGTAGAGGAGTCCAGGAGAGTGTAAATGAAAGGGGAAATGAGAGGTCTGAGGATAGCTAAAAGAGCACAGTGGCTTTGAAATCAAGAGCATCCAAGATGAGAAGGTGGTCAGTGGTGATAGAACAGTGTCAAGACTGAGAAGGAGAAAAGATAGTATATTCAGTTTAAGAGACATGGAAAAGAGGTTTCATTGAGAAATGAAGGCAAGGGATCAATCAATGTTTTGCAAATGTGGTTATGAAAAATGAGAGATCTTTCAGTGCTTTGAGAAATACCTACAATCCTTTGCACATAATGTAAGGAATTGATTGAAAATAGAATTGGAAAATAGGAATTTTATAGAATTTTGGAGAAAATTGCTTGATAGCTACTCTTTTGTTGCATTTATTCAGTGTTGCATTCAACATGTAAAACCTTTTTTCATTTCACCTATTTTGACACTCTTGTTCTTGGTATCTTTGAGTTCTCTTTGCTTTAATGATTTATAACTTTACACAAAATTTTGGCTCCAAACTCCTA
This sequence comes from Eptesicus fuscus, assembly GCF_027574615.1. NCBI lineage: Eukaryota > Metazoa > Chordata > Mammalia > Chiroptera > Vespertilionidae > Eptesicus > Eptesicus fuscus. The sequence continues at coordinate 63,644,837 of NC_072482.1, forward strand.
TTAGTCAAGCTTCAGTTCAATTAAATTGCATTCAAGCTAACTAAAATATTTTAAACCATTGCTCCTTTATGAATAGATCCATTTTTCACTGTGACATAGTTTGAGGAAGTATTGGGAAGAATTGGAAAAAGTTTCTCTTGAGGAGATTGCAAAGATGAAAAAAATGAAAATATCCTTTGGACAAGTTCTTACAATGACCTAGGAAATTTAGAACTTGGTCCTTCAGTCACCTGTGAAATTTTCATGGGAAAGAACTCTTTTCCTAAGTTGCTTGAGAACTGAAGCTGTGTAAACTTATTTTCTAATTAATTCTAACACTTTTTAAACTTTGGCCTGACTCTGAAATTTTTGTATTCAGTGTTCGCTGATGAACCATGTATAATATGACAGAATTTACTGACTGTCTTTTTGTCCTTAAATATAAATGGGATTATGTTCTTATTAATTGCATTATAAAGGAATTGACCATGAAATAAAGAATCCTACAAAATAAAACAAACAAACAAAAAGACAATAGTGTGGTGATTGACTAAAGAAAGGGGGAAGGAAGCAGGTAGAAGAGGGCAAAGGGGGGTAAATGGTGGCAGGAAGAAACTTAACCCTGGGTTGTAAATACATAAGGCAGTATGCAGATGATGTGTTACAGAGTTGTACACTTGAAACTAGTATGGTTTTATTAACTAATGTCACCCCAATAAATTCAATTTAAAAAGGTATAAAGACTAATAACCCTTCTTTTGGCTTAGTTCTCACTTTTTAAAAAATAAACTTGTCCTTTCTGACCTGGCTGGGAGTTGTGTACCCCCGGGAACCTGGGAGTCAACCTTGGACCAGGGAGTCAACCTTGGAATGCAGTCCATTCTCATGGAAGAATTAACAACCTTGTTGCCCAAACAATAGAGTCCCACCTGAGCCTCCTACTTCCCCACGCCTGTAATCCCTACTTCCCCATACCTATAATCCACATTTCCCTGTGTAATCTTTGTCTTACCCCATATAAGCAGCTGGCTTATGGGGGGCTGCAGAGCAGATTTTTTGTGGATGACCTGCTGCTCTCCATACTGCCGGCAGTATTGGAATAAACACTCATATATGATTCAAAAAATAAATAAATAAATTTGTCCTGCTCTAGCCGGATTTGCTCAATGGTTAGAGCGTCGGCCAGCAGACCTAAGGGTCACAGGTCTGATCCCTGGCTCAGGGGTCAGGGCACATGCAGGAAGCAATCAATTGATGTGTCTCACATTGATGTTTCTCTCTTCCTGCCCCTTCTCCCTCCTTTTCACTTTCTCAAATATATATATATATATATATCATTGGAAAAATATATTCAGGTGAGGATTAAAAAGTAATAATAATAACAATAAATAAATTTGTTCTGATTCAGGGTCACTACTTGCCCTGAACTTTTGTATAAATTAGGAAAAAAAGCACCTCAATACTTAACTTTCAACCTGTTGGAACAATCTATAATAATCTATAATAATAAAAGCATAATATGCAAATGGACCAAACGGCTGAACAGCAGAATGACCATCCGGATGACCACGCTATGACATGCACTGGTGCCAGGCCAGCCACGGTGGGTGCAATGCGATTGGTTGGGGAGCAGAGGGAGGCCCAGGCCACCGGCAATCAATCAGGGGGCTCCGTGATCACCCCAAAGAGGGATGCCCAGGCCACCCTCTGTGGGGCAATCGATCAGGGGGCTCTGCAGAACCGGGGAACCAGGGATATGTGGGTGTGGTCACGGGGTGCGGGCGGGGCCACCAAGGCGGGGCTGCAAAGCCAGCAGCCAGGGGAAGGAAGGCCTACCCGTGCACAAATTTCATGCATCGGGCCTCTAGTATCATAATAAATGTCAATATCTATAACACCTTTGATGTGATGGTGCCCCTAAAGTTGTGTAGTGTAAAGCCATAGACAGCTGCCTGGGGAGTTGTCCTTGGTGCCTTTTTCCCTCTGCTCCAAAATACGAGTCATCCAGGTGAAGTAAGACATGGACCTGAGGCCCAAAAGATTGAGTCAATTCTTCCATAAAACTTCGTAACACATGGTGGTAACACCAAAGAGAGAGATCTAACTTCCTGGCATCTATAACCAGGATAACCGGAATCCCTCCCAGGGATCCTCCAGAGCTGCCAACCCCGCTCAGCGGTGATGCCCCAGCATGCCCTCGGGAAGATGACATCAATGTTACCTCTGCTCAGGGTGGCACCTTAGGGCAGCAGCCTTGTTCCGGTAAGGAATTTCATTTTCTGACATCATATTCCCAATAATTGGCTGTACTTATGCACAAAAAGAGGGCAGTGATACCCACCTGCCTCCCTCACACATTGAGAATCGCGAGATAATCTATATGGATATTTTGTCAACTCAAAGGGCTGTGACTAGATAAGATGCTACAAACCTTGAAATATAAAGATATTTAATACAAGGCCAAAAAAGTAAAATTACTTATAATTAATAGAAGGAGGGTTTGGGTTGGGCTTACTCTGGGGCTTCTAAGGAAACTGAGTGCCAGCATTGCCTTCTCTCTGTTCCTACTATTGCAGCAAGAATACATAATCTCCCAAAATAGCCTGGCTGCTGGCTAACCAGGTGACGTGCATCCAATCCAAACGCATACCAGCTTCATGCAGGTACTCTCTAATAAGATATTATAATTTCATGCATCACCTTTCATCTAAGGATTTCTACATATACTTTAGTCAATAATTAAGTCTTGCAGCATCAAGTCAGCCTCCCAAATTTTAGAGAAGTTGCAGAATTTTAAGGCTAAAGATCAATGACTACATGCGAGTGAAATATTGAAAGGTGTATGTGATCATTTTAATAACTTCTTTTTTTTTCTTTTTAAAGTCAACTTCCATGAACTGGATTGTGAACTAAGAGCCTTGAAATGGTGAACAAACTATTAAAGATCTGGGTCCAAGGTCCGGGCCTGTGGCCAAGGCAAGCACTTTACCTTCCTGGGCTTTAGACTGTGCACATGTAAAGCACCTGAAGCCACTGACACTAATGGTTAGAGCATCTATTGGGAGTTAGATATGAACTGATTCTGACTAAAAGCAAGATTAAATAGGAGACACCTGCACTGCAATTCAAATGCATGTTGTTTCCATAAGCCTTTCATCTTCTGTCTCTGGTCTTTGCCACCAAATCCCTCAACCTATTGATCTACAGTAATGAGACAGTGATTGATTGGTTCTAGCAAATGAAGACATAATCAGATCATTGTTTTGAATATCAAACACTTCACATAGAGTTTTCAGATAATCTGTCAACCTGATGTGATTACTAACATACCTGAACCTCTTGAGTGATTACATTCAGGTAGTACTTATTTTTCCCCCAAGGCGCCTTCTGGCTTCATTAGATGCTCCTAATACTTAAAAATCCCACAGACACAAGCTAACTGTCATAAGACATCTTAAAGCCTCCTGCCTGCTGAATCGTCACAAATGTCCCTCATGCTTGGCTTCCCTTTGAAGTTCGAAGGCAAAATTGCTCGATTCGATTTTTTTTACGTTTCTCCCCTGACCCTTATGCCGTATAGATTTCCAAAGCCTCCCATTGGATTTGTACTGAAGAGGTGGAGCAATGAAGAAGAAAAAGTCTGATATGCTTGACAAATATATCTCTTTGTTCCACAGACATGGTGCTGCTGCTATTAAAATATTGCTTTGACAAAATTATTTCTATCCTAATCCCCACGCAAAAGAGCGCTGTTCTTCAGATACTCAGTTTCGTTCAACTATTCGGGATACCTCTTCCTTAGAAACTGGGAGAAGTAATCAATGCTGTCCTGAGGGCCTCCTTTTATAAAATAACAATTATAATCCAAGAAACTTTTAAAGCAGTGCTTTGAATTTTGTTTTGCTTTAAGTTTTGGTACTGGCTTATGCCGGAGGACTCATTTCATGATTGGGGGCTGACACTGAATACCTGTGGGTCCTTCATTACAACTCTCTTCCTACTTCTTGCTTCCATATTTTTTCTCACTCCATTACTACTTCCTGAAATACGTTTCCTCATTTAATCTGGATTCTTTCCATTTTTCAAGGCCAAACACAATTGGCTCCTACTAGTATTCCTCTGGATTCTTATGGTAGCAAACTAGACCACCGGCCCTTAAGAGCTAGAACCTTGTTTATTATTTTATAATGCCAATATACTGGGATAATGGTATTTCCTTTTTTAAATATATATTTGTATTGATTTCAGAGAGGAAGAGAGAGAGATAGAAACATCAATGAAAGAGAGAATCATTGATTGGCTGCCTCTTGCACACTCCCTACTGGGGATCGAGCCCACAACCCGGGCATGTGCTCTGGACTGGAATCGAACCTGGAACCCTTCAGTCTGAAGGCCGATGCTCTATACACTGAGCTAAACCAGTTAGGACAATATTTGCTTTTTGATGTTTCTCTCTCTGTCTCTTCCCTTCCCTTCCACTCTCTCTCTAAAAATCAATGGAAAAATATCCTTGGGGGAGAATTAACAAATTTGTTCAATTTGTATTGATAATAAAGCACAATGATGCATAATTTTTAATAAAATCATTTAATTATTGTTAGAAATAAGTGGTAATAGCTCTTTAAACCAAATATATATTTTAGAGATACCCTAAAACTGAAATCTGGATTTAATACTTCATTCATTAAGAGTGTAAATACTCTATGGAAGAAACTTTTAACAAAGGGATAAATAAAAAATAACTAGAAATGACAATTTTTGATTTGCTTATTTTTTTTTCTTTTGGAAATAAGTATTTGTTTCCTAAATGGTACTCATTATAGAGTTCAAAAAGTTAAAATGTACAGTAAAATCTCTGACTTTGGAAATTATTTTTAGAAAAAGAATAAAATTGCTTGCTTTAAAGATCAAGTGTATTTTAAATAACTCATTCATAAAGACAAAAGACTCTTTAATATTTTAGTTTGTTAAAACTTACCCTCATTAAATTACTCATAGCAGTGAAAAAGAATAGTCAGACACTAAAATGCTTTAGTTTCAAGTAACCCCAGGCACTGATGTTGTGTGCAAGGTTCACAGTGAGCTCAGACAGGGCCAGATTTGGCCTCTCCTCTTTGACCAGAGCTCTGAAACTACATGTGCTTGCACAGGGGTCTGTGGGAGGTGGGGTGACTCACCCAAGGATGCTCTTGTTCATACAAATACATTACAGCACGGCTCTGAGACTCAGACTGAATTGCCCTTGGGCAAATCAGAAGAGTAGGAGCTTTGTCTGTGTTTGGGGACTAAGAAAATAATTCTAAAGAACAGTTGTAACCAGATAAGGCCAAGGAGGGAAGTCCAATATATATTTTTTAAAAATTATATATAACCATTTATTTTTACTTTAAGGGAAACCAAAATGAATTTGCCTTAGCAGAAAAATGGTTGACAATGTCCTGATAAGAAAAGAAGGTATCATTGGTCGTTCTAGTCCTTGACCCTATAGTTTCCTGGCATTCTTTCTCTCTGCATTTTATCAGACTTACATGGTATAAGACACAATGGAGGGAATGGACTTGAGTGTTGCACATGCACACATGTCCATTCACTCTATTGTGCACATGCACACATACATGTAAGAAGAAAGGGAGAAAGAAAGCAACAGAAAAGGGGAGAGTAAAATAAGTTTTGCACACCACCAATTTAAAATGTCTTTTCATTAATCCTTTCAGGGCTGAAACCCACTCACCCTTCCACTCCCACCACCACCATTTTTGAATATTTATAGAAAGCATAGGAGTATGTTACAAAGCTTGACTACAGTATCAATAAAATATTAAAAGTAATTGGGAAAAAGTTATTTGTAACCTTAAGACTTATATACCAGTTTAACTATATTCAATGTCATTCTTAAACTTGAAATAGACATGGAAACTCTAACAGTTAAGGGAAAATGAGATTAAAACAAAGAACACTTACTTTTGTAGTACCTATGACCAATGCCTTTCACCTCATAGTTATTAGCTCAGCTCTAGTGTCACAGATCATTAGGTAGCAAATGCCATGTGTACTAGGAGGAGAACTCTGAGTGGTGATCTAGAGTAGCCTGTGGCTATTAAGAAAATAAGTGGAGACTGGAACATGTTATTGGTTCTTCTTAGGTGATGTAAGCTTAGAAGACTAGAAATAGTGTGTCACCAACCCAAGAGAAAAACACAACACACAATCATACAAGTTTTTTAATATTCCCTAAGTGTATCCACTTCATTGCTTGTCATGAGTATACAAATAAGAGCCAAAAGAAAACTTAATTTGGTGGAATGTTAACTCTTAAAAATCAAATTTGTGAGTGACTGGATGCAACACAGTTTATAAAGAAAAATTTCAAGATGATCATAAATTAAATCATGTCACTTGATTATTGAGTTTCCTTAAATTCTTAATGGCCAGGAGAAGTCCTATGTGAGATGACTCAGTTCCTGCCCGAAGCTGACCAGAGCAAAGCTGGACTACTCAGCTGTTAAATAACGCCTTGCCGTTTCTTTCTTGTTGTTGTTGATGGAGTTGGGGGAATTTGGCTGTGGCGAGTACTTCCCTAGTCATTTTACCTGTAGCTGCACTTCTGCTTTCAGTAATTTATCTGGCATGACACGCAGCAAATCCGACCTGTTCCGAATTCCACCAGGAAGGGCAGAGGAAGAAGAGAAGTGATAAGTAAGAGGTTTTTAAAATGCAACTCAACAGTCTCCCTAGAATATTTGCTTGGGCTCCAAAGCTAGGCCTGGGCTTCTCTTGCAGCAGCAGGGCACATGGTCTTGGGGAAAGTCCCGGAGTGTTCAGTTTCAGCTCCGGAAGCCATGAACAATGGGAGCCCCTTTCTTTGAGAACAAATGATTTGCAAAGGAGCTATCACATTCTCCATTGTGGATAAGAATCAACGTCAAAAACAAAGATATGCTTTTCTTTCAACTTTCTCATTATCACAAGTATAAAGAATTACAGAGTCCCTGCCTGTCAGGCAAAACACTGAATGCCACAAAGCTTACACATTTGTGTCCTAAGTCCTCTATCCCATATCTCCCCTCAAATTATTTTCCTGCCACTCTATCCTCCAAGCCAATCAAACATACTCCAAATGTGCTTTTTGAATCTTTATTAAAATGTTCTATGTCAATGGCTGGTAATCACATGGAGTTATTCCTCCTACGGCTTTTTTAATTTTGCCAGAATCAAAGCCTTACACCAAGAGTTAACAGTCCACTGGTGCAGCATCAACACCCTGCCAGGGCAAAGACGAGGTCTTTGAGCACAAGGGACAGAAAAATACTTTATTTTTAAGGTTATTGATTGGGGAGACTGTGTAACACCAAGTCAGCTCTGGGAGAAACCAGGAGTCCAATCTTCATTTCCAAGAAGATCAGAGAAGAAAAATTATTTTTAGTAGAATAACTGGAGTCAGGTTGTTTTCACAGCGACCAAGGTACCAAGTGAGTTTTGGATGACCAGTTTACAGAATTTGAAGACCACAGTCTAAGTCCAAGGCAGAGACCACAAAGGTTTTGATGTAAAAAGAACTTGGGGTAGACTGAATTCTCTTACTTCTGGAGATAAGCCTAGAAATACAAGTGGATGGTCTTAGTCTTTTTTTTTTTTTTTTTTCAGTCCCAGCCCCTTGCCCCTCTCTAGCTATATGATCTCTTAAAAGTCATTGATTTTTAATTTTATCAAAGAATTTTGAGTACATGGTTTCGAAAAGTCAAATAGTCTCATAAAACTTACAATGAAAACCAGCATCCCCTGCTGCACACCTCCACATCAAGTCCTATTTCCCAGGGCAAATATGTACAAAAAAGTGTCAACTATTTTTGTCTGGCCTCTGCCTCTGTGTTTCTAATTAGTATGGTTACACATCATCCGCTGACTTTCAATTATGGCTGATATTTTTTCTGGCTTATACTACCCCTCCCCCACCACCCCCCAATATACTAACAATCACTTCCTGTCCCCACCATCCTCCTGATATGTGTATACAGCAACTTTTGGTTAAATTCCTATTTAGAGATACTTCATTATAACTGTGTAATTACTGTTTGTTTCTGAGCCAAACAGTATAATAGGATCATGTTTCCATTTCTGCATTAGCTTTCATTTTTCTTGAGGTTAATAATTGTCTCTATTTTTCCTTTGCTTAGGTTTCTATATACCTATGTCTCATTTTTCTCAAACGTTTCATCATAGCATCAAAGGGGTTCCAGGTACTCTCCCCCCAGCTCCACCCTCTGGGAATGTGCCACTTTGACATGTGGATTGTTTTGAGCTGCAGGCAATCAAGACCCTACTGGCTCATGAGAAACTTTTGCCTCTCCCTTAAGGAATTTAAAGTAGGGGCCTTGCCCATAATAAGCGTTATCACCAACTTTTTGTGCCCTATCTATAGGGCAGGGCAAACTTCTAATTACTGAACATTTGCTCTTCTTATCACCCTGCAAATGACTTTCCTCCCCTCTGAAGCCCCAGGGGCCTTACCTCAGAATGCCCTATTATATACCTCATTTTGCCTTTCTGTCTCTGAGCCTCCCGTATATGCAGGGTCTCTGGCTCTCTCATGTATGTGGGGTACCCATATATATGTATGTAATTATGTATGTATTTTCTCTTGTTAATTTGTTTCACGTACATTTAATTATTTGACCAGCCAAAAACCCTTGGAGAGTAAAGGAAACTTTCTTCCTCCCTCATACCACACATACAACATATTTCACATGCCCTAGTCAGTTTGGCTCAGTGGATAGAGCATAGGACAATCGAATCCTGGGTTCGATTCCCATTAAGGGCACATACCTCGGTTGCAGGCTCAATTGAGGCGTGAGCGGGAGGCATCCAATCGATGTCTCTCTCTCACATCGATGTTTCTCTCTGTCTCTTCCTCTCCCTCCCACTCTCTCTGAAAATCAATGGAAATATATCTTCAGGTGAGGATTAACAAAAAAATAAAATATTTCACAGTATTATTTTCCACATGGTTGGATGCATCAGATAGTCTCATGGTTCTATATTTTTCCCTGGAACTTCTTATGTTCTGGGCCTCTCCCTCCAAACCCTCTCTCACTCTGTTTCCAGTCTGGACTGTCTGCTCTACCAGGCTGGCTGCATAGCTGCATCGCTGTCATGCTGGAACTCTCCTGTGATTCCCCTTTTTCACAATCCTATATTTTCATCTTTCTTGTTTTGTTTTTTTTCTTGATTTTGATGGTCTCTCAGTAGCTTCCCCAAAAAGAGTGAATGGGAAGTAAAGTTTTGATAACAGCTACTTGTCCACCAAAATTGGTTCACCCCTTTCCATAATTTGGGGCTGTCACTGCACATGCTGCCTAGCCAGAGACTTCAAGCCTCAGGGCCCCTTACACCCAGGTAAGGGCATGTGACTAGCTCTCCACAACAGAAAAGTGAACAGAACTGATGTGTGACAGGTCCAGGCCGGGGACTATAAGATGCAAGTTGGGTCTCTCCATCTTTTTTTTCCTTCTTCTGACTGCAAATTAACACCAAAGCCCGCCTTGGAAGGTAGACACTGCATTTGGTGGACTCTCCATCAGCCTGTGTTCCTGAATGGCTAAGTGGCTCAGAGCCCTCACCAACTCTCCCCTGTATTGGACTTTATGTGAGTGAGAAAATTTCTATTGTCTTCACCCACTGAAATTAGGAGATTATTTCTTAGAGCAGCTACCATTACTTTCACTTGATTAATAATCTGACTAGACAGGAAGTTCTAAATTAAAAATCCTCAGAATTTTAAAAGCATTTTCCATTTAGTGTCTTCTGCTTCTAGTTGTTATTAAAAATTCTGCTTCTAGCCCTGGCCAGTTTGGCTCAGTGGATAGAGCGTTTTGGCCTGCGACTGAAGGGTCCCGAGTTCAATTCCAGTCAAGGGCACGTACCTCGGTTGCAGGCTCGATCCCTGGCCCTGGTCAGGTGGTGTGCCGGAAGCAACCAGTGGATGTGTCTCTCTCACATTGATGTTTCTCTTTCTCTGTCTCTCTCCCTCCCTTCCACTCTCTAAAAATCAATGGAAAAATATTCTCGGGTGGGGTTTAACAAAAAAATATGTATATGCTTCCATTTCTATTACTCATTACCCATTTGTCTCTGTTGTTTGCTTTCTGTGTGTGTGTGTGTTGTGTGTGTGTGTGTGTGTGTGTGTGTGTGTGTGTGTCAGTCTGTCTATCTCTGCTTTTTTATTTTGTCTCATTATCCTTGGGGAGATAATTTGCAACAGTTTAGTGTGGGCTTTGGTGTGTCTCTGCTCTGGGCTAGGTTGCAAGCCCTTTCAACCTATAGACTCAGATTCTCTCATTACAGGAATATCACATCATTTCTTTGAAAGTACTTCAATGACTTTTTCTTCTTATGTTCTGGGCCTCTGGATGTGAAATATCCTTGACTAATCACATAAATTTATTTCATTCTGTTATATATCTTTTTGTCTTTAATTCTGCCTTCTGGTTAATTGCCACAGGCATAGTGTAAATCTCCTGTTAATTTTTTGCACTATCATATTTTCGATATCTAAAAGTTCATTGCTAGCCTCTAATTGCTTCTTTGTATTCCATCCTATTCTTCTTTTAGGCATATAATATGTTTGCTCATCTCACCAAACATTATAATTTTTTTTATAAAATTAAATTAAAAATTTTATAGTTTCTTTAGAAGTTTTCTTATTAAATATATTTCCACAGAACTCCTAAATTTGCAACCATTACCCAAGCAAACCTCTTCTCATTAAATCATTTTGCATGTCACTTTATCCTGCTTTTCAGTTTATCTTTTCTGCTTATCTCACAGTATCATCTGATGCACTTAGGATCACAGGAACATAGTATGAATGACAGATTTTTAATTGATTCTCATGTAATTAAAATATTATTTTAAGATATAGGATCCAATCATACTAGATTCTGTCTTGTGATTTTTAAGAAATAGGGCTATCTGCCCTGGCTGTGTGGCTCATTTGGTTGGAGCATCATCCCATGCACCAAAAGGTTGTGGGTTCAATCCCAGTCGGGGCACATACAAGTGGCAATCAACTGATGTTCCTCTCTCACATCAACGTTTCCCCGTGCCCCCTTTCCCTTCCTCTCTCTCTTGAATCAATAAAAACATATCCTCAGATAAAAATTAAAAAAAATAAAAGAAAGAAAGAAATATGGCTACCTGACCTAGCCTTTGAAAAGAGATCTCCAGAAAGGTTTTCATTTATGACAGACATCTTTTCAAAGGGTCATTCTGCTATAAATATTTATAGGAGGTACCACTCTGAATAAGAATAACTTTTATTTATTTTTTAAATATATTTTTTATTGTTGTATTACAAATATCTCCCATTTTCCTCTCCTGTACCCCCCTCTTCCCAGCCCCCCACCATGTCTCCACTACCCTATTGCCTGTGTCCATGGGCTATATATATATATATATATATATATATATATGCCAGAACAACCAAATGACCAGTCAACTGGTCACTATGATGCACACTGACCACCAGGGGATAGATGCTCAATGCACAGGATCAGGCTCCCTCCTATCTGGATAAGGCCTGTGGGGATCGGGCCCAAACCAGGTATCCGATATTCCCCTGGGGTCCCAGATTGCGAGAAGGTACAGGCCAGGCCGTGGGACCCCACTGGTGCACAAATCCATGCACCAGGCCTCTAGTAAGTATATACTGGTAAGTGCTTTGTTTGATCTCTTCTCAACTTTTTTTAAAAAATATATATTTTTATTTATTTCAGAGAGGAAGGGAGAGAGATAGAGAGATAGAAACATCAATGATGAGAGAGAATAACTGATCGGTTGCCTCCTGCATGCCCCCTACTGGGATCGAGCCCGCAACCTGAGCATGTGCCCTTGACCAGAACCAAACCTGGGACCCCTAAGTCCATAGGCGACATTCTATCCACTGAGCCACACCAGCCAGGGCTCTTCTCAACTTTTAAATGTTAGATAGTAAGAAGAAAAAATAGATGTAAGCAGTGCTTAATTTGAGAAGGAAAAGGTAATAATATGCTTTTCCCAATCATAGATGTAATGTTGGAAACTATTAAAAAGTTTCCAGCTCTTCCCCCAAAATATAACCTCAGCTTTTTGCCTTACGTACTTTAAGCACAATTTTTAAAATAATATTTCTCTGATTCCAAAAACAGGACATATTTATTGTGGAAATTTTGGGAATGTGGAATTACAGAAAACCCCAAAGGAAAAAATGAAAATCACCTGCAACTATACTACAAAGAGAAATAAGCCCTGTTATGATTTTGGTTTATATCTTTTCTGCCTTTATATGTATAATATACATTTTTGCTGTTTAAAAGTTGTGAGCTGATTTTTTATCAATACATAACTAATATTTTTATGTCATTAAAATATTAAAGATACTGTATCCAGTCATGGCTGCATCATAATCTACTTAAATCAGTCTCTTATTGTTGACATTTAGGTGGTTTCCAATTTTTCACTACCATAATAATGCTACAATGAAAAGGATATCCTGACCCATAAATCATTTTGTACACCATAGTAATTTCTTGGACATTAATACCTAAAATGGAATTGGTAGGGCAGAGGGAATTAATATTTTTAAAACTTTTGAAACATCCAGCCATGTTGCCCTCCAAGAATTTACCAATTTTATACCACCAATAGCAACCTGTTAAAGGGCTTGTGGCCAAAAACTTTATTAGAATAGAGTAAATTATTTCATGTCTACTCATTTGATGAGTTAAAATGTATTCTCTGCATTATTTGCACACATGATGCGTTTCTGCCAACAAGTGTGAAATTCAAATGTGCAAAAATTGAATAATAAAGAATACATCATTACAGGTTGAAAAGAAGGCAAATTTTCTTTACTTTTTTAAATTATCCTTTACTTTTTCAGACACTCCTCTCCATAGTATATCTTTTCTTTATAATGTCCTTCACAAGTGTACACTGAATTGGATAGTTTGACTGAAGCTGAATAAGCAACTAAATGGAGACTGAAAACTAAATGCTTTCAAATTGCCAGATGATCTCCATCTTTGTTTCCATTGTCTTAATTTTGAGCTATATATTTCTTACCAATAACATAATTCTGATTTTTTATTTCCAATCATTTTTTAAAATAAAGAAACCAAAATGTGATAAAATATTTAAATAATTTCATAAACAATGCCATATTGACAAAAATAAAAGAAGTATTGCTGAACCTGAAATGTTGGCAGACAAACAGCACCAACCTGCCACACTTTAAAATACTCTTTTAGCAGGTAAACATTCACATTAAGTATAATGAAGGTGGTTTAGTGATGCCAATGTGTTAGGCACAATGATGAGAGTCATGCCTAATCAAATATATGGCAGCCACATAACCTCACTAATGCGATGCTTTAGTTATTTCCCATTCATTTGATTGCTGGCAATGTTGAACATGTTTCTGTTAAGTATATTGGCTACTTGTTGTTGTTTTTTTGTGAGTTTCCAGTTTATGTCCTTTGTCTATATTTTATTTGAATAAGCATAGTTTGTTTATAGTATTACAAATGCCATAGACAAATTCAGACTATAAAAACTGTCATAGTTGGTTTGAATAATGATACCCAACTGATCATATGTCTTTAGGTTTAGTTTATGATGTTTATTTATTTGTTATTAATCTGTAGATATTTTTAATTTTAGGTAATTTAATATTTCATTGCTATTTTTAAGATTTTTCATGCTTTATTATTTTAAAAAAATGACTCTCTTCCATTTACATCTATTGTTCTTCCATTTCTTCAAGTTCTCTTTTGTGGGAGAGAAGAGCAATTGATTCTTTGTTTATATGTAAGTGATCCAACTGTAATTGATTTTATGGCTTTGTTTAAGATAGGAATCTAATTTAATGATATTCCACATTGGAACCATTTCCAGCACCATTTGATTACTCCATTTTTCTTTTTGAATTGAAATGCCATGTTATTTTTATAATAAAAACATGTATTTTACTATTTATGCCTGATAATTCCAGTATCTGGATTTTCTTTCCTTATGAGAGCTGGCCAGCTAGCCCATATTCCTAGGGTGTAACCCTTTGGAAGTTCCAGTTAAAAGCCATAGGTACTTACCAGGGCAACTCCTCATTAGTGGGCCCTCAACTCTAGTTTGGGTCACCTTAGCCCCATAAGACCACTCTGCTCAGCTTCATGGCCTCTCAAATACCACGTCCTGCAAAACTTCAAGCCTCTCAGCCTTCACCCATGCTTCTAATTAGCAATGCCTTAAGATGCAAGTGGTGCCAGAAATAGAGACCAGCAGCTTCTAAACTCACACAGAATCTGAGCACTTTTCACCACCTCCACAGCTGCCAACCTTGTCCACCTTCGGTCATTTTTTCATTTGGATTATTACACAAATACTAACCTAAAGTGATTCTTGTAAATGTCAAGTCAGATCAAGTTACTCCTCTGGCAAAATCCTCCTAATTTCCTGTTTCACTCAGAATAAGAGCCAAAGTTTCTACAGTGGCCATCAAGCTCCTACACAACTGTGCTCCTTTAAACTCTGTGACCTCATCTATTACTCTCATCCTTGCTCAATCTAACCCAGCAATACTGGCCTTCCTGTTCTTTCTAGAGCAAAGCTTTCCAATAGAACTTTCAATGATGACAGACATGTTCTATACCTGTACTGTCCAAGATAGTGGCTATTGAAACAAATTATAAAAATAATGGTAAATAATAATAATAATAATAATAATAATAAATAGAGGTCATTTATCTGTGTTCCTCTCTCCAGAATCTTGGCCCTCAAGTCCTTGTCACTTTGATAGCTCCTCAGTGGCTTCAGATTTTATTGTTGTTGCTCAGCTTACTTAGATTTTCTCAGTATGTAGTGTGGGTTTAACAGTAAGTAGTCTGCCATGCCCACAAAAGGAAAATTTTCATTCTTTTTTCTCACTAGTTAATTTTGGCTTTTATCTTTATTAATTTCTTTAGTACATTTGTCTTTGATTTGTTTTTTTATAGTTTTTCTCACAAAATTCAATATTTAATGTTTACTTTCTTTATTGATTTAAACATCACCTTTAATGTAAATTTATTTTGAAATTGTTAAATAAGTGTCCATGAGTGGTGACTAACAAGATCATAGAATCTGATGTAATACTCCAAAATTTATCTTGTAAATATTTGATGATTTTATACCTAGTTTCCATTATCCACTTCTTACTTCTTATAACATTCAGATTTGTTTCAAGTATCTGCTATTTCCCCTCCAACTCAATTGCTTTAATGGAAACAGATCCCACCTCTAACCCCAGTTTTAGGTCCTGGATTGGTTTAAATCATAGGATACATTTCATTCCCCTGGCCACAATAATTGGTACACACATGATCTAATCAAACTCAGTAAGAATAATCTCAAGATCTTTCTTGGAACCCTAAAATAGGAATACTATTTTTTCCCCTTATATCTGAATGAGAAAGCACCAAGCCATTTTTTCTCCTGGTATTCATCTTGCAATCACAAGAGACACCTGGCAGGGACTAACATGATTCATGCATGGAGTTGGACAGGGCTAGAATAGTCCCAGAGCAATTGACCTGGAGTCCTGATTAAACCATGCTGGAAGCCTACCTTCCAGCTGGACTTTTAAGCTACTGAGCCAATAAATTCCCTTTATTATTTAAGCCAGTTTGAATTTAATTGACTTTTCTTTCACTCATAGCCCAATGCACTTGGGTACCTAACAAACACTTTGCAATGATGGTGACATTAAAGAAAAGGGGGGGAAAAACACACAACCAAACAAAAATTAGGTTTATATTCTTAAGACCATATTCACTAGCCCATTAAATAAATATATAAGCCATTCATTTTTAGCATCTGGAATCTTGTTTTGTTCCTCATTATATCCCCAGCACTTAAGTTTTCAATAAATATTTCAATATATAGTGCCTGACATTTCCCAATAAATATTCAATAAGTGCATGTTGAATGAATGAGTAGTTATGGATTTGAATAATGTGTGTGTTTTTCTAAAGATAGTCCTATTGACTTTCAAGTAATGAAAGGAAAACATTTTCTTGGTGTATAAAATGTCCTAAACCCATGCCCAGGAGGGAATCTTAATACTCAGAAGGTCTCATTCAAGTGAAATGCTTTGTTCCTAAGGTTTCCCAGGTTCAAAGAGTATGTGCATAAGAAATAAGTATAAATCTCAAATTCTTATAACAAAATAAATTTCATGACATATGGTTTTATAGAATATCAATTAATGGGAATAGCAGCAATGTATAAACAATGCATGACCAAGTTACAGGACACTTTTGTTTCTGTAACTTATAAAAATAGGTTAAATGAATGATTCTAAGATTACTTTCAGCTCTAAAAATAATGAGTTATCCTAGAGCTGTTCTTTTATCATCAAAGGCATCAAGTCCATTCACACCTCTTGGCCTCTGTGGCACTTCCAGTAGTTCAGTAATCATATTCAGAGTGCAGACACTTGCTAGTCTGGGATTTGCATGTCCAAGGATCAGGAGCACTTCAGAAAGGGACTAAGCTCAGCTGATCAAAGGCAACATGAATCAATCCTCCTCATCATGCAAGGGAGGACTCACAGAAGATCTCTTCCTGAGGACTGGTGATGGCATACACAGCAGGCAATGTCAGTCCAATCAGGTACACTCGCAGTTAGAGCAAGGAGTCAAATTAAACTGGTTCATTAACAAAGGATGAGTTGGGGTTAGGAGGGAAAGGAGGGAAGTGATCACATACTTAGAGGTAAACATAGTCAATAATCTTACATTATATTTTGCCAGTAGAGGAGGATTTGAGTCTATGCCAGGCTGGTAAGAGCAAATGCTTGGCCCTCAAAGTGTTTTCCATCCCAACATCTGCCACGGGAGAAGAGATAGCAGCCAGGAAGGGGCTGTGGGGACTTAGCGTCTATGGCACTGAATGGGGAAGGAGTGGCAAGGGTCCTGGGTGGCAGCACAGGTGGCAGCCAAGTGGCAACTTGCATGCCAGATGGGAGAATGTCACATGCTGCCCCTTGGCATACACAAAGCCCATTTCAGGGAATTAAGGAAGCCCTGCAT
Organism: Eptesicus fuscus; assembly: GCF_027574615.1. Lineage (NCBI taxonomy): Eukaryota > Metazoa > Chordata > Mammalia > Chiroptera > Vespertilionidae > Eptesicus > Eptesicus fuscus. The sequence goes on from NC_072482.1 coordinate 63,661,915, forward strand.
TTTCAAATGGACATATGGTGCCAAAAAGGAAGGTATAAAATTCTACTCTGTGGAAGCTGATGAATAAAATCAAATATTTCTTTCTTACTTCTAGAGGAATTGTAAATAAATGGGATTATCAACTCTAATCATCTAATAAAGAAGACAAAAACTTCCATTTTAATAAGAAGAAAGAAAAAGCTGCCTAAATGAGCCCATTCTACAAGATGGCTACACCCAGCTTCTCTTTACCATCCACCTCCTCTCTCAGCATTAATTTTCTACCATCTCTAATCTGCTCATCTCAGTTCTACGATTTTTCCACAAGTTACTGTCCATTGTGGAGTAGCTTTTCCAATCCAGTCACATTCTTGGAGACATGATAATGGATCCCTTCAGATAGGAAATTGCTACTTTAAAGCTACAGGACACTTTTAAAGCCAAGACAGTTGAAAAGATGTCACTGTAAGTTAATAAAACAGACAAACAGAATCTGGGTAAGAATTCCTTCCAAATGTATTTAGACATGAAGAAGGAAGTGGGTCAGAGAATTATGACCCCTGCATATTTAGCCTAATACACATCCTCATTCCAGGCAACTAATTGGGAGCTACTGAAAATGAAAGGCTAAAGAGAATATCATAAAAAGACATTCTCATAGATTCGCCTCTAAAGTTCCATAAATAGACTGGAGACAATCTCCAGGGGATCTTTGCCGAAGCTTGTGAACTGGTAGCAATAATTAACAGAATCTCAACACAATGTAATCTTAAACACTGTCATCGTTCCTCATTTTTTCTTCAAATTATTATTTTTTGCTAGATTCCTTGGCTCAAAAGATATAATAAATTGCCCTACTTCTGCTCCCTGTATATGAAGAAGGGAGGGAAATGCAGCTTAGTGGTCTAGAAAGGAAAACAACATTTCTATAAGTACATAATCTTACTTTAAAACTGGCAAAGCATATAGAAGTGCCTAAAAATATTATATACTTGATTTCCATAGTCATTACCTCCATGTGAAGGCATATAATATGTGGTAGTTGCAATAATCAGCCCCTTATTTATTAATGAATGTAAAAAAAGATCAAGCATAAATCCTTAAAAAAGGGGGATTTTATGTAGATATTAGGAATAAATTATCTTCTTTTAGGGGACTCTGAAATGCTAAAAGAGGAAACCAGGAAGGTTATGGAATTTTAAAAGTGAGATTATAAAGAAGAAACTAACACTTTTTAAGAGCAGTCTATCAGTAATATATCCTAGAGAAGGATACGAAAGCTCTTATATCCCATAAACTTGCCAATGGCATGAGACCACTTTTTTTTTCATGGGGTGGGCAGACCATTCTTTGTTACAGAAGATCTTTACCTAGTAACGGTTCACAGATGCTCTAGACTAAATTCCTAATTATCTGTGTTCTTTTGCATAGCAAGATGATTCTGAAAATTATTTCAGTAGTAACCACTCAACTAATAAAATGAAGTTATGTTTCCAAGACACTGGTAAGCATGTGTATAAAGTACAAATTTAATGCGGCCCTCTTAAAAGCCAATTTTCTGTTCCACTACGATATCTAAAAGGATGTGTAATTTTGGAATGTGTGTGTTCAAAACCAGTGTTGAAAGTAATAAGGGATTTTTATCTAGACACTGTTCTATTAAGTAGTTGTATTAGCTTGCTAGGGCAGTTGTAATAAAGTACCACAAACCAGGTGGCTCAAACAACAGTAGTTTCTTGTCTCACAGTTCTGGAGGTTAGAAATCCGCAATCAAGGCATTGACAGGGTGGTTCCTTCTGAGGCTGAGAGAAGGAATCTGTTCCGTGCCTCTCGCCCAGCTTTTGGTAGTTTACTGGCAATTGCTGGCATTCCTTGGTTTGGAGAAGCATCACCTCTATCTAGATCTGTCTTCGTCTTCACATGGTGTTCTCCCTGTGTGCATGTCTCTGGTCAAATTTCCCCTTTTTATAAGGATGTCAGTCATATTGGATCAGGGTCCACCCTAAAAACCTCATTTTATTTTGATTACCTTAGTGAAGACCCTCTCTCCACTCCCCACCCAGAAAGATATGTAAATAAGGTTACATATCTTTCTGGGTGGTGGGTGGAGAGGGGGCACGATTGAACCAATAGTATATCCCCTAAAAGAATAATAACGATGTAGAGCAGAAGATACAAAAGCAAGTATATTTAACCAGACTATAAGCCTATATTACTTTATTTACTATGCCAAGGCTTGTTCTCCATAATACCAGAACACATGGACAATTTAATTCAGTCCTCAGCTTGAGCTAGCTCATTGCCTAGTGTTTGGGAGGCACACCAGCCATTGGTTAATTTTTTAAAATTCAATTTTCATAAAAAGTTGAACAGACATTTTGTAGATACCGCAAAAACTAACACTGCTATGTCACTGGGATGGTGTAGAGCTAAAATCACATATCACAGAGGCACAATAGTTTGTTCTTACCATGAATAGCAAGTGGGCGCCAAAAAGAAAACCCTTAAAATTAATGGTTTCTTTATCTGACATGTATAGATCACCTCAGGCACTTCTTGAAACAGCAGAAATTATTTCCAGGTTGTATATTAAAGTAGTCAACTTATTTTGATATACAAACACAAAAAATTCCAACTGAAAGGAGACTTCAAAATTGTGTAGTCCAATTATAGACCTGAAAACCATATGTCTGAGAGAATAAGTGACTTGTCCACGGTGATCTAGCAAGTTGGAGTAGAGCAAGGAAGATAACCTGAGACTTGGCTTCCCCTCCAGGTTAAGGATGTTCTGCCACTGTATCACCATCATATCACCCTTGTCAGGGAATCAGCTCTTATGCTCAGAATTAGGCCCCCAAGGCCCACAGGGAGCCTAGAAATAAGTTTAGAATCTGTTACAAAGGTCATGCACTGTTTTTCACAGGCCAGAACTATAATCACCTTCAAAGATTTACATAAAATCTGTGTTACCTTAGAGCTTTATTAAAAACCAGAGGCCCAGCGCGCACGAAATTGTGCGCAGTTAGGGTCCCTAGGCCTAGCCTGGCCTCTGTCACATGGCCTCTGCCGCCCTGCGACGCTACATGAGGCTCCCCCAACCCCACAACTGCTCCGCGAAATTCCCCCACCCCGCGTCTGCTTCACGAAACTCACTGCCACCTGGGTGACTGCTCGGCTAAGCTCACGGCCACTCCGCGAAGCAGCCTGCCACCTGGGTGACTGCTCGGCTAAGCTCACGGCCAGACCCCAGTCCTGCCCCGCCGCCAGCGCTCCCCTCATGGTGAGCAGCTCGGGGGCTGGGGGAGAGGGGGGACCGAGAGGTGCTCCATGCACTTCATAGTGACCGGTCGCCCATTCGGTCATGACGCCACCTAGCTCTTTATATATATTAGGATGTAGTACATAATTTTCCAAGTGCAGTTGTCTGATTTCTCCTTTAAACTTTAGTTCTTCCTACATTATGGTCATAACTGCCAACATTTCAAATCTAAGACTCAGGACATATGCTCTGACAGGAAATGTTTCTATCCCAATATGTTTGCAGATAATGGTTACTCATTTTGTGTTTGTTTCCAAATGATCCTTTTCTCAAAGTCTCAAATTGTTTAGGATCCTTATGTACATATGAATATTACATTGACATTTGTGGTCCTATAGCAGTGAATCCATAGGGTGGAATATTTAACATCAGATTGCTCTAGTTTGGTGGTGGGGTCGAAGGAAAGGGCTATTAGGACACCATAGTTATATGGCAAACAAAAAACTAGAAAAGTTTGTATGAGTGCCCTGGCTAGTGTGCTCAGTGATTAGAGCGTTGGCCCACACACCAAAGGGTCTCGAGTTTGATTGTGTGTGTGGGTTGCAGGTTTGCTCCCCATCCCCTGGTTGGGGTGCATGGGGGAGGCAACCAGTCGATCTGTCTCTCACATGGATGTTTCTTTCTCTCTCTGTGTCCCTCCTTCCCTCCCTCCCTTCCATCCTCACTGAAAAACAATGGGAAAAATATCCTCTGGTGAGGATTAACAACAACAGTTTGAATGGGTAGGGAAGTGAGAATGATTGTAATGAGGGCAAAAAACGGGTTTCTTGAGAAGGGACAGCTGACAAAACTACCCAGAAGGATAACAGGGAGCCGTTTTTGTATAAGGATAAATAGCCCTCTCATCAGGCCCTACTGTAGGTAAGGCAAGTGAGGTCCCTAGGATGTGACATGTAAAGAAATATTCTTAACTCTCACAACAGACTGTCTCCTTAAATGTTATATCCTAGGGGCCTCCCTCTCCTCAACCTACTCCCAGGCCTACCTCTCACATCCCTCAGTGGTTCTTGACTGGCTTATGTCACAATACTGTATAATAATGTGCATAATTATTATTCTGAATAATTGAAATACTTAGTGACTTAAATCATTCTATCTAATAATACACTTAAAAGTTTTGAATAATTTAAAATTTAAGTTTTGGTAAACAGAACATTAAGCTCAAATTCTTTGCAATATTCAGTCTACCAGAATGCCTCGTTTCTGCACATCAATGTCGGCATATTACATATAGACATGGCTTTCCCCTCCTCTGGAAACTGCCTGTGATACCTGGGGTTAGGATTCAACCGACGCTGCTGTACTACTTGCCCCGCACCATCTTCTGATCTCTGATTTGCCCAGAATGGTCACCTCCCACTGACCCAAGCTGAGTCCATCAAAATCTACCTTTAGAACAGGGGTGGGGGATATCTGGCCCATGGGCTGTATAAGGCCTGCAAAATCATTTGGCCTGGCCCTGCCAAGGCATTAGGGGTGGGCTAATTAAATGTTTGATCAAATATAGCAGGCTAATTTTTAAGTTGATAATTTTGTATGGCCCCTGAATGATGTTATAAATATCCAAAAAGGTTCCTCACCCCTGCTTTAGAGAATTTGAAATTTAGATTCAGAGACTAAAGTCAGAGACTAGAAGTCTGCCACACACCCCTGCAGTTGAGTTGCTGACCCTTTGTTTCTAGTCTTGTTTATTCATCCTTTAGAGTCTATGTGATGACTCAGCACCTTTTCAATAAATCCCCTTTTGGGTTGAAGTTTGCCATTGACTTCCATTCCTTGTACCTTCCAAAGCTGAAGCAGATTAGACTCTCTCCTTCATGGCAGGGATTGTGCTAAGTGCTAGGAGAATGAGGACAGACATATATAGTTTCCAACTATGCAAATCCCACAGGGCATCAGTGGTAAATGCGGTATGACTCGCACTTATTTGATTTGTCTACATTAATGTGGATGGGACCATGTGTTTTTTTTCCCCTATGGGGACTTCCCTCGATGTTGCTTGATGCTAGAAATACTGGGAAGACAGTGTGTATATAAAGCTCTGTGGTTCTGCATAATAAATATAGGTCTTAACTGATAACTATTTTTTTAGCTATAGGACTTAATCTCTCAGTAAAATATAGTTTCATTTAAGATCGTATTTGATCCTAGTAAAATTTAAATATCAATTAGAAACATTTAGAAGAAAAATTATTTTTAATGACAAAAATGTTAGAGCAAATTTTTGAGATAAAATACCATACCATACGTTCCCAGATAGTTAACAAGAAAGGAAGAAAAGCATCTAACGTGTAAAACTAAGATTGAAATGAAACATTTTCACACTTGGAAAAGACATTTTGCTTTAAACACCAACATCTCAGCAGCTGAAAACCTGTTATGTGTTTAATTAAACGGACCACACATATGTTTATAGTGCACAGGACTGTGGCCCGTGAATGGATCCCCAGGGTGTATGGTCAGCCTTTGGCCTCACTGAACTCTACTCTGGAGGTCATGGGAAAGGGGGTACTTGTTTGAGTTTTCTCCTTCCCAGTTCCACATTTCCCCCACCAACGACCGGCATATAAACAAACTCATGTTCAAAAGGTGACGGACACCGCTGACCTAATCCACTCTGAAGTGCCAGACCTGTCCACACCTCCTCTGGATTAGACCAGCAGGTCCACCTCGCCCCGACTTGCCCTGAGGGGCGCTGCCGTCTGCCTCCCCCAGGCCAGGTTCATCTGATTGATTTGCCTTTTGCTCTCTACTTCCCCTGGGAAGGGAGATTCTCAGCCCTGACTGGGGCCCAGAGTGGTGAAGCTGAGCGCTGCCTCTTCCTCAATGAGCTGAAGTTCTCCAGATGGCAGCAAGCACACGTCATGCAAATTCTTGGCAGCAGGGAGCCTGTCAAGTGGCTACTGCTGCTTATTGTTCCCACCACTCCCCCACCCCTCCACACAGACGCAGAAGAAATACCATCTGTCGACTGTGGAGCTGAGTGGTACTTTCCAAGTCCCTGCAGTCGTGCCGCTTAGCAGCCCTGCGTTGCACAAGCAGCCCAAACATGAGCTGCCTCAAGATGGCATCCAGGCTCTGGAAGCCTTGAGCCGCGAAAGTCCACCCCAACTGGCAACCTTTTTCCTCCTCCCCTGCCCGGCCTGGCCCCCAACCTGGCTCCAGGCAGGGCCAGTTTGTTAGCAGATTTCTCATAAGATATTTATGTAACAAAAATAGCAAAACTGGCTCTGTTTATCCTTTTAGATTTTGGGAAAGGAACAAGATGAACTGAATTAACATGTCTCCATCACTAGTGAGTGATATCATAGCAGAGCACGGCCCAGAAGTGAAAAGGATACCTAGAACATTGAAATGATTCCATGTTTGCTTTCCCTTCTCTCTCGTAAACATCATATCACCAGAGTAATAATGAACTCGCCTTAGACCCAAAAGTTCTGTTCAAATGAAAGCTGTCACTCTGAGCTCTAAAGAAGGCTCAAGACCTTGTCCATCATGGAGTCCAGGGACCACTGCAGTCATTCAATAACTGTTTTTATTTTTGTTGTTAGATTTTTTTATCATATATATGAGCACAAATGAAAGCATAATAATAATATGTCATATCATTCCTTTACCGATACTGTTTTCTTTTTGATCCCAGAGGTACGGAAGTAAGTTGTTCATATGCCTAAATTCAGGTCACACTATCTTCTGTCTGTGCAACTCTTATGTTTTATTATTTTTTTTAAAGTTTTATTATTAATCCCTTATTGACATTCATGAAAACATATAATCGCTGCCTTTCTATTTTACCTTCCATATATTTCCTTAGATGAGCATCCCTAAAAAAATGCTGTTTATTTTGGTACTTGCGTAGTTTTGTGTGTGTGTGTGTGTGTGTGTGTGTGTGTGTGTGTGTTTAATTGATTTCAGAGAGGAAGGGAGAGGGAGAGAGAGATAGAAACATCAATGATGAGAGAGAATCACTGATCGGCTGTCTCCTGTACCTCTCCCTGCTACTGGGGATCGAGCCTGCAACCCGGGCATGTACCTTGACTGGGAATTGAACCATGACCTCCAGGTTCATAGGTCAATGCTCAACCACTGAGCCACACTGGCCGAGGCTTGTGTAGTTTTTTTAAAAACTATATATTTTACATTAAACTATAAATGTATCATTCCCAACTTTTTCACCAATATTTGCTTTTAGACCTACTCTTATTGCTAATTTTCCTCACACAGGCTATCACTTTCCCAATCATTCATTCTACCCTGTTTTTCACTCTGCCTTCGGGAGTAAAGCAACTTCTTGATCAGTTGGCATGTTTGCTCTGTTCTGCCTGCTTCCTCCTGGGTCCTGGCTACCTTTATGGAGTGCACTTTACTTTCTGCTCAGATGTGGAGACTGCTTACTCTGGTTTTCAATTAGTAGGCCCCCTTTCCTCCCACCTTAAACCATATCTTCCAGTGCTGTGCTATCAATAATAAAAAGCAATAGTTAGACCTTCATCTGTTCTTGTTTTGTTTTTGTTTTTTCCTCAATTTTTTCAGAATCCAAGTAAGGAAGAAGATCATTCTTTATTGGGGGGCCACCTGCGGGACCCCAATAGCTTTGGTAAATCCAGGTCTGATTGTTTGCATTTACACATGATACTTGTATAATCCTCTGGTGATAAACACACATAGTTGCCCCCTACTCTTGTGCTAACATAACTAACACTGTAATAAACAGATCTTCCTATGAACGTGGGGGGGAGGGGGAGAGTTTCTCTGGAGTGTACACCAGGATGCAATTGTTGGATCATAGTTACATGAATATTTAATTTCACTAAATACTGGCAAATTACTGTCTAAAGTGATTGCATCTTCTTGCCTCTACCAACAGTTGATATTATGAGCACTTGATATTATGAGGTTTTCTAATTTTTGTCAGCCTGATAATGATACCTCATGATTATTTAAATTAACAAATATCTGCTGCTTATTAACTATTTGATCACCATGCTTTTGTGAATTTATCCATACATTTTTATCCATGTGTTATTGGGTTTACAGAGTGTCTTATTTTTTTTTTTTTTTTTATTTTATTGATTTTTTACAGAGAGGAAGGGAGAGGGATAGAGAGCTAGAAACATCGATGAGAGAGAATCATCGACCAGCTGCCTCCTGCACACCCCCTACCAGGGATGTGCCCGCAGCCAATGTACATGCCCTTGACCGGAATCGAACCTGGGACCTTGCAGTCCGCAGACCGACGCTCTATCCATTGAGCCAAACCGGTTTCGGCTACAGAGTGTCTTATTTATAGGAAATCAATATACACACTATGTGTGCATCTAATATAATTATCACTTGTTGGTTTTCACTTTGTGAATATCTTTTTTCAAAATATATCTGCCGCCCAGCTGGCATGGCACAGTGGTTGCTCCTCAACCTATGAACCAGGAAGTCACGGTTCAATTCCCAGTTAGGGCAGATGCCTGGGTTGCAGGCTCGATCCCCAGTGTGGGGCATGCAGGAGGCAGCTGATCAATTATTCTCTCTCATCATTGATGTTTCTATCTCTCTCTCCCTCTCCCTTCCTCTCTGAAATCAATAAAAATATATTTAAATGTTTTTCATTGGGAACATTGCTTTCCTGATTAATCAGGGTTCTTTCAGTAAGAAAGAAGAGGAACATGGCCTTTGGTAGGAAACCAGCTCTACCTGCTACCATTCACTGGCCCCAAAAGTTTAACCCTTTGTACTCGCTTGCTTTTTTCTCGATTCCTTTATTCTACTCGGATTTAATTTTTTAAATACCCCAGATTTTACAAAGCGCGGCAGTAGAATAAAAAACTGGAGTTTCTTTCATACAAACTTATTTATTTGGATTTTTTTTTAATATTTCAAATTATTGATACATTCAAAGAGTAATTTTAATCTCGACATCCGAGTGCAAAAGGTTAAAAGCATGAGTAGTATGCGTGCCACATGCACATGGAAAGCTAGAGTGTTTGCTTTATTTTACAAGGTAGTTGGGTAGGGTTTTACTGGGAATAAAACAGATCTTTTAGATAATGTGACTAATACACTCTATATCCTTGTCTTCTTAAAAAACAAGTGAAAGACATAAAAATGCTTAAGAAAAATTAAAGCCACATAATAGCACAGTAATTTTCTAGTCCAGAACAATGCTTTACACATAACAAGCATTTAATGAATGGATATAGAATGAATTAGTATGTATTTTCATCACTTATGAAAAGATTAATTTTGGCTTTCTTTTGTTCTATCTCATATTGGGGGGACAGGGGGACCCTATGAAAGTGAAATTATAACCCCTTACATGTACATTTAACCCCAAGTACTTTCTGTCACATTCCAAACTTAACTTTTGACAAGTGACATTATAAGAGGTATTTATTTCTATACTAATTATAGGTTGGTACTATCATTTCACTAGCAAAGCAAACAACATGTCCACTGATGTTACAGTTCAGACAGTCCAAACTTTTATACAAGTTTTACTCCGAAGTGTTTGCAATTTGCTCTTCGCCTGTCTCATGCTCACTTTTTCTCAGCATTTTGCTCTTCTTGCCAGTTCTGCTCTCGACTCTTTCACCCACATACATATTTGGACTTTGCTATATACTTCCAGGAAATCATTACCCCAATATCATGATTCCTTACACCAATAAAGATAAGATACTGTAAATTCTCCCTTTGTAACTTTAGGCTTTTCATTTTTTTCTCTCTCTCCATCTCCAATTGCTTTGGTGCCATATCATGGAGATATATATATATATTCAGGTGACCAAACTATATTTCTCATGTATATTTGGTCTTCATTCACAGTTGCTGGCTCATAGCCCTCAAACCCCTTGGAATTTTCTGAGCAATGGGAGTTCTCAGTCTCAGTTTGTGTTAATGAAGGTGAAATTTGTACCCTTCCCAAAGCTGGGGGGTTGGTTGCCAGATAATTAGAAGATTGGAACTTTCCTTTCCACCCCCTGATTTCTGGGGAAAGGAGAGGGGCTGGAGGTTAAGCCAATAACCAATGACCAATAACTCAGTCAATCATGACTATGTAATGAAGCCTCCATAACACCCCCCCCAAAACCCTACAATTTGTTAGTTCTTTTCAGAAGAGCTCCCATGTTGGAGGACCAGGATGCTTCTACATGACACTGTGCTGAGAAGCAAGCCCCTTTAGGGGAGCTCACTCTATGTCTGTTCATCTAGTTATTGATTTGTATTCTTTAATATGCTTTGTAATACATTGGCAATCTAATGAGTAAATGAGTTTTCCTGAGTTCTGTGAGCCTTTCTAGCAAATTAATAGAACCCAAAGAGATGGTTTTTCAGTGCACATAAAAGTTATGTTTATATTATACTATAGTCTCTAAAAAAAACACAATGTACATACCTTAATTAAAAATACTTTATTGCTTAAAAAATGGCACTGGATACTTGCTCCAATGTCTGTGAAGCACAATATAATGAAGCTCAATAAAATGAGGTATGAGGTATTCAGATTTGATAAATCTTATTATAGCATATTCCTGTGGTTTTTGTTGTTTTGTAACTGTTTTGAAGTTATGTTTATAATAGCCTACATGATCTATATTACTTTTTATCTCATTAGATGCCAGGCGACTAGGAATAAGGAGAATGTGACTAAATAATTTGTGTATTCTTACAACCCAGCACAGTATTTCATATAGAAATGTATAATTAATGTTTGTTGGGTGAACAATTTTTCTACCCAGATTTTTCTCTCAATCCCCATTTCTATTTTTAAAAAAATCTTAAATGATGTGCCCATTTCACTATTCATTTGACATAAGGAGGCTGAGTCCAAGTGTTCATGCATTCAGACTTCTAAAATAAACATAGACACATCAAACTTGCAAAACATCCAAATTGGTGTGCCTAGAACCTCTTTCTCCCTTAGCAAACATTGTAAACTGCCCTCCTGTTTACAGTGCTGTTTCACTAGATTATGTAAAAGGCCCATCAGAAGGTTGGCACACCCTATTAATGGAATAACATCCAACTAAGTTTCAAAAAAAAGTTGGCAGCAAAAAATAATTGATCAATCTTACTCTGTTTTATAAAAATTGGGTTGCTTATTTTTCTTCTTTATGTTTTCATTTCTCAGTTGTCTTTTGCATCTTCTTCTCATCAAAGTATACTCCAAGAATTTTCACTGGCCCTTTATTCCACTTATTCAACAAACATTTATTAAACCACCTCTACGAAAAATGCACCCTCCCAACCCTGCTTGCCATCCCAGCCCCTACTATCCCCCAAATTGCTCTATCTCTTGTATTGATTGTAAGAAACATGCCTGATTTACCTTCGTGGAAAAGAAACAGCATGTGGCCAGGCAGATACTGAATTTCCCCAGAGCAAACAGGATGTGGGGGTGGGGGGAGAGGATAAAAGCTGTACATGTGGCTAATAGCATGTGTCCTAGGAAGATTCCTCTAGACAAAGGGAGGTAGAGGCAACTAGAAAAGGTCCCAGCCCATTTTTTAAATAACCCAATGGGAGACAGCAAGACCTAGGCGACCTATTAGGAAATAGGTGACCAAATACTACTCAGCCAATGAGGAACCGGAGGAGGGTCTAAATAAATAGGCTATGTTCCCTGCCCCAGGAGCTGGTATCTATTGAAGGTAGGGAGTGATCCTTTTGTTAATAATAATGAAATGATGTGGATCATAAGACTGAAATTTTTGACTTCAAAGACAGAATTTAGACAGTGGATAAACTAAATTTCTTTCTCTTATGCAACCACATTCTCTTGAGCCTAGAATCTAGATATTCTTGAAAGTATTATGGGGTGGTAGGAGAAAGATGGCCACTGCCATGTTGAAGTCAGAATGAGAGTTAGGCAAGGTGGTAAAGCACCAATTTGGACTGGTGACTGGAGAGCATGTCAGTACATTCCTTTCTGAGCAGTAATTACACTGTTGCTATCCACTACACTTAAGAAAGTTTTGGTAAAGGCCTCTAGTCACATTCTGTGGTATTAAGGGACAGTCCCATGTTCACTTATTTCAGAAAGAGTTAAGGAGACTGTGGTGCTTCTTGAGGACAACAAAGAAGGGGCAACTGTGATTAATGAGACCCCAAAGGAAAGGACCAGTTTACAAAATATATCGGTGTTCTAAATGCTAGCAATCCTCCTTACACCAGGATTGTCCTCTACAGCCAAACTGACAATCCATTAACTTGCTATTATTGAGAGCTACTCATTTTGCTGGGGTGCAAGGATAGGAAAACGAACAATCCTGACCAGAAGGAGCTTATATTCTAGGAGGGCAGGCAGCCAATGAAACAGACAATTATAATATAGTGTAGTCTGTGACATGATAAGTGATATACCCAAGTGACAGTCTATCTTCCATTGATACCTTTAAGACTATGGCATGAGCTGGGGGACAATGGGGGAATAAGGACACATATGTAGTACCTTTTTTGTTTCTCCTTTGTAAGGCTTTCCACTTTGGTTTGTGTTGTACTATAAAAACCACAGAGTTAAAAACCTTTAGCAAACCAGTATTTACCATGTGAAATATTTTATGGTTTGCTGGGGAATCCTCAAAACCATAGAATTAAATGATTCATTTTCTTAGAACTTCAAGTCTACCATATTTTTATGGTAATGGCTTTATTTTAATATTAAAGCAATCACTAATCTATATTATAAAAGGCCTGTGGCCATAACGTTGTAATGACCAAATGACCAGTCACCAGGAGGTGCATGAAGCACCTCTCGGGTCCTCCCCCAACCCCCCACCCTCCCACCGGGATGCCGGCAGCGTCGGCTGAGCATCGCGGGGCATCACAGGGCAGCGGACATGGCCCTGATGGCAGGCTAGGCCTAGGGGACCCTACACGTGCATGATTTAATCATGCACTGGGCCTCTAGTATATTATAGAATAGAATGCAAAATTAATGATCAAATTTTTAAATGTCACTAGAGAACTCAAAGGTATTCTGTGCTTAAAGCAAAGGGTTTTAGGACATACAAAAGGCCAAGAGACATATGAAAACATGCTCAAAGTCACTAATCATCCAAGAGATGCAAATCAAAATGACAATGAGGTACCATCTCACACCTATCAGAATGCCTATCATCAACAAATCAACAAACGACAAGTACTGGTGAAGATTCAGAGAAAAAGGAACCCTCTTGCACTGCTGGTGGGAATGAAGACTGGTGCAGCCACTGTGGAGAACAGTATGGAGTTTCCTCAAAAAACTAAAAATGGAACTCCCATTTAACCCAGGGATCCCACTCCTAGGAATATATCCTAAGAAACTAGAAACACCAATCAGAAAGGATATATGCACCCCTATGTTCATAGCAGCATAATTTACTAGTACAATAGCTAAGATTTGGAAACAGCCTAAGCGCCCATCAGCAGATGAGTGGTACATCTACACAATGGAATACTACGCTGCTGTAAAAAGGAAGGAACTCCTATCATTTGCAACAGCATGGATGGACCTGGAGAGCATTATGCTAAGCAAAATAAGTCAGTTGGAAAAAGATAAATATCACATGATCTCACTCATTTGTGAAATATAATGAAGAAGATAAACTGATGAACAAAAACAGATCCAGAAACAGAATCATCGATCAAACCTCAGAGGGAAGGCAGGAGAGGGTGGGTGGAAATTACTCTATTTATCTAGGAGTGATTTTCTGGGTCATAGGATATGCACATTTAACACTATAAAATAGTGCCAACTCATTTTCCCAAACTATTTATACCATTTCCTGTCCAAAATACATGATGTCTTATTGCTTCATATCCTGTACAATTTTCATTATTGTCTGGCCTTTTAATTTTGAATCTTTAGAGTTGAAAATGGTATCTGATTGAGATTTCAACTTGCATTTCCTCAGTGTCCTATGAAATTGAGTTTTTTTCATGTCTCTGAGTTTTCTCTTCTGTGAAATAACTATTAAGGTAAGCTTTCCCCCCACATTTTTATTGTTATTTATCATTTTCTTATTGATTTTCAGAGGTTTTGGGTTATATAATCTATTTTGGTTAAACATGCTGCATAGAAAATTAATATCAATGTTTACTATTTAACAACCTTTTTTTTTTTTTTACTGTAGTCTGCAATTTGGGGTTTTTAACATAACAAAATCCTTCCCTATTTCTAACTGAGAGTAAATAAGGTAAGCAATTGTTTCTCCTTTAAGGATCCAATATAATAAGAAATAGATGGAAGCTCTCTTGTCTAATTTTTATTTAACAGACTAGCCTGAATAACCAACACTCTTATTTTCTCTATAAAAATAAATTGAACCCTCCATATCAGTAGATTACTTCTTAGCTGTGGTAGACTGAAAAAATGATCACAGACTCCCCTCTTCCCTGCATGAACTCCTCTTTGCAATGTGATATTACTGCCTCTACCAGCATGGGATGGTGGCTATCTTTTCACTACTTTCATTTGGGAATGGCCATATGACTTGCCTTAATCAATGGGACTTTAGCAAATGTATGCAAGCAGAGGCTTGAAAATTGCTTATGGCTTTGGGGCTTCACTCCTGCTGCTTTAGGGAACCCTAGGCACCTCAGAGTTTTTTGTCATTTCTTTATTCTGCCCTAGTCTTTAGCTTTTCATTTTAGCTTTTCCTTTAACTTTCCTGTTTTTGAAGCTCTCTTGTGCAAGTATAAAAATGTGTGTGTGTCCAAAGTCATCATTTTAAATGCTTTACATATATACAATTCTGTAAGACTCACAGAAAATGTTTGAGACTGGTACTATTATTATACTTGCCCTGTTTAGGTGAAGAAACTGAGGTGCAAAGTGTTCGGGTGAGTTTCTGATGATCAAACAACTAGTAAGATGAAGAGCTGGGGTTCAAACCCAGGCAGTTTGTCTCCATTCTGACCCCAGAGCCCCACTTTCATAACCATAATACCAAAAGCAACAGTTCTGAGGTACAGGGGAAGTGTTTTTTTCAAAGTCCCACAGTTCACTAGTGGAGAACCCCAGGTTTTGTAAGTCATAGTATAAGGCCTGTTCTAATAAACCACACCATGACTCTGTATTTTGAAGTGCCTTCCTATGTTAGGCACCCACATCTTGTAAAACTTCATTACATAACTAATTAGAATCTTCCACAGAGCTTGCTATCATGAAATACCCTTATTTTTGGCAGACATCTCCTACAAAACATATTCATTGATGTTTGAGTATAACATTTGGGTGCTCTATCTATAATAGTTGCAAATTATTGAATATTTAAAAATACTGCATGTTTAATATTTTGTAGATACAATATCCAAATATTTGATAGTATTTTTTCATTTTAATTCAGAAGTTTTAGCTATTATATAGATAATCTTAAATGTTTTTATTTGGGGAGAAGCTACATAGACTTCTATTTATTTGATTACTATATACATACATATATATATACATGTATGTGTGTATATATATATATATGTGTATATATACATACATATATATATACACACACACATATATGTATACACACACACACACACACACACACACACACACACACTAGAGGCTCAGTGCACAAAATTTGTGCACTGGGGCAGGGGGTGTCCCTCAGCCCAGCCTTCACCCTCTCTAATCTGGGACCCCTTGGGGGATGTCCGACTGCCAGTTTAGGCCCGATCCCTGTGGACATCCCTCTCACAATCTGGGACTGCTGGCTCCTAACCGCTTGCCTGCCTGCCTGCCTGATTGCCCCTAACTGCTTCTGCTTACCAGCCTGATCACCCCCTAACAACTCCCTGCCAGCCTGATCAATGCCTAACTGCTCCCCTTACAGCCGATTGCCCCCAACTGCCCTCCCCTGCTGGCCCGATCACCCTCAACTGCCCTCCCCTGCCAGCCCAGTTATCCCTAACTGCCCACCCCTGCCGGCCCGGTCACCCCCAAGTGCCTTTTCCTGCAGGCCTGGTCACCCCCAACTGCCCTCCCCTGCTGGCCTGGTTTCCCCCAACTGCCCTCCCCTGCTGGCCATCTTGTGGTGGCCATCTTGTGACCACATGGGGGCAGCCATCTTGTGTGAGGGCATGACGGTCAATTTGCATTTTACCTCTTTATTATATAGGATACATATCTATAATAAAAAAACATAATATGCTAATTAGACTGGACAACCTTCCAGACAAAGCCAGGGCTTTGAGGAAGCCCTGGTCCCAGGTGCCTGCCGGCAGCTGGAGGGAAGCCCGGGTCCCAGTGCCAAAGGGAAGCTAGTGCTGACAGCCAGGGGAAGGAATTTTGTGCTTCAGGCCTCTAGTATATGTATATATATCAAAAATAGCTGTGGTGTTTTTTTATTTAGAATACATATTGAAATTCATGAAACACAGAGATTGAGATTTCACAATCTTCCCATAACCTTGAGTACTATTAGCTTCTCAGGGAAATGTAACCAGCTTAGACGCCTAGAAAATATTTTTAAAGCACTAGTCATCTTTTGTTTTGAAACTCAGCATCAAATACTAAACATCACTTCCTTCTTTACCAGTGTACAGCAAATGATAGAAAAGGAATGAGGTAACTCTATGAGGTTATTAAACCAATGAAGCAAGGAAGTTCATGAAAGAGTAATTTGAAATTAAAATTTGGCCAGAATACCATTTCTCACATTTCTCTAATAATAAGGTTATGTATTTGTACACAAAGTAGAACACCCATTGTGGTAATCATCTAGATAATTTAGGCTAAGGGGCACTTTCACTGATAATAACCACACAATTATCGTCTCTTTTTGGTTTGGCTAGAATTATTCAGGCAGCTGCATCAATTTTCCTCTCCACTTTTCATCTATAGAGACTACTCAAAGTAAAAGGAAAAAACATAGTTGGAATTTTAGATCCACAGCTCCACAGTTTATTTAAAACATGAAACTTGTTAGACTGGAGAAGTCATCTCAAAAGGGAGCTCATTCTACAATGACCCAAACAGTGTTAATTTCTAGCATCCTGCTAAAAGAATGACTTAGTTCAATCCTAGTTAGCATTCACAATGTTCTATCTTTACCCAACTTACCAAAGGTTGGCAAAGAAAAATAATTATAAAACATCTACTAGGTCAAGGACTATGGATGGCTTGTACACGAGTGGAGTTTACTTCTTTTCATGCCATGCTTTCTTTTTAAAAATCCTCTACATGTCAGATACTATTCCATCTACAGTTAGATAAGGTCAGATTAGATAAGAAATTTGCCCAACAGCAAACATTTAGGACATAAAGAATCAGATCGTTCTTTTGATATCCACTATGGAGACACAGGCAAGAAACATTTATATTCCGGGAATTGAAAAGTAGCACCTTTTAGTAGTTTTCTTAGTGCAACAGATTCTAAAATACAGGAAATCTCTGAATAAGCAATATCAAAAAGATTTGGAAAGCGTCTTGTTAAGTTCAGCCCCTCAATATCTTGCTAGTCTTAGAAGTCTTAATTACTTTTGAAAGTCACTTAGTTTGACTCAGCAGATCAAGGGAAAATTAAGAGGAAAAAAATAAGAAAGGATAATAAAGGAATATTTGACAATCGTTATATGTCGTAAAATCTAACAGGTGATTGTTGGTTTTGTTCCCATTTTGTGCTAGACACAAATAAATAACATCATCATGTAGTAAAATAAGCCTAATGTTTGGAATGGTCTTTTGTGTTTTTTTTTTTAATTAGGAGCTTAATAAAAGCCTAATCCTCAATTTGAAATATACTAGATATAGTTGTCTAAACAGTTAAGTTAAGCATGATAACATACATAGTAAATTCCAACTAACATGGAGGTAAGAACCCAAAGCAATTCTGAAATTGAAATGTTCCATGTGTGATTTGATGTTCATCTTGGTTAAGAATTACTGGTTGATGTTCAACCTCAATTTGCTAGAGTAGTCAGTGTTGTTCGTGACTCTGGTCTAGATACTCCTTTTCATCACACATGTGCTGCTTTAATACTGGTTCTACATCAGCCCCTCATCTGCCTTGACCACTTCTACATATGATTACACCAGCATTCCAATTATTCACACAGGCATAATGAAAGGGAGGAATGGAAAGCCTGCTATAGGCCTGGATTTAAGTTGAGAAGTGAGAATGGTAGGATGGCCTCTGCCAGCAGAGGCCCAGAGCCTGATGGGTTCCCTATGTTTGTCATGTTTCATGTCATACGCCAATCCCCTATAGTTCTGATGAGTTGCTTACATGTCCTCCCAGTACTCTCTCATGTCTCTCCCCAGGTTGATTACTGTGATGACTAGGAGAGACTCCAATATGTAATGAACTCTGATATTTATATTATTACTAAAACCAAAACCATTATTTTGGGCAGCGGAACTCTAAAAGTTCAATTGGTTCTTTCTAATAATGCCATAGTAGGCCAGAGGTTCTACGAGGATACTAGAGGCCTGGTGCATGAAATTCGTGCATGGGGGATGGGGGTATCCCTCAGCCCAGCCTGCACCCTCTCCAGTCTGGGACCCCTCAAGGGATGTCCGACTGCCCGTTTAGGCCCGATCCTGATAGGGCCTAAACGGGCAGTCAGACATCCCTCTCACAATCCAAGACTGCTTGCTCCCAACTGCTCACCTGCCTGCTTTCCTTCCTGATTGCCCCTAACCGCTTCTGCCTGCCAACCTGATCACCCCCTCACTGCTCCCCTGCCAGCCTGATTGCCCCTAACTGCCCTCCCCTGCAGGCCTGGTCCCCCCCAACTGCTCTCCCCCACAGGCCTGGGTCCCCCCCAACTTCCCTCCCTGCAGGCCCGGTCGCCCCCAGCTTCCCTCCTCTGCTGGCCTGGTCACCCCTAACTGCCCTCCCCTGTAGGCTTGATCACCTCCAACTGCCCTCCCTTGCAAGCCTGGTCCCTCCCAACTGCCCTCCCCTTCTGGCCTAATTGCCCACAACTGCCCTCTCTTGTAGGCCTGGTCCTTCCCAACTGCCCTCCCCTGCTGGCCATCTTGTGATGGCCATCTTGTGTCCACATGGGGGCAACCATCTTTGACCATATGGGGACAGCCATCTTGTGTGTTGGAGTGATGGTCAATTTGCATATTACCCTTTTATTAGATAGGATAGTGGACATTTTGTCATGACCATGGGGAACAACCACTGTTCATCATACTTTAAAATGTTTATAGGGAAACATCATTGTAGCTCTGCTTTATGACATGGAGCTTTGGGTTTCCAGACTTGTATTTCCCTGTATGTTTGAGATTGGAAGTGTGGTTTGTTTTATTAGCAAATGTTGTGCTAGTCCACCCACTGTGGACCAGTTCACCTATAGACAGAGGAAAAGTTCCCACATTTTAGAAATTTCTACAAAAGGACATCAACTCTACCCTCCAGACCGTTGATAGGCAAAACATATAGGTTGACCCTTGATCAACTACAGGGAACACCTGCACTTCATATTCTTTCCAGAGTGCAACCCCAGATATGCTGCCATTTAATTATCATAAAGAATTTATTTATAAATTATAGTAATACCTTCTATGGAAGATTTCCTGAAGGACATGAAATCCTACCTTTGCAAATATATGTATATATGTAATATACTAGAGGCCCAGTGCATGAAATTCATGCATGGGTAGGGTCCCTAGGCCTGGCCTGCAATCAGGGCTGATCTGTGGGGTGACCAGTATGGAGATCGGGGGAGCCCTGCTCACACCCACCTTGGCTGGCCTGGGGCCTATGGGCGGGGGGCAGCTCCTGAGTTGAGTGTCTGTCCCCTGGTGGTCAGTGCACATCACAGCGACTGGTCATTCTGCCGGTCGTTCTGCCATTTGGTCAATTTGGATATTAGGCTTTTATTATATAGGATATTCTTTACTTTGTTTTTTCTTGTATCAAGCCATATCTTGAGAAGCTACTTATATGTACCATACTTTTTTTTTTTTTTCAGAGAGGAAGGGAGAGGGAGAAAGAGATTGAAACATTAATGATGAGAGAGAATCATTGATCAGCTGCCTCCTGCATGCCCCCTACTAGGGATTGAACCCACAACCTGAACATGTTCCCTTGACTGGAATTGAATCCAGGACCATTCAGTCTGCAGGCTGACACTCTATCCACTGAGCCTAACCAGCGAGGGCTGTACCATACTTTTTACTCCCTTGTAGGATTTCTCATATGAGTGCATTTTAGGTTGTTCAATTAGCCACTTACATCACTTCTTCAAATAATGACAAAAATCAGCAATGCTCTTAGGTAAGCTCAAGTAATAATCACAAAGCCAAGTCTTTCAGGAAAAGCAGAATCACAGTAGAGTCAGGCCCCAGGGAAATTTGCTATGTCATTCAGAAACCACCACAGCTCAGTGATCAGCTCTCAAACCCCAGCTCAGCTGCAGAAGCTTCGTGATAGCATTTCTGACCTGAAGAAACCATCACCTCATCCTTCACTCTGTGTTTTCTTTTTGCTTTGTGCCTATTTATTGTCTCAGCTGCCTCTTGGCCTTTACAACCTAACTTTTCTCTCTGTGCCCTTTGGTTCCTACTCACACTTCCAAATAATTGCCTCCCTCTGCGCATCTCTTATCTTCAAACACTCCAAAAGAAAACATCCAATTGTTTCCTCTCAACTTCCATCATCCCTTCTAAGCAAAGCCTCTTTTGTCAGATGGCCTTGTAGGCCACTAGCTAGTTTGTAAACATTAGCTACTCTAAAGTCAGGTGCCCCTCCTGTCCAGAGACCAATTAGTTGTAGCCATAATGTTTGTAATTGGGAGGTTTGGGTTACTGAGTGTGTGTGTGTGTGTGTGTGTGTGTGTGTGTGTGTGTGTGTGTGTGTGTGTTCTTTGGAAGGAAAGCTGTATGGTACAGAGCACAGTTATTTGTGGTCCAGCCAACTCTGGCTACTTTCCTTTCCTTAGAGATCTGTGGCCATTTTAAGAACTTTGAGTTTTGTCTGTGCTGTTTTGCACTGAGAAATAGCATACAAAATATTCATGAGATTTGATATTGCACTTATTTTAGAAACGTTGTTGAAAATGCACCATGACCTGATAGCATGTACAATTCACACATATCCATAAGGGAAATTGCTCTTACATCTCAATGCAAGCAAAAGCTTGACTGATCAGTACTTTCCTTTGGCTCTGCTCTTAAGTACACCATGAATTTTGTAAACATACTCTTTGAACTGGCTACTAAAAAATTCAAGGTCAAATCTGTGGAATACTTCTGCTGGAAATAATATAGGACTTTATCTAAAGCTCCGCTACCCAGAGTTTCATCTTATTCTCTTTTTCTGTATTGATTCTATTTCACTTATCTATCCTCATTCATTTTATTTTTATCTTTATCACTTACCACATCAAATCTTAATTTCAGAAGAGATGAGATACAAAAATGACAAAAGCAGTAACTATCTATTAACAAAATTATTTGTTTCTCTAAACTGAATGTTTCAAGGAAAGTGATCATATCATCACCTTTGTACTTACATAATTTAGTCCAGTTGTGGTCCACAATAAGCACTTATTGAGTTTGTTGAATGAATAATGGGCCCGTCCCTTCGATATGCCCGTCCCTTCGATAGCTCAGCTGGTAGAGCGGAGAACTGTAGTTGATTTCTGAATGAATCAATGGTTCAATGATTTTTACCAAAATATGGGACAATGATAAATATCACACATTAATATTAAATAAAATATGCACTTTGAAATAAGATTATTTTAAGGAAACTGTAATATATCTTCTTAGTAATAATTTTGTCAGATTTCAAATTCTGATTCACCATGGCTACAATATCTCTTTTCATCAAACAAATGACTATAGTCACTAATAGTATAAAAGTGAGATTCATATAAGTTCATGAAGTTTATGGGGAAAAAAACATGAATGACAGTGAAGACCAAAGTCAATACTTTAAAAAGCAAATTGCAAATTCTTTTAGTAATTACTTTGGCATGACTATTCATCATTGTGCCTGACTCTGAATGAAGTTGTATTTTCGTGTTAGTGTCCTTTGAAATATGGAATTCCATAAGCATTCCATTGTGATGAAAGCTCTTGTGTCCACCCAAACAGAGAAAACACTGTATCGCAAGTTACTTGTGGCAAAGTTTTTGGCAACTACTTAAAGGGAACAAATAAGAGGAATTTAATATAATTCAATCAAAGGCTGTGTAATACACATGAGAGAAAAACAAGGCTGGGACAGAAAATTAGTAAAGTCAGCATTATTACTGAATGCGATCCTTTCCTGTGTATTAGAACTGGCTAGGAGGAATGCATTGTGCTGGCATGATGCAACAGCTAATTGAGATGTGTGGCCACTGAAATTAAAGTAAAAACTTAGCTGTCCTAGACATTAGAGAGTCTGGCATGAGAACGTCACTTCATGTTTCTGGAAGGATAAACAGCCAGCAGAGATTTCTTTCCATTGGCCAAGGAAGCTGAGGAATGCCATCAGTGTCCCAGGGCCTGCTTCTGTGTACCCTGTATCGTTTCAACATGTCACTGGGGATAACATGCTGCACCACATTCAAAGGCTGCCTGGAGAGAAGAGCAAGCTATTTCCATGGCAGTACCCCCACCCCCACCCCCCCTCCCCCATGGCCCAGCACTAACCGCTTTCTTACACTCAAAGATAAAGGCCCTTGACCTTTTTACTTAAACTGAAGTGCAGGATCATAGGAACTGATAGGACTGGAAGCAGTGACACAGCCTTTTGGTTTTGGTTCTTATTCCCAACCTTTTAAAAGGGAAGCATCATTGAGGGTAAAATTTGGACTCGTAAAACTCTGCATCAATTAGATACTGACTCTGGACTATTAAAACAAAGCCCTTTGACGAGCAGACATCAGATACCTTTCAGAGGGGGGAGCCGGGCTGTTATTCTTACAGCCCCGGGAAGGAGCACTCTCCTCTCTTTGGCTGCAGCCTTTGTTTCCAGCTCTGCTTTTTCAATGGTTGTCATGGAATCGACTTATTAACATATGAAAAGCCATACACAACACTTTTCCCTTTACCCCTACCTCCCTCACAACCAAAAGCCTGTTGCTAAAGCCTCAGTCCTTAATATTCATGTAAAGGGGAGGGTGGGGTGTGAGAACAGAAATAAAATTGTGGGTGAAAAAACAAAGATGTTTTTAACTTGCATCCTCTGGGGCCAAAAAAAAAAAAAAGTTGATTTTTAGATTTAGAATTGTCTCAATTTCTGTCTTTTTTTTACCGAATCTTTCCCCAGATTATGGTAACTGTAGTCTCCTATCCTGTTACAACTAATTTATTCACCAGCATTGATTTTAATTACTCCTGAGTCAGAGGATAGACATGCATACTTCTCAACGTGCTATGTCAACAGCTTTTGCTCAATTTAGGGTTAATTTTAATGACTAATTCTCATGTTTTCTTTAAAATTTTTGCTTTAGTCCAGACTTGGCATATATATATATATATATATATATATATATATATTTTTTTTTTTTTTTTTAAGTGATCTTATTGGTTATCTGGACCACAGCTCATGAAAAAGGGTAGGATTGTGTTTGCTTTTGGGATTTGTCTTAGCCCATATCAATAAGCTACCTCTTGTCTCCTTTTGTGTATGTAGTCAAAGTGATATATTGTTTTCCTGGGTAAAAATAAATCTTGCCAACTCCCCCCAAATTCTTATGTAACTGACTTGGAAAGATTATGAGAATACTAACAGAGAGAGAGGAGACTTCTTATAACAAAAACAACAAAAATCTCATGGAGCACACTATGTTCCCTATATTGCAGTCACATAGACTAAACCCCAAATTCCACCTGCAAAATATTCTTGCATAGCATATAGACTTACCACTTTCTGGCTTCCAGGCAATTTCTCAACTCAATAACTTTTAGTGAACACCTAGGATGAAGAAGATGATGATGAGAGTTAAACAATTAGAGCCAGGTGCTAAATGGTAAGAACATTTTATGATTGGCTTATTTAACATTCAAAATAATCTTGGGAACAAAAGTTGACCACTTACTCAATTTGAGGACTTTTTACTCAACTGGGAAAGTTCTTTTAGGGAAAGAAATTCTGGTAAAGTATACTCTGTCCAAAACTGACCAAATTGGTTGGGATAAGCCACCTGTATAGTCCACAGATAATTTTAAACTAGATTCCTTTCAGTGGCAAACAATCAATTCAAACAAATAAGAAAACAAAGGGGGAAGATAGTTATTGACTCTTGTTACTAGAAAATCCAAGAGAGGAACTGACTTTAAGCATGACTAAGTCTGGGGATCAATAAACATCCAATATTTATCTGACCCTACCCCTCCTTATTCCTCCCTTCCTTCATCTCTTGGCCTTACTTTCCTTGAAAGGACTGCCTTATACTCTATTACAATGAAGACTCCCCATCAGTAGCCCAAGAACATGGCTGAAAGAAGATCCAGATTCACAATCACTCTGTTCAGTAACCCCAATGGAAAGAGGTTGATTTCTCTTGATTCCAGTGTAACAAAACCAGGGAAAGATTCTCTGGCCCTATTTAGCTCATACACCCACATTTTAACCATATCTCTATAGCCAGGGGACTATTTGACCAGTCTTGTTCCCACCCACTCCTGTGCTGCAGGTGCAGGAATGATTATACAATAGAAGAGATAAGAAAGCTTCCTGTGAATGGATAAAAGCAATAGCTAACTATAGTCCATACAGGCCTTTATTCCTCCCTGGTTGAAATGAAATACAGGGTGACGCAAAAGTAGGTTTACAGTTGTTTGTTTGTTTAACATATCTTTATTGATTTCAGAGAGGAAGGAAGAGGGAAAGAGAGATAGAAACATCAATGATGAGAGAGAATCATTGATCTGCTGCCTCCTGCATGCCCCACACTGGGGATGGAGCCCACAACGTGGGCATGTGTCCTGACTGGGAATCAATCTGTGACCTCCTGGTTTGTAAGTCAACGCATAACCACTGAATCACACTGGCTAGGGAGTTCTTCATGTGGAAAACATACAATAATTAATAAATTCTGTATTTTGCATACTCACGACTGTAAACCTACTTTTGCCCCACCCTGTATAACTCAATTGAAAATAGGCTTTCCAATAACCAGCTTCCCTAATTATCTAAACTAATAAAGGTGGTAGAGGAGTGAAAGTGAATAATAAGAAAATGTCCTTCAATAGAAATTTATCTAGCACTATAAAATGTGAAGTCCTGTACAAGTTATAATGGACCAGTTGATGGGGAGACACAGTGGAGGCCCAATTTTATTGAATAAAGCACTTTAAAAATAAAAATCAATTAAGACATATTTACTTAGTTCATACCATGTGATACACACTGTGCTTCATGCACTGGGAGAGAGAAAATTAGAGTCATCCAAACTATCAGATGATAGACATAACACATAATAACTACTCAACACAGCCTGGAGGGTGAACTGAGAAATAAAATTGGTTTTTGTCCACCAGAACAATCAATAAAAAAGTAATAAGGCAGTGAGTTAGCCTGTGTCTAAATAAAGGAAGCCTTGAGCTTTGGATACTTCCTCCCCTACTGCCTTCTGACATCCCTGAATTGTGATACCCTACAAACCCCGCCGGAATAGCAGAGAAGATGCAGAATTTGGCTTAACTAGGATTGGCAGAAGGAATCTGTAAAACGCCATGCTTGTCTCCTGCCTGCTTGTTACCAATCCACAGGACTTAAAACAGATGTTTAAATGCCCATGTGATTTTTAAAACTATCAGGATTTCTTTGCAGCCTCCATGTTACTGTGATTTTCACCTATCAAGCATCTGGGAGAAAGATGTTATATAAGGGGAGCTCATTGCCCGCTTTATGGCAGTTCATCACCCTACTAGTCACCACACAAACAGAAATGAATGGAAAGCATGGATGTAAAAATCTAAAACATCTCATGTGTGAGTCTGTATATAAGCCATTTTGTCACACATAAACAGGCCTTTGCAGACAGTAAGAGCCACCATTCTTCGTAGCATCATTATTTGGAGAGCGGTCAAAGGCTTAAGGAGTCTCTGCAATTTTGATTCACCTTAGTCACTTGTCCATCCATTGTTGTTGTTGTTTTGCTATATATATTGAAACATTTGCAAGAGCTCCCAATGATAACCAGGTACCACAATATTCTACTTACTTTTAAAATTACAACATTGGTTTTGAAAGTCTTACCAAAAATAGCTCATTCAACCAACTTAAAGATGTTCCTATACTCAGTGGATTATAGTTCACTAAAGAGATTCATTATAAATTCACATTTCTCTTAAAAATTTACAAAGTGTCTTTAAACACATATTTCTAATTTTGTACCCCACATATGGAATCCCTCCTTTGGAATCAAATATACCTCTTTCCTTCTTCAAAAGCCAGTTTTTAATACATTTGCATGAGGAACCTTCCCTTATTATAACTACCTAATCTTGATCAATCTATCACTTTAGCCTCTATAGAGATTTGCAAGAATTGGGAGATAGCCAATCCAGAAATAAATATTGGGCAGCTTAGCACTGCAAAGTATGTGGGGAAATACAGAAAAAGGTATTAAGACATGATCTTTCCCACCTAAGAAGCTTACTGTCTTGCTGAAGAGACAAGATTTATGCATGGGGAATATCTTAAAACGAAACAATATATGATAAACTTGCTAAACTATAGGACTCAAATACAAGTAGAAGTGGTCTATCATTTCAAGGACCATCTACTGTGTGCCAAGCAATGATAGATTCCGGGATTTTTAAGGCGACTAAAGCACAAAAGCATCCTTGGCAGGACTCACCGTCCATGAAGGAAATAAGCACATGTGTAGGTGATAATGAGCATATTGAATGGAAATGCAGAATCTTTGTATAGGTTTCTGGAAGCACAGAGAAAGGGAACTCAACCCCAGCAAGGGCAGTGTTTCTCAGCTTCAGCACCACTGATATTTTGTTTTCAGTAACTATTAGCTGTAGGCTGGTTAACAGCATCCCTTGTCTCTGCCCACTAGATGCTAGTAACACCACCCCCTATGTCCCCATCCCACTCCCACTCTCACTCCAGTAGTGATGATCAAAAGAGTCTCCAGACATTAACAAATGTCCCCAAGGGTGAAAAATTGTTCCTAGTGGAGAATCATTGTTCTAGAAGAATCCAGAAAAGTATTATGGAATAAGTAGGATTTTGCCAGGTCACAATTGCAGGTGGGAGGTGAGAAACAGTGGAGGTGAGAAAAAGAACACTGTGTGCAAAAGCAAAGTGCTATATTGTCAGGGTATAAAAAGAGCAAGATTCTCTACTTCAAATCCTTTTAGAATAATGAGGCACATAAATAGAGCAAAAAAATAGTACCCATACATATTTGCAGAAGAGCAGAGGCCAATGTACGAGGCCCAGAGGGTGCTGGGATCCACTAGGCTTTGCCATTTTCAAGGTGTGCTGGGAAAACCAGACTGCAAACTGGAAGCATTCTATGCAAGCAGGCCTGGAAATTTGCCAAAAGGGATCTTAGAGGTAAGAGACCTAAATCTCAAAGGCTCCAGTACTTTATTATTTTCTCATTCTAAACAAATATTCACTTTTGTATCTAATTTTGTAGCCTTTATCATAAAGATAATTCTCCAAATTGTGTTAAATTCCATTCCCCTGAGCCTAAATCTGCCCTGCTGAGGAGAGAGACTTGAAAGAAATAACTTTGCCACAAAGATGGCCTTGACCTGTATAGGCTTTGAATAGAAGGCCTCCCTGCTGTGCAGAAAAAGAAATTCTATTCCAAGTGGGGGAGTTTTGTCTCTGGGATGACTTAAATGCAGACTTTCCCAGAAACAGAGGTAGACTAGATGGCCATGAAAGTTCCTGTTCTATCTTGTGATCTTGTGATTTTGAAGTATCATATACTTGCATGGTGCAAGTACACAGTAATGTTGGCCCTAAGAGATTTCAAGGAGGGATAACTAAATTACGCTGTCAGACAATGACAAGGCCAATTAGTATTCTACAATTGGAGCCTGTTTTGATTGGTTGCTGTAGTGGCCGTTTAATTTTATATATTTTGAATTTCAACCCACATGGAGCACAGTGGAGATTCTGCCTACCTCTGGCCGAACCTATGTAGACCAATCTCACTCAATGCTCCAGGCACAGAGCTGCTTGTTAGCTACAGGACAGCATCCTCATTATCCTGGAGATGAATATCCCCTGGGCCACAGTGGTTCTAAGTTATTTGGTGTAGGTACAAGGGCTAATGCCCTGGGGTATGAAAAGCAAAATCATTACGCTGGACTCACTGGTTCTCAACCTTGGCTGCACACAGAATCACCTGGGGAGCTTTTAAAAAATACTTGTGCCTGGACCTCACCCTAAACCAATTAAATCAGAATCCCTAAGAATGTAGTCATGAGGAATCATTCCCAAGCGATGTCACTATTGAACTGAGAACCGTGGCAGCTAGACATCTGTCCTCATTTAGCATACGAAGCAAGGAGTACCTTGCCCTGTTGTACCTCTGTCTGCAGACACAGTAGCAAGTATCCACTTTCTAAGTGAAACATCCTCTTGTAAAGGACCTATTTTATATATACTACCCATAAATCCAAGCAAAAGGGCCCTTCATCTTACAAGGCCCAGCATTGTCTTCTTTCAACAGCGCCTCTCTTCATGTGAAAAAGAGACAACATGAATTCCCACAACCATGCTTTGAATGCTCAGGACCCTGGAATTCCCTTTCCAAACAGCCAGTTATCAATCAGCCAACCTGTGTGAGTCCTCATTCCTGGGTCTGTCCACCTGAGTGCCAACTGGGCACACCTCTAGGTCAAGGAAGGGTGCAGTGGTGGGGTGGAGCTGTTGGTGGAAGTGTCCGTTGGTGGAAGTGTCCAAGTGAAACTTGGACAGATGGGGTAGAGTGTCCTCCATGAGTCTGAGAGGCCACTCCTAGTGCAGGTGGAACCAGGGTGTGAAGAGAAGGAGGCGGACCTAAGTCCAAGGACAGTGGACTTGGGAGTGAGAGGCCAGCTATCCCTGGCCATCATCGTCCAGAGGTAATACCAAGGAGTCAGAGAACTCCAAATTTGAACCTGGCCTCTATATTATTAATAAAATTACATTTGTCATGGAGGGTAGAACATGTTTTATGTTTATTTAAGAATGTTCAAGTTTGAATTATAACTTTTAAGTATTTGAGCATATGACATGTGGGCCTCCATTTGCACAATGACCCTGGACCCACGAGTGTTGGAGGTGGATACATCTCTGCCCCACTTCCCTCCAGGATGTTTTCTTATTTGACATCAGAAGCCATGGAAGCTCTCCAAGGCTGTTTAAATGCAATGAGAATGTGGTCCATCAAAAAATTCACTCTGGTTTTACTGCACATAAGAGGTTGTTAACTCTGGCAGCCTAACCAGATTCCTCTATGTTCTCATTGTCTCTTCGGCCTCCCCAGCCAAATCCTGGTGGGGTAATGGGTCTGTGCCTATGAGATTTGAGGGAAGGGCTGTAGGAAGTGTAATCAAGCAAATCAGAGTGTTGAGCTGAGAGACAGAGGCCTCTGCGCCTGTGACTTCATTTTCAAATCACTTCATTTTGGGTTTGTTTCTTGTTTTGGTTTGTTTGGGGTTGTTGGCAGTGGGAAAGAAAAGGAGTGGTCTTTGCTTTTCCTCTTGTAAAACCTGGAGCTTAACTACTCTGGACCCCTAGGGACACTATAAGGAGGATCTCAGAGAACAGGGACTGTTCAGGGCCTTCATGTAAAAATGCATAAGAAATCATCATTTCCCCCCATTCGTCAACCTGGCAGGATTTATTAGGGCTTTAGAAGGGAAATGTGGCTACGCTTTAAAAGAAGCTACAATAGGGAATTGGTGGGAATTGAGCAGAGAAGGCCAAGGGCAGAATTCACCTCACACTTTATAAATCTGGCATTGGTGTGTGTGAACTGCTTCATGAACTGGCCCGTCTCAGGCAAGGAGGAAGCTCAGAGCAAACGGAGAGTCTTCTCAGGAAGTCGTCCTCCCAGTGGATTAACCAGGCCCCCGCGGGGAAACCCTGGAGTCCAGGCCAATGCTATGGAGACCACTGAAAGGGCCTCTGCAGCTGCCAAGGCGGCTCACGGACACTGCACGTCCTGGGGGTGGCTTGGCCCTGAGAGGAAATAAAAGTCCCTGAGCCCAAGCCTCTGGTGGCACAGGCCCCGGGAACAGTCTGGGCCCCTCCAGGGTTAAGGTGGCCCCGAGATGTTGCTGGGATTTCAGTGAGAACAGGCAGGCAGGAAGGAGGCTGCTGTGGGAAGTGGCCCTCACACAGATGTTAGCATAAAAGAGCCTGTTTGCTTGGTGATTGGTATCATGAAATAAGAGGCTCAGGTTTCATCTGCTTAGGAAAGAATGGCTATTGTCCCCACAGGCAGTCTTGGCTGTGGCAGTGAGAATGTGCTGGGCTCATTGGCTTCCCAGGTGCCTGGCTCAGGAGGGTGGGATTCCAGGTTCAGTTTGAGTTCTCTCTCCCTGGTGCCATGATTGGCAGAGGAGTTGCTCATCAGCCAGACTCACCTCAGGTTCTGGTTTACTATGTATGTATCACTACAGGAAGGTCCCTGACACCATGTCCTCCCAATGGAGGAGCTGGGGTGGGCAGGACCGGCTTAGAGCTTCTTTTCTGAGGGGGGAGGGGAACAGGGAAGGAATCAATACCCTCTTTTCATCACAGTGGACCTGCCTGTGGCCACACTGTGTGTACTGTGGAAAGATTCCTTTCTGTGCCTGAAGCTTGGAATCCCTGGCTTGTTGAATCATTCTACCATTTCCTCCAGAGACGCAGTCATGTAGTGGAAAAGACGTGAATGGTGAACCAAGAGCTCTTGGTGTAAATGCTGTTTTTTTTTCATTTCCTAGCTGTGTGACCTTGGATAGTTATTTAAGTCTCTACATCCCAGTTTCTAGCATGTAAAATGAGGACAATAATATCTGCACCACAGAAATATCAGGCCAAATAATGTAAATAACTCATGATAGGCTCTCGGTATAAGGAAGCTTGTACTGACAGGAAATGTGCTTTTCAAAGGTGCCCATCCCACCTGCCTCATTACAAAGTCCGGGAGCTCCACAGGAGCATGTGGGGGGATTCTGCTCAGAGCTCCGATGCAGCTTCCACTGTCCAAACCCGGACCTCTAGATGCTCCCATTGCAAATGATATTGTCAGGGTCAAGCTGTCAGGTGAAATGATTTCAGAAAACAATCTGAGGGGCTCCTTCTCTCTCTCTCCTTCCTGCCATCTCATCCCCCGCTCCATGTCTGCCACACAATGTGGTCAGAAATTGAGTTGGGGAAATAGTGTTTGCGAAAGGGTGGCTCTTCCAGAAGTAGTGATGGGCAAAGGCAGTCGAGGGCCATGACCTTGAGAAGACATTAAAGGCAGTCCTGGAGAGCTCCCTTACTTCCCTTTGAAGTTGAGCAGCTAGACAGTTGCAGAGGGTGCTCTGAGACTAGTGCTCTTACCAGCTCAAGGCTGCCCTGAAGGTGAACCAGGAAAGGGGTGCTTTCCACATGCAAGTCCCAAGGGAGACCCCAGCACCTCATTTTCATTTGCCTGTGAGGACTATCCTCTATGCAGTGTGTTTCAGCTGGGAATGCACACTGTCCTCTCTCTATCCCTTTTTGATCTTTTTTGTGAGACGGATATTGTAGCTCTGCTGCCACAGAATGCCAGTTATTCTCTCTAGGCCCGATTATCACTGATACATGCACTGGTGTGTTTTTTTTTTTTAAAGTCTTAATGCTGCTAAGACCAATGCATGAGTAGTAAAAATTGCATTCCATGCTGAATGGGTGCACTGAGTGTGTGATGGCTGGTCCATGGAGGGGGAGGTAAGGAAGCATATATGTGGAGGAGCTTAGAAAGAGAGAATAGCTGTTTAGAACTGGAAATGGACCCCTTAGAATACACAAGAATCCCAGATATCTTTCATGGCAACGCTGGATTTTTATTGTTTCTTGTCCAATCTAGCTTAGGGATCTAAGCAATTCCTGGAGGTGGACTAGAGGCACCTTCACTGTCCCTTTCCAGAAATGACTTCACACCTTGCAAATGTGGAACATTGGTGTGTTATTAACAGAAATGTATGCTAATGGCCCTACTCTCCACAGATTTAAGTTTACCAAGCATGCTGTCAGAGGAGCCTGAGCGGGGAGGGGAAGAGAAGAGTGGGCAGGACTGTGTGGCTCTTCTGCCTGGGTCCAGGGAAAAGGGTGACCATTCTAGACACTGCAGACGTGTTACTTTTCTAAAGCCTTGGTTGGCACAAGCTAATACGATCTAACTCCTTAATCCAGTTTCTTAAAGCAGCTAGAACATCCATCATCAATGCTTAAAACAAACAGAAACCAAAACCAACAAACAAGTATTAATCCCTCACTTCTTCGGACACTGCACTCTGCAAGGGATAAGATAAACCTTTCAAGCAATGATTCACAGGAATGGGGAGAGAACGACATGTGGTCTCAGTGAGGCCCAGACGATGCGAGTAAACTTGGAGTCTGAGGCAGAACCCCCACACTTCTTCACCCTGGCCTCCCAGCACGAGGTCTCAGCTGGCCCGGAAAACCCCTTCCACAGCCTTGGGGCCATCCTATGTAGCATTATTGTTTACAACATGTTTGTGTGCCCACACAACCACATTAACCTTTTGCACTCGGATGTCGAGTGTGACTCGACATGGTTAGCATTAGAATAAAGGAATCGAGAAAAAAGCAAGCTAGTGCAAAGGGTTAAGGGTGGTGCCAGTCAACTAGGCAACTAATTGTCACTAATCTATTATCGCAGGAATCGATGTGCATTCATCCCATTCCCAGTGCCCTTGAGAGAAAGAAAGAACGCAGAACGCATCCCTTACTAAGACAAGTCTCTTACCGCTAGGTATTTTTGAAAAATGGCATGACGGCCATCAGCTGAAAGCCATGCTCACAGAACGCTGAATTCTGACAATGAAAAGTGTTCAGCACAGTCCTCGTTATAGAAATGCTTTATCTTATTATCTAAATTTTAAATACTTTACCATGACATCAACAAAATGAGGCTTTGAAAAAGTGCAGAAGAAAGTAGTAAAAAACAAACAAAAAACAGAAGAATAAGAAAAGCTTTGCCAACTTTTTTAGCAGAATGTTCTTATTGGGTGCTGAAAGATAATTGATAAGACCTGGTTTGTACATAATCTATCTATATAAAAGCCTAAGCGACCATCACAACCAAACGGATGATCAAATAGGCTGTGTGGGGCAACCAGGCCGGCAGGGGGTTTAGTGAGGGGTGACCAAATGACTGAGCAGCAGGCTGCATGGGGCAACCAGGCCTTCAGGGGGGGCATTTGGGGGCAACCAGACTGGCAGGGGGACAATAAGAGGTGACCAGGCTGGCAGGGGGGCAGTTAGGGGTGACCAGGCAGGCAGGCAGGTGAGCAGTTAGGAGCCAGTGGTCCCGGATTGGAGAGGGTTCAGGCTGGGCTGAGGGGACCCCCCCACACCACCATGCACAAATTTCATGCACCAGGCCTCTAGTAGTTAATAAAAGACAATTTATTTCTCTGCATTCCCACTGAGTATTGGGCTAATATTTTTAAATATCAGGTTGAAAACTATGAAATCAGGCACTGTTCCAAGTTGCCTTAGTGATCTAGTCAGCCCCTGTGCTATTATCTCAAAGAAAATTTTTCATTCTAGAATAAATAACTGAAGTTCTACTGAAGTTGCTCATGAGCCAAATGTAGCAGAACTACTTTCCTAGAAACAACTGGGTATTTCCCCTGGGAAGTACCTACTGATGAAAAACAATAGACTGAAGACTTGATTATATTTCAGTTTTCCTGCTAGTCTTAATTACTAAATCAGTTTGATTACATGATTAATCAGCCTGGCTATAGATTAGTTGAAATGGCAGGGGGAAAGCACATTGATCCTTTTTTTCTAAGTGGTAGTTTATGTCAAGTAAACAAGGTGTTTCCTAAGGATCACCAGGGAATGCTATTTATTGTTCTTTGATAACCTTGTCCAACGATTAAATGCCTTAAAATCCAAACATTATTTTACACATCCAACCTAACCTTTCTTGGTGTAAACCTACTTTCTCTTTGTTCAAGATCACTTTCAAAATATGGGTGTCCTTGCAACTCATTCCCCACTGTGAAAAACTTATCCATCTCATTCAAAATAAAATTTAAACTCCTTAATGTCGCCTAAAGACCCATCCGTGATCGGTCTACTCAACCCCTTCTTTATCTCTCTGATCTCCTCTCCTCTTACTCTGCACTGGTTTACTCTGTTTTAGGCACATTGGCCTCATGGTAAAAACACTAGACACATGCCTGCTCCAGGGCCTTTGCATTTGCTGTTTATTCTGTCTAGAGCCATTTTCCTAGATATATACCTAGCATAATGCTGCAAATAATTCAAGTTTCTGCTATGAGGCCTTCCCTAATATCTCTATATTTTTCTTCCAGAGCCCTGTTAATTTCTTTTTTTAATACGCAATTACCCTGTCTTTTGCTATTGCTATTCTTAATGGTCTTTGTCTTTAGACTAATTTCTCTCATTCATTAAATATTTTTTAACAGATTGAATTTTATCTTAAATAAAAGGTTAATTTTATGGTTGCAAAAGGCCTGGCATGTTTGTGAAGTAATCATTTTTGAGTTTGGAATATAACCTGAAGTCATAGGTTTCAGCAAGACTAATTATGGACAAACAAGCAATTCTAGAGGCTTACACTGAACTGAGCTCAGGAAAAATACCAGGAGTTGAGATATTTACCCAATGCTCATCCATGCTTTGGGGCACAGTGCCCACTGTAGACAGCAGCATGCCAGTCTTGGCCATCACTGCAGTAGCCACCCTGCACCTCGCAGAGTGTCGGGTTGTGATGAATCTGTTATTAACCCTCAGTTCCGTGTTGGTGTCAGTGTCAGTGTGCGCAGTGAGTGCTTCTGTCTTGTCTTGATGTTCTTGGATAGTGTGCTTTGTTTCAGTAAGCATTGTCTTCACTTACTACTCCCATAAAAAAAGATGCTATCTTTCTAGATAGAAGCTAAAATGTCTGCTCAAATCGTGCTTTGATTGTGAGCACCCCACATCTTACTTCTCAGTATTTCTACTTCTCTCCCCACCAAAATAAACACCCCCTGCAGACGTTGAAACAGATAATGAAGTTAATTCATTTTGTTTATCCGCACAAATAGTTTGGGCTTAGTTTGAGACTTGGGCCAAGATTAGGACAGTTCCTATGCTGTCAAACATGGTTAGCCATCCCAAAGGTGAACTGTATTACACTGCTTCCTACACAGCGAGGGGAGAGAGAGAGGTGGGGGCATGTTATGGGAAATACGAGAAAGGCCTTTCTCTTACCTCTGGGGATTGTCAATAGTTGATATGGAAGATTACACTGGAACAAAGATTGCATTGCTGGCTTGTGTAGTTTATGCTCTACTTGTACTACATTATTATAGACTGGTTCTATTGTCTTGGTGGACAATAGCGGGTTTTATTTCAACATTATGTACAGAATGCCTGTATAGTCTCTTTCTTTCCTCCTCCAGATGCAGGAAGATATTTAGTATCATATTTCTAAAGGAGCCATGTCCAAATGAGGAGGTATAAACATTTCCTTTTTTCCCCCTTCTTTCCCCAAGTCAGCTTTCAAAGTGCAGTAATTCTATTGTTTGTTATAGAAGAGTAGATCATAGCACATTAGTGTGCAGTCTTATTGGGCTACTCTGTACAAAGAAAATGAGTGATAAAATAGGATCTTAAAGGGGTGATTTCCATTTCAAACACTTGAAGGCTAAGTCTTTAAGTAATTTAAGGGGAAAATGGTTTCAGCATAAATACTCAGAAAAGTCTGCTGTTAGGCCAATCTCCTCTTTGTTTCCCCACTCCCTTTTCCTTCCTCATCATGTATACACACAGAATCAGAAGGTCTCTATTCCCAAATAGAGATATAAGTACTCAATGTATAACCGATGTATGTTCTTAGTATTTCAGTTAAATCATTGCTTCCTAGTGTTATCTGTACATTCAGTGATGTTGTCAAGATCTGTATCAACTGAACTTTATGTTCTATTTGATTTCTTTATTTTATCTTTAGGGATTATCCTTAGACAGTCCCATGCAGGCAGCAAGTAGATTATGACATAGTCAACACAAAGCCAAGTATTACAAGTATTAGCAGGTCTTTGGTTTAACAAGAAGAAAAAAAATTATTCCAAATCATTCGTGACAACAACCTGTCAACTAATGGTTATTGGCATCAGTTCCACACCAATAGGAATCTCCAATTTGGGGTGTGGTGAAAAGGGAAACTTCATTCAGGGCAAACAGCTCAATAGTGATGGAGCATGGCTGTGAGAACCACACCACTGTGGAACAGGTCAGTAGTGTTGAGCTCAATTATAAAGTAACAGGGAAATGAAACAGCATGGCTGTGAGGCCCTGGAGCAAGGCGGCCCTGGGGCCAGGCCCCTCTCAGGCCAAACAACTCTGCTCTGCTCCACTCTGCCCTGCCCTGCTCTACTCTGCCTGCTGTCTCTGCTGTGGTTCAGGGAGATGTCTCTAGTGTTTCAGCTCTAGCTAGGGAAACACAGCCTTCAATCTTCAGTAAAAAGGAAAAGTGTGCTCTCCAAGCCAGAGGTCAGCTGATTTAGAAGTCTCTGCTCCTGGTCTCTGATGAGCTTGTCCTTATGCAAATGAGGACTCCAAATCCTCACAGTTGGATTGGTCCAAAAATCACTGACAGAGGTGGTCAAAATGCAGCTGGTCTGATTGATTGGTGAAAATGCTGATGGAGATACAGGTGTGCAGCTCCCTTATAAGAGTTGGCTCAGATGGGAGGAACACAGTGCAGGCAGGCAGTTCAGTGCGGGAGGCAGGAAGCTTTGTGCAGGATTCTCCCTGAAGTGGCATTTGCAAGAGAGGCCCCTCCGTAGAAATGGCTGCTAGGCTCTGTTTTTCACATTTGAGCCCAATAAAGCCACTGAGAGCCCTTCTTAGCAGGTATCTTCTTTCTTAGCGTCCACAAATCCAAGGTCATTAAATTTCCTAAATTATCCATGCCAGCTTCAGCAATTAAAGAGTTCCTTGTTAAATGACCAAAACATAGTCCTCCACATATATTCAGCCTTAATTATCCACCATTAGCCTGTTTCATCAAAAGTCTGTCTTAGTGAAATTTTCTCACTGTTAAGTAACTGTCGTTTAAAGCTATTCCGACCTGTCTCTTGCTGAAGAAAATTGCTGCAATAGGATTGCTTTTGTGTCCCCTTGTACACTTAAACTTCCTGTGCTGCAGTTTCCCATCTTCACAACAGAAACGCTTCATCAGTTTCCAAGGGGTGGATCCGGGTTGAACAGGTAATGTCTCTAAGGCCCCCTTCACGTGCAGAGAGTGGGAAGTGGGGGGATGGAAAAGGAAGCTTATTGGATGTAAGGTGATGATAACCATCCTCTATCACTTGATATATGTCTTAAATTACTGACTGAGTCCATTTCATAACATTCATAGGTAAATCACAGGCATTAATTTCTGAAAATAAGTTGCTACATTTTTTAAAGGCTTGGCAAAAGCATAACTGATTGTATTGCTTTGCTAATTAACCCAAACTAAATTATCTGGGGAAATAAAATAACACTCACACATTAGATATCCTCTCTTTCACCTCCATTCCAACTATTACACCATTCCTTGAGTGTTTCAGTAACTTCCCAACTGACCTTCCTCCCTCCTGTGGTTCATCCCACACATTGCCCTTGATCATTTTCTTAAAGCCCAGCTCCTACTTAAAGTTACCAAGCTCCTACTTAAAATCTTGGACTGTCTTTTCACTGCCTTTGGGATTAGGACAAACCATTTAGCCTTAAAATCTGGCTCTCAACAATTCTTCCAGTCTCAAGCCATAATCCTCCTCAAGGTTAAACTTTAAATGCAACTTATTTTGGACTAGTTTCTGATCATAGAGTGCCCTCCTAGTCTCCATGTTGTTACTTCTGCTGTAGCCTCTTAGCCCAGCACTGCCCTCCAATTTTTTACCTAAAAGAAGTCTATCCTTTAGTTATAAACATTATTCCCACTACAGCCAGAATCCCTTTTATTTCAGACTATAACCCATTGGACGTCAGAGGTCGTGTCTTTCATGGCACAGTACCTACCTAGCACGGTGCCTTGTTGAGAAGGGAGATGGTGTTGATTGACTATTCATTGAGCAAATGAATTAATAAAATCAATAAAAATAAAAATGGAGCCATTGGCGGGGTGAGACATATAGAGACAGGACCATGATTTTTTTAAAAAGAATGGAAACTCATTTTGTCGGTAAGATAATTAACATACAATAATTCCAAGTGGAAGATGATAACTTTGTACCAAAACTGAATGCTCATATGTATCCTACCTACATTAAGACTAAATACTCTCAACCTAACACCATGCTTTTGCAAGTCAAGACAGATAAATCTTTCCACTGATGGATGCACCAGTATTTCAGAAATGGGCTGTCATTTGCATCATTAAATGCCTTGTAGTTAAAGCAACAATGAACCCATACAAAGATGATTCAGTCCACAAAATAGTGCATGTCTGGATAATGAATTCCACTAAAGCTGTGCAGAAATTCAGAGCTGGACATCTGAAAGCATTTTCAAGGATAATATTTACACTAGTTCTTAAATACACTGGTAAGGCAAACCATAAAAGTTCATAAATTAGTGATGGAAGGATGGAAGAGAGACAATATCACAATCATTAGAAGAATTTTGAATGACCTAATGAAATGCCCTACCTTATAATTTTAAATTTTGTCTCTGGAAAATGTCTATCAGAATTTATTGATATTCTAAGACTTTATTCCTCACACAATAAAAAGTAATTACAATACAATTAGATTGCCAGTTGCATGCCAATTTAATTAGGGGAGTTACTTAGATAAGCCTTGCATATGTTATTATTTTATATCAAAAGGCCTGGCATTACACAGATCTCAAATATTTCCTGTCTTCCAAGTATGAAATGATAGGGACACTCTGAATGTCTATGTGTGCTTTCTCATAATGGTCATTTTCAGAAACATATAACAGCTTCAGAGCCCAAGGAATAAACAGTATTTTGAAACCCAGCTGTTTCCTACCTGTGTTTCAGGTCATTTACACTGGGGAATCCTGTTGATCATCAGGTATCTGCTGGCTTCTGTTGAAATCTGTATAAGGGCAAAGGAAGAGGCTGTCTGAGTGGTGTGATTTTAAGGATGAATGCTAGAAATTCCAACAGAAAAGCTTTTCTTTTGTCTTTCAAGTCTTTGCTCCTTTTAAAATTTCAAATAACCCTCTAAGATTATATTAGTGTTTGTGGAGAATCCGAGACCTTAAGGCCTTGGAAAGGGGGCAGCAGGGTTAGGGAGAGCAGCAGAGGTTGGGGAAGACAAATTTAGAGGAAAGCAGGTACTGAGGAGAGTAGGGTAGAGAAGATGATCTTGAGACACTGATCTGAAACTGGCCTATAGTCGCTCCTCGACACATTCTTGGGATCATTTAAATCTATCATGAACCATACTTGTAAAAGTGGTGGAATTTCTGCCATGAGATGGTGACCTCAGGCTCCTAAAGATAACCCTCTTGCTGATACAGCAAATAAAGTGATAGAAAGACACTGAAGGAAGACGTTTCAAGCACTAAAGATATTACTGTTAGGAAGACCATGTCATTTATCATTCAAATAAGGACACAAACGGAGCCACCATTTATAATTATTCCAGGATGACAGGAAGATAGGGTGGGCTAGAATGTATGGTTACCTACTTATAACTCCATTTCTGGCTATGAAAAACTATTACTGTCTTTATGGTGTATTGGATGATCAATTTCATCTTTAATTGTCCTTGAGAGTTGAATGATTGAGTCCCAAGGTACTACTGTTTACAAATGGTGTTAGTTTTCTAATTCCTGATCTAGTTTGCGGCAATGTACTAGATGCTTAGTTAGTAAGCTCTTCGCTGACAGCTGACCTTGGGGTGAAGAGTGGCAGGCACCCAGGGCTACAAATAGATTTAGCTGCTTCTTCAACAGGAAGTCAATTCTCTCGCACAGGATAGAGATTGCTCCTGGAAGACTTTGAGACAGGAAGGATATGTCAGAAAGGAGGCCGAGCCCTTGTAGGAGGAAAGGAAACCTCTTTAGGCACTGAAAGAAAATGCTGAGGAAGAGAGAATGAAAAAGAGAGTCCTTAAAATCTCTGTGACAAAGGGAGTGAATTCTATAGGTATGCTACAGTTTCATTTCCATGTTTCCAGAAATTGTATTGGACTGATTCTCATGATGTCAAGCTCTGGCCACTCATCTCCTTCCTCTTGTTAAAAAGTGAAGACTGTGTGAGCTTATCATCCCCAGAAAGAGACCTTCATGCCCCAGGACAGGCTTTGTCACTGGGAATAGGCTCTGTCGAACGGCTGGTTTGAATTTGTTTTCCCTGCATAGGAAATAGAGAAAATTACTCAGAAAGTTCTAATATTTAAATTCCTGAGTGAATTTAACAACAAGAAAAGCGGTGCTGAGAATGGGGCATGGATTTTAAATATAAATACCTACAAATGCTTTCAATTCTGTGCAATGGTTTTTGTAAAAAAAAAAAAAAAAAAAAAGCAGAGGTTGCATTTTAATATGATCACATGCACATACCAGGCCCTGATTTTCCTAAATTGCACTTACTAAATGGAATTCCTTCACCAAAGCACAGACCCACTTTCTCCCCAAGGGGCATACTATTTTAGTTCTCCAATGAAACTTGATTCTGTACAGTTCAAGGTTGAACCAAGGCTGCAATAAATCTACCTTTAAACACTTTCATTTATTTATCAGGAGATTTTAAATTATTTGAGTCTATATATTCTATTTTAATAGACCAGAATATATATAGCTGTGGAAGTTAATCCCTTAGCCTTTTCACCTACTTAGTCTCTCTTTTTCAATTCTCTTTGGTTAGAAGCATATTTGTTGCAATGCTATTGGCTGAGTGAAATGTAAAGGGGGTAGTTTTGCTGATAGTTTGGAACATGGAAAAAGCTAACAGCAACTTTTACACACATCTCTTCTCCGACTCTTCCACCGCTGCCAAAAGATGTCAGCTTTAGTCGATTCTTCTAAATGTGTTTTTCAAAAACTCTAAGTAAACTTAATTTCGAGACCTTTAAAATGGCAACAGGGAGGGTTTCCCTGAACACAGCCCTTAGTAGAGCAGCCCAGGTTGTCATGGTGAAATGGGTCAGCGCTGTTTGCCAGGCAGCCCCTGAAACTGCAAGCAGGCTGCCGGTGTAGTGGGAGCAACACAGGCCAGCGCAGTCTCCAATCTATAGCTGAATCTAGGTCACTGGGAGCCTTTGATGCTGCAGCTGTCCATGTGGGACTCCCATCTCAGCAGGTTCACAAAGCCCTCATGCACTGGGCGTCCCTGTCGCTGTAAACATTGCCATTTTGCTGGATCCCTCTTTCTGCTGGTCATGTGCTATTCTTTGGGTTAATTGAAGGTTTTTAGCCATGTGAGCAGGAAAACATTCTTTGTGGTGTGTGTGTGTGTGTGTGTGTGTGTGTGCGCGCGTGCGTGTGTGTGTGCGTGTGCACGCACACGCAAAAAAAGTCACAGAGAGACAGGTCTTGCTCTGGAGCCTGCATACTGAAATTGCCCCCATTTAAATGCATATTTCTGCAGAGTGAGCTAAATATTAATATCACATTTCTCTGTTATGGTAAACACCAGCAGCAAGATTTGGCAGCTCATAAAAAGAGGAAGAACGTGGGCTTGTCTCCATACACAGCGCGTTCATTTTTTCCCTGGGTACCATTTCA
The DNA here is from genome assembly GCF_027574615.1 of Eptesicus fuscus. Classification (NCBI taxonomy): domain Eukaryota; kingdom Metazoa; phylum Chordata; class Mammalia; order Chiroptera; family Vespertilionidae; genus Eptesicus; species Eptesicus fuscus. Next base: position 63,704,008 of record NC_072482.1, read on the forward strand.
GTTAACACCATGTCTACAGTGGGTCTGAGATGGCAGGAATTCTGTGAGCTTGGAGGGGGAGCCGAGAGAGCAGAGGGTTCAAGCATCTATGCACACTTGACTGTTTAACAGAGCACCCGTGGCTAGGAAGACTCCAAATTGTCTTTCCATGTTGGAGCTGTAAATTATACATTTATGCCCATTTATTTGACATGACTTTTTAAATATTCATTACCTTTTCCTGTTCTATTTAAAAGCAGTGATCTGCATTTTGAATATAGACAAGCCATTGTCCTTAGCACTCATAATTTTATAATGCTTTTTTGCTATAGTTGGTTTTCCCACTTTTTATACATTTTTTTAATTGAACAAAGCATTTTTTAAATTGTCTGTCCAAGTATGAGTTAGGATTTCCAAATTTTCAGGCTAAATGCCAAATGCGCAAACCCCCTCACACACACCCACACACCCACACGTCCACACACTCCTCATACATCACTTGCTGCTACGTAATTCGTACTATGTAAAAATTTTAAAACAAAGGGTCTTTTCTCAATTTAATTAAAGGGTGGGGGAAAGCCTTTCTATCTCTACCATAGTAAGTATGTGAGGTAGGAAGATTTATATTGATCCACTTCTTTCTTCAAAGAAAAATGTTTAAATAAATAAATAAGTAGCACAAGGATGTGTGACCAACATGAAGCCCCAAATATAAAGCCACTGGAAAAGAGAGGAGGAAAGCAACACGGGATTAAATGGGAGCCACAAGGAAGAATTAACCTTGAAAGGGAAGGACAGCACTCAGAAAGCAGAGGGGAACAAAGCAAGAACATCTACTGTTATGCACTAAATTGTGTCCTCACCCCTAAACTCCAGGATGTGACTGTATTTGGAGATAGAGCCTTTAAAAAGCAATTAAGGTTAAATGAGTTCAAATGGGTGGGCCCTAATCCAATAGGACTAGTGTCCTTAGGAGGAGAGGGATAGACACCGGACTTGTTGCACAGAGAGAAGCCCACGTGAGGACACAGGGAGAAGACAGCCATCTGCAAGCCACGGAGAGGGGGCCTCAGAGAAACCAACCATGCCAATACCTTGATCTTGAGCTTCTAGACTCTAGAACTGTTGTTTAAGCCACCCAGTTTGTAGTATTTTGTTATAGCAGTCCTAGCAAACTAATACAGTTACAAACACAAATAAATTTGGAAGGTAATATATGGGAATTTGATCAAATTTTTGCCTTAGTTAGCATCTCAAATTATTTGCGATCCTACCCTTTGATACAGCATGGAGGATCCTGGAGAGTATTATGCTAAGTGAAATAAGCCAGAGAAAGACAAGTATCACATGATCTCTCTTATATGTGGAATCTAATGAACAAAATAAATTGATGAACAAAAAAGATCCAGAGACATTGAAGCATGAAACAGACTGAAGTATTTCAGAGGGAAGAGGAAGAGATTAACCAATGAACTTATATGCATACTAGAGGCCTAGTGCACAAAATTTGTGCATGAATAGGGTCCCTAGGTCTGGCCGGCCATCAGGGCTGATCAGGGCCTTCTGACTGCTCGCCTGGGCCTTCCTTCCAGCTGCCTGCCAGGGCCTCCCTTCCCCAGCTGCCAGCTGCCAGCTGCCGGCCGATGCCTCCCTTCATTCTGTGCTGCCCCCTGGTCGTCAGCACACATTATAGTGAGTGATCAAACTCCCGGTCTCCTGGTCAAACTCCCAAGGGGAAAATTTGCATATTAGACTTTTATGTATATAGACTAGAGGCCCGGTGCATGAAATTCGTGCACGGAGGGGGTTGTCCCTCAGCCCAGCCTGCTCCCTCTCCAATCTGGGACCCCTCGAGGGATGTCCGACTGCCCGTTTAGGCCCGATCCCACTGCGATCAGGCCTAAACGGGCAGTCAGACATCCCTCTCACAATCCAGGACTGCTGGTTCCCAACTGCTCACCTGCCTGCCTTCCTGATTGCCCCTAACTGCTTCTGCCTGCCAGCCTGATCACCCCCTAACCACTCCCATGCCAGCCTGATTGATGTCTAACTGCTCCCCTGCCAGCCTGTTTGCCCCCAACTTCCCTCCTCTGCTGGCCTGGTCACCCCTAACTGCCATCCCCTGCAGGGTTGATTGCCTCCAACTGCCCTCCCTTGTAGGCCTGGTGCCTCCCAACTGCCCTCCCCTGCTGGCCATCTTGTGGTGGCCATCTTGTGTCCACATGGGGGCAGGATCTTTGACCACATGGGGGAAGCCATATTGTGTGTTGGATTGATGGTCAATCTGCATATTACTCTTTTATTAGATAGGAGGATAGAGGCCTGGTGCACGGGTGGGGGCCAGCTGGTTTGCCCTGAAGGGTGTCCTGGATCAGGGTGGGGTTTCCTTGGGGCATGGAGAGAGCTGAGCAAGGGGCCTGTGGTGGTTTGCAGGTCAGCCAAGCCCCTGGCGACACAAGCAGAGGCCCTGGTATCTGGAATTTGTTTACCTTCTATAATTGAAACTTTGTATCCTTGAGTGGAGGCCTGGGCCTGCCAGAGTGTGCGGAAACCTTGGCTTCTTCTGTTGCCGGGGAAACCCAATGATAGCCATCTTGGCTGGGGTTAATTTGCATAGTCACCCTGATTGGCTGATGGGCATGGCTTGGCTGGTGGGCATGGCTTGTGTAGCGGAGTGATGGTTAATTTTCATATTACCCTTTTATTAGAGAGGATATGCATAGCCCATGCACAGACAATAGTGCAGGAAAGGCCTGAGGAGGGGAGAGCAGGGTGGAGGAAGTCAATGGGGGAAGTAAGAGGGACATCTGTAAAACTTTCAACAATAAAGATATCTCTTAAAATAAAAATTAATAAGCAAATAAATAAATAAAACTATTAGCAATAAAACAGCTTTCGTTTTAATCCGTGTTTGTTATGTGTCAGGCAGCATGCTAAGTGCTTTCATGCATTGTTTCACTGAATGCTCACTATAACAGTGGGAGATGGACACTATTATTGCCCCATTTCACATGAGGGAACTGTGTGTATGTGTGCTTGCGTGCACAGGTACACAGGGGGGGTGAATAATTTTACCAGAACCCCAAAGACTGGTGATCAGTGAAATGAAGTCTTCCTACAGACCTGGTGTTTAACTACCACTAGACAGGTGAGTCTCCAACCACATGGCCTCCCTGAGGTCCTTCTAGCAGAGAACATATCTTCCCACTCCCATCACCAAAGATGAGTTGGCATTGCTTTTCAGAATTTCCCAAAGCCTTCTGTTAAGGTATAAAGGACCTGCCAAGTAGAACCAATGCATATGTTTCTTCTTTTGTATGTTTTTATAAGAACTATGGAATGTTATAAGTGGGGCCAACCTGAAAAGTAATCTATATTCATAGATTTGTTGGCTTTTAGAATGAAAAGAATTTTTGGTAACATTTTGTTGAACATGGTTCAGCCTCTTTCATTTAACAAATAAGAGCCCAGTTGGTGTTGCTCAGTGGTTGAGCATCGACCTATGAACCAGGAGGTCACAGTTCGATTCCCAGTCAGAGCACATGCCCAGGTTGCGAACTTAATCCCCAGTGTGGGCTGTGCAGGAGGCAGCTGATCAATGATTCTCTCTCATCATTGATGTTTTTATCTCTCTCTCTCCTTCTCCTTTCCTCTCTGAAATCAATAAAAATATATTTTTTAAAAATAAGAAAATGTCATAGCCTCTACCTAATGTTGTAGAATTTAAAACAGCCATAATCTGTGGCCTGTGTCTGGAAACATAATCCATTAATTAGAATGAAAAATTAATCTTATGAAAAATTATAAAAATTACTTGATTTATTACTATTTATGCATAGTATACTCACTTAAGCCATTTATTCAACAAATATTTATTTCACACTCATTAGGTACCAGAAGATCTTATAGTTAGTTGGGATATAACAAAATTTATATTCTAGTCCATGTGTCAATATTATAATAGTGCATTCTCCTGAATTTATTACAGGCTTATCATAAAGTTATATAGAAGGAAATACTATTATATTCTTAATAAAGACAGGATAAAATTTCCTATGAAATATATAATACCAAAATCCCAATGTCATTATTTAGCTTCTCCATTTTCTAAACTCAGAAGAATTACTCCTGCCAGAGCACCAGGTTGTTATTATCTGGAATCCCAGAATTAAAGAGAACATTTTGTCCCATGAACTCCCCTTCTACTGACCACCAGATGTGCCATGTGACTATAGGATCTCTTCTTTAATAACCCCGAACCTTTTTTAACAATACTGGAATGGAAGCAAAGATAAGAGTAAGACATACCCTTGTTTCAGAAGGTTCCAACATACATAATACACCTTTGAGTTTCAACTGACCCAAAGTTGGTCATTCAATCAAGACTGATTAATACAGAAAGGCATCCTCCATCCCATTTCTCCAAAAAGTTATGTCAAGTATTCTATTTTCCTCATCAGTCATTTGCTCTTGTGAGAACACTAGTCCCAAGAAGTGGTTTGGGAGATGTACTTTCTCCTGCATTGGGCATGGAGTCAGGGGCAACCTCCGAGGTATAGGGGTAGCAGCAAGGAAGGTAGGGCTAGGCAGCAAGAGCTGAGGCACATTTCCCAGAAATGAAGCAGCTGCAACATCTCCCTGTAGTCTCAGGATGATGTCACTGTTCTGAGCTCTGTCTCTTCCATGTTCTCTCCCAGCACCACCACATACAAGGGTTCCCTGTATAATATTCTCATTATCTGAATATTTATTTGGTTTTCCTGGAAATTCTAGCTAGACTTGCTGCTTTACCTGGAAACCACCAGCCTGTGAGATAACCACTTTGAATGACAATGACTCCTAGCAGGAAAGCTAGTCTAACAAGTGTGGGGGTTTTTTAAACAGTGGGATACTAAAACTACAGTATTATTTCCCCCGCCTAGAAAAGAAAATAACATGTATTGCATTTCCAGAATTATAAAATAATGCAAATTTTCTATTTTAACATCAGATTTCAGTTGCCAACTAACAAAACCCACAAGTTCTCTGTATTTTCCATGAGCTTTCAGTTTATGTTCCTGGCATACTTGAGGGCAAGGAGGAACTTCTTGTTGCTAAATTCATTGCATGTTTTTCCTACAAGAACTTTGGGGATTTCTCAGAAGAACCTGGGGATTGAAGGGGTGATTGAAAAGTCACTGCTGGCTTTTTCTTTCTGAGCTGCAGGATCGGTTGCTAATGAAAGACAAAGACTAATTGTACTCCCCATGATGAATGTTGCTTTGAGAGGCCAGAGGCACTTCTGAAAAGATGGAGCATTAACCCTGGTGAGTTTAGAAAAGGCCATACTGGAGAAGACAACTAAGATTTATCCTTGCAGGTATTTTCTAACAATCCTAAACCTGCAAAATCTAGTCAGTACACAGAACTGGATGCCCAGTTCTGGTCTTTCTGTTCCACACTCATGTGAAAATTACTGTCTCCCTCTGAATTCTTGTAGACATTATATTCTATGTAAACTGTTAGTACTCCTAGCTGCCCCTACTAGTGGTGCTACTGTGCATGTGGTCCTTCCCTAACCAGAACACAAGCTTCTAGGGAGCAGATAGAGCTTAAACTTCTTGTATATCCTCCACTGTCCTAGGGAAAATGCTCTGTATGTGAATTCTAAATAAATATATATTGATTACCTAAACATTCTATATATGACTGACCTAAAGGAAATAAGTGATATCTGCTGCAATATTCACCAAGTTCTCTGTTGCCTTCCCTAAATCCCAAATACACACACACACACACACACACACACACACACACACACACATCCTATAGATACTAAAAGAAAACTTTATTCTTTTACTTCCTTTAGCCCCAATTTCTTTAACTCCTTTAATGCTGAAAGCCAGAGTAAAATACAAATTTGATCATGTCACTCTAGGCCTAAAAATCATTCAATAAATCCCATTATTCTTGGAGATAAAGCAAAATTCCTTAATTTGGCTTACAAACACTTGCATGATCTCATCCCTGCCACACTACCCTTCTTTCTAGCTCATCTAAACATCTTCACTAAGTCAAATGTGCTCCCTCTCATTTTTGAGCTTTGGTTCATAGTCTTTGTTCAGCCTATTACACTGTCCTCCTAGTTCAAACCCTAGCTTTGCCCCACCTACTGCTCACCCTTCATTTTACCTCCACCTTTTCCAAGAAGCCTTTCCTAGTCCCCACGTACAGGTTAGGTGTTCCTCCTTGGTATTCCCAGCACCTGTGCACTCTCCATTTGATCACATTTCTTATACTGTGTTATCCTTGGATCTTTTTGGTTCTCAATCTCTCACTAGCCAACCCCACAAGGACAGAGATTCTATCTATTTTATTTCAAACTTAATCCTTAGCATTTGACCCAATGCCTACATGTAGGTAGCACTCTGAAAAATATTTGCTGATGAGTGTCCTGAATACTAAATCACTTGAAATTACTTTCCCACTATGACTGAGATACACTGAAGAGGAAATTTCTTGCATTGTATTTAAAGCCAGAAGTGGGTTTTCCCCTTTCTCAATCATATTGGTTGTTATAATTAACAAGAAAAGGTGTATAAAATGGGGTAGAGGTAGAAACTGTGCAGAGGAGCTTGATATGAATGGTTCTAGATTTAGTGAGAGCAGATCCCCCTTCATCATGAGGTCCATACAAAATGGGGGTCTAGAAACCTCTTAGTTAAGTCCCCTGGGGTTTCATTTTTCTTGTTATTGACTGGTTTTAGATGGAGCTAATGATAAGTACATTTGAAGCTTCTGGCATGTTCTGGAAGGTTGCATATCCATCTTTCTATGCACATGAAGTATATAATAATGATGGTCATTCAGACCTCATACTTGGCAGATTTTACATTAAAGGAGGCCTGTTTCTTTTTTAAAAATATGTTTTTATTTATCTCAGAGAGAGGAAGGGAGAAGGAGAGAGAGATAGAAACAATGGTGAGATATCTAGGGCCAGTGAGCTCGGCTTCCACCAACATCCAGGCGGTGTAGTCAAAACACACAAATTCAAGTCAGGAGATGGAATTTAAATGCAAGCTTTGGACACGTCACTGAACATCTTACAACTGAGAATCCCTTCACCTGGAATGTAGCAATGTCTGTAACACCAGGCTATTGTGGCACTTGAACAAGATAATGTATTTAAAAGAGCCTATGAAGGGGCCCTACACAGGGGACATGCACAGGAAATACTAGGGTACGATATGAACTGTGTACGCTTGGCCAAGTCACCCATTTTTCTAGATTTCAGTTTCCTCATCTGCAAAATGAGAAATAAGAATATCAACCCCGCAGTTTTATTAGGAGGTTTAAATGAAAGAATGTATGGAAACAACACAGGATTTCTTAATATATTAGCTATAAAATGATAGCATCTCTTATTAATACACATTGTCCCATAAATTTCACCTTTGATAAAAAAAGTACATATTATTTAGTTAAGTAAACTTTTAGCCCCAGATTCGTACATAATCAGTTTGATATAATTTTTAAAAATTGTGACCACCCTTTTCAAAATCCAGCTATGTCACTGGAGCTCCCCGAGATCTGCCTTATCAATCTGAACACCAGCTCCTCTGGGGTGTTGGCCCTGATATGTTTCTGAGCCCTGCTGAGAGATGACATGGACAGTGACCACTACCAGAAGAAATTCCAGAGAGAGCCCCACTGGACTCACACTCAAGGTCCTGCCTCAGCCATAGAAAGCTGCAAGTAAATTCCGTTCCAGAGTTTTAGAAACCTCAGCTACAACATATAGATTAGAGAACTGGGTTGGTCGGTCTCTTAGCTTCTTTTCTAGAAACAACCAGCTATCGAAGTACCAAGATTCAGCTGGCCTCCTTGGCAAAGGGTTAAAAGCCACTTCACGGCTTTCTGAGTTGCTTTTAGCAGCAACCTGGAAAGCTCTTTCAGTTATGCCAAATTACACTGCAAAATGTCAAGCTTGTGAGTTTATATACTGTCAACACTTTGCTGCAAGTAGATATTAGTTGATATTAAATCACCATGGAATGCCTACAAAAAATGCACTGCATGACAAACGCTTTCTGATCCAGGAAAGGTAAGCACAATGAAATAATAGATATTATTTTCCATTTCTTTATAAATGTTGCTAAATATTTAATTCAGTAGCACTTGGGTTCTAGCTTTATTATTAGCTTATTTGTATTCATTTTTTCTAGTTCTCTATAAAGGTTTTTTTTTAAAACCCTTTAAAATCAAAGACCATAGTATTAACAATCAATTTACTTTGTTAATCACAATATTTTCTCTACATTAACTATTAAAATGAACTCTGGGACTGCAGCATACTGAGAATTCAGAGCTTATAAACATTTTTCAAGAAGATGCGGCCTGGCTGGTGTGGTTCAGTTGGTTGGAACATGGTACCGTGCACCAAAAGGTTGCTAGTTAGATTCCTGGTCAGGGCACATACCTAGGTTGTGGGTTCAATCCCCAATGGGGCCGCATATGGGAGGCAACCAATTGATGTTTCTTTCCCCATCAATGTTTCTCTCTTTCTCTTCCTTCCTCTCTTTCTAAAATCAGTGAAGAAAAAGGAAGAGGAGGAGGAGGAGGTGGCGGAGGGGGAGGAGGAGGAGGAGGAGGAGAAGGTAGTTTTGGATTTGAGCATGGAGTTATCACTATATATTTGAATACATGTAAGTTCCAAAGTTATTTAAAATATTTCTCTACCTTACAAACTTGGTGTCATGGAGTAGATATACAGGGTGTCCCCAAAAATGTATATACCCACTTTGAATAATTATAAAGGCAGTGTTTATTAAAATACATTTTATTTTCAAAATTGATCTATCAGCTGTTGTAGTGTATATACATTTCCTGTATTCCTAGTTTTCCTCCTTTGGAACAGCAGAGTATTACACTTTCCCACTTCCTTGAAATTAGATGTAGCCATATGACTTCCTTTGGCCAATGAGATATGAGTGTCATTTCCAGGCAGAAACATGTAATTGCTGGTGTGAGACTCTCCAGCATTTTCCTGTCCGGCCTTTGTCACCATAGAAGCACATGTTGATATGGAGACATGAACCTGAGGAGTCACCCAGTAATGCAGCAGACTTGGCATGAGCAAGAAACTACTGTCACTTTAATATTTGGGGCTGTTTGTTACCGCAGCATGGCGTAACCCTCCTAACCAATCTAGAGATTACTGTGTCCTACCATAGTAAGCACCCTGATTCCCTTAAGCATGTCCTCAAGTACTGCCCATTCTCTCCTCTAATTTACTACTAAACTTAGAAGCATACATATTTTTAAGAGAAGTAATAAGAAAATATTGGGAGCTAGCATCTGGAAAAGCTGATTGGATTAACCATATGTATATGACCTAGACAGGAAAATCTATAATAATAAAAGTGTAATATGCTAATTAGACCAGACGACCTTCCAGATGAAGCCAGGGCTGCAAGGGAAGCCTGGGTCCTGGGTGCCAGAGGGAAGCTGGTGCCAGCAGCTGGAGGAAGGAAGGCCTACTCTTGCATGAATTTCATGCATCAGGCCTCTAGTGTATTAATATACTGGATTACTTGTTTACTGGAATTTTCTCTCCTTTAATGTAAAGGGTGTGTTAGTTTCCTATTGCTGCTGTAACAAACATAGTGAATTAAAACAATGCAATTTTTTTTTTTTTTTACAATTCTGGAGAGCACAAGTATAAATCAAAGTAGGGCTATGTTCATTGTGGAGGCTTTGGGGGAACTCTGTCTCTCTGTCTTTTTTAGCTTCTAGTGGCTGCCTGTATTCCTTGGCTTGTGGCCTCAACTTCAAAGATCATCACTCTTTTCCACCATCACATTTCCTACTATTCACTCTGATCTCCTGCCTCTCTGGAAAAGACCCTTATGATTACACTGGGCTTACTAGGATATTCTCCATCTCAAGATCCTTATTTCAAACACATCTGCAAAGTCCCTTTTGCCATATCAGGTAATGTTCACAGTGAATGTTTCTTACTCATCTGGCCTGATCTTGCTTCCTCACCCCTCTACACCCCTACTCACCTTAATCAAGCACAATGTCTGAAATAGAAATCCTTGCTATAATAAACGAATGTTTAGTTCAAATGTACACTGCATTTTATCTCCTTTATCAAGAACCCAAACAATATGGTTAATAAAGCTACACACACATAAAGACACACACACACACACACACACACACACACACACACACAGAAAAAGGCAATGTTCCTCACAAAGCAAGAATAGGAGAAAAGAAAGTAGCTTGATTCAGGCTGATCAAAATTAATGGGAAAAGGAAGTAAAATATCTTCTCATACTGTCTCTCAGTACTAAGTCCTTAAGAAACATGAAAAAAAAATGTTTCAAGTCTGTGATGATTTATATATACACATATATAAACACATGTATTGTATATACACATATCAGCACTTGATACATATGCACGGATTGAAATCACTAGTTACTACTCAGAACATAAGTCATATGTCTTCTTGCTGAAAGTTGCTTATTAGTTATCTGTCATTCCTCCCCTATGAGACAACTTGCTGAAAGGTAGAGTCAGGTATTTTGTTCTGCTCAGTTTGGAGTCTGAGGATAATTCCTTATATTTCTGTTCACCAATTCACATGGCTCTGAGGTAAAGAAAACAGAGCAAAAAGTCCTTTGTAAACGTGTGAACTCCTGAGTCTACCTAACTCCTTGACTTCCGGTCATTTTTCAACCACTCTCCTCTGTTCTTACCACGCCACAGCCTGAGGACATTCTCATTTATGGGCTGTCCAATTTGCTGGACTCTAGAAGCTGACCTATAGTTTTCATCATTCTCCCCAAAGAGCAGCATTGACAATTTGGGGATCTTTTAATGGTGAGTATAAACTCACTGAAAAAATTATCAAGGGGCTCCTAACTATCCAATAAATGAATCCAATAATAGGGTTGCAAATACATCTTAACCACAACCACTACCACAACAAAAAGTTTTCATTTGGGTGCAGGTCCTAAAGTGGAAAGTAAATATGTGAAAGACCCAATATGTTATTTTAAGAGGCTATTACAGAAAGAAAAGAGTGTTGGAAACCGACTATTGTCCCCACTGGCAGAGAGGTGTGAACAAGGAACCTGGAAGGCTGGTTAACCTTGGAAGCTCTGAAAGGTCAGAGCCAATCACTCACCGTCTAGTTGAGACAACGGTAGCTAAAGCAACTTCCACCTGTCAGTCTTATGTAAATCCTTGCTGATTGGCTATTACTGGAATTGTCTGCCTCTATGGATGGATCCCAAACCTTAATAATAGGGATTGCAATGCCAGAGCGAGTAGTAGTCCTCCCCTTAGAGGTGGGCTCCCACCTGGCCCCCAGTATTCCCAAATTAATACTTTTCTAGTCTCTTTCATTTGTGTGCGGCCTCCTCCAGAACCCAAACCCTGAACCTGAACCCTGAACCACGCGGGACGTGAAAGGGGTTCCCGCAAAAGAGTAAATACTTTTTTGCAGCTGGCAACAGTGCTACCCAGGAATCAGCAGCCACATAGTGGCCTGAGAAGACCTCAAAGATGCTGGCTCCCATGGCTGGGGCTGGGAATGCCAGCTGAGCCACAACAGTGACGCTCACAATATTCCTTGACACCCAGACTAACGCCCTCCTCATGTGGACTTTCTTCCCTTAAATTTCAAATCAGCTCTCTTCTCCTTTCCACTCTCGTCAATTGTAGGTGTTCAGTTCACTTTATTCTTAGCTTAGTTTCAATTTCCTCATCCAAAGAATGATGTTAGAAGGATGAATTAAGACAACATATAAAGCATTTAGCATACTACCAGTGTAGCAGGTCACCAAAAAATGCTAATGATTGGTTGATTCATTTACTCATTTATTCAATGTATTTAGGGCTCAATATGTATATGGCTCTCAACTAAGTGTTGGAGATCATCACGTCCAAAAAGTCATAGTGCTTACCCTCAATTATTTCACACAGTAGAGATTTTTAAAGCTGAGGTCTATGGTATGGATATATAACTTCAGAAGTTCTGTGATCTAAAATTATAAACAGAATCATATTATGTTCATAAGTGTTTATGAGTAATTTCTAGAAATGGGAAGTTCATTCTTTCATCAGATGCTCAAAGGGGTCTACATATTAGTCATTCTTGGTGTTTGCCTGCCCAGTGTCCCTCTTTTATGGGTAACAGAACCCATTGCTTCCCCTTGGAGAAGCACCACTATGCCATTCTCAGCCCACATGGTTTGGATGGGATTAATCTCACCACCTGACACCAGGGTGGACCTGTGACCCAAGCTGGGCCAATCAAAATAAAAAGACATACACTTTCTATCAGGCCTGCAAAACTCATAGAATATAAGCCACCAGTGACTGATGGTCATCTTTGCCACCATGTGGGGAAGCCTGTCTAATATGGAAGCCAACAAATAATACAGTTAATTAGAAATCTGGGGAAATACAAAATTATAACAACTTTTCTTGGAAGACATAATGTCATCAAAAGCTGAAGCCAAATGTAGCTTGGGACTTTTTAGTTACATAAGAAATAAACTTCAGTTTCTGTGTAAACCAGTTAGAACTGTCTTTCTTTCCTTTTCAGTGAGAATCAATCTGGCTAATTCTGTTTAAACACTCCCACAAACAAACAAACAAACAAACAAAGCCACTAATTTATTTCGCCCAGATAGTAAGCTCTCCAATCCATGGTTATTGATTCAACTTAACTCTACTATTCTTGGGGCCTATTACTTTAACTATCCATCTTCAAAACTAAACTCAATCGTATCATCAGCTTATAGCATACAATGTCCTGTCATTTTATTTCAGCACCTCTGAGCCCACTTCCATGTTGCAGAATGTCATAGCCGATTACTTTTCCACTCTGATTGGCCTTTAGCCACTTGCAGAATCTTAAAACCAACATACAAGTTTCATCCAAGCTTTTCACTCCCATCTTCAACATGCCAAAGTGATTCACAGCCTTGATCTCAATCAACACAATACTTACTGGGCATTCAATACACGTTTGTGAAATAACAACAACAAAAAGCATGCTGGAACCTTTCTCTGTCATTCATAAAAGGAAGGAAAGCTACCAAAAATGGGGCGTGATCCAGGGGCTTCATCAGGGACCAATCAGCACGGCAAGAGAATGTTGGCTTTGACATTACTCCGTACATTATAGGTTGGAGAAGAAAGTGCACATGACATCAGAGAAGTGGGCAGGCCTCCTGCAATAAATTTGAGGCAGCATCTAGTTTCACTTTTATGGCAGAAATTTTTAAAGCCTACCTTAATAAGATCATAACATATGAATACTAAGTGAATAAAAAATTAAAGGTAAATATGAAAATGAACTCAGTCATGACACAAAAAGTGTGGGATTGGCGATATAGTTTCTCCTTTTGAAAAATTCCTTTATGATGGTCAATGTTATTTAAAATATTTCAAAGCATTAGCACAAAGCTATTTTTTTAAGTATTACAGATCTTTCACTTGTGTTGCTACATATCCTTAAGTGGGAAAATTCCCTAGTGACAAAACATGGGACACTGAAAAAAAAATACACACACACACACACACACACACACACACACACACACACAGATTTGGGTTAAAAGAATGAATCTATTTGATTAAATGGACTATATTTCATCATAATACATATCTAGTATCTGAATTAGAGAAAGATACCACAAAAACAACCAGAGAAAACATTTTCCTTGCAAGACCTGAACATAAGGTGTATATTTTAGAAGCTATATTTCAAAAAGAAGAAGCTGTATACACCTAAGTGGCAATTGCCCACCACAGAGAGGAGGAGCCAGCCTAGCCTCCTAGGGACAGAAGACACTTCTTGGGAAGTCCCTTTGAGCTATGAAGGAAATGAGGACACAGAAAATGCAAAGCCCTAGTAAGCCCCTAAGAATCACAGAAGCCTCTAAATTTCCACTGGAGGTTTTGAGAACTGGCCCTGCTGAGAGGGGAACAAAGGGAGGGGGAACAGCAGCAAAGGCCTTTCGGGGGAAAGCTGAATACCTTTCAGGTGGCCAGGCCCTTACCTCCCCACTCTACTCAAACTGTCCACAGTACACTGGGGCAGGTCCTTCACGAGCACGCAGTCAGCCACTAGGCTGAGGGGTAGCCTGCACAATGGGAAAGAGAAGTGTAAAACTCAAGAAGGGGAAAAATGCCTCTTTTGGAGGGGACTTTCCCTGGCCACTGAAGTTTCAGATCATGTTCTGCTACAATCTCCTGGCCTTGAAACAGGGTTTCAGGGAAATGAGACAACTCAGATGCAAATTACAAAAGAAAAAAAAAATCAGCAGTGGTTTTTTGAGAAAACGAACTGAACCATGCTGAGTCTGACAAAGCAGAACTCTAAGACAGTGCAAAGTATAGCACGTGCTGCTGTGAAATGGAACAGCAGAGAGGAAGAGCAAACGTAGCTTCGTCTTAAATAGTAATTAGAGCTACTGTTTACTGAGAGCCTACTATGTGCCAGGAGCCTTGCATACATTATCTTCTATCCTTACAGCAGATAATATGAAATTGACATTATTATTCTAATTCTCATTTGTAAAGGTGAGAAGACACACTGGGACAAGTTAAGCAAGAAATTAGCCAACACTATCCAGTTCCATAGCCCAGATTTAAACCAAGGCATATCTGATACAATTACTAGGCCCCTTGACCTTTCTGCTACTAATTCACGTGACTCACTGCTCAAGTTGTAAGCTTCTTTATACCTAGATTTTCCCTTATAACATGGTATAAGTAAGCCTAATATCAGATGAAATAACCTGAAATAAGCTGATTTCAGCCCAATCTGTCTCTGTCACTAACCACTCTATAAAAATGGACAACTCATGTAACTTCTCTGGGTGTCAGTGTTCTTACCTACACAATGGGGCTGTGGCAGGGGTGTTTCCAGCTCTGAACTTCTATGAGGCATACCTAGTCCTCACATGTCAAAAGAAGGAAGGAAATGTCAAAGTTGCTTTCCTTTTTTAACCAAGTATGTGATGTGATTATCACATTCCAGTTCCCTATGGATAATATACAGTTAAGGGCCCCATGCTCAAAAAACAAAAGTGCTTTTAAACATCTTTTAGATGGATGTGCAAACGAACAAAGTATTCCTAGCCAACCCCTTGTTAGCAGGAAGGCCACGTAGGAAAAAAGCAAATCAACATTCTTTACCCCTCTCCCAGCATAAGTCATCACTTACTGTGGGAAATGATTACTTGCCAGGACGTAGGGCATATGAATCATTATGCTGCTGTCCTGGGTCTCTGGTCGAGCAAGAATAAAGGGAGAAAGACTGAGAAGTTGGGGTGTGAACTCTGAATTGCCAACAGTTTTGCTCATGGCACCATCAGGACTGAAAATCGAAAGCTAAGTGAGATGCAGGACTAAGTTGAGTCACAAGGCTACTATTCGGTATGGCCAAATCCAGAACAGAATCACATGGGCCCCTGGCTTCCTGAGTCACTCAAGTCTGAGTATTTATAGCTCCAAGGAGGCATTGATCAGCAAATGCAAATAATGCCACTCCTGGGCTTGTCCTGACAGGCAACCGGCATATTCATTAATGATTGTGTAAGAGACACCCTCTTCATGTGGAAACATCAGCAAACATTACAAAGAGGGGTTAAATTACTCAACATCAGCGCTCATACTCTAAAATAGAAATCCATGAGAGATAGATACCACAAACACACTTTCCTTTGTAGTTTCAGCAAGTATTGTGCTATAATTTCTCCTTTGTTGCTACACCATATCTTGGGCAAATACTTTTTATATTATATTTTTCTACATGGCCTTTGATGTCTTTAGGAAATGTTTGGTTTGAACAAGGAGCTATTTTGTGATCAAATGATAGAAAGTTAAAATGACACACTGCATATGTAAAATCCTAGAAAGTTATAGAAGGCGATAAAGAGAATTGATCTCTTAATGTCCTAAAGGCAGTGAAAGTAGAGGTGCATTGTTGTGTTGATATAGAAGGGAAGATGTCTCAAATTTTCCTAGTCGTGGGAGGGATTCTAGATATGGTCCTACATTGGTGATTTTTGATTAAGGAACTAGAATGACGTTATTTGGAATACTGAAGTGAAACCACAATTAACTCAGTCTTCAGCTGATATTAGAAAACAGTAGGTGTGAGAATGGCGTTTCTAATACTAGTAAGGTAAGTATAGCTCAGCTGGCGTGGCTCAGTGGTTGAATGTCAAACTATGAACCAGGAAGTCATGGTTTGATTCCTGGCCAAGGCATATGCCCGGGTTCTGGGCTCCATCATCAGTATGGGGCACACAGGAAGCTGATCAGTGATTCTCTCTCATCACTGATGTTTCTGTCTCTCTTTCCCCCTCTCTTCCTCTCTGAAATCAATAAAAAAAAAATTTTTTTAAAGGTAAGTGTAGACTACTGCTTCCATGAGAGATAATGTCATAGATATTATAGAATTCACCTTCATTACAGTGTGTGCGTGGATTAGAGGGAGGTGGGTATTATAGTACAAGGTGCTACCTAATCAGTAGGCCCTCATCTTATTTGATCTCATTTTCTTACCAGTTAAAAAAAAATAAGCATGTACCTCTAAAATCTGTTTTACTTGTGAACTATATAACTGTGCCATCAACTATATATTATGTGTAATATAAAGCATTCACAAAAATAGATTTTTTTAAAAAGATGATATTTAAAAATACATTTATTTATTTTTATTATTTGCCCCTGTTCTTCAATAAGTCAAGGCATATGTGCACCTCTCTTTAGGACCACTGACCTTAGAGTTCTCCCATTCTGATAGAATTAATCTATTAAATGAGCTCAGGAAGGTTTTGAGTCTAAATAATCTTGTTAAAATCCAAAATAGTGTGTCAAATACTTAAAGCAACTGAGCTAAGCACTTATAAGAAATCATCAAGTGAAAGAGTTTAGGACACTGGTTGGCTGGCTTGTATAGAGTTACTTCTATTTCCCCAAATGTTTTCGGAGCACTGCCCTTCGGATTTTGAGGGAACAACTAAATATTGTCTTCTCAGTAATGTCATTCTCCCTCAAGTGTATTTAATCTTACAGAGCTTCTTCTCTAGAAGAGAACAAGGTTATGTGAAGGGGAGAGAACATGTGTCCCTCCAGGGTAGTTATGCAATGCAGGGTCAAGGACTCTTGTCTACAAAATTCAAAACAAGATCTCTAGGCAGTGCTGGGGGAAGAGATGGGCTGAACAGAATTCATGATTCTCCCACTTGGGCATGGTGATTACTTGAGTTTTCAGATTAAGAGTGCTGTTAGAAGCACAAACAAGTTATCTCGCAAAACAAGTTTAAAAAAATGGGACTGGGTACAGGGTATTGGATGAGTACAGGAAAGAACTAAAGCCCTAATACTCACGCTCCACCTAGACACCCCCATGCACAAAATTCCCCCAACTTAGAAACATTAAGCATTGACTGTTCACTCCACATCTCACTTAAAAGTGTGTTTACTGCACTTCTCATTTAAGTGTCTTTATTTGTTTTTGTAAAGACTCCTTGGCAGAGAAACCCACTAAACCATTATTAACATCTTAGTGTGACCTTCAGGAAGAGGCCCCATGGACCAATAAAACTGCTAGGAGGATCTGAAATGTTAGTGATGGGGGACGTCAGTCGTGGTATCGAAGGAAGGATGAAAGGGGGAAAACTGTTAAGAAGACTTGTTGATCTGAAAGGGAAATACTGGAGTGGGGGGAGTGGTGAATAAGATCTCTGAAGGGCAAACACTTTGTTTATAAATCATTCTATTGACAGCCACCCTAAATGTTTTTGTAGTTGTTGTGGGGTTAGTTTCACAATCACTGAAATGAGGAAGTGAGCCCAACACTTTTGTAAGCCTCCGAGTCGACGAGAAGTTATGGGAATTCCTGGTGGGCTTACATTAGACTCTAACACTTAGGCAAGGAAAAGGAGGGAGATTCCACTAATGAGTCATACCAAAGGACAAGGGAGATTACAAAAGGTTTTCTCAGATAGAATGAGTCTAAGAAGTGGAAGAGAATGAAATCAAGTTAACAAATTTGGGAGATATGGGTGTATTTCCCACAGAACATGAGTAATAACACTAAGAGAAAACCCCCTGAAAATAAAGATCGATGCGAGAAGAATGCTTAGTTAGAAGAGAGAAAAGCAAAAGCAAAAGCAGGGGCCTTGATGCTGGTGGGAATGTTGGGGGAGGACTATGAAACTGGGTCAGTTGGGACACCATACCTGGAGGTGTTTGGGGAGAGGCAAAGGCAAGTCCAAAGTCTGTGAGAGGAGGTGACAAGTGAGTCTGCAGACAGGGCCAGATTCTTAATGGAATCAACATGGCGATGACCTTGCCAAAGCTTTGACTCTAGAGGCTGGAGGAGACAGAGATTAACTATATCAGGAAGAAGCACATTGATAGGAAATGACTAATATATGGATGAGAATTTCTCGTAAAGCATTTCCTTATTGAACACATCTGCTAGAAAGGCTCTGGCATTAAATTTTGTATGATACAAAAATCATAAAAACTCTGAAGTGACTATTAAATGTGTGATGTCAGACCTAGTGTGGGCAAAAATAACACCGAACACCATGGACGGTAATTGAGAGGGTTCTGATCGCATCTTGACAACGAAAACATTAAAGTCTATATGATGTCAAAGTGTTTTTCTCTTCTCACTCAGAGAAAAGCACAACCAATAATTTTTTCCTGCAAAAGCCAAACATCTGGATATTTTGGAAGACTAAGCATATATTTCATAAAACCACAGTATATAAAATTAAAGCATTCTATGATCTTCTGTGTGGATCTAATTATTTTCCATGATTTTATGTAAACATGGCAAATAGCATTCAATCAATAACTAATAGCTAAATATAATAATATGTAGTGATGGTTGAACTCAAAATTACAATATGATGTATGTATTTTTAGTGCCTGTATTTTATATACATAATAATTCTTTTACAAATAAAGTGATTTGCTCAGTCACAGAAGAATGGAGTCCTTCATGATTCATTACTATGTGTAGCTATTTCCAGGATCCTAATCCATCTACATGTGACCCTTTAGAACTTTTAAATTAGATTTAGCCCTAGCTGGTTTGGCTCAGTGGATTGATCATTGGCCTGCGGATTGAAGGGTCCCAGGTTTGATTCCAGTCAAGGTCGTATGCCCGGGTTGCTGGCTTGATCCCCTGTAGGGGTCATGCAGGAGGCAGCCGATAAATGATTCTCTCTCATCACTGATGTTTTTTATCTCTCTCTCCCTCTCCCTTCCTCCCTGAAATCAATGAAAATATATTTTAAAAATAAATTGTATTTAAACAATCTTTTTCTCAATTAGCAATCATTTCTGCTATAACTGTCTCACAGCATCCGTTTTCATTATAGTGAAGTATCTACTTGTCCTTTTTCCAACTATACTAGAATTCTTCCATTGCTTACACGAAGTCACCAGTTTCTGGTTGTGACTGGAACAAAGCAGGTCCGCAATTAATCTTCATTAAACTAAACTAAAATTGAAATAATAAAATTAAGAATTTTGCCAGAGTTCATATCAACTGCATCTTAACTAATTTCTCCACTTAAGCAAAGAAGTGACACCTACAATCTTGATTTTACTAGAGTCCTCAATACTCACATCACTCTAGATGCCGTGTTATTAAATGTGTGCAGTGCAGCTTGCTCATTACCAATTCCTTTCTGTTTTCCCTTTTGCTGATTCCTTGCCAGCTTTCCACACTTCCTTCACACCCCCTACTTTGTCATTGCCCCTGGACAAATCTACTTAGTCATTTGTTAGATTTAAGATAAAAAGTAAGAGAAAGGAAGAAAAAACAAACAAGAACTTTGAGCATCGACTTATTTTAATTTTATTTCCCAAATTACTGTAAAAGCAACTTAAACCTGTTTTGGGTTTTTGTTTGTTTGTTTGTTTGTTTTTACTTTCCCCTTTTAGCACATTGTACATCTTGGACAGGCAGCTACTGATTCTTAATGCCTCGCCTTTAAATATTCAAAACAGGTTGGTTCGTCTATAATGAAATATTTACTTGTTATTTGGAGCCTGTTCCTCTACAGAGCCACTGAGAAAGATGAAAGACAAATGTTGGCACTCATTTTCATAACATAATTAAAATCTGTTTCCTGGGGGGGAAAGTGCTTTTGTGGTTTGACACTTCTACGCACGGGGGTGGGGGAACATTGATCACCTGCAGCACCAGGCTGGAGTAGGCACTTCCGGCTAATTCAGGTACAAGTACTGCCTTTAAGTGCTCCAATTCCCACAGGGAAGGCAAGCTCAGGGGCAATAACTGTCCTTCAATATGGATCTCTAGAGCTACCCTTTATATTTGCTTTCCTGCCATTTAAATAATTTATCCAAGTTTGTCAGTTTTGAATATGTTTTTATCAAGTTAGCCATGCAGTAATAAAGATGGAAGTATAATAAGCGCCTTTCCCCCACCTCCCTAAACCATTAATCAAGTATTAATTTTGATATTTTTCTCTAAAGAAAGGGGCACCTCAGTTCATGATTTATAGAGCACACCAGTCAAAATGTCACGCACACCAAATTCAAATGACATGTAAAATATTTTTGTATTTTGTTCCACAGCACAGTCTAAGCTAACTCCCAAAGAGAGTGAAAACCTAATGATGAAGTTTTCAGTGTGACATTTCCTCTCCTTACACCTAACCAGTATCAACGTAGCTTCAAATGACTATTAAACAACACCTTTCCAACTACAAGAAGAGATATTGGTATAAAAATCGTACTTCTAATATAAGTATATTATCTAGACTTCATATTTTATAAATTTATTTTTTAAATTTAGGACCTCATAGGCAATGATCACATTTCTTCCACATGAATATATTTTATTTTTGAGAAATCAAAGGCCCTGGGGGTGAGTATTGGAAATAAAATGGCATATCAATAAGAACAAAAGCGTGTGGCTTTTGGGAGAACCCAATATATTTGTTTTGTTGCTATTAATAGCTTAGGTCAACTTGGGAGTTCTCCTAGATCCTAGAGCAACCAAAGTTGACTCAGAAAGGTTCTTCTCATTCAACTCCCTAATATGTGCCAGATATCATATTGGGGGAAACTGACATTATGCAGCTAATCACTGCAAATGGTAAGTGTTCTAATGGATAAACAGACAAATTGTTTGGGAAGCACACATGCACCAAAAAGACATGTCAAACTGTGGGAATAGTTAGGGAGGGCTTCACCAAGGGGATATCCACTCTGGGTGTTTGACAGGCAGTATCCCAGGTAGCAATCCCTGAGTTGTCTGCCTGGTCTCCTACCTGTCAGCAACCTTTACTTTATGCCTTATCTAGATTAATGTGAGTCACAACACCACTGCAACTTCCCGGGAAATGCAGCTCAGCCACCATTGCTGGGGTCATGGTAGCAGGCAGCGACCAGAGTGACACCATGTCATCATGTTTGATGGGCTCATGGCTTTTCTCTTTTTCTTTTTTTAAGAAAGGACATTAATACTCCTTCCATTCACATTGGACTCTATATTCCCTATATTCCCAACACTTTAGAGTTAACTGGACTGGTAACTAAAACCAGATATACAGGAGTTAGGAAAAGGAGGCTCTGTGGGAAATGCATTTGTATGGGCTTTGGGGTCCTCAATGAGCAGTTTGGTTATATTTCTAATGTTCTTAAGTTTTTAGGAAACTGAACTATGGAAATGTTTTCTTAAAAGATGTTTATGATGTTTTAAAATGTCCTCAAAGGGAATAAAAACTGAGTGATATATAAGCTTATGAAAAAAAATATTCCAAATGTACACACATAGCAATATTAAAGTATTTTATATAATATACATATATCATGCAGAAAATCTCCCAAATGAGACTTCAGATCAAGATTTGGATCAATAATTCAATGTCATTGTTTCTTCATGCTGCTGCTTATTAGCTTCAGGGTTTTAGTAAGTCTTTCAGACTCAGCCATGCACATAGATATTTCTAGACTGCAGGATTGATTTATTTTATTTACTAAACTTCCTGTCTTATTCCTCAGCTTTCTAATTCACTAGGGAATTGACATTTGCAGATGTTCTTCAACCCTAATACATATGCTGGACTTGATCATGTCTAACCTAGTCTTCAAACTCACTGTTCCTATGCTACAAGAATCACACTGCTTAAATGAAATTTTGTTGCTTTAAATATATTTCACCCTAACCGGTTTGGCTCGGTGAATAGAGAGTCAGCCCATGAACTGAAGGGTCTCAGGTTTGATTCCAGCCAAGGACATGTGCCTCAGTTGCAGGCTTGATCCCCACCTCAGTCGAGGCAGGTGCAGGAGACAACCAATTGATGCGTCTCTCTCACATTGATGCTTCTCTCTCTTTGTCTCTCCCCATCCCTTTCATTCTCTCTAAAACAAATCATTGGAAAATATCCTCTGGTGAGGACTAACAAATATACTAGTATATATCATTCCATTTGTTTTATAGGGATTTGCCCATCACCTTCCCTCTCATTGACATTTTGCCAAGTTTCCACGCATTATCTTCTTTCTTCACTTCCCACATTGCCATTGCCTCTGGACAAATCTGTTTCCAAATTCAAACATGGTCATGTGGGTAGAATATTAAGGCCATGTCTACACAGGCAAGTGGGAACTAAGGCAGCTATCTTGAAGAACATTCAACAAGAAATAACATTTTGACCCAAGGGAAGACAGGTGGAGCTTTTTAAGGACTGAGTCTCTTCAAACTGGAATGAATTTAAACTAGATCATTTCTAAACCTTCCAAACCACTCTCAAAAAGCAAGTATGTTTTTACCATATTTACTAACATGTCTCCATGTCCATTATACATGAAGTTGGAGCAAAAGGTGCCAGGGCAAGGGGATACCAGAGAAATGCAAGTGAAGGAGAGAAATGTATTGAGGAACTGAATCTAGGCTGTGTGCCTTATATTCACTATCTCATTTAACACCTAAAACAAAACTGAAAAGTAGTTACTACTTCTGAGAGATGAAGAAATGGAGACTCGGAGAAGTTCACTTTCCAATGTTTTCACAACTAGCAAGTGAATGAACCAGAATTTAAAATCAGCTGGACTTATATGCATGCATACAAGTCCTTTGGTTGATCTCTCCCTCTTACCCCTGGTGGGAAGCAGGGGGCAATGGGGGAATAAGGACACATATGTAATACCTTAATCAATAAAGAAAAAAAATCAGCTGGACTGATTCCAGGGTCGGCGCTCTTTCTACTTGCTGCACTACGCCCATGTAGCAAATGGATCTACCCTGATGATGTTTAACATCCACAGGGAGAGGCAAGATTTACATTAATAGAAAAAGAAAAGGAGAGTTGACTTTTAAAAATACTAATGCAAGATGGGATTTAATAAAATGCAGCAAGGAAGGTAATCAAGAATCACAATGCGTGGTCATGGACAAATAGTAAAGGGGAACAATCTGTGTTTGGTGGTGGTTAGCTTTTATGTACACCCTTTCGAGCTATTAATTATTGCCTTTCAAGTGTTGACTTAAAATTTGGGATCATTTGGACAACTGCTTCATGATCTGACTCTGTGTCTGAATGTAAAAGCCAAGTCCCAGAATCCATTTGTACTGCTGTCTTTTTTCATTCCCTAACTCCCTACTCACCTACCTTTACCAACCCTCCTCCCACCCCCAGTGCCAACCAGTCTAGTAAGCCTTGAGAAATAAGAAGAACGTGGAATTTACAATTATTTTGACAATGGCTCTGCAAACAACCATAAATTCTATACTTCACATCATACTAAGGGCTGCAGTGTTTACAGTAAGAAAAGGTCAAACCAAATATTTGCATCTGGGGCCTCACCTGTTAGAATAGCAGGGAAGAGTCCAAAGTACAGGCCCCAGGCACCCACAGAGGCTACCGGCCTGCTTTAGGAGTGTTTCTCTCAAAGCTCCTGGGAGCCAACTCTCTCTGGCCTGCTTCGGGCTCCTTTGAAATGGGGATATCAGCTCTCCCCATTCCCTTATCAGAAATATGTCCATTACTGGGCCAGATAAAAGTGTTTGAGTACTCATTTGAAAAATGAGTACTCATTCCTGCTTTGGACCAGGAAGATATTCATTTAAAGTTACAGCCTGGGAAAAAATAATAATAATTGGGGAACTTTATCCAAACCTTTAACACCTCTTGTCTCCATCCTGGATTTGACTGAAGTCCCGGGTGTGCAGCAGCAGCAAAGAAAACACCCCTCCATTCTACTGGGAACCCCAACAACACAGCTTCCTTTTGTTTCTTGGATCATTATAAATTGAGGGTTTTAAAGAAAGCCATTTTGTTTTAGTTTTGGTAGATTGAAATGAATTCAGGCCATTAGATTTAAAAAAAGAAAGAGGAAGGGATGAAAATATGATTATCTTATACCACCTCAAGCCTGGAAACTTTATTTTCTCAAAGAATCGGTTTTTAATATAAATTTGGCATGAATAATTCCTCAGGAGAAGGGAATCCATATTTTTACAATAAAAAATATTCTGACTCATGAGCTCCAAATACATAGAAGTCTCATGTCATGCTAGATTGGGGAGTAGGTACCCAATAGAGACTTACTGGAAAACTTCTGTGTAATACAAAAAGACAGAAGCATTATATAAAAAAAAAATACAAGTGCAAAAAATGGGCAAAGGACCTAAACAGACACTTTTAGAAAGTGGACATACAGAAGGCCAAGAGACATATGAAAACATGCTCAAAGTCACTAATCATCCAAGAGATGCAAATCAAAACAACCATGAGGTTCCATCTCACACCTGTCAGAATGGATATCATCAACAAATCAACGAACGACAAGTACTGGCAAAGATGTAGAGAAAAAGAAACCCTCATACACTGCTGGTGGGAATGCAGACTGGTGCAGCCACTGTGGAGAACAGTATGGAGTTTCCTCAAAAAACTAAAAATGGAACTCCCATTTGACCCAGTGATCACACTTCTGGGAATATATCCCAAGAAACCAGAAATACCATTCAGAAAGGATATATGCACCCCTATGTTCATAGCAGCACAATTTACAATAGCTAAGATTTGGAAACAGCCTAAATGCCCATCAATAGATGAGTGGATTAAAAAAACGGCAGTATATCTACACAATGGAATACTACGTTGCTGTAAAAAATAAGGAATTCTTACCATTTGCAACAGCATGGATGGACCTGGAGAGCATTATGCTAAGCGAAATAAGCCAGTCGGAGAAAGATAAATATCACATGATCTCACTCATTTGTGGAATATAATGAACAACATAAACTGATGGACACAAATAGATCCAGAGACATAGAAGCATCGAACAGACCGTCCAACCTCTGAGGGAAGGCAGGAAAAGGTTGGGGGGTGCGAGGGTGGGATAAGAGATCAACCAAAGGACTTGTATGCCTGCATATAAGCATAACCAATGGACACAAACAGTAGGGGGGTGAGGGCATGTGCCGGGGAGGGGGGGGGGGGGGGGGGGGGGAGACGTATGTAATACTTTAAACAATAAAGAATCTAAATTAAAAAATAAATAAGACTTTAAAAAATTCAAATAAATAAACATTAAGAAATAAGAAAAAAATACAAGTGACTTGCACTTTCAAAGTTTTCTGGATATACACATTTTGTCCCATTGCTAAAATAAAAATATCAGTGTCTATATATCTTTCTGCATTCAGTATGTGTGTTCTCTCTTAGAGGATAACTCTGTCCTGATTGTATTATAGTCTAACAAAACAGGGAGTTGATCATATTATGAATCTTTCTGCTTAAAATATTCATAGCATCCCATCAATTATGGACTAAATATAGTTTCAGTCCAGTTTTAAGGACTAATGACAAAGGAAAATATTATTTAAAACCTAATTTTAGCCCAGCTGGCATGGCTTAGGGGTTGAGTGTTCACCTATGAACCAAGAGGTCACAGTTTGATTCCCAATCAAATCACATGCCCTGGTTGTGGGCTTGGTCCCCAGTGAGGGGCATGCAGGAGGCAGCTGATCAATGATTCTCATCATTGATGTTTCTCTCTCTCTCTCTTCCTCTCTGAAATCAATAAAAATATATTTTAAAAAAATAAAACCTAATTTTACTTCTTGAGTAACAAATGTACTAACATTTTGGGCTTGAAAACTGCTTTGCCAATTATTTTGCTCTTTCTTAAGCATGTCCCAAAATCATAGTTAAAAGCTGAAATACATCCCATTCCTTGGATGCTTGCTTTGCTGGGTTTTAAAAGAAACACGATCTTTTTTGTTGTTCCTAGGGGTATTCACCCAACCAACTTCTACTGGTCTAATAGCTTTCCTTTGAAAGTATCAGGTGGGGACTCAACTGCTAAACCTAAAAGGCCAGAGAATGTGTATGGAACACAAGCATGTAAGAATGAATAAAACTGCCTTTGCCATTACCCAAATTCCTGCTACCTTTTCCTGACTCCTCAAGCGCAATAAATGCAGTCACACCCCCTACACACACACAAACAACACACACACACACACACACACACACCTGGTGCCTTTCACAACATACTGCCACAGTCCTGCCTCAGTCACAGCTCTGGGGAATACCACAAACCCCAGAGAATATGCCCAAATGTGGAAACTTTGCCCATAGAATTGTGGTAGTTTTATGTTGTGGTTTGAGTCCCTTTATGACTAAATGTAATGGCTGGTTTGTTTACCATTTCTTTTCTTTTAAGGGTTTGAGTGGCTACAAAACATTCCTATGAGGATAGTTTGCGGGGGTTTGGGTTTTTGTTTTTAACCAGTGCACCAGTCCTTTTAGAAATGCAGCTGCTACAAAAAGGAAGGAAAAGCTGGGGGGAGGAGGGAGGGAGGTAAGTCAGGGGGGAGGGTGGCGGGAAGTGCTGGGAGAGAATGCAAGTCTAACTTGTAATTCTACCTCTCTGCCCTGAAGGGGAAATCATTTCCCAATAATAAAAGTGTGGTGGAGACTAGGTTCTTTATTTAGTCTTAGTTCCTTCCAAGAACAGTGAAGGGGGAAGATCAGGTTCTGAAACTGCTTCAGCATGTCCATATCCTCCCCTGGCCTCTGCAAGATGCAACCATGTGGCCTTGGGGAATAATAAAGGCCAAGGTGTGTCAGGCCAGCCAGCTGACCGTAAGCTGTGCTTGTAACACTAATGGCTCCTTGTTTTCATGCTGAAAATATGCACCTCCTGGAACCTCTTCTCCCTTGGTCAGATGTGTGCGATGTGATTTACATTGTGGAATGCAGAAGAGGCCTGTGCTTGCAAAGCGTTCTGATCCAGAAATCGGGTTTCTATTATGCACGTGATCCCTGTTGACTTTTGTGGTGACCTTAATCCATTTTTTACCATTTTAATTTGGGGCTCGTTTTAAAAGGATTCGTTTTCTATCAAGCCCTAAGCCCAAAATGGCTGCATGGAAGACAACCGTGCTACAATTACCAAAATGTTCTGGAGCCTAATTCTACAGCTCCTCTTTGCTGTGGTCTGGGAGCCCTTGCGGTGGCTTCCAGGAATGGCTATTGTGTTAATAACCCAGAGGCAGGAAACATCCGCCTTGGGTCCGCTCTCTGGGCACTTGCCTCCTGCTGAGTGGTGTGTGGGTGGACATAGCTGGAATTCCAAGCTTCTCAAAGAGATATGACAGGTCCCATGGAGACATTATTAATACATTTGC
Organism: Eptesicus fuscus; assembly: GCF_027574615.1. Taxonomy (NCBI): domain Eukaryota; kingdom Metazoa; phylum Chordata; class Mammalia; order Chiroptera; family Vespertilionidae; genus Eptesicus; species Eptesicus fuscus. The sequence goes on from NC_072482.1 coordinate 63,731,699, forward strand.
CAGAACTGTCTATATAAAGATCTTTTGCTTCCTCATGGTGTTGTGTTTGCATTCATTGAAACTTACTTCTCAGGCAGATGCAGGGAGAAAGGCATAAGCTTAACCTTTCTGGGATCCAGAAAACCTAGTTATTTCGTTTTAAGCCTTTGCTTTATCACTAACCTGCTAGTAGACTTTGGTAACTTTTTTAACCTTTCTGGGCCTTGATTTAGGAACCTTGGTTGAATTAAGAAAAGTCTAGTTTGTGTGTGTGTTTTTTCCCCCTGTAGGATCTCTCCGTCTTTGATATGCTAACATATATATATATATATAAAAGCCTAAGCGACCGGCACAACCGAACGGATGACCAAACAGGCTGCGTGGGGCGACCAGGCCAGCAGGGTGGTTAAGTGAAGAATGACCAAACGACTGAACAGAGGGCTGTGTGGGGTGACCAGGCCAGCAGGGGGGGCAGTAAGGGGTGACCAGGCCAGCGGGTGGCGGGGGGAGTTAAGGGTGACCAGGCTGGTGGGGGGGGGGGCAGTTAGGGGTGATCAGCAGGCAGGTGAGTAGTTAGGAGCCAGTGGTCCCAGATTGTGAGATTGATGTCTGAGGGGTCCCGGATTGGAGAGGGTGCAGGCTGGGCTGAGGGGACACCCCTGTGCACAAACTTCATGCACCAGGCCTCTAGTGAGTATTATAAACTACAAGAATGTGTAGTGAGTCCCAAACTGGCAGGACTGTTGAACACTTCTCCCCTTTTTTCCCCTAAAATACCCTACTTTCATACCCTGGACTCTATTACAAGTGAGTATGGTTTGAAGAAGTTCTAGAAGTGAAAGTATCTTTCCTGCTCTAAAGTTCTAGGAATCCATAAAGACAATGTAGAATTACACACTTAATGGAGATATAAAAAGAGGTCATTTATGATCCTGCTATATCAATCAAGGCATGTTATGTTGCAGATGAAAGTATTCACTTATAGCTGGTTTAGGTAGAAAGGAATTTATTACAAGAGGACCAAAGAACCAATCTTGAATGCTAAAAAAAAAATAATAATAATAATGCTCAGCCACATCAGTTATTCTAGTAAAAATACCTCACTGCTCAGCACACGTGTCATTAGGAAACAAGTGAAAACTCTACTAACGCTGCCCTGGAAGCACCATCAGTGCCACTGTGCTTGCAGCAAGGTAGTCTCCCTGCATGTAAACATTACCTCATCTTGGTTACTCCTACCTCCAAATGGCACAGTGTAGTGGGCAGAATTCCTAGCTGGTCTCAAGATCCCTGTCCTCTGACGTATACGTCTTGTACAATACCCTCTCCTTGAGTAAGAGCAGGACTTGTAAATGTGATGGGGCATCACTTTCATGTTTATGTCCTATTATATGGCAAAAAGTGATTTTGCAAATGTAATTAATATCTTCCGTTGGTTGACTGAATTAATCAAAAGTAAGATTACCCTAGGTGTGCCTGACCTATTCAGTGCACCCTTAGAAGAAGTCAGAAATTCAAAGCCAGAGACACTCTCCTGGTGGCCTTGAAAGAACAAACTACCATGCTGTGGAGAGCTCCGTGTGGCAAAGAATGACAAGAAACCTTTAGGGACTGTGAATGGCCCCTGCAACAAAGCAGGGACCTCAGTCCTACAACCGCAGGCAATTGAATTCTGCCAACAATGAGCTTGAAGGAGAACACTGATGAAAGTGTAGTCCTGGTCAACATCTTGATTTCAGCCTTGTGATTTCAACCTGAGCAGAGGATCCAGCTACCCCATGACCATACTTCTAATCTGCAGAAACTGGAAGCCAATAAATGATGTTATTTTACGCCATTAAATCTGTGTAATTTGTTACACAGCAATAGAAAACTAGTATTTGCCTTTGCATGGCAGAGCCCAGGATGCTCCTCAAAGTTAAACTCCAAGGGTTTTGAGGAAATGTCGTTTTCAGTTTGCCATCCTCTAAAATTCAGTAAGAGAAGTGCCTGGTGTTGGTATTGTGTGAATCAATCTCTAATATCAGCCACCCCCTCTGTGGGGAATTCTTTTCTAAAATGTCTCTCATAGGTTATAGGATACGTTTTAAAAGTTCCCATCGTTTTTTGTGTTGTTGTTTTTTAAGATGGCAAAGATCAACCTATCCTATGAATATTCAAGAAAATATAATTAATATTTTTGCCAGCAAGTCTTTTCATGACTCAACCAATTATCTCAACTCATATGCCAATATTCCTACTGATTCCTCTATTTAAAAAAAGTTTCTTCATAGAACAGACAACTCTCGTAGGAAATCAATGCTATTTTAGGAATAGGCTCTATAATGGAATTATCATGAAGGTTTTTTCATAATTTATATGTATGCATTGATAATATATGTATAAGGCCTGGTCTCTGGGTATCACCAACATTGAGTATATTGATGATATTCTAGGTGGTTTTATCACTGAGAATCTAACAGTGCATCAATAAGAGCTACTAAGGGAAGGAATATTTAAAAAATTTTCCCAAAGATAAGCATTAGGGCAAGTTTTATTTACCTGATGACATGCTGTCATTTCTCCCTGGGAGTGTGAGAGAATGGGGATTTCATATTGCTCTAGACTGTCAAAAGGTTTCTGATAAAGCTGAATTTATTTCCCATCCCTACACATATGCCCATTTACATAACCGATGTCTAGCCTACTACCTTTCCCTAAAGTTGTTCAGTTTCTATTTGTTCCATCAAGTACATTTTAACTATCCCCTTTGCCTTATTAACACTCCATGATCCAACTTCCTCTCACTTTAGAACCACCCACGGTGAAGAAGGGTAAACAGTGAGAATGACAGTTAAGAAATTGTGATCTCCAAAAGCAAAACAGAAAGCCCCATTTGCTTTACCTCGTGTCGTAATTTCCCAGAGGTGTTCCTCTTGGCCAGTTTTTCTCTCTTGAAGGCTGAGCAACTTCTTCAAAACCACACACTGCGGGTTTTCCCAGGGGCCTGTTATTTCCTGAGCGGTAGGTAATAATAGCCTCTTAATTTTTACAGTGTTGAAAGTTCCCAAAGTGTCTTCAGAAAGTCCTGTCTCCATTCATTTGATCCTCACAACAGTTCAATAGGAGGGAGGGCAAGTATGTTTATTTCTAGTTTATAAATAACAGAAACTTGAATTTCTAGAGTTACATGACTGGCCGTGTAACTATGGTAAGCCATGTTCCTGAGACAAGACCCAAGTCTTGAGTGTAACTCAGGCATCTCCCCCGCCCTCACCCCCAACCCCTGACTACGATCCTCTAGCAGACACATCAGTGAATGGATGGAAATTGATATTCAATAGGCAATGGCTCCTGCTGTTCTCTAGACTTGCCCAGATCTTCTGCCACACATGTAAAATGTACATGAAACCATGGTTAACACAATCGAGTACAAGTTCCCAGGCATAAGCTGGGTCCTGCCTACCTCATAAGTCTTCCCCTTTATCCTCCAGTAACACCCCATGTCTTATAGTCCATTCCCCGTCATTTGTGGCCTCTGCCTAGACTTGCCTCTGACTGCCTTTTCTGTCTCAGTTAATTGTATGTGTCCTTGAAATTTCTGCTTAGACTTTGCCCAAGCTGGTCATGATAGTCCCCTTATATGTCATCTATTTTATTTATCACCTTATTAACATTTCTGCTAATAGGCACACACTCTCTAGGACATGAGCCCATTGAGATGCCTTACTTATCTTGTGTCCTCTGTATTTAACACAGTGCTGAGAATTTCAGCACTGAGATGTCTGTGAAATTAGGATTTAAAAAAAGGAATGGTTTATTGGGTAGGAAATAAAATAAAAGTGAGCCTAAGGAGATATAGCTTCCCTTGCTCTGTGGGAATTGAGAGTCTAAGAATGGAATACATAGCAGGAGCAGGCCTGGCATTGGGAGTGGAGAGCAGCGGGAAGAATGCCAATAACCTCGGAAAAGTTCTGCTGAGGATCTTGCAATGTAAGGTCACCCATTAAGGTACTTTGGTGACCATGCCCTTTCACCTCTCCATTCCAGGGGACCTGCTGCAGGGAATATAGCTGACTGACAGCCTCAGACTGCCACACCTTTGGACTCACTGTAGCATGCATGTCAGGCAACACTTCCCACTGGCTGCTCCCAGACAATGACAGAGCACAGTGAGGGGCAGGTAGCAGGCCCAGGCCACTTCGGCCTCACAGGAGATCTCTAGTGGGAATTTTGAGTTCAGGGAGCTCAGGGGTCCCCACTGGCCTGGCTGAGACCTCGTTGGACTGCAATGTGGTCTGAGGCTTCTTCCAGCCCAATCCTCCCTTCTCTCTTGGCTTTTACAGACCTGATCATGGTCTAAAAAGGCTCTCCTTGCCTACTCATGCTCCTCTTTTTTTTCCTCCACAAGTGTTTCCCCCAATAAATCCCTTGCCCATGTAATCCTATCTTGACATCTGCTCTTCCAAGGATCTGAATTTACAGTTACTTTAAGATTTAGGTCTAGCCCGGCTGGAGTGGCTCAGCTGTTGAGTGTCATCCTGTGCACAAAAAGATTGCCAGTTCACCCCAGCCGGCTTGACTCATTGGTTGAGCATCGACCTATGAACCAGGAGGTCACAGTTCAATTCCTGGTCAGGGCACATGCCTGGATGCGGCTGGATACCCTGTGTGGGCATGCAGGAGATGGCTGATCAGTGATTCTCTCTCATCATTGATGTTTCTCTCTCTCTCTCTCTCTCTCTCTCTCTCTCTCTCTCTCTCGCTCTCCCCCCCCCCCCCCCCCTTTCCTCTCTGAAATCAATAAAAATTACATTATTTTCAAAAAGGTTGCCAGTTTGATTCCCGGTCAGAGTACATACCTAGGTTGCAGGTTCAATCCCCAGTTGCAGGCAACTGATGGATGTTTGATTTAGGTCTAAAAGTCAAATTTTAAAATTGCTCCTCTAAATCTATGGGCTATGCCCAAAATTTAACAATGACCTAACTTAGTCTCAAGCTATGTAATAGTTTAGAATCAGAGCTTAAAATGCCATAAGACAGGACAAATGGGTTCTGGTTCTGCTCATCTGAGGCAGACACAGATGAAATGGAGGCTAAAAGTAGCCCAGGTTTTGCCTTTCGGCAGGGCCTTCATCACGTGGGCAAGGCCTGAAGTAAACACAGTTCTATATATCGACACTTCACTAACTCAGTCTGGCTGGCTTTCTTCTCTTCTTTATCTTTCTGAACCCAGTATCAGTGTGTTCTATCTATAGTTTTTACCTTTCTTCAAAACAAGACACATTTTTTAAAAGGTGTCTGAACTTTTCCAACATATCCAAAGACAAACAAGGTTTATGTCAACCATGGTAGAATCCTAGGGTATTGAAACTTCTTGGGATAGTGCAGTGTCTTTTGCCTTTATTTAATTGAAAGACATAAAAGAATGTAAATTATGCCCCCTCCAAAACCTACCCCAGAGATTCTTATACAACCCCATGGGAAGAGTTGGTCCCCAACTTCAGAAACCTGGGGGAAAACATTTTCCAGAGCTCTTTTATCTACTAGTATATTTTAAGATTACAGAAATTGTACCTTTTTTATTTTCCAAATGCAAAATTATATAATTATATTGAATATGATTTTTCAAACCACAAATATCTTAATGAAGATTCTGATGTATATCCTACCCCATTCCTGAATATTGGGATAGGTCCCTCTAACATCAATTGAGAAGTGTTGGCCTATTCTAACACCTTCCCTCTGCAGATGAGAGTAACTGAAGCCAGACATTAAATGGTTTGCCCAAGTTTGCAAAATTAATGAAAGTGGGAAATTTTTAAATGTTATATAAATTGACTTTAATCAATTTGAAAAGTATAGTCCAATATTTTTGAGAGTCAGTGAATATAATGATCAAAAAATAATTCCTACCTCCCAGTGGTAAAATAGGATGTTTCCTGTGGTAAAATGTCATTCTGTCTATTAAGTTCCCATGACGTCTCTTCTACAAGGCCTCTCACGGAGGACACAGTAAGCAGCAGCGCACGCTTCCTGCCCTCAAGGGGCACATGGTTTAGTGCAGTGGGCGGCAAACTCATTAGTCAACAGAGCCAAATATCAACAGTACAACGGTTGAAATTTCTCTTGAGAGCCAAATTTTTTAAACTTAAACTTCTTCTAACGCCACTTCTTCAAAATAAACTCACCCAGGCCGTGGTATTTTGTGGAAGAGCCACACTCAAGGGGCCAAAGAGCCGCATGTGGCTCGTGAGCCATAGTTTGCCGACCACTGGTCTAGTGGGTCTGACAGACATGTAAATAGATGACTTCAATTTCTGAAGTAGGTTTAGCTATGGGAAAAGAACAGTGATGCTGAAGCACAGAGGGGAGCAAATGAACCAAGACTAGTGGTCAGGAAAGCTTCCTGGAGCAGTCTCCATGCCACTACAACTTGGGCTGCTTCTGAGGACAGAGCCTGCAATTATTTCATCTGACTAACCCCACAGCGCCTACCTGACTTAATAGCCCTTAACAAATATCCCTCGCACTTTTGCATAACAGTTTTCTTACACAATTCTATACCTAAATAATTTTTAGTCCTTTACAAACGCCTACAAAATTACACTCATTACTATTTTTTGCAATTTTCTTTATATTTGAGTTAAATTAAAAAATCATAAAATAACTCCCTGCCCCCCCTCCCCGCCAAAAAAACACACTCATATGCTTTTCTAGCCAAAAGAAAATTTTCCCTTCACCACTTCTTTTGTTTCACTTATGAGAACTTGGATCCTTGAATGTTTTGTATAAATGAAAACAAAAAAAAACCCAGAATCCTTTTTGTTTGAACTTGCAATAAGAAATGATAAAAATAAACTCAATAATTAAAAATGTTTAGATTGGCTGGCTAGCCTGAACCATTTCACTCATGGTACAGGACAAGAATCAAAAAGTTTTAGGGACATGATGTTACAAGGTCTATAATTTGGTCATTCTCGGCTGCCTCTTTGCCTCCAACTTTCTTTCCTCCTCCCTCTGCCATTGGCTTTAGTCCTGGCCTGGACAAGCAGTGTGACAACATTGCCTTTTTCTCAGAATACTAGAATTGTGCCACCCACAGTCCAATGGCTGGAGGCCAGGGCATTGCCAGCAGCTCAGACATGAGTCAGGCTGCGGCATGCAAGAATTCCTGCTCAAGGTTCTTTTCTGACGGTTCACTTAGAGTTGTCTGCATCAACAGCATGATGGCAAGAAGTATGGGATATCAGAGAAATATGTGATATGGAAAGTGAGAACACTTGACTTATTATTATTTTCTTGATGGGTGGCCATTAGCATTTCTCCTAATCTGTTCTGTTTACCTGACAGTTATAAGAATTAGAATGAGACAATGAAAATTAATAGTTTAATTTCTGTTAGTGAGGGAAAAGAGCCTTTCTCATATGTATTTGTCAGTGTGTAAATTATAAGACTTTCTGGAGAACAATTTGGCAGTAATTAGTCAGACTTTAAAAATGCTCAGACCTCTGGCCTAATTATTCCTCTGCTGGAAAATTAGCTTCAGGAAATAAGAAGGTGCAAAAAGATATATGTAAGAGGATGTTTACCAGTGTGCTGATTGTAATAACAAAATGTTAGAAATAATCAAATGTTCAATTATAGAAACTAATTAAATAAATTAGAATATGCCGCCAAAACCGGTTTGGCTCAGTGGATAGAGCGTCGGCCTGCGGACTCGAGGGTCCCGGGTTCGATTCCGGTCAAGGGCATGTACCTTGGTTGCCGGCGCGATCCCAGTGGGGGGTGTGCGGGAGGCAGTTGATTGATGTTTCTCTCTCATCCATGTTTCTGACTCTCTGTCCCTCTCTCTTCCTCTGTAAAAAATCAATAAAATATATTTTTTAAAAAAAGAATATGCCTACATAATAGAGTATTATAAAGTATTAAAAATGTGAAAATAAAAAACATAGCTATTGGTACATAATTGTGTGCAAATGTAATTATTAAGTGTACAAGCAAGTAAAAATGTGTATATATCTATATATGTGAAGTTATAACATGTTTTCTCATAGTTTATTTTACTTTTTAAACTTATTTTTCTTTCTATAATAAAAAGCATGCATATTATAGAAAAATTTGAAAGTACAGGGCACATAGATTTTTAAAAACGAAAAATAAAATAGCATTACTCTGAGTTAAACACTGTGTCTCTCTTTTCCCCGCAACTCCCTTAGTTTATTTGCATGTGTGTGGAGTATAGTTCCATGTAATATATCTATATAAAAATGTACATATCATATATATGGATGTATAGATAGATAGATACACATTTGGACCGTGGATGGCACAATTCTAGTATTCTGAGAAAAAGGCAATGTTGTCACACTGCTTGTCCAGGCCAGGACTAAAGCCAATGGCAGAGGGAGGAGGAAAGAAAGTTGGAGGCAAAGAGGCAGCCGAGAATGACCAAATTATAGACCTTGTAACATCATGTCCCTAAAACTTTTTGACTCTTGTCCTGTACCATGAGTGAAATGGTTCAGGCTAGCCAGCCAATCTAAACATTTAAAGAGGCTTATAACATTTTTATATTCAAAAGCTTAATTTCATTATGTTTTGGTAGCTTCTATAAGACTCTACTCCAATGGTGTATCTAGGGATCAGAGCACTATATACATCTATAATAATAAAAGCGTAATATGCTAATTAGGCCAGACAACCTTCCGGATGAAGCTGGGGCTGTGAGGGAAGCCCAGGTTTGGGGTGCCAGAGGGAAGCTGGTGCCAGCAGCCGGGGGAAGGAAGGCCTACTCTTGCACGAATTTTGTGCATCGGGCCTCTAGTATTAATTATAAAGTGGCCTAGACTTTGTCATCTCAATAATATATCTGTCACTGTGAACTTATAATTGAAAAAACTTCTCCTTTTTCTATGGCAAGAGACTGCTAAATATTTAAAATACTGAAATATTTTGTAAGTTTTTACTAAAATGAACATTCCTTTAAGAAACTTAATTGAGGTTAATGAAGAAAAAGATGATCTCTATGCAGAAGGTGATGGCAATATTGTAAAAGGGGAAAAAAAAAACTGACCCAACTCATCTTTGTAAAACAAAGTTTGACCATCTTTACCCACAAAATATATGGCACATAGTGTTCTAAATAGTTATCTCATTTGCAAATAGGAAACTTCAGTTCTATTGCTGGTTCTGGCAAAAATTGTTTGAAGAAACTCAGACATGTATAACTTGTCTGTGCTTGAATTAATTTGTCTATGAAATGAACATCATGTTGGCAAAGCCCTTAAACGAAGTTAAGCTTTTGAATATAAAAATATTATAAACCTCTTAAAATGACATTGGTGGAGAATTTGGAAAAGAAAAAGAAGGAAGTTTTGATGGTTCCTTAAGAAAATTTCATAATAGTTTCTTGATGAGATGGTACAAAATTTCTTTAACGAGGCTATTCCAGTGCTTCAACTCCAAAAAATTACTCTACTGATGCTGAAATGTCACCTATTGGCATTAATATCCAACTTATAAACACCCCTATTTTTTTATTTGGGTCAAGTCTTTTTTTTTTAAATATATTTTTCTTGATTTCAGAGAGGAGGGGAGAGGGAGAGAGAGATAGGAACATCAAGGATGGGAGAGAATCATTGTTCCGCTGCCTCCTGCACACCCCCTCCTGGGGATCGAGCTCGCAACCCGGGCATGTGCCTTTGACTAGAATCAAACCTGGGACCCTTCAGTCCATAGGCCGACCCTCTATCCACTGATCCAAACTAGCTAGGGCTGGGTCAAGTCTTTTAAGTAAATTTTTAGCTAACTTTAATTTAAGTGCTGTATTTACTGAACAATACATGAACTTTTAATGTAAAACCCCTAAATTATACACTATTCATTTTTCTAAATAAAGTCAAATACTAAATTATATTTTAGTTAATTATCAACTCATATGAATATATGTAAACACAAGTGATAAAGAAATCTGTCTCTTCCCATTACAATTGTATCACATTTGACTGCATTTTAGATGAACTAGTCATGTGTAATTGGCTATAAGACATTTTATAACAAATATATCAGGTCTGAGTTACTGAGAGAACAGTAAATTATTCATTTTTAGAAGGTATTTCAATTATTTTGGAACACTAGGGCAATATGTCTCAATTTTTTCTAATCCCCAGAACATACCATGAATTTACAAGGCATGATGGTTGACATTCACATTTCTTTTCCTCTTTTTCCATACTCTTTAGTCTATTATCAGTATTTTTATATTATTAATCAAACAAGAATTTGTGCCTCCCATGTCCAATCTATTCTGAAAGATGCTTTGAAAATACAACATATTTAAGCTATCAAAAATTCATATGAGGTTAAGTATGAGGTTAAGACATAGACACAAAAATTTCTCAATAGAAGTAAACATAAAGGACTATTATATAGTCCTAAAGACAAAGATAACCCACAGTTAAAAGAAAGCTGAGAGCTCCAATGCCTAAAATAAATTAGAACTACATGTGAAAAGTACATTATACTGTACATGTCAACGTTTGTTCATCCTGAAAAAACTGGGAAGAATGTGTTTTCTTTCTGAAACTATAACATTTCTTACAGTCTGGGAAAATATAGGTTGTTGCTCTTTGTCTGGAAACATCAACTATATATCTTAGGCTGGACTGAAACAACTAAATCAATGTGACAAATATGCATCGGAATTAATAGGAATAGTGAGAATGTCACAGGAAATCTATTTGTTTATTTTCCTATTATCTACAAATCAACAATGGATCACCTGCATAAGACAAACATCATAGGTGGTGTTAAACTTGTCCCATGGTCACTCGCACCTCTTCCTCATTCTCTGTTGAAAGAGATCCATACATGCTCTAACTTTTTTTAGATAATGTGCCTTTGGGGTTATTATAAATTATTTTCTATGTTTAAGGGTTCTGTACTCAAGGATCAAAATGTATGTTTGAATTCCAAAAACTTAAAACACTATGATGAAAAAATTAATATATTGCTCTTAAAATATACATCTATAAGTCATAAGAAAAAACTCATGAACGTCATGAAAAAAGAAAACTCTCAAAAATAATTTTAGGAAGATTATGGTTATCTTAATCTGTTTCATATAATTGGGGAAGGTTTCCTAAAGAAAGTAAAAATTTTAGTTTTAAATAAGGGCTTTGAAATGAGTCACTTTTACTCTTATTGGGAACATTTTCCTGTCTATCGACATGTTTTGTGAAACTCTCCCCCTTTAACTACACCCACACATACCCCAATCTTCAAATAAATGGGAGAGATTAGGTTTATGTCCCTGAAATAAATATTAAGTTGAAACAATAAAAGGGAAATGACAATAAAGGTAAAATCCGTCCATTTAAAAATCAAGTTAGGATGACAAGTAAAGGATTACTGTTAAAATGCTAAATTATTCTTCTAAAAAAATGACTTCCCTTAATAGATCAGATTAAATCACTCATCAGAGGAAAACACATAATGTCTTAAAGAAAGTTTTGGTGAAACCTTCAACAGCTCCTGGCAGGAGAAACTTGGCAGAAAGATAACGCAGTGACAGCATGAGTTTGCACAAGTGCTCAACTGATAGCTGTAAAGAGAGCATGGAGGTCCCGTTGGGAATAGCTGCTGAATTGGGGATGATACCTTATTTTAGAATAGCCCAGAATTGTCTGCTTCTAAAGAATCACTTGCAAAAGTGAGTCACAAGGTAGAGAAATGTTGAGTGATTTCTTGGGCTGTCTCTAAGGTGTATTTCATACTTTACAGTCTCATATGGATTAATAAAAAAAGTGCACAGTTGGGAGGGAGACACTTATTCTTCTGGAAACTCCAACGGATTACACTAATATTTATAGTCTTTAGAAGGGAGGGAGGGAGGGAGGGAGGGAGGGAGGGAGGGAGGGAGGGAGGGAGGGAAGGGGATGGAAGAGAGAGAGGGAAGGGGGTGGGAGGGAGGGAGGGTAACCTTGTCCCTTTTCTTTGCAATCACCTTCAGTTTAACGAGTGATATGAAACTTTCTCAGTCGACAGTCCTTGTTAAAGTGTCTGTTTCATTACTTTCCTAAGCTCATGCTTGAACTGCTGAGCATGTTCAAGGCTTGCTCACCTTTCATTGAGCTGGAACTTAAGGCATCTGTATAAAAGCCAAGTTGTGAATAAACCTGAGGCTATTTACACTTTCAGGTGGGAACCATGTGCTATTCAAGATTAAACCTGGCAAGTTTTGCCTGGATTGTACACTTAATTGTACTACTTGAATTATGAGGTATTTCAGGAGTCGAAGGAGCTCCGTTGCTAGAAACTGAATTCAACAAGCACAGAACTTAGCTTTGTGTACCCCTCACCTGGAACCCAGCCCCCTGGATAACACACAGCGGATACTCAATAAATGCCTGTGTGCCAGTGGAAATACAACAAACTATAAGGTGGAACCTACTCTCAGGTTTCTGTCAGCATAAGGGATGTCCAAATCTGTACAGAATTTTTATAAGGTTTATTTGAGCCAAAATGACAACATATACTGGGGAGCAAGATCTCAAACGCTCCAGAGAATAACAGTTTTTCAGTTTCTTTTATGCATTAGGAATTATGGAAGAATATTACATGAGGGTGGGAGAAAATCAGGTGGAGATCTGACTACAGGATAGTTAAGATTATGTGCTCTCTCATCATCCCATATACCAAAAGGTCACGGGTTCAATTCCGGTTAGGACACATGCCCAGGTTTTGGGTTCAATCCCTGGTCACAATGGATGATGGTAGGCAACTGTGTGTCGCTCACATCGATATTTCTCTCTCTCTCCCTTTCCCTTCCTAAAATCAACTTTTAAAAATTAAAAAAAAATAGATTATGAGCTCTCTTGAGGGTGGTCTGCCTTAGAAGGAAGGGTCTGAAAGGGAGCATTTCAAATATGTATTACCGTGGACTCACGGAAACAATGAACAGGACTTGTTTAAGGCAAAGATAAGCCTTTTACTAAAGAAGTTATATTCCTGGGGCATGACTGTCCACCATGACCTGCCCAGTTAGGAATTTATGATCAGATAACCCTGTGAGGTGACTCTTTATAGAACTCCTTTCTCATCTACACTTCTAGAGTTAAAAGCTGACAGTCTCCTCTTCATGCTCTCCTCTTCCAAATGTATCCTTCAGGTGGTATTTTACTCATATTAGGAGCAGCTGTATGAACTCTGTGTATATGCGCACGTATGTGTATTTAGGTGAGTGTGTCCTTCGCTGCACAGCTGCAATTGCTCTCCACAAACTGAGGGAGGCAAAGCCAGCTGAGAATTTCTGAGATGGAGGCCCAAAGGCCCATAGTGGTGGGCACAGAAGTTAGTCTTAGGCTTGCCTCCCCTAAAATTAAGTAAAAGTACCGATGTGTGACTCCCAGTTCAAGACAATATGAAAAAGTGGGGGAAACTGACTGTATTGATACTGCCTGAACTTAAAAAATAGTGAGACAATAAAATGGAGGCTATCTCTGTATCCGCTCTTGATAGCCTTTAGCCCACCTAGCGGAAGCATAGAGGGTAGTGAAGAAGACCTGAAAGAAGAACTTCTTGGAGTACTACGGGGAAAGGTGATCAGAGATTTGCAGGAGGAACGATCTGTGATAAGAAAGTGCTTAAGGACAATCCCAGTCACTTAGAATTTTGTTTTCCTAAAATTACAAGTGACATTCCTAAAATTACAAATTACAAGTTGAGACAACACTAATCACCAACCTAAGTCATTGGGTGCGGAGGGAGGGAACATGGAAAAATAGACCAGAGAAAGTAGAGTTCATCCAACCCCTTCAATTTAGAAATGAGGAAATTGAGTCTAAGGCAGTTTAAATAATGTGGAAATTCACTCAGCAAATTAATAACTTGGAGTCAGACTGGTTACTAATGAAAGGAATTTTCAACCAAGGTGATGTGAGGTCTAGCAGAGGTATTTTGGGCAGGCAGAAATTCCAAGATCCTTCAAAACAAGCTGTTTTATATACACAGGGAAGTTGTTTTTAGAGGTACACACAGTATGCAAATATATTTTAAAATTTGAAATCCTTAAGTGCCATTAGGAACATAACATGGGGAGGGATAGTATTCCCAGTCATGGCATTCCTTAGGTTTGCTAAAGTTATTTGTGCTATGTAGACAAACTGTGTTGGCAAAAATAAGGCAATTGTCTGAAAAAAATGCTTATTATCTATACAATTCAATAGAAAGTTGGCACAAACTACCTAAATATAGTAAATGCTAGAGTTAATTTTTCAAAAATAGCATAATTAGCCATCTAGCTTTAAAAATAAGGAGTGTAGGATAATTGAAAAATTATAATATCCTTTTTTATACCAGAGAATTAAATAGTAAGGATATTGAGTTCTCCACTTTGTACTCATAAAATTTCCACCTACCCAGAGAAGCTAGGAAGGTAAATGCATTTCCACATTCATACTTGTTTTATAATATAGTCACACTCATACACTATTTCCTTTCTAATTTCCTCATTTCCTTGGACTCTGGAAAATAAAATGAGTTTAGTATATGAAACTATCTTTTAAGAAAGTAAAACTAACATAGGCATTTTCCTTTAAGGTATTAATCAAAATCTTGAGTGAATTCTATATGATATTAGTTGTCTCAATTTTACCTCCTAATAGAGTCAAAGTACATATTTTCTTCCTGTTCTTAAAGTTTCTTTTTTATGTTTGTTCTTATTCTTTAAATACTCATAAAACTATAAAGGATACTACCAATAGCTAGTAAGTGTTTATTATGTGCCAGGCATAGGGCTGAGACCTTTACATATTTATAATTTCATCTCACAGTAACCTTATGTATGTATCCTTATTGTACAGTGAGGAAAATGAGTCCAGAGAGGTTAAGCAACTTGTCTGGTATCACACAGCTAGAATTAGGATGGAGTCAATCCCAGGTATACAATGCATCCATGGCACACTACAGCCTCTTAGTCTCTTTTCTCAACCTTTTCATCTCAAGGCAGGTAAAGCTTTCTTCATTCAGTAAAGATCATCAATCTTGGTTATGGGTAATTTTACTTTGTCCTTAATCACCTGGGTTGAATGAGTCACAGAGTTCAACTATCTCCCAAATATGCCTCAAAGGCCCTTTTACCGTCACAGCTGGCCTATCCCTGTCAAGCAGTGGGCCTGGCCACAGAAGTGAGATCCCACTGGAGTGCACTGCATACTGCTGCTTCTCTTTCTACTGAGACCCTTGCTCCTGAGCCCTAAGAACACTCTGCTGCCAAGTGGTATCAAAGTTGTACTGTAGAGCGACAGACTTTTGAGATGTTCGACACGAAACCAGAACTAATAAAAAAACAAAAAAACATCATCTTACTAGTTGGATGCTCTTTTTTCCTATATTTTCTGTTTGCAAACTAAGCACCAGTCCTACATTAATTCTGAAGGATCACTGTATCAATGGTCAGCTTGTCAAGTCCAACTAACAAAAAGAGAGCTTGTCTGAAGCCCACCTGCACGTTTTTGTGGCCACTCCCTCACCCACCATCACAGGCAGTATACAGTCCCTGGGTCACTAATACTAACAGCTTTTCTGTGCTGATGATAACCAGTGTCACACCCCATCTTTAATTGCTGGACCAGTTAAATCTAACCTCAGTATCCTAATACACCCAGTTTTCCCCATAAATATTGGTATAGAGATGCTGCCATGAGGTTTCCCCTGGACAGTTGCTTTTTAAGTAATGTGGGGAGCAGAAGACAAAACTAATATGTTTCCTGTTAGTAAATCTTGGTCCACGTTTCAAGCTGAAAATTTTTAATTAACAGGATGAAATCCTGCAGATCCTACTGAGATTAAAAACTACATCTGTATAGTTTTGGATAAATGGTTTTATACCTGTTGGCCAAATCCTTATGTGTAACATCTAAACCAGTTAAGAGTGAAAACATATAAAGATGTTGAATGGATAAAACTGATTCTATTACAAGGTAAGACAAGGAATGGGCAGTTAGGGAGACCCTGCTCCAAATTAACAGAGGTCCCCTGAAAGCGGAGGGGCCAATTACGAAAGACAAGTTAGAAAAGACAAAAGTAGCCTCCACAAGGTGAACTGGGTACAGTTGTGGAGGACAGCTCCATCCACCCTGCAGCAGGCAGCTCCTGCTCACCCTGGTCAGACTTCACCCTAAGCTTGTCAGAGCTGTATACCTTGATGTTATTCGTGCTTCATTTTGCCAAGATTTTCAACAGCTTGAAAATGTAGTTCTTTTCACCCTTCCATCCACTGGGGACTAATTTGAGCTATGCAAGGCTTAGTCGCAGGAAGCATGTAAAAACCTCATCCCAGATCTTTGACAGCTTCAGAAGCTGGTGTATTCGCTTCAGGATGTTCAAAACAATTCGGGAACTTCGAAACTGAAGAAGGCCGCTCTATGACTTGGACATATTTTGAAAAGTGAAGAAGTCAAACTTTTCCTCTTGCCTGCTTCCTCCAGATCAGGCCAGAATGTCTTTAGAGCAAACGATGGAACTTTGCCTTTACGGATTTATGCCGGCAGCGAGAGACCCATGCCTCTGAGAACAGGCGTGCAAGCCTGCAGCCCTCACATCTGTGGGCCCCAGCCCTTGCCCTGTCGTCAAGTGAACTTGCAGGGAGTGGAGTTGCAAATTCCCTTGAGGCAAGGCCACTGGCTAGAGTTTCCAGAGGCAGCCAGCAGGTCTCTACCACTTCCCCCGCTTGGCCATCCTTCAGCCCCAGGGGAAAACTGTAAGGGCTCTGCTTACCAGTCAAACCGCACAGACAAATACCAACTGCTCGGGGGCCCGCCCGCCCCAACTGCAGGAGAACAGCTGGGCCCTTAAAGACCAGAACACCAAAAAAAAAACTCCAATAAATGCAGACAGGCCCCAGTCACCAAGAGGTTCTGTTCTAGAAAGTCGTTTGTTTGAGTTTCCATGTGGGAAGAAACCATGTCTATGTCGTATTGCTGTACAATAACACGAAAAATGACTAGCTAATATTAATTAAGCACTTTCTATAAGTACTCTTCAAAGTAGTTTACATATTATAATTCATCTTCAAGACAACCCTATGAGATTAAAAACTCTTTTTATCCCCATTTAACACAAAGAAAACGGAGACCCAGGGTGTCCAGAGGGTGCTTAGCACATGGTAGTCTTATGATAAATATCTGTTCATTGAATCTAAAAAAGTAAAAAAGCACTACTCCATATAAATAATGTCATAAATAGGAGGATAACTTCTAAGATCATCCAATAAACCTACTTAACCCATTTGTATCTTCTTTATTATTAATAATACTGTTTCCCTTCAACTAAACCTAATAATCATTATAACATTGTTTTTATAGGAGATGATGTTCAGAATTCCAACTTGCAGTGCCATTCAACAGTTTGTTTATTGAGCAGCTACCTTCTGAAGCAATATTAGAGCTAAGGAAGTTACAAAGCTGGGACAGGTGCATCCTCACCGCTTAGGAATTTCCATCCAAAGTCGCCCCAGGAGCAGAGGGAGTACTTACTCCTGAACAAGGCCGAAATGGCAGTAAGCCCTTCTGGACATCAATGCCCGACTCCCTCCTCACCCCAGATTCTCCCACACTCTTGCAACAGACCCCTGAGGTTCTCTAAGCTGCTGCAGAAATTGGGAGATCATCATGGTTTCCAAATCGCAGTGTTAAATTAAGTTAATGGACAGAATTTTCTCAAGTCTTCACTTTCCTTCAAATTTTGGCACCTGTTACTGCTCGTCTGGCGACAAGTGCAAGCAGATGACAAAATGAATTAACGAGTAGTATATTAACATTAACAGAAAAAGGGGAAAACAGCCCATCCTGCTTAGCTCACCAGCTTGAAGTTATTTTTGTGGGCCTGGGAGTTCACAGTTGTGATTTTACAGTACAAATATAGATTTAAGTAGTCATGCTTTTTGCTTGTAAGATTAATTCTCATTTTTGTGGTGAAATAAGACAAATTAGCATTCTGTAGTGTTCCTCAATGACACCCACACCCATCACCACTCAAACAGGTTTAAAGATTCCCAAACTATACTACTCTGGGTTGGGACCCAACCTCCCCCCACCAAAGTACACCAGAGTTTTCCAACCCTAGACCAGTGGTCGGCAAACTCATTAGTCAACAGAGCCAAATATCAATAGTACAACGATTGAAATTTCTTTTGAGAGTCAAATTTTTTAAACTTAAACTTCTTCTAATGCCACTTCTTCAAAATAGACTCGCCCAGGCTGTGATATTTTGTGGAAGAGCCACACTCAAGGGGCCAAAGAGCCGCATGTGGCTCGCGAGCCGCAGTTTGCCTACCACTGTTCTAGACCGTGAGTTCGCTGAGGGCTGGAGCTCTCTCCTTTCTCTTTTTCTCTTCAGTGGCACCATGACTTAGGGATTAGTAGTCAGTAAATGTCTAGTAAGCTTTGCTGAATTTAAATTAATCCCAACGTAGGTTAGTGAGTGAGGCTCTAAGCTTGGCTTCCCCTCCCAGCCGGTATCTATAGAGGGCTGTCCCCAAGTCACAGGCTGGAACAGGGCCTGCTTGTTAAATACTTTGCATTTAATCTTAAGTACATGATAAAATAAAGACCACCTGGCTTCACTACTATTTTTTCCAGTAAGAATATGATTGATTGCATGTTAAAACCAAAGCTATTTAAACTCAGTTTATTTCCTATTTATTGGTTTTCCTAAACATGAAAAATGTACTTATTAGGTAAATCTGTTGAACTGCAACCAGGACCCAAACTGCAAAAGTTTCTAAGTAAACCAATATTGTTCTCTGTTGCATAGTTAAGCAAAACACCAACTAACAAGAAATAAAACTAGGAGTTTCATACCAATATTCCAAAACTAATTTTTATGGTTAGCACCAATTCAACTTGATCTTCTATCACTATCCAGATGATAGAAATGTGCTATAAAATCTTTAATCACCAAGAAAGATCTGATTATATCCACTGCCTACTAATTATAAAAATTCCATTTTAAGCATTTTAAGAGGAAACATTTTTAACTTTAAAAATAATTTTAATTACAGTTAGCATACAATATTATATTAGTTACAGGTACAGAACATAGTGATTAGACATTTATGTAAGTTACCAAATGACTGCCTAGAAAGATTTTCAACAAAAGTTGGAAACAGGAATTTTTCTTTTAGTTAAGCCTTTCTCAGTCAAAAAAGAAAAAGAAAAAAAGAAGTGAATCTCCCAATTTCTTAAAAATTCTGCTGAGCCATTTATTGCATATGGAAATCTTTTTTTTTTTTTTGTAACAAATAAACAATGAAATAATTATATTCTTGGCAAAAGAAAAAACCTGCTAGGAATTTCTTTCAAATGGCAATTTCTCCCCTGAATTTAAAATGTAATTTAATTTGCAAAAGTATAATTTTCAAGTTCAGTCAAAATTCATCTGTTGTATGAAGTACATACACCCAGCTGGCTAACTTCCTGTGTGGAGAGACCCCGCTATATCCCTTCCAAAGTACATTTGCAACCAAACAATAGCTTAGATTCTGGGAAAATCAGTTTCAATAAAAATTTTTGGAGAAAGAGATGAGATCTTTTTTCTCCCTGCATTTGAATTTGGCTAATATTTCATTTTAAACAGCTGGTTCTCAAAGGAAACATGGCACAAGGGGAAGGGGAATGCCACCCACAAACCAAAACAAACAGGGGTCCCCTGGACGCTTGGGGTTCCTGCCACGCCTACCTGCACAGGCAAAGCTCTTCATGGTTTCCGTAGTCCTGCCGCACCTACTGCTGGGAGTTTGGGAGCCACAGATTGTGTGTGTTGATAAGGAAACAAATTATTGCTTATCAAACTCTCATCCTTTTTCAACGTGCAGAATCTTCCCATTTGGCTCACGAAATTCTGTATTGGAAACATCCCCAAACAGCTTTGATTAGGAATTCCCAGGAAACTGATTCCTTCATTATTGAATCCAATTATCCATGCAGGGGCTCTCTTAGAAGTTGCTTGTAGTTGACTCTTTGATGATGATTGTATTGTTTTATTTCTTGCCACAGCAAATACAGAGATCCATTGATCTGCTTTAACACTCAGTCCAGGTTCAAAGATGAAACGCAGAACAAAGTTTTTCCTCTAACCCAGGGATCCTCATACTTTAGTATCCCTTTAGTTTAAAAATCCCTAACTTTAAATGCACCCAGAAAGCTTGTTATAAACTCAGATCGCTGGACTCCAACCCCCAGAGTTTCTGATTCAGTTGGTCTGGTTTGGGGTCCAGGAATCTGCATTCCTAACAGGTCCCCAGGTGATGCAGATGCTACTGGTTGGGAGACCACACTTTTGAGAACAACGCTTCTAAACAAATGGACTATTTTACTGAGAATATAAAACATACCAGGTGTGTACAGATAAAGATGGTTTTAATGCATCCAGCCCAGCAACCTGAGACTCAGAAAAGGGGAGAGTGGATTAACTGTTTATGTTTTTTTGCTGTTCTGTTGTTTTCTAGGAGAGAGTAGAGAATGACAGCTCCCACCGCTCCAGGAAAGATGGCGTACCTAATGGAAGACCTGGGTCAACCTTGTCTGAGCAATTCTGCCAGTGGGCTCTTGTGTAATAGGCACCACATGGACTCAAGCACATCTGGTCAGTCCAGCATCCTGGAAAAGACAGCCCTGGGGAACTTCTTTTAATGATTCTTATGAAGAGAAAAGGGCTGGTTTCCCAAGCACATCACTTAACAGGACAAGTTTTCTAAATTATATCACTACAAATCAATCACAATCTTATATTTCAAACATTTGTACGTAGATTCAAATTTCTGTCTCTAAATTATATCATTTTGTTCACATCTTAAAGTCTGTAAATTCTACTTAATCTAAGAGACCAAGTTTAGTCATCAAACAGCACTTGTTTAACAGAGCTGAGCCTCAAAAGAGGATTGTTCAGGGGCCCTTTCCAATACTAATAGCAAAGAGTATCCAAACCAAACTCTAGGATGTATATAGTATATTTATATAGAAGTGCATTATTACTTGTATGCAGTACCATCTGATGCCAGATACTCAACCATCTCCCAGATCTGAAGTGTTCATTTAGCACCATTCAGAGCCACCTAATTATATTTTAAGCCAATCCTGAGCCAAGCAATATGACTCGAGCTCTGGCCACCAGCCCATCATTTCATTATGCCTAGATTAATGCAAAATCATATTTATTGATCACAATGGGCCCAGATGACCCCTACTTTTACATTTCCATGACTCCTTAGCTTCAAAATGTGGGTTTCCTCTATATTCCCATGTCATCTCTCACTACCCACTCACCCACTGCCCAAGAATACTACACCCCAACAACATAGGAACCCTCCCTCTCCAGTGTCCCAGATTAATATTCCTAAAGCATCACTTTTTTCATCATATCAATAATGGACCTTACTCAAAGACCTATAGTGATCTCTCACTGCCTGCAGGGCTGAGCTGAAACTCTGCTTTTTCTACTCAAGAGAAAGCTCACTGTTTTACCTGCCTCGCCTTATTTCAATCACTCCCTAAATCATTTCTCTCTCTCTCTCTCTCTCTCTCTCTCTCTCTCTCTCTCTCTCTCTCTCTCACACACACACACACACACACACACACACACACACACACCATTCAGCCTTAGACTTGGACCTATAGTTACATGGTAACACACCAGGAGTGCCTGCACCATTTCCTGCAGGACCTACAAGGCACAGCCCCCTCTGAGATTCATGGGGATTTTTCTGCCAATCTTACCCCTAGAGCAGGTCTACCTAGAGTGGTCTGCAGAAGAGTACCAGGCCATTACCTGTCACTGGTTCACAACTAGGTAAGTATGGAAATTAGGAGTAAGCCTTTAAACTTCTATAGCAATTTTACCAATAAACTACATACCTTTGAGCCCAATAATAAAAGTATTTGTTGGCAGTGGATTGGGAGGCAGAAACTGCTCCTTCAAATATGGCTAGGAAGGGGTCTAAGGCAGGGGTTGGCATACTATAGCCCATAAGCCAAAGCCTCGATGTGGCCCACTTTTGTTTGGTCAGCAAGCAAAGAATGTTTTTTAAATTTTTAAAAGATGATACACCAAAAAAGAAGAACATGCAGCAGAGAACATATGTGACCCACACCACCTAAAGTATATCCTATGTGGCTTTTATTTTCACAGAAAATGTTTGCTGACCCCTGTCCCAGAGCAGTTTCTCCGTGCCATCATACATGCTTCATACCGAGGTAAACTAACAGTATTACTCCGCTTTCTTTCTGTGTTGCCTTCCTGAAAAGACAGTGCACTTTTTGTGTGAGGGGCCATCAGAAGACAACTTAATGCAGAGCAGAGCCTACCCTGCACAGAGGTCTTCATGAATGCTGATTTCACTGAACTGGCTCACTTGTCCTCGGTGTTCTCAGCAACCAATTTCTTAGAACCTGGGTCTCTCACATGGACCTCCCATTATTTACTTTTTTCTGCTTTGGACAAACACAAGTTAGCTCTGCCTTAGAATTAGTACCAACATTCTTTTGATCTCACCAACTATCTAATTGAGTGAACCTAAATGTATTTAGTGATCAAGAATGTCCACAGACATAAGGGTTCTGTGATGGCCCCCAATGACCTCTCCTTATCCTCAACCTTTGTGCAATTCCTCCATGTGAGTGTAGGCTGAGCTAGTGACTCATTTCTCATGAATAAAACATGGCAGAAGTAATGGATGTCACTTCTGAGATCAGGTTACCAAATGTCTGTCACTTCTGTCCTGTGGGCTCTTCCTTTTTCTCTCTTGCATCACTCGCTGCCAGGGAAGCCAGCAGCCCTTTGTAGGGCAGCCTGTCGAGAGGTCCACCTGACTGAGATGGAAGTGGATTTTCTAAGGCCTCTCCACAGCCACAGGAGCCAGGCCAATCCTTCAACTGCAGCCTTTCAGAGCTGCGGAGCCAGAATCCCCAGCTAAGCCACTCCTGAATCCCTGTTTCACAGAAATTGTGAGATAATAAATGTTTATTGTTTTCAGCCTCTAAGCTGTTGGGAGTGGTTAGTTACATAGGACTACATAACTAATACAGGGCTATAATTTGTGCTTCAGACTAAAGATTGTGTGTTTCCTGCTGGAATAGATAAAAACTCAATGTCTGTAGTAACCCACTTGAAAGCAGTAACTGTGGGCACTAGAATGCTTTCTGATAGAATGAATAGTTAAGTGGGATCACATTTAGTCTCAAATTGGAACATAATAACCATAAAGGAGGGTTGAGTTTTTAAAGATGGCCTAGATATCCCTGGAATTTTCTCTTGGTAGCTCTGAAATAATTGTGGAGGAAGAGCTTTTCTAAGGCTAACCTGGGGTCAGAAGAAAACAACAACTGCTTCAATAAAGGTTGTCTGGCTCCTCATGCTGCTGTCTCAGAGATAGCCTGGCAACGGAGCTCTCAAGCCAGGAGGGAACTAATACCTCCCCAGGGAACAGTCTGCCTGAAACTCCACACTGGCATCACACACACAACACACACACACACACACACACACACTTTCCCATATACTCGTGCATACACAAATACATTCACACCCACCATTAAACCACGAACAAACAAACAAAATGCTCTCAGCTTCTAGGGGCTGAGGTGTCCAGGGCGCCTTGATCCATGGATACCTCCCTTGTTCCCATCAGTCTCTCTGGTTAGGAGCTACTTTCCCAGACAGTAGACCAAATTCTTTGCTATAGTCACTAAGAAAAGACTAAATCCAGTCTTGGGGGTCACCACAGCTTTATACCTAGAAACGTCACCACCAAATAACACTAAAGTTTCCAAAGCAAATATTCTTTTCATTTGATGCTCTTCCACGAGAAGGCTGGCTCTGCTGTGTCACTCCCTGCATGCCATGTCTCTGAATCTTCATGGCCTCATTTTGCGACTGACTTGGTCGGTTCATCTCAGAAATTCATCCAGACAAAAATGTGTTGGGGCTGGAAGTGAGCTGCAAAAACATGAGCTCTGGAGCCAGACAGGACTGTGATGAGGATTAAATGATATACATAATATGCTAAGTGCCAAGGGCCAAGGTACCAGACCCCAAAAATGTGCTAAGCCAGAGTTGTTACATCACCATTCCCTTCAGTGAGGTAACCTCTTCCACGTCCTCCTCCTCCTCTTTCCTTTCACTTCTCCTCTCTCTTCTCTTTCTCCAGTCACCATCACCCTAGTTCTACTCCTCTTGCTCCTCACTTTCTAAGCTCTAGAAAAAATCTCCTCTCACATCCTTTGGCCAAACTCAAATGACTGAATAACAACTTTATATACACTTTTCTCAGACATTAATGCATTAACAGGTATTAATTGGACATTCTCTCCCAGACACTGGCCATTTATGTGTCCCGATGTCACCTGCAGCCTGCCTCTACTTGAATTCCACTCACTATTGTGTGACCTGGGCCAAAGGAATTGGCACCTCTACATGTATAGCCTCCTCATCTCTAAAACAAATTTGTCCTCCCAGCACTGTGGTAAAAATAAAATGAGAAAATGTGAATGACTTCTTAGAGAAGTACTAGAAGCTGGAATAGAAGCTTTGTGACTACAGAGAATGTCTGTTGGGCTCATGACTGTATCTATGACCTGGATCAGAGCCCAGTTTAGAGGCTCAAATACTTATTGAATAAATGAATGGGTACATAATATGCATGTAGATACTGTGGCATTTATTAGGCTTTTCAATACAAAGATATACAAATAAGCAAACCGATTATTCATTTGTCTTTTTAAATATAAATGTAACTCATGTAATAAAGTTAGAAGGGTCAACCTACTATAGTTCAATTTACCTAACAATTGTGTCAACTCTAAAACAAAGTTCTTTAAGTTAGCAAATTTTAAAATAAATTGGGATGGCATATAAATGAAGTTTAAAATAGATAAATATAAATGATAGTAAATGATGAGAAAGTTCATATTATAACAGATTGAGTCACTTTAATTTATCTTTCTGATTTTATTACAATGTAGTTCTATAGAAATGTGTCCTCAAAACTGGTTGACCATGAACAATTCAGTCAAACTGATTGGTGCCTGTCAAGTAGGTCAAGTTAACTGATTTGACTGGCTTAAAACTACAGTACTTGTTTTGCTTTCCTTTTACTGAATTTAGTGATTTAGGTGGGTGTGTAGAAAATGCCAAAATGTACATATTATGTTACATATTGAATTCATGTGTGGAACATAGCAGACTTTCTCAACACAGAAAGCAAGAGTGGGGTAAGGTCTACAGCTAGGAGGTGGCCATCAGGTGACTCCTCCAGCCACCGCAGCACTGGGATGTGGAGAGCAGGATGTGCTTTCCCTGGAAACTGCTAAGGGGAGCGCACTCAATCCCTGAGAGCCGATTGCTTTGTGAATTCTGGAAATACATCTGACAAAAGAGCATCAAAACTTGGAGAAAACCAATAAACTTCCTTCAAGAGCACACATAAAAATAAAGCAAGTAAGAGGGAACCTTATGCCCTTACGTTAACCAAAATTATGTAGCCAAGATAGAGTCATTTTATGACTAAACAAATTGTGCTGCTGGAGACTGAAAGTATACTTGGCATTTTAGAAAAAATACAAATGATCTAATGTGATCCCAGTTTCCAATAAAAGGGGAACAAGCCTTATTAAAAGCTTTAAGAAATGATTAACTAAACAACCATCTCAGAGGGAA
Source organism: Eptesicus fuscus (assembly GCF_027574615.1). Classification (NCBI taxonomy): domain Eukaryota; kingdom Metazoa; phylum Chordata; class Mammalia; order Chiroptera; family Vespertilionidae; genus Eptesicus; species Eptesicus fuscus. The sequence goes on from NC_072482.1 coordinate 63,757,370, forward strand.
AGATCTACAATTTTTGGAAATTTACCATGTCTGTTAACAGATAATATAGTCCAATTGAATCAATTACAGTATCAATTCATACATTAAACGATATGGATTCCAAAATAACACAGTTGGAGGGGTATAATCTTTCTACAAGTCAAACATTAATACAGTTGAAATAACAAAGTAAACCATGTGACAAACCAGTTATTTCAATTACTTAAACATTTGAATCATTATGGCCACATTGCAGTCTAAATGATGTCATGGTACCTGGCATCCAGATGGCTTTGAAACCTCTGCCTAAATAAAGATGCCTCTATGGACATTGACTCAAATGATACATCTGTACCCTTTGGCAAAGACTACCCATTAATACAAAGCAACTGTGAGTGTAATTGATGGTGTGTTAGTTGTAAAAAAAATTTTCATTGACAATGGCTGGCTGCCATTCAGTAAAAGGCTTTGTATCAGCACTATGTTATTGTTCTCCAAAGACACACAAAACTATAAATAAAACCATCAATTAATAAATATTTGTTAAGAACATATTATGCTCTCAAAGTCCTTGGCTATATGGAACCTAAATCTTGTTTCATGAAAATCATATACAATTTGAGAGTTAACAATGTAAGATAATGTTCAATAAAACAATGCATACAAGGGACACAGCTTAGAGAAGGCTGATATAGGTCTGAGCTATGTCTTCAGGAAGTTCACAGACTAGGTGAAACCCAGGGTGTGCCAGAAGTCCCACAGGTGGAATATGAAAGGCAGAGTCTGGAATGAATGAAGGAGGTGCAAGTGAGCATGGTGAATAAATAAAGAGATGCTGAGGAGGGAGAAAATCCGTCTGAATGAAGCACAGCTTTCCCATAGAAGAGTCAGAGAGACAAGTTTGAATACGTTAGGAACTGGCTCTCTCCTCTGCTGGTTCATGCTGTTGTAACCGACTGTGAAGTCCGACTTCTACCCACTGAGCTGCCCTCTCTCTCAGAGATCCTCTGTCTCTGAATTAAAACTAACACCAGGCTTGTCAAGAAGTCTTAAAAACTCACCTTTGCTGAAGTGATGGAAAAGAACAAAAATAATGGAAGATTTCTCCTAACAGGAAGGGTTTTTAAATTGTTAAACTTCTTAGGTGTGATATAGTGTGGTTATGTAGAAAGCTGTCTTCCTTGAGTTATAAAAGCTTTAAGAAGAAAATGCAGAATATATTTTGCATAGTAGCTGCCATTATTGAGCTGCTGGTGTAGACTGGGCATTTTCTATACAGTAACCTAATTGCTCTTCTCAATTGTCCTGCAAACTAGGTATTATTATCCCTCTTTAGATGAAGGGACTGAGGCTCAAAGAAATTAAATACCCTGCCCAAATTAGCACAACTTGTTCTGGCAGAACTAGAATTCAAACCTAGATTTCAGTGACACTCAAGTCCTTGCTTTTGCATGTGGGGCTCCTGCATCTCAGGTTCTTAAAGTGGTAAATGTGCTATTTGGCTTCTTAAGTTGCCATGTAGAATGAATGCTTGCGTCCACCCCAAATTTATATGTTGAAATCCCAATGCCCAATATGTGATCATATGAGAAGGTGGGGCCTTTTGGAGGTGATTTGGTCAGGAGTGTGGAGCCCTCGCGAATAGGATTAGTGCCCTTATCAAAGGAGCTTCAGAGAGCTCCCTTGTCCCCTGCTGCCCTGTGAGGACATGGCCATAATGAAACTAGAACATAGGTTCTCACCAGACATCAAATATGAAGGCAGCTTGATCCTGGACTTCCCAGCCTCTCAAACTATGGGAAATAACATTTCTGTTGTTCATAAGCCACCCAGTCTATGGTATTTCTAATAAAGCAACTCAAATGGACTAAGACACCATGTTTAACCAGTGGCTGACCTTCAACAATGTCTGAAGTATAAAGGTTCTTGAAGGAGTAAGATGCTTCAAGGAGACCACGTGTCAATGAGGGCTGTGACTGAAGTGGTTGCAAGAAGGTATACAGAAGTGAAAAGTTCAAAAGTTAACATGAAGAAAGAATTATTAAGTTTTGCTTACAAATAATTCTATAATAACTAAATCTAACAACAGACTTATGGAGTGTACCATATTATAATTTGCACCCAACAGTTGAAGCAGTAAGTGTACTTGATCTAAAAATAATTATACAGAATAACCATTGAATGCAGCAAAATAATGCTTGGCATGAAAATGAAGACAAAAAGAAAATCAAGGAATCAAGAGACTGAGTCACCTACAAACAGAACTAGAAGTCAACACAGCGGGGAAAAGAAATCACTGCTGGATGATCTAAATAAGTATTAAATGAAGACTGGTGTCTAGAACTATCATTGAAAAGACTACCTCTGAAGTTGAACCAGCTGGCTGGACAGGCAGACCAAACCCACAAATCCCCGAGGCACACCTGCTGGGCTTGAGCTGCTCGCACCCACTTTCCGGTCCTCTCTGCCCTCACACAGCGGAACAAGGGAGACCTTGCTAGTATTGAGGATATGTTCATCTTGCAGAGCCTGCTTGACTCGTGACTCCTAAGCTGATTGGGTAAAGAGATTTTTGTTCATTTTCCAATATTTTCTTATATTCTCTCATTTAATTGTCACAGCCACCATGAGAAGTAGATAGGGCAAATGTATTATAAAAACCCATTTTTGAATTTAGAAAATTAAGGTACACAGGGATTATGTGACTTGCTTTTCTTCACTTTAAAAATTAGTGGCAGTCCCGCCATTATGGCTCAGTGTTGAGCATTGACCCAGGAACCAAGAGGTCATCAGTTCAAATGGTTCAATTCCAGGCCAGGGCACATACCCAGGTTGCAGACTTGATCCCCAGTAGGGATGCATGCAGGAGGCAGCCGATTGATGCTGTTCCTCTCTCATCAATGTTTCCTCTCCCTTCCTCTTTCTCTAAAAATCAATAAAAACTATTTTAAAAAATTAGTGGCAGAATAGAATTTGGAATCCACATCTCCAGCCCACTGCTTAGATTTCAGGCCAACAGAGAAACAGAAGTGATTTGGTGAGTGCACGGGGTCTGAGTGAAGAATCTCATAGGCCAGTGGTCGGCAAACCACGGCTCGCGAGCCACATGTGGCTCTTTGGCCCCTTGAGTGTGGCTCTTCCACAAAATACCACATGTGGGCGTGCATGTACAGTGCGATTGAAACATCGTGGCCCATGCACAGAAGTCAGTTTTCCGCCTGGGCAAGTCTATTTTGAAGAAGTGGCGTTAGAACACTCAAGGGGCCAAAGAGCCACATGTGGCTTGCGAGCCACGGTTTGCCGACCACTGTCATAGGCCATGACCCTGACTCACATGTCTTTTGCAAAGCTATAGAAAATGCAGCTGGGCAAAGTAATTAGTGTGTTTATCTACAATAAGTGAACTCTTCCAATTCTTTGTTTGGTTTTATTACAGATTCTAATTACTGCTGTTAGAAGATATGCCATTTATTCTAGGAACAGTTTTATAAAGTTTATTGAAATACTTACAATAGAACATCTGTGATTTCTTTGGAATTATTTATTAGTCCCAGTGTTGTACATGATTCTTTCATTATGAAACCTTGTCCAGGTTTCCATGTCATTAGAGAAGTTTAAAGACCTCTCTGTTCACTGATCAAGTTACAAAGTATGCCCAAACACACAGGACGGGGCAAAAGGGGGTTTACAGTTGTGAGTAAGCAAAACATAGAGTTTCTTCTTGTGTTATTACTTATTAATTATTGTATTATTTTCCATATGAATAACTATAAACCTACTTATGCCTCACCCTGTCTATGATGCACTGGATTATTTGGGGGACAGTGTCTCGATCTCTCTTTCTTTTTTGCCCTCAGAAGCAGATCATGCTGCCAGCATGGCCCCCACTCATTATTCTGGAATCCTTAGGAGAAACTGTGTATGCCCAGCACAATGTCAGGACTTGTGAGAAACATCCGAGTAAGTTCAATGCTGGTCCTGGAGGAGTTCATAGATGGATAAAGAGCCTTCACATGAATCCAGCATCTGTAAAATTATCAATGACTTCTTCAATGCACATTTCTGTCAGCCCACTATAATACCTGCTCATGGCTAATTGCTGAGGACAAAAAAAAAGGAAGATTGAGACATTGTCCCTCTACTCAAACAAACAAACAAAACCCACAATTTAAAATTAGAATTTACAAGCAGCTCTGCTTTTGTGACATTATCTCATTTAGTCCTTATAATCACTATGAAGTATCATCATCCCCTTTCATTGATGGGAAACCTGAGGTGCAGAGAAGATAAGTCAGTTTCCCAAGATCACAAAGTGAGTAGCCAAGTCAAGACTTAAACACAGACCTTTAGACCTGAAGTCTTTTCATGATTGTCTCCATAATTGTGTTAAGGATATTATTCTAATAATTATGTCTCAATGATATATTCTTTATGTAAATAAATCATTTCAGATAAAACCATAAAGAGCAAAAAAATAAATAAAGGGTAGAAAACAGATGAAACGTATTGACATAGGAGACTCATCTAATGCTAGAAAGACAACAAAAAGCAGAGAGGTATTCTGGACTCAAATATATGAAATTGGGGGATGATGGGAAATGAGTTAGTACACAAAAGGAGCCAAAACAACCCATTTATTTAGGGAAAAGGTGAGGGGAACAGAATTAAAGATTGTTTTCCCTTAAGTCCCTACTATGTCTCCTGTAGGACTCAGTGGGAAAGAGTACATTGAAAGAACTGTGGTAAATTTTCATCATAAAATATTCTCATTTTATTGATTCTCTCACATGAGACCCTCTTTAGAAAGACCCTAATAAGTAGCCTGACAGGTGGCTCTAAAAATACAAGTGAGAAATAAGCAAACATTTGTTTTTCAAGGCTCAAGAGCATTTCTTATTTATCAATATCCATTTCCTCTTTCTATATTTAGTCACTGATATTTACAACAGATAAAAAATGAATGACTAATGAGAAAGCAGTAAGATGTTTTTCTAATGCTGCTTTAAGCACACACATGTCCAGTGCACTTACTGTTGGCTATCAGTTTTCTTTTGTCTTTTGTAGTATATACGTAGCTATGCACTAAAGTCCAGACAAGCACCTCAATTAAGTTTCTCAATGAGTTTGAAGTAAATTAAATTTATTCTCTAGAAAGAAATTAAATAGCATTAAGTGAAATGAATAGCAAGTGAATTTCACATTATCATCCATATAGTGCTATGCTATATAATTATTGCCATTTTTTTCAAAAGTACTCAACTATACACTGAGTGGCCAGATTATTATGACCACCCCATCAGCACTTCGTTGGGCCACCTTTTGCCTTCAATACTGCGGCGATTCTTCTTGGCATTGACTCCACGAGATGTTGAAAGGTGATGCGAGGAATCTGACACCATGCCTGATGAATAGCACTGTCCAGTTCTGTGAGATTTGATGGTTGTGGAACCAGCTGCCTGATGGCTCTTTTAACTTCGTCCCACAAATGCTCAATTGGATTGAGATCTTGTGATTGTGGGGGCCACCTAATCAAGGTAAAGTCTCCCTCATGTTCTTGAAACCACTCCTGCACAATATGAGCACCGTGGCATGGCGCATTGTCTTGTTGAAAGAAGCCATCTTCATTGGGATATGCCATCAACATGATAGGATGAACTTGATCAGCAGCAATACTTAGGTATGTTGTGCTATTCAGACATTGTTCCACACGAATTAAAGGGCCCAAATCATGCCAGGAAAACATGCCCCAAACACCAGTGGTCGGCAAACTGTGGCTTGCGAGCCACATGTGGCTCTTTTGCCCCTTGAGTGTGGCTCTTCCACAAAATATCACAGCCTGGGCGAGTCTATTTTGAAGAAGTGGCGTTAGAAGTAGTTTAAGTTTAAAAAATTTGGCTCTCAAAAGAAATTTCAATCATTGTACTGTTGATATTTGGCTCTGTTGACTAGTGAGTTTGCCGACCACTGCCCCAAACCATAATACTTCCCCCACCAGCTTGAAGGGTACTCATACATGTGGGGTGCATGCTTTATGCTATTTCTGCAAAATTCTCACTCTGCCATCTGCATGATGCAACTAGAAACGTGATTCATCAGACCACATGACTTTTTTCCAATGCTCGACTGTCCAATCCTTGTGTTCCTGTGTGAATTGGAGACGTTTTATCTTGGTAACTGCAGATAGCAAAGGTGTTCGAACAGGCCTTCGGCTTCCATTTCCCACATGATGCAGTGCACGGCTAATTTGCCTACAAACGTCAGGTGGTCATAATAATCTGGCCACTCGGTGTATTTCCAAGCATGTATGCTCAATACACTTTAAACAAAATATTCATGACTTAAGTGCCATGTCATTCCTGCTCATGGAGGAAGTCAAGAGACACCGAATGGCATGGTTTCTCCAAAATAGTTCAGACAAATGATCCAAATTAGATCCAGGAATTAAGTTACAGACTGAAGTCACCAGCACTCAATCAGAGCCTATCCTCCGGTTAGTAATCCATAACAAGTACAAGTTCTAAAGTCCTTAGCACCCTTTATCTAAAAAACATCAATAATGCTTAATTTTATTTTTTATTCTATATCTTACAAGCCTGGATCAGAAAAGATGGCTAGAGACTGATAATGAAAAGCTTGCTCTCATCCTGAGATTTCTGTTGGGTTTAGTGGCTTGATGAGTACCTCTTCTCCCATAGCCAAGGCTGAGGGCTGCATACTGGAAAGTGCCAGATGCTTTAGGTGCAACTTCTTTCCCAGAAAACTGATAAGATGTATCTTCATTTACAGATGTAACAGATGGAGCTCAATGGCATTGGGTGATTGCCTTAGGGTCATACCACCTGTCTGGTCTCAAGGCCTCTGACATTTCCACTATTCCAGGCTACCTTCCTATGAACTTGCTTCAGGGATTCCTAATCTCTCCAGATGCACTATTCTGTCCTCCTGTGACCTTATTTCTCAATTCTGCTTTTTCCAGTTTTCACCGTGTTACATCACAGCAGAATTCTGCTTGAATAGGCCCAACACCTTTGGATTGATACCCTGGTTCAACTGCCTGCTTAATTTTCTGTATCAATTCTGCTCTATATACTGTACCTTAGATCCCCCTGGGTTTCCGTTCAAGATCCTAGGACACAAAACTAATTCAACATCTGAAACTAAGTTTGGGTATGAACATATTTGGTCATTTATTAATTCTCCTGCCTCATCATCAAACATTATGATGAAAATCTCACAATAGGAAAGAGGCAGGGAGAGAAGTGAGTGAAAAAGGAATAAAGACCGTGAAAAAGCATGTCCTTGAAAGGCCAATTGTAGCCTTACTCTAATTGGGTCCTGTGAGGTTCAGTGTCATCTGTGAAGTTGTGCTCAGAGTCGTCAGCAGGAAGTTAAGGTCAGAGCCTAGCATCTGCAAACCAGGTACACACCAGGGAAAATTAGAAAACAAACAAAACTTCTGGACCAAAATCACACAGTTCTATAGCAAAGCTGCACCTCAGAAACACATGGCACACTAATAATGGAAACCAATTATCCATTGCTTACTATGTACTAAGAACCATGTAGAGTTTTGCTGATATATTTTTGTTTTAATCCTCACCCGAGGATATTTTTCCATTGTTATTTAGAGAGTGGAAGAGAGAGGGAAAGACAGAGAGAAATATTGATGTGAGAGAAGCACATTGATTGGTTGCCTCCTGCATAAGCAAGCCCTGACCAGGGCCTGGAGGAGGGGCCTGCAACCAAGGTATGTGCCCTTGACTGGAATTGAACCTGGGACCCTTTGGTCCACAGGCTGACACTCTATCCATTAAGCCAAACCAGCTAGGGCTGCTGACATTTTAAAATTTTCTAATTAAGTCTGTGAGGTGGACATTTTGTACTGATTTTACAGGTAAAGGAAGTGAGGCAAGAAAGGTTCAATGTTACCATTCTAGTAAGCACCAAAACTAGCTTTTCAACCCAGGCGTATTGATTTTAAAGGTCACAGTCTTAGCCATTATGCCATTCCCTAACTCCAACCTGCTCTACAGAGCTAACGCATTTCAATCAAAATGTTTATCTCCGATTTAAAATAACTACTTTCAATATACTTTGAATAAATACAAAGAATCTTGGTATTTGTTATTTTTTTAACATTACCTAATTGATTGGCTTAGAGTATTATCATCTGAGTCAATGGTTACAAACATTACATCATCTCAGACTAAGGACAGATTTTCACATTTATTCAATATTTATTCAACAAACATGACTACTGTGTGCCAGGCTTACCTTGAGCTTGGCTCTGAGAATTTGGTTTTGAAATAATCACAGTCTATTGCTCCCAAGGAGCTTACAACCTAGCGGAGAAGACATGTGCAAAGAGACAGCTATTATTCAAGGTATTGGGTACCTCTGAGCTACACCCAAAGTGTGCTGCTCAGAAGAGGGAGCAACTCCCTCTGCAGAGGCAGATCAGAGAGGGTTTGCCAGAGGACCTAAGGTTTTAAAGATGAAAAGGAGCTCACAAGGTAAAGAAAAGGGAAGTCCACGCAGAGATCTCAGCAGGACCAATGGTGTGGATGTGAGAAAGAGAGCGGTATGTTTAGGGTCCCCCATCTTCCACTCTGTAGTGTTTTAGCACCTGTTATCTACAACAACAATACACATGGCTGTGGCTACATGCGGCAAGTATTTTCAACTGCACTGTGTTCTTTGGCTCAAAATATTGTTCCCCATCTGTTTTATTTGTCTAGAGTACACAAAGAACATGAAAGATAAGGTGAGAACTTGTCCAGGTGAGACCATTAATGACCCAAACAGGGCTTTTCTCTGGAAACCACTTTTCAATACGGTAGTAAAAGGGATTTGAAACAAAGGTTTAATGAAAGAAATTCTTTTAAAAAAAGAAAAAAAGTGATTTGTCACCTAAGACCCAATATTAACTCAAGTAAAATAATTTTATCTCAATATATTAGTGTATTTCTTCCGTTGTCAGTTACAACTCTTGAACATAATTGTCTCAGAAATAATGATACATACTTCATTTCATGTCATGGATAATAATATGAAATAGTCTATAAACCAAGATGATAAAACTTTGTAATCTAATTTCTTTTTCCTCACTGATCATACACAAGTAGTTCATATTGATTTGCTATTGTTAAAAAATAATAATGATAACATTAGTCCAAAATGTCTAATGAGGATTATATACATAAAGACTGTTTAAAGATTAGACTATAATTATTAATTTATATCCAGCAGTTATATGAACAAAAATAGAAATGAATATAATGTGATTCTTTTTCTACTTTATTTTTTACTCTCAGAAAGGGTGTAGAATAGCATGGCATTTGGAAATTAAATCCTAGTTTACCTACTGTGTAAATCTATAAGCTTGAGCAAATCACTGTAACTCTAACTAGGTTTCTTCATCTATAACTAGGGTTAATAATAATATCCAAAAACAGAGTTGATAAATCAGACAAGGCCATGGCTCTAGAGCTCACTGATGACTGGACTTTAGTGAGAAGTGACACTGACTTTAGTTTATTTCAATCCTTTGTCAGGATCATGATGGCAAGTGTTAATAGAGAGACATGTATGGTGTGCTAAGGAGACTTGGAATCAGAGCACTTAACTCAGAAGAGGAAGGCAAAAGTTAGGCAGATAGAGAAGGAAGGGTACAGATATTGAAAACAATCTGTGAAAAGAATTGAATGCCTGTCAGTCTGGCCCATTCTGAAAATATCAAGTCTTTCATTCTTTCATTCATTCAACATTCATGGCATTCCTATGAATTATTCAACATTCCATTAATTCAACATACTAGTACATGACATAGTATGTATAAGGCATATATTATATCCAATGATGTAACTTGTTCCCCAGGGGTTTCCAGTCTAATAGGGAAGCTAGACAATTAAATCAATGAGGAAAAAATTGGGTAATCCATGCTATGGTCTCAATATGCACCTGGTGATGGGAAGGGCACTTAAATCAGGCTGGCTCATCAGGACACCTTCCCAGAGGAGCTAAAACCTGAGCGGACTCTAAAGGAATCAGAGGAGACTGGGAAGAAGAGTCTAAGGAGTAAGAACCACATGTGGGAAAGTGTAGAGAGTAAGACACTTTTGTGGTGGGGAGCAGCAGGAGTTAACTGTGAAGGAATAGTGGAGAGCCTGGCCAGTGATCCCATACACCCAGATACTATGGAGATCACTAAGAACTATGCAAAGAGCCACTGAATGATTTAAACTAGGCCCCGTCAAGATTAGATTTGCATTTTTTATTGTTAGATTTGCATTTTTAAAACTGTATTTTAGCTGTATTGTGGGAGTTGGTTTAAGTGGATCAGGAAAACTGAGGCAATAATCCAGTCAATAAATGATGCAAGCATGGTAATAAATGCAGCAATACATTTTAGAAAATTTTAGAAGGTCAATAAATAACACTTTGTAAATGTTGTATCATGGAGTTTAATGATAGAAAGAGGACTCTAGGATGACTTCAAGCTTCTGGCTAAGGCAATTAGGAAAAAAATTAAGATGAGCTGAGCCCCGGCTGGGTGGCTCAGTTGGTTGGAGCATCTGTCCCAAACGCCAAAAAGGTTGTGGGTTCGATTACCAGTCAGGGAACATACCCAGATTGCCAGTTTGATCTGAAGTCGGGGCACATATGTGAGACAACCATATTCTCTCTCTCTCTCTCTTCTCTCTCTCTCTCTCTCTCTCTCTCTCTCAAATCAATGAACATATCCTTGGGTGAGGATTTAAAAAAAAAAAAAGAGCTGAACATTTATTAAACCCTTCCCATATACCAGGCATTGTTATTGTACATATTCATGACCTTATTTAATTTCCATAATAATCCTATGACATAGTTATTATTAACTCAACTTCAGATGAAGAAGTTCAGAGTCAGAGACATAATTTTCACAAGAGCACACAACGTGGCAAAGACACATTTTGGAGCCAGGTGTGTCCAATTGCCTCATCTATCAAACAAGATTATACCAGCCACACTATCACAGTGAATGGGTCCTGTCACTAATCAAGACAGCACATTTTGAACAAAGAGCAGGTTTGTGGGGCAACCCAATGAAGAAGGGTTGAAGAGAGAGGAATACCCATGAGGTTAAGAGGTAAATAAACACTGAATGTTCACACAGGAGCTCAGGGGATTGTGTGAGTGATCAACAACGTTGACGACTTGTGAACAGACAAGATACTGATTGACAAGTGTTTACTGGATTTGGTGACAAGAATTTTGATGGTTTGTCACCCTGAAAAGAACAATTGTGGGAGAGTAGTCAGAACAGAACCATATTGTGCTGGTTGAAAAAAATAGGTTTGTAGAAAAAACTAAATCCACCTTGAAACTTTAAGTACTGAGGGGATGAAAAAGAATGAGTTATTTCCAAGGGGTGAGCCTAGTCAGGGCAGGCTTCCTTCTGGTCTAGGCCTGGGAAGCATAGATTTATTGCATCTTGCCCTCTAAAAAGGGTGATGATATTAATCTTAAAGGTATTGTAGGGAGGTTGCTGGTTCTATACAAACTGAGGAACTCCAAATATATCAGACATAATGCATTTATCCCACAGATCGATCACCAAACGTAGGCCCAAAAGTCTTCCTCCTCAACCTTTTATACTCCGTGGAATCCCAGGGAAGAAACATGTGATCAGGTCACAATTCATGCATGGAGAGAATCGAAAAGAAATGCTAGTCATAGAAAGAAAACATGTATGTAATTGCACGTGTATGCATAACTATTTGTATTTACATACACAAACATCTACTTATTCCTTTAGTTCACAGGTGACAATCCTGAAAATAAATACCACTGCAATGCTTCTAACTTCTTGTGTGAGTTGGATTCCCAAGCTTTGAGTGTCCTAAGCTCTGCCCAATCTAACAAGAAAATAAGAAAGTTATGTGATAAATACTATTGCTAGCTTCTTTAAGAAACATCTATGAAGGGATTGCTTTCAGTAACAAAACCCAAGAAGGCTCAGCTTTTAAAAACATAAATTTCAAATAGGTTTACAAATAGAGATAATAATCCTATCTATTATGCCTCCTTAAACTATGAAGGATATAATAATCATCAAAAATTTCAAGACATTCATTTGCCAAAACCGGTTTGGCTCAGTGGATTGAGCGTTGGCCTGCGGACTGAAAGGTTCCGGGTTCAATTCCGGTCAAGGGCATGTACCTTGGTTGTGGGCACATCCCCGGTAGGGGTTGTGCAAGAGGCAGCTGATCGATGTTACTCTATCATCGATGTTTCTAACTTTCTATCCCTCTCTCTTCCTCTCTGTAAAAAATCAATAAAATATATATTTAAAAAAAAAATAAATTTCAAGACATTCAGAAATTGAGCTATAGAAATTGTGACTTTAAACTGTTTTAATATAACTCTCAATAATATCTGTCTGGTCACCTGAAATTAGTGGCTTTAATCTCAATTTTAACAGTTTTTTAAAAATACTGAGAATTTTAAACTACACTTGCTTAGACTTCCCTTTTATTTATTATTATTATTATTATTATTATTATCCTCACTTGAGGATACTTTTCCATTGATTTTTAAAGAGAGTGGGAGAGAGAGAGAAAGACAGAGAGAAACATCGATGTGAGAGAAATACAACGATTGGGTGCCTCCTGCACGACCAGGGCCTGGGCCAGGAAGGTGCCTGCAACCTCGGTATGTGCCCTTGAGAATCAAATCCAGGACCCTTCGGTCCACAGGTCAACGCTCTATCCACTGAGCCAAACCAGCTAGGGCGCTTAGACTTCCCTTTTAGAAAATAAAGTAATACCAACTGAAAAAAAAAAATACCAACTGAGTTTCATGTCTTGTTTTATAGGGAAAAAATTATGTAACAAACAATCATGAAGCTGGCAAGAAAAAATAATTTAATTAGTAGTATTTGACATGCGGGAACAAAGCTTGATTATAGTGACAGAAAACTTTCATTTCTGTGATATTCATATACACACACACACACACATATATATATATATATATATATATATATATACACACATACATACAGGGTGGGGCAAGAGTAGGTTTGAAAAATAGTACAATAATTAATAAATAATAAATTCTGTTTCATTGTACTCAAAACTGTAAACCTACTTTTGCCCCACCCTGTATATATACTGTGAACTCTGTGTGCTCTCTCTCTCTCTCTCTCTCTCTGAGTCAGAAACAATAACAAAACTACTAACCCCATGTAATGTTTTCAGAGTATAAATTTCCTCATTGACTGATTGATGATGAACCTTTTCAGATAATAAGTAGGATTCACATAAAGACAATAAACAGGAAAGATATTAAATCGGTGTCTCCTTGTTTTTAGTCTTTATACTACTTTTGATACTATGTCATGCCCTAGCTGGTTTGACTCAGTGGATAGAGCGTCAGCCTGCGGCTTGAAGGGTCTCAGGTTTGATCTGGTCAATGGCCACCTGCCCTGGTTGCTGGCTCAATCCCCAGTAGGGGGCATGTAGGAGGCAGCTGACCAATGATTCTCTCTCATCATTCATGTTTCTCTCTCTCTCCCTTCCTTTCTCTGAAATCAATAAAAATATTTTTTTTAAAAAATACTAAGTCATGCTCATGTTGTTCCTAAAATATATTAAGTTAAGTTTCTCATCCTTTCCTGAACTAGCCCAAAGCATACTTTTTCCCACAGGGTTACGGGCTTACCCTATGTCTCTGTCAGTTTGGACTGCTATAACAAAAATACCATAGACTGTGTGGCTTAAAAAGCAAACATTCCTTTCTCACAGTTCTCAAGTCTGGGAAGTTCAAGATCAAGATGCAGGCAGATCCGGTGTCTGGTGAGAGCCCACTTCCTGGCTTGTAGAGGCTTTCTTCTCACATGATCTTCACGTGGTGGAGAGCAGAAAGAGGCAGCAAGCCCTCTTCTTACAAAGAGCACTAGTCCCATGCATGAGAGTTCCACCCTCACAACCTAATCACCTCCCAAAGACCCCCACCTCCTAATACATCACACTGGGAGTCAGGATTTGAACATATGAAGTTGGGAGGGACACAAACATTATTCAGTCCATAACGCCCTACGTTATTTTTACTGTAGGCTACCTTAAAGGGGGGCTAAGGTCACTGATGGGCCTAGCATCATGGAGATGTGCCAGACCTGCTTGGTGAGTTTCCGCCAAGCTGTCTCCTCAGAAATCTCGCCGGGAAAGCTGGGAAGTTCACATCTTTCATCTCATCCCCTTGATGTCCTCTGGTGCCTGTTTGCTCCTCTGGCGAGAGATCTTCCCCAGACCTCAGCAGAGGCTGCCAATATTCCTCACGGGAGGTCACACTGTTCTGTGAGGGGTCGCTAATTCTTCTGCTACCTGAGCCAACCCAGGGGATAGCCCCTCCAGACCCTGTGATGTCACCCCTGGAGAGAGTGAGATTCAAGCGCACTTTCAAAGCCAAATAACATACCACTTAGCTTTGCTTGGGCATCCTAAGCGGTGTCTGAACAGCTCCTTTAGGCTCGCCCCCTCTGGGCAACAGGGATTTGATGGAGAACCACACTCCACGCCACAGCTCCCAGGGGGTGGCTGTAGCAATAGCCCAGAGGTGGTGACCAGAAACTGTTCCCAGAAGCCAGAGTCCTCGTGGGCAGTCGCCATGGGGAGAGCTTTCTTTCTGCCGCAAACATTTTTTTTAATTCTTTAATTTCTTCCAATTTGGGGAGAAATTTTCATTCATTTATCTTATTTTGTTTTTTGAAAAATAATGAAGAAGACATCTTTCAATGTTTATAAATATTGGTTCCCAGATACCTAATGAGGATTTTGAAGGCAGTTGTTCAGTTGATTTCATAAATCCCATGAGGAAGTGATCACAAGTGACCTGACACTAGAGAAAGAGTGTCTCCAAATTTGTTTTGAACTTGTCATTTTCCAAGCTCCTGGGAGACATGGCGATTATAGCCACAACAATATACAGACAGGAAAGCAGTTCATTTAGGTCACACTCACCGGATCATTTCCAAGTAGGGCAGTGTATATCGCCATGTTTTTCAGCATTCATTGACTTTCTATACCAAAGGAATAGGGTTATTGTGTGTGTGTGTGTGTGAGTGTGTGTGTGTGTGTGTGTGTGTGTGTGTTTAACAAGCCCAAATGAACAGCCATGGGTTTTCTTATTTTCTTGTTCAGCCTCTTAAAGCATTCGCCTTCTCCAGTGTCTGCCAGTTAACCTGCAGCTTCTCTTTGGCACTAACAGCCACATTGCAAGAGGTTTGGGTTCCCTCACCCTTTTAATAAACTTATTTCCAACTTTCTCTTCGCTTAATCATTTTCTGCACCTCTGGCTATCCGTGCTACTTGACCACACCCTACCCCAGCTATAAAATGTGATCTGCAGGATATACTGCTATTTGTAGATTCAGAATCAAATTATGCCAGTTTACATATTACGATTATTCAAAGTCTGGTAAGAAGTTTCTAGAACACATTACAAAATACCAAGTGACAAGATTCCTACCCTGAGGAGCTTACAATTTAGGTATCTAGGTCAGACAAAAACTAGAGTGGCTAACAAGCAATGAGTGCAGAATGTTGAGGAGATTAATGGTAGAAAGAGACTACTGGCATGTAAATCACAGCCACCTTTTCTATAAATAATATAAAAAGAAAGCATAAAGAAGAAAAAGATGTATATGTATAAAAGAAAAAAATATTCCCCAAAGCCAACACAAGAGTAATAAAGACTGAAAAATCAAGCTGGATTTCACACTGTGCAGAGCCTGAACGAGAACCAAATCATGGAACTCAATTTAGAAAAAGTTAAAGAAGCATGTCATGGAAAAGAGTGACAGGATCTTATTTGGGGGGGAGGGGGAAGGAAGGGGGGAAAGGGCAGGTAGCATGCCTGACACAGAGGTGCAGATAAATTTTTATGTAAAAATTTAGAAGCTGAAAATTCATAGCTTGAATAGATTTAAAACTGCTTTTGCCTCACTATAGCACAATATGATTTTAGATAACTTTTGTCTATATGTCATAAATTGTGGTATATATCTAAGGCAACAAGGAAACATCAATGAAATCAAAGCCACATAATATATTATACAATTATATCCTATTGGTTGTACAAACAATTCATTGGTAATTAGAAGACATTTCCTCATTTGGATTTTGTTTTAAAACTTTTTAAGAATTGCTCTATAGCAGGCAGAACATATTTTAGCTTAGAAATTCAGCTGTTTTTTCTCTTTTATAGATGAGAAATGTCAGGCTTTGGTACTTAGTTTCTTTCTTTTTCCTTTTTTTGTTAATTTCAATTAACCCACACTAACATGGACAGGAAAACCAAGTAGATGGTTGATGAACACAGATAAAGTGTGGTAGAGTAAATAACCTATGAGAACACCTGGCGATTTACTGCCAAAATACAGGGTGAGCCTGTGGAAGCTGGTGTTGGCTCCAGGACGGCTCCCTCAAACAGTGCTTGGCTCTGTGTGTTTAAGGTGGGGCTGCAGGGCGTGGGTCAGGTGGGACATGACCCTCCTCGCTGCTGGGAACATTGCTCTGTAGCTGCATGCCTCTCCTCTGGCACAGTCTGAGCAAAGCGGGAGCTGGATTTGTAACAGGGAAGGTTTTCTCAACTTGCCTTCTGTAGTGATGATGGCTGCTACTCTCCAGGCCCCTCCATCTATGGTCTCCCAAAGAAGAAAACCACTTTCTTCTAGCCTCTTCTCTATGGGGTGAGGAATGGGTTTCCTGGCAAGTCTCCCCTGGGCATGCAGAGAGCTAGCTGCCAAGGACAGGCCCTGTCCTCTGAGCACCCCAAGAACCAGGGCTCTGGGTCTGCCTTGTAGGAAAGCCTCAGAATCGAGTTACACCTAAGAAAGATCTGAACTATAGTCTATATCTAAGATCACCTAACATGAAGGAGATTTGAAAAATCACTGAGAAGGGCTGAATTGTGTGCCCCCTCCCTCCAAAAATTCACATGTCCAAACCCCCAGTACCTCGGAATGTGACCTTTTATGGAGACAGGGTCTTTACAGAGGTGATCAAGTTAAAATGAGGTCACTAGTGTGGGCCCTAATCCAATGTGACTGGTGTCCTTGTAAAAAGGGGAAGTCTGAACCCAGAGGCACATGTAGAGGAAAGATTACATGACAAGACCCAGGGGAAGACGGCCATCTACAAGCCAAAGACAGCGGCCTGGGTCCTTTCCTCACCAGCAGCCCTAGCAAAATCATATAATCACTAATACAAAGATCTCCTAATACAACTCTCTTGATTCTAGCTGAGGAAACTGAGGCAGAGAGAGAGGAAAGGCGCTGCTCTTGTCATACAGTTAGCGTCAGTACCAGGTACCTGTTTCCTGACTCCCAATTCGGTGTGCCTTCCCCACCCCAGATGAGCAAGTTCATCATAGGAGGCCATGGTGGGGGGTAGGGGTCACTTCTAAGGGAAGAGTAGAGGTCACACTAAAGGACCCACATTCACTCAGCAACTCTGCACCGTCATGGGGGCCAAATGTGGGCAGACCCAAGTCTCTACTAACAAGAAGGTTCCTCTGGGCCAGGGGTCCTGAAACTTTTTAAACAGGGGGCCAGTTCACTGTCCCTCATACCGTTGGAGGGCCGGACTATAGTTTAAAAAAAACTATGAACAAATTCCTATGCACACTGCACATATTTTGAAGTAAAAAAAACAAAACGGCAAAAACACCCGCATGTGGCCCGCGGGCCGTAGTTTGAGGACGCCTGCTCTGGGCCCTCAGCAGTTCCTTTACCTCCAGGGACTGAGGCACCACAGCTGAGGCCCTTTGGTGTGAATCCTGAAAGGACGGAGCTGCGGGAAGGGTTTACAAATACATGCACCTGTGGTTATTGTCACCCTGCCATTTCAGACCCCCCCTCGAGGGCCCAGGACTAATCTTCTGCCAGAATAAGATAAACAATCTTTTCACCCTCCCCAACTCAGTGTGGGAAGACAGGGAGGAAGCTTATTCCAGAGGTTTTGAGAATGAATGATCCAAGGGGAAAAGCCACAAGTGGTGTCCGAATCTCCCATCCAACACCTGTCTGAAGGTCACCGGTCTTTAAGGTGGACAGGGAAGAAGTCCCGAAGAGGTCAGACACCCAGCACAATTCCAGGGCAAACAAGAAGCCCCTTTGCGTGTCTGCTTCCCTGACATGAGCTATATTTAGTAGATTCCTTTTCTCTAGTTTATAGGGAAGAGATTTCTTATGTGTGACATATTTGAGCTGAGAAGCAACAGAAGTATGCACATGACTCCCACCTACCTCTTTCTAGAAGGAAAAAAAAAATCACATCTTTATTTTCATTAACCTTTAATATTCAGCATTTCATTCTATTTTGAATGTAGGCAATAAAGTGGTGATATAAGCAATACCAATAGAAAAAATAGAAATCATTAATAGAATCATAGATATATCAATTGTTAAAAATATCATTTATGCTCATTACTGCTTTGAAATTTTGAGCTTAGTACACCTACCACTAAGTATTATTATTTTATGCATTCATAAAAATAGGCAGATGCTGCATTTTTTCTTTGATCGCTGCATTTTCATACAATTTGTTTCTTGGGTAATCCTAAGTATTTTAATTACCAGGTGTACCAGTTAATAATGCAGATTTTGTAATCAAAGAAAACATGATAATTTCAAGAGAAACATTAAAAGTGCTTTATTCAAAGTAATGTCCATCGCTAGCTACACATTTCCCCATCTTTCAGGTAACTTGTGGATACCGTCCCAATAGAACTTTTCTTGTTTTTTTTAAGCAAACATTCAGAGACCAAATTTTCCACTTCTTCGTACGTATTGAAATACTGCTCAGAAAGTACGTGTGCCATCCATCGGAACAAGTATTAATCTGAAGGAGCAAGGTCTGGTGAATACAGCTGGTAGGTTAATACTTCCCAGGCAAGATCTTTTAACATGTCTTTAACTGGTTTTGAAGCATGTGATGGTGCGTCATCATGAAGCAAAATTACTTTGCCATGTCTTCTAGCCCATTCTGGTTGTTTTACGATCAAAGCGTGGTTCAAATTGACCTGGACGTTCTTTGTCTTTCACATCGAAATCATCACTTTTAAAGCGTTTAAACCAGCGATCACAAGTATCTTGAGATGGAGCATATTCACCATAGCTTCCCGAGGTATACGATAACTTTCAGCAGCACTTTTCTTCAAAATAAAGTAATGAATTAATACTTCCCGCAAACGCTCTCTTTTTTGACATGAAATTCGACATTTTTAAGCGTAAAAATATCTATGATGTTAACACCTTCAGCAAATTTGACATGAAGTTTTGAAGTTTGTTGTCAATATAACAAAATAGCATACACATCAAATTGCATATATGTCAACATATGTGTAACTCAAGCTATGGAAAAAATCTGCATTATTAACCCGTATACCTGGTATACATTTATAAACACTGCTCTATGAAATGACACATAGCCCTCTCCCTTCCTCTCTGAAATCAATACAAAAAAAAACATTTAAAAAAACAAACAACAAATGAAACATAGGCACCTGAAACTAATACAAAATAATCTTGAGTATAAACTGCAATTGAAAAATAAAACTTAAAAGTTAAAAAAATAAGTGATCTATCGGCTTACCAGACTCCCAGTGGGGTACATGACACACAAAAGGTTAGGAACCCACCTGTGGCAGCAAGGACAGCCACTGGGGAAAGTGGCTGGCCAGCCCTGCGGGTGTCCCAGCACGCCATTTATAATACTGAGTCATGGGAAGCTGACTGAAAATGCAGAGAGCTGCACTTCTCTCCCAGAGAGCTGAGCTCAGGTGGTCTTGAGTGGAGTTTGTTTAAAGAGATTTGAAGCAGGTGGTCTAAGGTCCACCCTTTGAAAAACACTGGTGTTGATGTTTGGCTAAGCCCGTGGTCGGCAAACTGCGGCTCTCGAGCCACATGCAGCCCTTTGGCCCCTTGAGTGTGGCTCTTCCACAAAATACCACGGCCTGGGCGAGTCTATTTTGAAGAAGTGGCGTTAGAAGAAGTTTAAGTTTAAAAAATCTGGCTCTCAAAAGAAATTTCAATCGTTGTACTGTTGATATTTGGCTCTGTTGACTAATGAGTTTGCCGACCACTGGTAACCTAACCATTTTAGTTCCACACTCAATACCTATCCTGAACGGATTATTTCTTTTTCATTCCTGGCTACTAGACTCGTGATTAAATAACATAAGCAACTTTTTTTTTTTTTTACTTTTTTACTTTATATTTGGTAGCAACATAATTTTAAACGCATTTTCACGAATAACAGCTTAGCATTTATGCTTTAGCACTTTTTAAAGATAGAAGCAAACACTACCAAAGAGAGGAAAATTGAGAAAGCTATACACAGGTCGTGGGATTAAAAAGGATTTATATATTTCCAGAGCATCTCGTACTTTGCTGATGTGAAAAATGAAGGAAGCAAAGGCTGTAGTGCTTGCAGGCTTGTTCAGCTCCTTGAAAGTTTGCTTTCCCAAATACCTCTCTACCTTTCTTGAGTTCTGTGATTCATGTGTCCCCATTGACAGCTCACTGCCATTTTGCCAAGAAGTGGCCGTCTAGGGCGTGGAACAAGCATTGTTTCCTCGGCTAGTACTGGACCCTGAAGGCCTTCTAGCTCAGTCTGAAGTATCGGATATTACTTAGCCAGGGCTGCTCCTCAGAGTCACTTTGGAGAGCTTCCTCAACGCTCTGATAATCAGAGGTCCCTGTGATCTGGACTGGGCGCAAATACTTTTAAAGAATGCTCACCACGTGATTATGATAAAAAAAACTCCTGGGCAAGAACTACTCAGGTATGCCAGACATGGCACCGTGCCAGTAACTGTGGGGGGTGCCAAATTATAAAAGAGGTGCCTCCAATTGAAAAGCTTATCCCACCAAAGGAAATGAAGCAATTACATGAAAAATAAAAGAAGAAAACAAAGCAGTATTACTATTATATGTGACCAAGGACCAAATAAATAATGTTGAGATGATGGCAAAGAATGACAAAAAGGAGAGAGGGCTGGATCTCTTCACAGGAGGACCAGTGCAGGAGGAGAAGCTGAGGGGCCTCGAGGCAGTTCAGGTGGTGGAGGGGCCAAGGGAGCCCTTTGAGGCCAGGACCTGCAAGAGCCTTTTTATTTGAAGCATTGAAGTAATTACACTGCCATTCTCATGCTATAGTTTTAATCATGCAGCTCTCCTTTGAACCTTTTCCAGGTCGTCTTCTGGAAGCTCCAGGTCTCTGAGAGGAACACTATGCTATCCCCCATCATAGTTTAGATTAGATCCTTCCTGCCCTGCTTCCTAATCTCCATTCAGCCACCTCTAGTTGGACAGATATTTGACACTGTCAAGTGAACTTAGAGTCTGGAGGCTTTGGCTAGAAATGAATGATGAAGATTTATTCAAGGGTCTTGGGGTTTGCAAACTGGGAACACAGCTAGGCAGAAACCTAGAAGTGTTCCAAACAAAAAAAAAAAAAAAAAAAGAAAAGTTAAAAGTTCTTATAGCAAAAAGTACGTTCTTGAAAATAGTCAGTCCTGCCTTCTTAGCCCTAGCATTGGTCTAGGATGGTTGTCAGTCTGGATGACAGATGTCAGGTGGTCTGGAGGATGGGTGCCAAGAGGTCTGGTTCCTTCTGATGGTCTGAATAATGGGTGTCAGGTGGGTGTCAGGTGGTCTAGATACATGCGTCCTTCAGGGGGCCGAGGGTTAGCTGAAGGTTCAGATGTATATCTGGGCATTGATGCAGTACTGGAAAGTTTAAAAAAAGGTTTAAGTTCCCAGGCTAGTTAGAGCAAGAATGGAGTCTTTCCTCATTCCTCAACCTTCATGATAATAATAATTTTAGCAGCTTGGTTAAGGTGGCTCCATTTTATATAATCCCTACCTTTAATATTTCTGCAACACCCAGAATTTTGCTAGGCAACCAGCCTGTGGGGAAGCTGTGAGAAATGCTCACCTTCTGAAAATTTATCTCTGGGTGGTAATGACCCTGGAGTGGGAAGACAGTGCTGAGGGAGGCTGGGAGCCACAGGGCACCTGGCTGCTGATGGAGTCCCTTAAGAACAGTTAATGATTTGCTGCTCATTTACAGAAGTGTCCATTTCAGCAGGGCTTTTCAATTGATCTTTTATAGTCCAATATATTTATTTCCTTCTCAAAAGTATATTTATGAACAAGCGATAAGTCATAGAGTTCCCCTGTAAAAAAAAAAATGATTTTAAACTATATTCCATGTACACATAAAATGATTTAAATGGCAAATTTTATGTTATGTATATCTTACCACAATTTGTCAAAGTTAATAATGTAATATGCCAAAAATCAAATATACTTTTGTTAAAGAAAAAAAACTACAGGCTCAATATGGGATCACTCCTGCCAAAAGCCCATGATACCAAATCTAGATTTAATACCTGATCTAATTGCAGTTTCAACATCTCCCAAAAATGTAATCTTTCCAGTCTAGAATTTTCTGGTCAAGCACCAGTAAGGTAATCTGTCACATGGGCCCTCTTCATTCCCCATAAAAAGAAGAGGCAATCTGCATGATAAAAGCCTTTCTCCCAAAGAAAAGATGTTCAAAAATAATTCTTTCTTTTCTTTTGTTCATAGCTCCCTTGCCCTACACTTCTTCCTATGAAGACCTTCTGTTTTGTACACACCTATGAGTGCCCTTCTAGTTGCTGGATGAGATTCTGCCCAATTCATGACTTAATTGGTAAAGCCAGTTAGAGCTTCAAATTTTGTTTTTTAACACTTTAAATACATGTATTGTATGGTATGTGAATTACATCCTAATAAAGCTGTTTTTAAAGATCTCTACTTAAAATAGGGAAAATTTTCAAATATTTTTTTGCATGAAAGGGGCCCCAACAATACCTTTGTCCTTAGTAGTTAGAACTCACAACTAACTTTATACATATTTTCAGCCAAAGCAAAGCTTTTGGTCATTTTGGGACTCAGGGATTTTCCTTAGAAAATGCAGACAAGTTGACAGAGGAGGAGGAGGAGGAGGAGGAAAAGGAAGAGGAGGAGGAGGAGGAGAAACTACAATAAATATATAATTACTAGTGGCTCCGTGCATGAAATTCGTGCACATTAAAAGGGAATTAATTAGAGGAAATATTTTAATATTTGCCCTTTCTCTATAATAGAAGTGTCAGAGATGAAAGAAAATTAGTAAAATGTATATGAAAATCTTCCTCTTGTCAGAGTCTGGGGCGCACCGCGGGGCCCAGAGTCAAGTCCATGCCTACCCTCATGCGCCTCAAAGTTGCACGAGACCCAGACCTGGCCGGCCCCACCCCTGTCAAGCCCCACCAGGTGGGAGAGCACAGCCTCAGGTCCCTCAGCGCACCCTCAGGTACCCAGGCCTGTTGCCAGGACGGGGGGCGTGGCCTGAGGTCCCCCAGCCCAGCACCGGGTTGGGGGCATGCTTTGAGGTCTCCCATCAAGCCCCACCAGGCAGGGGGCGTGGCCTGAGATCCCCCAGCCCCATGCCAGGGTGGGGGGTGCGGCCTCAGGTCCCCTGGCCTGGGGCAAAGGGTGCAGCCTGAGGTCCCCTGGCCCGGCACCAGGGCAGGGGGCACACCTTGAGATCCCCCATCAAGCCCCATCGGGCGGGGGGGGGGGGCACGGCCTGAGGTACCCAGTCAAGCCCCACTGGGCAGGGGGGTGCAGCCTCAGGTCCCTGCTGATTGCTCCTTAAGGCTCATTTCGGGAACTCGGCCTCTGCTGTGGGTGCAGCCATCTTGTGTTACGGAAACCCCGCCTCCACTGTGGGTGCCACCATCTTTGTGATAGGGTGATGGCCAATTAGCATATTCCCTCTTTATTAGATAGGATTATTAGATAGGATAAGGTGTTTCTTCCTATCTAGCTCAGCAATCCTACCTTGATCTTTAGGTTGGAGTAAAATAACTCAATTTGTCTTTATCATTCTCCAGTCTCCTTTTCCCCTTGATCTTGCTTTCTCTTCCCTAAAATAATAAAGCCCTTCATTGATATGCTCTTGGGGAGGACAGAGCCTTTACATCAACTCCCCACTCCAGCTAGCCTTTTCTGCCTCAGGTTGATCTCGTTATCTACATTTGACAAAGTCACACTAAGGTTGATAGTGCTACAGTGAGTTAACATTCCAGAGATGGTTCTGTTAGAAAAGTTTAGCTCATTAACTGAAAAGGACGACTCTCTGGGGGCTGTAATTTTGGTCAAATGGGCTTTTCCATCCATCTCAAGTGTAACCACAGTGAGCTGTCTGTGCCTGAGGCTGTCACCATCTAGCTTTCCTTTGGAGGGACAGTCCTCCGTGCCAGTGATTGCTGAGATGATTGGTGGCCTTGCCTGCAGACTCAGCCTCATTGACTTGAAGATGGTCATTTAGAAAAGTCCTCTCACTGGAGGAACAGCAAAGCCATTTGTAAAGCATGTGTCCTTCACTGTTTACAAGGCAGGGATCAGCAGGGATCAGAGATTAAAAGTGGGTGTGTTTTTGTAATTCGTAGCACTCAGAAAGCACCACTTTAGTATTTTAAAGGTTAAGAAATTCTTCTACAGTTAACTGGTCAACTAATAGCAAACAGAGCTGGAAATGGGAACACCCCATTGTCATTCAAGTCCTTAAATTACTGCCTGGGCTTTCATCTCCTTATCTGCCCGGGATGGTTGAGAGGCCAAGAAAGGAATTCTATGACTCTTGGGTCCCTCCAAGGTGCACAGCTACAATTTTACTGCACAGAAAGCCTCCTTGGGATGGTCACAAATTAGCCAACGTTGCCCCACCTAGGAGTGACTCAGTGCCATTCTGACTTTTTATCTGGGGTGGTGGGGCCAGCCTTCCCTCTCCTGATACAATCAATATTAGATATACAAATGCATAGATTAGAATCAGTGAGAGTCACTGCAAAATATCCAATAAATGATTCAAACTTGTACAATATAATGTAATGATGGCATTATACCAGTGGCACTTCCAGAATGTCCATGCATAGGAGTGGCAACCTGGTTGATAGCTGAGAATGGGGGTTATGGCCAGCTTTTCAGTGCCCTTGGCGGCCTCCACTTGCCTCAGAGCAGGAACCATGTTCTCTATTTGCTCCTTGAGAAAATGCATGGACTTTGGAATCGGCTCTTCCTTGTCATCTTTTAGGTCAGGACCCCTACTTGAAATAGTCCAACTCTTCCCACCCATCACCTGGCTTATTCATATTTATCTTTTGTGCTTCCACTTGTGTCTCTATCTCACCCTGTCTTTTTTAGGTACTATCAAAACCACCCCCCAACACACACACACACACACACACACACACACACACACACACACACACACAGCTTCCATTGTATCCTATGCCTTCCTATTTCTCCCTTGGAGATACTTACTATATTTATCCCCCTTTTACAGAGGAAGAAACTGAGGCACAGAGCCAGCCTAGAGGTATTGACTTGAAACAGGAGTGGAGATTTAGAAGAGGAAGAAAGGGTGAAGAGGCTGTGAAAAGCAAAAATTACTTAAGGAAGCTGACCCAGAGGACAAGAAAGGGGAAAGAAACTTTCTTCTTGTCTTTCCTCCACAACAAGGCTCACTTTGCCTAGGGCAGTGGTTGGCAAACTGCGGCTCGTGAGCCACATGCGGCTCTTTGGCCCCTTGTGTGTGGCTCTTCCACAAAATACCACGTACGAGCGTACACGTACAGTGCAATTGAAACTTCGTGGCCCATGCCAGAAGTCGGTTTTCGCCTCTCAAAAGAAATTTCAATCCTTGTACTGTTGTTGATATTTGGCTCTGTTGACTAATTAGTTTGCCGACCACTGGCCTAGGGATCTGGAACTGGGGATCCTTAAAAACTCCCAGTCAGTTAGGAAATCATTGAATGAACATCTTTTATGATACACTGCCCAGGTTCAAATGAGGATTAGGGAATCTGCTGCTGATTCCACACTTTTTTGCACCATCCAGGGTCATTTCAAATGCTGCTTTGGGCACACATATCAGAGAAGACAGACCCATGTGCTGCTGAGTTCTGTGCTTCCTGTTGTCAATGTCTCTAGAGATATGAGGAGCAGAGCAGCCCTTAGGTAGCATTTTCCCAAACAAACTCCCATAAAGTACTAATGCAAAATAATAGATGCACTCCTACGTTCATTGCAGCACTATTTACAATAGCCAAGATTTGGAAGCAGCCCAAGTGCCCATCAGTAGATGAGTGGATAAAAATGCTGTTGTACATTTACACAATGGAATACTACTCAGCTGTAAAAAAAAAAAAAAAAGAAAGAAAGAAAAAAGAAAGAAACAAGAAGGAAATCTTACCTTTTGCGACAGCATGGATCGAGCTAAAGAATATTATGCTAAGCAAAATAAGCTGGTCAGAGGAAGACAAGTATATATGATTTCACTCATATGTGGAATCTAATTAAGAAAATGTACTAGCAAATAAGATAGAAACACTCATAGATAAAGAACAGACTAAAAGCAGTCAAAGGGGAGGAGAGCTTAGGGGCTAGGTGAAATAGGTGGAGGGATTAAGAAAAAAAAAAAAAAAAAACCCTCATGGCCCTACCCTATTTTGTTCAACAGATAGACCATTGGCCTGTGGACTGAAGGGTTCCAGGTTTGATTCTGGTCAAGTGCACATGCCCAGGTTATGGACTTGATTCCCAGTAAGGGGCATGCAGGAGGCAGCCAATCAATGATTCTCTCTCTTCATTGATGTTTCAATCACTCTCTCCCTCTCCCTTCCTCGCTGAAATCAATAAAAATATATTTTTAAAAAACAAAACAAAACAAAACTCATGGACACAGACAACAGTATGGTGATTGCCAAAGGGCAAGGGTGTAGGGGGAGGTAGTAGAGGATCTAGGGGGGATAATTGGTGACAGGAGACTAGACTTTGGATGGTGAGTGCACAATGCAATGTGCAGATGATATATTATAGAACTGTATACTTAAAACCTACATAAATTTTATCAACCAATGTAACCCCAATAAATTTAATTAAAATAAATGGAAATATGTGGATTAGATAGAGAGAGAGAGAGAGATTTGTAAATTAAAGGGGAAAAGCCAACCTGTGGACACAGACAATGGGGTGGTGAGGGCCTGGGGCAGGAGATGGGAGTGGGCTGGAAAATGTTTATGGGGGGAAAAGGAGAATCTATGTAATACTTTCAACAATAAAGATTTTATAAAATAATAATAAAGGAAAAAAGCCACCACAGATAAACTTGTATGTGAAACAAAAACTGTACCTGTCCAGCCAGCATGGCTCAGTGGTTGAACGTTGACCTATGAACCAGGAAATCAGTTTGATTGCCCATTAGGACACATGCCCAGGTTGCAGCTAGGTCCCCAGGCGGGGGCGGGGGAGGGGGGGCAGTGTGCAGGATGTAGCCAATCAATGATTCTGTCTGATCATTGATGTTTCTATCTCTCTCTCCCTCTCCCTTCCTCTCTGAAATCAATACAAATATATAAAATAAAATAAAAACCTATACCTAATCCATGGTCCTTAAATATTAACCTAACAGTCATAACTTTCATTTATGAAATCCTGGTGATGATTCAACAGGGAAATAAATTACCATCTTCCTGTCATATCACCTTTGTTTGAATATTTACTGCCACTTTCAAATTGTGTAACCTGTACTTGTTACCTAAACTTTCTGAGCCTCCGTGTTCTTATATATACAATGGGAGTCATAATAGTTTCTGCTCCTAGGTTGGGAAAATTAAATGAATTAATATATATAAACTGCATAGGACAATACCTAGTCCATAGTAACCTTCACACATTGCTATCATTTTGTCCTTTATTAAACATACTTTTACTTAGTACCCTAGTACCTTCCAGGTACCAGTGCTGTGTTAAGCCGTAGGAATATGTAGATGAACATTTTCCTTATTAAACCTCTGAGTTGTTTAAACATTCTTTCAGATGACTTACAAAGATATAAACCCTGCTGCCAGATAACAGGAAGTAGATAAGCTAGATAAGGCCAAGAGGAGGAAAGGGGGCAAGTGCAGAGGCAGGAAAACTTCCCCCAAGGGTCACATACTTGCTCAGGGTGGGCCACCTTTCTGGCTCTGGACTTCCCAGCAGCCAACAGGAAGCTGCAAAGTTGAACAAGACAAGATTTCCGACCTCAGAGAGCGCTGAGTCTAGCTGAGGAAACAGATGTGTAAACAAACAATTACAGCGCAACGTGATGAATGCAAAAGTGGAAGTTCTCCAGCGGCTTTGCAGAGGAAGTGATATTCGAGATTGGTTTTACATGACGGAGAGGGCTGTAGAGCCTCACCAGGCCAGAGAACGGCACAGAGGCTAGGAGCCGTGAAGAGCACTGTTGTCAGTTTGCAAAATGAGATAAAACTTGCTAGAGTTTCATCAGAGAAGTTGTAAGAGGCATACAGGTACTCAAAAATTGTTCTTTTCAATGAAATAATGACGGAATTCATGCTGTTTTATGGCAGCAAGAACAATAAGCACGGTTTCAAAGAAATTAGAGTGGAGTTAAGAAATTGGGCAAAATGCCAAAGAAAGAAAAGAAAAATGAAATGGTAAAACTCCACCTCTATTACTCTTTGTCCATTTCCATTTGGATTTCCTCAGGAACCTATTGGGAAGGAGCGGGTTCTATGCTTACATATAAGTCTTGAGCAATTCACAGTCATCTAAAAACAGCATCTGAAAGAGTGAACTAACAGAATGGAATTTTGGAACTGTGTCAGATCATTAGAAATTATAAAATCCAATACTCTCATCTTAAGAGGAAAGGAAGCATAAGTAATTTTTCAAAATAGCTGGAAAGTGGTAAAGCTGGTACAAGACCAGTTTTTCCTACTTTCATTTTGCATCACTTTCTACTTAACCACGTGCACTCTCCCAATCCAGTTGCAGGGTTTTGAGATCTGGTATCTTTTCTCAAAAATGAGGGAGTGACACAGAGCCAGAAACAGGAGAGTAAACTGGAAGGACTAATTCAAATTTCAAGAAACAAAAATATCTGTTGCAAAATGTAAGAGATTATTAAATGCATGAAGAATTCTATAGAAAGGTTGTATATTTGCAAGTAGAGGAAACTATAATTACGTTATGGTTTTTTTCAATATTCTTCCAGTTTGCCATAAATGTATCCTCATTATCTAGATATCCAATTCGAAAACAACTTATTTTCAATGAAGAACAAAAAAACTGACAGAAGTTCTATTTTGGCACATTTTTTTGCATTGCCATTTCACCCATTGACTTAAACTGTCTTCCCAGAAATCCTTTATCTTCTTGGCTGACGGATGATCTTTTAGCAATGACTCTGAATACCACATCATGAGCTGTTTCCATCTGGCTCTCAATCAAATGGTTCGTCATCTCTGAACATATCATATGTTTAAGACCATTGAGCTAGTCTCATATTCAATGAAACTCTTTGTTGAAATCTTTTAAGTGAAACAAAGATAAATAATTTCTCCCCCACTCTGCTCTTTTGGAAGCTGTTTACATATTCTGCATTGTATTGTTTTGTTCTGTTTTAAAAGGGATCACCTGTTTCTATTCCAAAGCTGACTGGGCTTTCTGATGTGAATGATTCTTACCTACTCACTTGTGGTGTGGCCCGAGATTTAGATTCCACAGGACCTGCTTCACTGGGGCCCACACCCTGCTTCCCAAACAAGCTTCTCAGTGGCTCAAAAGCCCTTAATTCCAAGACAGGGATCACTGGCCACTTTGGTACCACCAGTGCCAACTTAGTATCTGACTGGAGAAGCACTCAATGAAAATCTGAACAAATTAACGACTGAAGGATCAGGACCAGGACAACACAGCTCAGTATGGGATGGATATTGTTAGCAACTCCCAACTTCCTTGTCAATGTTTTGGTGTTGTTTTCTCTCCCCTTGAGATATCAATTACTCATTGTTCAATAGCTGTCCAAAGCCTCCACTTTCGCTCTTCACTCTTATAAATGTCAAACATTATACATTATTATTAGCAGTATGAACATATGCAATTTCACATTTTTAACAATTTCCTATTTTCTCCTTGAATCTACACAACAATCAAGGATTGTTACTGGGACATACTAGTAGTACATGCAATAGTGGGAAGACTGGGGGATCTGGCCATTGGCATTGGCATTAAATGGCAATGGTGTTCCCATCCCTCCATGGCCCTTTGCCTTGATTCATATCATCTCCGTTCCACAGAAATAGCTCTCATTCAACACCCTTCTTTTACTCTACATTAAAATAGGCATAGCTTACCTATATCACTCAGGAGGTTCTCATGATAAGGAAGTAAAGCTTAGTTTCAGATCTGACCTCTACTGCATACCAAATCCCTCAACCTCCCTGAATCTCAGATGTCTCGTTTGTAAATTGGATTCATACACAATTTCTTTTACAATAAACATGTATTCATTTATCTCTCTGCAATTGCAAATATTTTCAAACAAATATAAATGAATATGTGGCAGTTAATTGAGATGGCATATGTAAAGGGCCTGGTAAAGAATAGACCCCTGATGCTTGCTCTCCTTTTTTCTACCTGAGCAGTTTGGTTACCTAATTACAGAGATTGGTAAGCTTCATTGTTATATACTTATTTTAAAAAGATGTCCATGCCTAGCCAGTGTGGCTCAGTGGTTGAGTGTCAATCCTTGAACCAGGAGGTCTCAGTTCAATTCTTGGTCAGGGCACAAGTCTGGGTTTGGGCCTTGATCCCAGTTAGGGGGCATGCAGGAGACAGCCAATCAGTTATTCTCTCTCATCATTGATGTTTCTATCTCTCTGTCTCCCTCTCCCTTCCTCTCTGAAATTAATAAAAAGACATTAAATAAATAAATAAATAAATAAATAAATAAATAAATAAATAAATAAATATTAAACTAAGTGACTTTCTATTTGATGGAATATATGAGGAAAAAAGTTGCCCAAATTCCCTCTTGCCCACTTCAGCTTCTCTGGGGAGTGGGGGTGGGGCTCTAGGGAACTGCAGCTCCTCTGGATGTAGGAGGGTTGATCTTGGCCAAGATAGTAAAATACAGTAAGTTTGCTTTTGTGTCCTCTCACTTTCCTCTCTGAGTATCTTTCTACATTTGAGATTTTCCTCTCCACTCATTTCACCCACTTTCCTGGATCCTATATTTTAGCATTTCCGTCTCAAACTAATAATTACAAGTTTGTTTATTTTTAAGGCTAACAATTCCATTGCACTAAAAAAAATTGTTTTTGGCCACAAATAAATTTTTAAAGCTAATGATTATAGTTACAGAGCTCCAAGGCTCATTCTCTTTCAGATGGAATACATTCCCATATGCTTCAGGAATGTATGCTAGCTTTTATTTACGGTAAGTAATTATCCTGCTCTCCCCACACTGGATGGCAGTCAGGAAGCCCTCTCTACTATGTCCTAAGGCCAGGAATTTTACCAATACTTCCATGGCATTATTACTTCCATTAAACAATGAGGCCACCCATCTTTCACAGAACACAGAGACACATAAACACAAACATGCAAGGGAGTATGCATACACACAAACATATACACAAATGTATGCACTTAACCCCAAAATAAGCCCTTCTCTGATTTTAAAGATATTTCCAAAAGTAGAAAAGTTGGAGAAGGGAAAGTAATTTTTTCCATTTGGCATTTTCTAGTGATCACCAATTGAACCATACCTTTGACAGCACAATGCAGTGCTATGTCCACTTCTATCTACATATTATAAATCTAAACCTTGTAGATATATATTTTATATATGCATGACCTGAGAAGATCCTATCCAGATGCAAGAAGAGTTGAATTATTTTTACTAAATGGGGAAGAATTGGCCCCAAATCTGTGAACTGTCTAAATCTGTGCTGTCCAAAATGGTAGCCACTAACCATATGTAATTCCTGACCACCTAAGTATAAGATACACATTCTAAGTATTAAATATACAGTGGATTTTGAAGTGTTAGCATGAAAAAATATGTAAAATTATAATCTTTACATGTTGAAATGATAAAATTTTGGATGTATTTTGAAGTTCCAGATACTTTTTAAAGTACATGTCAACTGTGTGACTTACCTAATTTTGCCATGTAATAGAGGTTTAGGGTATGGACTTATTCTTTCCTACCTCTATTTTTTGCATAACCTCAAGAAAGCTATGTATTATGCATCTTTATTCCCTGTCACAATTCTTTGTACATAGTAAGTGTTCAATTATGTTTGTTGTATGGGATTGAAATATAACAATACTTTTTAGCCTTAGGCCTGGTCTTTATTCACTTGGACTCTGTAGAAATATTACAATTTCCTTTTGCTGCAAATCTTCCTAAATCTCTGCAAATGACTCTAAATAGGGTAAGTGAATAAACAAGAGGGGGCTATAGGGCACTGGGAAGGTGGGCCAATCCTCAGGGATTCACCTGCACAGATTCCTAGCTAGAGACCTCTGTTCCTTCCTGTTAGCACCCCACCACCACCACCACCTACAGGTTGTCAGGACTAAGGGCCAGGCAGAAGTGGGGCACAGAGGTGTAGGAGGAGCTACAGGGTCAAGGGGTGGGGAGAAGTGAAGAAGGATGGGAATGGTATTGGCAAATGCCCAGCTCCCCTCCTACCCAAGTACAGTAGTTTGTTTTTTAAATTCTAAGAAAATTTAGCTCTAGAGAGGAACCTATTTCTTTATTTTCATTATTGAAAAGAAGTGGGGATGGGGTGGGGGGGGTGGAGAACTGTCACCCCATCAAGGTTTTCATTTGTTAAAATTGTTTTGCAGACACAAAATTGAGGATTTTTTTTTAAATACCTTCCCAAAATTGTTTTTGCTTAAGAGAAAGTAAAAATGATTCCTGGATACTTCTCATTGTCTTACCCAACATTCAGGCTTTCTAATTTTATCTCATCACTACCTTGAAATGAATGGCATGTCACTGGTCTAACTCTTCCTCCCTCCATCCCCCCCCCCCCCCAAAAAAAAAAAGCCTTTTGGGGCAGGATTTTTTCATTTGTTCTCTCATTGAATAAATATTCAAAGACTACACTGAGGTCTTTAAGCTTAGCTGGAATCAATTTATTGGGCAAGTAATGAACCTAATTGTTATGCTAGCTTCCATGTCAGCAAAATAACAGATGTACAGTATAATGGAGAAGAAAAAAGTTGCTTTGGGATTGTTAGAGCAGGTGCTACATGAAAAAAAAAAATCACATGGAACTTTCTCCAGTACATTTGGAAACAGTTGGAAATTAGCCAGGAGGGACATTTTTCTTCAATCCTTGGACATCCAGTTGTGGGCTGGGATTAGGTCCCTGAACAGCTGAGTCAGGAGGATACTGACACCTTGTCACTTCTTCAAGCTCTTTATTCCTCCCTCACCCTCCAACAAAAGCACCAGAGTTGCCCTCCCCCAACTGCACGCGCGCGCGCGCGCGCACACACACACACACACACACACTCACTCACACATGAGTACAGCTGCCACATATGGCTTTCAGAGAACACTAGACAGCGTTGAGGCCAAGCAAGTTACCATGGTTCTCTGGCTATTATTGTGTCCAGCACAACAGCGAATGGAAATAAGTGTGCGCATGTTCTAAAAGGCCTTTTGGGAAAGATCAGTGGGGCTGCATGGGGACACAATGGCAGGCTTTGTCGTAGAGAAAGGATTTGGTCTGGCAGGCAGCAACAGTCCTGCTGGACACAGGGTTTGTCTGCAGGGGCAGTGTGGGAAAACCATGTGCGAGTTCACAGAACATCCTCATTAGGAAAAGGAGGGCATTTAGCATAATTAAAAGTCATCCGGAAGACATCAGGTATGAGCCTGCTGTTTTTAATTAATTGCTTCCGTGATCCTGTGACTTTAAAAAAGGGTGACTTTTTTGCCCACAGAGGTTTTAGAATTACTTCAAAAACACAAGTCGTTCAGGTGGGGGCAAAGCAGAGTATATGTGAAAGTTTTATAAAGGCAAAAGGAGAAAAAGAGGGGGGGAAAGTATGGGTGAGAAAGAATTGAAAACTATGAACAATCACCTTCTATAATTTGCTAAAATGATCCTGTTCTTTTTTTTTTTTTTTTTTTTTTTGCATGCTCTGTGCCTCAACATCCTCACATCAAAAGTACAACTCCCCACTATCCTGCACCCTGCCTTAATGTAAATTATTTGGGGTTGGGGGGGGAAGGGGAATCCCAGAGTCAAGGTTAAAAGAAAACAGCTGGAAAATAAACCGAGAGCCGTATGTCATAGATTTCTCCAGTAAATAGATTTTTAAAAACTATTTTGAAGAGTCAGCACATCCAGACTGAGCCGGGTGAAACAAGGACTTTACATGATCTCCATGTTCATGAAAATAAGTATGGTGAGGACAATATAATTGTGACAGATAAGCAAAGAGGGAGGACTAGACAAACAAGAAATCCTATCTAAAATGCTTTTTTCTTTTGAAACTATAAAATCCCCAAACTAAATTATCTCAGTAATTAATACCACTCTCTAGTTTTCTTGTGCATAGTTTATAAATGAAGAAATGGTTGTATATTTTTAAATATTTTATTTAGACTTTATAAATATAAAATACATTGTATAAAGTAGTATCTGCACTTAGAGATAAGTTTCTAAAGGTTAAAAAGGAAAAAATAGTGTTAACTCACTACCTAAATCAAAATGTGTGTTTTTTTAATTTGTATATTTTCTTTTTTTCTCCCATTATTTAAATCGCATTGTATAAATTTGGATTCTGCTTTTCTTACTTAATATGGCAAATATCTCCTCATGTCATGACAGTGTATTGGATAGTCCATGCCAATGCCTGAAAATTGTAATTATGCCTCCCACTTTTCAGAAGCCACAGTTTTCACTAAGCTCATACCTCTGTGTGTGTGTGTGTGTGTGTGTGTGTGTGTGTGTGTGTGTGTGTGTGTCTAGTAAGGCTCTGTGCTGTCTGGCCCAGCTACCATAGTACCATAGGCTGAGTCAGAACCAAGGTTGTCATTGTTCTCAACACGGATGTTCTCTCCTCTATTAGGACTCGTCAAATCTGCCAGATTTCCTGTCACAGGTCACAGAATATAAAAGTTGGAGTGATGAGAAAGACCAGAAAAAAACACACAGAAATAATAATAAAGCAAGAACTCTGAGGCAACAGAACTCATGAGGTAGAGAGTGGAGTAGAGAGAAACTATGGCTCATTGATATTAAGCTAAGTTGCTCTGATATGTAAAACACTATCAGAGCCAATAGTCATTACTTTCAAAAAGTGATCAAAAGTTGAGTCACCAGAGATATGTTAAATCCTCAATAACAGTAGTTAACATCTACAGCAAGTCAGCTGTTGTTCGCTACCTGTCTTTTTTTTTTTAATCTTTATTGTTGAAAGTATTACATATGTTCCTTTTTTCCCCATTGACCCCTTCTAGCCTGCCCCCGCCCCAGGCCTTCACCTCACTATTATCTATGTATTTTTATCAAGCCTTCCTATCAATTGTAACCTCACAGGAACTCTATTTCTTTAACATGACCCTTTCTCCTTTCTGGCCATCCATTCCCTTCCTTATTCATTAAGCCCTTAGGACATCAGATTCTGGTCAGCATCAAAATGTCTTAAGAACCAAAGCCTCAGGTCTGTTGATAGAAACAGAGTTTTGGTCAAACTAAAGATAAGCTCTTGACCTCTGTTGCATTTCAGCCCAGGCCTATGAAAGCAGACTCACACTACCAACCAATGACCCTACCAGCCACACCCCCATGAAACTAGACAGAATAGCACCATACTTGACATCTGGACCTCATACAATCATCAACTACTCCCTACCCAGGCCCCCACAATTAGTAGAGCCACAGCCGCAACTCTCTTAATCAACATAATTAGTAATCTTTCCCATATATAATCTGTCCCTTTGTAGGCCATCAGGAATCCAGGTCTTTGAGCACAAGCTCACCTGCAACTCAGGTATGGTGACATTCCCTAACCTTTACTTTCTTAGTTGCAAACTCCTGTTCTCGTTTGATTGGGCTTTGATGAGCGCAGATGAACAAACCCCTTTGTTCAGTGTGGGCTCTATTATCATCCCCATTTTATTTATTTGTTATTTTTTACTTGTTTGTTTCATTTTTATTGATTTGAGAGAGAGAGAGACATCAATTTATTGTTTCACTTATTTATGTGTTCATTGGTTAATTCAGACATGTGCCCTGACTGGGGATCAAACCTCAAACTTGGCTTATTGGGTGTCACTCTAACCAACTGAGCACCCGGCCAGGGCCTCATCCCAATTTTAAAATTGAGGAAACACAGGAGCAATGCTTTTAAGTGACTTGCCAAAGATTCAAATTCAGGCAGGCTGGTTCCATGGCTCTGATATTATTATTCATGAGAAATATATATTTGGTCTTTATCCGATTTCTGGTAAAACTCTCAGAATTTCCTAATTGATAAGCATGATAAAGGAGTCTGAATCTCCATAAGAAACCCTCTTCAACCACACCTTATGTTTATGAAGGGACTACCACGAATGAGAGCTGGTTGCCTGGAGAACCAACCATGTGATTAAAGGGTTGGAACAGCCCTGACCTTAGAGAAGGGAAAGGGGTTGGAGTCCCCAACAGGCCAATGACTTAGATAATGGGCCTATAAACGAAGCTTCCACCAAATAGATGTGATTCAGAGAGCTTCCAGGTTGATGGACTGTGGAGATTCAGGGAGAGTGTTGTTTGGAAACTCTGATCTATTGGTTACTCAGAAGCCTGCAACCAAGGTACATGCCCTTGACCAGAACCGAACCCAGGACCCTTCTGTCCTCAGGCCAACGCTCTATCCACTGAGCAAACCCGGCTAGGGCTATCAACTTTTTTTCTAATCCTCACTTGAGTCCATGCTTAAAGGAGGGGAGGGGGAAGTAGCGGGGGGGAGAGAGAGAGAGAAATAAAAAGAAACATCAATATGAGAGAGAAAAATCACCTTCTATATGTGTCTCAACCAGGGATCCAACCCACAATCTAGGTATGTGCCCTGATCAGGAATTGAACTCATAACCTTTCAGTGCACAGGACAACACTGCAACCAACTGAGCCAATCTAGCTGAGCTAAAATCCTATCAACTTTAAGAATAATGTCACCCAGCTGGTGTTGCTCAGTGGTTGAGCATCAACCTATGAACCTTGAGGTAACAGTTTAATTCCAAGTCAGGGCACATTCTTGGATTGCAGCTCTGTCCCCGTTGCAGGAGGCAGCCAATCAATGATTCTCTCTCATCATTATTTTTCTCTCTCCTTCTCCCTTCTTCTTTGAAATCAATAAAAACATTTTTTTTAAAAGAAAATGTCAAACAAGATGTATCTTTCATCTAGTCACTTTTTGTTCACAAGTATGAACCCCATGAATTGGGTTAAAAAAAGGAAAAGATAATTCTAGTCAGATTAACCCAAAATTCTCTTTAGATTTACAGCATATATATCCTGGTGGGGAAATATATATAATTTACGCTAGTTATAAAAATGTACATATTTTGAAAGCTAAGAAATGCTAATGAAGGAACAAGGATAAATGTGTTGATTCTCCCTACACATTGTAGGGCTACTAGCTGTGAGCTCTAAAATTATCTTACATGTTATCTCCAAATAAGACTGGGAAAATGTTTACTAATGATCCATTTCATAACCCACCCAAAACCTGTTCTTCATCAGACAGGGAGGTACAGAGCTGGAATTCACTGAGATCCGATTCTATTCATACTTATTCACAATGGCCAATAATGAACAATAGTGAGAAATATTTACTATTTGATTACTGGAGAAATCTAAAAGCATAAGGTCCAGGGAACTGGTCAAATAGTTTCTTAGTATAACCTTGTTCCAGCCACCACAAGCACAAGAAGTAGTATGTCACCACTAGCTGGTTATAGGATTCAGTTATCACTGGTATTCAATTTTTTATTGTATGTTTATGTTTAAACGAGAAAAGAATATCAAAGGAAATCTTTTCTTTTTTTAAATAAATCACCTACAATTTCACCATCCTACCAAACTATCTCATTTTTTGTTCCATTGTGGTTTTTCTCAGTACACATATTTTACATGGTTATAATCATAGTGAACATACACTTTCATATTCTTTTTTTCTTCTGCTTAGCAAAAGAAGTCATAGCTCTTGCTATGTTTTCATAATTATTCAAGTTTTTGTTTTGTTTTTTAATTGAAGCACCATGCACTATGAAACCAGTTCCCTTTAAAAAGTGTGTGTAAAAAGATCAAGTAGTCAGGGGACATATGTTATACTTTGAACAATAAAGATAAAATTTTAAAGTACATATTAGTCACTTACAGGATGATATAACACAATACTGATAGTTTCTAATTGCAATTAATTTTCCATCAGACTCTTTCATGATTTCTGTTAACCAAAGTCTGTTTCTCATGAGCTCCAATTGCTGTCTCATCACTAAGTTATACTTTTAAAAGTATTGTATTGACAAATGAATTTAAGAAATTCAGACCTAGCCTGGCCAGCGTGGCTCAGTGGTTGAGCGTCGACCTAGGAACCAGAAGGTCAGGGTTCGATTCCCGGTCAGGGCACATGCCCGGGTTGTGGGCTTGTTCCCCGGTGTGGAGCATGCAGGAGACAGCCGATCAATGAGTCTCTCTCATTATTGATGTTTCTCTCTTTCTCCCTCTCCCTTCCTCTCTGAAATCAATAAAAATATACTTTAAAAAAAAAAAAGAAAAAAGAAATTCAGACCTAAACATACAAGAGCATTTGTGCTTAGGAAATTTAACAAGTTCGGGTTTTAATCCAAACTCCATCACTCACCACCTAGTAAAATGAGATTAACTATAACCAGTTATACTTGTCATTCATCATATCCTAGGCACTCATAAGAACAGACAATGTAGATCCCTGCCTTTAGGTAATTACAGTCCAAAAAACAGCCTTCCTTTCTTCTAACCATATTTCGACAGCAAATCAAAATGACTATTTCCCAGAATTATAGAACTTTAGAACAGAAAGGATGATGGAGATCATTTAAGCCCCCATTTAATACCTGAAGTTCAGAGAGAGCATTGTGTTGCATATTCAGGAAGCAGTGATGAAATTATGATTAGAACTTGAGATAAATTGTATCACTGGATTCAAATATTCACTTCCTTTTCCTATAAAAGGATTAATTAATTCCACCCATTGCTGTGCAACATGCGGTGTCTCATACAGGAGAAGTATATATCTCTACCTTAGTGACATGGGGCTTGGCCACATGGCCTTTATTTTGCCATGGGCATGTGAGGAAACATTGCATATGCCATGGCCAAGCAGAAGCTCTAACGATCATCATGTGGTTTTGCCAGCTCCTTATTCTTGCTCAAATGTCCTTAAGGGGAGAGCTCTTTCATCCTAGAACAAAGAGGACACTTCAAGCAGACATGCATCTGATCCATCTTTTCACATGTCAACAACATAAAAAACAAACTTTGTTTACCTTTTGTTGCCTTTTGTTGTAAGCCACCAATATTTTATAGTTATTCACTAGAAGCCCGATGCACAAAGATTCGTGCAAGAATAGACCTTCCTCCCCTGGCTGCTGGCATCGGCTGCCCTACAGCACCCGGGACCCAGGCCTTCACTCTGGCTGCCACCTTCTGCCTTTGCTCTGGCCCTGCTGCCCTCCTGTAGCTCCCTCCACCCCCCTCGCCCCCCCTCATAGCAGGTGTCTCGTCCCGCCCTGCCCCGGCCGCTCCATGCCTACGCACGCACATTGCCCAGAGGCCCAGAGAGGCTGGGGCGGGGCAGAACGCCTGCGTCAATGGTCACAACGCAAGCATCCCGGCCTGGCCACCGCCATCTTTGTCATGTCAATTTGCATATTCCCTCCTTATTGGCTGTGGGCGCCGCCATCTTTTTGTCATGGAGTGATGGTCAGTTTGCATATTCTGACTTTATTATATAGGATTAGTAGAGCAAAGCTGAGCAATTTAGAATACAAAACCAAAATGGATAAATCATTTTCTCAGAGTTACACAATTAGGTAGCTAAATGGCAGAACCAGAATTAAATCTCAGTGCTTTTGACATCTAGGCCAGTATTCTCTCCATATCTCAGAGCTCCTTAAATGACCGATGTAAACATATACACAGTATATTTTACTGAGATATATAAAACATCCTCCAAAGCCATTTACTCCATGATTACAGTTTTGTCCAATTAAATTTCCCTTATATGGTGAGGTCAACTAACAGGCTATGATAATCCATGAAACTCGCACTCATTGTGGTCAGTACTGACCATACTGACTAGGAGCCATCCCTCTGGTTGTGAACTGGGTTGTGTGGAGGTGGAGAATGACAGAGGTTTTCCCTTTTGCATCTGTTCTTGTTGTCCTGGTCATCTTCAAGTGCCTGTTATCTGGAGTGAGATAAAGGCTTCTAGCAACAGCTCCATTGTAGTCTTATCATGTGCTCTTTCACACTTGGTTTCCCTAAGTAGGTCTTTAGAAGTGATGGCAAATTCTGTCAACATCTCACACCTGTTTTGTGTCCTCTCCAGTAAAAGTTTTCCAGAAGCTTCAAGAAGCTCATTCTACTATGGGGCTACTTCATGCTTATTTCACTTGTTCCTGTACCCATTTCCCATCAGAAGTACTGTCAAAATTTATGTCTGCCCTGTCCCGTGGCTCATTTGGTTGGAGCATCATTCCGTACACCAAAAGGTTGCAGGTTCGATTTCCACTCAGGGCACAAACCTAGGTTGTAGGTTCAATCCCCAGTCAGGGTATGTACTGGAGGCAACCAATCAATGTTTCTCTCTTACATGGGTCTCTCTCTTTCTCTCTCTACCCCTTCTTCTCTCTCTAAAAAGCAATAAAAACATATCCTTGGATGAGGATTAAATTTTAAAAAATTATGTCTTCAATAAGCCCTTCCAGTTGAAACTAGAATCTTCTATCTACTGATTATGCTATCCTTTGAACATGTATACCTCATTTTACACCTCATTTGAACTATATGGCATAGATTTTCTATATCCAAATCAATGTTTGTTCTGTAGTCACTTTTGGGTGATTCTTAGTCTTGCCACCATATTTGACTATTAAAATCTGAATGTGGAATTTAGACTAAGCAATTTATTGTAACTAGTGCTGTGAACCTTTACAGGCATACAATATATGCTGGATTGTATCAAAGATGATTAATTAGGCTTGCATTGTGAGGAGTTACTCCTCTTAGTGAATTCAAAGTTGGGATCCTGAGTTTGGGAAAGTGGGAAGATATAGAGATAATATAAAGTGAAGGGGACTTGGGGTTGAGTAATCATGGTAACCAATCTGAGCCATTCCTTTAGTAGATAGATTCAGTTTTATCCTAACTAGAGGAAGCTTCTATCTTAGTTTTCTTGCTTATGACAAAAGATAATTTACTTATCTATATCTGATATCCTATACCAAGATAAATTCCAAATGAAATTGAGATTTAAATATGAAAAATAAAATCATGGAATATCTAGAAGGAAACAAAAGATAATTGTTTTTAACTTTTCTTAATATATTTTTTTTATTGATTTCAGAGAAGGAGAGAGAGACAGAAACATCAATAATGAGAGAGAATCATCTCCTACCAGGGATCAAGCCCACAATCTGGGCATGAGTCCTGACCAGAAATCAAACCCATGACCTCCTGATTCATAAGTTGACACTCAACCACTGAACCACAATGGCCAGGCTCATTTTTAACTTTTGAGTATAGAAATCTTCTCTAAATGTGACTCAAAATTTAGAAGCTATAAAAAAAGTTGATCAATTTAACAACATTTAAAAAAACTTCTGAAATATACACATAGACACAAACACACACACACACATATAAGCTATAACAAACTGGCAAAAAAGTACCTTCAACTTAAATTTCAAAATGCTAACTTTCCTAATATATAAAGAGCTACTAAAATTAATAATAAAAATGAGAACCCAAAAATAGACAAATTTATGAACAGATTGTACAAAAAATGGAAATATAAATGATAATTAACATATGAATATACACTGACCTCGCTCATTTTAAGAGAAGTACAAATTAAAATTATACTCAGATATTACATTTTATCTAGGAGATTGGCAAAAATTCAATGTTTTGAAAATATACCTGTGGGGGTGTAAATTTGGACAACCCCTATGATAATTTGTCAATATTGACAAATTAATAGCTGCACACAGAAATTATTCCAGTAATGTTATTTTTGAGTGTTTATTTAACCAACATACTTGCTTATTTGCAAAATGACATTTGCAAAAATGTATTAATTGAATCATTGTTTATAATAGCAAAACAATGAAAACAACCTAAATATATACCATTAGAAGACTTTATATTAATTATGGTACATCCTTACAAGCAAATACTCCAGAATAAAAAGAGAATAAGAAAACTCTGTGTGTACAATAAGGAAAGAGTTCCAAAGAATATTGTTCAGTGAAAATAGACAGAGGGGAGAGACAAGGACCAGGATAAAGATGGGAGACATCTCTGAAGTTTTCACAGCTTCCAGTTTTTTTAGTACCAAAACAAGAGACAATAAGGTAAAGGGTCAGTGGAGTTAAACAGAATTAGGAAAAGAGGTTAGTTAAGTTCATTTTTAAAGTCTACTTGACATCGCCAAAACCGGTTTGGCTCAATGGATAGAGCGTCGGTCTGCAGACTGAAAGGTCCCAGGTTTGATTCCGGTCAAGGGCATGTACATTGGCTGCAGGCACACCCCTGGTAGGGGGTGTGCAGGAGGCAGCTGGTCGATGATTCTCTCTCATCGATGTTTCTAGCTCTCTATCCCTCTCCCTTCCTCTCTGTAAAAAATCAATAAAAATATATATTTAAAGTCTACTTGACATCGATATAAATACAGTCTCAGACATTTTTATTCCTTTTCTTTTTTAAAAACGCACTCTAGAGAAATGGTATGGGTTAAATCGATGTTGCATCTTACGATGTTGTAAGTGAAATCCCAATGAAGCGTGTTTTAACACACTTGAAATATATGGACCATGAACACTACTCTCTGACACCCTCTTAAGAGCAAGTACATGAGAAGAATTTCAGGATATAGCAATTTATACTTTGATATTCTGATGCATTTCCTACAGTGTCTGAAACTATAATGGCATTTTGCATTTCTTTTCTTGGCCAAAGCCATGGTGACTAGATAGTCTATTTCCAACCATATGCTTGCACACTGGATGGCTCTATAGGAGGAGGACAAGTGCTGTGTTTCCTTGGAAATTATTATGGATCCATGATTTAAAAATATATGTTTTAAATACAAGGAGTAGGAATTTTTTTAGTCAGGATCACTATTGAGATGTTTCATTGAAGGAACTATTTGGTGAAAAGAAAAAAAGAGGGCCTCACAATAAATGTTAATTGAATTGAATATATAGATTGGATAATCTTGTATTAAGTCTCATGTGCAAGGTAGAATTATAGGCACAAAGAGAGACAGAGAGGTTAATAGTTTATATCTGCCCAAAAGAACTTAAATTAATACAGAAAATAAGATATGTAGACAGTTCATAAAAACATAAAGCAGAATGTACTAAGTTGTGAAGGAGCAGATTTATGGAGCACGGAAAAATTACTTCCACCTGGATAGTTGCAATGTCAGGAAAAATAAATATTAGAAAGAAAATATGTGTGAGCATTCCTTCGACATTGTGTAAGAAAGAAAGACCTCCTGAGGACTAATGAAGACAATTACCCTGGCTCTACTGCTTCCTGGACAAAATAGCCCCCACAGTTCACCAGCTTCCGTTGTATAAGGTGATTCTTTTCTCCCAGAGAAAACTTCTGGCTACTGATCTGGGAGATCTTGAGACACAGGAATTCTTTAGAGTAGTCTAATTTCAAAAATGGTCTATCTCGCCCTGGCCGGTATGGCTCAGTTGGTTGAGTATCATCCTGCACACCAAAAGGTCGCTGGTGTGATTCCAGGTCAGGGCACATACCCAGGTTGCAGGTTCCATCCCCATTCAGGGTGCCTGTAGGAGGCAACAGATTGATGTTTCTCTCTCTCTCTCTCTCTCTCTCTCTCTCTCTCTCTCTTCTCTCTCTCTCTCTCTCTCTCTGAAAAAAAAAAAAAGAAATCATTACAAATAAATAAGGTCTA
The DNA here is from genome assembly GCF_027574615.1 of Eptesicus fuscus. Taxonomy (NCBI): domain Eukaryota; kingdom Metazoa; phylum Chordata; class Mammalia; order Chiroptera; family Vespertilionidae; genus Eptesicus; species Eptesicus fuscus. Next base: position 63,801,495 of record NC_072482.1, read on the forward strand.
TCTCTGCCTCATACTATAAATTAGAGTCTCTATGAAAAAGTATCACATGAGTAGATTAGCATGAGATGCTAGTTAGTCACCTCAATGCCATATCAACCCTGTATCAAGAGAAAACATAGCATTTCAGAACCTGCTAAGATGAGCACAGCCACAAGGCCTGCTAGGACCTCAGGGAAGTGCCGGACCAGGAGCAGCTCAGCTGGAAACAAAGAGATGGCCACTCTCAGCTGCTCCCCTACAACATGTTTTCATCTGATAGCAAATTTTAGTACTTTTGGAAATTTAGGTTTGGTGAACGAATAAATATGAAAACAGTATAGTGTTTTCTGAGACAAATGCATGTTTTTATAACAGTGTGAGCACAACAGCTAGAAGAAGTTCCAGGGCAGACAATCTAAAATATTTGCCAGGAAAAGACTGTCTAACTTAAAAGCACAGGTTAGCAAAGCTACATTTTCACAGCATCGTTAAATATGAATGAACTAGCTTCAGGGTGTTTTTCTTTTAAATCAGACCATAAAACTCTATGGATATATATAGCTTAAACAGCAATTTCACAAATATCTATGACCTTGAAACACCTTTAAAAATAAAATATAGTGAATTTGGAATTTACAGAGAAATTAATTCTAGAATTAAATCAGGTAGCAAAAGAAAAGTCTGATCAAAACTTCTTTTTAAAGCACAGCAAATGTATAAGCATTATGCTAAAAGTGATCTAATTTCATACAAGAGAATTATTCACACAGGTACTTCTGACATTCACCTCAGTACAAGCGTTCCTATCTTTGAACTTGTCTGGAGAACACTGGGAAGATAGTGAAATTCTTCTGCAGTTACACAATCACCTCCACAGAATTCATCTTTCTTTCCTCCCCTTCACCTTTTATCCTTGCTATCCCTTTGCACAGCCCCTCACTCCATTCACACTGTTCTTTCAGTATCAGCATTATGAATCCTCAAACCAAACTTTAAAATCTTAAGCAATAGTTTTATTACTGGGTCTCTGATTATACACCCTATTCAAAGTTACATTTTCATGAAAGAGTAAAGGCTACCAAAGTTAAACATGTGTTTGGCATTATTTTAAAAGGCATTGCTCTCTGGTAAGCTACAGAGAACATTTAAGACTGCAAACCTGCAAGCCAGCAGCCAAAAACATACACTACATAGATTTTTCTATTTTCTTGCAATAGAAACCTTCACTTTTGTACAGTAAGTAATATTTCCTTCTGACTTTGGTTAGATCAGCTTAAAATAGGAAAGGACCCATAATACCATCACCGCCAACAAACTTCAGTTTTGAACTGAGTACTTGTGCTAGATGGGTTACTGGAAGGATTCATAAGTATATTAAGTGTTTTGCAGATGAAAAGCAATGTATAAATGCTTAAGTATTACTTTAAAAGTTCAATTAAATGAGCTCACAGCATGTGATTTAAATGGAACGCATGTGAATACACAAGCCGCAGAGAGCCAAACAATTAAAGAAGCTTCAGCTAAGACTCAGAACCCACATGACTCTAAAGCTTTAATATCACAGAACGTTTTCAGAGCTGAAATCTCTCAGAGATCAGTCAGTGCAAGTCCTTCATTTTATAGACTGAGAAAACGGAAGTTGCAAATGACCAGTCCAAGGCACACAGACGAGTATGGACAGACGTGGAACAAGTTTCCTTAGTGCCCACTAGTGCTTCTGATATCATGTCATGCTAACTTCAAGGTGTCCAACATATGGAAGAAAATAGCATGTTCAAATGTCCAAATTTCAATAACAAGTTGGAATGTTGCTGTTTGTTGCCAAACATCTAGATGATGGTAAATATACTGATTTAAGATTGAGGTTTTGTTTTTTTTCATTCAGAGTCAGTGTCCTTCTATAGACACGTCTTGACACATTTGTATATTTGAAATAATTTTCCCACTAAACGAATAGTTGTAAGGATCTATATGTATACTTGTGTTCTCTGGAGCCTCAAAAACTATGCAAGGGCTGCTCTCCAAAATATGTGAATGTGGGTGAGAGAGAAAAGCACAACAACTAGAGGTGTTGGCAAGAATGAGTAAAAATGGTCATTGACACCAACCCCTAAACTGACAGCTATTCTTCAGCAAACTTCTCAAATGAGACTCTTCCTCTACTTTGGAATTATATCTTTTTAAAAATGTGTACAGTGAGCTCTGGCTCTGGCATGCTATGCTGGTACGTCTTATTACCAACCCAGTAGATGAGTTCTGTTTTATGAGGCTGCCTTAAATTCTCTTCAAGTAAATTGGGGCCCTCAAACTTTTAGTGAGCCTCAGAATCACATGGAGGGGCTTGTTAAAAACAGATTTCTGGCTCCATTCCCAGAGTTTCTGATTCAGTAGGGCTGGGGAAGACCCTTTCAAATTTGCCTATTTGAGGTGTGCAAATCTAATTTGCATTTCTAACAAGTTCCCAGATACTGCTGATGCGACTTAAAAACCACACTTAGAGAACCAGTGGATTAAAGAAAAACCATGTAAATGGGAGTCAACAAATTGTTTAGCTGCCTGGGTAGCAACCTGACCAGAGCACAGCGCTGTTGGTAATTAACCAGGTGAATTAATCCCTAAAAATGGGAGTGGACAATTAGTAAGGCTAAATCTGGCTCACAAGTGTTTTGTTTGATTCACATAGCATTATTTTTTCAAATTGAATTTGTTGTCAACATTTAAAATGTATGATATTTTGTATAAAAATCCAAGACCTGGCTTTTCTCAGTAAATCAACTACCATGGCAGCTCCCTGTTTGACAGGGTGCCGGGTCAGGATCTACAGTCTCCATCTGACTTGCTTCATTTGCTAGACTATCTTTTTGCTTTTGACTGTGTGCTCCAGTGTAATGCATCTAAAAATTTCAAGCCTCCAAATATGTATTTTTTTGCAGTTTAGTTATCTACTATACACAGCTGTATTTAATAAACCAGGCATGTCACCACTCATTCCATTTTACTGTATTCCATTTGAAAGCAGTCAACGTGCATAAGGAAAACAAAATGGGACCTCACATAGTTGGCTGGCATCCTTAGGATTGGCCTGGCAATTTTTCATTTTTACTTTATTTTAGAATAGTTAAATGTTCTATTACTTACGTTTTGAAAGCACTTCAGAAAAATAAAAGGCTCAGAAATGATATAAGATTTGCTATCTAGGTATGCAGGTTACGACCTGCAGCCCAGGAGCTTGGGGGCTTTCACACCAGATGGGGAAACTGAGGACCTGAGCAACTCACTGAAGTGTCACTGTGCTGCTCCTGTGATCTGGCCTCCCACTCCACAATCTTTAAAAACAACAACAACCAGATTTGCTAAACAGAACTGATATTCTCAAAGGTACATATTGATAAATAATGAAATACATGTTCTTTCTTAAATTTTTTAAATAGTTTCTATATGTATGTACTACTCCATTTTATTTTACTCCTCAACCCTTACTTTTCACCCAAATCTTTTTACCCTTTAATTTGAAATTTTGACCTATTGTGTATACTTTTAGAAAGTTGTTCAGCTGAAACCGGTTTGGCTCAGTGGATAGAGCGTCGGCCTGCGGACTCAGGGGTCCCAGGTTCGATTCCGGTCAAGGGCATGTACCTTGGTTGTGGGCACATCCCCAGTAGGGGGTGTGCAAGAGGCAGCTGATCGATGTTTCTTTCTCATCGATGTTTCTAACTCTCTATCCCTCTCTCTTTCCTCTCTGTAAAAAATCAATAAAATATATTTTTTTTAAAAAGAAAATTGTTCAAATCCATTTTGGCATAATACAGAATAATACTAAGTGAGATATTCACATTATTCTTCACACACTTGTAATGAGATTTTGGGGAGAGGTGTTCAAGTTCTACCTTAGTTTGCTGTGGTCCCAGGACCAGCATCACCTGGGAACTTGTTAGAAATGCAAATTATTAGGCCCTACCCCACACCCACCAAACCAGAAGCCCTGGCAACGGGGCCCAGCAAACTGTATTTTACTAAGTTCCCTGGGTAATTTGGATGCAAAATAAAGTTAGAGAACCACTACTTTAAACCATCAAATAGGTATGGTAAATAAATGTACCCGTACAAATAGTAAAGTATAAAGCCAAAGGACTTTGTGAAAGCAATTTCTAAATAATTTTAAAATACACCGTTTTGGTCAATGTTACTCTTCTCTACTGAGCAGTACTCATCAGAACATACAAATTTCTTCCCTAGTTAATTTGGCTCAGTGGATAGAGCGTCGTCCTGCAGACTGAAGGGTCCCGCGTTTGGTTCTGTTGCAGGCTCCAGTCCCTGGTCTGGCGCATGCAGAGGCAACCAATTGATGTGCCTCTCTCACATTGGTGTTTCTCTCTGTCTCTCCCTCTTCCTTCCACTCTCTAAAAATCAATGGAAAAGGTATCCTCGGGCGAAGATTAACAAAACAAACACACACACAAAAATATTCTGACCTAAGCTCCATACTCAGAGATCCTGATTTGGTTGGCCTTAGATGGAATCAGGCCACTGGTATCATTTTATTTTCATTTTATTTATTTGTTTGTTTATTTATTTATTTATTTGTTTATTTATAGCTTCTGCAGTGATTTATTTATTTACTTACTTATTCGTTTATTTATTTATTTATTAATTAAAAGCTTCCCCAGTGATTCTGATGGGCAGTTGGAGTTGAGAAGCCCTGCCTGCATCCTGCCCCAGTACTGGCAATGGACTAAAAACCAACTCTCAGGGCTCACCCCTTCTCTCCCTACGTAACATGAAACTGCCTCTCCTTATTGGAGTAGAGATAAGTTGAGAAACTAAGAACATCTTGAAGAACTATCCATTGAAAGGGTCTAAACACAAAGTCACTCTGTTTATAACAAATAAAGATAAAAATTAGTGAAAATAAGTCAGGCTTCCAAACACTTTTACCAAATAATTAGAACCAAATTCCTTTTTCTTTGACTTTAAATTCTGGATAATTGGCTTAACTCTCCCCTTACTCTAGGGTGTAGACAAAAGCGTAGCAAAAGTCAAGCATTCTGCTGTTTGCTTGACCTCTGCAGAGAAACGGAGGGGGGTGGTAATCAATTCTCCATTATACTTTGTGGGTGGAGTGTTGATACAACCAAATCTAGACGCCTTCAGTCTTTTGCTGGATTGTTACTTGTGAAAACATTAGATTTGGACCAGAATTCAGAAACAAAATGTTAATTTCTTCTCTCCGCCCCCTCAACACTCCTCTTGTTTATTTATTTATTTTTGCAATTCCTGGTATTTTTTGTGACAATGCTCTCTTCCCACTATTTCCTCATGGCAAGTTAAAGGATCTTTGGTTTTTGACCTTATGATATGAAAACATGCATTACAGTCATGCTTTTGTGGCTCTTGTTTTCTTTGATTTAGGGAAGTGGCAAGAATGTGTAGAACAATCACAAAGTTCACATTTCCTCTTATAAACAAATGAAAAGGGCAACTTACCAGAGTTTCTCACTGACTTCAGGGGCATTTTCTTTAAAAAGAAAGAGAGAAGAACATTTAGAAAATATTTAATTTTGCGATATCCACAAAGACCATGGCATTAGTGAAGGTCCAATGTTTATTTCCAAAGTTGCAGTAAAATTGCTATATTGCATATAGTGTTGTAAAGATCTGAGATGGAATCTTAGTTCTATCCACTGTGTACCTTAGGGAAAATTATCTAACTTCCCTAAACCTTGTTGTTTTTTTCATGTAAAATGATCTCACAGGATTATTATGTAGATTAAATTAGATAATATATGTAAAGTATTTGCACCGTGCCTGCCAACGAGTCAATAAACAGTAACTTATCCTTATTATTGCTCTAAGCAGAGTCCCAGAAGGCTAGCTTAGGCTACATTTCTCAACCTTTGCTCTATCTGCACCAAACTGAGGTCTTATTTTATTTTATTTATTTATTTACTTATTTATTTATTTATTTGCAATCATAGTAGGGGACTTTAACACCCCACTGACATCACTGGACAAATCTTCCGGACAAAAAATCAACAAGGAAACAGCAATCCTAAATGACACTCTAGAACCAAACTGAGATCTTAAACAATTCAAAAACAGTGATTTGAGACGTTTCCACAATAGATGAAGTTCTAAGAAAAAGGAGAGAAGAGGCAAATTTAAAAACCACAGGGTATGTGAAAACTGCCTAACCAGGCTTTTATATTGCAGCATTCACTTTGGAGAAACAACCCAGAAATATGAGGGTGATCACTCCAAACAGACCTGTAATTATGGAATTGGAGGCCTGTGTCATCAAGCAACTAAGGGTGTGTCTATCATCCTAACTGCACGGGATCTAGACTGAAACGCTGGCACAATGCAGACACTTCAGCAGGCGCAGGACAAGCCTACATGACAGTGGTGCAGAAGCCTTCTAGCACTGTCCCCTCTGGGAGGAGTCAGCCCCTGCCCCTCCCCCAACCCCCAACTGACCTATTGGCTCAGAGTTTCTGTGGGGCCATCCAAGCACCAGCAAACCCACTTCCTGCTACACTCAGGATCCTCCTCAGGGATTTTCATTCCAAGCTCCCTGACTTCCTGCAGGAGACTCCTCTAGACTCACAGTCTGTGGAATTTTATGTCTGTCAGAAGACACTCCAAGAAGATTGAAGATGAGAACTACTTTAACTCACAAACAAATCTGAAAGAGGGATGTGGCTCCACACTCCCTCATGAAAGAAGTTTAGGCTTGTGAATCACTGAAAATAGGGAATCGGACAAGAAGGGCCTTGTCCCAGAGCCTCAGTCAGAGTTTAAAATAGTTCTGACCTTTGTCCATGGGATTGTGTTGTCTCAGTCTTATTTAGCTGCTCCAGCTGAGGACTTCGGAAACCCTCCATCTGCATGTTGTGAAACCCATCTCTGGGGGTGGTTTCTCCCTGAACACAGAGGAAACACTTATTCAGGGTGGCACTTAACTGGGGCTTGTGGACTAAGCCAAGAAAATGGAGCTTACTGAAATTACAATCTCTCTCTCTTCTTTTCTTTTTTCTTTTTTTCTGCTCAAATGAAGTTAGAAACATGTGGCAGGCAAGGAAACTGAGATTCTCCAACCAAAGGTGAAGTTACGTGATGGTGCTCCACCTATTCGCTCACCCCAGGAGGTACCTGAAAGTCCAAATCTCCTCGTGTGGCTTCTTTGCCTAGAAAGCTTACGGAGGGGGCCAACCATCTGGAGACTTTGGGGAAAAGCTTTGTTGAGCGAGATCAAGAAGGCAAGCTACTTCTAGCCAGGAGGCCCTGAGGTCAGAAAACTAGAAGCCTGTTTCTTACCCTAGCCTCAAACTCAAATTATTTTTTACCCTTGCCTCAAACTCAAATTACTTTTCTGTGCCTCAGTTTCACCTTCTATAAAGTGGAGATAATAATCCCCCTTTCTCCCTAGTTCCTCAGTATATTATGAAAAGAAATTGTTGCATTCGTGAGCCCTGGAGAGGAAAGGCTTAAGTCAAATAATCACTGTTGTGTTTTCTTACTGCCAAGCAGTCTCCACCAGTAATCATAACTTTCTTTTACAAATAATCCATGACACCTCTGGCCTGGTGACCTAAATGTCAAAAGAAGGATATGGCATTACACCACTCAAAGGCCTCTATTCTTTCAAACTTTGCTTTGAATTCACATGACATCTAATTTTGCTTAGAGTCACTTACTTCATTTTGCCAGAAGTCAACTTGCATGAGCAGCCTCAGCTAAGATGCAACAGGAGCTCAAGTGATCATTTGGATCTTGAAATACAATAAGGAAGCGTTTGGGATATAAACTCTTGACCTCAGAGTCCACCATCCACCTAGACAGTGGAGGCCATTGGCTTTTCTGATTTACTCTCCTGTTGATCTCTTTGACCTGGAAAGCATAAGGTGACACCACTCAACCACATGTCCTATTTGAACTACTCTGACCACCAACCATTATTTAAAAACTTGGCTGTGATGAGCAGGATCATGTGGCTCCTGCCATCAGACTCTAACTCACTGAAAATCGTTCTCTGTTATTTTATGTCAAGAGTGACATGTAACAATCAAACTTGGAAATCTATTTTTCAAATTATCTTTTATTGGGGTAAAATACACATAACATAATTTATTTTCCCATGCAGTTCTCTGGGATGAAAGTGCATACCTTTCATCAGATTATAATTTTTGTGTGTGTGGAAAAAAACACACATAATATTGGATTTATCATCTTACCATTTTAAAGTGTACAGTTTAGTTGTGTTAAGTATAGTAACATCGTGTACAACAGATAAAATTTTACGTAACCATTTTTGGGTGTATAGTTCAGTGGCATTAAATACATTCATATTGTTGTGCAACCATCACAATCATCCATCTCCAGAACTTTTTATCCTTCCAAACTAAAACTCTGTACCCATTAAACAACAATTCTCCATTCTCCTCTGCCCTTAGCCCCTGGCAACCAGAATTCTACTTTCGGCCTCTGTGCATTTGGCTCCTATAGATACCCTATATGAACAAAATCATACAATATTTGTCTTTTTGTGACTGGCTTATTTCACTTAGCATAGTGTCCTCAAGGTTCATCCATGGTGTAGCATGTATCAGAATTTCCTTCCTTTTTAAGGCTGAGTAATATTCCAGTGTGTGTGTGTGTGTGTGTGTATATATATATATATATATATATATATATATATACCACATTTTGTTTATCCATTCATCCTTCAATGAACACTTGGCTTCCACTTCTTGGCTAATATTAGGTCTGATCAAATAATTGAATGGACACTCCCTGGGAACTGACCTTTAGACCACTTCACAATCGACATTCTCTTTCACTTAGACCACATTCTACTTGCTAAGACCACATTCCACTTACTAAGACCATTATTTTTCCCCTCCGGAACCACCCAGAGAATTCTCTGCCCAAAAAAAGCCCACCTAGAGTGGCTTTTTCTGATTCCCGGTCCCTGGCTGCAGGTGCCATTTTGGGATTCAGCCCATCTGGTTTTCCAGATGACCTAGTAAATTCATAATTCTTTACCCCTTTTGGCCTTATGCGTTCCTTCAGTGACCCTAACAGCTATTATTAATAATGCTGCTATAACATGATGTGCATGTTTATAAGTCAGGTCACCTCATGGCCCGCTTTTATTTTTTAAATATATTTTTATTGATTTTTAGATAGAGAGAGAGGAAAAAAAAACATCAATGAGAGAGAAATGTTGATTAGCTGCCTCCTGTACAACCCCCACTGGGGATCAAGCCCACAACCCAGACCTCTTGGTGCGTGGTTCAACGCTCAGCCACTGAGCCACACTGGCTGGGCTAATTCTTTTTGGTTTATGTCCAGAAGTGCATATATGATAGATCACATATTAATTATGATTTTAATTTTTTTAAAAAACTCATACTGTTTTCCACAGTGACTGTACCATTTTATATTCTCACCAGCAGTACACAATCATTCCAATTTTACCATATCTTCGTCAATACTTGTTTGTTGTTGTTTTTTAATAGTAGCTAGCTTAATGGCCATGCTGAAATTCCAGTGTTGATTAGTGAGGAGGCGATGGAAGGGCTAAGATTAAGCAGGTTATAAAACATTCCCATATACTTGTATGAGACTTCTCTGGGTTGAGCCACACTTATGAACCAGGAGGTTGTGGTTCAATTCCTGTTCAGGGTACATGCCCAGGTTGTGGGCTCGATCCCCAGTGGGGGGCATGCAGGAGACAGCTGATCAATGATTCTCTTTCATCACTGATGTTTCTATCTCTCTCTCCCTCGCCCTTCCTCTCTGAAATCAATAAAAATATATTTTTAAAAAATAGCACTTATTGGCCCTAGTCGGTTTAGCTCAGTGGATAGCGCATCGGCCCTCAGAATGAAGGGTCCCAAGTTCGATTCCAGTCAAAGGCACCAACCTCAGTTGCAAGCCTGTGTGGAAGACAACCAATCCATGTGTCTTTTTCACATCGATGTTTCTCTGTGTCTCTCCCTCTCCCTTCCACTCTTTCTAAATATCAATGGGAAAATATCCTCAGGTGAGGATTAAAAACAACAATAGTACTTATTGGTTACCCTTGTTCCAACTGGAGAGGAAGTACACACAAAACCTGCAAAGGATATCAAGGGTTTCCCTGCCAACTACAAGAAGCGAAGAGAGTCAGAGAGAATTTCATGCAAAGAACTCCCTACCTGCACCACACAGTTGGCATACAAATGTTCCAGATGACCCTGAGATACTGTTAGTGTTTCACTGTTTTGCACAGTTTCACTATGGAATTGCCTGACAGAAGCAGATAAGCCACAGAAGGAAGAGTGGGAGGGATCTCTTCAGGAACTGGGCAATAGAATGGGGAAAACATGTATGGCTAACACTGATCAAAGGTAAAAATTAAAAGGATGAGATTGGAAGTTAAGCCTAGAAAAACTGACTTGCTTCTGCAGTTCCCATTGCCAGTCCAAGATAACCACCAACAGAACGTAAAATCAGTTCTTTGGGCTACTGCTCACTTCCCTTTCTAAAGTGCAGATGTCCTTGCTCTCCCGCCCCCAGGGACTGATATGGCCTGCTACTCTCCGACCACCCACAGCCCCTTTCTGCAGGATTTCACCCACCCTACACTCTCTGCTAATTAAGCATTCAAAAAAATATTAATTGGGTACCAAAAACCATGGACATCAAACTTGATAACTTGAAATTTTTAACATTTTAAAAAATAAAATTGTGTTCAAAGCAAAATTAATGTCTCCCATAATTGTGTACTAGTACCAAGGACAGGACAATAGAATCGGTCTGCCCCAGGTGCAAGCAATTCATCATAGTCTGTAGAGAATTTAAAAATTTTTAAATAATAAACTAAAATAAATTATAAACTCAAAGGTATACTGCTTTTTATTTTCCCCATGCTCCGTCAACTCTAAACAATGTCAATGATAAAATACTCTTCCCACCCAAAATATCTTTTGTTGGTCTAAGTTCTAAACAATTGCTGTGGTTACTGTTGAATTTTAATTATACATATATCACCTTCAAATATATAAAGAATATATTATTCTTTAACAAACATTGTATTCGATATGGAAGTCAAGTCAAAGAAATCCCATTTGTCGGGAGACTCAGCTGCCCACATTCATTTTGAGAGTAAATTCAGAATGGCTCAGAATCCTTTGAGCTTGCCTAGGGGCAGTTATGTCTCCAACCTTTAAGGAACTGCAGCTTTAAAAGTATAAAACAATGGATTCAAAGCAAACAATAATTGGGAAGAAAAAAAGGTAAACTTCAGTTACTTCAATTCTGCCTCTGGAAATAATAGAACAGAGTACTGTACATGATAGTATAAAATAGTTTCCCTTCTCTCAAGAAATCATGAATGTATTGTATGTATTTATATATATGCAGCCAAAATATTTTTCTTCTGTAACATGTTTTACTTTTATTTGTAATTTATTTATTTGCATGATTACATATATTAAATATAATTAAATTTTGTCTATGTTTCTTTTCTGGCTGTTATTTTTATTCACTTCATATCACAATTATTACTGAAATACATTTTTCATCTGTAGTTTATTAAAAATAATCAGTGCTAGGTGTCAAAAATATTAGACAAGTGACAGCTCTTACTACCTTTTTTCTAATTTGTGCATGACTCATGTTTCAATTATCCAACAAAGCACCTGATGTCTGCCAGGCACTGGGCTCAGCTGTGGACTACAGGGACCAATACAACACAGATCAAGCCTTGAGGTTAGTGTCTCTGGGACTGTCAAATTGGAAAGGCCCAGGATATGGCTAGCGTATGCAGCTGAACTGAACATACTGATACAAGTCTAATCTACTAGGGAATGAATTCTAACAATCCAAAACTAAGTCGATCAAGGTGCTTATTTCATTCATGTTTCCATAAATGAGAGGCCTGATGTTTTTATACCTACTTAAAAAGGCATTTAGGAACCTTTTCTAATCCAGTTCTGTGATTATGTTTAAGAAATGTCCGCCATCCTTTTGTTGTGTCAATAAACACACAATAAATAAAGTAGGTTTATGCACGTCAAACGTGAATGGACCCAGTTCCCATAATTATTATGAGTATTCTTTGTTGAAAGATGGAAAGATATAGATAGAGAGTTTCTGTGGTTCCTGCTGTCTTGATGATGGAAAAAGATGAGAGAAGTAACAAGTCAAAAATAAAAAGGTTTGAGGACACATAGGGCCAAAGGGTAAGGGGAAATTTTCAATGTATTTTTATTTTTTCCATGCATATCACACTCACACACACACACACACACACACACACACACACACACACACACACCTCACTCCTTAAGGAAATCAGAATGACCTCAATTCTTTAGAAGAAAGAATCATTCAACTGAATGTAAAATATAGGAGGGTTGATTACTGATGAGCAATTAAGGACTAAGCATTTTCTCTTTGGAACAATCTTCTCTAGCTGTGATCAACCTGAGACTCCCATATGCTTTTTTTTTTTTTTTTTTTCTTAATGGACTTTGGTGGAGGTTTCATTTTCTATCAAATAGTGCACCTTGCAATCTTCTGTGAAGAACTGTACAGGTGGTCCAAGGGGTAATGAAATGAAATTGAGCAAAAGAAATTTTAGGTTGAAAATCATAGAAAAAATATACCTGCAGCTAGTCCCATAATTCTGTGGAATAATCTCTCAGGGCAACCAAACTAGTAATGGTCCTATCACTTGTATAACTCTAAATGAGGATGAAAAAATATTTGAGAGCATTTTATAAGGAAACAGCCTGTATTGGAAAAAGGACAGATAAAATGACCTAATTTTCCATCTGTAATTTTATGATTCTGCCTTGAAAGGCCTCTTCACACAGAGTATCTGACAATTTGGGTATGCAAGACAAAAAAAAAAAAAAATGCTATTTGGCCAACTCTCCAAGGCAAGAGTCAAAGAACTTCAAAGGAAAATATTTTTGACAATAAAAATCATAATAGCTTGGCCGGTGTGGCTCAGTGGTTGAGGGTCAACCTTTGAACCAGGAGGTCAAGGTTCAATTCCAGGTCAGGGCACGTGCCCAGGTTGTAAGATCGATCCCTAGTGTGGGGCATGCAGGAGGCAGCTGATCAATGATTCTCTGTCATCAATGATGTTTCTCTCCCTCTCCCTTCCTCTCTGAAATCAATAAAATATATATATATATATATTTTTAAAATCAGACTTAAAGTTATAATAAAGTACGCATACTTATTTCATATTGCATTTATGTACTTATTCTATGTAATAAAAGCATAATATGCAAATCAACCAAACAGCTGAACAGCAGAATGACCATCCGGATGACCATCCGGGACACGCTATGACACCCACTGGCACTAGGCCAGCCAATGCAGGTACACTGCGATTGGTCAGGGGCCGGACCATGGCCCCATGATTGCCCTGCAGAGGGAGGCCCAGGCCACCGGCCGGCGGGGCAATCAATCAGGGGGCTCCACAATTGCCTCAAAGAGAGAAGCCCAGGCCACTGACTGGCAGGCTACAGTGGGTAGACAGGGCCTCCCTCTGTGAGGGAAGCCTGGGTCCCAGGTCCCAGGTGCTGGAGGGAAGCTGGTGCTGGCAGCTGGGGGAAGGAAGGCCTACTCTTGCATGAATTTCGTGCATCAGGCCTCTAGTTTAGTATATGGGGCTTATTTTAAGGTCAAAATTCAAATGTGTTTCCATTTCAATTTGTCACTGTTCAACATCTCTTTCACCACAGCTGATGCTGATATTGACACTTCCAGTTAAGGGTCAAATCCAATGTTTTAGCCTGCAACAGTAAATACCACTCAGCACTAGAATACATAGGAAAATCAGGACATTTTCAAAGATGTAATACAGGAAATCAACCAGAGAATATTCCAATAGTCACATGTGCCTAACATTTTAAACATTTTCTTCCTTTTTTAAACAAATGCTGAGCAAAGCTTCCTGTGTGTTAAAAGTAACATCAATGGACTCTAAAAATCACAAGTTCCACATACTTACGATCCCTTCTCTTCATACTTAATTCCCCTGGGTTTCTGAGGTTCCCAGGGCTTTAAAGATGGATTGTAGAAGCCTTCAATCCATCTTTATGTTTAAAATCCTGTCTTCAGTTCACCAGTGTAGCTCAATGGTTGGGCGTCGACCCAGGAACCAAGAGATCATGGTTCCATTCCCTTTGGCACATGCCTGGGTTGTGGGCTGGATCCCCAGAAGGGGGCGTGCAGGAGGTAGCCAATTGATGATGTTTCTCTCTCATCAATGTTTCTATTTCTCTATCCCTCTCCCTTCCTCTCTCTCTAAAAAATCAGCAAAAACATATTTTTTAAATCCTATCTTCATGAAGCAGATAGAAAGTAATATCAGCCATGAATATTAATAACTTGCTCCTTTGAATTCCTACTGTATGTCGGGAAATTAAGTAACAAGAGGTAAGAGACATATTTGTTGTTCTTGAGAGGTTTACAAATTAGGTGGAAAGGAATTATGTAATGCTTGAAACATAAATAATCATACAATGTTATCTATTTTTCTTATCTATAAAATGGAAGTAACAGTACTTGCCTTGTGGTAAGTATTAGAAGGAGTGATTATTGCAAAGCACTCAGCACAGTCTTTGGCACACAGAAGTGCTATATCAAAGGTTATTGTCATTATAGGAGAATGGCCAGATAAGTTTTTAAAATAAAGTCCAACTCAAGAAGTGGGGAGAAGCAGAGGTCAAGGAAAGGTGAGGCAGTCTGTGGCAACCCAGGAAAGTTTCTTGGGCAAAGCAGAACTTAAAACCGGGCCTTGTAAAATGAGGAATATCAGCCAGAAAGCAAAAAAGTCCCTGCTCACTTCCAAAAATGGCAATTGGCAGGACTGAGGTGATGACACATTCTTTCAAACTTCTTTCTTGAGTGAGCCTGTGGCCGGATTTCCTGTATCTTTTAAACCTGTTTTTCCAGGTAAGGGTAAATATCAGAGCATTCGCTTCTTTACAGTTTAATCCTAATCCAATTTTATCCCATTTCAAACTCCTTTACAGCATACCCTAGGAACACTCACCAGTCAATACTTCCTGAAAAATATCTGTGGTGATACCCGGAGACCCTTGGAGAACCACAGAAAACAGGATTTCAGAGTGGACTTAAGCCACGTTTCAACATAAGTCAAAGCTAGCCAGGTGATTCCTTTCTAGTCACGTTGGACCAGTGACAGCCCCACACCCTTTGAGTTAATGGGAAGTCATTTCTTAATCTACTTTTGAGAAATGCTGCCAGTGATTCAGCACCCTAGGCTGGTTCACTGGGATGTCATAAGGGAGATTTCCCACAGCAGCCTCCCCACCTCCTCGGTGAGAGGCAAGTTTCCCACGCTCCAGTGTTACCGATGAGCACCTCTGCTACGATAGGA
The DNA here is from genome assembly GCF_027574615.1 of Eptesicus fuscus. Lineage (NCBI taxonomy): Eukaryota > Metazoa > Chordata > Mammalia > Chiroptera > Vespertilionidae > Eptesicus > Eptesicus fuscus. Next base: position 63,816,883 of record NC_072482.1, read on the forward strand.
GAGTGTCAGAGGGTCAAGGGCAGTTTCCCCTTTACCAACATTATTGAGATTTAAGAATTCTAGAAGGTTCTTTGAGTAATATTGTATAATTTATTATCCACGCTGGGAACCATTTGAGAATAAAATGTGGCACTATTAATAACTGTGCTAGAATGGCAGATGTAAATGGAGAATGTTCCAGACAAATTGGGTATGTGCTTATCCTCTCTCAAGGTCTTGGGGCCCTGTTTTCTTTTTTTTTATATTAAATTTATTGAGGTGACATTGGTCAACATGTCACCCCACTGGTCCCATTACTGGCAGGCCAGTCGGACCTCACCCCTGCACGAATTTGTGCACTGGGCCTCTACTACCTAATATTTATCAACCACTTGCTATGTATTGGTTCACTTTAAAAGATATCTCATTTAACTCATACTTATAGTACCTCCATTTCACAGGTAAGGAAAATGAGCATGAAAATAGTAATTTCCAAGGTATGAAAGTTTTAAAACAGTGAAAGAATCTACATTCTCATTCCTTGAATTTTGCTTTGACCAAGAGTACAGTGGAAGGGACACTATGTGACTTCCGAGGCCAGGTCATAAAAGGCCAAGGAGCTTCCACTTGGTTTGCTAGAACACATGTATTGGATCCCTGCGCCGCCAGCAAAATATCCCACTATCTGGAGATGGTGATGCTGGAGTGGCCACACGAGGTACTCTGGTCAACAATCTCAGCTGAGCCCATCCTTCAGCCATCGCGCCTCAGGAACCAGACATGCAAATCATCTTGGAAGTGGATCCTCCAGACCCAGCAGAGAAGAACTGTCCTCACCGGGCATTTCCTGAATCCAGACCCTCAGAATTTGTGGTCTTAAAATCATTATTGTTTTGTACCACTACATTTTGGGTGGGTTCTTTCACTATAATAGCAAATGCATCACAAAAACACATGGCTAAGTAGGTGATAAAAAAGAATTCAAATCCAGATATAATGTGGCATGAAAAAAAAGGTTCTTAATTGTCGCTTCCCAGCAAGTCTTTTTTTAATACATACAAGCACCTGTGGTAGCTGACATAGAAAGTTCAGTGAAGAAAGTAACTAGAGATGGATTTGGAGAGAAAAGAAGAATCCACTAGGTTATACAGTTTATCCCCCACAAAATGTATACACACTTTAATAGCTGATAGCTCAATTTTGAAAATGAAATATATTTTCCTAAATACTGCCTTTATAATTATTCAAAGTGTGTGTATACATTTTGGGGGGTCACCCTATAAAAAAGGTTAGAAAACACGTTAAGGAGTTTGGAGCAGTAGGAAGCCATGGGAAATTTTAAAGCAGGAGAATGATGTACTCAGCTTTGTGTTTTAGAGGGATCATTCTGGAATTTATGTGAAAGATACTGAGAGGAACAAGATTGTCGGCATTTAGGAGCCTATTAAAGCAATTCAAGTAAGAAAGAAATCAATGGCAGTGGCAGAACAGATGAGGAAGGCAGGTAAAATCAAGAAATAGCAGGTAGACAGAGGACAGTAGTTGAACGTTATTCATTTAGTCCATAAAATATTCTGTAATCATTCCACTACCAAACCTGGAGCCAGAGAGAAATTAAAACAGGTAAAATAAGTGGGAAATACCTCTGGAGATGCACTATAGTGAATGCTCAGGGCCACACTTGCCCTGTAAATGGAAAGGATAGCTGCAGCCTCCCCTTGCTTTCCCTTCCTTCCTGTCCCTTCCCTTGCACATGGTAGAAGAGGGACAAAGCATAACAGGAAGTTAGTTATAGATGGTTATTTTGAGAAAATATAACTATATTATCAATAATGAGAGCCAGGTTTCTCACTGTGAAAAAAAAAGTTAAAGAGAGGTTACTCATTGTTTAAAAAAAAAAAAAAGTTAACAAAAGGGGAAAGCTAGAAATAACCCTGAGATTATAAATTGGAATTGGAAATATTGGAGTGAATTCATGCTTTAGATAGATAGATGGTAGGTAAATGGATAGCCAAATAGGTAGATAGATATAGGTTTATGTGTATTAAAATATATACATACAGCCTGCCCAGGTGTTGCTCAGTGGTTGAGCCTCAACCCAGGAACCAAGAAGTCACCGGTTTGATTCCTGGTCAGGGTATATGCCTGGGTTTCGGTTCCATCCCCAATGGGGGATATGTGGGGAGGCAGCCAGCAGATGATTCTTTCTCATCATTGATGTTTTATGTATATATATATTTTATTGATTTCAGAGAGGAAGAGAGAGGGATAGAGAGATAGAAACATCAATGATGAGAGAGAATCATGGATCGGCTACTCCCCGCACATCCCCCAATGGGGATCGAGCCTGCAACCCAGGCATGTGCCCCAACCAGGAATCGAACCGTGACCTCCTGGTTCACAGATTGATGCTCAACCACTGAGCCACATCTGCCAGGCTCATCATTGATGGTTTTATCTCTCTCTCCCTCTCTCTTCCTTTCTGAAATCAATAAAAATATATTTGAGAAAATAAAATATATACATACATGTATACATCTGTATGTATATACATATTGAAGTTCAGTTCTATTTCCCAGGAGATTCTAGAATCAGTGACACTCCAGTAGCAATGAGCACTATGAGAGCAGATTCTGGTTTCCAAATAACATTCTCCACTAAAAGGCACTAAAAGTACTTAAACAATTGACTCTAGCACTTGGATGGGAAGATACGATGTGGGCTTGAATTATCCCATCCTGGAAACTAAGAAAATATTCAAATAATGATAATGATATACACACCGCAAAAAAGACATGGGAGCCAGTTTACAAGGTTTTCTACTGGCCAATGCTGGAAAACTTTGAACATCATAATAAATAATGATAGTAATAAATCACAATTCATTGAATAAAATAAGTATCTATAAATCTATACTGATATAAATAAATAATTGAATGAATAAATAAATACATGAAAGAGAAGGAAAAGATCTATCTAAGAGTAGAACACCAACTAATGAATGATGGAAGTAAAAAAAATCACCATTTGACAGACATATAGTAGTCATTAGTTCAGAAAAAACTCAGGAAAGAATTCTAAGGCTGGTGAGTGGAGGTGTAATGAGTTTGAGGCTACTGGCATAATTCTGAAGTATCTCAACACAATTTTTTTTTTAATTGGGAAGGGAAAGATGATGATTTTAAAGTGGAAAAAGCAGGCACCTTGAGCAGGTGGTCAAGGTTGGAATCACCAGGTTTGGGATGAATGGCCGTCCTGTGCCTCCATCATGTGATCAACTGGGAAAGAGCACAGCATCATTTCTAGGGTCTTCCTGCCAGGAATGGATGACCTGAGTCTGGTCATAACAAAATCTTAGAAAGGACCAGGTTGAAGGACATTCCACTAAATGAAATGTCTGTACTCTTTAATCAGTCAAGGTCATGAATCACAAGGGAAAAAACTGAAAAAAGAATGCTCCAGAATCAAGAAGACTAAAGAAAAGGAGGAAAAAAGACTGAAGAGTGGTAAAAATTAGTGCAATGTAAAGTTCAGGACCATAAAAGAAAAAGACACTACTGGGGAAGCTGTCAAAATTAAAATGGTTTCTATGGATTGGAAGGTAGCATTGTATCAATTTCCTGATTGGAGGGTTGTTTGGGATTAAAAGTAGAGTGTCTCTATTTTAGACGTTATATCTATATGAATTATAAAAATTCTTGGAACTGTTTTCGCAACTTTTTCTGTAAGTTTGAAATAATAATTTTTTAAAAGCTCAAAGAAAAGTTTTAAAAATTAAGGGAAGAAATTTACAATTCTTATAGAGAGGGGGTCTCTAATTCTTTAAATGGCATATTTTGCCAGCTAATCTGGGAAAGGGTGGAAATTATTGTTTGCATCTGTCAAAGAGCTTCCTTCATAACAGGAGCTAAAATAAAAGAGCTTTAACTCATTATTTAAAAAAAAAAAAGATTAGCCCTAGCTGTTTTGGCTCAGTGAATAGACTGTCTGCCTGTGGACTGAAGGGTCCCAGGTTCAATTCCAGTCCAGGGCACATGCCCAGGCTGTGGACTCGATTCCCAGTAGAGGGTGTGCAGGAGACAGCCGATCAGTGATTCTCTCTCATCATTGATGCTTCTATCTCTCTCTCCGTCTCCCTTCCTCTCTGAAATCAATAAAAATATATATATTTAAAACAAAGATTAAAGACTGTTTCATAGGTATCAAACTCTATGCAGTTTTGACTCACAGATATCATTGGCATTTGAATACATTTTTTAAAAAAGAAAGAAAAGTTAACGGTTTTCAAATCTTTCCAGAATTTGGGGGAGATGATTCAAGTGTTTTACAAATATTGAGTTCAGTTTTTATTATAAAATTATACCTTCTAATAAATAAACAGAAAATTTAAAAATATATCAACAACATATAAAAATTATAATTTAAAAAGAAAATATACACTACACTGAAATATGTTCTATACTGAATAGGAAGCCACCAATATGTTAACATAAGCCATCTCTATAGAGATATTTGAATGTGTCATTTATTAATAAGATATAGCCCTAAATTTTCTCTTTTAATTCAGGACAGATTCTGTCTGCATAGCTAAAACTGTAAATTCAGATTCTAATCATTATCAGCATGAACTGTAACTCTTCTTGAATCAGTTCTATTTTTCAAATAAAAATATAGAAGTAAATTGAATAATAAAACTGATTTAACCCTACAAATTTCTTTCCTAACTCTTGATTTTGAATACCAACATTCTTAGGAACAGTTGGTTAACATGATTGACTTTATAATAAGCAAATACTATGAATTAACCTCACAAACAAGCATATTTGTTTTTATCTATTTTATATGCTGATTTTTTCCAACAGATGTCTAAGGAAGAAAAGAGTTTTGCTTTAAAAAAAAAAAAAAGAAACAAACAAAAACAAAACAAAAAAACATTGAAAATCACTTGTGTAAGATATTATTTTAAAGTAAATCATGGGACAAGATATATTTCTTCTTTCATTTTGTTAGATAATCAGTAAGAACAAAATATAAAGGCAGCTCACCCTAGAGAAGTGTGCCCCTAATCCTTTAAATGGGTGGGAATGACTGACAATGAAACACAATTGTATGTCAATTGATGCCTTTAGCTCTTTTGTGATACAAGAACCTGCATTGTTTACATCAGTCAAATCCAAGTGAGTAGCTGTAAACAGATTCTTTCAATGTCTGAGAATCATGTGCCCAATGAATTGCTTTCTCCAACACTTGAAGATATAATGCAACCAGGGAAAACAGTAAAGAAAAACAAAAACTATTTTGTTAGAGAATTATGCATCACCAAGTGCTCCCAAGAGCATTAGACCATTGCTTTTCAACAATGGTATTATTGCACCCCATCATCTCCCCCAACATTTGGCAATGATGAAGACACCAGATGGTCACCACTGGGGAGATGCCATGGCATGTAGGAGATAGAGTACAGGAATACTACTAAATACCCTATAGTGCACAGAGAAGTAGCCTACAACAAAGAATTGTCCAGCTCAAAATATCAATAATGTCGAGGTTGAGAAATCTTTCCCTAGAGCACATACTATTTTCTCACAGGAGAGCCAATAGTGAATTTTTAGACTGCTCTAGAATCATACCTGATCTTCTAAATGTTTTTTTTTTAATTATTATTCTTCCCTGTTTCTTCATAGTTCTACAGTGATGGACTGACCTTTCAACTTCACTTCCTGGTTAACTCAGAAATGAGTTATTATGCTCTACTGCTTTCTTAATGGTATCTTTTTACCCCCCCCCCCAACCCCCCCACCAAGAATTCAAATTTTTTTACTCATCCTTGTGATACCACTGTAATTAGCTAGTTATTAATAAAAGGAAGAAGAAAACTCGAGGCCAGACATTATAAGCATGGCCATTTGGGCAGCTTCACCAGGAACCTGCAACTTTGCACTCCCCAGGGAACCACTGGTCCATTTCTTGCAAAACACTGGGGAAAGGGACTGACCAATAGGGAGATGGCCACATGTGCAGTAAAGTTGGGTTGACGTAGGGAAGGTGCCTGTCAGTCAAACCTGGGAATAGAGATCACGGGCTAGAGGGAGCAGGTCTGCTGCAAGCCTGTGAAAATTTTGGGGATACATAATCCCAAGACAAAGGAGCTCGTGTTCTTGGTGCCCATGGCTCTCTGGTTCCTTTGGTTTTGCTCCCACCCATGTTCCCTCCATAACCATGGGGCCTGGCGGACTCCACACACAGTGGACTGATGAACTGCAGCGAGGTACACAAAAGAAGCTAGCCTGATGCTGGATTGGACTGTGTCCCAATGGAAACTCTGGGCAACAGCTTTAATCCTAGCTCTGTTGAAGCCATAGCTACACTTCTTCTATGGTGGGACAGAGGAAAATGGGACCTTGGAAACTCACGGGTTTAATTCCACAGAAATGAAGCCTTCTACAATATCTCATCCTCCTGTGTGAGTCTCAGAAAATCATTTTTCTCAGGACATGGCAAGAAGCCCACTTCCCCAGGCAACAGGTGGGGACAGGGAGTGCTCCCCACCGATAACACTTGTATTTAAAGAGACATGACAGTAGTGGAAAGTTCTTCACACACACACACACACACACACACACACACACACACACACACACAGTAATACAAAGTGAAAGCATCAGTTTTTTAGGTCAAGAAACTTGGCTCTTTTAATTAGACTATAATATATCCTTTCAGAAAACAGTGATTTCCATCTTGTTTCCAAGGATTTCTGCCATTGTTTTCTTTTAAGACCCCCATAGACTCTGTTTTAAAATACTATGTCTAACAAACTGTATTTCATCACCTATTTATCAAAGACATAATTGTTAGACCCACTGAACAATAACCAATTTGCTGCCCTGTGACATAGCATAATCATTGCAAAGAATCTTTACCTAGAATTATTGACTAGTATAACCCTATTGATGATAAACATATGATTTCTATCAGATTTATGGAAATATTGGCAATAGTTTGAGGTTTCTCATTTCTACCTTCATTGACTCACCTTTACCAAACTCTTAAGAAATTAATTAATAAAATGATTTATACCATCAATTTATCTAAGAGCACTAAAACTAATGCAAAAGAATAGAGCTTGTAATGTATCCTGAGATTTCCTTCTTATTTGGGGTTTATATGGAATATTGGTGAGAAACAAATTAAGGCAAAGTAAGTTAAAAGGTTTCCCAAGGATAATTCCACTAAACTGGTGGTCATATAGAAGTATTTCTAGGGAAAATTTAGTCCAGGGAATAAACACTTCATTTGGGAACAGTTGTCCCTGGTCACTGGCAAGAGTAACTGGGAAGTAATTCTGTACTCTAATCAACTCCTGCCCTTAATCCATCCTTACCTCACACAGTCAAATTATAACACCATTGAGTTGACTTCAGTCTCTCTACATCACATTATAGTCATGAATTCTTTGAGAACACACCTGTGCTCTAAATAAGAGTTGGAAGACACCCTTTACCAGCAAGGTGATTTTCAAATGAATAGTTTCACCAATTCTGTGTTGATTTTTACTATATTCAACTGTGGAGAATGTGAACTTCTCTTGACCTGGTTTCCACATTTAGGAACTATCTTACTTCAGCCCTCTGTTTAAGTACACTGACAACATAAAATACTCAACTAAAAATGCCATTTTATGTGTAACTCTATGGATAAGCACAACTACATTATGCCCAAAACAAACATCTGTGCCCTCATCTGTATGTGATCTTTCCAGATTCTCAACTTTTAATAATAGCAGGATGGATGGCTTTTCCTTTTCACAAGTTATCAGTGTTGACCAGACACAATAGAATTCATTTTAATTAAATGTCTCTGAAATCCAGTGGTTTTCCATCAATTTCCTTCTGAACTGTGTGTGACCTGCTGATACTTCTCAACAATACACAACACTGACATGTTTCATTGGCTATTTCTTCTAGGTCAGGACTAAGATTTAAGATTGAGATTTATTGACCAAACATCTTACAGAAATCCGTATGCTAGATTTTTATTATCTATCTCTTCCCTTGCTCACCTTTGCCCCAAGCAGCTTGAGATCACTTTGAATTTTGGAATCTAGATTCCTCAATTATTAGAACAAGACTTGCAGCAGTCAGCACCTTCAGTTACTTTCCACTTAACTGATTTTTTGAGAGATTTAGAAATGACAAACTAATGGTCTTTCTTTATTAAACAATTTTAAAATAGCAATGACCTTAAAATGCTTTTTAATATATAAGCTTGGTTTGAATTTCATGAGATAGCAGAACATTTGTTTGGGATTCCACAACTATTTAAGTTTTCATCTGGAAACATAATTTTAGGGAACCACAGTTATCTTTACCATTTTTTTAAAAATCCCTAACACATTTAAGGCCAAGATTCTTCACCAGTGGAGTTTGCATTAGCCAGGTTTCATTATAGAGCTTGATGATGTGGCTCTAGTTAACAGCAGATGCATTCCACCAAAGATATTCTCCTACAAAAGATCAATTCTGAAAAAGAAAGTATCTTTTAATTTGGTAACCTCTTACAACTTGTTGATTCACTGGGGGTAAGGGGCCATTTTTCCAAAAAGGGACAAAAAAAATCAAAGCGATCTCTACTTTATATATTGAAAATATATTTAATATGTATAAATTTAGTCCAAGGGATCAGCATCTCATTAAAACTAGTCATTTCTGGTTAATATTCTGGAATATAAATATATATTCATCTTCACCCAGCGGTGAACAGTGAAAGACTGTAATAGAAGTTAACTAGTCAGTGATCCAGAGCTCAGATTCTACAAGAAATGTGTAGGAGCTCACAATCCATCCCCAGAGGTCCATATCACAATAGAAGGTACCACCACCAGCAGCTGTCTAAGAGAGGGGACCTGCAGCAATAGAAGAACAAGCATTTTTTTTAAAGAAAGAAAGAAAAAAGTTGTAAATTTTGGTAGAAATCAAGGCAACATGTTTATCTCTCGAAGGGATTACTGTTGACTTCGAGCAAGTTATGTAATCTCTTTGGCCCTTCGTTATCTTATCTTTAAAATGGAGAAGTAGTGCTGCTTAGAATATTGTGAGAATTAAATAAGATATGAAAGAAATACTAGCATAATACCTGCCCAAAGGAGGTTGCTTCAAAGTCAGTGTGAATATAAATTATCACACTTAACAAAGCATTACTTTTGCATTTAACTATTTGAGGTAAAAATAATAAGATGAATGTTAGAGTTGTTTTTTTTAAGGGAGGGGTAGAATAGAAGAGTAGGCAAGTGATTGAGGGCTGCTCTGAGTAGAGTGATTGGAGCTTAATCTACTTTCCCTGATGAGGTCATCTATACAATGGAGAAAGCATCCCCTTGTTTGTGAAGTGATTAGATTGAAAGGACCAGCCATTGTTTGTTGAAATATTTCTTTTCACTTGTAGACCTCCAATGTTTGCTTTTATATGTAGCCTGACAAGTGAAGTGGAATGCCAACAACCTTCTCTCAACAAACTAAGAGGGGACAGAGCTGAGAAGAAAAGAAATGTACTTAAAGAAATGGTTCAAGACTTCACAAAGATGACACCCACTTAGGAAAAAAACAAATAAACTTTAGTCTTAGCAGAGGCAGGCCAGCTTGCCTGCCATTTCCACAGGGTGAAATTGGGATCTATCCCAGTTGGATCCAGTTGATGCTAACAAATTAATACTGATGGGTTCACTCGGCTCACCTAGAAACATACAAAAGTCAGCTGCTAAAAGCTAATAGGTCTTAGATCTTCAAATAATTCCCTGAGGGTACCAAGTACACCAAAACCACTAATTGATCTAATGTGTGTAGATGGGCAATAAAAAAAAAGGGGGGGTAACCAGCAAGATTTATAGATACACTAGAGGCCCAGCGCACAAAATCGTGCACGGGTACAGTCCCTAGTCCCCAGCTCCCACTGCCACCCACCCTGGCTCCCCTGTGGTTCCCCATTGGCCATCCAGCGATCAGAGCCTGTGGGCTGGGGGAGAGGGACCGAGAGGTGGTCAATGCACCTCAGAGTGACTGGTCAATCGGTCGTTTTGTTTGTTATGCTGTTATGGTCACTGGCCTTTTATTATTTAGGATTATCTACATGTCCTAAATTAACTGCCATTGCTTCCCACAGACTTCTATTCTCCCAACTCTGATATTAGCATTGGAAAACAGTTGGCTATCTTTTTCAGCCACTAAATTCTGATAACCATTGCAGGCCTTTTTCCAAGTCCTTATCTTTTTGGCCTTTGCTCCCCCTTCCCCTATATTAGGCAACAAAGAGATTCTTTAGAGCACAGTGCACTGAAAAGAATCCACAATTGTTGTGTGACTTTGGCTTCATCACAAAATGCTCATCATAACTCCCACCTTGGGTTTGAGAACTGAGTTAATTACTGGAAAGTGTTTAGAATAGGACCTAGCATGAGCAAGGTACTATTTAAATTGGAGAATCATATGTCCCACTTTTCCTGGGCCGGTCCCAATTTATACATGTCTCAGATTACCAATTATAATTACCAATCACATTTGTCATTCTCAAGGTATCCTAGTTTGTGTTCAGACTACATGAAAGTGGTAAAGCTGCTATTATTATTGTTATTAGTAAATTGTAAACGTATTTCTAGTAATTGAATATATGTATAATGTTAAGATATTTCAGAATCAGAATAGTGTAATAAAAAAGAACTAATTCTTACATATTTACTTGCTGTATATGATGGAAGTTACCTAACCTCTCTCAAACCCATATTCTCTGCTGTAAAGCCAGATAAAACAGGAGTGGGCAAAAGCAAGTTTACAGTTTTGTTTACACAAAACATAGAGTTTATTTTTGTATTTTTATTTATTATTATATTATTTTCCATACAAACAACTGTATATAACCTCTGAACTCAATGGTTGTAAGAATCCAATGAGATAATATAGATGAAAATACTTTGTCAATTGTAGCACTTAGTGTAGATGAAACATAATCCTTGGACTAAAATTTGACTTAAAGTATCATAAATGCCATATTTAGAAGCAGGCTTAATCCTATCTAATAAAGAGGAAATATGCTAATTGACCTTCACGCCATCACAAAGATGGTGGTGCCCAAGCCAATAAGGAGGGAATATGCTAATTGACTGCCCCGCCCTCAAAGATGGCAGCACCCATAGCCAATAAGGAGGGAATATGCTAATTGACTGCCATGCCCTCAAAAATGGTGGTGCCAACAGCCACAAGATGGCGGCACCCAGTCCCCTCAGCCCTGTGAGGGCGGCAAGCACACAGCAAGGCCAGGTCTGCCTCCAGGCGGACCCGGCCTTGCTGTGCACCTGTCTGCGGAGTGCCCCAGTTCCTTCAGCCCCCCAGCCACCCAGGGCCGGCCCGAGGCGCAGGCAACCAAGGCCAGCCAAGGCTTGCGCTGCCGGCAGTGGCAGCAGCAGAGGTGTGATGGGGGCGTCACCTTTCCCTGATCGCCAGGTCACCTCCCGCCCCTGAGGGCTCCCGACTGTGAGAGGGGGCAGGCCGGGCTGAGGGACCCCCCTCCAGTGCATGAATTTTCATGCACTGGGCCTCTAGTACTTCCATAAGCTTCTATATAACTAGTACTACAGATGTATTGCTGGGTTCAGAATATTGGATTTTTAAAAAGTACCAAGGAATCAAAATGACCTGCTTGACTTGAATAGGCACAATAGAATCAATTAAGTGCATGAGTTCAAGTTCTTGCTTTGCCTTTAATGAGCTGAGTAGCATTAAGCAAATTATTTAATGAATCTAGGTCTCAGAGGGATGACATAATTACCTATTTCACAACACTATGAGACATAAATATGATCATGATTATAAAAGTCTTAGTACAGTGACTTTGCTGTGCTGATACATAGTCAAATCTGAGTAAATGTTAGCTATCATACAAAAGTTCTCAGCAAAGCACTGAGGTGAACTCTCTAGTTTAGAATGCATTTTATTGTTGTGGAGTAAGAGGGGGTCAACAAGCAGATGACTCAGTGCCTGGCCCTAAGAAAACTCTAAATTGTATCTAAAGGGAGGCAGGAAGGCAGCTATTGACCCAGGTCAACAAATATTTATCAAGTAATTGCTACATGCAATACACTCTGCTAGGCGCAGTGGAATATGAGGAAATAAGTAAAAACTGACAAGTAGCTTATAACAGTACCAGTCTGGCAAATTATACAGGAAATAAGGCAGACTATGGAGAGTGGTATAAAACAGAAGACTATAATACTAAGGTTGAATTTTAAAGGTTTCATGGAGACAGACCCATGGATGGTGACATTTTGGGTTAGCTCTAAAGGTTTGGACAGGCAGGGGGGAAGGCAAAAACATTCTAGATGGAGCTGAAGGAAAGAAATAAGGATTTATTTCCAAACATTTAGCTGACTATTGGAGTTAATGGGGCATACATGTGCTATTGGTAGGAAACTTCAAAACAAGACAATAAATTTTTTAAATCCCTGGATCAACCCTGCTCATGATAACCTACAAAATGGTTCCTATTTACTCACTAAATTTACTGTATTGGTTTTTTGTTTTTTGTTTTTTTTTGTATTAGCTGTTTTAGAGGTCAAAGACATTTAGCCCATACTGAACCTCTGAAAACCATTTCAAGTAGGATGACCCAGCTTTTTATATGTTTTATGAATATAAACCCATATTATAAGCATGACCATTTACTGCTGATAAATTTCATAATAATATGAGTGGTATAGAGAAAATCAGTTTATGATCCTAAATCTTCCCAATAAAATCAGTTTGAATTGTTCTCTAACTTGGTGTCATGCCAACTTCAAGGTTTGGGCTTTCCACTCTTCACAATGTTAGAGATTGTTGAGGAGTAAGGAACACAGGTGTGGACATAGGTGCGGAAATGCAGGTGTAGGAAAGAGGAAAACGAGTGTCCAATATCTTCCAGTTTATAGGGGCGATGCCATCCATTGCCATGGTACTGAACTGTGCTGAGCAAATAGCATCTATTCCAAAAGGCACTTTCTGGAACAGAGGGACATAGAGCAACATCAGCTCTACAACTGCTCCTTAATGTGCAGAAACATACACACTGCATGGGTCTGTGACATTTTCCTCTCCATTCCAGTGTCCTGAGGATTCAAATGTGTTGGGCACCGACTGCCACGGTGTCTTCCTCCGCTCCATTGTACTCAAAGGGAAAGCTAGTGACATCCCCCCTGACTGAATGGCCTCTATAACCAGAAAAACATATAACTACTGTAAGAAGAGCATAAAGACTCTATTTCTGTATTTTTTTCTAAACTCTGAACTGCACTGAGCATAGGCATTCAGACATCAGTTAGGTTCTTTAATTCTGTATCACTCTATTATCCCCCTCCCCCAAGGAATTCAAAAGTAGCATAGTCTGCAGCTTACCAGCAGCATAACATAAAATTTAAGAAAATGTCATAGCAACACATGAAACATTGAATGTCAGGTTCCCTTATGCTCATTGCATTGCAAAAGGCAACCACCGATTATGCAACCTTGGAATGGTATTTTACTTTGTAATTAAAAGCCAGGTCCCCTGTGCTTGTTATTTGCAGAGCATAGGTGCAAAACAATTGCTCCTTGGGAAGGAAGACTGGTATCTTTGCACTTTGAAAGACCTCTGCCTACGATGTTGTTATAATTAAGCTATTTTCCTTTGTGAGCATCTCCCACCTAACTTCACACTTAGACAGGTTATCAAGGAATCACCAAATAGCATGCAAGCAGAAGCCCATTGTTCAGAACCTGGGGTACATTTTATTAGACAGTTTCTTTGTTCAATGTGACAAAATTGCTTTTGTTTTATTTTAATACGGAAAATTTCATCTGATATGTTCTCAGCCTGGGTTTTTCAATCCTAAATTGACATTACTGGATGATTTGAATAAAATTTGAATAACAATGTGCCAATTGATTTGATGCTGAGATAAAGAAGATATCTATAAAATTGCTGAAAACACACCATCTTATCTATGGTCGCTTGCTTCTCCTTTATTTGTAGAGCTCCAAACATGAGAGGCATGAATTTTAATAAAGCCTCTTCACTTGAAGTTCATTCATCTTAGTGAACTTCTCCTGGATGCTGATAGTGTGGGGCTTCTGCTATTCTGATACAACATAGCTTTTGATTTGCCTAAATAAATAAGAGTAACTACAAACACTTAAGTACTGTTCCATAACTTATTTTCAAGCAGTGGAATGAATGCTCTGTCTTACTAAGGTCCAAAAAGTTAAAGTGCAATCATAAATGTAGGCATCTTAGCAAATAAAACACTTCAACTGGAATATTAATAAAACCTCAACCATGTGAGAGCAAAATTTTTATATACCAAATCTTTCCCTTTCTAAGTGCCAAATCCTTTTGATATTTGACTAATTTTAAGTGGGAATCATTCTTAAATATATTACACAATTTCCTATCACCTTAAACAGGGCAAATTGATTGGAATAACTTTTTTTGTTTGTTTCAAAATGACTCAGGGCCACTTTGAATTTAAATCATTATTTCATATTCTAAGATAAGAATGATCTCAAGACTTAACTGTTTTCCCTGTTAGTAAATGACTCCAGGCAACTGTTTTCAACTTACTGCAGCATTTCATGGTTTTTGGTTCCCTCTTAGCCACTGAAAGTTTAAATTTTCCTTCAGAGTTTTGAAATTGTGCTTTCAAAGAGTAAAAAGTTGTCTCCTTTTTATGACTTTTACTCTACTTTGGACTTAGGAACTATATCAAGGAAGTTGAAATTATATAAAACCATGAGTATACAGACATCAGCTAAGGACTCATGAGGCATGTATATCAATAAAGCTATGAGCTTTCTTGGGTGGATTTTGTAACATTCTTTTTGCCTATTCAGAGACCTTTATAGCTCGAGTCCTCGACCATTGTTTCAGGTAGGTGAGCTACTGGTTCATCGAGTTCTCTATAAAAAGGGTATTGCTATGCTATAACTGACTCAAACTTCAGAGAAGGCAGGTAATTTATTTTTGGTTCCTGGAAAAGAGCTTTAACAAGATGAAGTCAGTTGTTCTTTTCTATAACAATATCTAAAGTAGAAAACAAAATAAAGTCAGGAAAAAACACAGCTGGTAGTTGATTTTTTTTAAATTACTCCTTGGTTGGTAATATAACAAATTCTAAACACGTGGAATTATAGGATGGAAGTTAAAATAAAAGGCCTATATTATAGCCAATCCATGGTGTTGAGATAATAGAGGTATAGATCCCATTTATAGTAATATAGTCCCATAACATGGACTCTAAATGTGCTATTTTATTTCATTTTTTATTTTTTTAATTATTTTTTATTTTTTCAATTACTGTTGACATACAATATTATATTAGCTTCAGGTGTACAACTCAGAGGTTAGCCATTTCTATAACTTATGAAGTGACCACCCTGTAAATGTGCCATTTTAGCAAAATGTCAATATCAGGGTAGCATCTTATTTAAGTCTGTGCAGTGTAATATTAGGAACTGAGTACTGTAAAAATACAATGCTAGGTTTCAAACAGCCAATCACTAGGGAGGTAACTAAATCTAGAGAATGAGGAGTGAAGATTAACTTTTATATTATATTCTACATTTCTATATAGTTTAACATTTTGAACAATATATGTTTATATGTGAATATATATAATTTTTTTCAGTTAAAAATTATTTTGATTATAAATAAAACCACACCAAAAAAAAAAAAACACACAAAAAAAAACCCCACCCAATTCCATTTCAAACAAACAAAATTTTACTTGGTGGGATGACTCAAATATAATCAGATTTTTTGCTGCTTACTTTACTTTATTCCTAAAATTTATTCAGGTTGAGTGTTGTGTTAGTTTGCTAGGGCTGGTAAACAAAATACCACAATCTGGGTGGTTTAAACAAGAGAAATGTATTGTCTCAATTCTGGAGGCTACAAATCCAAAATCAAGATGTTGGCAGCTTCCTTCTGAGAACTGTGAGGCAAGCATCTGTTCCAGGACTTAGTTCTTGGCTTGTAGGTGGTCTTCTGAATGTTCACAAGGTCTTCTCCAAATTCCCCTTTGGATTAATGCCCACCCTAAAGATTTCACTTTAATTTGATTACCTCTGTAAAGATCCTATGTCCACATAAAGTCATATCCAAAGGTCGCAGGGGTTAAGACTTCAATATATAAATTTGGGTGGGGCTCTATTCAATCCAGACCAAGTGTCAAAAATCTATAGCCCTCTCGGAGAGCTGGTCAATCAGACCATTTTCTGAAGCAGCTTTTGTTACCATTGTAATTAGTTAGCTAATATTGTTAACAAGAAGGAGCAAAAGGGAGGACAGACATTGTGAACATGGTCGTCTGGCCAGCTTCACCAGAAAGCTACAACCTTACACTCCCCAGGAAACCACAGGTCCATTCCCTGCAGATCACTGGGGGAAGGAAGATGGGCGCATGTCCAGTGAAGCTGAGGTGATGTAGGGAAGGTGCTTGCCTGACAGTCTAACCTGGGAACAAAGATCTTTGGCTAGGAAGGTGGACCCCAGTGCAAGCCCATGAAAATTTGGGAATACAAAATCCCCAGACAAAGGACGTTCCTCTTGCTTCATCCCTGCTCCCTTGCACTCTCTCATTCTCCCTCCATAGCCATGTGGACCCCACAGCCATGGACTGCAGCTGGGAACACAAGCTAAGCTAGCTGAACTGGCCTGTGCTTCAATATGCAACGGAGGCTCTTGGCAGTAGCTTTGAGTCTAGCTCTGCTGAAGATGAAAAGGGACTTCTTTCTTGGCAGGACAGAGGGAGATGGAACCTTGGAAACTCGGGGGTTTCATTCCACAGAAATCAAACTTTTCATGACAACCCATCCTCCCATGGAGGCCTCTGGAAATTCTTATTCCAGCAGCACCCCAAGAAGCCCACTTCCACTGGCGACAGGTGGGGACATGGAGGACGCCCCACTGATAACACTCTGGGCCCACTGTATTATCCTCCTTCCTCTTTCCTCTCGGCGTCTACTCTCAATTCCAGTTAAGGTGGATGGAGCCAGAGCTCACTTCTGTCATCTGGCAAGTTATTGTGACAATTCCATTTATATCGTCTTTTCATTGTTTTCATGGAAGTTTCAAAGGGTAGCTGGAAAATCTTTTTCTATAAAGACAGAAGTTTTCCTGAAAGTTGAGAGTCCTGCCTACACACTTCCTACACAGACAAAACCTAACGTTAAATTTTTTCCTTAGGGAAAACATTAGTGCTTGAAAACTCATTTTCTTAGGGCTGGCACAACAGCATATTAAAGCATGTGAAAACCAACACAAGCGCATGCTGATGCTGGGATTATCATTTTACCTAATTCTGCATGAGAATTTTTATGATGAAAGTATGCCGAGTAGGGCAAAAGTAGGTATACAATTGTGAGTACACAAAGCAGAGTTTATTCTTGCATGGTTAGTTATTAATTACTAGAGGCCCAATGCACGAAACTTGTGCAAGGGCCTTGGCCCTGGCCCCCACGCGGTGCCACCACGGCCCCCGCACGCTGCGGCTTTGTTGTTGTCTTTCCCTCCTAAGGTATAAGTTCCATTAGGGCAGTGACTTTGTCTCTTTTATTCATTAATGCGTCCCAAGGACCTGGATCTAAGCCTAGTGTGTACCAACTGTGATAGCTTTGTAATGGGTCAAGTTGGCTAGGCTAAACTATATCTCCCAGAATTCCTTTTCTATTATGTTTTCAGATAGGCTAGGCTACAAAGGATATTCTCTTGTAAGATTTGCAGAATGGAAAGGAGGCAGTACCTTTCTGCTCTAGGCTCTGTCCTATGGTCGCTGTCGACATGGGCAAGTTTAGGAAAACCGGGAAGGTGGTGCTGGTCCTGGCCAGTTGCTACTCTGGATGCAAAGCGGTCATTGTGAAGAACATTGATGATGGCATCTCAGACCACCCCTACACCATGCTCTGGGGGCCGGAATTGACTGCTGTCTCCACAAAGTGACAGCTGCCATGGGCAGGAAGAAAACAGCCAGAGTCAAAGACCAAGTCTTTTGTGAAAGTTTATAACTACAGTTACCCCATGCCCACAAGATACTCTGTGGATATCCCCTTGGACAAAACTATCATCAACAAGGGCATCTTCAGAGCCTCTGCTATGAAATGCAAGGCCAAAAGGGAGGCTAAGGTCAAGTTTGAAGAGAGATACAAGACCGGCAAGAACAAATGGTTCTTCTGGTTTAGATACAGCTGCAGGTTTAGATCTTTTTTGCTTCAGTCATTAAAAATCCAAAACATAGCCCGGCCAGTGTGGCTCAGTGGTTGAGCATCAACATATCAACCAGGAGATCACAGTTCGATTCCTGGTCAGAGCACATGCCTGGGTTTCGGGCTTGAACCCCAGTGTGGGGTGTGCAGAAGGCAGCCAAACAAAGATTCTCTCTTATCATTGATATTTCTAGCTCTCTCAATAAAATCAATAAAAAAAATATTTTTAAAATCCAAAATATAAAATATTATTTTTTAAAGAAATGAGGTAGTAGCCAGTATAATTATATGTCATCATCTTTACTGATAGATCCAGAAAATAAACTTTTCTAAATTCTTCTTAAATTTAGGACTGAATTTTCATAGGTCTAAATATAAAATTTCACTTTTTATAATGTAAATAAATTAAGTAATTTGTAAAATGATGCACCTGGTTGTGCTTTAGAAAAAAATTAACATATTGTAGTTAAAAAGTCATGAAAATAATTTTTTTTTAAATACAGATTATTTTGTCCCGTCCAGGTGGCTCAGTTGGTTGGAACGTCATCCCATATACCAAGAGGTAGCCAGTTTGATCCCGGGTTGGGGCGCATACAGGAAGCAGCCAATGGATGTTTCTCTCTCCCATTGTTGTTTCTCTCTCTGTCTCTCTCTTTCTCTCCCCCTTTTCTCTCTCTAAAAATCAATTTTTAAATTTAAAAAAATATATATACATAAATAAATGTAACAAAAAATTTATATGAATGACTATATACACAAATACAGTAATATCTTACTAATTTAGGTAAAAGTCCATCTGAATAAGTGGATACATTGTAAATAGTATTGTAAAAATTATTATATTTAAGCTTCATTTTTATTACTTTCACTTACATTGAATAATTCTTAAAAGTTCATAAAAGTTGGCAAGCAGAAAACTTTGAATTCTGTTTTTAGATGTGAATCCTTTGTTATTTCAATTTTATAATTATTTATATTCAAATTATTTCTCTGCTGGTACTGTGTTTTTCAAAGGCCCGGAGACTCCTCTTTTTTTTTTTTTTTTTTTTTTCTTGCGTGGGTTAAACATTTATCTCGCTATCTTGTTGGCTATTCTTTGAAAACTCTCTCTTGTAAGTGCAAAGTAAACATCCACCTCTGTGTCTGAGTATCACAAACATAGTCAAAATGAAAGCAGTTTTACTGTAACATGATATTAAGCCCAAAGAGATAAATATATACTGGCAAAAGAGGAAGACAGGCTAAGCATCAACAGTAAAAATGTATAACTCATCAGTTTCAATGACAGAAATGTCGCATAAAACTTTCTGTTTTGAATTGGTTTCGGATTCCCTTAGTTTCGGTTGAGGTTTAAATTGCAGCCTTAAATGATCAAACACCAGTTCCCTTGGCCTGGCTTTCTCCCTTTCGCAGCAACTCGAGCCAGCTTAGACAATTCAGCTTAACCAAAATACAGTCAAACACTTGGAAAACTCTCAACACACCTGGCCTACATTTGAGCTGTATGACAACCTGGGTTTCAAGCTTCACTGCAGTAATTTGTGGCACAACAGTTAGCTGCATGCGTGGGGGAGGGGGTGGGCTGTGTCACCCAAATGTTGAGAATGGTGAGTATGGAGCCCAGCGATGTCAGAAATATATGTAACAGAGGGATCTTGCCACATGAAACAAATAGTTAACATGAATAAACACGGAGGGGGGAAAGAATCCTGGAAAAGCAATCACAAAACTGCAAAAATGACTCTTTAGGACCGAAAGATTTCTCATGGAAACTTTTCTGCAGCTGTGACCATGTGTCTGTATTAACAACAGACCTGTGTTGTTTGGTTTGGGGGTTTGACAGATTACAGTATCCTGTGCTATCCTCTTGTCTTATGGAAAAATAAAGGGAAATGTAACTCTAGAGATTCTTCATCCGGTATTTTTACACGTTCCCCAATTCTCCTGAGGTCTCCCATAGCGGTAGCCTCGATGAGAAAGCCTTCAGAGTTCAGTGGTAAAGTCGGAGAGAAAAGTTTGAGCGTGGCCATTGCAGTCAGCCACTGATGGAAATGAAAGCTGGACCCTCTGGAAAGCCTGGCTGCGGCGCTGGGGGATCATGTGAAACTGGAATGAGTGGTTGGGCTGGAATCGGGAAGAGCTTTCCCATGCGATTGCCCAGTCTCCTGACCCCGCAATTTCCATAACCGCTTAACCCAACCCTACTTCTCTGCTTGTTCTCATCCAACACAAATTAATATTTTCGTCAAAATTACTTGTTAAGTGCCTAACTGGTGACAATGCAGGACTATACCAAGAAGTGAAGCAAAGAGTTCCCTCTCTTTCAGGACAAATGTGAAGTTATAAGAAAAAACAAAATCACTTCAGAAAGTATTACTTTTCAAAGATGAAATCCTTTTGTTGTTTAGGGAGAAGGATTTAGCATGATTTAGGCAGAAAGAAGAATATTGTGAGTACATAACCTGTGGCCCCCTAAAACACACACACACACACACACACACACACACACACACACACACCACAACACATGAGTACTTTTTTTAAAGCGTTTGTCTGTAAGTGATAGTGATTTGAAGAGAACTGTAGTTACAGAGTGCATGTCTACCACCTTCTATTCATTATTATTACATGGGACTCAGAGGGGAAAAGAGGGGTTTCTGTCTCTTTCCTAGTTCTATTAATGGATATCACCTCTATTTTTTATAGTCAATGTAGGGGGTTGAATGGAAGCCCCCGACAAGATATGTCCATGTCCTAAACACCAGAATATGTGAATGTGACCTTACTTGGAAAAAGGGTCTTTGCAGATGAAATTAAGTAAAGCATCTCAAGATAAGATCATCCCGGATTATCCAAGTGGGCCCTAAATGCAATGACAAGTGTCCTTATAAGAGACCGAAAAGAAGAAAGGGGAATGTAGGCAGAGATTGGAGTGATGCAGCCACAAGCCAAGGGACAGCTGGAGACCCCAGAGTTTCGAAAGGATAAGCAAAATCTCTCCTAGAGCCTCTAGAGAGAGCACAACCCTGCCAACACCTTGATTGGAGACTTCTGGCCTCCACGTCTGTGAGAGAATGAACTCCTGTTGTTCTAAACCACCAAGTTTGTGGTGATTTGTTACAGCAGCCATGGTAAATGAATGCATTTACCTAAGGTGTTTATCAGTTGCTGCTCCCTCAATCTCTGTTATTCATTCACTCGCTCAGAAAGCAATCAGGCAATGTGTCAGGCACTGAGCAATGCACAAAGGACACCAAGTTTTGTGTGTGTGTGTGTGTTTTTTTTTTAATGTTCTCAAGAACTTACACTCTGGTAGAGAGACTCAGGCATGTAAACTAAGAAGTGCAATAAAGTATTACTAATGTCATTATACTGTGTGGGCACAAGAAGAAAGTGGTCACTGCTTCCTGGGATGGTCACAAAAGGGTTCAAATAGGAGAGACACATGATAGTTGAGAAGGTGCTTGCTAGCTAAACAGATTAAGAATGGGACAGAGGGAATTCTTGGAAGAGAAAATAGCATGTACATAATATGGAGGCATGAAACCATGTAGTCTCCATGGGAATTGGATGTTTTTAAGTGTGCCTGGTAAGATTTCAAAGTAGAAAAGGTAGGTAAGGGCCAGATTATAGACAGTCACATTAGCCAAGCTAAAGAGTTTGGAATGCATCCCCCATGATGAATGAGAAGACACAAGGGTTTTACCAGGGCAAGAATATGATCACTCTTGTGTTTTAGAAAGATGCCTCTGGTAGAGGCAGAAAGGGTGACTCAAGACCAAGGCTGAGAGATTCATTAGAAGAGTACTGATGTGCTCTAGGTTGCAGATGATGAGAGGATGAACTAAGGCACAATTGTGAGGCTAAGGCACAGGGATGGAAAAAAAGAGAAACTTACCAAGGATTCTGAGATAGAATGGAGTCTGAATTAGGAAAGTAGGAAGCAAACAAATAAAATTCTATTATAGTAATCAAAAGGAGATGAGGGTATCAAGAAAGGAGTAATAAGCCCTAGCTGGTTTGGCTCAGTGGATAGAGCCTGCAGGTGGGCACTATATCTAAGTCTCCAACAACCAGGCTATCACTGTTTGCTCTACCCTGGCAATTCCCTCAGACCCCACCCAACTTGTGGGCCCACCCAAGCTGTTTCCAGTGGCTTTTCCATACAAATAGCCTGTCTTGGCTCATGCATTTAGACTTTCCTAAAATCTCTCAAACAAGCAGCCTCTGTACTTAGCATGTCCCGTACATCTTGTTAAGTGGCCCCAGGCCTGGCACTAGTGGCAGCAAGCCTTGGTTCACAGGTTGGCCTTTCCTGGGCACCTCCAAACCAAACACAAGTAGCAGCCATCTGCAGACCGTTTTGTAGCTCATGCCAGGTGGCCCCGAACAGAACACAAGCAACGGCTAAACTTAGCCTGCATCTCCTGGGAGGCTCCAGAGCCAGTGCACCAGCTTCAGAGCACACTGGAACACCATCCAATGACCTTTACAAATGACACATTCAAGGGGCGGACTCAGCGGGCACCAGAGCCCTACTGAGGTAAATCCTGTTCTGTGGGTTTTGCCCCTGCACAGCTGATCCTCCATGGTTATCTCAGCTAGTCCTTAAAGTTGATCGGCTGGAGTAAATCCCTCCCATTGATGTGCCAACAGCAGTTGAGGCTCAACTACAACAAAAGAGTGTCCACAGTTCGTGGGGGTGGTAGGAGCACATCTGGAGTGCCTAGTTTGGGTGGACAAGGCAAAACATAAATTAATCAATTAATTAATAAGTGATCCATGGACGGGCAGCATTAATGTCACTTGAGTGCTTTTTATAAATGCAGAATTTCAAACCCCACACTGGACACACTGATTCAGAATCTGAATATTTAAACCAGATCCCTAGGGATTTAGATGCACCTCGAAGTAGGAGAAGCACTGTTGAAGAATTTCTATCTCAATAACTCCTTTGCAAATCTCAGATTACTTATTGTATAAATCCAGTAAATTGCTAATTAAAAGAATGGGAGATAACTCAATATAACCCAGCAAAATTTCCCCCTCTCAAACAGGAAAATAAATAAGAGATAGAAAATGGGCAGTAATTTAATGAAACCAAGAGTATTCCATGTGTAATTAAAGTAATATGATGCTTTCTATTTCTTTAGCATTCAGTTCCGTGTTACAGAAATACATATTTTTTTCTTCAAAAACCTTAAAAAAAACCTACCAAAGTTCATGATATCTTTCTGATGGAAAAATAATATCAGACCACAAGGACTTGGTGTCCTTGACAGAGACAGTATATGGGAACAGGTAGATCTTTCTATGACCTAGTAGGAAATTGCTTATGTTAGCAAATCAACATTAAGATCTGTGTTATTTACTGTATGTAAAATATAGCTCAATAAAAAGAAGACAAGAACTAATTTATTTGTTTTGTGTGAATATGGTTTCACCCAACGTTCCTCAAAGTGTCCTAAGACCAGCAGCCTCAGTTTGTTAGAATTTGTGTTACTGGGCTCCAGTCTGACCTATTGTATCAAAATATCTGCAGGTGCGACCTAGGAAAGTGTTTTAACAAGTCCTCCAGGTGATTCTGATGCACATGAAAGTTTGAGAAGCACTGGTTTAGGCATCAGACATGCTTCATGTAAAACGCTTCTGCCTGCATTGTCTGCTGTTCGCCTAAACTAACTCTTTTTTTTAAAAATAATTCTTGTTTATTAAAAACTTCAAATCACCAATAATAACTGAAATTAATCCAGAATTAAACTTGGTTGATAACCTTCAAATTTTGTCATATGACTTAAGTGAACTTTGAAAATTTTATTTTATCTTATTTATTTATTATTTATTATTTATTTATTGTTTATTTATTTATTGTTTAAAAGTATTACATATGTCTCCTTTTTCCCCATAGACCTCCCCCAACTCTAAACTGCCTCTTAAACTCTCTTCTCCATTTGTGTTCATTTATCGTTCATGCCCTTTAGCGGCTTCTTCTTCTCGCCTTCCTCTTTTTTTCTTCCTCTATCTACCTATGTCTTTCCGTTCTACTTTTTCACTTCCTACTTCTTTCCCAGCTCACTTTAGCTTTGAACCTCCCCATTCTTGAAGATGCATACAAATCTAGCACTTCTGCTCAAAAGTTTGCCAGGCTAAGCAAGTCTGTTAGATGCCCATGCTCAGCATTATGAAAGAAACAAAACAGTAAATCAGCCACTTTTTCTGGAAACAATGCAGCTTGCAGAAACAACAGTATAGAACCAGTCATTGTATAGTTCTCTGGTATTTATGTGACTTTAATTATGAGGAGTGCTCATGACAGTCATGTGCAACTTGTCTTAAAAAAAGGTCTGATAACAACAGAGTATAAGCTTTTCAGTCTACAGGGAATTTACCAGAACATTTGGGCCCTGTTTTAGGATTGTGTCCATGCCTTCACCAGAAGAGGTGGCTAATAATCACATCAGGAATAAATATTGATAATGTGAATATTAATAAAAAATGTTATGTTATTTAACTGAAATAGCCTGTCTTTATTATATAGCCTACTGCTAATAATAGTAATAATTGCTCATAATTATTTAGTACTAAATATGGTCCAGGCCCTTTTCCATGAGCTTCACAGTTATTAATGCATTTAAATCTCCCACAACCCTATGAATTCAGTTGTATTTTCATCTTCATTTTACAGATAAGGAAATGCAAGCATGAAAAGGTTAAGTAACCTATCATGGGTCACATTGCTGAGAAGTATGGAGACTGGATTTGCATAAAGGTAACCTAGCTTTGACGTCCTAGATCAGGACATTGGGTTACACTGCATCTCAAGAGAGAATGAGTTGAATTATACAAGGCATATTTGAATTTCATGCTCCTTCATATTTCACACTAAGAGGCCAGATGTATTGAATATTTTCATGTCCTAACACTTTCAGTTGGAAAGAGTGTGGTGTAGTGGGACAAACGCTAGACTGAGAGCCAGAAGTTCTCAATTTCAATCTTAGTTTTGGAGGCAACTGAATGATAATGGGGAAACTCACAGGTTTCATCTCAGTGGGTCACAGTTTCTTCTCATGTAAAAAGAGTGTTAGACTTCATTAGATCATAGTCATGGTTCTCTCTAGATCCAACATTCTATGAATTCTAAGGATAAAACATAGTCCCAGGAAATTACTAAAAAAAAACATAATGGTACATCTATAATAATAAAAGCATAATATGCTGATTAGACCGACGTCCCTCTGGATGACCTTCTGAACAAAGCCGGGGCTTCGAGGGAAGCCTGGATCCCAGGTGCCGGAGGGAAGCCGGTGCCAGCAGCCGTGGTAAGGAAGGCCTACTCTTGCACGAATTTCATGCACCGGGCCTCTAGTAGAATCATAATTAATTAAGTTTCTAATCGTTTCTTTAGCTATAATATGAAGAAGTAATTCAACATAGTAAAATTTCTTGGTTATTTAGGCAGAGAGAAGTGTTTGCGATTACGTGACCTACATGCATAGAAATAAAGACTAACGAGTTTGCTCAGTATAATAAAGACCAGAGGTGAGGAATTGGTTTCATTTCCTACTGCTTCTGTAACAAGTTATCACAAGTTTAGTGGCTTAAAACAAAACAAATGTATTATCTTATGGGAGGTTTTGGAGGTTAGAAATCTAAGATGTGTCTTATGGAACTAAAGAATCAAGGTTTCAGCAGGGCTGTGTTCCTTCTGGAGGCTCTTGGGAGAAAATTTTTCTTGACTTTTCCAGCTTTCAGAGGCTGCGGGGTTTTCTTGGCTGATGTCACCCTGCTTCTGTTTTCAAAGCAGCAAGTGCAAGTTCACTCATCATTCTGACCTCTTTCACATGTAAGGACCCTTGTGATTAGATTTCGCCCACCTGAATAGCCCAGGATTCCCTCTCCATCTCAAACCTTAATTTAATTACAGTTGCAAAGGCTTTTTTCTTTTCTTTTTTTGTTAGGGAAGGTAACACATTAACAGCTTTCAGGAATTGGGACGGACATCTTTAGGGACCATAATTCTGCCTATCCCGGGTATATTTTAGGGTCACCAGGAGGCCTTCCATTTTATACATTTAAAAACAAAAGTGTTCATAATAAAAGGGAAAATATTTATTTCCAAAATAGTGTCATATTAATGAAGTTCACAATGAAACAATAAAGGGCATATATCCATTTATTGAATGTTTTCAAGAGCTGATTTTGCTTTGACTACAAAAGTATGTCGGAGCCCAGAAAGACCATAGAGATGATCTAGTGAAGCCAGCCTCCTTATTTTATATATGAGGACAGTAAGGCCCAGAGAGGCTAGCGACTCGGTAGTCAGTGAGAAGTGAGCCTTCAACCTCCTGGCTTGGCTCCCAGGTCTAAGTCTCTTCCATTACTCCTTTAGGCTGCCTCTCATTTTTTCTCACTCCACCAATAATTTCTGAGACTTCTGCAACTCAGACACTCTCACAGCTAATACTAATGATTAGAACAGTCCTCTTATTCTTCCTTCTTCTCTGGGGAATTATGTGAAAGAGCAAGACACTGCAGGAGGAAAAAAAGTCTTGGTCTTTTGATTGCCATGTGACGATAAAGAGTAGGAGGAAAACTATGCTGTGGTAAGGAAAGTAGCTAAACCACAGATGAGAGGTTCATCAAAAAAACATTTTGTAAATGCCCTTTCTTACCCTTAAGATGTGGTAAGTGCAATGCCTTAGATGTCATGCTAATAAGGAGATTTAATCCCATGTAGACTGTTTATAAAGCAAAAATTATACTAAACAACAAAAAAATGTCAGAATAACAACAAGCTTAGTAGACTCCTTAAAATATCTCATGGTCTTTGTAGGTCAAATCCTTGTCTAGAAGGCAAATCTTAACTTGGACACAGCATGGAGCGAAGAGAATGCAACACTAGCCCTACACTCAGGCAGCATGAGCAGCCTTGTCTGTCACCTTCTCACTCCAAAGTTTCTCCTTCCTTAAAAAGTAGCAAAATGTTAGCTTCTCCTTGGAGAAGGGCAACAAAGCCCTTTTGCAATACTGCTGTTAGAAACCCTACCATTAATTTGCCAATGTTATCACCGATAGGGGTTTAATGTCCAACACTTACAGGGAACTCATACAACTTAACAAAAGGAAGATAGACAACCCAATCCAAAAATGGGCAACGGACCTAAATAGATACTTTTTGAAAGAAGACAGAAGGAAGGCCAAGAGACATATGAAAACATACTCAAAGTCACTAATTATCCAAGAGATGCAAATCAAAACAACAATGCACTACCATCTCACACCTGTCAGAATGGCTATCGTCAACAAATCAACAAACGACAAGTGCTGGCGAGGATGCGGAGAAAAAGGAACCCTCGTGCACTGCTGGTGGGAATGCAGACTGGTGCAGCCACTGTGGAGAACAGTTTGGAGTTTCCTCAAAAAACTAAAAATGGAACTTCCATTTGGCCCAGTGATCCCACTTCTAGGAATATATCCCAAGAAACTAGAAACACCAATCAGAAAGGATATATGCACCCCTATGTTCACAGCAGCACAGTTTACCATAGCTAAGATCTGGAAACAGCCTAAGTGCCCATCAGCAGACGAGTGGATTACAAAACTGGTACATCTGCACAATGGAATACTACACTGCAGTGAAAAAGAAGGAATTCTTACCATTTGCAACAGCATGGATGGAACTGGAGAGCATTGTGCTAAGTGAAATAAGCCAGTCAGAGAAAGATAAATATCACATGATCTCACTTATTTATGGAATATAATGAACAATATAAACTGATAAACAAAAACAGATCCAGAGACAGAGAAGCATTGATCAGACCATCAAACCTCAGAGGGAAGGTAGGGGAGGGTGTGGGTAAGGGGGAGAGATCAACCAAAGGACTTGTATGCATGCATATAAGCCTTACCAGTGAACACAGACAACAGGGGGGTGAGGGCATGAGTGGAAGGGTGGGGGGGAAATGGGGGGAATAAGGACACAGATGTAATACCTTAATCAGTAAAGAAATTTTTAAAAAAGAAAGAAACCCTAACATTATAAAAAACATTAACAGAGTAAAGGTTAAAGAATATGTGATGATTTCAATAGATGCCAAGAAGCATTGTTGAAATAAAAAAATCTATTCCTTTTTTAAAATTTTATTTCAGCAAGCTAGTAATGGAAAGAAATTTTATTAAATAAACTTGTTGTAAAGGACCTACTAGACTTCTAAAGCATAGACTTCTAAAATCATAATGGTAAAACCCATGTTCCCAGACATTCCAATTAGTTTTTTGATGACTCACTCATAATATGAATGAACGGTCAAGGACCCTTAGACATTTTGGTTAAAACTTCTAACAAGATCGAAATGAACAAGCACATAGGACAAACGCAAAAAGCTGAAAAAGAAATAAAGAGATTTTAAAAACTATAGATAGGAAGGAAAGGAGGGAGGAAGGGAGGAAGAAAGGCAACATTCAGAGAACATAATAGAGCTCTGGAAACTTAAAAATATGTATGAGAACTAGAACAAATCAAAAACAAGAGAAAGGTTGGAAGATAAAGCTAAGAAAATCTTCGCTGCCCCCACCCTCCGCAAAAAAAAAAAAAAAAAAAAAGGTTGAAAATAGTGGAGAAAAAAAAAAAATTAATCCACAGGGTCTGGTATCTGAATAATAGGAATTCTAAAGAGAAATCTCAGAGAAAATGGCATGGAGGACATTATTGAATAATATAAGAAAATTTCCAGAAGTAATAAACATGGACTTCCTATTTAGTTTTAAAATACAGAGGCCACACCAAGGCACATCACTGTGAAATTTTTAGAGCACCCAGGACAAACAGAAGATTCTATAAGCTTCCAGAAAGGAAAACAGGTTACATAAAAATGGCATTGAATTTCCAACAGTAACATTTTAACAAGTTATTAAAGAGAAATATCTTCAAATTTTTTAGGAAAAAAATATTTTTAACATAAATACCTAAACTCAGCCAAATTACAAATCATATCTAGGGTGACACATTTCAGACATTTGGGGTCTCAAAAACTTTACTTTCTGCGAGTCTTTCTAAGAAAGCTACTGAAGAATGTGTTCCACCAAAACAAGGGAATAAAATAAAAAAGAGGAAGACTTGCCAAAACCGGTTTGGCTCAGTGGATAGAGCGTCGGCCTGCAGACTGAAGGGTCCCAGGTTCGATTCCGGTCAAGGGCATGTACCTTGGTTGCAGGCACAGCCCCATTGCGGGGTGTGCAGGAGGCAGCTGATCGATGTTTCTCTCTCATCGATGTTTCTAGCTCTCTATCCCTCTCTCTTCCTCTCTGTAGAAAATCAATAAAATAAAATTAAAAAAAGAGGAAGACTTGAGATTCCAAAAAACATGGATGAAAGAAAAGGAAGAGTTCAAAGGACTCCCCAGATTGACGGCAGAGGCAATTAAAAAAATATACCTGTATTGTTTTTAATCTGCAGTTGAGAGTCTGTGGATAAGGAAGGCCAACTGTATGCACTGATCCACAGCATTTTGTATAGGAGACTTGAGCATCTGTGGATTTTGTTATCTGTGCCAAGATCCTGAAAGCAATCTCCCGCAGAAACCAAGGAACAACTAAATTTTGGGGAAGTCAAAAGCTATACTTGGATTTTCGACTGCAAGGGGGATCAATGCCCTTAACCTCTGCACTGGTCAAAGGTCAACTGTAAATTAAGGATTGGAAAATACTTGTCACAGTGGAATAGAAAAAAAAAAGATAGAGAAAGTTGGAAGAATGCTGTTTCTGTAATATCATATCACTCAAATTATGTACATGTATTCATTTGATAAAAATTAAAGTTGAATCAAAAATGAATTTGATGTAAACTGTTAAGGCATATGAAAAATTAATCTATTTATGAAAGTCATAAAAGAAAACATGAAAAAATACAAAAGTAAGCAGAGATTCTGAAAAAGAAGGCTCCATGTTGTACAGCACTTCACAATTAGTATGAAAGCCTCCCAACAGTGTACATTCTATTTCCTCTCTCAGCCTCTGTGCTGTTGTTTCATATATTGTGTGATCCTTGTATGCTGTTATTATAAAGTCCACAACATGGTGTTATTATTTTAGCTTTAAATATTCAGTAATCACTTAGAGGGATTTGTTAAAATGTCGTTTATATTTATGTGTCTATTTCCTCTTTCTGGTGTTCTTCATTCCTTGTGTTGATCCAGATTTACATCTAGTATCATTTCTTTCTGTCTGAAGGGCTTCCATGAACATTTCTTATAGTGCAAGTTGGCTGGTAATAAATTATTTCAGCTTTTGTATGTTTGAAGGAGTTTTTATTTTATTCTGAGCTCAGCACCCTGCATTCAAGGAACTTACCATACTCTATTTGGGTCCTCCCCCAAATTCTTTCTGGCAGCAAACTGAGGCCTTTGTAGGGTCCTCCTCCTTTATTTTCCATCTCTCAGTGGTCACAGGCCTGTGTTGAAAACCTGAAAATCTTTGTTTCATACATTTTGCCCTGCTTTTACGTGTTTAAGACAAGGGGGTAAATCTAGTTTCTGTTACTTTAACATGTCTAGGATGTATAGATGTCAGCTGTCCCCAGATCAAAACATAAATTTAGTATAAACTCAGTCAAAAACCCACTGGCTCTTGACAAAGAAATTGAGCTGGCTGAAAGCAAATATGTAATCAAATAACCAATAAATTTTTGAAAAAAGAATGAGATAAATCTTGGCCTAACCTGACATCTTATAATTTTATAATCCTAGACTAAAATAAATGTGGTGTCATTTGGGAACAGGAATATACATATAGATTGATGGGTGTTAGAAAGGGTTTGTGCAAGCATGGGGTCCTAGTGCTTAAACATTTTTAGCTTCACTATAAATTTGCTCCCAACAATGTATAGAAAAAGGTATTATATAAAGATCAAGTTGGATTCACCACAGGAAAACAAGTAGTTTAACATTTAAAATTTTAATGTATCCACATTATCAGATTAAGGAAAAAATTATATGATTATCTCAACAAATGTATAAAAAATACTTGAGTAAATTTAATGAATTTAAATCTATTCAAAAATTGTACTGGAGGTCCTAACCAGCACAGCAAAGCAAAAATGAATGAAATCATTGAATACATATAAAAAGCATAAGGATTGGAATGGGAAAACTAAACTTTTATAACTTGCTAATGATACACTCTTACATCAAAAAAACTCAAAATAATCTAGAGACAAATTATTAGCCATAGTAAAAAATTCTGTAAAGTCGCTATACAAAAAACAACAGGCAAAAACCAATTAAGTTTCTAAGCTCTAGAAACAACATGTTAGAAAAGTCTAATTTTTTTAAAAAGATACCATTATAACATGGATGACTCCCACAAACATAAGGAACATTGCAGCAGAATACATATAGTAAGACACATTAATATAAAGTTCAAAAGAGGTAAAACTAAACTACATTATTATTATTATTATTATTATTATTATTAATCCTCACCTGAGGATATTTTTCCATTGATTTTTAAAGAGAGTGGAAGAGAGAAGGAAAGAGAGAGAGAAACATGAATGTGAGAGAAACACATGGATTGGTGCAACCAAGGTATGTTCCCTTGACCAGAATCGAACCCAAGACCTTTTGGTCCACAGGCTGACACTCTAGCCACTGAGCCAAATCAGCTAGGGCTAAACTACATAATTTAGGATGGCATGTCTAGGGGTTCAAACTAAAAAATAAATAAATAAAGACATGATTATTTTTAAAGTCAGGATATTGTGGTTACCTCCATAGGAAAGCAAAATGTTCAAGTTCATCAGTGTTGAGTGTCAGCAAGGACATGGAACAGTGAGAACTTAAACATTGCTAATGACACTTTTTTTAAAGTTATGATTCCCATTTATATTAAGTTGAAAAAAACATAAAATAAAGCAATACATTGATTAGGGTAATGTTTTACATTTTAAGCTGGATAGAGTGCATCAAAGTATTTGTTATTTTTCACAAATTTTTGCACTGAACTTCTATATCATATTTCTTTATTGAAAATTTTTTGTTTGATATTTTGTTTAGGTTCAGAGAATAACTAAGTGACATCTTAAGTCTCTTCTAGTTCTAGTAAATCAAAGGGTTTTGATATTATCATTAAAAGTCTTTCCACCTAGCTTTTATAGTCTAGTTATCTGCGCATTCCTAAATTGGAAGCCTGAGAAGTATTATTATCTGGAACATGGGTAACAGGCACTCTTTTTCTTTTGTAACACAGTACCTTGAAAAACATTATTTTGTACCTCTGCCTTTCTTCAAAGGATGAGAACAAAATGTTCAAGGTCAATGGAACAATTTATAACTTTTACCAAACGGGGGCAGGGAGAAAGAAAAAGAAATAGATAAGACTTAATT
The DNA here is from genome assembly GCF_027574615.1 of Eptesicus fuscus. NCBI lineage: Eukaryota > Metazoa > Chordata > Mammalia > Chiroptera > Vespertilionidae > Eptesicus > Eptesicus fuscus. Next base: position 63,849,497 of record NC_072482.1, read on the forward strand.
ACCAAGGACCTTCTGATACATGAAAAGTCTGTTGGAAAATTAGTATCTTTCCCAAGTAAATCGTTTAGAAATTACTCCATGCTGTTGCTGTTGCATAAGCCAGAGATAAATTTAAAGGGAGGGAGAAATGAAACTGACCGCCGAAGTTGCATGTCCTTTCAGATTGTGCTTCTCTGTAGACATTACTCATTTAGGAGTCAAACTCGAAGGAAATAAGATTTAGCGTCACAAGCATGAACTTTTCTGTGAGGAGTGATGGAGACATTGCTGGAACACTAAAAATGACAGAACCACTTTTGGAATAATGAAATATCTCTGACCTGAGCATGATCTAAATCATTGGCTTAAGAAAATATTCCACAATGATTAAAACTTTTATAAGGAAGTTATATTATATACTATTTTTTATATACTAGTATTATTTCATAAATAATACAATATATTATGTTAAATATTACATATATTGTATATTTTATTATATTACATTAATAATTACATTATTATACATTTAAATTATTAATCTAACATTTTATTAATTATGCTATACATAAAATATATAATGATGTAAGTATGAATGTAATAATATGATTATTATATACTTTATATAATATAATTATATTATTATTATGTTCTCTATATGGTATACAGGGTGAGGCAAAAGTAGGTTTATAGTTGTTCATATGAAAATTAATACAATAATTAATAATCAATAACACAAGAATAAACTGTTTCACAGACAGCTATAAACCTACTTTTGCTCTACCATGTATATGTTATCATATAAATATAATAATCAATATTATATACAATAACATATACATTACATGTAATAACATCTATACTAATAAAAGCATAATATGCTAATTAGACGGAACGACCTTCCTGACATCATTCCGGACATCCTTCCAGACAAAGCCATGGTGGCGGAGGCTGAGGCAGAAGTGGTTAGGGGTGATCAGGCAGGCAGGGGAGCAGTTAGGGATAATCAGGCCAGCAGGGGAGCAGTTAGGGGGCAATCAGGCAGGCAGGGAGGTGAGCAGTTAGGAGCCAATAGTCCCGGATTGAGAGAGGGATGTCCTACTGCTGGTCCCACAGTCGGACATCCCCTGAGGGGTCCCGGATTGGGGAGGGTGCAGGCTGGGCTGAGGGACCCCCCATCCAGTGCATGAATTTCATGCATCGGGCCTCTAGTTAAATACATTATCTAAAGGTATAGGTTAGTGTTGGGAACCTATAGAAACTGTCCATGTCTGCAGTATGAGTTATATCTGTTATTTTATTAAATATTATTGTCTCTAACATAACTAAATTACACCAATAACTCTTAATAAGATTCATCAGTATTATTACTTCTTCTTCTATAACCTTATCTTTTGAACTCAAAGATCAGTTAAATTTGTAAATAAATTGGATATTTATATAAATGTCACTTATAGGTCCTACCTGAAATGTATTCCTTATACCTTGAGCCTTTGTTAAACATTTACCTTCTACACTGTTTCAGAGAAATCAAGAATCAAAAATCTTGTTGTTTTAAACTAAATTTTAAAAAGAGAACCTTTAACTATAATTCATTATCCATAGTACTTCATACACCTGAAACTGAAGTTCATGTTCATTTTTAAATTGTTGTTCACCTTGTGTTTTCATTTCCATGGCAACGGGGAGAAGAGGTTGGTGGTTTGTAAATATTGACAACCTGAGACTTCCTGGTTCACAACACAGACGCGGTCCGCTCCAGGCCCGCACAATGCCAGACATAGGTATGCGCTCAGTGTCCGAGTCACCACCTGTTTCTTATTTTCTGTTACCTTTATCCCATTTACAATGTACATGGGTGACTTCTTGCTTAGACCATTCTCATTTTTCTGTCAATTTGTTGTGCCCTTTTGCCGAGCCATTTTGACATTGCACTGACCTTTAAAACTGAGATTCCTCTGTAAACAAAAATGAAATTTGAAAGAAGCAGCAGTGTCCTTACTCTCCTGACACCTACTAAGAGGGAGAGAGAGCTAGTGCTGAGGCCCCTAATACAGATGAATTGTACAGTTGCTGAAGAGAAAAAAACGCTTTTGATCTTCTTGAAAACATCTGCCTGTGTGTGCATCAACTTTATGCTCTATTATTACACCCTTAATTTCCATATTTGTTCTAAAATCGATGAAAACTTTCAGCTGTAAATTCATGTAAATAAAATATAATGAAATCAACCTGAAAGGAAAAGCAAAGTGGTAGAGTAAAGCAAAGTTATTAAGCATATTTTCTGGAATGCTAATATGTTCTAATATTAGCACTCCAGAGTTAGACCTACCCTTCTTGGAAACTGCATTTTAAAATTGTAACATTTCAAAGTAGGTATAAGAAAGTGAGATTGAAATAGTCATGTATAAGAAGAAGAAGAAAACAAAAACGTGATGGTCTTTTTAATGCACTTTTGGTGTTCATTATAGAGTAGACATCCAGTCCACACTACAGTTTTAAATAAACAAAATAATAGAGTTTATAAAATATTAGATACAATGTTTAGGACCTGAACAACTTTTTTTTTAAATAAATCTTTATTGTTCAGATTATTACAATTGTTTCTCCTTTTTTCCCCCCATATCTCCCCACCACCAAGTTCCCACCCCCCCTCTGCCCTTACCTCCCCTCTGTTGTCCTTATCCATAGGTGTATGATTTTTGTCCAGTCTCTTCCCGTACCCCCCCACACAGACACCCCATTCCCCCTGAGAATTATCAATCCACTCCTATTCTATGCCTCTGATTCTATTATGTTCACCAGTTTATTCTGTTCCTCAGATTTTTAATTCATTTGATTTTTAGGATCACTTGTTGATAGATATGTATTTGTTGTTCATAATTTTTATCTTTACTTTTTTCTTCTTTTTCCTCTTTTTAAAGAATATCTTTCAGCATTTCATATAATACTGGTTTGGTGGTGATGAACTCCTTTAGCTTTTTCTTATCTGTGAAGCTCTTTATCTGCCCTTCAATTCTGAATGATAACTTTGCTGGGTAGAGTAGTCTTGGTTGTAGGTTCTTGCTATTCATCACTTTGAATATTTCTTGCTACTCCCATCTGGCCTGCATAGTTTCTGTTGAGAAATCAGCTGACAATCGTATGGGTGCTCCCTTGTAGGTAACTAACTGTTTTTCTCTTGCTGCTTGTAAGATTCTCTCTTTGTCTTTTGCCCTTGGCATTTTAATTATGATGTGTCTTGGTGTGGTCCTCTTTGGATTCTTTTTGTTTGGGGTTCTCTGTTCTTCCTGAACTTGTAAGTCTATTTCTTTCACCAGGTGGGGGAAGTTTTCTGTCATTATTTCTTCAAACAGGTTTTCAGTATCTTGCTCTCTCTCTTCTTCTGGCACCCCAAAAATTCGGATATTGGTACGCTTAAAGCCATCCCAGAGGCTCCTTACACTATCCTCACACTTTTGGATTCTTCTTTCTTTCCACCTCTCTGGTTGGGTGTTTTTTTCTTCCTCATATTCCAGATCTTTGGTTTGACTCTTCGAGTACGGTGGTCTACAGTTGAGTGTCTGTATATTCTTTATTTCAGACAGTGTATGCATAATTTCTGACTGGTCCTTTTCCATTTTTTTGGTATTCTCATTAAGGTCCTTGAAGGTCTCTTCAATTTTCTCAGCGGTTTTTAGAAGATTCTTGAGTAACCTTATAAATGTGGTTCTGAACACTGTGTCGTCCATTAGTTTGCTTTCCTCCATCTCTCCTACTCGTGACATACTTTGGTGTCTCCACATTTTGGCTGCCTCCCTGTGTTGATGGAGTGGCTTTGTGTGGTCAGTGACCTATAGGGGCCGGTAGCTCAGCTTCCCCAATCACTCTAGGTGGTCGCTCTTGGTACACCCCTTTGTGGGCTGAGTGGAAAGTCTTGGTGTAGTTAAAAGCCTTGATTGCTATTGGTACACTGGGAGGAATTGACCTCCAGGCCAATTGGCTGTGAGGACCTGCTGTGTCTATAACAGAAGAATTGCTGTGCTGGAGACACAGTAGGGCTTTGGTGCTTACTGAGTCTGCCTCTTGAATGTGTTCCTTATGAGAGTGGTTGAAATCTGGTGTCGTCCACACCGACCACTAGATACCCTAGTGTCTGGATCTCCAATGGGGTGCAGGTCTGAGGCCTCCCAGCAGGAGCTACAGCAAGAGCTACAGTTTTCTCCTCTTTGCTTGGGCGGTTTTGGAGCAGTCTGACTGGAGCTGCAATTAATTTGGTTGAGCTGCCACAAAACAAGCCATTTATATGTAAAAGCCGCTGTGTGGAGCCTGGGCAGGTTTGTAGAATGTGTAGGGCGGGGTCTCAGGGTGTCACTAGGCTGGGGTGTGGCCAACGGCCATGGCTGCCTTCAGCCGTTTCTGCCTTTCCGCATTTCCAAGTCCCCGTGTCCCGCGCTCCAGCGCAGCAAACCCTGATTGCTGGGCGCACCTCTGCAGAAAAGTCACTCTCACTCTCCGACCAATGGCCGAGAGTCCGGCTTCTCCCCGTAGGCATCTGGGTCCCCCGCGTGTCCCCAGAAACTGGAGTTCAGAGTGATCGGGAGTTTGTCTCCCTTCGGTTTGAAGAAAAGCCGCGCACCCCGTCGCCCGCTGCCAGCCCGCTTCGCGCGCGCCTCCGTACCTCAGCTCTCCAGCGTTTGCACTCCCTTCTCTTCTTAGTTGTAAATCTACCACTCAACCAGCTTTCCCGGGGTTCTGGGTGGTAGACGTTTTGTTTTTTAGTTGTATTTTTGAAATTGCTGTGCGAGGCAGCAGTTTAGTTGTTTAACTTTGCCACCATCTTGGTTCCTCCTCTGAACAACTTTTTTTTTTTATTGTTAATCCTCACCCAAGGATATTTTTCCATTGATTTTTTAGAGAGAGTAGAAGGGAGGGAGGGAAGGGAGGGAGGGATGAAGGGAGGGAGGGAAAGAGAGAGAGAGAGAGAGATAGAGAGAGAGAGAGAGAAATCTATGTGAGACACATTGATTAGCTCCCTCTGACTAGGGCATGGGATCAAGCTGCAACTCAGATAGTGCCCTTGACCAGGAATTGAACTCAAGACCTATCCTTGGTGCTAGGGCCAATGCTCTAACCACTGAGCTAGGGCTGAATAACTTTTAAAAATTGTACTTGGGAACATATTCAGCATCTTTTCAAATAAATTATATGAAATATTTTGAAAAAATGTATGTACAGTATGATCCAGTAGTTTTTTTAACTATACATTTTTTAAAAGATCTACACATTCATGAGCAGAAAAAAGTCTGAAGATTATTTTTATGATATATACACTTATCAAATATTCTACATATTATATGTCCAATATTTTGTATAAGAATATACATATATAGTTTTGGTAATAAGAAAAAATACTTTAAATTACAAAATAAGATATATTTTATTGTGACCCAAGAGGACCCTGGGTTAAACTTTGGGAAATTTAACAATTTACTTCATTAATTAATTTATTTGACAAATACTTTAGGAGTGTTTACCATACGTAAAACCTTCTTTAGGGGTAGGGACACAGTATAAGACATATGACATATGACAGTGAAGTCCCAGATCCATACAATTCTGTTCTCTCCCATTGTCTGGGTTATTTCAACAACCAAACCTTTAGGTGCAGAAGTTTGTGTTAGATCCTTAGAAGAAAGAATGAGAGAGATGGCCTTAGGCACAGTATGATCCAATTTCAATGTGAAGGCCAGTGAAGCACTGAATGTGTGTGAATGACCAGAACTCACACTTTAGTGCTCACTGTTAAGATTCATTCTAAGCACTCTATGTATTTTGACTCATTCAGTTCTCACAACAATCTTACCTAGTAAAGACAGAGCTAGAATTTGAACCTAAGCAGTCTGGCCCCAGCACCCACGCTCAAAACCCATGGTCAGCAAACTGAGGCTCGCGAGCCACACGCGGCTCTTTGGCCCCTTGAGTGTGGCTCTTCCACAAAATATCACGGCCTGGGCAAGTCTATTTTGAAGAAGTAGCGTTAGAAGAAGTTTAAGTTTAAAAAATTTGGCTCTCAAAAGAAATTTCAATCATTGTACTGTTGATATTTGGCTCTGTTGACTAAAGAGTTTGCCGACCACTGCTCTAAACCATTACCCCAAACAGGAGGAACAGGTTGGCAAAGAAGAGAAAGCAGGAACAGAGGATAAAATGTTAAGCACATGTAGAAGTAAGCCTGTGGGATGAATGTGACTGAGAACGGGCAAGGCTTTATGGAAAACGTACAAGTAGCATACAATGATGAAAATTAAGTTATGGGAGTCTGGGAGCTTTGCCCTAAAAATTACTATATATGGATAAATTAAAGGTAAAGCTAAAGATGAGAAAAATCTGATGAAAGAATTTGAAGCAAAGGGGTTGCAAACACACTAGAAAGTAAAGAATTTTTTTTCTGAAATATTTTGTAGTGATCAAAGTTGAGAAACTTCAGACAAGGAGATCAAGTGAAAATACACAGGCATGAGATAAGGAAGAATGGAAAGGTGAGCCGTCAGGGGCACAGAAATGCCGAAGTTCTGGAACTGGCCACGCGGGAACACAGGGCAGCATTTTGAGGAGGGCAGCCGATGGTGGGAACTGAGTGAAGGCAGAACTTTCTGGAGAAAATGATTGGGACAGCGTAGACTGACCTGCCAGGCAGCTGTTGGACAGCAGGGACACCAGAAGTCTGCAGGAGGAACTGGAGCTCCGGACAGAGGTCTGGATGGTGCTGTGATCATCAGTCCGGAGGAAGATGCCGTAGAGTGAAGAAACTGCAAGGAAAAGAGGTGTGGATGGTGAAATCGCGTGTCCAAAAGAGGAGTCAGGAGTCGAGAAGGGAAAAATAAATGGAGACAGAAGGGGAAAATAATCAGCGCTAAGATAGCCCAGATCCAAACGAAGATTTTAAAGTTTTTTAAAAAATCAATGTTTAATACGTTTTCACATATCTTCCTTAATATATGAAATACGTCATTTTAAAAGTTTATTGTGATGATAAGCTACATGAACTGCCCATGTTAAAAATGAGAAAAAAATGAATGCGAAATGGATTTTTTTCCCCAAAAAAAATTTTTTATTGATTTCAGAGAGGAAGGGAGAGGGGGAGAGAGAGAGAGAAACATCAATGATGAGAGAGAAATCAAGGCCGCAACATGGGCATATGGCCTGACTAGGAATCGAACCGTGACCTCCTGATTCATAGGTCGACGCTCAACCACTGAGCCCCCGAGGCTGGGCTAAGTTGATTTTTTGAAAAAAAAACACAACTGTAATTGCAGTGCCTTTAATCACAAAACAAAAACATGACAGCAACAACATTTCTTGGAGATTTCTGAAGTGAAAGCATGCAAATCACATGTGAATATTACTGCTTTTTAGAATCACATGCTGACCTCTTTATGTTGCTAAGCCCCACAGTTCAAAGGCATTTAACATTAAGACAGGGTCATTCCTGCTCTGCAGAAATACAGTGCAGGGGGATCATCCCCCCATGCTCAGGTTCTCACTTGCTGGGCAGATCAGGCTGGCGCTACAAGTGGCTTCTGCAGGACTCTGTGACTGGGGAGGAAACAGCCATTGAAAAGCAGCCCCTGTGCTACTCGGAAACACAAAGAGCCATCACATTCAGGATAAAATAAAAGAGGGTCCTTTCTCAATGGAGATCTCAGAGTCTAGGGTCAGAAAATTAGTTACTTAAGAATCATTTAATTTTTGTTAAAGCCTTACCCAATCGATAGAGGTAGAAGAAATCTTTAAATATACAAATTTCTGTTCTAATGATAGCCAAAGACTGTAGGCTTTTTCAGTCTTTAGGGTTATCACAAACAAGAAAAAAAAAGGTATCGAATTTTCAGTTGTTCCCGAGTGTGTTCTTTTCTTCCCCAGCTGTTTACTTACTGATCATCTATAAACCAGTTAGTAAAAGTGTTTATAGAGGGAGAGGAATGTATGACACCCCACCTCTGGCATGGAGTTTCATCTCATAAGATGTTTGTGACCAAGCCGACGTGATCAGCCAAACCCTTTAACAACCCCCAGCGAGACACCATGACCCATTCCCTCCTGACCGGCCGTACTCTTTACACCCTCTGTTCTGTAGCGCTTTGGATCTCTGCTAAATTGTTATTTGTTAGAAATCATGCTTTTTCTATGACAGATGCCCCCAATCCCTTCTCCCCGCTGAGCTCATGGAATCACAGCTGTGTTGTACCATAAGTACAGTGTTGTCAAATCTTTGCTTTGTTTAATTATTCAAGTTGGTTCCACCACAGAATTAAACTGCCTGGGGATATTATGGGATGTCAGCACAAACAACGCACATGACCATATAGAAGCCAACCCTTGCCAAGTATCTACATGGACTCCACTTCTCACTCACAATGGTAACTGACAGCACCCCCCCCCCCCCTAATAACCAGAAGCAGAGGTGGATGGGATAGTTTAATCAGCAAATGGCTTTCATACTGTACCGCAGTCCTTCAGGCTGGGAGCCCTTGCTTGTCCAAGGTCAGCATAAACCAGAAGCTCAACCTAGATGTTACCTCCTCAGAATCTGACCAATTAATGAACCCTAGTTCAAGACTGTAGATTCCTGAAGGTAAGAGAAATGTCAGGATCAATTTTATCTGTGAGCTGAACATTATGCAGTATTCCAATTGGATTATGATAAGACTAACTGGGAGTGTTTATTCTCTTTCACCCCATGAAATTTTTAAAAAGTAGAATTTTAGGGGAAGAAGAAGACTTTAGAGACTACCCAGTTGGGTCTAGCTGGATGCCCTCATTTTGCAAAGAGGAGGTTGAGGCCCAGAGTGGTGGAGTAACTTGAAAGCATCACACAGCTAAGCAGTGGCAGAGCTCCTGCTCTCTCCCAATCCCGGCTCTACCTCCAGCCTCTGAAGGAAACGCCGGGAGGCCCTTTTCTATCATCTCACCCTCCTCTGTGTTTCTGCACTTCGGCAGGGGTGAGTGTCCCCCTCTTGAAGAGAGAAAAGACTTAGCCGTGCATTCTCTCTGCTATGTTACAGGGTAAACCGTGGGCTAGGCTAGAGTGAGGAGGAGGGGGCAACTTTGGAAAGGCCATATTTGTAGGGCAGAGTGCCTCCCAAATCCCTACAGCATCCTGGTGCCTCAATGTCTACGGGCTGGAAAATCAGTGCATAGAAAGGGACTTTCTTGGTCACCCCGTAACTAGGAGCGCAGCTGCGCTGGCGGCCGCACAATTCTCCAGGAGCAACCAGGCATCGGTCCAGCACCGCTGAGAACTGACGGGGCTGCAGGGAGCTGACTTCTTCCCTCCACACTTGGAGAGATGCGTTGCTTGAGCTCTCCCAGGCTCGCAGGGGAGAAGCAGATTAAGAAGCTACAGAATGGAACCCAAAAATACCTTTTCACCAGACGTAGCCTTATTTCTCAGTGCTGGTTTATTTACAGAGAAATATGTGGGGGGTGGGAGAATAGAGATGTTTGGTGGAATACACAGTCTCAATATTTCAAGGCGTAGTAGCTTGATTTAGTTGTGTTGTGTATTTTTTTTTAACTTGGGCCTGACATAGAGAAATAGATTTCTTAGAATTTTAAGGGACCTGAGAAGTCATCAAGTACAAAATACCAATGAACTGAGGCATCCAATCTGTAACAGGCTTAAAGCCCTTTAATTTATCATCGAGAAATGAAAATAAATGATAAATTTTAATTTGGTAATTTGTACTAATAAAATATTCCCTGGAGAGAGAGAAGACTGAGACTGTTGCCTAAATATTTTACTGGTCCATGAATTTCACATTTAAGTGCTCTGTACCTCAATCACAGCCACAGGAAACATACAGTTGCATATCATTTTAGGTAGTTTTCAAGAAAAGTGGTTCACAAAATGCCTACTATGTGCTGAGTACTTTACAGGTACAGACAGGTGGCAGAAACAAATAGGACTTGGTCCTGCCATCAAGGAGTTTACAACAAAGGCAAGTAGAGTAGCCCGACAACTCTATTTTATCTGTATTTACTTCCTAACCTCTGACCTCGCTCCTAAGCTCCAGTTCTGAACTTTTAACAAAGTGCTTAACCCCTGCCTCCCCACACCCATATATTCCAGTGCATTCCTCAAGCCAAAATGTCCAAAGCTGAGTGCCTTGTTTTCCCTCCAAAATTGATTTTCCTGTTTTCATAAATGATATTACTATTTTCAAAGTCATCCAAACACAAGACCTTGGAGTTCATTTTCATTCCACCCTTTTCTTTATTCTCAAATTCAGTCACATCATCCTATTGATCCTTTCTTCGTAGGTAGTGTCTGGATTCCCCTCTTCTGCTCTAATCTCACTGCCTCATGCCTTTATATCTCAGCCAAGATGCTCACATACCTTTGCACGAGTAACTAATTAATCACCCTCCCCCCATCCCCGCCCCATCTCTAGGCTGTCTCACTACTTTGCATACCATTACCTGAGGAATCTCCCCCAATGATCTCTTTGATCTTCTCACTTCCTTGCTCAAAAATTTGCTTTCGGGAGAATCTGATTGCCTTAGTTTGGTATCCGAAGTGCCCCATTCTCTAGTGGCTATTTACTGCTGACTCCCCAGAGCTATATTATTTTCCATGGGTGCCAGCTGCTAATGTTTTCCCTCTACCTGGAATGCCTTCACCCCCTATCTCTCTCTACCCATTACCACTCTGAATACTTCCAAGTGGCATTCCTGCTCATCAGTCCATCTTCTCTTAATTCCCTGAGAGTCTATTACATGTACCACCCCTCTGTTCTCATAACATATATCGTCTTATACTATTGTCATTTTTCTATATGTCTATTCCATATTTATCAAGTATCTGTAAAGTATACGGGGATGTGCTAGGCAGTTTAGGTATTTAAGAAATAAGAGCTATAGTATAGGAAATAAACATGTGCACAACATTAATACATATCAGCATGTGATAAGTACTATGAGAAAGTTAGAAAGTAGGACCCCATAGCAAAAAAGGATTACCTGGAACTGAGGGTATCAGAAAAAGAATTCATGGAGAAGGCAGCATTTGACCTGAACCCTAAAATTTGGATAGCATTCTCTGTTATCTTAAACACACTAGATTTTCCAAGAAAATGTGTTGATTGGATAAATAAGTATATAAATGAATCATATGGACTCAAAGTACAAGGTGACTTATCAAAAATTACCCACTGCCCTAGCTGGTTTGGCTCAGTGGATAGAGCGTTGGCCTGCCAACTGAAGGGTCCCGGGTTTGATTCCGGTCAAGGGCACATGGCCGGGTTGTAGGCTTGGTCCCTAGTGTGGGGTGTGCAGGAGGCAGCTGATCAAGGATTCTCTCTCACCACTGATGTTTCTATCTCTCTCTACCTCTCCCTTCTTCTCTGAAATCAATTTTATATATATATATATATATATATATATATATATATATATATATATATTTAAAAAAACACATTGTGACTTAATGACGAGAAAATCATTTTTTTAAATTTATCCACTAACTTAAGACAAAGATCAGAAAAGCTTATGCAAATGGCTCATGAGCAATTCTCAATCCAAATACCTAGACATCCCAGCCTTTCTTTTTCTTTAATCTTCAAGTCTGCCCAGATCCTGTATCATGATCTACTAGAGGGACATCATATTGTTATGTCGTTCCAGGAGTGGTCAGTACAGAGAGATGCCTTTCCAGTGCCTTTCACTCTACACTGCTCCTGGAAGTCTTTTCTTTCTGGAGGGAGAAAAATGCTCTAGTCTTAACTTTTCCGAGAGCAGGAGAATGTCTTGAAGGCAGCTTTGCAGCCTGCCATTTGTCCTATGTATCACAAGCCCATGTAGCAGTCACTCGGTTGGTCCAGTCGGGGAAATAAAGGCATCAAACATCAGGGAATGGCCCAAAGTCACACAGCCAACCAGCAACAAGCAGACACAGCAGCAAGGGGCCAGGGTCTCTGCCCCATGTCCAGTGTGTCTTGCCACCTCTGAGTAGGACTCATTGGAGTAGCCGGGATTAGTCCCGGGGCTTCCTTTGACAGTGAGACCTCTCTACGACCTCGGTCTCTTGATGTATTTACAGACTTTATCAACTCTCCTGCCTGCCATGTACTGAGCTTCCCACCCCCACAGGCACTGACATTACAGGTGCCTAAAAAGGAGGTTATAAATATTAATCAAGAGAGTGAAGTTCATGCCTGAGAATGTTATGACAGTCGAAGTAACACATAAGACAGAAATTGCTTCCACTGAATAAGAAGACATCTTTTCTCTGCGTGAAGTCTCTGCCTGCAGAGTAATTTCCTGTAGAGGTGGCAGCATGGAGGGAAGAGGAGAAAAGCAAACCAATATGGTTCTTTATAATGAATGCATTGATGAGGTCTTGTGAAAGTAAATAAAATCCCTGTAACACACTAGGAAATTTCTTTGAAAATAGCCCATAAATTGGCCATAAAGGTTACCTCAGCCTGAAAGCCAGAGCCATGAATATAATTGGGACTCACTAAAAGAATCCAGATTAAGGGTGAGGAGGGGGGTCTATGTACTGTGCAGTGTGAAAGGAGCAACCAGAGAATGGCCAGGTAGGAATGTTAATTGCCTCTTGACTGGACCCCTGACGAGATTCTGTAGGCCCTCTCCATTCTCTTTTGGGGTAAGACACCGTAATGGGGACGAGAGGTTAACCATAAAAATTTCACCACTAGACTAATTTCCTGGCTTCGTGCAGTCAAGAACAGTGATGATTGCTCCCAGACTCTGATATTTCTCCTGTCTTGTTGAGCCTAACAATATTGGAATGGTACAGAGAGTGATTTCAAAAATCCTTAAATTTTTATAAACCTGATAATTAAGAATTTAAAATCACTATGTTGGGCCCTCTTACTGGTACTTTGTTAAGGTATGTTTATATTAGTAGTTCATGTTTCTATAGCTTTTAAGGATTTACGGATGATCCCCCCCCCCCCAGATTACGTCATTTGAACCTCCCACCAAGTATGTAAGGTAAGTTAACTAAGGAATTTTAAACAGCTAGCTCAAGGTCAACCAACATCCCAAATGGTTCAGGGGGATTTACCAGTCAGAGCTTCCTTGGGTCTTTTCACCAAGGGGAAGCACTGAGCTGAGGAATGCATTAGATGCTGGCTGCACACTGCTCCTGTGCCCAGAGTCACTAGCCCAGGCATCCTCAAACTACGGCCCATGGGCCACATGCGGCCCGCCGAGGACATTTATCCGGCCCGCCGGGTGTTTTTGCCATTTTGTTTTTTTATTTCAAAATAAGATATGTGCAGTGTGCATAGGAATTTGTTCATAGTTTGTTTGTTTTTTTTTTTTAAACTATAGTCCGGCCCTCCAAAGGTCTGAGGGACAGTGAATTGGCCCCCTGTTTAAAAAGTTTGAGGACCCCTGCCTAGCCCATGAATGAGATGATCTCAATGAACGTAGATGACAAAGGACAGGTATTCTCCAATCATTGTGTGAAAGTACAGGTTTCAGGAATGTGAATCTCTCACTGAAGAAATCTTTGAGAATCTACCTCTCCTTGGTGCTATATATTGTGCCCGTGAAAAGGATACAAGTTCTGTACAGTGCAAAATATAAACATAAGAATGATCAACCAGTTTCTTGAAGGCAAATGGATGCAGAAATTGTTAATATTTAGAATCCAGGAAAATTTGCAAAATTCAGCAATTCTTGTGCAATTCAGTAAACATGCAAGCATGATGTGAAAACAACTGAATATAGGTATTAACAAACTCCAGAAAAAGAATTCACCAAGTTCTTAATGAGAGTATCATTTATATAGACATTTTTCTTAAAACAAAACTATGAATCTTCAGAAGTTTCACTGAATGAGAGCATGATGTATAAGTGGTGTGGCTAAAAAAAATATTATGAGATCTCTAATAATTACCTTTATGTGTCCCTTGCTGCATTAAGTGACCAATGGAACACCCCCAGAGACCCTGGGTGCAGCATGGAGGCGTGGGTACACGTTTTTCCATGAAAAGAATTAGGTAAGCGATTTGAAGTAACATTCTTAACGCACCAGTTTACTCATCCATCAAATTAGGATGATGATCTAATTCCTATCTCACAAAGAGGCTTTAAAAAATTTTTTTAAAGCAATCTAGCCCTGGCCAGTGTGGTTCAGTTGGTTGGGCATCATTTCGAGCATGGAAAGGTTGCCCGTTCAATTCCTGGTCAGGCCATATGCCTGGATTGCAGGCTCGATCCCCAGTAGAGGGTATGCAGGAGGCAGCCAATCCATGTTTCCCTCTCACATTGACGTTTCACTCTCTCTGCCTCTCCTTTCCTCTCTCTCCAAAAAAAAAAGTATTTAAAAAACATTTTTTAAGCAGTCTATGTGAACATGTTTTGTAAAATGTGAAGTAATGCTAGTGAACTTTCATATTTCCCTTCTTATAGTCAATCTTCTAAATTGATAGGTTTTCTTAAAAAAAAACTTAGCGTGTAGTAAATACTTATGTAAATAGGTAATTTTTGAAGCCATAACTAGCCATAGCTCACTGCTATAACCTTTAATTGAACACAGAGAAAAATTTCTACAGTGACTGGGATCAGTTTCAAAATGACCACAGATTTCTCTAAGCCCCACCTACATGCCCCTCTGCTGCTCCTCCCATCAGGAGGTAGACTTATATTTTCACCCTTGAATCTGGGCTTTGTTATATGATTTGCTTTGGCCAATACAATATTTGAAAATACGACACAAGCAGAGACTTGAAAAAGACTTGCACATCGGGACACACCCTCTTTTCCCCCTGGACATTGTGAATAAGCCCAGACAGGCCTGCTGGATGATGCCACATGGAGAAAGTCTCCAGACACCTGGATCATCCAAGTCACCCCAGGAGGTCCCAGACAAGGGAGTAGGTATGGCCATCCTCATCCAACCAGCCTCAACCAAGCCAGCCCCCAGAGACATGAGAAACAATAAATGTTATTTCCTGAAGTCCGTACATTTTAGAGTGGTTTGTTATGTAGAATAAGCTCACCGATGCCTT
The DNA here is from genome assembly GCF_027574615.1 of Eptesicus fuscus. NCBI lineage: Eukaryota > Metazoa > Chordata > Mammalia > Chiroptera > Vespertilionidae > Eptesicus > Eptesicus fuscus. Next base: position 63,864,505 of record NC_072482.1, read on the forward strand.
GGCCTAAAATGGTTGCCATCACTACAGAAATTTCCAGAAACATCTCTTCAGTGATTTGTTTAGGGAATAGGTACTTCTATGCTCAGAGGACCTCCAAGACTTCAAAACACGGTCTTTGTGTGCAGTTATCATTTTATCTAAAAAAGTTACTTGACTAATGGAACCAAGGAGTAAAGCAAATCCTGTAAGACTTAGAGTCCCTAAAGATGAACGAGGAAGTAAAGAGCAGTTTGGTTAAGTTTTAAAAAGCTAATTGCGGAAATTTTATCAGAGGTCCCTTTAATTGCCATTTCTCTTCGACTAAACTCTCAAAATGACACCTTACTCCACCTTCCTTGCCCACGCCCCTAACATGGCCAACTTCTGAGCAGCCCCCTCCAGCCTATCACAATTTCCTTATTTCTGAATGTGGATGGTCCTAACTGATACCCATTAGAGAATGGAAGTAAGAAATCTTTTCTAACAAAACCAAACCTAGACTTTGTACAACCAGATCATATTCAGAAAGATATCATAAAGCTATAAGATTTTCTGAATCAATTTAACGCAACAAACATGCTCCTATGGTAACTCCATGAAAAACCAAGAAGAAAAATATCAAATCACCTAATCAACAAAATATGAAGGAATGTGAAAATATAGTTGTTAGCATATCAGGCCTAAAGTAATAGTCTGAAAACAGATACTGTTTTCCAAGGATGAGATAATTTAAAAATAGGGAGTATTTATTCAAATAAGGTATACATAAAGATAGTAAAATATTGAGCACTAGACATGTAATTTCAACTAAACTTGAAAGTATGGTGTAATTAAAGACACATAGTTATGACAGTAGACTATTTTCCTTGCCCAATTAGCAACCATCAAAATCAAACTTATCTGAACTAAGTCCCAGGGAAATGAGCCAAACAACATTAATCAGATTCTAATGGTGAATTAATGACCAGAGATGTATAATTGTAATACAGGTCAATAAACTTTTATTGCACTCTATGGAATTGGATAAATTATCATTTTATATCTAAAGTAACTCTAGAATAACTGGACCACTATATAGAAATATTTAACCAGTATTTATTGTGTAAGTCAACCATTATATAGAGTTTCTTTATACAATTTGGCCCCAAATGTTTATTTTGGCCCTGTTATTTTGAAGTTGGACCATATTTTATACCAAAACAATGCTACAAATGATAGGCAGCTTTCTAAAATCTGTTAGTCAACCATTATATAGAGTTTCTTTATACAATTTGGCCCCAAATGTTTATTTTGGCCCTGTTATTTTGAAGTTGGACCATATTTTATACCAAAACAATGCTACAAATGAGAGGCAGCTTTCTAAAATCTGTTCACAAGAACTCATTTATCTCCATATGCACACTAATGCCCATTAGTACTCCAGCCACCACACAACACATGGCAACATTTCAGAAAAAGAAGTGCTACCTTACTAACTCTTTTGTGTGGCATCCTCTGGTCTTACCTCTTTCCACTACCCAAACCACATTAAACTATCCAAGCTGCCATGGATATGCCACACTCTTTAACACCTTCAGTCTTTTGCACAGGCTGTTTCTCTGATCTAAATACCACCCCTCACCACCATCCTCCTTCCAATCATACACACACTTTTACTAGTACACACACACACACACACACACACACACACACACACACACTTATCTGCCTTGCAATCTTCAGTACATACTTCAAGGCTAGACTCACATATGATGCCTCTATGAAGCCTTAATGGTTCCCCAAAGCTGAGTTAGACCACTAACAACCATTTTTATAAATATATATAAAATAATTTCATTTCAGCACCTAAGAAACTGAACAATAATTTACATGTTTATGCATTTGTTTCCTATTAGACTGTAAACTTCTCAAGATAGTCTGTATTTTATTCTCCAGGTTCAGCAAAATACCTAGAACTTAATGGCTACATAATAAATGATGAATAAAGAATCCTATATAATAAAGGCCCAGTGACCAAACTGTGGAACGACCAGAACGACGACCAGTCGACCAGTCGCTATGACGTGCACTGACCACCAGGGGGAATACGCTCAATGTAGGAGCTGCCCCCTGGTGGTCAGTGTGCTCCCACAGTGGAAGTGCTGCCAGGCTGACCAGGATGAGTGGCGCTTCCACAGCGGTCGATCTTTGCAGGCCACGCCCCCCACCAGTACACGAATTCCGTGTACCGGGCCACTAGTTAATGAATAAATGAGAGAATGATAGAAAGAAGACTGGAGTAAGGATCAGAATATCAAAGTTATCCTTCCGCCAACTACCTTAGTAACGTAAGAGCAATAAGGCTTCTGAATCCAATTTCTTCTTCTGTTAAACAAGAAGCTTGAATTGGGTCATCTAAAGAGCTCTCAAATAGTAGCAATAAAAAAAATACCATTTTTAAACTTCTTCTAAATGTGAGACACTGACTCAGTGCTTGACACACAACTACCACTAACCTTTACAACATGCCTATGAAGTGGATACAATTCATTCCCATTTTGCAGGTAAAAACTCAGTTTAAGTAACTTAAGGCCATAAATAATGAGAATAAAGTTAGGATTCATGGCCAAATATGTCTAGTTCCAACACCCATATTACCCTTAGGACACTAGTAATAAAGCAAGTTGGCATCTTGCAGGCATATCGTAAGTGTTAAGATTATCTATCCACTTTTGTGTATAAGTGGAGGATTATCTATCCACTTCTGTACATAAGATTTCTGTCATCTAAGTGTGGTGATAATTCAGCCGTTCTGTTCTGGGCTGCTACATGCATAAAGCATACCAGTCATTACTGAAATCCACTTGAAAACCTGGCCATCAACTCTTCCCTAAATCATATGGAGCTCACAAAATTTTCTCAAATCCCAGCCAGGTAATACAACAACTAATATGTGTTATTTTGGCCCTGTTATTTTGAAGTTGGACCATATTTTATACCAAAACAATGCTATAAATGATAGGCAGCTTTCTAAAATCTGTTCACAAGAACTCATTTATGAATGGAAGAACCCCATCAAAATGTTGATGTCACCAAAGAAGGTAGAATATCCAATGAGTCTCTGTATAGTAGAAAATATCCATTGCCAAACCCAAGACATCGTAAGTTTCTGAATAACAGGATTTTACTATATACATATGTAAGTTGTTATCAATACTGGGTCATTCTGTGCTTATTGGAAACAAAAACAAAACAAAAGATAAATCCCTTAAGATCAGAAAATATGATTTTTTCATATCCTGTTACCAGTATAGCATGAGTTTAATGCATGTTAGGTATTTATATCTAATCATACTTTGCTCTTTATGTTTATGAACTTTGTCCCAAAATGTCTTTAAAATATGTAAAATATCTGTTCAGTGTACTTTTTCATTTGCTCTCACAATTACATGGGGTGGGAATTTGTTTTTTAAATAAATTCCAAATCTCCTCAGAAATTATCTCTGGGAATTGAGATCATGAGAAACTTTCACCTTTATATTATTCATTTTGGCACTGTTTTAATTTTCTACAAAGATCATGATGTTTTGTAATTAGAAAGAAGCAAATATATAATCACAATCTTTAACAATACCCTCAAAAATGTATATTACATAAATTTTATTAGAAACCACATGCCAGAGAGTTTAGATTTATTTTGCCCCTGGATGACTTAGCAACTCTTAGCATTAGAAGATAAACTTTGTTCAAATGTGCAGAGTATTATTTAATATCTGGCTTTGAAAGAGTATCTAGGGATTGAAAGTATCTCACCAGAACCCCATGTAGTATTGAGTCACAAAATGCCTTTAATTTAAAATCACCTCAAAAGTATACTGAAACATTTGGCTCAGGGAATACTATGAGCCCCTGAGGGAAATGTTCTAATCCTTCAATGTAAGGACTCCAGGTCATGTTCTTCATTTAAGCCTGCATCACCTCTTAATCTTGACAGCAAAATCCTCACCAAAATTTTGGCAAGCACACCAAGAATGATGCTGCCAAACAGGCATCATTGCTGATCAGTCTGGCTTCCTCTCTGCTGAAACATGAAGCTATCGAACAATTGCTTGATGCAAATCATAAGCAGGTTTTCTCAGAATCTGGCTTTTTTTTTTTTATGAGCAGAAGGAAGAAAAAGTTCCCTGTAGTTACCTCTGCCCATCAACACTATATAGCAGACGTTGGCAGACTACGCTCATGGGTCAAATCTGGCTGTCCCCCACCACCTGCCTGTTTTTGTATGGCCCACAAAGTAACACTAGTCTTTTAAATTGTTGAATAAAAATCAAAAGAAGAACAATAATTCACAACATGTAAAATTATATATAATTCAAATGCCAGTGTCCATAAATAAAATTTTATTGGAACGCAGCCCACTCGCTCGTTTATGTAATGTCTGTGCCTGCTTATGTGCTACAACAGAGTTTAATGGCAACAGAGTGACCATATGGTCCTCAGTCGTGTGTTGAGTAGTATCTTCCCAAAATTCATGTCCACCCAGAACCTCAGAATGTGGCCTTATTGGGAAATAGGATCTTGGTAGGTGAAGTTAAGATAATATTATACTAAATTAAGGTAGGCCCTAAATTCAATGGCTGGTGTCCTTGTATGAAGAGGAGAGGACACACAGGTACGAAGAGGAGAGGACACAGAGGGAAGGAATTCATGTGGAGACAAAGCCTGGAATTAGAGTGAAGCATCTACTAGCCAAGGCACACCAAGAATTACCAGCAACCACGGGAAGCTCGAAAGAGGCATGAAACAATTTCTCCCTCAGAGCCTCCAAAACGGCGAGAGAATAAATTTCTGTTGTTTTAAACCACCAACAGAAAGAAATTGTCTTGGGGTATTTTATTATGTCAGCCTAGGAATCTAATACATTCACAAAATCTAAACTATCTGGCCCTTTCCATAAAAATGTTGCTTATCTTTGTATAGAGGATTGTGCCCGGGAAGAAAACTCACACAGGATAAGTTAGCCTAGGCCAACTCAACCAGGGCCTAGTGAAGGGCATAGAGGTATCAGAAGACCGCAGGACAATTACAGGAAAGAAAGGGCAGTTCTTACCACACATGCTCTTATTTAATGCACAGCTTTCCGTAACCTCACAGAAGTGAAGAATACTAATCACTTATTGTAGTCGTTGATCACTCACTAAGTTGCACTGCCTGAATTTCAATACTGTGATGAATTTTTCAACTTAAAAGTTCATGAGCACCTCATCATTCTATTTGTCTGTGAGTGTAACAGGAAATCAGTGTCTTAGTATGTGAGGCCAATGGCCAAGGGCAGGAGTGGGGCTGAGGTGGGGGGAGGCGGATGGCTGACTCTCATTAAGGAGTGATCCACTACAACTCCGCCCGCATCTCATGCAATAAGAATGTCACTCCCTTCCAGGGTTCTGGAAGCACTGCAGCCATCACTGCGGAGTCCAACAGCAGTTCTTTAGAGCCTTTCAATGCAGAGGCACTCAATAAATACATGCTGATCAACTGAATATCCATTTCTATGAACTGATGATAATTAAAGAAGATTTAGGTTTTTAGTGAACTTCTATCAGATTTGATCACAAGATCTCCATTGCTGGTGTTCTACTGGATATAAAAACACAATCTGAGGGTAATAAAATGCTTTTTTCTCCCTGATAATCACTTAATTTTTGTGTAACTTGAATATATATGACTCAAGACTAGATTTGTATTTTGGGGGGCCTCATTTTTTCACATAAAAGATGAACCATACCTAGCGAGAGGAAGATGAAACCTAATGTATCATTTTAACACAAAAATACCCATGATGCTGGTGGTGGAGCTCTGTGCCCAGGATACCAAACAAGTCAAAAGGAAACTCACATTTCAGTTAAGAACCTAATTATAATTTGCCTCTCATGCCAGAGAACTTCAAAGACTTTGCTGATTCTTACACCAACCACCATGATTTTTCAAGTGGAGCTGAAGGTTCAAATTTAGTTTGATGAGCCCCTTGTTTCTTCTTGGCTAAGAAAGAAACAAAATTGCCAAGCAGGCGAGTTACACATTGCAAAGCTTGCTTCCAAATGTTCTTTAATAGAGAAGATATGAGGTCAGCCAAAGAAGCATCCATTCTTCAGTGAAAAGCTGGGACACTGGTGTCCTGAGACGGACACTTCCAGGTCCTGTCAGGGCACTAGATGCCAGATGTGCTCAGTGCAGGTGTGGCTGCCTGGGGGAGGAGGGAAGATGGGGAGGCTAGCCTGGTTGAGCTTGGGGGTTTTGTGTGAACAGCAATAAGAACAATGAACGAATAGTAGAGATATTAAAGCTTACGTGTAATGATGATAAACATTTTCATTTGATCCGACCTAACAGGCACAACTGGCATTTTACATACGGCACTGTGCTCACAAATGGGAAACATGATACAGAGGTAGTTTAACCTTTTAGTTCTTCTCTTTGTGATATGGAATTAGCACACATTCCTACTTCCTTTCAAGAAAATGGCTGGAGCCCTAGCCGGTTTGGCTCAGTGGATAGAGCGTTAGCCTGCGGACTGAAAGGTCCCTGGTTCGATTCTGGTCAAGGGCACATGCCCAGGTTGCGGGCTGGATCCCCAGTAGTGGGGTGTGCAGGAGGCAGCCGATCAATGATTCTCTCTCATTATTGATGTTTCTATCTCTCTCTCCCTCTCCCTTCCTCTCTTAAATAAATAAAAACATATTTAAAAAAGAAAATGGCTGGAGACCTTTGCATAATCAAGGGACACAATGCATTAGGCTTCCTCCTAAATAGCCACCTGTAAAAATTGTTGTTAGAATGTGTCACTAAGTCAGAATCTATTCATGTACTGCCCTCAGTTTAAGTTTTGATAAGATAACTCTAGTATTGTACTTATTTATTGGAATTTGCAGATCTATCCTGGTGTTGGTGTACTTGATGATGGACTCATGGTGTACTGATAATTGCTTAAACTGCTATCATGTCAAGTGTTGACAGTGATCCATAACCATTCCATTTGTAAAACTCACATACCTCTCTGTGTGTGAGCAGACAAATGAATAGATGGAAAGTTCAGAAGGATACATCACAACCTGCTCACAGAGGGTACAGGAATTTCTAAAAGAGGAAATAAAGAGAATTTTATTTCAATGAGTTTATATTCTCCTGTCCCGTTTTTTAAAATTACAACAAGCATGTGTAGCTTTTCTCATTAAAAATGTTATGGAAAAAACAGGAGTTAGCAATGTGTAGTATTTTTATTAACATAGCTCCCACTTTATGCAGAACTACTTGATCACATAATAAACTAGTGCTGTTATAAAGTCTCAAAGTCTAGAGCTTTCTTTTTGTTTCACATTAATTTCTTTTCCTTATTTTCCATAAAATAAGGAAAATAACTAGCTTTTATAAAGGTTAGGCGAATACAGAAGTACTGAAAAATTTTATAAGAGTGTCTTTCTGGGTCCTTTCTAAATACACACAAAGCCAACTTTTAAAGGTGTTACTCGAGATAGATCTAAAGGGCTGTGATTTTTCCTAGAGGATGCAATGGCTCCAGGGGGCTAGCAGTCAGGGCAGCCAGGCTCTGGCCTAGACATAACCCTGAATCACGCTCTGCATAGCGAGAACACAATTTGAATTTGATGTCCAATCTTCTGGGAAGTTATAAAGTTCTTCTCTGCAAGGGAAAGGGCACTTAGACACTCAGTTACCAGACTATTTATTTGCAGTGTGATGTAGGTAAAATCACTTCACCTCTTGAGACTTTGGTATCCATCCCGTCATTGAAAGGATTCTAATCTTTACCTCACAGAGCCTGGACCCAACTGTTTATTCGATTCCAGAACTCCAACTGCTGCACCCGACAGAGCCCTGCCTCCTGCTGTTCTAATGTTTCACATTTTGTAATCATGATGACAGTGATAATCATTGTGGGATTATAATTGCTATAAATTTTTTCTTCTTAATTTTTTTCAAAATTAGAGGAAAATGTATTGGTTCAAACAAGCTTTTTAATTAGCACACAGTGGGGAGGAGGGTAGTGAGAGAGAACCCCCCAAAAGCTCATTATTCTGTGTGGACTTTCTATGAGAAAGGTGAGATTTTAAAAAAATCTAATGCAAATTTTTTAAATTGCTGGTTACTTTGACATCTTCCAGCAAAGCCTCAGGTGAAGAGCTGTTCAAGGGAGGAGGGCAAATTACCTACTTATATTAAACAGCTCTGGCTTGTAAGATATTTGGAAAAAACATAGATTTAAAAACAAAATAGTTATAAGGAAATCAAAATGTGGTGTTATACTGATAGCATTTGCCTAATCATGTGAAAATCTAAATGTTATTTAAAATTGACATTAATAGCCCTAACCGGTTTGGCTCAGTGGATAGAGCGTCGGCCTGCGGACTGAAAGGTCCCAGGTTCGATTCCGGTCAAGGGCATGTACCTGGGTTGCAGGCACATCCCCAGTAGGAGGTGTGCAGGAGGCAGCTGATCGATGTTTCTCTCTCATCAATGTTTCTAACTCTCTATCTTTCTCCCTTCCTCTCTGTAAAAAATCAATAAAATATATTTAAAAATAAATAAATAAATAAATAAATAAATAAATAAATAAATAAATAAATAAAATTGACATTAATAAAGAAATACAACCCCACCTCCCGCATGAAAGCAGCTTGCTGGGAGGAAAATACAAGAACTCACATGGAATCGCCGGCTGCAGGCTTTCTAGGGCCTTCTGTAGTCCCTCCGCAGCTTCCCTCGGAGTTCTTCGGGAATTCTGCTCAAAGGAGAAGTCAAGAAATGGGTCCACTGAAAATGCTTACTTTACAAGTGAGTGTCGCATGCAATGCATAGCGACATTCCCGGCAATGACAGACTGCACGTACAGTGGTGCCTCCATAAGATTACAGAGGAGCTGAAGAATTCCCATGGCCTAGTGACAGGGTAGCCTTCTATCAACAGCGCAGCCCAATGAATTCTGTTTTTGTGGCGATGCTGGTGTCAACAAACCTAGCATAAAAGTATAGCACATACAATTATTATATACAGTGCATAATACTTGATAGTCATAATAAATGACCATATGGTATTTACTATACCATAGTATAGCTTTATCATTATTTTAGAGTTTATTATTTCTACTTATAAAAAGATGTTTGCTGTAAAACAGTAGTTGTGTTACACCAGCAGAAGCCTCATATAGCTCATTTACCACATCTCTTGATTGCGTCACTCTCTCTTGTACATGATTTAATCTCGTGTTGTTTAGATCTATTTAGATACACAAATACCACTGTGTTACACTTGCCTACAGTACTTAGTGCAGTGACATGCTGTACAGCAAGCATGTCAAACTCAAAAGGCTAACACGGGCCAAATAAACAAAGTTTAAGTTTATGTGGGCTGCAAAAAGAAAACAACAAAAGCTTCAATTTTCAATGTATAACTTTGGTACACTAATAGCATTATTAAATATCAAGCAGATTATTTTATTTTTTACTTCACAGCAAAAATACTCTGATTCCCGCTTTTCTTGGAAATTTCAATGTTCGTCAGCAATTTTTTTGTTTATTTTTACTACTACTGGATTTCAATAGAGACATGCTGAGTACAAAGGGCTGAAATAAATGAGTAATCATTAACATAAAACAATAGAACATTTTAATAAAAATCAATATTTTTTCTTGAACATTAACTTACCGGACACTGAATAACTGCACAAATTAATGAGCGTAACGCAAATCAACCTATTTTTCTTGTTCTCTGAAAGCGAACATTTCCTGTTGCGCACACCAAACAAGTCAGTCCAAGACTAATGACATGGCAATTGGCTGCTAGAATATTCGCTGCTGGTCTTAGTGGAGAGAAATGGTGCGCCTGCGCATAAGAAACATAAGGGAAATGAATGCAACACGATTATAGTAATCAGTCATTAGCGAACTTTGTAGTTCATTATTAATAATTATGTATAACAGGATATTGTAAAAATTAAGTTATGAAATTTTTATTAAAACGTTTCTTGCATACCATTATATTCACTCGGCCACAAAAATCTTCGTTGTGGGCCGCGGGTTTGACCTGCTGGCTGCAGGGTCGTAGCCTAGGAGAGAGGCCAACACCGGAGCGAACCAAGATGGCGGCAGAAGTAACTGCCTGTACTCACCGCCTCCCACAACCACATCAAAATTACAACTAAAAGACAGAACAACTGTCATCCAGAACCGCGGGACAGCGGGCTGAGTGGAAGTACTAGAGAGGTAAAGAAGGAAGCACACGGAGACTGGGAGGAGGTGCGGAGGCGCGGAACTGGCTGGTCCGGCACCCGGGTTTGCCGCTCTTTTAATGGGGGGGGTGGGGGATCACCTCTGCAGAGGCCGCCGGAGGAGCCAGGAGTCCCAGCCCCACCCCAGACCCCCCGCCCAGGGTCCCAGAGCTGGGGAAAGAAGTCCCTAGGGGCCATAAGAACTACGGACTGTAAAAACCAGTGTGGATTGGGGCTGAGTGACACACAGGCTGCTGGAGACTCAGCTGCTCCTCTTAAAAGGCCGGCACCACAAATTGAATTTACAAGCTCCCACTTCCTCTGAGCTCGAGTGCTAGGTGAGGCTCTGGGGGACCCAGACACGTATGAGGAGAAACTGGACTGTCTTTACATCGGGGCAGGAGCTTGGGGGCAGCTTTTTTCCAGACGGAGGTGCTCACAACGGTCATTGTTCCTGTGCTGGGACCTCCTCAGTTCAGGGCTGACTGGCAGCCAGTTCTGTTCGCTCCATCCTAGTGATTCCCTGAGACCCTGGCTCACCCAATTTATAACCCCACCCAAGCTGTGCACAGTGGTTTGGCATATGAATGGTCTGTCCTTTCTCAGGGTAAAAATCTGTCAAAACAAGCTGCAGCTCAGTCAGGGAGCCCCAAACCTATCAATAAAAGGCCCAAAAACTGGCACCAGCACCAGCCTACCTTGCTTCACAGCTGGGCCTCATCTGGGCACTTCCAAACCCCAAACAAAGAGGAGGAATCTGCAGATCTCTCTGTAGCTCCTGCTGGGTGGCCTCAGGCAGTGGCTGACTTTGCACCTCCTTGGAGATCCAACAGCCAGTATACTCAGTGGTCAGTGAGAGACCATACCAGATTATATCTTTACACATCCATAAGCGACACACTCAAGGTGCAGACTCAGTGAGCACCAAAGCCCCACTGAAGCAATCCTGCCCCAAAAGGGTGTCTCCTGCACAGCAGCTCTCCCACTGTAGTCGCAGCTGGTCCTCACAGCCAATTGGCCTGGAGGTCAAGTCCTCCCAGTGACACCAACAGCAATCAAGGCTCAACTAAAACAAAACTGTGCACACAGCCCACAAAGGGGTGCACCAAGAGTGTCCACCTCAGGTGATTGGGGCGGCTGAGCCACTGGGCCCTATAGGACACCTACCACACAAGGCCACTCTATCAACTCAAGGAGACTTAGCAGCTACCCAATACATAGAAACAAACACAGGGAAGCAGTCAAAATGTGGAGACAAAGAAACATGTCACAAATGAAAGAAATGGAAGAAAGCAAACTACTGGATATAGAGTTCAAAACCATGGTTATCAGGTTACTCAAGAATCTTCTAGAAACCTTTGAGGAACTTAGTGAGACTTTCAAGAACCTTAGTGAGAGTGCCAAAAAAATGGAAAAGGACCAGTCAGAAATTAAGCATACATTGACTGAAATAAAGAATAATATACAGGGATTCAACAGAAGATTAGAGGATCCTGAGAATCAAATCAAGGATTCGAAATATGAGGAAATAAAAAACACCCAACCGGAAGAGCAAAAGGAAAAAATAATACAAAAATATGAAGATAGTGTAAGGAGCCTCTGAGACAATTTCAAGCATACTGACATCCAAATTATGGGGGTGCCAGAAGAAGAGAGAGAGCAAGATATTGAAAACCTATTTGAAGAATTAATGACAGAAAACTTCCCCCACCTGGTGAAAGAAATAGACTTACAAGTCCAGGAAGTGCAAAGAACCACAAACAAGAGGAATCCAAAGAGGATCACACCAAGACACATCATAATTAAAATGCCAAGGGCAAAAGACAAAGAGAAGATCTTAAAAATAGCAAGAGAAAAACAGTTAGTTACCTACAAGGGAGTGCCCATAAGACTGTCATCTGATTTCTCAACAGAAACTATGCAGGCCAGATGGGAGTGCCAAGAAATATTCAATGTGATGAATAGCAAGAACCTACAACCAAGATTACTCTACCCAGCAAAGCTATCATTTAGAATTGAAGGTCAGATAAAAAGCTTCACAGACAAGATAAAGCTGAAGGAGTTCATCACCATCAAACCAGTATTATATGAAATGCTGAAGGGTATTCTTTAAGAAGAGGAAGAAGATAAAGGTAAAGATAAAAATTATATACAACAAAGTGACAACAAATACATATCTATCAACAAGTGAATCTAAAAATCAAATGAATAAAAAATCCGATGAACAGCCCTAACCGGTTTGGCTCAGTGGATAGAGCGTCGGCCTTCAGACTGAAAGGTCCCAGGTTCAATTCAGGTCAAGGGCGTGTACCTTGATTGCAGGCACATCCCCAGTAGGAGGTGTGCAGGAGGCAGCTGATTGATGTTTCTCTCTCATTGATGTTTCTAACTCTCTATCCCTCTCCCTTCCTTTCTGTAAAAAATCAAAAAAAAAAAATATATATATATATATATATATATATATATATATATATATATATATTCCAATGAACAGAATAAACTGGTGAATGGAATAGAATCAGGGGCATGGAAATGGAACAGACTGATGATTCTCAGAGGGAAGGGCGTGTGGGGGGGTGCGTGAAGAGATTAGACAAAGATCTTATATGCATGTATGTATGCATTACCTATGGACACACAGTAGGGTGGCAAGGGCCTGGGATGGGATGGGAACTAGGTGGAAGGAAGCTATGGGAGGAAAAAAGAGGAACATCTGTAATAATTTCAACAATAAAGATTAATTAAAAAAAAAAAAGACTTATAGCCTAGGTGTGTTGTAGGCTATACTATCTAGGTTTGTGTAGGTACACTCTATGACGTTTGCACAATGATGAAATCACCTAACAACACATTTCTCAGAAGACATCCCTGTTAAGTGACACATGACTGTACTTAATAACAGCTCTGCTGATATACATTTTGCTTATCACTTTTTACTTTCAAGTCTATTAAGAGGTTTTCACCAACCCCCCTTACTCTAAGATGAAAAGGAAACCCCGCATTTATTGATAAACTACCAAGTTCTGCGTCTGGGCTATTGCAGGTGTCATCTCAGAACACTGATTACGTCTCCTGCCAATTTTCATTCCAGTTCTTCTTAGAAAGCACACCTTCCAACAATAACAGCAATACATTATCTTCCTTCCCCCACCCCCCTCTGGGCCCCAGGAATGTTACCCTTAGCTTCCTCACTCCCAAGCTCCAAGGGACCTTCCTTTACCTCCATAACTTGTTTCCTACGCCCATTTCTTTTAGGAATTACTTCTACCTCTGTAACTTACCAAATAAATGTTTTCTTACAGTTTGGGTCTTGGCTCTAAATTCTTTTCTAGCCAGAACTCAAGTACCAAAAAAAGAAAGAAAAAAGATAATTTTTTAACCACATCTTACAAAGGAGGATACTTGGACTTAGAGAACCTGAGTCAACTCTGTAAGGTTACATCAGCTACCAAGTATTTTAACCTGAAACTGAACTCATATCCTCAAATACTGTAGTCACCCAACATGATAGCTGCTTTACCCCAAGAGTAGTAAATTCTCTAATGACAGTATTAATTTTAAAAACATCCCAAACACAGTGAATAAGATTATATTTTGAAAGATAATTGAATACTGAAATGTTTAATGTACCTAGAAGGTGTTAGTAGTATTAAATTGGATGATCAAAGGGGTAATACAATTTTAGTAATAAAAATCATCCTCAGGCCCAGCTGGCATGGCTCTGTGGTTGGTCGTTGACCTATGAACCAGAAGGTCACAGGTTTGATTCCCAGTCAGGGCACATGCCCAGTTGCGGGCTTGATCCCCAGTAGAGAGCGTACATAAAACAACCGATCAGTGATTATCTCTCATCATTGATGTTTCTGTCTTTCTCTTCCTCTCCCTTCCTCTCTGAAATCAATAAAAAATAAAAAATAAAGAATCTTAAAAAAATCATCCTCATAAAGTACAATTATAATGTATCAAGACAAAGTTTCTTATGTGGCTTGTGAAGCCCATTTCAAAGAAAAATGTACCTCAAACGAATTTGAAGATTGGCATTTGACTGGTGGGTGTTTTGATAAAGTGATCATTTCATAGAATGTATGGATTTACTATGGGTATTAAATGAAATAATAAGTGAAAAACTGCTGTATTTACTCCTACAACCAACATTTAAGTCAAATTCCAGTTCTGGCTTGCATGGAAGACTGCCACATTGTCATCAGCCCCTACATTCTCTATTGTGATTCTCTTCCTTCCCTGGAATCCTTACAGTCTTCTTATAGTCGTGCTGTCTTCACATGGACCTTCTCATCTGTGATCTTACCTGCCAGCCATATCTACATCTGGATTTCCTTCCCAACTGTCACTTCCTCACCCCTCTCCAAGTTCTACACTTTATTTTACCTGCATTCCAAATGGCTTCACTCTGCGCTAGGCAGCACTCACACTTGGCCCCAGGAAAGGTAAGTTCTTGGCGCAACTGAACCTTTGTTTTATTCAATTACATCAAAATCTAATTTGTGATGACTTCTATTCTGGATAAAGTTACTAAAGATGTTCCCAGGTTGAAGAATCTGACCTGTCAGGCTGTGTGTGTGTGTGTGTGTGTGTGTGTGTGTGTGTGTGTGTGTGTGTGCATGTTTCTTTGAATGCTAATTCCCATTTTATAGATATGGCCCTAAATACTTCCCTCACAATGCATAAATAAAGTGTAACACCTTTTGGTTAATTTTTCATGTCTTTTGGGCACTTTTGTAACCTAAACAAGAATTGGAAACATCCCATAAAATTCTTACTCTCTCCAAGGCAGCATCGTATCCAGGGAGACATTGCCACAAGATTCAAAGTCCCGCCCAGACCACTTAGGAGCCGAGAAAACTTGAGCATGTAATGTAACCTCTGGAGGACCTGATTTGTGAAGACAATGAAAGTAATGGGTTCTACCTTATACAATTACGGTGGGGATTCAATGAGGTATCATAAGCAAAGCACTATAGCCTGGTATAAAGTAGGTGTTCAGTAAAAATCTGTTGAGCAACTGAATGTCTCCCCATCAGAAAGCCTAACAGAGTGCTAAAAAGTCCCTCACACTATAGGGAGCCTTACTGAGGTCTGCTTCAGCAGGAGCTTAATAAAAAAAACTTGTCAGTTTATTGATTGCAACAGTGATTTTACATGTTCTTTTTAAAAATTATATTATTTGGAATAAAGATAAATGTTAAATATAATTTCATACTTTGATTTCTAGAGCTATAGAATAGTTCAATGATCTCATTCTAGCCAGGGATTTAATCTACTTTTTAATATCTGGAAGTATTTATGACTTTAAAATACAATTAAAAAACACCCTTTGCATGGTTCTCACCCTGAAGAGTCAGCTTTTTTTCCCATGTGAAATTTCTGCTCTCATTTCTGGTTGGCCAATTAATCAGGTAACTTCATTAGATAAGGAATCTGACCCTTTAAAAGTAAACTTTGATTGCTTGTCTTTATTTAGTTACCTGTTACTTCTAAAAACAAAGATTGAAGGGGAATTACCTTCCTCTTTCAACTCAGGTCTCTCAAAAGCTGATATGGAAAGTTTTCATCCTGTCCCTGGGGAGTAATTTTTGCAATCCAGGAAATGCAACTGTGGATAAGCCTTGATTTAGAATTCCTGGAGAAAAGTTTTTCTTTAAAATCTTATTCCCCCCCCCCTACTTTTTGTTTACCTTTTTCTAATCTAGAGTGTATCCTGCCCTTCTATGATCTTTTCAAATAAAAATAAAAAAAAGAGCAGTGACTAAACACACACTCACGATTATAGTGGTTTTGTAGTAATCACCTAGGGATTTAAAGAGGACCTAACAGTCCAGAAACTTCATTCCTATTGTAGATGTGTTACCCTTGTGTCTTCAGGTTAGATAATCAGTGACTTTGATGTCTCCTAACTATGAAAGAATCTTTTTTATCTGAGTACTAGTGGATAGTTAGTAAAGAACACGAAAGCCAAGTCTAATTTAATTTAAAGTTTCAGTACATTATATTCATTTTTTAAAAAAGCTCCTACTGTATACAAAATAATGAGATCCCACTATGCTATTAGAGCCATTAGAAATCTTATTAGATTCCTAAAATCAGATAACCCTCAACGGACAATGGCTAAAACACTAGTTGAATGTTACTTTCCAAACCTTGCTTTATTTTATTATGTTATGTTGTGTGTTGTTTTTGCTTTTTGTTTTTTAGCTTTATTGAGGTATAATTGACAAATATCCACCCTGTGTCTTAAAGCAGAAGGTACTCAGGGTGTGATTCACCACTCTCTTGTGCTTTACGTATTTTATGACTTGGCTTCAGAAAATATTTACATATGGAATGATCACGATCTATATTTACTTTCCAAACCAGTCTTTGAGCTCCAAACTCTGCTATTTCGCTTTTTCACTAGGATGTGTTATAGGTACCTCAAAATATGTCCAAACTAATCTCTTGACCTTCATTCCAAACCCATTTGAACAGTTACCTACTCAGGGGCATCACTATTTCCTCCATTTGAACACAACTCTCTACCTCTTTATCTAATGCCTACTCTTCCAGTAGGTTTCCACTTACATGTCACTCCCTTAGACAGGCCTTCTTTAACCCTCTCAAATAGGCTATTTATAAACACCCTGTATTTTTCTGCAGAGCCCATATGACCATTTACAATTATATATCTATTTGTGATCTTTTTGTTCTCTTATTAGGTTAGAAGCACCATTATCAACTCCCTCTTCAAATCTGCTGAAAGTTTATCTTCTGACTGAGGCCTTTCTTGATCCTGTCCAGAATTTCAATCCTGTACTCCCTGTCCCTTCCTTTGCTTTAGTTTCCCACCTTCCTCACAGTACTACTTACAGACCTCTAATAATCTGTACAATTTGCTTACTGATGTGTATTAATTTTTGTTTTTCTCCCCACCCTAGAATGTAAGCTCTATAAAGATTTCTTGCCCCTTGATGTGTTCCAATGCCTAGCCCACGATAGGAATTCGATAAATGTCTGTTGAATGAATGAGGGGTTGTGTCTGTTTTTGCTCCACACTATATTCCAAACAAATCCATTTTTGTGGAACTAAAGTTCAGGTAATATAAAATCTAAGATGAACCCTAGCTAGTTTGGCTCAATGGATAGAGTGTCGGCCTGCAAACTGAAGGGCCCCAGGTTTATTTCTGGTCAAGGGCACATGCCAGGGTTGCAGGCTTGATCCCCAGTGGGGGGCATGCAGGAGGCAGCCAATCATTCTTGATGTTTCTATCCCTCTCTCCCTCTCCCTTCCTCTCTGAAATCAATATATATATATATAAATATATAATAATAAATATATATATAAAATAAAATCTAAAATGAAAAAATGGAGCATAGCACCATTAGCACCTTGGGATCTTGTATTTTGTTTATGAATGAATTCTGCTGAATGAAAGCTTTCAGATGAAAAAGCATATTTAATTTGAATCTAGAAAGTGGCACTCATCTTTTAAAATGTTTTTGTTTGTTTTGTTAAAGCACACAGTTAATATCTTTGTTCTCTTTCTTCACATTCTAATAAGTTTTAAAAGATAATACAAAGTGGAAGCTGCATGAGAGGGAACACCATATCCAAGTTCTTCCCTGGTGCCAGCTGATGTCTAGCCCCCTTTTTGGTATTTAGCTGGAACTGAATAATTTAGGAGTAAACGACCAAGCTACCCAGTGAAGTGACGGCACAGGACATCCATGGGAGGCTAGGCAGTGCCATGCATTAGCGGGAAAAGCTGGGGACTTGGGCTCATCAAGGGGGTGAGCTGCATTCCTGGTTCTATCATCTGACAAAACCTGACAACTTCCCTGGGCCTATTTCTCCATCTGGCAAGTGAGGGGATGAAACTAGATGATCCACTTCACTTTCATTGTCCAAGATGCAGGCCCCATGCAGCCAGAAACTGCATCTGTCTTTTCCACTGGTGTGAAAACTAGGCCTAGAACAGTATGTCTGGCAAACAATAGGCCCTCAAGAATTTGTGGCAAATCCTTAAAAATTCCTTCCAGTGCTAACATTCTAAAGAAAAAGATAACGTGGAGGTATCCTAAATAAATTATTCTTTTCCTAGAATAACCCGTATACAGATCATCATCATCTTAAACACCCCAGTGCATGGTACAAATCCAGACCGGCTCCCTGCCTGTTTCTTCCTGGTGAGTTGGTTACAGTTTTACATTTTCACTAGGACCTCCCGGGTTTGTTAATATTTTTTATGTGAATAATCGTATCTCTATCATTAGCACTTTATTGGAAACCTTTAGCTCTGAATCTGAGCACACCAAACTCCTGAGGAACTACATATTTCCATTGTGCAACCTCCTACGGGTTCCAGTCTTGTCGGCGGTCCTTCCCTGCCATTATGCAGTGTCCAGGGTAGAAGGACCTCTTTCTTTTTCCCAGCCCCTTCCTTCCTCACCCAACCCCCGCCTTCACCCCTCTCCCACATTCGTGCCTTTCTGTCGTCGGTCCGACGTTGTAAGAGGCTGGGGAGAGGTGGGCTCCGTGAGCAGCGCCTCCCCCATGACAGGGACTGGGACTGGGACGCGGACGCTTTGCTAGAACCTGTGCTAGAAATGCGCTCTCGTGTGGGATGGAAATCACCTTTTCCACCTCATACTAGGGACCGCTGCTGGGGCGTGAAGCTGGGTGTTTACATTTGTTTTCTAGCCCCGAAGCTGCTGTGGGAATTGATTGGTTCTCCCGCGCCCTCGACGCCCGGGGTCCAAGGCCTGGACCCCGCCCCCTCGCGCAGCCATCTGTTTTGCTGTCTGCCTCCCAGTCTCCCTCTCAGCATCTCTTTTCCCCTCCGACACCTCCCCGCTCCCCTCCCGCTCCGCCCCTTCCCCCTCCCCCCAGCTCGGGGATCCAAATCATCCCCGGCCGTTGCCAAGGAGACAAGCCGATACCAGGCAAATAGGCATTCGAGAAAGAAAAGGGGGGAAAGCTACACCGCAGCCTAGTAACAAAGGAGCCATAAAAGTGGCCCCCAAATGGAGGGCTCAGGACTGTGTCTGCGAGAAAATCCGAAAGCGAGCTAGCAATCACCCGAAGCTAAAACGGGGAGAGGGATGCAGAAGAAGAGGGAGGGGTTTATGTTGGGGGGGACGGGGGGGAGCCAACAGCCCTAAATGAGCTTTTGAGAACCGCCTGGATGGTGGTTTTGGATCCTCCCAGTTTGCTTTTCAAGTCGGAACTCCGCTAACCCGGGGGATCCGGGTCCATCGCGGCGGCTGGGGTCGTGGATCAGGTGCTAACCCATTTGGCAACACACACTCCTAGGGACACGTCTTTCCTACAGCTCTGGGGAATTTGACTTCGTGGTCGAACGATGCTTCTGAAGGAAGTGGACAATGAGAAGAGGAAGCTTCCTGTAACTGTGCAGTTTGCTGATTTCCAAAGCAATACTTGAACAAAGAATTGTTGGCTTTGACCAACCATCTTTTTCACTCAAAGCGTGACCCATTTCCCTGCAATGAGCAGAAAATAAAACTGGGAATTCAGAGCCAGCAAAGCACCAGGAGAAATGAACCTCGACTGAGCTTCTCCACTCCTTAAGTGAAAAATTATCCGTCTCAGGGTCACTAAATGTAAACGAGAAAAGGCGGTCTTGACTTGGGCACGAGTGAAAACTTTGGGAGCGAACATTTAAGTGGTAGGAGAATGCTTAGGAGGCGATAGCCTTGGTTTTTGCCCCGCCCCCACCCCGTTCTCCAAATCAGTGCCTAGTTTTTTTCACACACAGATAGCGTCTGGCACTTGGGTGGCAAGGGGTGCAGAGGGAAGGACCCTGCGTCCCCTTATAGGAGCTTTTTCTCCAACCCAAGTCACTCTTGGGACGTTCAGGGGCTTTCTTGCTATCTCTCAACACACAGTTTCTCCTTAGAACTGTAAGCCTCAATCCGGTTGTTTAGCATTTCATGGCTCCTGCCTCCCTCCCTGCCTGGAGTACACTCGCTTGCATGCATATTCACACGCGTTCAGAAAGACTCCATCAGATGCTGGCAGTGGGCTGAAAACGATTCCTATCGACACAAATTGCATCCCAACAGTAAATAAGGATTCGTGCGCTCGAGACTGGCTCCTTTCACCATGGAGGAAAATTGTCGTTTCCTATAGTGACAAAATGCGAACCGTTTTTGATCTTTTGTAAATGGCCCTCACTATATATATATATATATATATATATATATATATATATATATATAGTGTATGCGTGGGGGGGGGGCGGGAATCACTAATTGGTAATGCTCAGAGAGAGGGTACTTGATGAGCGCCGCAGGCCAATCTCGAAATATTTTATTTCATGCCAGTGTGGGAGAGGGAAGGGAGTGTGGCTCCGGCTGCTTGCCGCTTTTGCATTTTCCACATCTGGCCTACAGACCTAATTCCAACTCGCGATCTCGTTTGATGAAATTCGATCTTCGTAGTTTAAATACCTTTCAATTTGGGGGCGATTTAACATTTGCAACCGTTAAAAAAAACAAACCGTGTGCAGTATCTGTGAAACCAATATGGACCACGGAGAAAGAAAACATGCTGCACACAAATCCCAACCATTGTCTTTAACACACACGCGCGCGCGCGCACACACACACACACACACACACACGCACACACTCGGGTAAGATGGGGGAGGGAAACGAGTGGAGGGAGACAGACGCGGATATAGACCGACGAGAGTCAAAGCGAGTCAAGTTAACGCTTTCTCCGCCCCCATCCACAAGTACCCCCCTCCCGCGTTGATTAATTACAAACAAAGCAAGCCAATCGAGTGATGCATTATTTTCAGCCAGAGGTAGGCGAGAACCATGTATTTTTAACTGATTTATTTATTTGAAGGACATTAATTCTCGGCCCAAGACTGATATTCAAATCGTTTGCAAAGCGCGGCTCCATTGTTCGCCCGGCGCGCAGGCCCCGCCTCCTGCTTTGTGTGCTGCGCGCGGATTGGCCGGCGCGCGCGGGGGCCGCGTCAGCGCCCGTGAGCCCATTCATCTGTGCACTTGGGCGTTGGACCCCGCATCTTATTAGCAACCAGGGAGATTTCTCCATTTTCCTCTTGTCTACAGTGCGGCTACAAATCTGGGATTTTTTATTACTTATTTTTTTTTGAAAAAAAGAACTACACTTGGGCTCCTTTTTTTGTGCTCGACTTTTCCACCCTCTCCCCTCCCTCCTGCGCTGCTGCTTTTTTGATCTCTTCGACTAAAATTTTTTTATCCGGAGTGTATTTAATCGGTTCTGTTCTGTCCTCTTCACCACCCCCACTCCCCCCTCCCTCCGGTGTGTGTGCTGCTGCTGCCGCCGCCGCTGCTGCCGCCGCTGCTGCTGCTCGCCCCGTCGTTCCACCAACTCGAGGCTCTTTGTTCCCCTTGGATCTGTTGAGTTTCTTTGTTGAAGAAGCCAGCATGGGTGCCCAGTTCTCCAAGACCGCTGCGAAGGGAGAAGCCGCCGCGGAGAGGCCCGGGGAGGCGGCTGTGGCCTCGTCGCCTTCCAAAGCCAATGGGCAGGTAAATTCTACCTGGGATGCCGGTGGTTTCTTTGATGTCTTTCTCTGGTCCCGACGCTTCCCCTTTCCTCCTGGTCGCTCCCGGGGCGCGTTCGGCGGAGAGGAGCGTGGCTGGATTCCAGTCTGAAAGTTGAATGGAAAGCGATAGCCTAAATGGTCAGTTTCTCGTAGCAGAGGTCTCCCCACCCGGCCCCAACGGAGTGGTTCCCGGGGAATCCTGGCGAATTCTTGTGTAGACGGGGGAGGAAAGAAGTGATAAAATCGTCTAAAAATGGCGTGTTTGGAGCTTGGCAGAACGTGACTAGCTAAGATGCTAACCCCCCACCACCACCCCCCACCCCCAGCCAGGTTGCATGTGTGTTTGGTGGACACAAAGGTGTTTTGGGGTGGCTCTCACGTTCGTGGTCGAGATTGGGTCCCCTTCCAGGTTTCTGGACGGGTGTGATTGTGTGTCTGGGCCGGGGACGTGGGGGTGGGGGTGGGGGCGCGCCGCGGGATGGCGGTGGAGAGGGGCGAGGAGGGGAGTGCTATCTTATTGTGTGCCGAGGCGGCGTGCCCCGGGTTCTTGGAAAGGCGGCTGGCTGCCTGGCTTGGAGCTCTGCAGAGGGTTTCGCCGTCTCTCGATGGGGCTTTCCCACTGTTCTCAATCTTGACTCCTCGCTGCCTGGAGTTACACACCCATTTGCTTTTTAAATGGTGCCCCTGGGATGGATGGGGGAAGGCGCTGTGGGTCCTTGGAGAATCAGTCCAGGTAGCCGGGAAAAGGCACTGGGTGTGTTTCGGTCGGGGTTTTCGTGTGCGTGGCTCCCCTTCCCCGGCGGGGGCCGCCGTGGCGCTGCCCAGACCCAGGCGGACGGCCACGGTTGGGTGGACGCAAGAGGTCGGCGCCACGGGCGGCTGCCTCGCCAACGCGGGGCACCCACCACGCCTCTTTTCCTAGAGCAGAGGCCGTGTGGCTTCGCCGGCTCTAACCTACTGGGGAAGGCAGGCGCTGCCAAGAGGCTTGGAGCCCGTTAAAAATGCAAAACGAGCCGCGCCCCGGCATCGCAGAATCCCGGGCGAAGGTGGGAGTGGGAGCAGAGGCGAGACTTTAGAAATTATGTGTCCCCCCCCCCCCCCCCCCCCCGCCCTGCCTTGTTGGTTTTCTTTCCACCAAGATGACGGCCAGCCACCTGAGCTTTGTTTGCGGACTCTCAGCTGCGCGATCCGGGCTCGGGGGCGCCCCGGCCGGCCGGCAGGGCCGGGTGGCCCGGCGGCCCCGCCCCTCCGGGCTCGCCGCCGGCGCCCAGCCCCGTGCGGTGGAGGCGCAGCGCCCCCTGCCGACCCCGGCCCCGCGCGCGCGCGGGCGCCGGGCCTTTGCGCGCGCAGCCCGGGCGTCGCTGGCTGGAGCGCGGATCCCCCCCTGGGGAGTCAGCTCTGGGGTGTTTTCCAGAGCCCTTGGGGGGTTGGAGAGCAAGGGGATGTGCTCTCCGGGCGCAGCCCACCGCCTCTGGCTCGGCGCCCGCTTCCAAAGGGCGTTTGGTGGATCGTGTGTTGCGTGGCTCCTCTCTATCCAAGCCCGCGAGGCCAGGGCTGGAATGGGGTGCCCCTCGCTTTCCACGTTTGGGGCTCGGCCCTTTTAAACCCGCAGGGCGTCGGTGGGGCAGCTGAGGCGACTGCTCTGCGCCTTTGGAGCGCCCCAAATGGCATTGCCCCCATTCCTCCCTAGAGCGCTCGTCCGGGCATCCGATCCCGCCTCCCCATCCAGAGATGCGGCCCCGCAGCCAGAGGGCCCCGGGGGGAAGCTGGCTCTTCCCAGGCCCGGGGTGGGGGCGGGCCCGGCGGCGCCCGGGCCGCCGCACTGACGCTCCCGCTCTTTCTGCTCCGCAGGAGAATGGCCACGTGAAGGTGAACGGCGACGCGTCCCCCGCGGCCGCCGAGCCGGGCGCCAAGGAGGAGCTGCAGGCCAACGGCAGCGCCCCGGCCGCCGACAAGGAGGAGCCCGCGGCCTCGGGGAGCGGGGCGGCGTCGCCCGCCGCGGCCGAGAAAGAGGAGCCGGCCGCCGCCCCCGAGGCCGGGGCCAGCGCCGCGGAGAAGGAGGCCCCCGCGGAGGGAGAGGCCGCCGAGCCCGGCTCGCCCTCGGCCGCGGAGGGGGAAGCGGCGTCGGCCGCCTCCTCGACGTCTTCGCCCAAAGCCGAGGACGGGGCCACGCCCTCGCCCAGCAACGAGACCCCGAAAAAAAAAAAGAAGCGCTTTTCCTTCAAGAAGTCTTTCAAGCTGAGCGGCTTCTCCTTCAAGAAGAACAAGAAGGAAGCGGGAGAGGGCGGTGAGGCCGAGGGCGCGGCCGGGGCCTCCGCCGACGGCGGCAAGGACGAGGCCGCGGGGGGCGCCGCTGCCGCGGGCGCCGAGGCGGGCGCGGCCTCGGGGGAGCCGGCGGGGGCGCCGGGCGAGGAGGCCGCCGCGGGCGAGGAGGGGGCGGCGGCGGCGGGCGGCGACCCGCAGGAGGCCAAGCCCGAGGAGGCCGCCGCCGCCGCGCCCGAGAAGCCGCCCGCCAGCGAGGAGGCCAAGGCCGCGGAGGAGCCCGTCAAGGCCGAGGAGAAGGCGGAGGAGGCCGGGGCCGGCGCCGCTGCCTGCGAGGCGCCCTCCGCCGCGGGCCCCGGCGCGTCCCCGGAGCAGGAGGCGGCCCCCGCGGAGGAGGCGGCCGTCTCAGCCTCGTCAGCCTGCGCAGCCCCCTCCCTGGAGGCCCAGCCCGAGTGCAGTCCGGAAGCCCCCCCGGCGGAGGCGGCAGAGTAAAAAGGGCAAGATTTTTTGAGATAATCGAAGAACTTTTCTCCCCCCCGTTTGTTTGTTGGAGTGGTGCCAGGTACTGGTTTTGGAGAACTTGTCTACAACCAGGGATTGATTTTAAAAGATGTCTTTTTTTTTTTTCCTTTTTTTTTTTTTTTTTTTTAAGCAGCAAATTTTGTTTTTCTCCCCTCCCCACAGATCCCATCTCAAATCATTCTGTTGCCACCATTCCAACAGGTCGAGGAGAGCTTAAAACACCTTCCTCTGCCTTGTTTCTCTTTTATTTTTATTTTTTTGCATCAGTATTAATGTCTTTTGCATACTTTGCATCTTTATTCAAAAAATGTAAACTTTCTTTGTCAATCTATGGACATGCCCATATATGAAGGAGATGGGTGGGTCAAAAAGGGATAGATATCCGATGAAGTGATAGGGGCCCAACGGGGAAATTGAAGTGGTGCATAGCATTGCCAAGATACTGTGCCACTACAAAGGATGGTGTAAAGGCTTAGGGTTCTTTTTTTGTTTTGTTTTGTTTTTTTAAGAAAAGTTATTAGGATGTATTTTGTGAGGCAGGTTTACAACACTACAAGTCTTGACTAAGGAAAGAGAAAACACCAATACTCAGATTTTTAAAAAGATTATAGTCTTAGGAGTTCATTTAAACCATAGGAACTTTTCACTTATCTCATGTTAGCTGTACCAGTCAGTGATTAAGTAGAACTACAAGTTGTATAGGCTTATTGTTTATTGCTGGTTTATGACCTTAATAAAGTGTAATTATGTATTACCAGCAGGGTGTTTTTAACTGTGACTATTGTATAAAAACAAATCTTGATATCCAGAAGCACATGAAGTTTGCAACTTTCCACCCTGCCCATTTTTGTAAAACTGCAGTCATCTTGGACCTTTTAAACACAAATTTTAAACTCAACAAAGCTGTGATAAGTGGAATGGTTACTGTTTATACTGTGGTATGTTTTTGATTACAGCAGACAATGCTTTCTTTTCCAGTCGTCTTTGAGAATAAAGGAAAAAAAAAACCTTCAGATGCAATGGTTTTGTGTAGCATCTTGTCTATCATGTTTTGTAAATACTGGAGAAGCTTTGACCAATTTGACTTAGAGATGGAATGTAACTTTGCTTACAAAAATTGCTATTAAACTCCTGCTTAAGGTGTTCTAATTTTCTGTGAGCACACTAAAAGCGAAAAATAAATGTGAATAAAATGTACAAATTTGTTGTGTTTCTTTATGTTCTGATAAAATACTGAGATTTCTAGGTCTTAGGATAATTTTGAGGAAGATCTTGCATGTCAGCAAACAGTAAATTATCTTGTGGTTTTTAATCTGAAGTTTTTAAACTCTGAAATTAATAATCAGCAGTGTCAGATTACATACAGGAAGATCTTATAACATTCTATGTCAAATCTGTTACCATTTACCTGCATTTAGTTTTCATTTAAAAATTGAACAGTTATTTTTATTGTAGTTATATAGCATGTCAGAATAAGTCATTTAATACAAAAGTATGGGACCGAAGACAATTTAAATGTCTGTGAAAATTTCATAAAACAATCTTTTTGTTACGCAGATCCAGAAACTTAAGTTGATAATGACTGAGTCCATTTAATTCAAACTGCAGATGGGTCATGAAAAGTGGCCAAATGTGTTTCAAAAATTGATGCTGTATTACCTGCCATTGTAATTGCTTAATGCTTGGCTGATTTCCAAATTATTGCGTAGATTATGTGTTATACCTTAGGAAAAACAGGCTTATGTAAAGAAGTAATGGTGATGAATGGACAACACTGTCAGTTTATGGGCCTTTAGTACTTGTCTCAATTCAATAATTGTAAGCAGTTCTTTTAATGAAAGTAGTGCATTAGCATCTTGTTACTCAAAGGAGAAGATAGAGAAGAATAATTATATAGTAATAATCCTTACTAGTTTACCTCCTTTGCTTTTACCACCTTATAACTGGATTTCTTTACCCTAAACTCCGTTGGATTTTAAGATAAAGATGTTTATCAATTACCATTACTTAAATACAAAGAAAATTTGTTCATGCACACCCGCTTCACTATCTTGCAGTGTGCCTTGGGTTCACAATAAGTCGGTGAACCACATTTGTAACAACTGAATGCCAAATCTTAAACTCAGAACTAATTAGTTTTTGAAATGCCTTTTAATTGGAATAATGGATCAAATAATAGTTCATGACCCCTCATCAAACTCCTTCCCCACTAATAAGATCACATAATCTTTGGAAGAGTGTACCTGAGTTGGGGTTTCTTGATTTTGGAGGATGTTTGCAAGTTCAAAGTCAAATTTGGTGACCAAAGGACTGCTGTATCAGGTCTTTCCCACCTTACTAACTTTTTCTTAAAACACCTGCTTGGCCAAGTATAGTGCCTGGTATGTAGTAGGTAGGATTCAGAAAAAGGATTTTAAAAAGTAACTCCTGAGTAGTCAAAAATACTGTGTAGTCAACTATATTGCTAGGTTTGCTCTTTTAACAGCTGGAATTTATTAAGATGCATTATTTTTATTTTAATCATTGCCTAAAACACTTTGGGTGGTATTGATGGAGTGGTGGGTTTTCCGCCAAGTGATTAAATGAGATTTGACATATATCTTTTCATCCAAAGTTTTGTACATCACATTGTTTTCTAATGGAAAAAAAAAATGTTAATATGGCTTTTTTTGTATTACTAAACATAGCTTTGAGATTAAGGAAAAATAAATAACTCTTGTACAGTTCAGTATTGTCTATTAAATCTGTATTGGTAGTATGTATAATGACATTTGCTATGGTTATAAAATACTTCCTCTGGATTATAATAATCATTTGATCCAATTCCTATTGCTTGTAAAATAAAGTTTTACCAATTGATATAATAAAGCTTGCTAAAATAGGATTTTTTTACAAATTTAATTTTAAAATGCAAGTTTTAGAGAAAAGTTTTAAATCTTAAGTGCTGATGGTAAGTGTAACTTAGTTAAGAAATTTAGAAGGTATGCTTGGCATAATTTGGATATAAAACATCCATTGAAGCTGAGTTATATGCTCACAAATAAAAATTTTTAACAATGGCACTTAATATATTTGAGAAACAATGCAACTTGTTTATATTTTTCCCTCTCGAATATAAATATAGTAAGTTTCAATTAAGGTTAGGGATTTGGGAGAAGGATGCTTTTGGCATTCATACATTTTCAGTAGATCCAACTGGCAGTGGGATATAGTTAACATAGTTAGCTTTTGAAAATTTAAAAAAAAAATGGTTAAGTAACAGGGCTGTTAGCTCTTATCTTTTCTTTAATTATTCACTCTGCAAATTGAGCACTTTCTTTCCTCTCCACTTCTCAGCTGTATGAAAGTACTAAGAGCAGGGTGTAGCTCACAGGGATTTTACAAGGCTTTCAATCTGTAAATGTTCCAGTCCCTGCTGGGGATTGAAGTTGGAGCACTCCTTTAAATTACACCCAGCAATGCTATTTTAAAAATGGAAAATATTTTTTAAAAGGTGTGAATGTTAACCATATTTTAGGTTACTGAATTTCTGATCCCGAGATACTGACTACAGTTCCCAACATGAACTTTTAAGACAAAACAAAAATATCCACCCTCATAAGATTTAGCAGCTGCAAGTATATAAAATAATTACTACAAAATTCTAGAGATCCTCATAATCACACTTCTAGTGCTTTGATTAAATTAGAGCATAAGTCTTTTTAGTACTAGTAATTGAGAACAGACTGTCAGTTGCTGCTATTATAATTCTCGTATTTGGGAAAAGGTGAAAGGCAACAGGACTACTCATCACTTAACGATTTCAGTAAATATAGCAAATCTCAGATTGTCTTCCTAACAAGTTGGCAAGCGTCCCTTAGATTTGACATGTGAATTAAGGACTGGATACAGTGCTAGAACTCTGTACCTAGGTAATTGGTGGGGGAGGGGGGTCAAGAAGAGGGAAGGAATTCTCAGGGAGAGTTATAAATTGGAAGTCTAAGAAAGCCCTCAAAGCAAGTCTTGGACACAAATGAAATTTGGAATGCACCATCCAATAGAAATATATGCAAGACACATAATTTTAAAATTTTTTTAGCAATCACATTTTTTAAAAACAATCTGTATCCAAAATACTTAAATGTATAACCAATTTGAATATTACTGAGATATTCTACTTTTTTCTTACCAAGTTTTTGAAATCCAGTGTATTTTATACTTCCATCTCAGTTTGGACCAGCCACATTTCAAGTGCTCATTATTCACATGTGGCTACCATCTAGGCGAGCACAGTTCGAGAATGAGAGACAGATAGTCAAGGAGTGAGTAGGAATGGTAGGATACACACTGTTTGCGAAGTGCAGCTTGTGTAATTAATTTCATGAACTTCAAGGGTTTAACTTTTAAGCCAAGGTTGACTTTTAAAATTTCAAACCTTTTAAGCATATAACATTGATGTTACAAGTAAATATAGTGAGATTCTAAATAGACTTGTTATGGGCTGAAAATTACCTTAGAATGTGACTGCATTGGGAGATAAGGCCTTTAAGAACTCATTAAGTTAAAATAAGGCTGTTAGGATGAGCACTAATCCAATCTGACTGCTGTCCTTATAAGAAAGAAAAAAAAAGGGGGGGTGGGGGGGACACACAGAGACACCAGGGGCACACGCACAGAGAAAAGACCATGAGAGGACACAGCAAAAAGGTGGCCACCCACAAGCCTTGGGACAGAGGCCTCAGAAGACACCGAACCTCTCAGCACCTTGAGTTTGGACTTTTGGCTCCAGAACTGTGGGAAAACTCTGTTGTTTAAGCCACCCAGTATGTAGTATTTCATTATGGCTGCCTAGCAAACTCTTCCAGGACTCCAGGGTAAGAATGGGAAAACGGACTGTCCTTACCTGAGGGTGTAAAGAATTTTACATGCTTGCTTTTTCTCTTCCCTCAATGGAAAAAGAGGGCTTTCTGGCTTGAGAATTTTATTGTTATTACCCTAGGGAAGAAAAACAACATTAACATTTTTTTTAAATATATTTTATTGATTTTTACAGAGAGGAAGGGAGAAGGATAGAGAGTTAGAAACATCGATGAGAGAGAAACATCAATCAGCTGCCTCCTGCACACCCCCTACTGGGGATGTACCTGAAACCGAGGTACATGCCCTTGACCGGAATCGAACCTGGGACCCTTCAGTCCGAAGGCCGACACTCTATCCACTGAGCCAAACCGGTTAGGGCAACATTAAAAATTTTTAAAGTAGATTATAACTCTAGCTTAATTCTTAATTAATGGACTGATGGAAAAGTTCTCTGGAATGCAAATCGTAGAAATATTGTCTAAAAATACTATGTAATGTTAGGTCTGAATTTATCCAACTCTTTTCCTTGCAATTTATTTATGCAAGAAACTGAGTTGTTGTTCTACATTTTCCACAGTATGAATTTTGCCAATTGCACCTCATGCTGTCATTCAATATATTCCTCTGTCTTTTCTGTATTTCTTGTATTTTCTATAAATTGACCAATAGATCTAGAGGTTTGATCTGATTCAAGTTCAAAGGACGGAGTATAATTCTGTCAAGAGGTACATAATGTCCAGTCGTTTCTCTTTTTGAAATGTTTGAAGCCATTGATCTTTACTTAAATCCCTTAATTAATTTAAGGATTGCCAAATGGTGTTATATTAATTGTCATTCCCTTTTCATTTATTTGTTCAGTCAGTTCTAGAAAGAGAACTTTCTTTCATCAACCATTTGGTTGTCCTGAACTACATGTCACAATGAAAAGACAGAATAAATGCTTGATTCTTTATTTACTGACTAAGTTGGTTCCCTAATATTCTCCAAAGGTGACCAATGATGGAATTTGTTGGTTTAGTATCATTATACATTTATAGATTTAAACTTATTTGATGCAAGCAATATAAATGATGCTCAAATTGACTCGTGGTAGATGGTCTTTTAAAATTATAGACTTCAAATAAGTGAAATCAGTTTAAATTTTATTAAGATGCTACTTGGCACTGTGCTAAAAGATAAATGGAACTCAGTGTTTATTTACTTTACTCAAATGAAGTGGATATTCATATTTCAGTGTTGGCACATCCCTAAATTTTAGTTGGCGTGCCATATCCAGAAGCCTTCTGTTTACACCATTTCAAAGAAACGGGAAGCATTGCAATTTTTTCCTTACCCTCTAATTAATGCTGTATAATTATATTTAAAGGTCATAAAAATGTATCTACATAACACCTTACTTCATGTAAGAAAAATGTCTGGAAATTTATGAGCGTGATGAGTCTCGGCAATCACCAGTCAAGCAGACGTGCAGGCTGGCACTTGCGGAAGCAGCAGGCTGAGTGGAAGGTGTTGATCAGCAGGCAGTACTACCTTCCTCGGCGGAATGCTGAGACACCTATCACAGAGAATGGGGCAGTGAAACTGGCACTTCTAAAGGAAAAAGTATATTCACTGTAGAGCCCACAGGCTCTTACGGCAGGGTTGACAGCTTTTACAAAGAAGTTTAGAGAATGTTGACTTTAAGCGACCATAGAAATATTCTTTTCTAAGCAAACTACCAACTAGAGCTATTTATTTTAGTCTTTTTGAAAGATTGGCAAGCATTGGATGAGGCAATAGATAATCTAAAAGAGAGAACATTTGAGGACACTTGATGAAATAAAGAGGAGCCTATGGATTTGGTCAGTTCAGATTTAAAAATATTAATTGCTGACTAGAAAAATGAATTGATTATCATGACCATGTCATTTTCTCCCAGTTTGTGGGGTGCTATGTAGTTCATGATCTGGATTACATTAGTACAAACAATGTCTTATTTTCCTTTTCTCTTATGCTTCCTGATATATTGAAAGCGTAAGTTATTGCTAAGAATTTTGGAATTTTTAAAAATCTCAGTTTTAATGTTTTTAAAAATTTGTTGGTATATAGCTTCTAAATTTACCTCATCTATTTAAGGGCAATTAAATAAAAGAATTACGATTTGTATTACTTACATAGGTTTTTCAGGGGAAGTGGCTATACTTGGGAAGAAAGACTTCGGGCCATCCTCTGTGTTCTCCTCAACCATAGCTCACCTCAGGTAATATCAGCGGTTTCTCACGTTTCTTGCTGAAACTTTATTTCTGAGACATTTCCTCATCTAACTAAAGTATACAGGAATGAAAAGAAGAAAAAAAAAAGTCTCTTTTTGAATGCACACATGTTTCACACATGTACTTTCATACCAGAGAGATTAAAAAGAACCATTACAAACGTTAGTCACTGGAATATTAGAGTTAAAGGGGCAATCAGGTGGCAAAGAGTTTTGATCACTAGGTAAATCTGAAGGTGATTTATAAGAGCAGAAAGTGTCCACTGAGGAAGGATTTAAGGCAGTGACATTCCTTGGGAGAACAGAGGCAGCACCAAAAACAGCGTGTTTCCTGTGTTTTGAATGTCATACATTTGTTTATAGAATGTTTAAAATGTATTTCACATTTGTTTTTTAAGAGGTCATATCAGAGTTGGTTTTTTCTCTTTTCTTAATGTTTCTTTACAAAGTTATACCACTATCAGAAGTTGGGAGATCATGTAGCCAGGGTGAAAAGCAATTTAAATTAATTTTTGTGATAGACTTTAAAGTACCAACCCACTCACCAGCATTCCAGACATCTTATAGAGGTCTGTGGGTGCAGGGTGACAAATTAGACTTTTCTGAAGTATTAAGCTGATTACTTGCCATCAGAAGAAAGAACAGTCACACCTAGTAGATAGTAAATATAGCTGGAGAAAAGAGACAAAATTATCCCTATATCACTG
Source organism: Eptesicus fuscus (assembly GCF_027574615.1). Taxonomy (NCBI): domain Eukaryota; kingdom Metazoa; phylum Chordata; class Mammalia; order Chiroptera; family Vespertilionidae; genus Eptesicus; species Eptesicus fuscus. Next base: position 63,896,878 of record NC_072482.1, read on the forward strand.
AGCCTTAAGTGCCTAGTATTTCCAACACACTTGTTCAAAATGTAGCTTCCTTGTTTATTCTCAACAAATTCCTCCCAGATGATGTCAGAAAGTGGTTTTATCTGTGGAACTCAGTGCTGGACTAATGTTTTTTTGTTTTTTCCCATAGGGTTATCAATACTTATTGAGAGTTTTTTTATATGGGCTATTGTGCTAAGTTTTCAGGATAGGGCCCTAAAGGAGACAGGCTTCCTGCCCTTGAGGAGTATAAGAGCTACAAGCAAGACTTACATTATGAAATACAACAAAAGCTGTGGGGGTGGAGGGGTGTGGATCTATATCATAGAGAAGACTTAAATACTAAAACAACATCAAAATATGAAAAAGAAGTGCTAGAAAGGTCCAGGGCAGAATTTCTAACTGTCAAAGTGGAAAAGACCCCACTCTGAATAATTTGACCACATAAAAACAAAACATTATACATGGCAAGAGCTAATCCAAGTAAAGTCAAAAGAAAAATAACAAGCTGGGGAAAAATATTTATAACATGTTGTAAATAAAGAGTTAAATTCCCTGAAGAGATTTTATAAATTAATTTTTAAAACCCAACATCCCAGCCCTAGCTGGTTTGGCTCAGTGGATAGAACATCAGCCTGTAGACTGAAGATTCCTGGGTTCAATTCCAGTCAAGGGCACATGCCCGGGTTGTGGGCTCATCCCCAGTGGAGGGCATGCAGGAGGCAGCTGATCAATGACTCTCTCTCAACATTGATGTATCTATCTCTTTCTCCCTCTCCCTTCCTCTCTGAAATCAATAAAAATATATTTCAAAAACAAAAAACCAACATCCTAATGGAGTCTCAGCAATGGACATGGACTGCTGACTTAAGAGAAAATGTAAATAGCTATCAAATATATTAAAATATGCTCAACTTCATTTATAAGAAACGGAATTGCAAATGGAAATTATGCTATTTTCTACATACTAGATTAGCAAAAATGAAAAAAATTGATAACATACAGTGTTTAGTGAGGATGTGGGAGAACAGTGACTTTCATATATTATTGCTAAAAATCTAACTTAGTGAAATCTCTGAGATAACAATCATAATATTATCAAAACTATAAGTGTACTTTCTCTTGTATCAAGAAATCCTACTTTTGGGAACTTATCCCACAGATCTACTCACACGTGCAAAATGATATATATACGTTATTAATTGCAGCATTCATTGTAACAGCAAAAGAGTAGCAAGAATAGAAACAAGACCTGAATGTCCATCAATAGAGGTTGGGCTAAATAAATTAGAGTATATTCATATGATGGAATACTGTATTTTGTTTTAAATCTTCACCCAGGGATATCTTTTTATTGATTTTAGAGAGAGGAAGAGCGGGAGAGAGAGAGAAAGAGAAGAGAGAAACATCAATGTGAGAAACATCAATCAGTTGCTTCCAGTATGCACCCGACCAGGATCAAACCCACAACCTTTTTGGTGTATAGGACAATGCTCCAACCAACCAAGTCAACACAAATACTATGTGTTTTTTGGTTACTTATAGTTATTCACAAACCACCCCAAAATATAATGGCTTAAAACAATAACAATTATCGATTTTTTTTTCTCAAAACTCTGTGTATGACTGGGCTTACCTGGAAAGTTCTGTCCTATGGGATGATGTCTGGTGATCTGGAGACTCAATGAGGCTGTATTGTCCAAGATAGTTCAGTCACATGGCTGGCCGTTGGTGCTGGCTGTTGGATGGAAAATCAATTGGGATTGTAGACCAGAGTATATTAGCATTAGCTCTCTTCCATGTGGCCTCTCCTCAGGGCTTGGGCTTCTTCCAGCAAGATGGCTAGCTTCCAAGAGGGAGGGTTCCCAGGGAGGGTCAGCTTTGGAAGTTACACAGCATCACTTGTACTTCATTCTATTGACAAAAACAGTTACGAGGCCAGCCCACATATAAGGGGAGAGAAATAGACTCTATCTCTTCTGACACAGAATTTGTGATGATCTTTGATCTACCACACTGTGTATCTATAAAATAGAAAGAGCTAATGTTTTACATACTGATTTGGAATACTTTCTGGTATTCATTGTTAAGTGATGGGTGTATAACTGTGTATAATACGATAGTATCTGTGTATATAAAAGTGTGGGTGGAGGAGAACATACTTATTGCTTACTGTGTCCAAGAATATCTTTAGAGAATACATAAGAAATGGAGTGGCTAGGCCCAGGAGTGGAAGAATATTCACTGACTTCTCTTTGTAGCTTTTGAATTTTGTACAATATGTACCTATTATCTATTTGAAAAAGGTAAACCATAAAAATGATAACAGGTTAAGTATTATAGTCTTTATTTCCTGCACTAAACATTAAGATCTATTTAGTAGAGAGAAGGGAATTTAAAATCTATTCCTGAAAACCTATCATTTTGATAGTAGTTATATTTCTTATAATGTGATGGAAGCTAGGAAAACAGAGCACTGACTACCAGCATTGAGAGAATGACCCAGGACGGCCATTCAGAGAAGTGGCTGTGTTAGCAAATTGTGCTGAGGCTTAAGGAATGAAAGGACAACCTGCAAATATTGGTAAGTTGCAGTAAGAAGAAATTGAGAGGGATCAATACCGATGGCCTTTATTTTCATTTTATGTAAAAGAGGAGGAAAGGTCATCCCTTAAATATGAGTTTTAAGGATAAAAAGAAGAATGGAAGAGACTCAAAATGCTTGGCAATGAGTTGGAAATGAGTAAGAGCAGTAAGAGCAAGTAGGTTAGCTAGGTCAAAAAAATATATGAGTTTACAATGCTGCCATCAACACAGTGATGAGGGTTTTCTCTGCCAACTCAGATACAGAGAAAACTGATCCAGGATTGTGGATACACAGGATAGGTGTGTGAGGACAAGAGAACGTGGAAGGAGGCTGGTGTGAGAGATTTAAAGCTATGGGCCATGCAATCCTGACAGGAAGCCAGCAGAAAAGGGAGGCCATGGGAAACTAGCAGCACCCATGAGGTGTCAGAGGGTGGCAATAGGAGTAAGGGTGGTGAAGTTAGACAAATAGAAGATAATTGATTATTGGTTTGAAGGAGATTTCAAACGTGGGACAATTCTGGATGAAGGAACAATCCACGGAATGTCTGGCCATGGGGTTCTGCTTCTAGTATTGGTAGTGTATTGGAAGTGTATTGCTAGTTTTATTTGGGGGTATTACTTTTGGACTGATAAGTGTAAATTTGGTAAGTCCACTTACAACACTGGGCATGGTTCTAGTGGCTATATTTTATACACCCAACTAAAACATGTGAGTTAACAATAGCCCCTACTCTTTGATAATTTGTTAATGAACTTATATGACAGACAACACAGTATACTACATACAAGGTATTTAGAGATCATGTTAGAAAACCCAAGAATCAGAGTTTATGTAGACACTATAAGAATAACTTTAAAAATGACAACTAATGCCAAAAATTAAGTACTTTCTAACATGCTTAAAATACAACCATTTTTTGTTAGATGTTAAACTCTTTGGTGGAAGAGACCATTTAAGAACTCAGTGCATTCTAATACTCCTTTTGCATCCTTGCTCTCCTCAAGCTCTGCAATGTGCAGGACAGTGCAGGTCCATAGTAAGGGATAAATAATACTCTTGGTTTAAGTTCCTGATTGGTGATTTTATGTGTGTCATTTGGGGAGATGGATCCCAGCTAGAAAAACTCCCTACCTCTCCCTCCAGAAGGATGGTTGTGATTCTTTTTAGTTCTATTCCTAGTTTAAAGAACCGGCCACTTCCCTGCTCAAATTCCAAACTCCTCAGGAAAACAGAAGCTGCAACAAAACCACACCAATAACTTCTACTCACATGTCTGTTTTCAAACAACTTGGGAAAGGTCAGCCTATTGGACTTCCTTCCATTGTTGAATTCTCCCAGTTCCTGATTACATTTCAGCATGGTGGTGATTTTAAAGGATATTCCTTTATCTGTGTTGGTTTTCTAAGCGACATAAGTTAGCCAGGAGCTTTCTTTCCACCCTGAATAGGCTTTGCCTTGGGAAAAGATGAGCTGTGCTAAAAGCTGTTATATTTAGTGGCCTTTGCAAGAACATCTATGGCACTTGACTGGAAACCCACTCAAGAGATGGGGTAGAAGTGAGCCCAGGAAAGCTCACCAGTGACACTGGGAAGCGCTGTATCTCAAGTCAGAAGCCAAGGACACGCTGGCGGATTAAGCACTAAGATTTAGATTTATAGAAGATACGGTTTTAGCCTTCAAACTGTGGTTTCCGTTTGTTTTTATTTCTATTACTTTGAAGTTATTAGCTTTGCCTCAATGGTCTGCAAATACACATTTATACCATGTAGTGGTTGAGGTGAATATGGCATGTAGAAAATTGTTCCTAAGAGAGTCTTATAAGAAATTCAAAATAATATATTATTTTTACATTTGTCATTTTATGGATTTTTTTATACTTTTAACTACCAATTCTAGAAAACCCAAGAATTCTATAGTTTTCTATGTAACCTGTCTAAAGTATTCTATAGTTTTCTATGTAACCTGTATATTTTTACTGCATTTTTATTTAGTTCATTTTTAAATGCTGTGCAGACAATATCTGGTAGTTACAGTGAAATTCAACTCTAAAAAAAAGGAGATAACCATCGGCCCTGGCTGGTGTGACTCAGTTGGTTGAGCATCATCCCTTGCGCCAAAAGGTCACCAGTTCAATTCCCAATCAGGGCATATGCCCAGGATTCAGGCTCTATCATCAGTACAGAATATGTAGGAAGTAGCTGATTAATGTTTCTCTCTCAGATTGATGTCTCTCTCACATTAATGTTTCTCTCTCTCTCCCTCTCTCTTCCTCTCTCACCTCTCTCTCCCTCTCCCTCTCCCTTCCTCTTCCTCTTAAGTTAATAAAAAACATATTTTTTTAAAAAGGAAAAAGAAAGGAGATGACCATCAAAAGCACCATTTGCAAAACCAACAAAAGGACAGGGTGGAAATGGTTTAGGGGGAGATGGGAGATGGTGCTGGGATAGGCATGTTCAGAGCATAACTTTTTTCTCTGATTACTTGAATATGTTTCCTGAACAAGCCTGCCTTCAGACTTGCAATCATACTACTTACCAGAGGAATGCTCTGAAGGCAATTATATATGTATGTGCATTAACAGTGTTTAGAAATTTGGCTACCAAACAAGTGAGCTAAAGGATAAGGGATTAGAAATGCAGAGCAGTGGTTATGAGCACAGATTCTGCTCTGCTGAATTCTAGTGGCATGACCTTGGGCAATCTATTTAACCTCTCTGTGACTCAGTTTCCTCACCTGTAAAATGAGAACAACAGAACTATCTCTGGATTGTGAGGATTAAATAAGGCAGTAATATATGTAAAGTACAGTATTATTAGCAAGACTCAACCTCAGAAGCAATACTCCACCCGGTTTTTAAGTTGGGTGTAGATTCTAGCCAAGCCATTAAAATGGTAGAGGCTTTAAACATGTCCTTTCCTAGAGAGAGTAAGCATAATAAGACCAAAGACTCACAAATTCTGTGAAGAGATTGTGAGAGGAGTGATAATTCAGCATTTTTTATACCAAAAAGGAAACGGGTTAATTTATAGCAGGAAAGGCTGTGCTTTGAGTTTGTAGACTTCCAGGCCTGGCACATGGCGCTGTAAATACTGTTTAGGTGAGAATCACAAAGAAAGGAAAAGCTACCTGATGCTACTCAGCGTGATATTAGTAAACTTGGAAGTTTCAATGTGTCCTTTTGATTGAACATGAAGTATAGTAATTTCACGTGAATGTATTGCTATGTACAGAAAAACAGCTGGATTCTAACATTATTAGGGCCACTTCACAGGAAGAATCAGTTTGTCAAGGGTTTCTTGTTAGCGATTAAGTAACTAACCTCACTTGGTTGAGTTCCAAAACCAATCACCTTTATAGGTTGGTTCACTCCAGAGCACACACTGCTTATGGCCAAGTTAAAGTCCTGCAACCATTCCATTAGAATTATAATGCAAAGCAACAGTATTTGGCATTTAATAATCAATTTAAATGTCTTAGAAATCTCAGTATAAATCACTGTATAGATGATCTCTATGGCATGCTACGTATATGAATGTGGAATTTTTATTTTGGTGGGATTTATGAAGTTAAAACATTAAACATTTTTAATATTTACTATTTCATATTTTTACATAAAGTAGCCCACAAACTTAAACTCAAAACTATTTTTTAGGCCCTTCCCCTCCCTGGGTAGCTCAGTTGGTTAGAGCATCATCCCAATACACCAAGGTTGTGGATTCGATTCCCAGTCAGGGCACATACAAGAAGCAACCAATGAATGTACAAATAAGTGGGACAAGAAATCAATATATCTCTCTCCTTCCCCCTATCTCTAAAAGCAATGAATCAATACAAAAAATTTTAAAGGTATTTTTCAAACCAAATTTAGTCCAGAACATACGTTAAAAATAACCGTTAAAAAATAAAGCTTCAAAAAGCAAATGTGGGGGACACTTTCCCCTTCCCCACATGCGAGTCTGGGCTGTGAGATTCTTTCCCTTCCCCACGTGGGAGTCTGTACTTGTTCTTCAATAAATTTCCACCTTTGCAATACCAAATAGATAGATAGATAGATAGATAGATAGATAGATAGATAGATAGATGATAGATAGATACATGATAGACAGATAAAAATAAAAAGCAAGTGTGCAGAAAGTTTAGAGAAAAATGGGAGTACCACATAGTCATAATGATGAACTTTTAGCTCAGAGGGACTTTGAAGCTCATTGAATGTGCCCACCCCCAGTCCTGTTATAGACAGGCTGTCTGCTGCTCAAGTATGATGACACACCCTGAGGTTGGGCAGAACCTGTGTGGTGTGAGCAGTTTCCTGGTCATAGATGGGAAAACAGAGGTAAAGGGACTTGCCCAGACTTCCTGAGAGGCGTGGTTTCTTATTGGCTTCTAGGGTCCTTTCCAAACCCCATCGTGTTGAAATAGGAATTGACCTGCTAAATCTAAATTCACAGCATATGACAGAACACATTGCTCGGTTAAAATCAGCAGAGATATAAGAACTAAACCTTTAGAAATGCATGCTTCAAAGGGGACTGGATTTGGGGGAAGCAATTTAAAAAATGCATCCAAAGCAAGGACATGGAACAGAGTAGAGGATACAGTGGATAGCTGTTTAGATAGCAATAATGCAAAACCTACAAAAATCAACAAACAAAAACCTAACAGCCCCTTCAGGGTGGAAGGTGGCCAGGGGTCACGTGGAAGAGGCCTCGACCTTTGGAAGCACAAAGCGCTAGTGGTTGGCCGGGTGCCGTGGTTCTCAGGGTGCTGTCTGTGTTTTCTCATCTCGTTTTACTAGTACTTGTATGGGAATCATGGCTCAGGTGGCCTCACAGCAGCAGGGATTCTGTGGAGCATCTATGAAATGTGGGTCAGAGAAGAAATTGAGGACCAGCTGACAGAGGCACTGGCGGAAAACGGGCAGAGTGGGTATCAGCAAACAGGGGCAAGATGTTTACTCTTGCATTTGGGGAAATGCATCTAACCAAGAGGTGATGTCACTCATATCCTCTGGACTTCCAAATAGATAGAAGCATATGTGAATAAAATTTTTCAGTTTTATTTTTTTTTCTACCCTGGTAAGTGTCTCAGACTGTGGTCATAGATCCAACCTTCTTACATTTGCCCTTAAAGAGCAGGAACTCTCACTTACTTCTCTGGCCTCCCTCACCACATCTAGCATTATGACCAGGGTAAGACAGAGCTTTATTAAATTAGTCCTAGATCATTAAAGAAAGGGAAAGGGAGAAAAGGATCCCTAATTTTGGAGTTGTGGTTCATTTTTGCAAATATAGCAGGTATGTGCCCTCCAGTTTGTCAAGCTCATTAATTGGTGTGAACCTATATTTTCATTCCCAGTCCACAAAGACTTGCTCTAAATCACAACTTTTTTCAGTAGAAAAAAAAACACACAATAAAAACAAAACAAAACAAAACAAAATTTTAAAAAGCCCCAGGCTGGCTGGCATGGGAAGCGCTGGCAGATAGAAGCAGTAATCTGTTGGTGATTTATAAGGTTTCTGTGCTGATTACTATTTGGTAGTGTCCACATCGCGATGAGGAGTTCACACATTCACAGCTGCCCTGGGAGCAGGACAGCATCTGCACAAAACCAGACAAAGATTATTCTGACAATTAAAAGAGCTGATTACTGCTAATGCTATTGCAAATGATCTTCTTCAAGAATTTCAATTAATGGAAACTAAACGCAAGCCCTCAGAAGCCACATGGTGCAGCTAAGGAAGGGCCCCACCCCCATAGTCACGGAGCCTACATTCCTGCCCTGGCACTGCCAACACCTGGCTGTGAGAGGCAATGCTCAGCTGACACATGCTCAGACCTAAGAAAGGGTCTTTGGACCCAGAGGGAAAGGACCTGCTGCTTTAGGAGCCCAAAGAAACTGAAAAAGAGTAAGTGCATCTTGCACGGAAGAACACCAAGAAGGACAGAAAGCTGTTGAGAACAGTGCCAAATGAAGTGATACAAACTCTCATTTTTAGTTCCTACAGCACTTTTTAAAAAATGTTATTAATATCTTTATTGAAGCCCTGGCCCATTTGGCTCAGTGGATAGAGCATCAGCCTGCAGACTGAAGAGTCCCGGGTTTGATTCTGGTCAAGGACATGTACCTCAGTTGCAGGCTCCCGGACCTGGTCAGGGGGCATGTGGGAGGCAACATCAGTGTTTCTCTCTGTCTCTCCCTCTCCCTTCCACTCTCTCTAAAAATCAATGGAAAAAATATACTCAGGTGAGGATTAATATCTATCTATCTATCTATATAAAAGCCTAAGCGACTGTTGCAACTGAACGGATGACCAAACAGGCTGCATGGGGCAACCAGGCCAGCAGGGGCGTTAGTGAGGGACAACTAAACAACCCAGCAGCAGGTTGTATGGTACAACCAAGCTGGCAGGTGGGGTAGTGAGGGGCAACCAAACGACTGAACAGCAGGCTGTGTGGGGTGACCAGGCCAGCAGGGGGGGGGGGGCAGTTGGGGGCAACCAGGCCAGCGGGGACTGGGGGGCAGATGGTGGCGATCAGGCCAGCAGGCAGAGGCGTTAGGGGTGATCAGGCTGACAGGGGGGCAGTTAGGGGCAATCAGGCAGGCAGGCAGGTGAGTGGTTAGGAGCCAGCAGTCCAGGATTGTGAGAGGGATGTCCCAGATTGGAGAGGGCGCAGGCTGGGCTAAGGGGACCCCCCCCCCCCCCACCGTGCACAAATTTTGTGCACCGGGCCTCTAGTATATATATAATAATAATAAAAGCATAATATGCTAATTAGACCGGACGTCCTTCCATATAACCTTCCAGACAAAGCTGGAGCTGCAAGGGAAGCCTGGGTCTTGGCTGCCTGCTGGTGGCCAGAGGGAAACCCAAGTCCTGGGTGCCAGAGGGAAGCCAGTGCCAGCAGCCGGGGGAAGGAAGGCCTCCTCTTGCACGAATTTCGTGCATCGGGCCTCTAGTATATATATATTTGTTGGAACATGAAATGAGTTGACCACAATCCTTCCAAACTTTCTTTACATCAACAGTTGCTTCATTGCAATGCCAAAGGACGAAGCACTTTTTATACATTATTTCTACTTTATAAACAAACTTTAACCAGGAAGTATAGTTGTGCTCCACTGAGGAAACTGAGACATGAAGAGGCTGAGGTACATGGGCCACACAGCTGGTAGATCTACTTTATACATTTATTTTGACACATTCAGGATAGTTTTGATCACAACATTATTATAACCTTCACAGCAGATATGCTATAAAATTTTGTGTAAACCAAGTGTTTAATAATAGGGGGCTTTAGAATGATTCTGGGACATAATTATTTACATAGAATCAGGATGAGCATGGCCATTGTGAGTGTACGTGTATGATTGTCTTCTATGTTTGCCATTAATAGTGTTAAATTCATTAGTCGACTCACAAAGTCTTGCCAACATGATATGGAATGTAGAATAATATGCTACAACTGTAATAATTATAACCGATACTTATTAAACCCATTCTTTTTTTAAGCACAGCATTTCCTTATCAATCTACTGAAAATTGCACCCCTAAATTCTCCCCTCTATCCCCATAATTTTTTTCAATAGCACTTAAGTCCTTTCTAAAATGTTGCCTTACTTGTTATTGTCTCCCTTCGGAGAATGTGATCTCTCTGGAGCTGGGGTGGCTGTTTTGTTTGCTGCTACATCTCCAGTGTCAGGTTCAGTAGGTGCTCCTATTAGTTGAATGGATGCATGAACAAATGAACACTATGTTTCAAGAAGTAACTTTTGCTTTACATTCATTACCTTGCTTGTCACCTAACACTAAGTCTGTCTTCAAAAAGCTTGAGTTTCTTGCCCAAAGTCTCACAGGTAGGAAGTACCAGGTCAGGGCTTGGGCTGGGGCCTTCTGACTCCAAAATCCTTAAACAACCACATTATGGAATAACTAGGGGCCCAGTGCACGAATTCATGCACCTTGAAAGGAACTATGGGCCGCGAGGCTGTGGTGGGCACAGGGGCGGGTCTCAGTCCAACCTCCATGTCCCCGCCCAGCCCCTATGTCTCGGCCCTGGTCCCCTATCTGCCTGCAGCCCCGCTCCTGCTGCCACCGCTCCCATGTGCTGACGGCGCCAGCCCTGCTCCCACACACTGACGGTGCGGAGTGATTGGGGCCAGCGCCAGCAGTGGGTGTGAGCAGGGCCAGCACCATCAGTGGGTGCCAGTGGTGGCTGCTGCCCCAATTGCCCCTCAGGATCAGGGGGAAATGGAGAAACCCTCAGGGGCGATCGGGGCTGGCAGCCACTCTTGTACCCGCTGACAGCGCCCAGCGATTGGGACTGGTGCCGGGCTCTGACAGTGGGTGCAAGTGGGGCCAGCGCCGGCATCGGGTGTGAGTGGGGCTGTCACCAGCAGTGGGTGCGAGAGGAGGCTTCCAGCCCCGATTGGCCCTCAGGAGCAGGGGGAGGTGGAGAAGCCCTGAGGGTTGATCAGGGCCAGCAGCTGCCACTCGCACCCGCTGACGGTGCTGAGAGATCGGGGCCAGCACCAGGCGTCAGCAGTGGGGCTGGTGCACCCCGCATTGGTCTGGCACCCCTGCTCTCCTGCTCCACCATCCCGCAGCAGCCGATACCCGCCATGTTCCGTGCACGCCCCCTGGTGGTCAGTGCACATCATAGCAACCAGTTGTTGTGTTGTTCAGTTGTTTGGTTGTTCCACCGTTCAATCTATTTTAGCCTTCTATTATATAGGATTGTGTGTGTGTGTGTGTGTGTGTGTGTGTGTGTGTTGTGTGTGTGTGTGTTTAATCCCTGCAGTTAGATTACACTAAATAGGATTTTTTGAAAATCCTCACTGAGGATGTTTATTGATTTTATAGAGAGAAGAAGGGGGGGGGGAGAGAGGGAGAGAGAGAGAGAGAGAGAGAGAGAAAGAGAGAGAGAGAGAGAGAGAGAGAGAGAGAGAGAGAGAGAGAGAGAGAGAGAGAAACATTGATTGGTTGTTTTCCATATGTTCCAAAATGGGGGATCGAACCCAAAATCTGGGTATGTACCCTGACAGGGAATCAAACCCATGACCCTTTGGTGCACGGGACAATGCTCTAACCAACTGAGCCACGGGGCCAGGGATAAACAGAATTTTTTTCACTAAAACACACAGTTGTATTCAACCAAAGATAATGGCAACATCTAATTAGAGAAAACCAGCTTTCTCTCGTTACTGATAAAAAGAGAATTGCTTGTGGGAGCGGAATACCATGTCAGTGACGTTCTCCTTCCTCACATTTTTTATGATGGGCATACACGTAACAATCTGATTTACCATTTCCCCCTAAATTGAACTAAATCTGTAGGTGTCATCTTTTTGTAGGGTGCTGCATAGCATGTCTAGCCACTTACAGCATCAATCCTAGTTCATCACACTCTTCAGGGTAAGAGAAGGTTTGATTTACATTTTCTATCCAGACCAACTATTTCCAGCTCTCTGCTCTGATCTCCTTTCAAAGTAGGGAAACACTAAAAATATGTCTCTCTGGATGCTGAGATAGTGGCAAGTGTTTCTGGGCAACACACTGGAGATCTAAGAATAGAGAAATGGAACCTCTGAAATGTAAACTACAGCATGTTTGAATTATGATGGTGTTGTCAATAGGAGCCTCATTTACGTTTTACTTTTCTTTTTCTAGTATCTCAAGCTAAATTTAAACATTTCATGTATGAATTCTGCCCTGAAATTAGAGGAAACATGGCATCATTCGGAGCCAGGAGAACCGGGTTCAAATCCCCATTCTGCCAGTTACTTGCTCTGTGACCTTGAACAAGTCAAAACACATTTCCTCAGCTGGGGAATGAAGCATTGCACAGGCCCTGGCTTCGTCGGTGGGTGGAGATCATAATTACACAGAACATATGAAGAACATTAAAGTGGCTTTACAAATGTTAACGTGTTACTCAGGTTTTCATGACACATTGGGTGGAATAAAAAGAGGAATTGAAATGATACCGTTTTAAAAATTTCATTGCCTTATACTGTAATACAGATACAATAAAGTTCATTATATTTAATATTTATGGCCATTTCAATAAAAAATCTTGTCATAACTAATCTACATTAAACAAATAAACCTATTATAATATTTTTATCTGTGGAAAAGACAGATTTGATTTGCATAAAGTAATATTTTTCTACAAATATATTTCTTGCTCCTTTCTTACTGTAGTTTTGTTGACTGGATAATGTATTTATGTGATTCAAATAGTAGAAGTTTAAAATTATATGCAACAATAAAGAAATAAAATTAAAAATATATGAAACTATATGCAACAAAAAATATCCTTTTCATCTTTATCCCCAATTGCCCAGTTCGCCCCTCTAATAGGTAACCTCTGTAGGAGTGTCTTCTATATAAATTTGGACTGTCTTGATAAATATGCAAGCTTTAGGTCTTTTCTGCAGCAACATGGATAGTTTTTTGGTTTAGGGAAGAGAGAGAGAAGCTAGGAACTAACTTTTCTAGGCAATGACCTCATGTGCCCAGGGTCATACACTATGTGGGTGACAGAGTCAGTTTAGGATTTAATCTGTTTTATTACAAAGCTGGCATTTGGTCCAGTGTGTCAGACGGGAGAGGGCTCGAGTTAGAGGTCACAGAAAGTCGAAGTGAGGGTAGGATGGAAATGGTAAGGGAGCAGGAGGAAGGCAGGAACCTCTTCGTCTTTGTGCGGGTCCCCGTTCAGGAGTGCCAGGAGGTGAACCACAGTGTTGCCTGCTCACCTGCAAACAGGCTTCCAGCCTCACCCCCTGGTGAGGAACTGTGTCCCTTGGAATGCCTGCTTTCCTAGCCGGTCACTGTGGTTCACGTTGAAGGTCCGAGGTGAGAGTGAGCCCACTGGGCCACGTGCATTCATCTGAGGGGCAGGAGCAAGTGCTACCTCCCGGAGAAAGTCCTCTCCAGGTGAGAAACAGCAGCCCACCTGGCCTTTCACTTCGCCTGGTCTGAGGCTGAAGGAAGGTCAGAAAGTGACCCTGAAGGTAAGGCTTTCTATGCTAAGGTTGCCCTTTTGAAGAGCTGACCAGAGGGCAATCATATCCAGAGGAGGGCAGAAAGGGTGTGCAGAGATCCATTTTTATCTCTGTGCAATGGGTATTTAAAACACTGGACCTAATGAGTAACCTCTGAAGCCACCCTTCAGCTAATTAGCTTGTATTTGGGGACTTGAAGATTCTGGGATAACATCGTTTTTCAAAAAATTATTGGAACTTGGAGAGATTTTATCATAAATGGTTGGCCTGATAATTTTTTTCTTGAACACTGTATTCTTAAAACATATACACACAGCTGAGTCGGCATGGCTCAGTGGTTGAGCATCAACCTATGAACCAGAAGGTCAGGGTCCAATTCCTGGTCAGGGCATATGCCCAGTGTAGGGTGTGCAGGAGGCAGCCAATGTTTCTACCATTGATATTTCTATCTCTCCCTCCCTCTCCTTTCCTCTCTGAAATCAATAAAAATATATTTTTTAAAGAAAACACACACACACACACACACACACACACACACACACATCTTTCCTGAACAAAACTAGAGGGTTTGTTGGTATGTTACATGTGTGATTCTTACCATCTGCCCTCAACCATTCCAAAATAACTCAGGAAATCTAGTTTGAATTTCAAAGATGTTTCTAAACTTGTGTTTTTGCTGCATTATATTATCCTAAAAATTCTTTCAACCTTCCTTGGTTTTTCTCTGTGTAATTGTTTTCATGTGTTGTTGTCTTCAATCTGAAAAGCAACCCTCGGAAAGCTACATGTGCTTGCTTGTCCCAGAAGAGCCACTCAGCAGAGACACCTTGGAGTCATGGAGCCATAGAACTTGGTGTTTTCTCTTTTTTCTTTCTTTTGTTGATTTTTTTTTTTGCTGAACTTCATAGTGTGTCCTCAAAAAATTTGGATAAAGAAACAGATGGCAGGGACATTTAACTTGTTTGTATCTGTCCAAACTATTTTAGAATTTAAACAATTTGTTCTATGAGTCAGGCATATACAAAAGAAGACCAAGAAGCCAAAGAGAGTGCTCTATAGTGAACGCCTAAAAGCTTATGATGCCTCAACAAAACATCAAGCTCAAACAGAATCTCAAATGTGACTCTTCCTTGTCACTGGATTGTTGATCAAACATCCAACTCATGTGTAAAGTGATGAAATCCAATGATAGTCATTGCAGCGTTATTTTTATAGCAAAAGATTAGAAAAACTCAAGTAACCAACTTTATGTGACTGTTCAACAAATTATGGTGTGTCAGTAGAATGGACTAGTTTAGATGGTTGAAAAGAAGAAACAACACTGTCCAAAGTATATTATTGGGAGAAAAATCCAGGGTGCAGGAAAATGTTGTATGTATATATACACACAGACATGGAGTATTATATAAAAGAATTTAAAACTATGTGTGTTATATATACTACATAACCACTATGTTCATGCAGGCAACAACTACACCTGGAAGGATGTACAGAAAGCAGGGGCTGATTCTGGGGAAGGGAACTGTGTATCTGAAGGTTGAGAGTAGAAGGGAGATGTTGATATCCCTTGTGTGTGCAGCCTTTTATAAGTTGTTGATTTAAATGTGGAGAGATTATCTATTCAAAAAATAATTGTTTATAAGGTGGGAAATTATAAAGCTTATGCAAGGGTACAAAAGGTGGAAGGTACAGGACACAATGGGGACATAGGAATCTAAGCCAATACGTAGATGGGTAAGGAGGAAGAGAGGGGTTAAAACTGGGGGAACAACCGTGCCAATTTTGTGAGCCACTGAAGGTGTCTGAATAGGGAAGAGGCCTGTTGAGAGTTCTAGGAATATTGTTCTGCCCACAGATTGGAGGGTGAATTGGTGCGGGAACACGAGATGGTCAAAGGGGAGAGAGTGAGGGCCTGCATGGAGGGTGTTGCCCTGAGATGGAACCGCTGGTTGACAGTATTCAGGGTCCTGGGGAGAGAAAGAATTTCGAGCTTGGGTTATCGGGACTATTCTGATACCGTTAATAAAAGGGTGCCATATTCTTTATCAACTCCAAAGTTTTACACACCCCTTTCTTTATAAGTTTATTCTTCCTTATATTGCCATCCCACTTTCTCTGGCTCCTCATCCTTCACTCTCACCGGAGACCTTCTCCAATTCCTCCAGGAAGCCTTCTCCAGTTTCCTGTGCAGAGTTTTGGTGTCTTCCCTGTGTGCTTTCACTGCATTCCAGACTTCTCATAACATGCACTACATGTGACATGATAGGATGAACTCCTATTCCAGAACTTAGCCCGGATTCCCCCCAAGCAGAGCCTGAAAGGAAGGTGTATGTGTGCAGAGTTTCCGGGGGAATATGATTGCAGGAGTAGTGTTATCGGTAAAAGTGGAGTTCTTGGGGTGCAGCGAGGAAATGAATTTCCCGAGGCCCCAGGGGAGGATGGGGTTTCGTGGAAAGCTTTATTGATGATGTAAAATTAAGGAGGTTCCCCTTCAAGCCCCCATCTCTGTGTGTCCCACCATGGAAAAGTGCAGCTGTGTCTTCAGCAGGGTCAGAATAAAGGCCACTGCCCATGTTGCTGCTCCAATTAAAGTCCAGTCCAGCCCAGCACCCTGCACGATGGCCATGGGCTGCTAAGGCCACATGGCTATGCAGAGAACTCATGAATGCAAGAGAGCAAGAGCGAGCAAGAGAGAGGGAACTCTACAGGGATTCCAAGCAGGAGCTCCTTCACACTGACCAATGACCTTTTCAAGATTTCACACGTTTCTGATGGGGCCCACCTCCTCGCCAATCCATTGCTCCCCAGGCTAGACTGGCAGACAAGCACCTCCCCTGCACCACCCTGACTTCTGCTGTGCTTGTGCCCATCTCCCACTTCTCCCCCAGCAACCCAGTACCCGGTGGGGTAAGGCAGGGGTGTTAAGCCCCGCGGAGGGACAATGCTGCCATTCCCTGGGGTGTGAAGCTGTGGCTTCCTGGTGAAACAAACAGGCTTCCGCTTCCCAGCTGAATATGATCAACCATGTCTGACCCTCCCTTTGCCCTCTTCCTTTATATATATGTCAATAACTAGCTAGTTACAACGATAACATTAGGAATGGGATGGAAAGGAGGCCAGTACAGATGCTTCATCGGTTGGCCACCATTGTGCATAACTTGACACTCAATCCTATCAGACCTTCGAGAAGACTTATAAAATATGGCTCACAGTTGTCTGTACAGGAAAAGACAATAGCAAGCATTTATCCATCAGCTCCCACCCTCCAGGTCAACAATGGTTCCACTGATCATCCTCTCTTGCACACAGCCAGTCTGCCTTCCCACAGTGCTGGCGGTCTCCCCAGCAGTCCCATGTGGTGGCACCCCGTGTCTCTGCACTCTGCTGGAGTTGATCCAAGTCGCGTGGAAGTGAATGCTGTAAGAGCGCCTGGGATCAGAGGCGAGGCCCAGAAGGTTGGGAAGGAGTTTCTAAAGCCTGACTGTGGGAGAAAGTGACAGAACAGAGAAAAGGAGGATCCCGATGTGGAAAGAGAATGAAAGCGCAGCCTAAGTGGCTTGGCGTGGAGGAGCCAAGACGGGGTGGGCGGGTGGTCAGGATCCCTCCACACCTCTGTCACCCTGAGGGCCTGACTCACACCTGCCATCTGCCATCTGGGACCATCTGTCTCCACCTTCAAATTCAGCAATTTCCTACGTTATAGCATTTTGGTTATTTTTGAGTCATGTCTATGTCCTAGGAAGAGAATGCAGGCATGGAGATGTAAGGATACAAATAGAGATCATGTTAGAAGCCCAAGGAAAGGATGAAATTATCAAGAATAGTGTAAAATGAGAAGGGAATTTAGCATAAAACCTTTGGTTGGCGACAAGCAGGAAGCCACTGGATATGCAGATTAAATTATCCCAGCTGTTAAGAGAAGACTCCGCACAGAGGCAGAGCGGTGGTTGGAAAGGCGGAGTGAGTGCTGGGAAGGGAACACAAGCTGTTCTCGCAGGAAGCTTGGTGGTGACAGGAGGAATAGGGCAGGTGCCTGAGGGGGCAGTGTGGTTACAGGAATGCTATTTTTGTGTCCAAAGAGAGAATAATTTCTATCATGTTTAAAAACCCAAGAAAAGGAGTTAGCAGAGAGGGAAAAGGAGAAGATGCCAGAAGAAAGAGGAAAAAAATAAAGTCAGATCGTGAAGGGAGGAATACAAAGGGAACGAACGGGTTTACTATCTGAAAGGGTGATGAGAAGACCTAATTACACTTTGTCTTCTAAACAGAAATGAAAGAAGGGGAAATGGGTGAGGACCCTAACATTTCCAGGTGTAAAGAGGAATTGAGGGATGGCTTCAAATTTATCAGGGAAGTCAGGGCCAACCCTTCCCTTGGGTAGTGTGTGTGTGTGTGTATGTGTGTGTGTGTGTGTGTGTGTGTGTGTGTGTGTGTGTGTGTGTTGGGGGAAAGGGACAAGGCAAGAGGACAGGTAGCTGTGGACAAAGATGTTTGGGTTTGGAGATCTTGGCTATAAAATCATAGAAGGTGGCGATGTGCATGATGGCTGAGACAGGAAACCTTATATTTGGAATTGGCCAAGTCAAAGAATGTGGGCATATTAAGTATTTTTAAATGAAGGAAGATAAGATCTTTGACTGATAAAAGGACAGGGAGTAGAGTGTTAGACAGGACTACAGGGAAGCCTGGGGGCAAAACCAGCTATAAAAGCAAGTGGCCCAGACTTCAGGCAAGAAAAGGAGGCTTCCAGGGGACAATGGAGAACAACAGTGCAGCTACACGTTTCAGGGGTTCTAGCCATTCTTTCTATCTCCTTGGGACCGGTCTGCTGTAAATGTCCTGCTTCTCTCTATATATGGCAAATTTGTATGTTATTTCTTTCTCTTCTTTGGAAGATAATATTTTAGAGCAGTTTTAGGTTCACAGTAAAATTGAGAGGAAGGTACAGAGATTTCCCATTTACCCTTCCCCCCGCCACTGGCACAGCCTCCCCCCATTAGAGTGGTACATTTGTTACAACTGAGGAACCTACACTGGATGTCATAATGAACCAAAGTCCATAGTTTACATGAGGGCTCACTCTTGGTGTTGTACGTTCTGTGGGTTTGGACAAATGTATAATGGCATGTATCCACCCTTTTGGTATCTTACAGAGTAGTTTCACTGCCCTCAATATCCTCTGTGTGGCATACGTTTTTATTCCAGGAATTTAAGTTCCCTCATCTCTCACCCCTCCCTGTGCTCACCCTCAGCCAGACACACTGGCCTCCTTGGTGTTTCTCTAGCAGCCCAGGTGCGGTTCCACCTCAGGGCCTTTGTAGTCACTGTGCTCCACCTGGGATCCTCCCCCCTCCCCCCCATGTCTGTGTGGCTTGCGTCTCACTCGGTTCTCCTTCACCGAGCCCTTTTCTGAGCACTGTTCTAATAACAACATCCTTCCCCCCACTCCCATAGGCTCTATAATGCCCATCCCAGCTTTATTTTGTTCCTCAAAACTTCCCATCTTCAATTATTTTCCTATTAGAATATAAGCTTCACAAGGGCAGGAGCTTGGCTTATTTTGTTTCTGGTTTTTCCAGCTCCCCACACAGGCCCCAGAGCACAGTAAACAGCCAATCATTACCCGTACAAGAAGCACTGCAGAGTACCAGAAGTCCAGATGTTCCAAAACGTCAAAATGGATCATAATTTAAATTTCCCACTCAGGTATGTGCTATAGATACCATCTACCAAAAAGGGGATATCACCCTGATTGGGTCTGACTTGTTAGTCAAGTGGAAGGCCTTTCGAGTGACTAGGCTCTTCCTGAAGCTCAGAGTCTCCAAGCGTCAGCTCAAGCTCAAGTTAATGGATTTCCAGTTGGCTAGCTCCCGTCTCTTCCTGGCTATATGTCCTGTGGATGTGGGGCTTGCTCAGACAGTAAGCCAATCCTCTTTGTATATACACAATCCTACTGATTCTGCCTCTGGCTAAACCCTGACCCACATAGACAATCTCCATAATTTATGTCTTAGCCAGAATATTCTTTACCCCTTCTTCATTGAAGGTTCTGTTCACTCAAGTGCTTATTTGCTTTCTTCTTTGCAATTTCTGGAGCAAATTAACCCCTGGCTGTCGTATGGCACTCAGTATTCTAGTCATATATAAATATCCTAGCTCTGTTAAGTCCAAAAATCATGAGGATTTAGCCCACGTTGTCCAGCTGTTCCCATTTAGGCAACCTCATAATTAATATTTTCTAGCAAATGAGATTTCTGGTTATTCTTGAAATACTTCCCTTCTAGGCTGTGGTCTCACTTGTATGGTCTCCTCCACTGTCCACTGCCCATTGGGTTTCTCTAACATGTGCATTTGCCCGTGTGATTCCCTGGCTTGAAAGAGCATCAGTTATTCTCCAGTTCTCACTGAGGAAAATCTAAGTCAATGGTGCATTCACTCCCTCTGTTTTAACCTCCCTACTTTCCCAGTTTCATCTACTTTTTGCCCCTTGTGCCCTCACACTAAAGGCCTTGCAATTCTCCAACTGTGTCTTCCCAGGGCCCAGGACCTGGTTCTCTGAAAGAAACCAGCTGCTGCTAACAGGCGTGTTTGTGAGCCAAACTGCCGTCAGTAAGGTAAACACCAAAATAAACACCCTCCTGGAAAGTCTTTTATATAACCTACGTGAAATTTCAACATGGTCTTTAGACATCGACAAAATGTTTTATGCACAACTTTCTGCTAACGTTTACTTCTCAAAAAGTCATCACACGTCACATTCCACATCCAGAGATGATTCTTTTCACCGCAGCAATCCCTTTCTCTCACTTCCTCCACAGGCGTCCATGGCGGGACTTTCCTCCCATTTTCCTGATTTGTGATCGTAGGTTTCCCTGGAACCTGAATATTTCTTTGCCTCATCGCTAACCCTGGAGGTGCTCTCTCTCTCACAGTGATTCTTTCCCGGCATAGAACACCTTCAACCCTCCCTCCCCTTGCTACTGACCTGACTCCAGCATGGCCCCTGGGCTCCCACTGTAGGTGCCTCGGCCTTTTCTAGACGCCTTCCCTCCAGATTCACTTTTAGAGACCAAGAATGCTCTTTGTCATGTCTTTGTCAATGACATCATCCCTCCCTCAGTAACTTACCCACAGGTACCACTCAATCATTCCCCAGATCCAAGTTGCCCATTTCCCACTGCTTTAAATTACAGCTCCTCATCACGAGTTTGAGGCTAGCCACTTCCACGGCACCCCTTCGCCTAACGACATGCATGAGATGTCTGATCCAGACGTGGAATTCCACTTACCCCTCTCTGTCACTTGACACCGATTCTTGCAATGCCAAGCCCTCTACAACCCTCCACACCTGCCTCCACCCCCCCCCACCACCCCCACCGGCCTCTCCACCTGAATGTCCTTTTTCTTCATCAAACACTCCTCATGACTCATCTTTCTCATAAAGCTCTCCCAGACTACAACCATGTTAGCAATCTCCTCGGCCCTTGTGTAAATACAAACCATTGGCAGATATCAGACATTGGCCCTGCTCAATTTCAGAAAACCATGTTAGCCATGCGAGTTCAGCAGGGAAGTGAGCCAGAATTTCAGTTCCCAAACGCCTTTCACAGAATCAAACAAGCAGGCCAGAATGGCATTCCAGACCTTATTTTAAAGACTCAGGTCCCGTTATAATAAGGCACTCCACTAGATACAGATCGAATTGAGTATTTCTTTAAAATAATAAAAATGTTTGTCTTCATGCACTTTACATAAGATAAGGAATCTATACACTTTCCTTATATCAGTGTTCAACTCCTTTCTGCTTTCGTCCTGAGGCAAGGCTTGCTCCAGAAGAGTTGACTTTCATTAGGAGTCAGGAGGTGTGTACCTGGAGAAGGAAGAAGAGGCGGAGATGGTGGGCTTCAGAGTTCTCAAAAACGAGACCAGTTAGCTAACAGAGAACGCCACCAAACGCTTCTCCCAGCTCCTAGGTCTCCGGGCTTAAGCTCTGTGCACACTGTTCTCTCCCAAATACAGGACATCAGGGACACTACAAGGGTTAGGGGTGGAGCTGACCAGAATCTTTGCTCCAAGGAAGATTTTAATTTTCTTGCATTTCAGCCTTTTGTTGTTGTTCAAAGGTAACTGGAAATTATGGAGTCATGGTCACATCTCTGCACAGCTGTTCTTTATTTTTTTTTTTTATTACCACCATAGATTCAATCACAAAGAAGAAGGAAGTTTATTATTTCAAATAGCTTCTTTAAATCTGAAAAACCAGGAAACAAGCCTGCAGTCATAAAAACATAAATTCAATCATAACACCTCAGTCAGGAAAAGCATCAGGCCTTGGGAACCAAGCAAGCTCAGCCCAGTCCCTGCTCAAACAGACCCCCCACGGAAGGACTGATAGTATCTACAATAAAAGCCAAACAGCTGAGTCACTCACCTCGCTCCTGAGGAGCAGAAGTGAAGAGGAATCATTGGTGGACTGTGGAGAATTTCAGCCGAGAGGGAAAACCCCTTCTCAAGAAGGAATCCCAGCAAGATGAGCTTGGTTTTCGGGCAAATTTTCTGCATGAAATAAAGGAGCAGAAAACCTTTTTTGGTTTCTAATAAAATCAATTGATTTTAATAATAAAACTCTGTGGTTAGCCCTAGCCAGTTTGGTTCAGTGGATTGAGGGTCGGCCTGCAGACCAAAGGGTCCCGGGTTTGATTCTGGTCAAGGGCACGTACCTTGGTTGCAGGCACCTCCCCAGCCCGGGCCCTGGTCAGGACACGTGCAGGAGGCAACCAATTGATGTGTTTCTCTCACATCGATGTTTTTCTCTGTCTTTCCCTTTCTCTTCCACTCTCTCTAAAAGAGCAATGGAAAAATATCCTTGGGTGAGGATTAACCAAAAAAAAAAGGAAAAAGAAAAAAATTCTGTGCTTAGATTTTTCTATAATAATATGAGATTCTCAGGGTAACTGACTTCACCTGCCTTGGTGTTAATGCTCATCAGGAATAAATACTCATCAATGCCCAGGTCACAGCATCAGGAACAAAATAACATGGAGGTGAACGTAATGGTGAGAGCCACCTATGGTCTTCTATCTCCAACAGTCCTCGCTGCACCCCAACCCCACTGTGACCTTCTTGGCCTCCTGTGCCCTGGCCAGGTCCCAGCATGGTCTGCTCACTCTCCTGGAGGCCTCTAATACCAGTCGCTGGTGCGCCAAAGTTGATTTTGGACCCCTGCTCTGCTGCCTGGTGGCCGTCATTCCTATGCTCACAACATTGCCCTTACCTGCCTTGGGATTTTTCATCACACTGATCTCCCTTCCCAGGGAACTTCTCTTTTGGTACTCAATATTGTTAGGTCTGCTCAAATAATTGAATCTGTACCCCCTCCCCTGGGGGCTGACCTTTAGACCACTTCACAACCACTTCACAACATTCCCTTTCGCTAAGACCACATTCCACTCCCTAAGACCACATTCCACTTGCTAAGACCATTATCTTTCCCCTTCAGACTTTCCCAAGATCCGGACCCACCCAGAGAATTCCCCATGGAAAAAAAGCCTGTCTAGAGTCCTTTAAAATCTCTGACTCCCCATCCCTGGGGGCTGGCGCCATTTTGGGGCTCAGTCCATCTGGTTTCCCAGATGACCTAATAAGTTTATAATTCTTTACCTCTTTTGGCCTCGTACGTACCTCCTTCGGCCACCTTAGCAATTACAAACTCATAGATTTAAATATAGTTGATGCGCTTCAATTTACTGCAGTTATTATTTTCATTGATAGTCAAATGGAAGCCCTTGCAAGTGTGTTCCTGACTACGTTTGGCATAATTGTAGTTGTCAATAGTGTTCTTATTTTCAGGTATGACTAGATGTTTAAGGTTCATCTTGAGCATTTCTTTTTTATTTGTTTGTTGGTTGTTGTTTTTTGTTAATCCTCACCCAAGGATATTTTTTCCATTGATTTTTAAAGAGAGACACATTGATTGGTTGCCTCCCACAGGCACCCCAACGGGGACCGGGTATCAAACCTGTAATCCAGGTATGTGCCCTTGACCAGGGATCAAACCCAAGACCCTTTGGTGTGCAGGCTGATGCTCTAACCACTTAGCACACTGGTCAGGGCAATCTTGAGCATTTCTTTCTTTTTTTTTTTTTTTTAGAGAAAAATTTTTTTTAAAATATATTTTATTGATTTTTTACAGAGAGGAAGGGAGAAGGATAAAGAGCTAGAAACATCGATGAGAGAGAATCATCGACCAGCTGCCTCCTGCATACCCCCTACCAGGGATGTGCCCGCAGCCAATGTACATGCCCTTGACCGGAATCGAACCTGGGACCTTTCAGTCCGCAGGCCGACGCTCTATCCATTGAGCCAGACCGGTTTCGGCTTGAGCATTTCTTGATGCAAACCTGGATCCAGGTATTTCCCTAAAAAGCCCTAGTTCTTAGGAGATCATAATTTGTGTGTTAGGATTCCTAATGGGATCCTTGTTTCTAGGCCTCTTCAGGGACCAAAACTAGGAGTTTAGAGATAGATGGATGATTGATGATAGATAGATAGATAGATAGATAGGTAGATAGATAGATAGATAGATAGATAGATAGATTAATTCATTAACAATATATCCTGGAGATCTCATGGAAGTATACAGAGATATTACTCTTCTTTTTACAGTTGTATAATATTCCACTGTGTAGATGTAACCATAGTTGACGGCCTCCTTTTTTTCACTGACATTTGAATTGTTTTTAATAAACAAATAGTGCTCCAATTAATAGTCTTGTGCATATGGATTTCCATATTTTCCAGTGCTTCTTTGGGACAGATTATGTGGACAAAACAAAAGGGTTCTATGGAAAGTGATCTGATCATAAATTCCAGCTGGGCAGGTCATGGTGGGGAGTCACACCCCAGGCATATAACTTCTTTACTGAAAGGCTTATTTCTGCGTTAAGCAAGCCCTTTCCATTGTTTCTGTTTATCTAGGTTAACACAGCTCTAAGTAGCCACCCTCAAGAGAGCACAAAATCTTGTTAACTCTCCTGCCATCCAATCCCACCCTACTCTCCACGTAACCGTCCTTAAGTTCTCTCTGTAATTTCAAAAGCATAAAGGAAGCTGCAAAATAGTTCATCTCAGGAGCCTCTGGGATCTTGCTCCCCGGCATATGTTGCCAGTTTGACTCAAATAACTCATAAAATTTCTCTGCAGGTTTGGACGTTTCTCAGGAAATGGAGAGATGAGCCTTTGTCTCCTGATAGAAGTCAACAAATGCCTCTCCCAGGACTCACTGAGCCCTCATGCCGGTGGAGTTTCTGGAAGTTCATGCAAACACGTCCTGCTGGAACCAAGTTCCTGTTAGCAGCACTCAGGACATCATCTGTAGCCAGATGGAAACACATCTAATGCATGTGTGATGGAAATCATAGAGTCAAAATTGATCCTAACATTCCCCTCAGAGGGCACTCAATTGGAGACCACCACACACTAAGTCCAATGAAGCGATGTTTCCTCCAACATGAGAAACATCACTGTTAGCTGAGCACAGATGGGGAGTCAGTCCCCGGTTGGAGGCTCGGTCCAGACCATTTGCCACTGAGAGGACCAGAAGACACAGTGTTAGCCCTTTGGGGACTTAAATGCACACATTATGAAATGCCAGGGAAGTCAAGGGTAGGCACTGTTGCTGCTGCAATTGTTATACTTAAATAATTACAATTAATTCTTCCCTACACAGCTTCCTGTGAGCCAACCACTGGGCAATGGTTACAATCTTCCTAGACTACTTTCTGCTTCAAGCACACAAATAAAAATAGGAGAATTACGGGAGAGTAAGAGAACTATTTTATCATTTTTTGGAGAGAGGAATGCAGTCACATTTGACACATTAAAGCTGCATCTTTCTTAGTATGTGTGTCTACATTATATATACACGTATATTTATTTCCATTTTATAAATGAGAGATCTTACATTGTCTTAAATGCCAGTTGTAAGTTCTACCACTTTGAAAAAGCCCTGCCTTGACCAACAGCTATGCAACAAAGGCTTCTACCACAAATAGGTCACTGAGTTCCGCATGAATCATTTCAGAACACTCCATTTAAAAGACGCATTTCTACCAGTGTAAGAATCCAGCTGTGTCTAGTGACTCCCTAGTGATATCTAGGGCTAATCCTTGCCAGGTGATTGTTTCCAGAAAAGAAATTCAAGTTAGAGTATCCAGTGGGGGGAAAAGTGTAAAGGAAAATGTTAAGGAAGACTGGCCCAGGCCGGACCCTCACTGTGGAATGTGCAGGGAGCCTGCGGAGAAGGCATTGTGTTGCGTCTTATTTAGACCCGGAAGCAGCCCGTAAATTCCCTGGAATGCAAAATTGCCTGTTGAACTTGGCCACCTGCCCCTTCCCATCCCTCCCCCGTCCCAGGCCCATTGTGGTGCGGTAAAGGTGTTCCCACTGTCCCTTCCAGGGCCACAAAGTGACATTGAACTGAATGCGGCTGGTGTGACTTGTCACGGCCACAGAGCAGAGTTTCAGAGTAATTATCAGGGAGAGCAGCTGAGTCCACTTAAAAAGTCCTTAGGTGTTTTTGTTTTTCTTTTTATGGCATTTGTTGGGATTACACTGGTTAACAACACTACTAGTATACAGGTTTCATTCAGATGCACAATTCTACAACACATCATCTCTACACTGTACTGGTGTTCACCACCCCAAGTCAGGTCTCCGTCCATCACCATTTATCCCCCCTATACCCTCCTCCATGTTGGCCCACCCTCCTCCACCCACCTTGAAACCACCACACTGTTGTCTGTGTTCATGTTTATTGTTTGTTATTTTTTAAATCAGTACATTTGACCTCCTCCCCACCCCCACCTTTTGGTTAATGAGTTCTGCTTACAATGGGGTTCTGGGAAACATGAACAGAATGAATTAAGTAAAAAAAAAAAAAAAAAGTGACTTTTTTTGTGTGAAACAATGAGAAATACCACCCAGGAGTGAAGTAGTCCCCATTTCTTGGAAGACTGTGAGTTGTACACCATTTTGGATTCTGGATCCATGCTATTTTTTCTTTTTTTAAAATATATTTTTATTGATTCAGCGAGGAAGGAAGAGGGACAGAGAGATAGAAACATTATTGATGATAAAGAATCACTGACCAGCTGCTTCCTGCACACTCAAACGGGGGATGGAGCCCGAAACCAGGGCCTGTGCCCATGACTGGGAATCGAACCTTGACCTCCTGGTTCATAGGTCAATGCTCAACCACTGAGCTACACCCCAGGCATGTTATTTTTTCTTCTCTCTTTCTAATACGTCAACTCAGTCTTTGGCACTGAATAACGTGTGATAAGGCTTCACACCCTAAAGCTCCTGACATTGTCTCTAAAAAAGCCAGATGTTGAGCAAAATAGTTCATGAGAAAGTTCTGTTATCCATTATTCAGCCAAAATAGCATCATGCAGAAAGACGACTATTAAAATGTATAAAGTAGAGACAATGGAATATTACTCAGCAATAAAAAAGAATGAAATCTTGCCATTTGTGACAACAGGGATGGTAGAGCAGCGATTTTCAACCTTTTTCACCTCACGACACACATAAACAAATTATTAAAATTCTGCGGCACACCAAAAATATATATTTTTTGCTGACCTGACCAAAAAAAGGTTTAATTTTCATTCATTCACACTGGATGGCTCTTGTGGTGCTGGCTGCTGTCGTTATTTTATCGGACACTCTAAGGGGAAGAGGCCAGTGCCCTTGATGAATCGTCAGGTGTGGCATGCTTTAAAAATCCTTGTGGCACCCAGGCTGAAAATCACTGGCCTGGAGGGTTATTAATGCTACGTGAAATAGGTCTGACAGAGAAAGACAAATACCACATCATTTCATTTATATGTGGGATTTAAAAAATTAAAACAAATGAGCAAACAAAACAAAACAAAACCAGACTCACAGAAACAAAAACCAAAGTGCGTTTGCCAGGGGAGCGGGGTGTGGAGGGCTGGGGGGAGGGGGGGAGAGGGATGGTCGGTCACGGTGCGGTCAGGGCAGTGGCAGGTGGCTGCTGCCCTCCGTGTCGCGGGCAGTGGGGTACCCAGATGTCGGCTGAGCCGCCCCGTCGCACATCTGAAATCAACACTAACTCTACTGTATGCTAACCACACTTAAACACAATTTTAAAACAGGAAGGTTCATCCAGGAGAAGTGGACTGAAGAAGTTACTCCAAAAAGCCAGAACAAGCTGTTCAGACGCTGGCATTTTCATAAAAAGGAAACTTACTGAACACATTTGAGAGCTTGCACGGATATACTGAGCATCTAGATCACCAAGGTCCTCTCCGGGACTCACTCCCCGCCCTGTCCCCCCCCAAACCCCCGCTCCCCTCGGCAGCTCCGCAGGGAGATGCGTGGGGCGGGTGTGGCCGTGGGGGGAGATGGAGTTTTCACCCCCTGGCAGCCAGCCGGCCTGCAGCCCAGGCGGGGCCCGGGGCCAGGCTCTGCAGGACGGCCCGGCCCTGGAAGGCGCGTTCACACTGCCCCTCCCTCCTCCCCCGCCTTCCCCTCCCCCTCCTCCACCTCCCCCATTCCTCCCCTCTCCATCCCGCCCCCCTCCTCTCCCAAACAGATGGCCTCGCTCGGATCCTGTTTGCGCTGCGCTTCCTGCGCTGCCCGGTGGGCCGTGGGCTCGGCCGCCGCTCCCGGTGGAGCCCCCTCGCGGCCGCTGCCTCCTCCTCGTCCTTCTCTCCCGCCGGTGCGTCCCCAGCGCGCGTCCTCCGGGCCTGGCCGCGGGCTGAATGGCCGGACGCGGGCCAAGGCGCTCTCGCTCGCAGTTCCTAGAGAGCCGGGGAGCCAGGAGCCTGGGAAGGGGTCTGGCCGGGCCCCTGCCCTCCTCCCCGACGGCGATCGGGGCCGCCGGCCGCCTCCCACGGACACGCGCAAACCCTGCCGCCCCGGCTCTCCGGGCGCCTCGGTCCCCCCGCGCCCCCCAGGCCAGGGCCCCCGCACCAGCTCGGTTTCAGGAAGAGGGAGCCAGCGGTTGTGGGAGCAGAGAACCGGGGTCCCCCGCCCAGGCTCTCCCTTCCGCGCCCTGGCTCCCCTCCTGCCAGGCCTGTGTCCCGGCGCCGAGGCCCCACTGGGCCTGGAGGCACTGCGGCCGCTCTCCTTTTCCCTGTGGCTTCTCCTTCCTTCTCAAGGGCGCTGCTGCTGCTGCTGCTGCGGGGCTCCTAGGAGGGGGCTCCGTGGACGTTGTCTCCCCGAGAAGGTGCCACTCGCTGCGGAGACCCGGCGGCAGAAGCACGAAAGGAAGGAGTGCGGGTCCCCGCGCCGGGTCCCTCCCATCTCGCTTTAGCCAAACGTGCCAACACCATTTCCACCCGGCTTTTCACACGTCGGTGCGCATCGCAAGCCTTTGGCCTTTAAGTGAGCTTCACAGGAAGATAAAAAGCTGTACAGGCCGAGCCAAAGGAGAGAACAGGGCACTGAGCACTGAGCCCGGCGTGGGAGTGAGCAAGAGCACGCAGAAAGTCTACAGTTACTGGGTGGCTGTTCTGTCTCCTACCTGCTATGACTTTATGCTTGACCACCCCAAGTCTTTTTTTTTTTTTAATATTTTTTATTGATTTCTTGGAGAGAGGAAGGGAGAGGGATAGAGAGCCAGAAACATCGATGAGAGAGAAACACCGATCAGCTGCCTCCTGCACACCCCCTACTGGGGATGTGCCTGGCAACCAAGGTACATGCCCTTGACTGGAATCGAACCTGGGACTCCTCAGTCCGCAGGCCGAAGCTCTATCCACTGAGCCAAACCAGTTTCAGCAACCACTCCAAGTCTTAATCCAGCCTTCAGTCTTATTTTTTTTTTTTAAATATATTTTATTGATTTTTTACAGAGAGGAAGGGAGAGGAAGGAAGAGGGATAAAGAATTAGAAACATCAATCAGCTGCCTCTTGCACACTCCCCACTGGGGATGTGCCCGCAACCAAGGTACATGCCCTTGACCGGAATCGAACCTGGGACTCCTTCAGTCCGCAGGCTGATGCTCTATCCACTGAGCCAAACCAGTTTCAGCAACTACTCCAAGTCTTAATCCAGCCTTCAGTCTTATTTTAAAAGGGGCATCGGGGCTACAAAACCTGCCCTGAGAGTGCCCCCAACCAACTCCGTGGCCCTCGGTGAACCTCTGAGAATTCAGACATCTCTCCAGAGCGAGGAGGCCAGGAATTCCCAGCCCCGCCCATATGACATCCAAATGGGGACAACAGAGTGACAGAGTCTAGTCAGTACCCCACATGGCCTAATTTGGGCTTCCTCGCAGCATGGCAGCCTAAGGAAGTCAGGCTGCTCATTGTAGAAACGGATGGTTTCAGGAGCAAGTAGTCCAGTAAGCGAGGCAGAAATATCCCCGCCCTTTGGGCCTTGCCTTGAAAGTTACATAGCATCACTATGCTATTCTCCATTGGATCAGACAGTCAGAAAAGCTTGCCCTGTTTCAGGGAGGGGGAGAGGGCAACATAGACCCCACCGCTTGCCCAGAAGTGTTTAAAAATATTTGTGGTGCCCAGCTGGCCTGGCACAGCGGTTGAGCGTCAACCTTATGAACCAGGAGGTCATAGTTCCATTGCGGTCAGGGCACATGCCTGGGTTGCAGGCTCGCTCCCCAGTGTAGGGCCTGCAGGAGGCAGCCGATCAATGATTCTCCCTCATCATTAATACTTCTCTCTCTTGCTCTCCCTCTCTGTAATATATATATTACATATATATAAATTACATATATATATGATTTGTGACTGTATTAAGCAATAATTGACTGATCCCCCTTTTTTTTTTTTGTTTTTGTCCCTGTGTCTTTTCCAGTTCTTCTGATTGGCCTATCTTGAGCGTCTATCTTCCACACTTCAAATAAAGGTGTTTTCCATGTTGGAAATGTTAGCAGGTGAGGTAGCTGGGCTCCAAAGATGGCCCTCTCACAATATCCTGATCTTTTGTGATTCTGCCCCTCCCACACTGAAGCTGGGCTGGCACTGGGGAGGAAGTGGCTTTCAAGATTAACTCACAAAAAGCCTCGCCACTTCTACCTGGGTTTTGATAATGTCCATTCTGGGGAAAGTCAGCCACCACATAAGAAGTCTAACCTGAGACGACCATGCTTGAGGAAGTCCAAGCTAGTCACATGGAGGAGCCTCACAGAGAATGCAAAGCGCTTGACCAGCCCCCAGAGACCTCGGCCCGCCCAGCCTGGGCAGGGTGAGCGTGAGGAAGCCGTGTTGGATGTCCAACGTGGGGGAGCATTCAGATGACTCCAGCCCAGCCGCCTTCTGCCTGCAACTGCATTTGGGACTAAGCAAGAACCACCCCGCGGAGCCCAGTCGACCCTCGGAATCTTGAGAGATAATAATAAATCGTGACTTTAAGCCACTAGGTTTGAGATAGCCTGTCATGCAGCAGTAGATAACCAGAACACCAGGTCTTATGAATCCCACCTCAGAATACTTCCCAAATACGGTCTTTTTAAGCAGGTCTTCAACATTATATAGTCACTGAGGCAAAGCTTCCTCTCTGCTATCTGAGCAAGAACTCATTCCTTTAAGGAAATTCTTCCTGGTGGTGATATAAGACATGCTCCCAAGCAATTATAAAATAAAGGTCAGTACAGAAAAATTGCCATGAGACTCCAGAAAAGAGAATTATTCCACTAGAGCTGGTGGGCCTGAAGAGGCAGTGGTATTGACTTGGATCCTGATGCCAAGTGGCTGTTTGCGGCTCTGTTTTGTAGAAGCAGGGAGCTACTAAAGGCTTCTGAGCAGAATCGTGGTGTGATAAAAATTATGTTTTAAGAAAATTATACACTGAGAGTGATATACACTGAGTGGCCAGATTATTATGATCTCTGAACGCATAATAATCTGGCCACTCAGTGTATATCCTATATAATAAAAGGCTAATATGCAAATTGTCACCTCAACCAGGAGTTCAACCAGTAGGCAGGCCGGTCAACTGCCCACGTCCCCTCCCCCTGGCCAGGCTGGCCCGACCCCACCCATGCACGAATTCATGCTTCATGCACTGGGCCTTAATATATATATATATGCTGAGTGGCCAGATTATTATGCGTTCAGAGATCATAATAATCTGGCCACTCAGTGTATAAAGTCAATTGCATTTGTGAGACACCAGACAGGGTGGTCAGTGAAGGTGGAGAGACCAAAAGAAACTTACCATGACAATCCAGGGGAGAACAGCAGACCCTCACCCAGGCCTGTGGCAGTGAACATGGTGTAGAGAGAGTAGCCTTTGGGGACACTGCAGAGGTTGATCCCTGAAACATCACTTGTATCACATACATGTAATGATACAATTATGATATCAATTCTCCCATTTCTTGAATAAGTGAAAACAAAATAATTCCACAACTCTTACTTTTGAAGGAATGTGATTTTTAAAATAAAGCACCTTTAAAATATACTTTATGTTCTGGGGACTAGGGGGAATCTAAATTAAATCCATAGCTGTAAATATGTGTGACCAGAGATTACTCTTTTGAACATTTCTAGCCAATTTTAATGTATTCATATTGATTTACAATTTTTGTCATTTACCCAACACTCTGGGATGTTTTAAAAAGGTGGAAAAAAAAGCCTTCAAAATTTATTGTTATTATTATTTTTTATTTTTTAAGGCAACGTCATTAGTAATTTTTAAACCCACAGTTCTTGGGATGGTGCAGTTGCTCCAAACATTTTTTAAAGTATGAGCTCCCTCTAGTGGCCAAAATAGTCTATTCCTCTTGATCAAATCTGCACTCCATATTTGATATTTAAATAATTTCAGTGAGTAAAGTTTAACTTCCTCTAGAACTGAATTTGCGCTTTAAAATTTTTCTTTGCTTTGAATTTGATCGGCTCCATAATGTTCATGGTGGATTTCAACATCTATTATTGCTATAATTTGTAATGATCAGTTTTCAATAATGTGTTAATATTGAGCCTCAGACCATACCCAAACTCAATTATCACCTAATTAATGTGCAAGCTAACTTACTATAAATGTTCCAAGGAAGTGAGGTCATCATTTATCACTCTATAAAATGTCCTCATTGATGAGCCTATATCCTCTTAAAACTAATTCAAGTTGAAACTATTCCAAAAATGTATGTTTCCCGTCTGAATCCCATCATTTCCTACAGGAAGGGTCATCCTCAGCAGATGCCACTGAAGTCACTTCTCCACTCTGGGACAGTGTCAGGGCACGGCCTGGGGTTGGGGGAGTAAAGAGAAAGATGACTACTGAGCGCCTACTATGTCTCAGACATTAGGTTTTTGCATCTGCTATCTTATTTGAAGTCATAAGGAGATGTCTTTCTATTTGCTTCTATTCAACAAAAATTTTTAAACTCTTACAAATCATAATAAGGCACAGAAGTAAAGTAGACACCTTCTTTGCTTTTAAGATGTTTAGGCCAAGTGAGGGGACCCTAAGGAAACAGATGTGTAGCTGGCTGGCCAGGTGGAAGCTTAAGTACTGGAAGAACTCCCAGCAGAGGCTCTTCACCCAACTGCAGGGGGCGGTGGGAGCAGCAGGGAAGACTTGCTTTCTCAGAAGAGGGAATCCTAAATTGAATCTTGAAGGATGATGCTGAGGAGTCAGCCAGGCAGAAGGACAATATGAGTCATAAAGAGGGCATGAGTTCAGGCTGGCTGGCACTAGGGAAGAGGCTGAATGAGTGATATTCTCATTTTTGCCCTAGTCGATTTGACTCAGTGGATAGAGTGTCGGCCTGTGGACTGAAGGGTTCCAGGTTAGATTCCAGTCAAGGCATATACATGGGTGACAGGCTCGATCCCATGCAGGCGGCAGTTGATCAATGATTCTCTCTCACCATTGGTGTTTCTATCTCTCCCTCTCCCTCTCTGAAATCAATAAAAATATATAAAGAAAATAAAAGAATAAACCAGTGAATGCATAAATAAGTGGAATAACAAATTGATGGTTTTTTCTCTCTTTCTCTCTCTCTCTTTAGCCCTCTTCTATCTCCCCCTTCCCTCTCTCTCTCTCAAAAATCAATCAATAAAAAATTATCCAAATAAACATGATTTTGTGTACACAGCCCTGTACTGTGAATCTTATAAACACTGTGTGAGAACCACTGAACTGAACTATGAGCCCAAAGTTAGAGCTTATATTGCAGATGCCTGGGTGTTCAATCCATTTTGCCTTTAAGATAGCTGTCAAATTCCCAACAGTTAACAGTAGAGAATTCTAAATATTCCTGCTTGTTGCATAATTTATTCCATTCGGCATTAACATGAACCCTCTTTAAGTTAGCATATTATTTTATTCAGTGTTCTAACTCAACACTTCTGCTTTAGGACAGATGCATTGATGCTATTGTAAGGGTCACACCAGATATTATGCAGAACTGTAACTTGCACATTACCCATCATAGTAGATGCTCAATAAATGTTTGCTGGATTTAAATCAGAATTTTGTTTCATTAGCCCATTTTTACATATTATATGAAAAGTTGTAGAAAAGATTTTGGCCACCTTATTCATATCTTCCTAGTTGACATTTTATGGGTGGTTCCCCTGCATAGCTATCAATTTTATAACCTAGGGCATATACTTTCTTCCTTTCTCAGCAGAGTTGGACATACTCGAGGTTTCTGAAGTCAGCCTTTAGTTAAATGGACACATGATGGAATTCAGTTGTGAATTTTGAGGACACTCATTTAGTTATATAGACTGACCAATATTGGTAAATATGTCTGATGATATAACAGAAAAGGTAGGGAATCTAATGCTCTAACTGGGTTTTAGTCCTGCCTTTTCTAAAGGAGAACAAAAGCATCATGGCACATCGAAATCCTATCCAACAAACACTTAAAAAATAATTTTGTATGTCCCAAGCACTCCCTGAAGCACAACAGAGGACAAAGAAATTAATAATATATGGTTCTTATCCTAAAGGACAATATTTTTTTCCATTTTCTCCTGTTCAAACTCGAAAACAGTTTGTGTTTTTTTTTTAAATGAATCTTTATTGTTCAGATTACAATTGTTTCTCCTTTTTCCCCACATATCTCCCCACCATCCAGTTCCCACCCCCCCTCTGCCCTTACCTCCCCCCCCCCGTTGTCCTTATCCATAGGTGTATGATTTTTGTCCAGTCTCTTCCCATACTCCCCACACAGACACCCCTTTCCCCCTGAGAATTATCAGTCCACTCCCATTCTATGCCTCTAATTCTAATAAGTTTACCAGTTTATTCTGTTCCTCAGATTTTTAATTCACTTGACTTTTAGATTCACTTGTTGTTAGATATGTATTTGTTGTTCATAATTTTTATCTTTCTTCTTCTTTTTCCTCTTTTTAAGGAATACCTTTCAGCATTTCATATAATGCTGGTTTGGTGGTGATGAACTCCTTTAGCTTTTTCTTATCTGTGAAGGTCTTTATCTGCCCTTCAATTCTGAATGATAACTTTGCTGGGTAGAGTAGTCTTGGTTGTAGGTTCCTGCTATTCATCACTTTGAATATTTCTTGCCACTCCCGTCTGGCCTGCATGGTTTCTGTTGAGAAATTAGCTGATAATCGTATGGAGCTCCCTTGTAGGTAACTAACTGTTTTTCTCTTGCTGCTTGTAAGATTCTCTCTTTGTCTTTTGCTCTTGGCATTTTAATTATGATGTGTCTTGGTGTAGTCCTCTTTGGATTCCTTTTGTTTGGGGTTCTGTGCGCTTCCTGGACTTGTAAGTCTATTTCTTTCATCAGGTGGGGGAAGTTTTCGTTCATTATTTCTTCAAATAGGTTTTCAGCATCTTGCTCTCTCTTCTTCTGGTACCCCCATAATTCTGGTGTTGGTTCGCTTGAAGTTGTCCCAGAGGCTTCTTACACTATCTTCAACTTTCTGAATTCTCTTCTCTTCATGCTTCTCTGGAGGAGTGTCCTTGGCCTCTTTGTATTCCAAATCTTTGAGTTGATTCTTGCAATCCTCTAGTCTGCTTTTGGGTCTCTGTATAATATTTTTTATCTCAGTCAGTGTATGTTTAATTTCTAGTTGGTCCTCATGGAATTTATCGGCCTTTTCCATGAAATTCTTGAAAAACCTTATAACCGTGGTTTTGAACTCTATGTCCAATCGCTTGTTTTCCTCCATTTCTTTGGTTTGTGATCTGTTCCCTTGCCTTCTCATATTCTCTGCTTCCCTGAGTTGGTAGGGTAGTTTTGTGTACTAGGTGTCCTATTGGTTCAACGGGTCAGCCTCCCAGTTACTTGAGGTGGACACTCTTGGTGTACCCTTGTGTACTGTGTGTTCCCCAGCAGGAGCTACAGCAAGGGCTAGTTTTCTCCTCCTTTGCTTGGGCAGTTTTGGAGCAGTCTGACTGGAGCTGCAGTTGGTTAAGCTGCCACAGAACAGGCCTTTTATATGTAAAAGCCGCTGTGTGGAGCCTGGGCGGGTTTGTAGAATGTGCGGGGCGGGGCCTCAGGGCAGGGCGGGGTCTCAGGGCGTCACTAGGCTGGGGCGTGGCCAACGGCGATGGCTGCCGTCAGCCGTCTCTGCCTTTCCCGTTTCCAAGTCCCTGCGCCCCGCGCACCAGCGCAGTAAACAATGATTGCTGGGCGCACCACCGCAAAAAAGTCACTCTCACTTTCCGACCCGATGGCCGAGAGTCCAGCTTCTCCCCGTAGGTGTCTGGGTCCCCCGAGTGTCCCCAGAAACTGGATTTCAGTGATCGGGAGCTTGTCTCCCTGAGGATTGAAGAAAAGCCGCGCACCCAGCCGCCCGCCGCCGGCCCGATTCGCGTGCCTCCGTACCTCAGCTTTTCAGCGATTGTGCTCCTTTCTGTTCTTAGTTGTCAGTCTTCCACTCCACCAGCTTTCCCGTGGTTCTGGGTGGTAGACGTTTTTGTCTTTTAGTTGTGTTTTTGAAATTGTTGTGTGAGGCAGCAGATTAGTTGTTTAACTATGCCGCCATCTTGGTTCCTCTCTGAAAACAGGTTTTTTTGCTAAGATGCACACATACAGTGAAACCACCATCTTCTCTAATTCTCCTTAATTAGCTGGAAAAATACAAAAGCATTTTCTATTATAATTCTTTTGAATTTAATTCCCAGATTAAGGATATTCCTTTCGATATTCTAGCTTCAGGATTGCTAACATCTATATACTAGTATATAAAAGGCTAATATGCTAAGTGTCCAACCATCCGACTGGTCACTATGACGCGCACTGACCACCAGGGGGCAGACGCTCAGTGCAGGAGCTGCCGTGATGTGCACTGGCCATTTACAGAGAAACAGCACCATGGACCTGGAACCCACAAAGCAACACTCAACTTCCCCAAGAGGGACCCAGACCCCACTACCACCCCAGAGCAACAGCCTACCAAATCGCAGCCCACGCTGGTGAGACCCTATGGCACAAAACGCAGCCCACAGCCCAGCCCAGCCCAGAAACAGTCACTGTGGGTGCTGGGTAGTGATGTCACATAGCAATGTCCGGCTTCCTCTCCCTAGCTATGACTAGCCTCCTTGTGGTTTCTTCAGCCCAGAAACATAACTTGCGTTATAGCCAGGTGCAAACATTTCACACATAACCAAATGTCTGTGAAGCGTTTTCCCAAGCCTCATCTTATTTTATCCTCACAGAAGTCCTGGATTAGGTAGATAGGAGACTCAGTGAAACCCTATTTTTTTTTTCTTCCAGAAAATGGAGATTTAGAAATCTTAGAAACTTGACCCGACTGAAAAGAAGTACCAAAATGGTGGACCTTGAAAATGACTTTTATGTTTCTCTTATTGAGTAAGAAAAAAAAAACAAGAAGAAAAGTAGTGCTCTCTAAAGAAGAGGTACAGTTTATCAAGTATAAAAATAAAAAACAGAAAAAGTCAAGAACCATATACGATTTCACTCATATGTGGGATATATTTCACTCACTGCACAGCATATAGTCAAACACTGCTGCAGTTAAATATTTTACCCTTTGTTCTCCCTGCGTGATCTACAATAATAATCTGCTTCGTGTTAATATTTACTGCTGTGTTGCTGACAATTACCTGAAAGAGAAGTTGAGGTGCTTCACTGGGCTGGAAAATGTTTAGCTAAATCATAAAGCAGGTCTAATTAAGCAAGCTTATCTATATATATAAAGCTCTCATTGGTGCCAATCGCATGCGTGTGTTTCAATCTGTCATTATCGATCTTAAATTTGGTTAACTCTTCTATTATACAGAAAGGGCGAATAGCGATATTAAAAAATTCTAATTAATTTCCTTTCAATGTGCACGAATCTGTGCACTGGGCCACTAGTTGTTAATAAAAGTTGATATAGTTTAAGTTATCCAATGTTCTAAGTTATCTGTTCTAATTAAGAATATCTGACAACTAATTAATAAGGAAAACAGCTTATAGGCATTTTTATATAAACACTTTATTTCAATACATTGTTATTACCATATCAGTGAGAAAAACAAGAACCTATTTTTATTGAAAAGAAAGATATTAATAAATATATTTTCTCTTTCTTTGTACAAACCAGAAAAAGATTGATAAAGTATAGACTTAAAAAATGTATCCAGTAAGATAGTTATTTAAGGATATGGTTGTAATAAGATTTTGGTATCTTTCATATATTTGTCAGCCACTTGATTTCTTCTTTTGTACGGAGCTTATTCGGGTCTGCTGGCCATCTTGCCTATTGATTTATACTAGTATTTAATGTTCTGGATAGTGGGGTTCTGTTTTTCAGTTTTATGTGTTCTAAACACTTTCTCCACTTTGGATGCACAGGTGGACGACACCACAGCCAGTGTTGTTGTTGCTATTATTATTATGACTCTAGTCTTATCTTCCACTTCCTATTTAATCTGTGAACAAATCCCTAAATATAAAATCTGATCTCCTCCTTGGCCCAGATCTTTGTATCTTGATTGAAAATACATATAACCATGTGTCTCCAGCCTCATTCTTCTGCACCTCAGACCTTTGACCGAGTGTATATTCAGAAGTAAGTTAAATATGTGGGAAATACACTTGTCATCCATGTTATCCAACATCATGAGTATTTGTTCCCCAGACACCTGATATTGAAAATACATAGTATTACTAAAGTAAATAAAGAGATGATATAGCTACACTAATCTAAGCTAATTATACTGATGAAGGTGAGGGAAATAGGCTGGCATAGATTTTATACAATTTCTGCATCACACAAACCATAATTCAGTGTGTTCATATAAAACAAAAATACTGTTTCCTCCAGACCAGTGTGGCTCAGTGGATTGAGCCTGGTCCCATGCACTACGAGGTCACCGGTTCCATTCCCCGTCAGGGCACATGCCGGAGTTACCGGCTCCTCCAGTAGCCAGCGTGCAGGAGGCAGCTAATCAATGCTTCTCTCATTGATGTTTCTAGCTCTCTCTCTCCCTTCTTCTCTCTCTAAAAAAAAATCAATTACAGAAAACATTGAAGATACTGTTTTCTCCCATAAGGTTCTCAGTTCTGAAGAGAAAAACACCTTTGTGAAGTACATTAGTTGGCACAGTGAGTGGCCTTGCACTCTGGAGGAGAAATTGCACAAAAACGTCAACACCACAGCCTCCAGAAGTGAAAGTTCTCGGGAGTCACATCACAACCGAGGAGGGGTCCCAGAGCCGCAGCACACAGCGGCCGTGAGCCACCTGAGCGAGTCCCTGCTGCGGCCAGGCCAATTGAGATGGGGTGTCAGAAGACAGGAAAGAAACTAGACCCACAATTAGCAGGTGGCTGGCCAACGCTCGAGGGAGAAAGTAACTACCTTAGAAAATACTTGCCTAGGATGCTCTTTCTGAGAACGATATTAAGGGTTGTTAAATGTATCCTGCTGTTAGAAAAATTAAAATTTTATGTTTCTCTTATTGAATAAGAAAAAAAAACAAGAAGAAAAGTAGTGCTCTCTAAAGAAGAGGTACAGTTTATCAAGTATAAAAATAAAAAACAGAAAAAGTCAAGAACCATATACGATTTCACTCATATGTGGGATATAAAACCGGATCTCATAGCCACAGATAACAGTATGGAGTTTACCTGAGCACAGGGGGTGGGGGAGTAGTAAGGGGTAAAGGGAGTCATATATATGGTGTTGAAAGGAGATTTGACTTTGGGTGGCAAACACAATGCAATATACAGATCACGTATCATAGAATTGTACACTTGACCCTATATGATTTTATTAACTGTCACTCCAATAAATTTAATAAAAAAGAACACACACAACAGCACACGTTTCTTTCCAATATTTACATTGAACTTCCTTCATCATCCCAAATGCAACCTTATGAACTTGAGGTGGTGGTGAGTCCTTAACAGCTCTGCTGTTAATATCATCCTTATTTCAATTCACTGACCTTTACCCTAAGGCCAAATACATTATCATCTTTATACTTTGTTAAAGCCATCTATGCAAAGTTGGCCGAAGTTGAAATGCTATAGTAAACTAGAGTTAGTAATAGTCTCCACATGCATAAATTTCTTTTTATTTCCATAAAATGTTTAACATCAAATCTCAAAGCGTTTTAGAAAGAAACACTGTTGCATCTTTTTTTATGGGAAAAATAAAATAGAATGCAATCTAAATAATCACCAATATGAAATTAGTAAATAAATTATAGTAATTGATAAAACAGTATACTATGCAGTTTTTAAAATTATAATGCAGTTCTATTAGAACCCTATCCTTGGAAAACATTTTATTTTAAAAATCAGTTTAAATATGTATAGTAAATAGCATTTTTGGTAAAAATATGTATGGGTATAATATGTGTAAAAATATGTATGGATATATAATAAAGAAAATCAAATTGAAATTTTTTTCTGAAAATCAGTCAATAAAACTAACACATAAGTTGACCATTATAGAAGTATAATTCAAAGGGAATGTTCATACCAGCACAGTATGTTTTGCATGCAGTGAACACTCAATATACAGGATGGGGCAAAAGTAGGTTTACAGTTTTTTGTATGGAAAATAAAACATTAATAAATAATAATACAAGAGGTAAGAGCTGAGAGAAAGGGGCAAGAGGGGAAATGGAAGATATCTGTAATACTATCAACAATAAAAATATATTAAAAAATAAATAATATAAGAATAAACTGTTTTGTGTACTCACAATTGTAAACCTACTTTTGTTCCACCCTGTACATTTATTGATAGATTCTAGGTAAATTTATTTTAAATATGAGAACTGTTGCTGAAACAACACATTCAAACATGAGAAATCTCATTTGTTGAGACAAAAAATACAATAAAAATAAATACAAAATGGAGATGACAGTATGAACTATAAGATATAATAATTTGATTTCCACCATTAACTTTCTGATTAGAAACATGTGGAAGCATCTTATGGACCTGCTAAAACTTTTTTTATTCACTTGGATGGAAGATTGGCTAAAATTTAGTTATCATAATAAAAACAACAAAAAAAGAATCACCATCCACTATAATCCTATTTTTTGCACTCCAAAAACACATTTATATTGATGCAAAAGGAATGCAAAAAATTATCAGAGGTTTTTGTTTTCTGAAGAGTGATAGATAAGCTTCGTTTTTCTAAAAGGATCAAAGGATGAGAAATCTGTATTGAAGTTTCCTTTCTAAGAGAAAGTAAACCTTGGCTCCAAGTTCATTTTCCAAATCAGGAAGCAGAATATTTTTTTTTAGGAAAGCATTGAACTTGAGTAGAAAAAAAACCATTTTCCACTGGTTAATTATTTTTATAATTCGGTTCTAAAAACATCAGCACTATATATATATTTCTGAAAAAAAGAAAATATTTCAGGGTCTAATGTAATCAGTAATGCAGTCACTTAAAAAGCATGTGGAAATTGCAGAGCTAAATAGCGGACATGTATTTATTACCCTTGGTCCTGCCCATACTCTGGGGAGAGCTAAATGTGTGTATAGTACTCCTTTGTCTCCTCTTAGAAACCCCTCTAGAGCTCTGGTATGAATTATATTGTTTAAATATGTCCACACAATTTTGGGAGAGTTATTCCCAAGTCATTTTCAAACTGAACACATGTTGCATCTGTTTTCTGTTTGTGAATACTGAATGCTTGGCACTTTAATTGGGATATTTTTCTTGGGAATGAAATAATTTCAAATATTCACTTAATCAAAACATCAGTTTCCTTTTCCACTTTCCATAGTGGATTGTTGGTAGGTTTCCCAGACCTGGCCTCCTGCGCGTGGGGTGGGGAAGAGGGGCCCGCCTCCCTGGTGAGTGGGAGGGAACAGAGGGAGAGCAGGCCAGACCCGGGCCACGGCTCCGCCCTCGTCCACATCCTGTGCCTTGTCACATTCACCTGGCTTGAGGGCTCATGAGATTCAAGCACTCTTGAAGGTTTTAACCGCTTCACCTTCTTCTGATAATTTATAATCTTTTTTTTTTTTCTTTGAAAATTGTAATGGAAGCAGAAAATGTTTGGGCCACAAGCTAAGGAAACTTCACAGCCCCCCCCTCCCACCGCCCCCCCTCCGCCTGCCAGATCAAATCAGAAGCTAGGGGGTCCTGGTTTGGGGTATATATGTGTTTAAGAGAAATCAACCTGACAGCGGGGTATATAGTGTGAAGCAGGGCGATTGGAGCAGAAAGAGGTTGGAGGGAAAGAAGACAAACCAGACATGCTGTCGCCCAGGGGGAAATGAGAAGGTCACTGCGGTGGAACGGAAAGAAAACATGTGCTACTGGCCAAAGCATGGGCTTCGGCGTCAGAAAGTACTGTTGGAATCATGCATGCGCTCCGTGACCAGAAAGGTACCCGTCTTCCCTAAACCTGTTTCATTACTTAGAAAACAGATGTGAAATTAGCTTACATAATTCCTGTAAAGATTAAATTAAGTTTTTAAAATGCCTAGCATATAACAGAAGCTCAATGTTAATATACGATTTTAAGTGGACACAGTAGAAAGATATGAAGGAAAAAAAAAAACAAAAAAATCAATAGAAAGATATGAAGGAAGAAACAATAAATGCCAGTGGATTAAATACAGGAAAGGAAAGAAAAAGGTATTCCAATATACAAAGGTATCTAGCCCATTGACACACATTTCTCTAATTTACCGACCACAGAACACTTTATCTCCCCCACCCCGTGCCGCCCCCCAGCTACCCCTCCCCACAGAAATAAATAATTTATACCACAGCACGCTAGTGTAGGTAACCAGGAATGAGGTTAACTTGACTTACGTCAGGCATTAGTAGTGACAGAGATAAGACTCCAGTTTTGGCCTTTTTAGTTCACTCTCTTCCCTTCCTTAACCTTCTCTTTCTGGGAGAAAAAAAAAAAAAAAAAAGATTGTTAGGCACAGCAGACCAAGATAGGGCCTCAAAGTGGGTTATCAGGGTCAGAGCAGGTGGAGGGGGCATCCATCCA
This sequence comes from Eptesicus fuscus, assembly GCF_027574615.1. NCBI lineage: Eukaryota > Metazoa > Chordata > Mammalia > Chiroptera > Vespertilionidae > Eptesicus > Eptesicus fuscus. Next base: position 63,939,881 of record NC_072482.1, read on the forward strand.
ATCGGGGAGCAATGTGACATTGGGAGTCAGTGTGAGCGGATGTCCACTCAGAGCTGAGCTGGGCAATCCTCTCCTCCCCAAGGGATTCACGGAAGCCACTGGCTGGCCCTCACTGGAGGATGGGCTGGGCGGGCGGGTCCAAGATGGCCTCACTCGTGTGCCTGGTGCCTTGGGGGTGAGGATAGTGGCTGGAAGACTGGGCTCAGCTGGGACTATCAACTAGAGCACCTACATGAGCCTCTCCAGCAGGGCAGTTACAGGTAGTCAGACTGCCTACATGCCGCCGGGTTCCCCCAAGGTGCATGTCCAAGAGCACAAAGAAGAAACGGAAAGGTCTTTGTATGACCGAGCCTCAAAAGCCATCTAGTGTCAGTGCTGTAGTCTCTTGTTGAAGCAGTAATAAGACCCCTACACCCAAGTGGAGACAACATAGACACCGCCTCTCGAAGGGAGGGGTGGTCAAGAATTTGCAGGCAGAGTTTAAAAATGCCATGTCTCCCTAATCGATCTCACTGCTTGCATTCCTGTCTCTCAACAACTTATGCACCTCACAGCAGCCAGAATAATCGTTTTAGAATGTGAACCATGCCATGCTTCAACCTGCTCAGTGGCTTTAGCTTTTCCCAGAATATCATTGGATGGCCCTTTCCAGCTCCATCTGGCACCTCTCTCTTGCTCTCTGGGCCCCAGCTGCACTTCTCCTCCGGTTTCTCGAATGCGCTGAGCTCCTTGTGCCTCGGGACACTTGACATGCTGCTCCCTGGGCCTGGAGTGTGGACACCCAGCTCCTATCCTCCTTACAGCTCAGTGAAGTCACTTCCTCAGGCAGGCCTTCCTGACACCGCTCTCCCATCATACCCCCCCCCCCCGCCCCCCGCCCCAGTCCAACTTCATTCCCTCGATCTCCTCTTCGGCCACTCCTTCTGTTCCTTTACTAGTATATGGCACTCACACCACTGGAACTCTGCATTGGCCAACCTGTTTGGGGTTTAACATCTGGCTCCTTCAGTAGATTAGAAGAAGGCAGATTAAGTTTGGGGGCAATGCTGTGAACACCACAATAAGTACATCATTTAGGAGAGGGCCTAACACAAAATAAACATGTAACGGCGCCTCTTAGAGACATCAACCAGTCTTCCCACTCTCGCCTGCAATCAGCGTTGCAGCTTTCATCCATGCCTCCCTTCGAAGCCTGCCTGGAGTTCTGGCAAAGAGGAGGAGTTCCAGGCACTAAGCTCATATCTCATTTTTTCTCATTATATCTCTCTGAAATTGGTATTGTCCCCATTTTATTTATTCTACTAGAAGCCCGGTGCACGAAATTCATGCACAGCGGGGGGTTGTCCCTCAGCCCAGCCTGTACCCTCTCCAATCTGGGACTCCTGGAGGGATGTCTGACTGCCCGTTTAGGCCCGATCCCACCAGATCGGGCCTAAATGGGCAGTCGGACATCCCTCTCACAATCCAGGACTGCTGGCTCCCAACTGCCTGCCTGCCTGCCTTCCTGATTGCCCCTAACCGCTTCTGCCTGCCAGCCTGATCACCCCCTAACCACTCCGCTGCCAGCCTGGTTGATGCTTAACTGCTCCCCTGCCAGCCTGTTTGCCCCCAACTTCCCTCCTCTGCCAGCCTGGTCACCCCTAACTGCCCTCTCCTGCAGGGTTGATCACCTCCAACTGCCCTCCCTTGCAAGCCTGGTCCCTCTCAACTGCCCTCCCTTGCAGGCCTGGTCCCTCACAACTGCCCTCCCTTGCAGGCTGGGTGCCTCCCAACTGCCCTCTCCTGCTGGCCATCTTGTAGTGGCCATCTTGTGTCCACATGGGGGCAGGATCTTTGACCACATGGGGGCAGCTATATTGTGTGTTGCAGTGATGATCAATCTGTATATTACTCTTTCATTAGATAGGATAGAGGCCTGGTACAGGGGTGGGGGCCAGCTGGTTTGCCCTGAAGGGTGTCCCGGATCAGGGTGGGGTTCCCTTGGGGCGTGGGGCGGCCTGAGCGAGGGGCCTGTGGTGGTTTGCAGGCCGGCCACGCCCCCTGGCAACCCAAGCAGAGGCCCTGGTATCTGGGATTTATTTTCCTTCTACAATTGAAACTTTGTAGCCTGGAGCAGAGCCAAGCCTGCTGTTCCCTCTGGGGCAGCAGCCATTTCTGTGGCAGTTAATTCACCTTCTATAATTGAAACTTTGTAGCCTTAAGCGGGTGAGCCCGGCCAGGGTGTGTGGAAAGCTTTGCTTCCCCTGTTGCCGCCGGCAACTCTGGCCTGCTCTTTCAAACTCCATTCTGCCGCCATTTCTTTGAATTTGTTTACCTTCTATAATTGAAACTTTGTAGCTTGAGTGGAGGCTTAGGCCTGCAAAGGCTATGGGAAAGCTTGGCTTGCTCTGTTACCTGGGAAACCTTGCTCTCTGTGGCTGTAGCCATCTTGGATGGGGGTTAATTTGCATACTTGCCCTGATTGGCTGGTGGGCATGGCTTATGTAGCAGAGTGATGGTTAATTTGCATATTACCATTTTATAAGAGAGGATTATTATTTTTGTTAATCCTCTTCTGAGGATATTTTTCCATTGATTTTTAGAGAGAGTGTAAGGGAGGGGGAGAGACAGAGAAATATCAATGTGATCGACACATCAATTGGTTGCCTCCCACATGCACTCTTGACTGGCAGGGCTGGGATTGAGCCTGGTACATGCCCTTATCCGGAATTGAACCCAGGACCTTTCAGTGCCTGGGCCGACACTCTAACCTCTGAGTCAAACCGCTAGGGCAAGTATTGTCTCCATTTTAGAGATGAGGAAACTGAGGCTTAGCGAGTTTAGGAAACTTGTCCAAGGTCACAGATGGGGAGTGGTGGAGCCCAGTTTCAGAGGCCTTTATACTATTGCATATAGCTTCAGGAAGCATAGGTAGACACAATTTGCCTCAGTGTCATCTGGCTTCAGCAAGTGTTCTAAAACAACTTTTGTTGTCCAGGTCCCTCCGTTTCCTACGGCAGTGATCAACAAGTTCATTCTAGTGTTCATTCCCCAAGACTAGACAGGGTCATTCCTTTAACCTTCACTCAAACTCAGTGTTCCTACAGACACAGGAATCTGTATTACATAGTTACTAGCAAAAAGTCAAAAGGCTATAAAGAAGAAACCAACTAGTGGTGATAGTGGCTGAGAGATAATAGTCATGCGGAAAGGAAGAACAGATTTGCTTCTAGGGAATGGAGGGCACGTGACTTGAGTCTAGCAACTTGAGCCCACAGAGAGAATAGTTGATGATTTACTCCTCCACCACACGCCACAGCCAACACCGGAGTCCTTTGGAAAGGGGAACAGGCCGTTATCAGCTTATTGCCTCTCAGCTCCAGATTCATCCTGCATTGCCTGCACTGCAGCATCAGTTGAATCTTTTAAGTATTCGTGATACTAAGCTCTGTCAGGAGAAGGTGCTGGAGGAGGCAGGGGCTTCTCTTCTCTGGTTCCGGTGTGATCTCTGCAGGTCCTTGCAGCTTCTCCAGCGGCTGACCTACATCACCAGTCAGATCTCCAGCACTTGGCCCTTATAGAGCACGAGGGTCAGCGGCACCAGCAGCGTTTCCCACCCCTGCTCACGCAGCTTCATAGCAGAATTCCTCCCACAGACACTTTTCCGTGACTAGCATTCCCTAGCACCTTAGAGGAAGATTTCTGGCAAGGTCTACCCAGGCGATACCCCAGTGACCTCTCTGCCATCCAGGGAGCCATCAATGCGCCCTGTCCAGAGTCTGGATTTCAGTCTTGGGTGGGGGTGGTTCTTTGGGGTCTCTCTCAGCCCTAGGGGTCGCACCTGCGCGCGCTCTCTCTCCTTCCTCCCCCCTCTAGCATTCTATTTTTTACTAGGCAACACCTCATTACTCCAATCCCGTTATAATAAGTGATTATATTAAACCTTTCATGCTCCATTAGTGTGGTTTCTCTCTCTTAATTGGACTCTGACACAGGGAAACTCTGGTCTCTGTAACCTTTCTATTATTGCAATAGCAATTTTTGAACTGATTTAAGTTTAAAAATGAATCTCTCTGGGTAATGTTTAGATATGAGGAAAGATTGACATTGAAAGAGAATTTCTAATGAATATATCAAATTTACAACCAAGAAATATATCGCATACCTGTTATGCATGAAGACAAAAAGGCACACTTGGTTTTGGACTGGAAAGATCCTGCAGCACAGGGGCAGCAACAGCATTTTGTCTCCAATGCCAGCTGCGATTAATCGTGGTGGTAATCTGCGTTGAGGATTTTTAGGCCAGAAAGCAACGATCAAGTTGTGATATCTACCCCAGGTAAGAGTGGAAAAGCATGGTTATTTGCCAGCTGTTACCTAATGAGTTTTACAGATTAGTGAACTGAGGCAGAGGTTTAAATGACTTGGCCAAAGCAAAGCTATAATGTGAAGGCTGGGCTAGCTTCATATTTATGACCTCCAGTGCACTGCTCTTATCTTTGGCTTCTCTAAGTGGTGATGGTGTTTTGGGGTCACTTAAGCAGCACAGACAGGTTTAAGAAGGGGCCACTTACCTTACCTAACTATTAGGGCCCAGGGTGCAGAATATGGACAATCAGATTTATCCCACACCATCGTAACTCTAGAAATAGGTTGGCAGAAGAGTCGTTAAATTAAGAAAGCCCAGTGTATTGCCATTTACTTAAAGATATATCAGACCTTAATTTGGGTTTCAAACAGATTTCAAGATGGCATTCACCATCAGAAGGGAACAGCACAGAAACTGGACCGAAGCCTGTTACCTGTAAACGTGAAACTACACAAATAAATGTGTCTGAATACTTGTAAAAGTAATTCAGCACAAGAAGTTTTATTTGCATTTGATTGATAGGGAGGATGATCCCTAATAACAGTTTGGACTTTGGATTGCAGAGAAAATCTTTTTCTGGAAATTAGCGTATGTCTACTTCAGGTAGATCCAATGAGAATTAGAAACCCAGCTCATTTAGCCCATGTAAACTATTCAGAGTATAACTTCTTCTTTTTTTTAAATATTTTTTTTTATTGATTTTTTTACAGAGAGGAAGGGAGAGGGACAGAGAGTTAGAAACATCGAAGAGCGAGAAACATCGATCAGCTGCCTCCTGCACACCCACCACTGGGGATGTGCCCGCAAACAAGGTACATGCCCTTGATGAGAATCAAACCCAGGACGCCTCAGTCCGCAGGCCGACGCTCTATCCACTGAGCCAAACCAGTTAGGGCCAGAATATAACTTCTAAACTACTAAGGACTCTTGCACCTGGCAGGCTATTCTCTACCACCAGAGAAGGTCAAGTGTGACCTCAGGCATGTCAAGCTCACCTAGAATTTAGTCACAGGCAACACAAGTTCAAACCCTGTTAGGCTGCAGAATAAGGACATTTTTGAAGTACCTTTCTCACCTAATGACATAGCCTACGTGCAATTTTAAATGCCAAAAGAGAAATCTTGCCTCTTTAAATCAGTTTATTGGTTGCCAGACATGATAATCTTGTGTTGGTATTTGCTAAGCAGAAGCATTTTGATAATGTTTTCTCTTTTAACTTAGAAACTGCCTTTCTATACTTGCCTGTTTATTAAACTTTTACCTGTACATCAGCCTATTAAGTACACAGCAAGTGACTGGAGGTCACCCTTAAAATGTTAGTTTCTGAAGAGACAAAAACAGGTAAAAAGTTAGGTAATACATAAGAAAAGCTGGAAGCTTCTGATTTATTGATGGACTAAAACTTTACAACTCAAAAATGATTAGAGTCTTAGATTTCAATTCATAACTTCATTCAACTCATTCCTAAACACACATACTACTGAACACAAGAGGGGCCTGGCAAAAAATTGTGCCTATTCAGAATTCTATTAATTTTATTTTAGAAATAATTAATCTATACGTATCTGCTCAACTTTTAAACATTCTTAAATTATTAAACAAGAGAAAATAACAGAATCCAATCAAGTAATCTACTCTCCCTCATAATTTATTCCACCAGAATAGAATTTATTAATACTATTTAATTTATTACAATGCTGTAAAGTGTTATAATTTAAAAGGTCAAAGAGGTTAGGTAGTTTAGTAACAGAAGTTATGAAACAAGAATCCAACACCCCTGAATATTAACGTCACTATACTAAGCTATTTTCCTAGAAATAAATGTCAATTCTCCTTTTCTATTATGTATATATTATTCCACCCCCAGCCAAAGTAGAAAATTATTCTGGTTCTAATATTCATTTCCATTCCACTTTTGACTATAAAGTCACAAGAACTACTTACTACCAGGTATACTACTGTGTTTTATGCATGTACAGTTCACAAATTAGTGTTATAATTGTTCTACTTAAAGAAAAACCCAAGCCCTGCCAGTGTGGCTCTGGGGTTGAGCATCAACCTATGAACCAGGTGGTCACTGTTCAATTCCAGGTCAGGGCACATGCCTGGGTTTCAGCCCTGATCCTAGTAGGGGATGTGCAGGAGGCTGCCAACTGATTATTAGCATTGATGTTTCTATCTCTCCCTCTCCCATCCTCTATCTGAAATCAATAAAAAGAAAAACCTAAATCAGTACTCCAAATTGTAGTTTAATTCAAGTAGTATTAAATCCAATATTGCATTCAAAAGAACTTGTTATATGTGTTACTCAACTCATTAAGTCACCAAGTGAATTGAGGGGGAAAAAAGAATAATAGAAAAATATTTAAACAATGGAATATCTGCCATCTTGTGGTAAAGTGGAGAAATGCAGCAATTGTTGAGCAGCTTCTAATACTATAACTCTTCTAAGCATTAGATCTTCACATTAACATTGCTACTCATGTAAATAGCCAATAACAATAGAATAGACTTGTTTTTTCTACAATCCATTCACTACCATTTTGCTTGACAGATTATCTTCAAATAAATTGCAATGGCATCAAGATCCCCCTAAATTTGCCAAATCTTATTAGTGTCCTTGCTAAAATTAGTTCTCAAATGATTGCTTCTCTCTCCACCATGACCTAGTACTTTGATATTAGTAGGCAACAAAAGGCTCAAATGAATCCATTTGATGTCTAAAGAACACCTCACGGTTTAATTCCTCCCCTGTACCATTTTGGCCCCATTACCTCCCTTTACCTAATATTAGAACCTACCACCACAACCGCTGCTAACATTTACTGACCATTAACTAACTCAATCCTCACAACAATCCTTTGAGGTAAGGACTATTATCCTTTTCCTCATTCTATATAATAAAAGCCTAATATGCAAATCAACAGAACAGCAGAATGACCAGCAGAAGACTGGTGGCTATTCTGCACACTGACCACCAGGGGACAGACGCTGCTCCCAGCCTGCAGGCCCCAGACAAGCCAAGGCAGGTGCCAGCGGGCTCCTCCCCCCATCACCCTACCAGTTACCTGCAGAAGGAGGCGACTGGCAGCAGCAGTGGGGGGTGGGGCCGGTGAGCTGGCGGCACCAGGCCAGCCAAGGTGGGTGCCAGCAGGGGCCCCACAGATCAGCCCTGATTGCCAGCCAGGCTTAGGGACCCTACCCGTGCACTGGGCCTCTAGTTTTAAATAAGAAGCAACTGAGGCACAGAGAAGTTAGTACCTTGCACAAGATTATGGTGAAGAAAAGGTATTAAGCCATTAAAACTTGTGATAGCATACAAAGAAAAGCTTTTATTTAAAACCTCAAAAACCCATCTCATTTGTATCACAATATAAATAAGAAATGTCAAGAATCCCAGATACCAGAGAAGCTCCAGTAGCATTTCCACTGAGGCCATAAAACCAGAAGATACAGGTAAATTATTTCAATGCAAGAACTTCAAAGAATCTCCTAGTGACAGAATGCTAGTAACTTTGGCTAAGACTAGTTAGATATAACCAGCATTAACCCATGCCATGAAGAAAAATTAAGGACAACACAGAATGTCTTTATTAAAAAAGGAGTACCCTCCACCCCTGAGTTGAGATCTTAAAGTGTCATTTGTTAAAATGAAATGACAGGCATATTAGCATAACCAATGGACACAGACACTGGGGTGGTGGGAATGGTTGGGGAAGGGGATGGTCAATCGGGAAAAAGGGAGACATACCATATTTTCTGGCGTATAAGACGACTGGGCGTATAAGATTTTCCTGGGTTAAAAAGTCGTCTTATACCCCAGAAAATATGGTATGTAAAACTTCAGACAATAAAGAAATAAATGACAGCAACAGTTGATAGCTACTTTACCCTGACTGGAGCAAAATTCTTTCGGATGATTTATACAATCTTATCTTTGGTATTGGGACTTTTAGCCACATGGCAAGTCTTCCTTCTTGTAAGAAAGTATACTGTCACTGCTGTACCAGTAACACTGACCTGAATATATATCTGCAAGTCATCTCAAGACCTAATTTGAGACAAGAAAGCTGTAAGGTTGTGTAAAATTTCTATCCTTCTGAACAGAAAGTGTGTGCTTCCATTTTTTATTAACTTTTGTATATTCACATGGTCCAGCATGCAAATCCTCGTGAAAGTAGCCAATGCTCTGATGGTACCAGATTCATGATCATCTTTCCTAGGTGTTATTTATAGAACGGATTTTTTTTCTTCACACAAAAGGTAGTATGTCATGTCCCACATCTTTTTTTTCCCACTTGATATATAGTGAAGTTATTTTCATATATTATAGTATGTAATCCTCATACTTAGGCCTGTAATCTTTTATAAATATTCATCTATCCTTTATTGAACATTAAGTTGTTTTAGTCTTTTATTTTCAACGTTGCATTAATTCTGAAACTCACTTTGCAAGTGAAGTATGTTGAATTTTCCAAAATGAAATTTTGAATCAATTATTTGTAACTTTGATATAGAATATCAAATTAAGCTCAAGGGGTTATACTGACTTACGTACCCTACTAAATTGACAATTTCTTCAAACTCTTAACATTTATAACATAAGTTTTAAAAAGTAGGTTAAAAAATTAAAAGTATCTTCACGGCTCTTAATTTGCTAAGGTTAAAGATCTTTTCATATTTAAGAACTATTCGTATTAACTGTTCACATCTTTTATGCTAAACAAATAAAAAACCCCACCTCTTTATAATCTTTATTGAACGTTTGAATTGTGAGAAGTTGGCAGTCCTATATACTCACCATTTGATTTTTCTTAACAAAGTTTGTTTGCCTACAGAATTTTAATCAAATCTATTTTAGTTTGGGTTTGCCATCATACCTAGGAAGGCCTCAGTTCCTAGTATTTAACGTTTTATTTTCCCTTTCCAATTAATCTATTTCTGGTGTAAGTCATCCTCCCCTCCCCCCATTTGGCTACCCATTATCCCATCACTTAAGGAATAATCTTTTTTCCTTCGCCAATATGAAATACTTTTATCCAGCGTTAATTTCCAAGTGTGCTAGGGGTATTACATCCACTGCTACATTTATCTCATTATATACCAGCACCATCGTTTTATACGTATTTCTGGAAATTGTTATTGCTATTGTAAAGGGTGTTTTTTGTTCTTCCAAGTTATCTTCTGGTTATGTTGTTGGCTTCTGTGTATTATCCATGTTAACAACTCACCTGGCTAAATTTGCTCATTTCAGACTCATGAGGCTTTAGTTTTTATATAAATGCTCCTATTTGTAAACAGAACAGAACTTGATGTGCCCAAGGAGGTTCCTTATAATGGAACATTAATCAACGATACTTGTTCAACACAGGGGAGATCACAATATAAAATGTACAGCAAGTTACAGATGTGCACATATGACACCATGTTTCACAAACACATATCTCCTTAAGGAAGGACTGTGTACCATAATTCTAATGCCATAAAGGTTAGCATGCTGACAGATATGCAACAAGAGGAAAACATGGTAAGATATGCACAAGTTCCAGAATACTGGTTACTTCGAGTGGGAGGGGTATTAAATAGCAAAGTGCATAAAGAATACTTCAACTCCTTCTGTATAATTTAAAGAACTTAAAGCAAACATGCCCAAAGTGTAACATGTTAAATCCAGGTGGGTGAATGGTTGGTTGTTCATTACAAAACTCCAGAAGCTTTTGTGAATGCCTAAAATATCTGTCAAACACATAGCTTTTAGAGAAACATTTGACTGATCTGTCTTCTGGCATTCTGTTATTTTTCTCTCAAAAGAATCAATTTGGACTTGGCCAAAGAGAGATTTCACTAATTTTGGCAAGTTCCCAAAATGTTTTCTCCTTTGTACACCTTACAAAAAATTACCTCATTCGTCTGTTTTCTACCACTAAATGTAAGCTGTGAGTGCAGGCATTTTCCCATTATGTTCAGTTGCATACCCAAAACCTTAAAATGGGTACACAGTCAACAAGTTAAAAGATAAATTACTTTTTAAAGAATTTCCTTCGTTTGGAAACCTGGGTGTAACAGTGGAACCTGGATGCCATGTAGATTCAGTAAACACACAAGTTTTGTCAAAATAGCAGGTTTTAGATTAACACTGTAAATATAGGAAGGTCCTGATCAAACACAACCACATAATTCCTTATTTACTTGTTATATAGTGGGGATTGGCAGAGTCTATATGTAAGTTACAGGTTCCTTCTATCTATGGATTTCTTATTTCAATTCAGAATTTCCATTTCCAATTTTGGGGAATCTTTGATTCAGCTCAAAAATAATGCCTATATCTCAATTGTATAGTATAGCTTGTACTATTAATTTGAGATAAATGACCATAATGAGATGTCAATCTTCACCAATATTGACTGGCCAACCTATATAAGACAAGATGGTAGAACTCCCATTGCATTAAAATAGTCACTACTGTAAATATCTTTCCTGAAGAAATAGTAAGTGGATGTCTTTGAAATTGTAATCAATATCTTTAACTCTGATGAGTCCTTTTTTTTTTTAATCCTCACCCAAAGACATTTTTCCATTGATTTATAGATTACAAGAGAGGGAAAGCCAGAAACATCCATGTGAGAGAAACACATTGATTGTTTGCCTCCTGCACGTGCCCCGACCAGGGCCTGGGCTGGGGAGGATCTGCAACTGAGGTACATGCCCTTGACCAGAACTGAACCCCGACCCTTAGTCCGTAGGCCAATGCTCTATCACATCAAACCGGCTTGGGCTGATGTGTCTAATTCCAAAAAAAATGGTTATATCATTCTCCTATGAAAAAGAATTTGTTATAATAAATAGACAAAAGACAATCCAAGTAAAATTTTTTAATAAAGATAATTACAAAAGATGGAAAAATCAGCTCAGAAAGGCCAATTACTTCTTTAATAGATCAGTTTTTGACATAATAACTCACATCAATTTTAAATACTATCACATAAAGCATGGTGGAGAAAAGAAATTTTGCTTCATAATTAGAAACTCACACTAAAACTTGCCAATAACAAAAACAAACCAAAGAAAAGGCCATTTTGAAAATAAATACAGTCCATGCCAAAGTAGTATAAAATGAAGCCAGAAGTCTTCAAAAAGAAAACACTTTTCTTGCCAATATTTTCTTACTTTTTAATGTTTTCTGAAATTGGAGACTTTCAAATTCAAGGGTTGCTGAGCTGTTCTGATTTGGCTCTGTTAAAAGAGGCAACATGAAAGATTAACAATGGCACAGTCTCAGTTTAAATACACTCACCTATCTATCGGTCAGGTCCTGTACGCTCATGCCAAGTAACACGTAAGCTGATAATAATGACCTCCGTGTTTTTGGAGTACTGACTGCCTTAATCTTTCTAGTGATCTTATAAGCTTTTCCAAGTTATCCTGTAAAGGCTAGCACAAAATTACATGTGGCCAAGCATTTAAAGAAGCTTTCTGATAATAAAAATCTCCATTATGTTTTTTTAAAAAACTTGTTTCTTAAATTTACCCATCTCACAATAGTAAAAAGATCACATATATAGAAACAAGCACATGAAACACCATTAGTGCCCATATAAAAATTTATAGCAAAAAAGGTGTCATCTATAATAATCTTTAATAATGAAAGAATAATATGCTAATTAGACAAAGCCGGGGCTGCGAGGGAAGCCCAGGTCCCGGTGCCTGCTGGTGTGGCTGGAGGGAAGCCCTGGTCCCGGGTGCCAGAGGGAAGCTAGTGCCGGCACCGGGGGAAGGAAGGCCTACTCTTGCATGAATTTCGTGCATCAGGATTCTAGTAAATTACATAAAAGAATACAAATTGATTCAGTTACAATATTAATTAGTACTGGTCTTTGTGACCTTTTTAAGGCAAACTACATCAATGACAGATGAGCAGCTAAGCAGATGACATAAATGATGGTTAAGATGGCATATGTTGTCTTATGAGCCAACACAGATAAAATTCAGAGCATCTCACACAACTTACTGATGTTCTCAGGCTCAGTTCAGTACTTCTCAAAAGAATACATACCCAAGTAAATGTGTTTATTGTTTATATAGCATATAAAAATTACTAGTTAAGAAATATAATTTACCCTTTGGTATCTGTTTTTTCACCACTATTATCCTTGGATTTATCTTCTTCCTTAACATCTATAAACAAAAATTAGAAGAGATTAACACCTATTTTGAAATATAAAACACTTTAAAGTATACTTTACTTAAAAAGCTGTCATATATACACAGGGTGTCCCAATTGATGTTTCTTTCTTTTCAGATTTAACCCAATGAAATGAATAAGTTTTCAAAGTGTGTATACATTTTTTTGGGGGACACCCTGTATATTACTATTTACTAATTCAGTAACTGAATAAGCTTTGTGTTAGGTTCTGTGCTAAATGACATAGAGATTCACAGTATCCATGTAACAGCACAGTCCTTGTCCTTCTGGAAGTTTTGTTTCTGTGGGATCACAGTATTACAGTTGGAATATGTGCTGTGAAGAAATTAAGCCAAGAGACATGAGCATAGCACTGGAAAGGTAACATAAAGAAGTTCCATATCAGAAAAGGTAACAGGAAGAAGTTCCATTTGAAAGTTTCCGTAAGAATAGCTTTGGGTGAAAAGGAGGAAGTATTTTGAACAGAGGGCAAACTTAATAGAACTTTGAGAAAAGAAGGAAATAGCAGGTTGGCAAGAAAAAATGAAAGACCAGTATCTGGAATATTGTCAAAAGGGGCGAGAATTAGAGAAGAGGAGCCCAAAGACAAAGCAGAGGCTAAATCCTATTGTTTATACCATTAGTTTTTAGTCCTCAGTTTTCTATGGTAATATTTCATCTGCAGGGTGAGAGATTTTTTAAAAATATATATTTTTACTGATTTTTTACAGAGAGGAAGGGAGAGGGATAATTAGAAACACTGATTATGTGCCTCCTGTACACCCCTCACTGGAGATCAAGCCCTCAACCAAGGTACATGCCCTTGATTGGAATAGAACCCGGGACCTATCATTCCGAAGCCTGAAGCTCTATCCACTGAGCCAAAACGGTTAGGGCTGTAGGGCGAGGGATTTTAACAACTGCAAGGCCCTTTAAGAATCTTTAAAAAAGTTTAAAAATTTTTTCAATTAATATCAGCAACGTTAAGTACAGAGGAGGTAAAAACTATGAGATTAATCTACTAGCAGGCCATTAAGCCAAATCAAAAGGTACTCTCATTTTTAGCTAACAGCAATGAAAGACAAACACCCTAGTGTACCCACTCTCCCATTTGGAAGAAAAAAAGGTCTGAAAATGAGAATAAACACCAAAAACAGGACAGACAAGAACTAATCAGAAAAAAAAAAAAAAAAAATCCTACAGCTAAAGTTTAAGTCCTCCTCACTTCAATCATAACTCTAATTTCTGGATGTCAATCAGTACAGAAGAGCAGAATGAACCATCACTGTACCACTGCAATACACTGGAAAGTTAAAATTATAAAATGGTAGAGAACAGTAGCCTATAGAGGAGTAAATCCATAAAAGAACAGAACTAGATGTGCCAAGATGTGCTATGAATTCCTAACTCTACTGAAAAAGAAAAAAACCCAAGAGCTAGCTTACTAGCAAAACTTCAATGTGATAGATATAAGATAAGGATGCTGGACCAGTATCTAAGTCAGTTTTCCACATGGTACAGAGTCAAAAATTAACAGGCCAGCTAAAACTCATGCCCATCACCATTACTTGTATAGGGGTATCAGGTATCCATTCAGGAAATGCACCAACTGCTGAAAAATACAGATATTTAAGATAATTCGTTCCCCTGGTCATAAGCAGCTCAATCTAGCAGGGGAATTATGTAAAATCCTGTAATGAGGTACTAAATTATGATGTGTTAAATAAAATGACTGAGGTATGTATAAGTGCTCTAGGAACTCAGATAAAAGATAACATTCTTGTAGCAAATTCAATACTCCAAAGCATCTATTTTCTCAATAGAGAAGCTGACAGGGCAAAGTAGTATCTCCTCCCCAAGCCAGCTCCTCAGTCCCTTCCCATCTTTCCCCAGTTTTTGTTTTCTTCAAACATTTTCTGAAAAAGTCTATTATTCTCTGAGCTGTTCCAAAATGATCCAACTGGTCTAAGGATAATGTAACTTCTTGTGTTTCATTTCCAGCAAATGAACTTTAGGGAGTTAAAAATTATTTTAAATTTCAGCTTTGCTAGCTAACAGCCTATAAAGGGATCTATAACCACTTTGTCTTTCCTCTTACCCAATCTATACCATAGTGCAATGTTCCCTATGTTAAGTCCATGTCAACTAAGAGAAGGTATTAAGGCTTCCTATATTATAAAAGCAAATGTGACTAATAACATTTAGAGTGCTTTAAATAAAAGATAGTTAAGAGCTAAGCACCACTTACATGGGTAGAAAGGTCATCTACCTAGCACCCCCTACCTCCAATATTTGTGTAAATGACTCCAGGATCTCATAAAAATTGCACTGCCGCTTACTTTTAAAGTTACAATTTTATTATTATTTTTAAAAATATATTTTTTATTGATTTCAGAGAGGAAGGAAGAGGGAGAGAGAGAGAGATAGATCAATGATGAGAGAGAATCACTGATTGGCTGCCTCCTGCATGCTCCACACTGGGGATCGAGCCCACAACCCAGGCATGTGCCTGACCAGGAATCAAACTATGACCTCCTGGCTCACAGGTTGACACTCAACCACTGAGCCATGCGGCTGGCTAAAAAGTTACAATTTTAAAACACATTTACCAAAACAATAAATCTCACCAGCTTTTTTGTCTTCTGTTTCCTTCTTGTCTTCCTCAATTCTAGCTTTCTTTGCTCCTTTCTTATGATCAGCCACATTTCTACGACCTCCTTCTCCTTCATCCTCTGAATCTGAGAATTCTTCATCACAAGCTATCCGTTTGTCTGATGCTCGAACTAATATATAAAAATTAAAAACAAAGTTTTGATAAAAGTAGTCATAGGTTTTTTTCACTGTCACAGCGTACTTTGTACAAACGTATTAACCAGTCACTACATTTAAAAGTATAGGATAAGAAATAATAATTTTAAGGTTAGAACTTAATGCATGGTTTGCTAAATACTAAAAATTTAGCTTTGATCTAGGAAGAAATATGAAAAACATTTGGGAAATCTCAAAAATTTGGAAGAAAAAAATATGTTTTAATAGGAGGTGAGGATGATGTCATTATTTAAAAAGCAATAACCTTTTATTTCTGGGCTGAGAGGAAAAGCAAATAAAATAAAAATCATCAATACCAAATACATCAATGTCTATACCAACAGCATACCATTAGGTTATACAACTGAAAATCATATTAAGTGGATGAGACTGTAGAATCAAAGAGAAGTGCTTCAGGTCATTCAACTCACTCTAATTTAAATAATTTATTTTCCAATTTATTCCTATGTATACGTAAGTCGATAGTTTGTAGAAACTTCTGGTCATATACAGGGGTGGGCAAAAGTATGTTTACAGTTGTTCACGTGGAAAATAATACAATTAACATGGATGGAACTGGAGAGCATTATGCTAAGTGAAATAAGCCAGTCAGTGAAAGATAAATACCACATGATCTCACTGATTTGTGGAATATAAAGAACATTATAAACTGTTGAACGAATAGATAGAAGCAAAGAAGCTTTGAACAGACTGTCAAACTACAGTGGGAAGGCAGGGGAGGGTTCGGGGCAGGGAGGTAAGAGATCAACCGAAGGACTTGTATGCATGCATATAAGCACAACCAATAGACACAAGACACTGGTGGGGGGAGGGGGAGAGGGCAAGTGCAGGGGTGGGGAGGCCAGGAGGTCAATGGGGGTAAAAAAAGGTAACACACCTTAAACAATAAAATAATATATATATAAACAAACAAAATAAGAATACTCTTTTGCATATTCAATAGTAAACCTACTTTTTGCCCACCCCTGCACATCTTCTATATATATAAAAGCCTAAGCGACTGTTATGACTGAACGACCGGAAGGACTGGTTGGCCAGTTGCTATGATGTGCACTGACCACCAAGAGGCAGATGCTCAATGCAGGAGCTGCACCCTGGTGGTCAGTGTGCTCCCACAGACAATCTCCCATGGCCAGCCAATCTCCTGCGGTCCCTCCCCTCCCCCGTTTGGAAGCCGGCAGACCCTCAGTCCCTGGCCAGCCCCGACTGGGACTGGGCAAGAGGGCCCCGATAGGACCTGAATGCCGGCCAGGCCTAGGGACCCCACCCATGCACAAATTTCGTGCACCAAGCCTCTAGTAGTCATAAATTGAAATCACTGACACTCAAAGCAGTCTCTGAGACATATAGAAGTTAAACTATTTAAGATTAAAAATGGAAGAGAGACAAAAATAATAGTGTGCTAATGAAACATGACCCATTGTGTTCTTGAGCTACTAAAACCTTCAGTCTGTAGTGCTTTTTTAATAAATCAGGAAAATGTAACAGAATACACATCAAAGCATTATCTTACTAGAAATTCTCTTGTCTGGGTCTTCTCCATCTTCATCTCCACTGTCTTCATGAACAGCATCTTCTGGAATAGCTTGCATTTGGACACCAGGTGCATGAGGCAACATGCGTAAATTTTCAAATAAACGCTGTCTAAATTATACACGCAAAGCTATTAGACACAATTCATTCTCTTTCAAGTTCCTTTTAAATGTTGATGAAACACATTAAGCAAAAAACTTCATCTTTTATTTAACTTAAACCTCTGAGTTAAAATAACAAATTCATTGAGCACCAATACTTTACATATTATGAACCCATTTAATCTTCAAAATTTACAATGTAAGTACTATTTCATCCCCGTATTTCATTGGTAAGAAAATATAAGCACAAAGGCAAATTAACTTGCCAAATGTTACAGATCTAGAGAACACAAACCCAGGCCTATGTACTATGTCTATGAAAATACATTTTACTTCACTTTCATGTAAAGCCAAGAGTATAAACTTAACAGTTTTGCAAAATAAAACCTAACAGAAAATTAAATATTTTTGAGCTATGAAGCCCACATATTTGCCATTATATTTAAAAATTAAAGATATCAATAATCTTAAGATTTTAAATGCTTTTGAAAAAGACAAAGGAAATATCTTATGTCTAAAGCTAAAATGACCTATTGCACTTGGCCTTCTAAAGGTTCCTGAAGTTATATCAAACATTTATAAAAACAATCCAATGATGTCTTACTTTATCTTTTCCATATATTCTGGAGTGTTCTGGTTTGTCATATTTGAAGGACTAATATGCAGTTTGAAGTCTGGTCCAAAATACTCAAAGTAATCATTATATGGCAATTCTATTAAAAACAATGAAATAAAATTACATATTAAAAGCTTAGTTTTCACACATATCCATACACAAAATTCCAGATTCAACTTGAGAAATATTTCCAAAGAAAATGTTTAAAAGTGAATATAAATTTAAATGCTGAATTCATTAATTGACTGCTCTTTTATTTACATGGTTTTGGAATCTAATCACCCACCCATCTATTTCTATATATTGACAGCTCATCCAATAAAAATATAATAAAAATACTTACCATTAGGAATCTCACAATCAAGGGCAACTGCAGTCTCATATGTCCAACAGCGAGCAACGTTACGAATTGTGTAACCACCTCCCCCAAGCATCAGCAATGGTAAATTGAAAGTTTTTACAACTTCTACACATTTAGCATGACCTAAGACAAAGAGATTTGGGCAACAATAAGTCTGCATTGTTACAGTTTGAAAAATAAAATTTAAAAAAGATAACAAAATTTAAAAAAAAAAACAAAATGGCATTTCTAAATATTTTAAAAACAAATAATATGTAAAAATTTCATGATATTTGTCTTAAATTTTTTAAATAAAAAAATAAAGAACAAAACAAAACTGTGTTTTTTTTTTTTTTTTTTTTAATTAAAACACCTTTCACAATAATATACAAAACACAGTTAAGACATAAGTGGGTAGTTTAGCAAGTGTCCCTGATAGAAAGTCAAATATACAAGTATATTAAGATCAAGATATAAATACAACATTTTTATTAAACAGGAAGATATTATGTGATATGAAGATGTTTTGTTCATGTGTATTTACTCAAGGGAAAAGAAATCAAGTAACAATGAAACATTATGCACAATGAAAGGCTATCCAACGAAGTTTAACTGTAGGTTATCTTTAAGTAGCAGTATTATAATTTTCTTAACTTATTGAAGATTATAAAATTAATACCTATTACTATTAAAAACAAGTTCAATAATTTTCCATGTGTAGAAACTCAAATACAAAGTAAACCTAATATAAAACCAAAATATTTCCTTTGGATAATGTTATAATTTAATAATCAATAACAAGTTACCAGTAACTTCTAACAATATCATCACTCAGACACTTAAGTCAATATTTTAAAAAAGAAAAAAATCTTTTATTTATAGAAGAAAGCCATGCCTGTTAAAGAATTTGGAAAAAAACATAGAAAAACTACAAAGAAAAAGCTACATAAAACTTCATCATCCAAAGGTATTTAAAAAACATATTCCCTTTCAATTCCCTCTCAATCAATTTTTTAAAGTTTAGTGATCTTATAACTGTATATTGTGAATATTCTCATGAAGTATTTTTCAACAGTTGTACTATATGATTCACAACTCATTTTTTATTATTGCTACTAGAAAAACAGCTTTCTTATATTAGACTAGAGGCCCAGTGCACAAATTTGTGCATGGGTGGGGTCCCTCAGCCTGGCCAGTGATTGGGGCCAATTAGGGCGCTCGCCCAGTCCCAATCAGGGCTGTAGGAGGTTGGCCAGCCGAGGGGAGGGGCAGTGGGAAATTGGCTTTTATATATAAAGACTGTTTGGGTGTTTTATAATAAAACAGAAAGTTTACTTACAGATTTCCTAGTAAACATAGCTGGCTAGACAAAGAAATTTACTTTACTTATATCTCAAAACTTGATAAAAAGGACTACAAAAGGATTTTCTAAAATAGCTAAATTCCACATAAAGGAAGACTGAGACAAAATAGACATTAACACTGTAAAGATAGGAAGGAAATGAACAAGAGGTAACGACTTTAGCAGACCTGAGAAATCTGAATAGAGGATAGCAGCAGAGAAAATTACAATCAAGTTTAAGATTTGGGATGATAAATCTCCTTATATGCTTAATACAACTAAAATGCTATCAGTCAGTTAAAATATATAGATTTATTTTTGTAAGAGTAAAATGCTGTAGTTTATAAATATGAAAGCTATTGCTTTTAAGAATGAAAGCTTTGAGAACTTTCAAAGAGTTAAGACAAAAAATTGACGGTTAATATATATCTTAAGAGTGCATTAGGTAGATCATTTTTGGGAAATCATATGCATTTTGAGGCAAAAGATCATTATCAACACATATGAAGTTACAATATGAAACTTGCTATTTGGCCACTGTTAAACTACCAAGAAAAGCAGCAATTAATTTCATCATTCAACCTAAAAAAGTAGAATAGATTATATTATAATTCTAATGTTGCCTGGTATAGTAACAAGCGTGACATTAAATAAAAAAGCCTTTAATATTTGCACTTATTTAATTCCAAATAGGCCAATAGTCATTCTGGAAAAAGTTCTATTTGAGAATTCTTCACATCTATGAGAGAATTCAAAGAAAAACATCAACTTGTTACCTTAAAATTCACAAGGAAAACAACTCCAAAATTATGTACAATATTCGTGATGAATTACTACTGATCCACACATAATACATTAAATAAAATTTCAGATTTGTTTTTATTCCTTAGAAGTCCATTCCATAATGGTCATTTTTCTTTACTTTGGTCTAGACTTCTATTGTATGTTGATATCAACACTTGGTCAAATATGAGTGTTGAAATCAACATAATCTTATCTCCCACATGACTTTTCTCAGGTAGCCACTTGAAAATGTGCTCCACCAAAATGAGAGACACAATTAAGAGGAAACAGCAATCAGGGGAGCCAATTCAACAGAGAAGCAAAGAACAGCTTACTTTCTACCAGGTCTAGAGAGGAGACTCATCCAAATAGGACCAAATGAGGAGGCTGTTCTTCAAGAAGGTTAAACTGATAGGAAATGATAGGATACTTGATGCATCTGAACATATGAAGCTACTTAGACACTCGTCATTTAGTAACATGTAAAGACAAAATTAAGGAAATGAAAAACTGGAAAAAGCAAGTTATGCCATAAAGAAAAATTGATAAGCTGAAATGTACTTTAATGGTATTGATGATGCTGTAAGCAGTGACTACCATACCAAAGTTCTGTTATAAATACCAGAGTTATATGGTAAAAATGAAACTATTAGAAGGGTGTGTGTATATTAGGGATAAAGTGTGAAAAGGAACTGAATCCCTCCTTTCAAAATAAAAAGTGAATACACAAGGCTAAAATAAAAAATTGAAAGTAGCAAAGTTTGCATGTTTTTGGAGAAAGATACACACACCAAAAGAATCAACCAAAAACAATGAAAATAGCTGCCCTGGTTGAGATTGCAACAAGCTCTATAAAACTATTCATGTATGACTGTATACATAAACTTGACAAAATGAAAAAGACCTAAACAAGACCTTACTGAAATAAGAGTAATTGTAGTTAGAAAAACCAATTTCAAACAAACACATAGATAATTTTCTGGAACTAGCACCCTTTAAACTGCTTACCTTTGACTGTCAGATTGAAGCAACCAAGTCTATCACCAGATAGCGAGTCTGCACCACACTGTAACACCACAGCACTAGGTTGATACATCTCCATCACTTTTGAGATGATCTATGTACAAAATAACAAATGTTATTATCTCTAAAAAGATTTTCAAATTCATTTTGAGTTTGAAAATAGTAATACTTACAGGCTTAAATATCTGCCCATAAGATTCATCATCTATACCATCTCTCATTGGAAAATTGACAGCATAATATTTGCCTTTTCCTGCACCAATATCCTAAAATAGAGAGTTAGACGGATGTTAGAAAATACTTCATAATAAAAAGTTTAACAGATTTTTTAAAAATAAATATTTTAAGAGATTAAAAGAACAGGTAACAAAAAACATTTCTGAATTCATCATGTGGTTGAGAAAGAAAATACAGAATAGAATAAGGGCATATTTTGTCATTAATAGACTGCTAATAAAGCTGAAAAGAACCAATTCCAGCAAATCTATAATGATTATTTTGGGGAATTTAACATAAGCAGTTAAAGGCAATATTAAGTTACATATTACAATTAATCCAAAAAATTCACCGTAAACAGAATATGTAAGAAATTTTTTTGAGTAAAACTACAGAAGATATATTCTGAGCCAAAGGACCCTGTCTCTATAATACAGATTCTTCTTATGGCTCACAATCTGGCAGACTTTATTGACATTTTAATAGCTTCAGAATAAAGCATCAAAATCTCTACTTTAATTGGGTTTGAAATAAAATTTTTTCTACTTGTTCAGTAAGTACCACTCTAGGCACTTAATACCTCCCAAAAGAAAGAAGCAAAGGAGAGAAGTTGATGTCTACATTCCAGCTATATACACACTATATATATAAACACACATATACATACTTACATATGTATATGTATATATACAGGTATATATAGATATATTCCTAGAAGAAATGGGATAGGGGACATTCCTACAAAATAGTGCTTTAACAACACCAAAGGATTGGAGATGACTGATTCTTATGTATTTTAAATTATGTCTCAATAAATATGAATCTTTAGGGTTAACACCTGTACAAGTTCTTCCCTTATCTCTCATGGAAAGATCCTGCACTAAAAACACAGTTGGAATACACTCTGACAATAAGTACAAGTTGATTAGTAGTTTGATCACTCTAGGCAGGCAACTCAGAGCTGCCGCCTTTGTTGGACCAAGCTTTATCCCTTTCATTTCTTTCACCCCTGTTCCTTTATCACACCTTTGTTTTATTCTCCTACCTAGACACTACTAATCTAATAAATGCAAGCAGCGTTTTAACAATGATCTAAGCTCAGAGTAGCCTTTTCTGATTTACAATGAACTGTCAGGTAGAGAAGGGAATGTTCATTAAAATAACATCCAAAGACACACTGAAGTTTCACAAAAATCCAAATACAACTACACATACAATGTAATGACTGATTTTAGTTTTCTTACAAAATTCCTCATATCCAAAAGGAAAAAATTATGAAGGCTTTTCATATAGTGGGTATAAAAATCTTAGTGAGGAAGAGATGTTCAAAGTCATTCTCAAATATTTTAAAAACATGCATTCTCCAACAGCTTTAATCAGAAGAATACTGACAAAAAAAAAAAAAAAATAGAGACCTCCATTTGCCATTTCTGAGATTAATTAGGATTATATTACAAAACCACTATTCTTCCTTAAGCTTAACACTGAGAAGGCTTTGTTTAATTTCTACTGGGATGCAATGACTGCAGACAAACTAATTCTACTGGTTTAGAGCAGTGGTTCTCAAATGTTAGTGTGCAGAATAACCCTGAGACTCTAGAAGATGTGCTTCTACCTACTTTTAAGTAAAAAAAAAGGTTTCACCATCACAACTATTACTGAAAGAGCATCAACTTGTAGTCAAATAGTGAAAAGCCACACATTTGAATACTTTAAGGCCACATTAACCCTTTGGTTGGCTAATGATATATCGATTTGAAAAATAACTTTAACAGTTTAAAATTATTGTTGAATGCTACACTAAAAGAAATATCCCGTATAATCCAGGCTGAATGAAAAAGTTGTTTACATTTCTGAATTGAACTTCAATAGGCATGTGTGAACTCTAGTGAAGCAAAAAATTTTAAGAAGTTTGTAGAAACAGGATTTGATCATTGGTTTTTCATAAAATATGAGAGTACCAAATGAAAGAAGATAACAGATATACAATAGAATTAACTTAAATGTAATAGGCCGGATATAAGCTATGGTATTTTCTCTTCTGACAAATGCCAAAAAACTAAGAAAAATAGATTAAAATTAGACCTATTAAATCAAGACCAATCATAAAAGGAGAACAGTACAAGAACCTAAAAAACTTAGTCAATTACTTTATTCTAGCAATCTTTCTAATCAATACCAAAGTATACTACCAATAAGTAGGTTCTGAATATTCAAATTGAACCTCAAGAAAACTACTTCATGCTTTGATGTTCAAAAATAGCTACTCAACAAAAAACAAACAAAAAAAAAGTTGTGCAAAGGAAAGTAAAACTAAATTCTAGATGTTATAGCATATAAAATGACTCAACTCTGCATATAAGCTTCAAATTAGTGACTCAGGAAAAATATTAGTTCAGGTATAGGATTACTAGCCTCTCATATTTATCCAGACAGAATTCAGTCATACCCTCAAGTCTCCTGTTCCAGGAAAGTATTCCCCATATTTATGGAATGATACAGTCATTACACGATCTGTTGTATAAAAAGCTTCTTCAACACCATCACCGTGATGGATATCAATATCAATATATAAGACTCTCTGGTGATACCTGCAAAGAAAGCCGTGACTAAGTTATTTAAAGGTTTTAAGATGGGAAGAACCACCATGGATTTAGAAAGCCTATTTCTGAGCTCTTAAATGCCAGAATGCTTAATCCCCTTTCTTTATTTCTAGTCTAAGAGACCATTCAAACACCTGTACTTACAATATAAGCCTCAGACCTTTAAATCCACCCTTTAAGTCCAATGTAAGTGAGAAAATGTACTTGCTGTGGAATCTGTCCTATTCTATGAGCTTAAAAACCATAGTAAATACACATTTCTTTTTATTAACAACTAAAGAATATACCGTATTTAAGATTATTACTTTAAAGCATCTCTCTGGTAAATATTCAATCTTATAAAATAGGGTTTGGGAAGGCCTGGGGCAGAGGCAGGTGCAGGAGCCAGTCAATTGGGAGTAAAGAGGGGAACATCTATAATACTTTCAACAATAAATTTTTAAAAATATATTTTTATTGATTTCAGAAAGGGAGAAGGAGAGATAGAAACATCAATGATGAGAGAGAATCACTGATCGGCTGCCTCCTGCACGCCCCCTACTGGGGATTGAGCCCGCGACCTGGGCATGTACTCTTGACTGGAATTGAACCTGGGACCCAGCAGTCCACAGGCCAATGCTCTATCCACTGAGCCAAACCAACTAGTGCCGTGGTCGGCAAACTGCAGCTCGCGAGCCACATGCGGCTCTTTGACCCCTTGTGTATGGCTCTTCCACAAAATACAACGGCCTGGGCGTTAGAAGTGGTGTTAGAAGAAATTTAAAAAATTTGGCTCTGTTGACTAATGAGTTTGCTGACCACTAGACTAGTGCAAGATAAGTTTTTTTTTTTTTAAAGTTTGGCAATCTATGGGCCACAGTCCAAATTTGGCCAATGGCCTCTTTCTGTACAACCTTTGATATAAAAATAGTTTTTAAAATAGTTTTTCCTCCTGGCCTGCATGATCGACCTATGAACCAGGAGGTCATGATTTGATTCCTAGTCAGGGCACATGCCCAAGTTTCGGGCTCAATCCCCAGTTGGGGTGGGGGGGAGGGTGCATGCAGGAAGCAGCCAATCAATGATTCTCTTTCATCATCGATGTTTCTATCTCTCTCTCCTCTCCCTTCCTTTCTGAATCAATAAAAGCATATTAAATAAAAAAATAAAAATAAAAAAACAAGGCAAAGATTGCAAGTGGTTTCCTGGGCCCTTGATTAGTCAGCTGACACTGCCCAGTTGTTTATTTGGGGAGTCAATACCAAACTTTAAGTGACTAAAAAAATCAGCCTCTATAAATAGTATGCATAGAGTAACAAGCAATACATTCAAAGGTGAGAAAACACTAATTCACTACAATTTTAAGTGGAATATGCTAAGACATGTTACAATGAATGGTGGTTAAAAAAATTTAAATTTGTAACTCCAAATTCACATATATCTTTATAAATACCTCTTTCAAGCTGTAGTCAAGGATAACTTTAATGCTAACTCCTTTAGCAAATTAAGGATAATAACACCCATTTTTAGAGGACAGCCCTGTTCTACAATAGCTATGTAAATATCTACATTTAATTCAATAGGGAACCAAATTTTCTTTAACACAGAATTTAAATATTTGCCATCAAAAGTTAAAACTTACAAAATGTTAGAACATAAACTTCCAGGGTCAATGTCATTTTTCATCAGTTGAAACTGTAACTCAAATCTAAATTGGCAAACTACTTCTAATATTTTTTTAAAGGGGTAATAATTGGGAGTTTTAGACACTTACATGCATTTCGCATTCTTAAAAATCCAAGGGTTGGACAAATTTCTATTATTTCTACAATGGTCCATAATAACTCCATTGAAAGTTCACCATTAACCATGTTCACGTGATTATAACTTTTGATGTTGTTTTAAACAATAGATTTTTACTGTTTTAATTAAAATATTTTTATAGGAAAAATACCAACACAAATGAACTTACTTTAGTAATTCAAGGATGGCAAGCACAATATCATTAACATAACAGAATCCTGATGCTTCTGATTTCTTAGCATGATGTAATCCTCCAGCCCAATTAACAGCCATATCAGTTTGTTGTCGGTTTAACTTCACAGCTCCAGCTAAGAAACAAGACAGGATAAAAATTTTAACCGTTTAAAATTTAAAATTAGCAAAACTAGACAAAAGCCCCTATAAGAAAGAGTATGCCATGGGTAAGCCAAGAGTATAGTATCCTTCCTATCTAATAAAAGAGTAACATGCAAATTGACAGTTACTCCAACACACAAGATGGCTGCCCCCATGTGGTCAAAGATAGCCACCACAAGATGTCCAGCAGGGGATGGCAGTTGGGAGGAACCAGCCCTGCAGGGGAGGGCAGTTAGGGGTGACCGGGCTGGCAGAGGAGGGCAGTTGGGGATGACCAGGCCTGCAGGGGAGGACAGTTGGGGGGAACCAGCCTGCAGGGGAGGGCAGTTGTGGGGGGGGGGGGTTGGACCAGGCCTATAGAAGAAGGTGGTTGGGGGGGGACCAGGTCGGCAGGGGAGGGCAGTTGGGGGTGACCAGGCAGGCAAGGGAGGGCAGTTAGGGGTTACCAGGCTGGCAGGGAAGGGCAGTTGGGGGGGCCCAGGCCTGCAGGGGAGGGCAGTTAGGGGCAATCAGGCCGGCAAGGGAGCAATTAGGCGTTGATCAGGCTGGCAGACAGAAGCGGTTAGGGGCAATCAGGCAGGCAGGCAGGCAGGTGAGCGGTTGGGAGCCAAGTCCTGGATTGTGAGAGGGATCCCAGATTGGAGAGGGTGCAGACTAGGTTGAGGGACACCTCCCACCCCCGTGCACAAATTTCGTGCACCGGGCCTCTAGTAAAATCATAAAAGGCAAGGGTGATTGTTCAGTGCTCTAAAAGTTAGCAATTTCTCCTTAGGTAAATTATTTTCTTACAGCTTTGATCTGATTAAGTAAGAGCATATATAGAAAGTGGTGGTAACAGTGGTAGTTAGAGTAACACAATGGTAGCTTGAAGAGAGGAAGGAAAAAGAAGTCTGCAAGTGAAAATGAAATGGCAGTAAGAAAATAAAAAGTAAAATAAAAAGCTGGAGTCATTATGATCATAAAACATGGAGGGCTTTTGAAGTAAACAAATAACCTAAAAGATACATACCATGTTTAAATCAACTTTAAGTCTGACTAAATGAGGACACTTACCAACTGAGCCTCCAGTTGAGAGCTGACAAAACTCAAAGAGTCCATCAAACACTGGACAATCTTCTCCAACATTAACTGTGAAAGATGGATTTCATTAATTTCAACCCATTCTGGGAATTATTAAAAGCCTTTTCTTACAAAAACCATTTCTTACAAGTATTTTATTTGATGCATCCATAAAACATACACATATCACAGTAGTGACGTAAAGTTTGTAATTTAAAATGTAATTTATCATTTTATCCAATACTAGTGACACAGTGCACAGATTTGTGCACACTGAAAGGAAATTATTTAGAAGGTGGCTGGTGGGGTGGGACTGGGCGAGAAGGCCCAGACATGCCTTGGAGTAGTTGTACTCCTGGACTGTGAGAGGGCACAGGCTGGGCTGAGGGATGCCCCCCTACCCCGAGTGCATGAATTTCGTGCACCGGGCCTCTAGTAAATAACTAAAACAGTATTTCAGGTCAGGAAAAAATCCTATATAATAAAACCCCAATAAGCAAATTGACCAAACGGTAGAACGACCAGTTGCTATGATGCGCACTGACCACGAGGGGGCAGATGCTCAACGCAAGAGCTGCCCCCTGGTGGTCAGTGTGCTCCCATAGGAGGAGCACTGCTCAGCCAGAAGCCGGTCTCACGGCAGGCAGTCATCTCCCAAGGGGTCCCAGACTGCAAAAGGGCACAGGCCGGGCTGAGGGACACTCCCCCACCAGTGCACAATTTTTGTGCACAGGGACTCTAGTATAATTATAAGCTTCTAAAAATACTCATTTTAACTAATCAATATTAATATATACTTTTAACAAGAAACGTACATCTCTGCATCTGCTTACTATACTCAGACATGTTATCTGGTCTTATTGAACGTAGAAATTTAATGTACTCATCACTGTGGTATTTTGTCATTTCTTCAGCAGTGGCTTTATGGGGCCTCTGTGAAGTAAAATAAATGTTAGAATTGTGGAATTACAACTGGTTATATCAGAATTATCAAACACATAGTACACAATTTCACCTTTCAAAAGAATTAGATGTTCCAGAACAAATTAAATTCCAAAGCAAATACATGCAGATTTTAGGAAAACAATCCATTCCAAAGCTAATTCATACTCCTTTAAAAGCATTAGATAGGTCTAACACAAACTAAGACTTAGTCACTCCTTTTATTTTAATGGAAATGGGTCAACCCTTAGAAATCAAATCCATGCTCATAGCCACTACTTTCCTTTTTCCATCATAAACCTGCTCTGTATCCACTGATTTTATCAATGACCTCCCAGAATGAGACTCATTCTCCATTTTAAGTCTATGTTGACAACCTCTTTTCCTTTTCCTAACCAAATCATCCTTATTCGGAAGAATTACTTCATTTATGACATACTTCTTCCACAAGGCTTTCTGATTGAAAGTCTCATCCAACTCCTCCTTTTCTCTAAATGTCTACCAAGTATATCCGAAGAAAATAACTCACACATATTCCCTAATATTGTTAACTGCTTCCCCAAATAGAAAAGAATTGTTGTGTCTTGTATCTATTTACATACACTCCCATCTTTATCTACAAAAACATTTAAGGCAGTTGTTGTATCTTATGTTATTTGGTACTCTGCTTGTCCACCAACAGGGTTCATACACCAATAAATATTTGTAGGATTAATTTCATCTGTAATTCTTTTGTAACAGTCTCAAATCAACTCTTCAGCAGCATAGACAAATCAACAATTATTTAACAAAAATATGTGGTATGCTGAATGGAATTGTTCTCCATAAATGCAAAAACCTGGGGTAGGGGAAACTTTTTAAAAATGTTGATGGGCCCTATCTGGTTTGGCTTAGTGGACAGAGTGTTGGCCAGCAGACAGAAAGGTCCCAAGTTTGATTGTGGTCAAGGACACATACCCGGGTTGCAGGCTCGATCCCCAGTAGGGGGGCGTGGTGTACAGGAGGCAGCCCATCAATGATTCTCACTCATCATTGATGTTTCTCTCTATGAAATAAAAAATAAATTTAAAAAAATGTTGATGAAAGAGAGAAAAAAGAGACTAGGTCCCACACTCAGTTTTCTCTAAATAAAACAAAATCAAGTTTCCATTTTCTTCTAGGCCATTTCATCTGCTAAATGTCTTTCACCAAAGAGAATAATAGTAGTTACAAAAAAAAATCAGTGCTGAGTATTTACCAAAAGTTATACTCACATATATTTCCATTTTTCTATATAAGCCATAATTTAGCAGCAAGTTATGGGTCATGCGGATTCTATGAGGTTTCATAGGATGGCCTTGTCCATAGTAATAGTTTCCAATATCACCTAAAACAGAAGAGACAAAATGATCAATACAAGTAAGAGTACGTTCACCACTAAGAAGGCATTTACCTCCTAAACAAGATTTACTTAAATTCCTAAATAATAATATTAGATGTTGCAACTTTCAAACTGAGAAAACCAGGATACTATTATGCACACTTTTATATGCTGACAATTCCATTAATACATTATTAATAGATTAAAGCAAGCAAACTTTTCTGATTTAGTTTAATAAAGTTTTTCATTTAGTATTAGCCCAAATGAAATGCGCTTTTACTCACAAACATAATTTTTTGTTCCTTAAAGTGATACCTGCGTTTAGTATTCATTTTTAAATTCAAAGGCTTAAGGTAAACTCTCTGGTATGATTTTAAATGTTTCCAGCAAATATGTATTATTTCTTGCATGGTTTACTGGTATTTCAGAAATCCCTTATAGTTAGTATCAGGGCGACTAAAATGTTTTATACCCATATCAGTCTGTAAGGGAAATTTTGGTAACTGAAATGTGGATCAAATAAAAGTTTTGCTCTGATGATCTACTCGTGACATATTTCAAGGTAATAAGGGTATTTTGTCTTATTCTTCACCATTGAAATTACAATTCCTACCCTATCTTTTTATAACATCTTAAAACGTACGCATAGATTTATTTTTAAATAAACAACAAAAACACACATTCATCTACAAAATTTCAATGAAATCAATACTTTTAGGTAAAGCTCTAGTGTTTCTGTAATAAAGTTTGAAGGAAGCTTCATATATATACTATTTTTCTAATGTAATGGAAATTTTAAATTTTTACTTTTGAGAGAGAGGAAGAAACATTGATTTGTTCTTCCACTTATTTGTGCATTCACTGGTTGATTCTTTTATATGCCCTGACCAGGGACTGAACTCACAATCTTGGTGTACTGGGCCGATTCTCTAACCAGCTGAGCCACCCAGCCAGAGCTGAAATTGACATCTATACTAATAAAAGGGTAATATGTAAATTGGCCAGGATGCCCTCACAGTAACGACCGAACAGCAGGCTGCGTGGGGTGACCAGGCCAGCAGGGGGGTTAGCAAAGGACAAACAAACGACTGAACAGCAGGCTGCGTGGGGTGACCAGGCTGGCGGCGGGGGGGGAGGGGCAAGTTGGGGGCGACCAGGCTGGCAGGGGGGGGAAAGTTGGGGGCAACCAAGCCAACTGGGGGGGGGAGGGGGGAGGTCAGTTGGGGGCAACCAGGCTGGCAGGGGGTGGCAGTAAGGGGTGACCAGGCTGGCAGGCAGAGGCGATTAGGGGTGATCAGGCAGGCAGGTGAGCAGTTAGGAGCTAGCGGTCCCGGACTGTGAGAGGGATGTCCAACTGCTGGATTAGGAGATCGGGCCTAAAATGGCAGTTGGACATCCCCCGAGGGCTCCCGGATTGGAGAGGGTGCAGGCTGGGCTAAGGGGACCCCCCCCCCCCCGCATGAATTTTATGCACCGGGCCTCTAGTTTTTTTTTTTTTTTTGTAATAGCCTTTATGAGAAATTACTTTTAGTAGTAATTCTAATTTTAAATAAAGCAACTCCAAAAGTTTGTTAGGACAGCCAAGCTGATTTTAATGACTTAAAGTCATTCATTTCAACATGGGTTTACATAATTAAAAACTAAGGATAGATAATGTCATTTACTCACCTTCAGGATCAAAAATATCTTTCAAAATCCTGCCTAAACACACACCTTTTTGTTTGTTTAGTGGAAACTGAGAACTCAAAAAATACTTATTTCTCTCTTTCATATATTTGATAGCAGTCCAGGATGAATGTTCACTGTTATTAGTATACTTGTGTCTAGTAACATGACTACTTGATTTTATTGCTATCACACCTCTAATTTACTTAACCCTCCAGTTTCTAAACAAGCTCTTCTGAAAACAATTCATATATACACCATCATAAGGAAAGCAATCTTTCTCAAAGCAGGTGCTAACAACAAAATTAAGACAATACAGACAACTATCAAAGCAGGGCAATGTGGGTGTGAAATGCCTTTGCATTTATCACAATCTACCTTCCAAGGAAAGCTCTTGTCCTACAAGGTGGCAATACATATAGTACCTTGAAATCAGCCTGATCTCAATGAAACTTAAATAGGAAAAGCCCAACAGAGTTACAAAGCATCATATATACAAGTTAATGCAAGGAAGGTATTTCTAAGTTACCATCACCACCAATGATGATCACGAGAGAGGAATAAAGAAACTCTAGTCTCCACATAACTTCCACCTGCCTCTGTGAAATGTTTCTAACACTACTATATCTTAAGATCAAATACTCTGATTATGGACATACTGAAAATCCAGTGAAAAGCCACCAATAATTTAATAATGGGAAAGAGCCCAATAATCTGTACAGAGGTATAATACGGTTACAATTTTTCAGCAAGAGTATTTTTTTAAAAAAAATAATGGTGACAGCAATAATTAGCATTTAATTAACCAATTAATTTATTTTTCAACCCTCACCGAGGACAAGCTTGTTGATTTTAGAGAGCAGAGAAAGGGGAGAGTGAGGAACATCGTTTAGTTGACGTCCCCTAGTGCCCTGACTGGGGATTGAGCCCACAACCCTTCAGTGCACAGGATAAGGCTCCAGCCAACAGAGCCACACCAGCCAGGGCAGTAATTAGCATTTATGGAGTGCTTAGTAGGAGGCAGTATTCTACACACTTCACATGTACTATCTGTTAATATTCTCAACTCTATGAATTATTAATACCGCTCCTATTTTATAACAATGAAGGGTGAGATGCAGACAAATCAGGTAATATTTCTAGGTCACAAAGCTAGCAAGTAGAGAAGCAAGATTCACACTTAGGCAGGGCAACTCAGCCAATCTTCTTAAGTAACAGCTACTAGGAGATCAATGACACTTGTGTCACTAGAAAGAAATGATAGGGAAAAACCTAACACAAAAAGGACATATATAGAATACAGTATTTTAAAAGAAACTGCCTTTCTAATCCATCAAAGTAACTTAGTCACTAATAGGGTCCTGAAATTATGAATGTACATAGATTTAAATACATTTCTCTGCTATAATTATGGGCTCCACTCCTACCAGAATATGCACACTCCCTAAAAAACACATGTCCACAAGAGCAGTCACGCAACAGATAATTGCCATTTGGTTTATTAAGAATTGTTCCAAAAAGTAAAGGGGTTATAAAGGAAGCATCTCCAACTTTTTCCTACTTAATCCCATATCTCAAATGGCTGTTTTGTAGCTATTCACTTTTTAATAAAGATAAATGTCTTAGTTTTATGAACCTATGGCTTTTCATTCAGCTTATTTAAATGGTCAGTAATGTAATTTGGACATTTTATTTACTTATTGTATTTAATATGTTTTTTAAATTAATCCTTATCCAAGGATATTTTTTTCCATTAATTTTTAGACAGAGTGGAGGTGGGGGAAAGAGACAGAGAAACATCTATTAGTTGCCTCCCACATGAGTGCACTGACCATGGCCCAGGATCGACAGAGCCTGGAATCAAGGCACGTGCCCTTGACTGGAATAGAACCCAGGACCCTTCAGTCCATGGGCCAAACCAACTAGGACTAATTTGGGCATTTTTAAATGTTATCCTGATTTTCATGAAAATAATCAGAAACACTTTACCAGCTCAGCTGGTGTGGCTCAGTGGTTGGTGTTGACCTAAGAACCAGGAGGTCATGGTTCAATTCCGGGTTAGAGCACATGCCCTGGTTGTGGACTCAACCCTCAGTATAGGGGGCGTGCAAGAGGCGGCCAATAATTGATTCTCATCATTAATGTTTTTATCACTATCTCCCTCTCCCTTCCTTTCTGAAATCAATAATATATTAAAACACACATACACACACACACACAAAAACCCACCTCTCTACCAATGAAAGTAAATTATCCAGAAAAATTAGCTCAAGGTGGCTTCTTGAATACAACAAACTTTGTTACTGTGAAGAAGTTACCACAAAGAATTAGTTATCTGAAATATTTTAGAAATCACTCTCTTCAAGAAGTTATCAGTATGAAAGTGGCTATTAAGGTCTACAATCTCTTATCCAAGTCCTTGGGGCTAGATGCATTTCAGATTTTTTTCAGGTTTTATAAGTGTAATGTGTTACATCTGCCATTACTTATGTGATGTGCTGGAATCTGGGTAGTATTCTATAATCATACTTTAATATTTCTGCAAAAATTTTGTAAATATTCACAATAAATGAAGTAAAGATCACAAATATTAATTCAGGTTAAGCTTTTTGATTCCAAATGAATCCCCCCTCCCATTTTCAGATCATTTTGGATTTCAGGAGAGTAACATATACCTTTACCCCTAAAGAAAAGCTGACTAAAAAAATGATTCAAGAAAAAGATTTTTAAAAGTTACTGTATTATTTTTGCTTTCCACAAACTACTTAGTCCACTAGCACCTTTAACACACTGGTCACTCCTTCTCGAAACACTGAGTCTTGACTTTTACTGAGTACCACTTTCCTGGATTCCACCCCTACCCATAGCCATTCAACATTCAAATATCAGGGTTTCACCCGTTCATTCATTCACTTAACAAATCAAGAGCCTACCATGTGCCAGGCATTATTCTGTGTGCTTGGGTAAATCAGTGAACAAGAGTGCTGGCTGCCCTAAATCTTCTTCTCTCAGGAATGAATCACTTAACTGCTCAATCTAGAAACTTTTAAGTTATTCTTTATTCTGTACCACCACTGCCCAGTTCCTACCCCATTACCAATCCATCAACAAGTTTTATTGGTTTTACTCACCAAACCTTCCTTTAATATATGTGTCCATGTCTGTCAGCTGCAACCATTATATTTTACTAGAGGCCGGATGCACGAAATTCATGCAAGGTAGGCCTTAGCACCCCGGCTGCCTCGTGGCCCTGCACCACCGTCCTCACCCGCCTTGGCCTGGTGCTGCCCATGTCCACGCCACACATCCCTGGAGCACCCCCTCCCCCCATGGATCACCCTGCAGAGGGTGGCCTGGGCCTCCCACTGCGGGATGATTGTGGGGCTATGGCCAGGCCCCCCAACCAATCACATCGCACCTGCCTTGGCTGGCCTGGCGCCAGTGTGTGACATAGTATGGTCACCCGGGAGGTCATGCTGCTGTTTGGTAGATTTGCATATTACACTTTTATTATTATAGATGTGGACCAACATGTGTTAATTCTTGCTTTCAGTCTTACATTCTACCACTCTTTACCATCCTTTCTCCACTTCAAGAGTTCTCTCTTAAAAACCTACAATGGCGCCCAAACCGGTTTGGCTCAGTGGATAGAGCGTCGGCCTTCGGACTGAAGGGTCCCAGGTTAGA
Organism: Eptesicus fuscus; assembly: GCF_027574615.1. Lineage (NCBI taxonomy): Eukaryota > Metazoa > Chordata > Mammalia > Chiroptera > Vespertilionidae > Eptesicus > Eptesicus fuscus. The sequence continues at coordinate 63,974,628 of NC_072482.1, forward strand.
TTCCGGTCAAGGGCATGTACCTTGGTTGCGGGCACATCCCCAGTGGGGGATGTGCAGGAGGCAGCTGATAGATGTTTCTCTCTCACCGATATTTCTAACTCTCTATCCCTCTCCCTTCCTCTCTGTAAAAAAAACACAAATCAATAAAATATATTTTTAAAAAAAACAACCTTCCATGGCTTTCTGAATCTCTTACAACAAAGTCTTGTGTGGTCTGGCCCTTTACTACCTAGCCTGGCACCCCATGGTTCACCTAAGTCTTCCTCGTGGCCTCTTTTCGGTTAAGTGCAAGGTTCTTTCTAACTACCAGGCCAGGGCAGTTTGCAATGTCTTATGTAGAAAAAAACTCTTACGGCTAGCCCACTCTCTTTCTTCAGACCTTTCCTTGTCTGATTATCCTATAAAGGTGTCCTCTCTTTCCATCTAACATATACTCTTTTATTTCCTTAAGACTCAAATAATCTTTTGTCTACCTGGTACATAGTAGAGACTTTAAGCCCACTTGGTATTTCTGAACCCAAAACTGATTCCATAAGCAAGTATAAGCCAACTGCTATTAAAACAGAGAAATAAGACTTATTAACCAGTATATACTTTTAAATCTGATCTCATCCATGTTTCAATACTATTATGATTGCTACACCTCCCTCCCCCCTAATTCCAGCTGTTTCCTTTAAGGATTTGTTAACAGAAGCATTTAAAGTTTTGTTAAAGGAAAAGAAATAATTACTAATTTTTTTTCCTGGTAGCAAAAGAAATCTTTATTTTTGTAGCGGTGAAAATAGGCCCACTCTTGTGTCAATAAGGGGGGAAAAATCTTTAGGCACCAGCTGTTAACCTCTCCTGGTACAATAAGCTAGTCAATGTGGAAAAGGATAATGGGTGGACTGAGGTGAACAGGGTTATCAATCTACTTTCATCGTAAAACAGACAAAATGCCCCTCCTCCTCCCTGTCTGTAACTCGTGGTAGTAGGAATTAGAATGTTTTATGAAAGTGATCTCTCTATAAAAACATAAGGAATTAAACATTTATTCACCAATAATTTAAAACTCCTTTACTTTATAAAAAACTTAAGATGGTGGAGGTATAGGCATAAGCAAAACAGACTCTGATATCATGAAACTTTTATTCATGAAGGAAGACAAGTTAGGTGGTACTAGTGACAGGGAGAAAACCAATAAGGTAATAAGGGAAAGCCTCTCTGGTAAGATGAAATTTGAAGGAAGTGAATGGTAAAGAATATCAGGGGGAAGAGGACCCAAACATAGGAATATCTCAGTCTTATTTTAAGTGTTGTTACATTCTACTATGGTTAAATAATGATGTGTAATTAAGACCACTGGTATGTATGAACTTCTGCTGTAATTCACCCATCACACTCCGACTTACTCCCAGAGAAAGGATTACCTATTCTATGGATAATAAAGATTTATACTAGAGCTAAGAACCCAAGCAACTGTATTAGAGGATATCTAGCAAAATACTTTGGCACTATCGTTATAAATAAAAGTCTAAGAAAACTTGTCAATAGTTGGCTGATAAGTGGAATTCTTATACAGTAATCCGCTACAGTAAACTAGGAGTATATCAGTAGGCATGATCTTGGTTAGCTTTTATATTCTATCTCTGTAAAGTATTGAGTGCTTTTCTCTGAATCACTTCTCTCCAAACATTTTAATGCACACTATCAGATGAGGAAAAAAATAGAGCACAGACCAATTATATAAATTACATACACAGTTGACTCTTGAACAATGGGAGGGTAGGTGGGTTAGGGACACGGACCCCCTCCCTTTTGCAGTGGAGAATCCTCCTATAACTTCTGATGCCCCCTTAGTTAGCTATAGTACTCCCTTGGTATCTTGCAGAAGATTGGTTCCAAGATCCCTCAACGGCCCCCCTGCCCAATGAACACCAAAATCCCCAGAAACTCAAGTCCCTTATATAAAACTAGAGGCCCAGTGTGCGACATTCGTGCACTGGGGGAGAGGGTTCCTCAGCCCAGCCTGTGCCCTCTCAGTTTGGGACCCCCTCGGGGGATGTCCGCCTGCCAGCTTAGGCCCACTACACACCATCGCCGCTGCACTCGCCAGCCAGAAGCTGGGCTCGCTGCTCCTTAGCGTGAGCCAGCTTCTGGCTGAGTGGCACTCCCCCTGTGGTATGGCAATGACCACCAGGGGCAGCTCTTGCATTGAGCGTCTGCCCCCTGGTGGTCAGTGTGCATCATAGCAACCAGCCGTTCCACCGTTTGGTCAATTTGCATATTAGGGTTTTATTATATAGGATGACAGAGCCTGGCTGGTGTGGCTCAGTGGTTGAGCATCAACCCATGAACCAGGTCACGGTTCAATTCCTGGTCAGGCCACATGCCAGAGTTGCAGGCTCGAGCCCCAGTAAGGGGCATTGCAGGAGGCAGATCAATGATTCTCCCATCATTGTTGTTTCTATCCCTCTCTGAAATCAATAAAAATCATAAAATAATAAAGTAATATGACATAGAACAATGCATATAGTCGGTTTTCTATACCTATTGATTTCCAACTGTGGACTGAAAATACCATTTTTGATCAGTGGTTAGTTGAATCCACAGATAATGGAGTACTGAGTATATTTATTGCCCCATTGGTTAATCAGTTTCTATGTATCTCTCTCACATCAATGTTTCTCTTCCTCCCCGCCCCCCTCCTTTCTACTCTCTGAAAAGCAATGGAAAAAATATCCTCCTGGTGAGGATTAAAAAAGAAAAAAGTCTATATATAAGTGGATCTGTACAGTTCAAAGGTCAATTGTATACATATCACTATTATATTGAGTACATAGTAAAATAGGCACTTAATGTAATTGGTATCAAGTTTAAGTCAAAACAAAGAATAGTTAACACTTCTAGATTGAGGATTAAAAACATACTGTAATCATGGTCTAAACACAGCTTGGTTTGCTAATTACATTTAAGTACAGAAATCACATCATTTTAAAGCCAGAAGGGAACTCAGTGACTGAATCTGTATCTTTTTACAGATTATTGATAATCTTGGAGTATATACAACAAGATGATCAAGTTTTAGAAATATGTTTTTGGAAACTTTGGAGCTATGAGAAATAAGAACTTCTCTTAACTTTTCCCAACGGTTAAAGGATAGCTCATTCATCAATGCCTTGAAGTTTACTTGGAACCAGCATTCCAATGATCTAAGGGTACAGTAGTGAAGACATACTATAAAGTATACAGAGAAAAATACGTGTCTTTAGAAGTCCCCTTCACTTGCTAGACAAACATTCTCTCTGTGTCACCTAATGGTCCCAGTCAGCCTAAAGGTAGGATTCCTGTGGTTATAGAATTTGCTATCCCCCTCTTTTTTTAAAAAACCTTTCTTCCATTTTCTGTACCAACAAATTAAAACCAGTTAACTCAGGCTAACAGATTACTCAGGCCCTATTACTATTGATACTACCCATTCCCAATCTAATCCATGTGGTATATACCTTCTAGTCACAGAATTCTGTGGCACAGAAGCTGCATTACTTGCATCCTTTATTCACAATTACACACATACACACAAAAAAGCCCCCACTATTGCTACCTTTATATGAAAGCTTTTGGAATTGTGCAAAGCTTAGCATACAATCACATGCTCATAATTAGCATGATACCAATCCAATTTAATAATCTCTGCAAAATATTGTATTAGCCTTTCTGCCACAAAAACCCAAAGAATATTCCAAGTGTAAGCGAATACAAATTCCATTGTAAAAATGAAACAAGAGAGAATCATATGACCAAAAACAGATTAGCTAACCAGAAATTTCCAAACATTCAATTATACAGCTGTTGGCCATCAGGTAAAGCAGCTGAATGGTCTGCAATAAAGTACTGATTAAATCAGAACCATGAGACTTAAATTATTTCCACTCTTCCATTCCACCTATCAAACCTGCATCCCACCCTTGGGACCAGTGCTTGCTCCCATTTCCTCAACAGAGGCTCAACATAAATGGGTCTAGGAACCTACAGCTGTCCATAAAACTGCTACTTAAGTGTACCTCCTGGTTCTGCAGTTCAAGCCCGGTGACAAGAATCAGTCAACAGCAACAGCTGCAGAAAGAGCCTTAGCACCAGTTCCCCCATACTTTTAAAACCATTCTCCTTTACCCTAAGCTCTGACAAGAACAAATCTCTAAATCTTAGAAACAATACCGTTTTAAAAATTAACTTACACACATGGTTATTTACTTTCCAATATGAGCAGGGAATGCAAGGCCAGGATTTTTGCCAGTGACCCCCAACTATGCATGAATTCTTAAAGAACGAATTTTAAGAAACTTTAATAGTTGATGTTAAAACGAAAATGTAATCCCATCTCCACTCCTTCACGATGGCATAATTTCAAACTAATTTGTATTACACAGATACACAGTATTCTCAAAAAATGCTTTTAAAACATGGCTGTTACTATTTAGTATTAGTTACATTAAATATCAGACTATTTAGATTTCCTCTGCAAGATTTTAGATTTTTCCCCACAAATGACACAGGTGGTTATTTTATATAAACAGGCATTAAAAGATTCATCCTTGCTAATTGAGAAGATACAGTATGCCCATTTTCAAATTAAAGTCAGATTTATTCTGACCTAGCTAGTCCTCTAAGGTCTTTCCACCCCTATAAAATGTTGTCATTTATAATACACCAAATGTAGGAAACAGCTTCCAAAATTTGTATTGCTTCATACAAATCAGATAGGACTTTCAGGTCGTTAAGCCTAGGTTCTTGGTTAAACTGCAGAATTCCTACTCTGGAGAGTAACTGACTACAAACTACTTACCATGTTAGGTCTTTGTGAAATCTGTTAAACAGGTTACTCCTCCACCATTTAGTATACTTTTAGGCTGGCTCAGAAAACAGGACTCAAGAGATTTCAACAGTACTGCTCAAATTGCAGATGAGATGAAGCCCTAAAATTACAATCTGATTGCTCTAACTGACGGCATGTACAGCGAGCTCAAGCGTCCCCGATTCCTTAGCACTTCGGCCCCACTGCAAGCTTTCCTGCTCCAGCACTCCCGCCGCCCAGAAACACTCTCACCAGCAAGAGGCCAGCGCTCCCCTAGACCTCCGGAGCAGGGTGGTGTTTCCCGATGGAACAAAGCGCAACAAAGAAGTGGGTGGTAACCACCTCTCAGAGGGGCAAGCCAGGACCCATCCTGTCGGATCCACCACGCCGAACAGGAGCAGCTCTCCACCTTTCCCGACCACCCTCCCTCCAATTTCCCGCGAAGGCGAACCCGACTCAAACTCGAAAACCCTCCTTTTCATTAAGGAAGCGAAACGCTTCCATTTGAATGCTGAGAAAGTGGCGCTCAAAGAACCGGCGAACAAAAGAGAGGGGATGGAGCCCACGCACCACACCGGTCGGGGTGCGTGTGTCCCCAGCCGGACGCGGGTCCCCGCCCTCAGGAACTACACCTCGCAGCGCCGACCCGGGTCGAGGGGTCCGGGGTGAGCCCGGAGGCGGAGATAAGGAGCTCAGACCAGCCGGAGACTGGGAGGGAACCAGCCGGGATGGGGGGGGGGGGGGGGCGGAGAGGACTGGGGGGGGGGGGGGGCGGAGCTCCCGCGGCCGCCGGGCTTTGTGTGGAGTCTGGGAGTCTGGGCCCGGGTAGATGTTTGGACCTGGGGGTAGGGGGTGGGTGCAGGAGACCCGAGCAGGGCACCCCCAAACCTCCGGTCCCACGAGTGGCGGGCGTGAGCGATGCCAGGGGAGGCCGTCCGCTCCGCCACCACCATGAAGCCGAGTAGGCCGGAGAGGGTCCGGGGAAAGTGGGGCGTCTCCCGGCTCCCGTCGCAGAGTCCCCTGCAAGCAGCTCACGGCAAAGGGGCTCCCACGAAAGGATCGGGGCCGGAACGGGTTAAGATGCGGACGAGCGTCGACCCCTCCTCCTCCCCACCCCTCAGCACGGTGCCACCCGCCACGGCGGCCTCCAGCCCCGCCACCCGGCCCTGCCCGCCCACCCTGCCGGCCTCTCACCATCGTAGTAGTAGCAGACTTTCTTTTTGCCGCCTCCCTGACTGTACGCCATGGGCTCCCCGGCCACCGCCGCCTCCGGGCTCCTCCTCCTGCTGCTGTCGCCGCCGCCCCGGCTCCGCGGGGAGAGAAAAGGGCTGTAGCTTAAGTGGGGGCGGCCGTCTCGCGGGGCTGGACGGGCCCGAGGGAGGAGAGGAGAGGGCGCCGGAAGGGCTCGGTACCGCCGGGCGGAGGGGCCGAGAGCGCGGAGCGGGGGAGGTCGCGGCGCCAACTCGCGACACTGGGGAGGAGGAGGGGGCAAACCACCTCCGGAGGAGAAGGGGAGATGGGAATAGTCCACTGTGGCTTCCACGGGGAAGGGAGGGGCACGACTAGAGAAAAAGGTCCTTCAGTCTTCAAGTACGAGGCCTTCTAATGATGTACAACTTGAAGAAGGACGGGGCAAGTATAGTCTTCGAATTAGAAAAAAGAGCAGGCTTTCGCTTTTCACGTAGATGAAAAGGGGCATGGAGTGGATGGATGTCCTCCCCTTCAGATCTTCGCATAGTGGTTGCGCCTGTCTCGAGCATGCGCAGTCTGGGGGCTTTCCCCAACTGTAGCCCGGGCCGCCCAGGCCCCGCCTCCGCTCAGTCCCCTGCGTCCCCCGCCCCCACCGTCGCGAAGCTCCCGCCGGAACCTACCACGTGCCGCCCTCCGGCCGGGGTGGGACCGCTTTGGCACGCCTTCCGGCACCCACCTACCCGCCCGTCTACAGCCCGGGGCCCTTCTGTGCCAGGTCGCCTCGACTTTCTCATTTATTCATTTCTTTTTTTTTTAATCTTCTTTCCCTTTTCACCAGTGCTTGCTCCGAGGTTCTGAGGTCCCGTTTGAGTGACATCACAGACGTTGAGGAGTGGAGTGGACCGCCTGGATTTGAATGAGCACTTGTGGAACGCATTTATGCGTCAGGCACGGGGCCTAAATATTTGCTTTTATAATGGGTTTCACTGATACCTAGTTATAATAGATAGCCTATGAACTCATTTGAGACTTCCGACAACTCTGAGACGTTTGATTTCTATTCCTTCTTTATAAATTGGGATTAAGGAACTTGGTCCTCTCAACTGTTGATGGTCTGGGGTTTGAATTAAGTCTTTCTCCTTTGAATTAATCCGCACACCCTGTATTAATGTTCCGAACTGCTGCAGCTGCCTGGACACTGCAAGACCAGAGCAGAAAGCTAAGAGAAAAGATGTCCAAGCTCCTGGAAGGTATGAATACCTGTGTTCAAGTCAACATTTATCAAGCACCTACATGAAGCCAACCACCTTGTAGGTAGCGGGTGGGCGGCTGACAGTCTTGAGTGCAGCACTCGTATCCCAACTATATCACTCACAATTTTCTCCAAATTCATATTATAGTACAACCCTCCCCCGCCCCCCACCCCCCACCCCTTGCTCAATTACAAAGAAAAAAGAAGCCTTGTTGAAGCAGGAACCATTTGGAGTCATTTGGATATAAAAATATCCCCTTTATTTTGCTATTTGACTTCAAAATCCCTAAGGTGGTCATTCTTAAAAGAGCAATTTCCCCCCAAGAAATTTAGGAAAAGTAAATCCAGGATAATCCTTTACTCCCCTTCCTCCAAGTCTGTATTTTTAACAAGCACCTCAGGTAACTGATGCAGTTGGTATAGAAGCCACAGTGTGAGAAACATTGGCTTAGAGGTAAGAGTTAATTACATGATACTGACTTTTTTAAATTTATTTTTAGCAACATAGAACATTTTTAAAAAATCAAACAGTATTTCAGAGCAGACCCTGCCCCAACCTTGTACACAATCAATTTCTACTCCGAAGATACTTATCTTTTATCTCTCCTGAGATTTATCTTCATATTTCTTAGTAACATCCTTATACAGTACTATTCTTTATGTGTCTGTGGCTTTTTTTTTTTTTTTTTTTGCATCTGGGAGTTCTTGATTTTTTTATAGTTTGGTCTATTGTTTTACTACTTCCTATAAGAAATCAACTCAACTATATATAAACATGTTATTTTTTTATCTTCTATCCCTCAATATATCTATATCACCTTACTTAGATAAATCACAATTCATTATATTATGACTGTGTACCAATTATTCATAATTGATAAACTAGCAATAATAATACATTTCCTTTTTTTATTGAAGTTAGCCATTGCCTCCTTTTCTATGCTTTCTTTTTTCTTTATTTCTCTATCCAGTCCAAAATCAACTTGGTATATTCTGAGAACAGAATTAAGTTAATTTAGTAGAAACTGATGTTCTTCTCAGAGTCAACATAGTGAGGTCTGAAAATGAGACTTCAGGAAACTGCGCTGCTTCTCCCCTCCCCTCCCCTCCCCTCAGGTCTGTTTTCTGTGTCCCTTATGTGGTGGTTGTATACCTTTAGCTCAGCACTTGCCCAGTGACAGTTGCCCACAGCTTCTCATTAGAATAGAGTTTCAGGAGAGGAGGGACCAGGTCTGTCTTGCACATGATTGTATCTAGTGCCTGTGACTAGGGACAAGTCACTTAAACTTTTTAAAATCTGATTTGCCTTATCTGTAAAATGGGGCCATATTACTTAGACAATAAGTTCTCATGAATATTGAGTAACTCAAATAAGAAAATAAGTATGGAATAGTTTTTAAGCAATAAAGAACTATGTGAATATATTATTATGATGAATCTGTTATAGTAATAACAATTATTAGTATTATTATTGTTTTCATCCACAGCACTTAGCCTTGAACTTGTGAGAACAACTTGGACACATTTTGATTGGTGAGGAACTTGTTATTTTGTTTATTATTTAACACTTATAAATCAACAGAAACAAATTACCCTTCGAAACTGGCTTTGGAGGAGTTTAATCCAGTGATAAGAGCAGGCCATGAGAATTATGTACCTAAACATCTATAATGAGCTTTAGATCATCAAAGGCAAACATAGAATCAGTTACTGAAACCTATTGACAAGCTCCATGCTTCACTTACTGTTTTCAAACTTGTCTCTATCAAACCTTTTTACCATTAGAAAAAAAAGGAAGTTTTAGATAATAATATTGAAGAAAGCAAGTTGAGAGCATGGTTCATTCATAGAATGCTTAATTGAGGATTGTCTTTATTCTTAAACTGTTTTTCTTTAGTTCCTGCTCTGTCTATATGAACTTATTTTTCCAGTTCTGGGATTATTCAGTTAAATGATCTGTTAAGCATAAGTGGATTATTTAGAAATAGGATTCTAGTCACGCACCACTTAACAATGGGGATATGTTCTGAGAAATGTGACATTAGGCAATTTCATGGTAATGGGAACATCATAGAATGCACGTACACAAAAGTAGATGGTGTACATATATAGTGTACTACACACTTCGGCTAGCTATATGGTGTAGCCTATTACTCCATGCGTGTACAGCATGTTACTGTATAAGACAACACAATTAAGTAAAGCACAAGAGACAGAGACGTGGTAAACATGAGATGTAAGAAGCTGTTGCCAGTGTAACATGTATACTGTTTCCTAGCAAATACTTTTTCACAAGTAGGAAGAGTACACTCTAAGGGTTAAAAGTATATTATAGTAAATACATTAACCAGTAACATAGTTATATATTATCATTAACCAGTATTCTGGACTGTATATAATTTATGTGCTATACTTTTATATGACTGGCACAAAATAGGTTTTTTTTTACACCAGCATCACCACAAACATCTGAGTAATGCATTGTACTATGATATCACTAGGTGATAGGAATTTGTCAGCTCCATTCAACCAAGGATATCCTTTTTATTGATTTGAGAGAGAGGAAGGGGGAGAGAGAAACAGCCATCAGTTGCCACCATATACACCTCAACCAAGGATTGAACCCGCAACCTAGGTATGTGTCCTGACTAGGAATCAAACTTGTGACCTTTTTGATGTAAGGGATGACGCTTCAATCAACTGAGCCCTCTGGCCATGGCAGCTCCATTATAATCTTAAGGGACCCCTGTAGTATATGTAGGTCCATTGTTGACCAAAATGTTATGTGATACATGGCTATTTAGAAACCAATTGCCTCAGCTTATGTAAAAATTAAGCCCTGCTACCAACTGCTGCAGATAGTTTAATTTTTAGTTGTTATAATATATAAGCTTGTTTCTACTCTAAAGAAATTTAAATTTCTTAGTGTTAAATTCTACATAGCAGTTATACAACATAATACAGAAATTAATACAGAAGGTGATACAGAAGCACAGTGACTAGATTGTATGGTCAACTGGGACTTAAGGGACCTTCCACTTTACCGCCTGTTAATGAGGAAGAATTGGGAAGGTATTTGCAGGCTAAATACTGGAAAGTAGGTTTAATGATAGACACCAGAACAGTGTACTGGTGGTTGTAACTTTCCTCCAAGTGGCAAGACTTCCTCACCATGTTGGAGGTGCTGTCAACCTCGGCTCCCAGACTTAGGTCAGTCCCACTAGGAAGCCCTAACAATTGTAATCAACACTTTCTTTCTAGAGACATCCTATTCACTCCCATGACTGTACTTCTTGTGTGGGAACCAGGCATTAATTTCTCCAAGAAATTAATTACTTCCAAGATCACACTAACTCACACCTTGTTGTTGTCATAAGAGACTTTCAAGTGTTTAAGGAACCACCAATAGATCACAAAGCCCTCTGATGACTGTGGAAATCTCTCGGAAATAGGGTCACCCATAATTACTTAGGGGAACCTCCCCGGAGGGATAACTAACTCATTTATGTGCACTCCGAAAAGATGGAGTTCACCTCCATTCACAGGCCTGAGTTGTTACAGATGATAGAATTGCCCTAAATGGTAGATTCTGAACCATCCCTAATATATCCAGCTGTACTTGAATTAATGCCTCAGACCAAGTAGAAAGGTCAAATCAAAGCTTTAAGGAGAAAGCCAGGGCTTTCTAAGGTAGACCCTGATGGATTATGGGATTTCAGGAATCTGGGGGACATGTTTGAAGTCAATACTGCAGATTGACCTCATCCTGCTGCTTGGCTATTGTTAGTGCCTTAAATGCCCCATGAGACAAATGGAATGAAGCTCTGTTAGATTCCTCAGAGTGGTCAACAGAGTCATATTTCCACATGAACATTTAAGTTCTGCCAAGAACGTGTGGGGTGGATTGTTTGAAGAGGAAGGTCTGTCCTGCCTTGAGTGTTCCTACACATTCTTGCTGAATATGCCAGATCGTGAGGTTTCTCTGTCAACTGACACTGAGCAGTTTCTGTAGCTAGTCACGTAGACAGCTAAGTAGGTCAAGGTGACCATACCATGACTGTCATGTAACTGTCTGCTCTTGGGGTAAGGGAAACTGGCTTGTTCACTGCTTGCTCGAGAAGTCTGACCCCTTGGTCCCGGATTTCTCTTGTAGTGCAACCCACTCTGTGTGTAGTTGTCATCTTTGTCCATTACATATTCCCGGTGGGACTTGGGAGCAAGAGGAACTGACACAAATATGTTCATGTTCATTCCTCTTGCTGTGCTGTGAGCAATAAAGTACTTTGTCTCTGACCCAGGAGTCTCAAGACTTTGGCCAGAGTCCATGAAACTAGCACATTAACTTACTAGCTTGCATGAAGGGATAAAGATCTGAAATGCTTCACAGTTTGTCAAAACAGAGTTCCAAAGCATTGTCAGCAATGAGAAATATTTCCTTATACTGTGAACCCACAGAGATTGTATTTTCATCTCTGGGTAAATCCTCGGTTGTTCATCATCATAGTGGGTAAATGCAAAAATTCCTAGGAAACTGCACACTAGTTTTGGACAGGTTTTACTGGAAAACTCCATCAGATTAGTAGTAGAGAAAAATGTATATGCTCTTATCTCATTTGTGCTGATTTTTTTTTTTTTTTAGTTTCTTTTTCTTTTTTTTATAATCCTCGCCTGAGGATATTTTTTTCCATTGATTTTTAGAGAGAGTGGAAGGGGGAGGGAGAGACAGAGAAACACCAATGTGAGAGAGACACATTGATTGGTTGCCTCCCACATGCCCCGACCAGGGCTGGGAGCCTGCAACTGAGGTTTGTCCCTTGACTGGAATGTAAGCCGGGACCCTTTGGTCTGCAGTGCAACACTATATCCACTGAGCCAAACTGGCTAGGGCTAACAACCCCGCTTTAATCACTGCTTTTAAGGCCCTATCCTATATAATAAAAGGCTAATATGCAAATCAACCAAACGTTGGAACAACCAGTTGCTATGATGCGCACTTCCCACCAGGGGGCAGACACTCAATGCAGGAGCTGCCCCCTGGTGGTCATTGCACTCCCATAGAGGGAGTGCTGCTCAGCCAGAAGCGGGGCTCACAGCTGACGAGCGCAGCAGCGGTGGCGGGAGCCTCTCCTGCCTCCAAGGCAGTGCTAAAGATGTCCAGCTGCCGGCTTAGGCCCGCTCCCCCTAAGCCGCCAGTCAGGCATCCCCCACGGGCTCCCGGACTACAAGAGGGCACAGGCCAGGCTGAGAGACCCCCTGAGTGTATGAATTTCATACACCAGGCCTCTAGTCTCCAAATAAAATCACATCAGGGGTGCTGGGGGTGAGGGCCTCCATATATTAGTTTTATGGGGACATAATTCAGCCCATCACAGGAGGAAACATTATCTTATTTTTCTTCAGATTTGGGGTAACTGATGTTAATGTACACAAGTCTCATTTTGTCCTAAGATTAATCCAGGCTCTGTAACATTAAAATAGCCTCATCTATGCTGTAATACTTTATAAAATACTAGAGACCCGGTGTATGAAATTCGTGCATGGGGGAGGTATGTCCCTCAGCCCAGCCTGCACTCTCTCCAATCTGGGACCCCTCGAGGGATGTCATCCCTCTCACAATCCAGGACTGCTGGCTCCCAACCACTCGCCTGCCTGATTGCCCCTAACCACTCCCCTGCCAGCCTGATCAATGCCTAACTGCTCCCCTGCTGGCCTGATTGCCCCTAAATGCTCTCCCCTGCTGGCCTGGTTACCCCTAACTGCCCTCCTCGGCCGGCCTGGTTACCCCTAACTGCCCTCCACGGCCGGCCTGGTCCCCCCAACTGCCCTCCCCTGCAGGTCTTGTTCCTCCCAACTGCCCTCCCCTGCAGGCCTGGTCCCCCACAACTGCCCTCCTCTGCAGGCCATGTCCCTCCCAACTGCCCTCCCCTGCAGGCCCGGTTACCCCGAACTGCCCTCCCCTTCAGGCCTGGGTCCCCCACAACTGTCCTCCTCTCCCAGCCCAGTCACCCCCAACTGCCCTTCCTTGCAGGCCTGGTTCCTCCCAACTGCCCTCCCCTGCTGGCCATCTTGTGGCGGCCATCTTGTGTGTTGGAGTGATGGTCAATTTGCATATTGCCTCTTTATTATATAGGAGGATATCACCAAACTTCCCTTAAAACTTCCTACCTTAGGGTTCTTGGTTGCCAATTCTGGTTACCATAAGCATAAAAGGAATGTATTAGAAGGGTATAGAGAGCTGACAGAATTGATTGGAAAGCAAAAAGTGGAACAGGTTTGGAAAATAAACAGGAATCAACCAATTTAAGACAGGTAAGACACAGCTAAATATCTTTATGTGAGGGGCTTGGTTACAGTGTTTCTTCCTCAAGGGAATTGGAAACTTATTGCTAGTACCACCACTCCCAGCTCCAGACCTTGGAGTCAGCTGCCACTGTCACACCAGTGACACACCCTGCCCCTTCCTGCTCTGTGTATTCACCTCAGGATAAAAGTCCTGGCCAGGAGCATCCAATAAACTGTTCTTAGGTCATGTACATCAGCTGTCAGGAATTAATAGAAGGAAGTATCTGGCCTTTTGGGTGGGAGATGGGAGCTTGACTTCCATCAAAATGCACCAATGATACTGCCCCCAAATAAGTAGAGGGTAAAAGTGCTGGTCAGCCAAAAAATGTACACCTTTGATATTTGCTTCTTCTTTTTTTTTTTTTTTGGTTGTTAATCCTCACCTGAGGATATTTTTTCCATTAATTTTTAGAGAGAATGAAAGGGAGGGGGAGAGACAGAAACATCGATGTGAGAGAGACAAATCGATTGTTTGCCTCCTGCACGTGCCCCTGCCCTGATGGTCTGGGGATGAAGCCTGCCACCGGGGTACGTGCCCTTGACTGGAATCAAACCAACAACCCTTCAGTCCGAAGGCCCATGCTCTAACCACTGAGCAAAATTGGCTAGAGCTGATAATTGCTTCTTGATACAAATGGCTCATAATTCTGATGGTTTTCTCTGTCTTATACTGCAAGGCTTATCTTTATTTTCATAAAATAACTACTGTTTATCTCATAGACATCAGATTCTACTTAGGTCATGTGATGGTTAATTTTATGTATCAACTTGGCTAGGCCTCAAGGTGCCCAGATATTTGGTTACACATTATCCAGCGTGTTTCTGTGAAGGTATTTCTAGATGGAATTTAACATTTGAATCAGTAGATTGAGTAAAGCAGATTGCCCTTCCTAATGTAGATGGGCCTTATTCAACCAGTTGAAGGCCTGAATAGAATAAAAGACTGACCTCTTCCTGAGCAAGAGGAACGTCTGCCAGAAGATGGCCTTCAGACCTTCACTGCAGTGTTGACTCTTGGTGGTTGTCCACCCTTGTGGCCTTTGGACTTGAAGGACATCAGTAATTCCCTGGGTTTCTAGCCTAATGACCCATCCAACTGATTTTCGATATGGCCACTTCGTAATTGCAAGAGCTAGTTTCTCAAAATAAATCTTTCTATAAATAAACACATCTTATTTATTCAGTTTCTCTGAATTGTATTCATATAGTCGTGTTAATAAGGATGGATACTCTGTCACTGAAGAATAAATTGTGAGCTGCATAGCTAAAATCTGGTGCACTACAGCTCTCTATGTTAAAACTTTCTGTATATCTTCATTGTTGAAAGTATTACATAGATCCTTCTTCTTCCCCCCACCCCATAACTCTCTTTCAGCCGGCTCCTGTCCCCCCAGCTCCCCACCCCAGGAACTCACCACCCCATTATCTGTGTCCACGGGTTATACATATATGCGTGCAAGTTCATTGGTTGATCTCTTCCTACCCATCCTCCCCTGCCTTCTCTCAAAACTTTCTTCAAACTATTAGGATACCATAGAAACTAAGGAAGAAAATAACTGAATAGCTAATTCATGTATTTTGCTGAGTTTCCTTTTACACTGTATTTCCAAGTAATTTAAAAGTACTTAGAACAGGCAATAAAGACTTTTGCTATTCCAAATGGAAAATTATTCAGTATCTTTATAATAAAGATCCCCTAGAATTTAGCTTAGCTCATTTTATTCTATTAGACAAAACTTTTCATTAAATTACTTCTTTTATTACTCACTGCTTTCCATTACATTACTTGCATGCACTCATTGATTAAGTAGAATTGAAGCAGGGTTAATTATTAATCTTACTTTTATTTCTTCATTTAATTGTTATTCTACTAAAATTTTAGAATAACAGGAAATGCCTAATATTGTAGATTTCCTAAAAGTTAATTTGCAAATTGAACTTTGGTATATTAAAATTAAATTTTAAATCATTTAGAGAATAACCTTGATAGACTTTTTTGATTATGAAAGTGCTTGCCCTGGTGCTTACTTGGTGCTAAGCAAAATTCTAATAAATTTTTCTTTCTTCCTTTTCCTTCCTCCTTCCTTTCCTTTTCTATTTTTCTTTTGGAAGTGTCTATACTTTCAAGATTACTTTGCTGAAACATAAATATAATCCTAGAATGGTTTCTATAATGTGAGTTTTTGTGGATTTTATGACTTTTAATCCCTACATATTTGGAATGTATTCTTCCAGGGGGAAAATGTTGAGCCTTATATGTAATAAAAGAATTCTATTTTTTAAATTAAAATGTTTAACGACAACTTATAATTGTCTGATTAATGTTCTCATTGAAATGTTAGACAAAAGGACTGTGCTATTGATAACTGATAACATACAGGCACTGGGAGTACAGCGATCCCTCTCGGCAGCACAGTCACTTCCCTCCCATACTGTCCCTACCTTACGATCTCTGAAACCGGTGACTAGAGTGTCATCCCGATATGCCAAGGTTGTGGGTTCGATCCCTGGTCAGGGCACATACAAGAATCAACCAATGAGTGCATTAAGTGGAATAACAAATCTCTCTCTCTCTCTCCCTCCCTCTCTCCCTCTCTCCCCCTCTGTTCCTCTCTCTCCCCTCTCTTCCTCCCTCCCTCCCTTCTTTCCTCCCTCTCTAAAATCAATAAAATAAAAAAATAAAACTATAAATATATACCACCTTAAATTTGCCTTTCTACTCTCAATAATCTATAATAATAAAAGTGTAATATGCTAATTCGACCAGACATCCTTCCAGATGACCTTCTGGACGAAGCCAGGGCTGCGAGGGAAGCTCCTGGGTGCCAGAGGGAAGCCAGTGCCGACAGCCAGGGGAAGGAAGGCCTACTCTTGCACGAATTTCGTGCATTGGGCCTCTAGTTTCTATATAAATAAATGCAAAAACATTCCTTGAATAAGATAAGATTTGTTTAAACTAACATCTATTAGGTTTTCAAAAATCTTTGGCTTTTATAAAATAGTATATTCTTTAGATATTTGTGAATTTTTTAATATTTACCTTAAAGAGTTTTTGATATATAATTTTCTGTTTAGGTCCATTATAATTATAAAACTGTGTCTTTTTGAGCATAGGGGGAAATTGTAGCTATAGTTCTTGTCTGTCTACCTCCTCTTCTCTTCTTTCTTCTAGTTCTTGGGGTAAACTCTATCCTGTAACATCCTACTCTCCCCCTCTACCCTGGGCTATGATCTTGGAAGGGTTGTAAATTACATACATGGCTTTCTTCCTTCCCTCCCAGGCATGTGTTTGTGATCCAAACTGAACCAGTATTCCCCCAGACATTGCTGATGGTGCAAATTGAGAGACTTATTCTATCTCAGCGGTTTTCTCTGGCCTTAAGGAGAAGGCTGTTGGTAGAGAGAACAACTGAGGAATATAAAGGGAAGTAGAAAAATGATGGATAATAGGAAGGAAGGAAGGAAGGAAGGAAGGAAGGAAGGAAGGAAGGAAGGAAGGAAGGAAGGAAGGAAGGAAGGAAGGAAGGAGAGGGGAAAGAAGGGGAGGGAGGGAGGGAGAGGGAAAGGGAAGGGAGGGAAAGGAAGGAAAGGAAGAAGGAAGGAGGAAAGAATAAAGGAAGAAAACATTTGAGCCTCTGTATCTAACCATGTCTGAGAGAACTACCCTCAGGACTCCCCAGTTATCTGAACCAATAAGTGACCATTTTTGGCTTAAACTAGTTGATTTGGATCTCTGTCATTTATAACCAAAACAGCCTTAATAGTACATAAAGCATTATTTAAAAAACTAATAAAAATTCTTGTCAACACATTATTTTAATAGCTACAAACACATTTATTTCCTGTCATATGGTCCACTATTTTAAAAACATAGAATTTCTGCTCTCAAGATTGCATGATTTATCACTAGCCTCTACCTAGCTAAACATCTAACTTTGTAGGAATACTGAACTTCAAGATAACATGATTTTTTTCAGAGACTAAAATTGGATTAGATATCAAAAAAGTTGGTATGTTTTTACATCTCAAAATGTTTATTCCATAATATTCTTTTAAATGTTTCTAAGTGCAATGGAAATAGGGTTTCAATTATAAAAATTCAATTTACGCTCAGCCAGTGTGGCTTAGTGGAGGCCAGGGTTCAATTCCTGGTCAGGGCACATGCTTGGGTTGCTGGCTTGATCCCCAGTGTGGGGCGTGCAGGAGGCAGGTGATCAATGATTTTCTCTCATCATTGATGTTTCTATCCCTCTCTCCTTCTCACTTCCTCTCTGAAATTAATGAAAATATTTTTTTTTAAAATTCAATTTAGTCATAGCTTTTCAAGAACACATATTATGCAAAAAGACTGTTATGTAACTTTGCTTTGAAGTTGCACTTTTCCTATTCATGAGAATTTGCCCAGGATTTTCATCATCTAAACCAGTGGTTCTCAACCTTTCTAAGGCCGCGACCCTTTAATACAGTTCCTTATGTTGTGGTGACCCCCAACCATAAAATTACTTTCGTTGCTACTTCGTAACTGTAATTTTGCTACTGTTATGAATCATAATGTAAATATCTGTGTTTTCCGATGGTCTTAGGCTCTACAGCAGCGGTTCTCAACCTGTGGGTCGCTATAGAGCCTAAGACCATCAGAAAACACAGATATTTACATTATGATTCATAACAGTAGCAAAATTACAGTTACGAAGTAGCAACAAAAATAATTTTATGGTTGGGGGTCACCACAACATAAGGAACTGTATTAAAGGGTCGCGGCCTTAGAAAGGTTGAGAACCACTGATAAACACTTGCATAGTTTTTCACACAACTGTTGTACAGGGCTAAGAAAGTGTGATTGGCATCACCTCGTAAACTTAACATACACAAACTGTTACATCTCTTATTTTTTCCCCCTTTCTAATTTGAGGACTTACATGACATATTTAGTAGGAAGCACAATGTCGCCACCTTAACATCTTTCCTCCCAAATTGCCCAACACCTGGGAGATGACTGACTTCAGAGGTTAATCCTGGCTATAGAGAAGGTACTGAAATCTGCACTAGCTCTTTATTGCCACAAGATGTCAGAGAAGGAAGAGCTTGCACAGTCTGACTGACCACCCACCCTCAGTTAAACAGACATCCTTGCTGGTCTACTGTACAGAAAAGTAATTCGCTGTCTAGAATCTGTGACATCCCTATGTGGTTTGTTCTCATTCCCTGAGTGTCTTTCCCCCGAGTGTCACTTTCCCCCAAAATACAGCCTATGAGCGTTGCTGAATTCAGAGACCCTTTTATTCTTTTAGGGGGTTGGAGAGAGCTTTATATTTTCATAAGATTTTAAACTGTCAGAATAGTTGCGAGGATAGTATAAGAAACTTCTGTATACCGTTTCCCCAGATTTGCCAATTATTATTCACATACACATTTTTTTCTGAACCATTTACCAGTAGACATTGCTTTACATAACCAGAGTAGAGTTATCAAAATTAGGAGATACAATATTTATAAATACTATTATCTACTCCAAAGTCAATATTAAAATTTCTAAAACTATCATATTTTATAGTTAATTTTCTCCAGTTTAAGAGCAAATCCAGGATTATGTGTGACATTTAGCTGTGATGTCTGTTTAATCTACTTTAATCTGGACTAGTTCTTCAGCCTTTGTCTTTCTTGATCTTGTCATTCTTGAAGAGTACAACCCAGTTATTTTATAGAATGTCATTTTTCTTTAAGTTTATATGGTGTTTCTCATTATTAAATTGCATTTTTTTCATTTTATTTTATTTTATTTATTTATTTATTTTAAATTGCATTGTTTGTTGTTGTTGTTGTTGAAATACCATTGAAGTGAGGCTGTATCTTTCATAGTGCAGCATATCAGGAGACATATGATATTCATTTTTCCCAATTAGTGGTCAATTTAACTGGTTCGTTAACTTGCTTAAGGTGGTGTCCACCAGGTATTGCCACTGCAGTTTTTGTTTTTTCCCTTGTAAATACAGTGGTAAATTATTTTGGGGAGATACTTTGAGGTCCTCCATATGCTTGCTTAGTGTTTCTCACAGCATGGTGGCTGGATTCTAAGAATGAACATATCAAGAAAACAAAGTAGAAGAACTTGATATTTTATGATCTTGCCTCAGAAGTCCCAATTACAGAAATTGCACCCCCAATTCAAGGCTGGGGGACACAGAACTCACTACTCAACGGGAGGAACTTCAAGGGCACATTTCAGAAAAACATTAAGGATTGACAGTGTTGGCAGCCATTTTTGAAAGATGCTGTTGATCACACTAGGCAACACCTTGCCTACTGAACCAGCCCTTTTCTGCCAGCAGTGTCACCCCTCCCATTGTGTCTAGTCTAATTGTAGGCCTCTGTGAACCCTATTAAGATTGGAGTTCTCACCCTAGTTGGTTTGGCTCAGTGGATAGAGCATCGGCCTGTGGACTGAAGGGTCACAGGGTTCGATTCTGGTCAAGGGCACCTGCCTGGGTTGTGGGCTCGATCCCCAGTAGGGGCATGCAGGAGGCAACGGACCAATGATTCTCATCATTAATGTTTCTATCTCTCCCTTTCTTTTCCTCTCGAAATCAATAAAAATATATTTAGAAAAAAAAAAAGAGAAAAGAATTGAAGTTCTCAGAGGAGCCCTGGTCTTAACTCCAGTGGATTTGCTGGGGACAGTCATTTGTGTGACTCTTGCTACCATCCAACACAGCCATCCAGGATAACCATCCAGATGAGAGGTGGCATATTCCTCTGAGCCATGTTGGCAAGGAACTCATGCAAAGAAAGACCCTCATCCTGCCCTCAATTCCAGAGCCACTTACAAGCAGTGTTGGGCTTTATAACCTCCTTGTCTTCAGTTTCCTTTGCACACCACTTTTATACTGTGGTCCTAGGATGTGTACATCCTATATCAACCTAGATAATAAAGAGGTAATATACAAATTGACCATCACTCCAACACACAAGATGGCCGCCCCCATGTGGTCAAAGATGGCCACCCCCATGTGGACACAAGATGGCTGCCACAAGATGGCCAGCAGGGGAGGGCAGTTGGGAGGGACCAGGCCTGCAAGGGAGGGCAGTTGGGGGTGACCGGGCCAGCAGAGGAGGGCAGTTGGGGCAATCGGGCTGGCAGGGGAGCAGTTAGGTGTCAGTCAGGCTGGCAGGGGCGTGGTTAGGGGATGATCAGGATGGCAAGCAGAAGTGGTTAGGGGCAATCAGGCAGGCAGGCAGGTGAGCGGTTGGGAGCCAGCAGTCCTGGATTGTGAGAGGGATGTTCGACTGCCCGGGCAGTCGAACATCCCTCTCGGGGTTTCAGATTGGAGAGGGTGCAGGCTGGGTTGAGGGACACCCCCCCGTCCCCGTGCACGAATTTCATGCACTGGGCCTCTAGTATCTAATAATAGTTTATTGCTTCCAGCTCCTTTTCTCAGTGCCATCTAAGTTTCATACTGTAAGATTCCTAAGTCAGTGGAAACTTTTGGAGTCTGATTCCAGTCTCCATGTTCTATTCCTTGAATAGGCTGAGATTTGAAATGTTTTACTAGTAAGGAATATTCAGCAGCTGTGGAAATGAGGGCTTGGAGGATGTAGTGATCTATCTCAACATAATGGCCAAGTCTGAGTTAGTAAAAAAATATTTTAATTAGAGAATGTCATATGTATATGTGTATTAAAAATGGGCAAAAGATCTAAACAGATGCTTCAAAGAAAATATACAGATGTCAATTAAGCACATAAAAAGATGCTCAACCACATTAGTCATTCAGAAAATGTACATTAAAACCACAATGAGATGCTACTACACATATTAGAATGGCTGAAATAAACAAAACTGACCATACCAAGTGCTGGCAAAGATGTGGGGCAAAAGGAACTCTTTACACCACTGGTGGGAATATAAAATGATACAACCACTTTGAAAGACAATTTAGCAGTTTATTTTAAAAAGTTAAACATATCTATCACATGATACAGCCATTCCACACATAAGTATTTATCCAAGAGAAATGAAAAGGTGTGTTCATACAAATATTCAGACATGAATGTTCATAGTATCTTAATTTATAACTAGTAGCCCGTTTGCACGAAGATTCGTGCAATAGACCTTCATTCACCTGGCTGCCTGCACCAGTTTTCTTCCGGCACTGGGGACCTAGGCCTTGGCTGTGGCCACCACCTTCTGCCTTCTTTCAGGGTCGGGGCTTGGCCCCGGGTGGTGGCCTTGGGCTCGGCCGCACCCAACATCCCTGCTAAGGATCGCAGGAGCCGACCCCCAGTGGTTTCCTGTGATCCGTGCAGGCTCCCCGCTGGTGCCCAAGGCCGGGAAAGCCTCCGCCCGAGGCTTTCCTGGCCTTGGGCTCTGCCGCACCCAGCGTCCCTGCTATGGTTTCCTGGTGGGCGTGGCTTGGTTGGTGGGCGTGGCTTGAGCATAGCGAAGGTGCGGTCAATTTGCATATTTGTCTATTATAAGGTAAGATAGCCAAATACTTGAAACAACTCAAATGCCCATTAACATGCAAATGGATAAACAAATGTAGTATATCCATGCAATGGAATACCAGTAAGCACAGAAAGTAATGAACTGTTGATATATGAAGCAGAAGCAACATGAATGAACCTCAAAATAATTATGCTGAGTGAAGGAAGCCAGAAAAAATACTGTCTAATTCCATTTATATAAAAATTATAGACAATGATTTATAGTGACATGAAGCAGATTAGTGGTTGCCTGGAGTTGGGAGATGCAGTGGGGAGAGGCAGAAGAGAGAGAAGGATTACAAAGGGACAAGAGGAAACTTTTGAAAGTGATGGATATATTCATTATCTTAATAGTGATAATTTCTCAGGATATATGCAGGCCAAAGCTCATCAAATTGTATACTTTAAATATGTGCATTTTTGTAATTCAGTTATATCTTAATTCAACAGAAAATAAAGAGTACTGTGTACTTTGATGTAATATTCATTATACTTATAATATGAATGTATTTCAATTTGCAGGGTGGGGGATAAAAATGATGATATTTCTTTTTAAGGAACCGCCACTTTCTCTGTGCTCTGATCTCTTTAGGATCTCCATTGTGATACATTTAAGAATACTGAGGGCACTTCATCCAAAAGGGCCATAGCTGCTATTATGAGGAAGTCCTCAGGGAGCCAGGTAAGGAGAGGCTCCAGCATCAGCCACACCCTGTGCCCAGTTAATGCCCAAGTCCTTTAAATCTGCACAGGTTATTTGCTCCATATAAGTACTGAGGAGCAAATGGCCTAGAAAGCATTGCTGGTAATAGATTGATTAATATTAAATAATCCCATAAGAGGGCCACCACCTACATTTCCTTCTACTGAAAACTTATTTTTTTAATATTTTTAAAAATTAATTTTAGAGAGGGAGGGAGAGAGAGAGATAGAAACATCAATGATGAGAGAGAATCATTGATCAGCTGCCTCCTGCATGCCCCACACTGGGGATTGAGCCTGCAGTCTGGGAATCGAACTGTGATCTCCTGGTTCATAGGACAACACTCAGTCACTAAGCCACACTGACCAGGCACTTATTTCCTTCTTCTTTTTTTTTTTTCCTCACTTGTTTCTTTCTTGATTTTTTTTTTTTTTTGAGGAAAGGTTCTAACTTTACACTCAATAAATGTTTATTGTTCTCTAATTCTTACGATCCTAGGATGTAGCATCGGTCCCAGATTTTCTTTTTCCTTTATTTTAATCCTCACCCGAGGATATTTTTCCCTTGATTTTTAGAGAGAGTGGAAGAAAGAGGGAAAGGCAGAGAGAAATATCGATGTGAGAGAAACACATCAATTGGTTGCCTCCTGCACGCACCCTGACCAGGGCCCAGGTGGGGAGGAGCCTGCACCCAAGGAATCGAACCCAGGACCCTTCTGTCCGCAGGCCAACGCTCTATCCTGAGCCAAACTGGCTAGGCCCTAGCCAGTAGGGCATCTGTCCCAAATTTAAGGTGACCTCAAACTAGTCTCTGAGGACAATGGATGGTTACTACCTTTATCTTTGTATAAATAATCCCATTAAGTTTTTCCAAATGAAGAAGAGTTGGGAGAGCAATGAGCAACTTATGAAGATGCTCCCGTGTGACTTCCCTGGCCCTTCCTGTCTGCAGCAGCCATGTACTTTTGATACCTTTGAAATGCTCACATCATCAGAGGAAGCAGAATCGGTTATGGGCCATCTTGAGGGCATGGGGCTCTAACGTCCACACAGATACTGTGTTCCGTGAACTTGAATCTTTTTACAGCAGACCTGGAATTGCCATGACAGAGTTCCCCATAGGAAACCAAAGAAGCAGTTACACAGAAGAGTGGCCCTCAGGCTTCCAGTAGCTCACACCCTGAAATTACCTAGACCTATGGAAGTGCATTAAATCCACCAAAAAGCAGAACATTCTAAATGAGGTGCAGATGGAGCAGTCTCTAGTAGCAGCAACCTTGGCCATGGATGGGTTAATGAGGATCTGAGAAGAACCTGAAACCCCAAATGTAAACACTTGGGATTATCCATGTTCTGATTACTAAATGTGTGTGTAATACTTTGCATTTCATAGCACAGTATTATTCTATGAATTATAGGGTTGAAAATCTATAAAATAGAACAAGACACTAAATCAGTTAGGATGCTTTGGGCTGAATGTAATCGAAATCATAACTCAAAAACAGCATAAACAGTAAGAACATTTATTATCCCTCTAACAGGGAATCTAGAATATGGTGGACTTCAGGGCTGGTTGACTCAGCCACTTTGTCAAAGGCCAGGATGCTTGGATCAGTTTCTGTACCATCCACAGAGTCAGCCCCACCCTAAGGCTGGCATCAACTTGGGCAATGAGCTTTCTTTTTCTCATTGAGGTGCCTAAAGAAAGACACAACGGGGTGCAAGTCCTTCCAGTCAATCACCTCAGCCAGCTTTGATCACAGGCCCACCTGAATTTGTAACGATAGCTATGGACAGAGTCCAGAGCTTCCTACCTTGTGCTGAGTCTGGGTCAAGTGTAGAGATACTGACCCCTTCAGGCCTTGGGGCCGCCATTTGTTCCTATCCAGAAGCTGTTGTCACATGTGGCTAATCATCTCCAGCCAGCGTGGCCTGTTCCCTTTATGCCACTGTACCATGCATCACTATCACTTTCCACATTTGTCACATCATGAAAAAGGAAAGAATCAGATGAATTGTCTATCTCTAGATAATATACAATATGCCTATATGTGGATAGCTCTAATATACTTCCACAACATTAATCTTTTTAATAGAGTAAATATTTTATTATTTACAAGTAGTTAATACTTAGAAAGCATCCATGTCAAGGCAATACTATATTAATTTGTCTAATCTTCACAGTATACCTGTGAGGAGGTTCCATTTCACAGATGAGAAAATGGATAAGTAGAGAGGTTAAGTAATTTGTCAGATGAAACACTGGTAAGTAATTTGTCAGATGAAACACTAGTAAGCACTGGCGCTTGTGATTGAACTCAGTTGATTTAGTTCCTGAATTCTTCCTCTTATAGTTTGATCTGGGGTGCTCTGGTAGAGGGAGTGGTCTATTGAGTGGGTATTAAACTTTTGTCTATGACCCACAGTAAAAAAAGAAATTTTTGTTATGACCCATATGAAAAATAAAAAATTTGAAAACAATAATTAATCTCAAGGTTCTAAGAGAACCTTGCATGGTTTTGAGTTGTGAGTAAGTGGCTGGAGACAAAGAATATTTGAAAACCAGTCAAAGCTAACAGGATGAGATCACTGGAGAAGAATGTGCAAAGTGAGAGGAGAGGCCCTGGACAGGGCACCAATATTTATAAGAGGATGCAAAAAAAAAAAAAAAAAAAGTCTTCAGGAGCAGCTGGAGAAACAGGAGGCCACAGGAAAGTGTGGTCCCAGAGGAGTGAGGAAGTTAAGAGAGGTTGGGAGGTTGGTGGTGATAGATGCAGCAGAGCCATCTTGTATCAAAAGCATTGAAAAATGTCTATTAAAAATGTCTATTGGATCTGTAGTTATGATTCAACAGCTGGTGGGCACTGCCATGAATCTTCTTACCTAAGTTTTCTCTTTGAGTTTCCAACCCCTGCTATTTTAGACTACATGCATGGCTGGCAGCTTCGATTCTTTTACTGATCACTTCTTCCTTCACCAGGCAGCTTCTGCCTGAAATCAGCCTTGACGCAGACACATGCATGCTACCAAGCCCTTGTCTGCAACGGAAGTGAATATATATTCCATGTCAACTTTGGGCCAGGTGTACATTCATCCCTTTCGGTAATCACACAACAATCCTGCAAAAAGCAGGAATATTTTCCCTCATTTTATGGATAAGAAAACTGAGTCTTAGAGAAGCAAAGCCATGTATGCCAAGTCCCACAGTTGAATGGTAGAGCCAGGACAAAAACCCAGGTTTGTCTGGCTCCAAAACGAGTACTTGCCCTACATTACTTGTCAGCTTGCTGAGCCCCAAAGGCCCATCTGCCTTTATCCATTATTCTGAGGTGGTCAGGCCTACAGCTCATTTCCCCAACCCTATTGGCTTCTGGCCAGGTTTTTGTCTAATTTTAACTACAGAGTGGTTAGCTAAGTGACACCAACTATTGTAGCTACCCAGAATTACCTGTTGTCATTCCCCTCTCAACCCAGTGTTAGTACCCTAATACTAAGTTTTCTGCTATGTTCCTCTACCCAATGCCATTAGGGTTTTCCTTCCACTTTCTCACCAGCCTGCCAATGAGGTTCCAGCATGCTCTGGAATAAATCCTCAAGGATTATGACATTAAGAGTCTAAATTGACCACAGAACTCAATGTGAGATGAATATATGAAGCAGCTACCAGAAAAGTAAATGCAATTATAGACTGCATTGATAAAAAAAAATTATGTGTGGTAAAGATTTTGGAGTATTGCAGATATGAGATGTTTATAAATAATTCTGAAGCATTGCAGGCTACATGTTCAGGCAGTCACGAAGTAAAAGGGAGCAGAAAGTGGAGGGAGACTGCTTACTCCAAAACATGGGAGGAGATGACCTTTGAAATGGACCTTGAAATATTGGCAGAATTTTGATTGGTATAGATCAGTGGTTGGCAAACCCATTAGTCAACAGAGCCAAATATCAACAGTACAACGATTGAAATTTCTTTTGAGAGCCAAATTTTTTAAACTTAAACTTCTTCTAATGCCACTTCTTCAAAATAGACTCACCCAGGCTGTGGTATTTTGTGGAAGAGCCACACTCAAGGGGCCAAAGAGCCGCATGTGGCTCGCGAGCCACAGTTTGCCAACCACGGGTATAGATGGAAGTCAGACATTCCAGGCTGAGTTAATGGTAGGAACAAAGAAATCAAAGAGGAAATAAACATGTCTTGTGTGCAACAAAGTGGGTTGCATAGGAGAAGGTAGGTGAAATCAAGGCTTTGTAAAAAATTCGGGTCAGATTATTACAGACTTTGAATACTACTGTTGTTTACTAGGTAGGCAATTAATAAATTGGTGTTCTTGCTAATCAGTCATTGGTGAGTTTGGAAGATTGTCTCAAAGGATACAGAGCCTGATTACATCTGGATGAGATGTAGGAAGTAACACTACCATCCGTGAGTCTGAGTTCCAGATCCAGGATTTGTGATGACCTCAGAGGGGTGCTGTTAGCCTGCCTCAGGTGTCCTCTCACCAAGGTCAGCTGTGAGTCCATCAGACTGCACTCCCAACAAGCCCTAGTAGAGCTTTTTTAGTGAAAGTAACAGGAGTTTATACAAAAGAGAATTCCGGAGTGTGTCACAGAATCAAAGGGCCACCTTCGGTCCTGCTTTAGGAATAAATTGGAATCAGAGGCTGAAATAGGAACAAGGATTCTGGCTTTCCCTCTCATCTCATTGTTTTCTTCAAGTCCACTCTCTTCATCTCTCTCTGTAGCCCAGATTCCTCTGCTTCTCCCATCCCCATGCTGAAAACATGGCCACCAACAGCTCCGGAATCCACTTGAGAGAGGATTCTCTGTCTTTTGCCCAGCTTCTGGGAAGAGACTCCGCTCGGCTAATTTTGGCACAATGTTCACCCCAGGGTTAATCATCCGTGGCTGGTGAGGAGGAAAGATTGTATGAATCTGGCTGTGCAGAGCCATCTGAAAAGGCTTGTAGAGGGAAAATTGCCAGGCATGTGAAGACAACCCAAGAGCTCTCCATTACATCCCTTGAGAGCTGTGCTGTGCAGTACAGTGGACACTGGCCATATGTGGTTACTTAATTGTAAATGTAAATTTCTCAAAATGAAATACAATAAGAAATCAGGTCTGCAGTCACATCAGCCTCATTTCAAGGGCCAGTAGCCCCACATGACCAGTGGCTACTGTGCTGAGCAGCACAGCAGGCCATTTCCATCATTGCCAACATTTCTATTGGGCAGCTCTTCTTTTTAAAAAATATATATATTTTATTGATTTTTTACAGAGAGGAAGGGAGAGGGATAGAGAGTTAGAAACATCGATGAGAGAGAAACATCAATCAGCTGCCTCATGCACACCCCCTACTAAGAATGTGCCCACAACCAAGGTACATGCCCTTGACTGGAATCGAACCCGGGACCCTTCAGTCAGCAGGCCAACGCTCTATCCACTGAGCCAAACTGGCTAGGGCAATTGGGCAGCTCTTGTCTAGAGTTTAGACATTTCAGGATCTACCCGCCAAAGCCTTTAGCATTCCAGCTACTGCAAACAGCAAATTTTTAGAGTGAATGACTCTAAAGAAGTTATGCTGTCCTCTAATAATAATCTGGAAAGAATTTATTTGGAGACCCCAAAACTAGTTCTCGATTACATCCCATTTGAACACCCAGCAAAGCCTCCTAAACCTTATTGAGGCTGAATTCTTAGTCTGCCCTATTCCAGAACTCTAATGCTAATCACTTTAATCATGCATTTCATCTTTGTTATGCAAAGCCACGAGGAAAACGCCTTTCCTTTAACTGGAAGTTAACTGTCTCGTCTAGTTCCCATAATATCTTCTGCTTCTTCGGCTGCTGGTTTCCTTCCCAATTCCATCTATTGTGCTCTCTCAAACCTTCGTGTGGTAGAGATGGCCAGCCGCTCCCCAACCTTCAGTCCCCCTCTCACAGGGTAGAGATGTCTCTGGGAGATGGCTGCCCAGCCAGGGGCTGCATCCTTCAGCCCTTCCTGCATCCAGATGTGGCCACATGTCTAGTTTTCACCAATGAATGAGGAAATGAGGAAGAGATTTATGTCGCCTCCCAGATGTTTTTGTTTTTTATCCTCACTTGAGGATATATTTTATTGATTTTAGAGAGATAAAGGAAGGGAGGGGGAGAGAGAGAGAGAGAGGATGTGAGAGAGAGAAACATCCATCTGTTGCCTCTCATATTCGCCCTAATGGCAACCTAGGCAAGCTAGATATGTGCCCTGATCGGAAATCAAACCCACAACTTTTGGGTGTATGGAACCATGCTCCAACCAACTGATCCCTCTGACCAGGCTCCAGATGGGTCTTTAAAAAGATCCAGTGCCATGCCTACTCTTTGCCCTGTCTGGATGGGAAGGATTCAGCAGCTTTAGGGGTTGACAGAGCCACAAAATGGAAGGAGCTTGGAGCTCTGAGCTACTCCATAAGAGTTGTAGCCAATGAAGAATATTGGCAATGGGCTATTAACCTGAGCATGAGAAAACTAGCCACTGACATTTTGGGGTTGATTTGTTATAGCCTTTGTCTAGCATTACCCTTATTGATCCCTAATTAACTTCCTTACATCCTCAACCTTCTTGCCCTCAATTCCATGTCCTGCTACATACGTCTTCAGAGGTCCAATTCTCTGACAGAGGCTGCTCATTCTGCCACAGTCAAAGACCATGGGGCTGAGAGGGAGTACTGGCATTTTTTAACTGCTCGTTGCATTTTTCAAAACCACTTCACCTTCCATATTAATGCCATCCAATTTTTCCTAGCCAATGCTTAGCACACAGGGATTGGCACTGACCCTGTTACAGAGTCTGCCAGTGCTCAGGGAGAGGATTGAAGGATGCAAGGGAATATCACCACTGGGTCAGATCCTATGGCAACTATCCTATATAATAAAAGCCTAATATGCAAATCGACTGAACAGCAGAACAAACAATGGAACGACTGGTCGCTATGATGCACACTGACCACCAGGGGGTAGATGCTCAATGCAGGAGCTGCCCCCAGCCCACAGGCCCCAGGCCAGCCAAGACGGGTGCCAGTGGGGGCCCCCCGATTACCCCTGATCGCTGGCCAGGCCTAAGGACCCTACCCATGCACGAATTTCATGCACCGGGCCTCTAGTAATAAATATATGAAGTTGTGTACACATCAAATTCTCTGGTTACCAAGAGGAAAAATATTAATTCCCTCCCAGTCTGACCCCTCTTTATTTTTTTTGTTAATCCTCACCCAATGATATTTTTCCATTGATTTTTTAGGGAGAGTGGAAGAAAGAGGGAAAGACAGAGAGAAACATTAATGTGAGAGAAACACATTGATTGGTTGCCTCCTGCATGAGCCTGCAACCAAGGTACGTGTCCTTGATCAGAATAAAACCTGGGACCCTTTGGTCCGCAGGCAGACCCTCTATCCACTTAGCCAAACTGGTTAGGGCCTGACCCCTCTCTTTTAGTCTCTGTACTTTTCTCCCCATCCCCATTGCCTCAGCTATACCATTGCCATGGAGGATGTGGGCAGCTAAGAAAGATGCAGGGTGAGACATCGGTGATGAAAAGGCCACTCCGGACAGGCCAATGACTTGGTGAGCTCCTGTAACAGAATTTCTAATGCTTTCATACATCCAAAGTATAATGCTTCAGTTGGCTTAAACTTCTCCATTATGTGATAACTTACAAATGATTCACTTTAGAGCTTTGAAAAAAAATACTTTGTTATTTGTATTTCTGAAAACAGTCCTAAAATTCAATAGTCTTCTTGCATATCTCCAATATTACCCTGTAATTGGTGATTTAAGGTCAGCACATTTTTGCAGGCTGTCTACAAAGAACTTATTTTTCCATAAAATCTAAGTTTCTTTACTGCTTATTAGATTTATAGCTGATACTTTCAAAGCTGACTTTCACCTTGACCTGCAGACAATAGCAGAATGTGAATGTTTTGGAAGGCGATAGTGCTGTCTTTCTTGGACAAAGTCTGTGTCTTCTACCAAGAACAACTCTAAGAAATGTTGCCAATCTAACACATATGGTTAAAGTAACTTCCTGACAGGCCCCTTTTTTTCTTTCTTTGGTTTCTCTAGGTTTACTTCACTTGCCTCTAGCAGATATCGAATGCTATACTATGCATTCAGTCCTCCATCTGATCACAAAAATGTGCACATGACAAGATGCTGTTCTTATGCTGTGATGAAACCCATCTTTAGGCAGATACTCTGGGGCCCACAGTGAAGCAATGGATGGAACAGACATCAATGAAGAGCCACCAGGGTGTAGCATTTCTGAATGGCAGAAACTGTGTAGGAAAGGCAGCATATATGAGGAGCCCTTGGGAGAACAATTATTCCTTCAAGTTCCTGTGCAGGCATTTCAGACAGACATTTCCAGGCAGGCTCGACTTAGCTTGGGCTCCCTTATAGCTAAATTATTTTATTTCTGAATCGCTGAGAGAAACAAGAATTGGGCAACTCCCTTCGTGTGGGTTTTGTTTCTTAAGAAGGAAACAGTAATTCGTATAAATAACTGCTGTAACATTAGAGAACATGGTTTCTTTTAAAATGAAGATCATATTTAAAATACCCCAAGTTGGGACATTGTCTGACAAGAGGTTACAGGCGTCCTCAAACTACGGCCCGTGGGCCACATGAGGGTGTTTTTGCCGTTGTTTTTTTTTTTTGTTTTGTTTTTTACTTCAAAATAAGATATGTGCAATGTGCATAGGAATTTGTTCATAGTTTTTTTTTTAAACTATAGTCCGGCCCTCCAACAGTCTGAGGGACAGTGAACTGGCCCCCTGTTTAAAAAGTTTGAGGACCCCTGGGTTAGAATATCAGAAAATGGAAGTGTTCATGAATAATATAATTTCATGGGTAAGCAAGGTTTCCGAAAGGGTTACAAGGCAGCCAAATCCCAAAGTAGAAATGTGGAGCCCCATCACTTGCATAATGGTCATAATCTTTGTGTCTTTCAGTCATAGGTTGTCAATCTATGGCAGGGATTTTTAAAGTGGGGTTCCTAGCACCGCTGCACCAGAGCCACCTGTGTGGATGATTTAAAATCAAGATTCCCCGGCCCCAAGACGAGGTGGGACTGGGGTCTGAAATGTTAAGCAGTTTATCTGATTCTTCTGCTCACTAATGTCAGAGAACCCCAGCCTCTGCTCTTCCAGTAAAGGCAACTGTAATTTTAAGAGCACTACCCCACAACTCTCCACTGGAGGGACTCCTCGTTTCTCCCAGCCCAGCTCACCCTCAGCCTGTTATTTCTAACTGCTGGCTTCCCGCCTGCTGTCTGCTGCCGCCTGGGCTCTCTCCAGTTACACCCAGGAGCGTGGCTGTGAGCTCCTCTGGGCTCCATCTCCTCTCCCTCCAGGCCCAGCCTGTGGTCCTGTGTTGACATTTTACGTGCACACCCTCTTTTTCTTAAAGGAGGAAGCCATTTATGTCTCACCTTAAACAAAACAAACCACCACTTTGGTATAGAAAACTATACCAAAGCAGGTGTTAAGCGGCCTTTTGAACCACTGATTCAGAAAACAGAAAGGAGGCCATTGGCAGCTGGGTCCTGTGCCAATGGGCCTTCCTTGTCCTTTCAGGCTTAAAGACAATATTATTGAACTAAGAGGCCAATTATAATTTTGTTTAATTTAAAAATGAGAACTCTTAATAACCAAACTAGTTTTCATCTTGGATTTTTTATTTTTGTAGTATTTATAAGGATTTATCAGGAGCTTCTTACTCAGTATCAATAGTAAGGTTTATCTATTAGTTATGATAGTGGATGAAATTACTTTGTAATAAATGTACAACTGAGAGACTTGATTTGCTTTCAGCTCCAAAAAAATAATAATTAAAACCAATTATATATTTTAAAAACCAATATATAATTGGTTTTTAAAATATATTTTTATTGATTTCAGAGAGGAAGAGAGAGGGAGAGAGAGATAGAAACATCAATGATGAGAGAGAATCATTGATCAGCTGCCTCCTACACATCTCCTACTGGGGATTGAGCCTGCAACCCAGGCATGTGCCCTGACCAGGAATTGAACTGTGACCTCCTGGTACATAGGTCGATGCTCAACCACTGAGCAACACTGGCCAGGCAAGGACACTTGGCTTTTAGATTCCACTTGTATTTTTTGTGTGGTTCACTGAAAATAGACCACAATCTAAGAGTTAGGATTTCTGGGCCTTTCGATATTTATGGAACTAATTATTTCCCAAATATTTCAGCCCCATTCTTCTAGTCTTTATAAGAAAATAACAATAATAACAGTAGAATCTCATCTTCTTGTTGAGGAGGAAAAAAATTTATTTTACCCTTCTAGGTTCTTTGGTTGGTCTAATAATTAAATTGACATAAGGCAGATTAAAAGGAGAAAAACAAATTAAATATATGTACAGGAGCCTCATAAAAATAAGAGACCAAAAAGCAGTTAGGCAACCGAGGCTTATATGCCATCCTGAGCTAAGGAAAGGGGCAGGGCCTGAGGCTTCAAAGGGGGAAGAAGACAATTCCCAGGAAGATGAACAAAGCAGATGTTTGGTAATCAGTTTGCCCTGCCATGCAGGTAAGTCTTTCAGATGAAAAGTTATCTCTGTAATAGCTCTCTTTCTGGCACAGGCCCCCTATCTAAAGTCTTGTAGGCAGTAAAGGGAGAGGTAAAAGTTTTTTTCTGTGTCTAGTGAGTCTTGATTGCCTACAGCTCAAAATAACCTATATGCCAAAGTGGCCCATTTTGGGTGGTGTATTAGGTTCCCCGTCACACTCCAGAGAATTAGCAGGGAAATGAGAGAGGGAAGAGAACAAATGGAAATGTAGAATTGGGAAAAATGTACTGAAAAGCCAAATGTGTTTCAAAATAGCAGTTGGCAAGAGAGGAAAAGGTGGTATAGAAGACAAGTCCAGTCAGCCTTCCATAGCTACAGGTCCTGAATCCATAGATTCAACCAACTATGGATGGAAAAATCATTTAAAAAATGTTAGGTTGTTGCTGTCATGTACTATGTAGGTAAGCCTGTGGTGGTTTTGTTTATAGATATTTTTACCTTGTCATTATTCCCTATATAATACAGTATAACAACTATTTACAGAGCATTTACATTGTATTAAAATTTTAAGTAAAGATGATTTAAAGTATATGCAGGATGTGCATTATACATAAATATATAAATATTACACAATTTTATATAAGAGATGTGAGCATCCTCAGATTTAGGTACCATGGGAATTGGGGGGTCCTCGAACCAATCCCCTATGGGTACCAAGGGATGTATCACTAGAGAACATGTAAGCTTAATAGCATGCAACCTTTTAAGAAGTAAAAGTTTCAAGTGGGTTTTGATAGTGGACAGCACAAGAATATTGACCCATTATAAAAAGGGCCATGGCAAGACTATGAATACATTTTAATGAAAATAGAAATGGATTACCTTCTATTATCACATCAGAGGCCACACGACTATAGGAAGCAGATTCCTCACTAGAAGAATATTCTTCACAGCCTCTTTCAAAGAGAGCACACACATCATTTACGTTAAATTTCATATAAAAATAAATTAGAATGAAATTCCTTTCTATCCTCACAACCTGACACCCTTGGAAATCTGAATCTTATGCCAACTTAGAGCAGAAAGCAAAATTGGAAAATCATAGCACTATAAGAAAAGACCACAAGGAAAGAAGACCAAACAGAGTCCGCAGAAGGACAGACTCCCGGTGTGTGTCTATGTCAACGCAGGTTAAGCCAAAGTCTGTGTTAATCACGATCTGTAAGTGGAAACCGAAGGCTTTTCGACTTGAACTTTTTTCACTGGTAGCAGCTTCCTCACACCTGTTATTGGGGGTTTTGGGGTATCCCTTTCCTCACTGAGTGCTGGATACATCCTTACGATACAACAAGAAAATGAATTTTCTGAGACTCGCACGGGAGAATGAGTGATTTTTGTTTGCATGGAATTACATCCCTTGGTTTCCAAAGTCCCATTTCCCTCCATCCTGTCCTGGAAGAACTGTAATTGGGATTTCAGTAGAGCTAAAAGCAAAGCCAGTGTCCAGAGTTTCCGTTCCATGTTGCAGCCAGGTCCAGCTCAACATCAGGCTAGTTGCAGTCCATTACCCCACTGTGTGTGGGCGAATGCCAGGAAGAAGGAGCAAGAGAGCCCTACAAGCCTGGAGTCAACCAAGAGAGACCAAGGGCCAAGAGAGTGAACTTTGTTCAGGGAATTAAGTATCCCAGATCTTCCTGTGCTTGCACTGGCCACGCCCATTCTGGCCAATGACCTGTTTCCAGGTGTGGCTGACAGTAAGCACCTTCCTAGTTCCCCCAACTTTACTGGGCATGCAGTCTTCCCCCCCCACCTCTCCTCTTGTCTCTTCCCCCAGGGATCCTCAGGGAATGGATCAGTGGCTTCCTGGGGAGTGTAAAGTGGCAGCTTCCTGGCAAAGCTGCCCAAATGACGTGCCTATAATATTTGGCCTTCCCTTTGCTCCTTTCCTGTTATTAATAACTGGGTTGATTACAACAGTATCTCTTTCTCTCTCATTCCTTCTTCTTTTACGAAGCAGTTTCACCTATTTTCCTTCCTGTTATAGAGTAAAATGGAAGCCTGCTAGCAGAACATATCTATCCACTTGACTGACATAGTAACCTGCATTTCAAAGTTTATACCACCTTCCTTTACTGAAAGTTATTTTTCATTGCATTCGGAAGACAAAAGACGCTTGGTGATCATCATAAAGACCCTAGCATGGTGGCAGCAGTCTTTCAAAACTTGGAATTCCATCTCCAATCAGCCACAAAGTAGTTAAAACAAAACACTTGGCCACCATTTTTTGGGGGGGGGGGGGGGGGGGGGGGGGGAGGGTGGCCCTGTGGGTATATCTCTCTTTTCCTTTGCATTTCATTGCCCTTGTCACTCTCAGAGCATGAGCATGGCAGGATCAAGACACCACAGTCTGGTGGTTCTGCCAGGAGGAAAAATGTTGGATTTTGAGCCTAGATCCCCATTTTATGTCATTGTACACCCTCCACATTATCTCAGTTTTGTTGCCTTAGGGGGAAAAGCAGTGTTTGCTGAGGAAGAGGTGTCTGTTGCAACCATTTGAATGTAACCTCAGGCCATTAGGAATTCATCCATCTATTAAGCTTGTGGAAGGAAGGAATATGAATGGAGGTAGCAGTTTTGACGAAGTATGCCTTAGAACAGATGCTTGAATTGCCAAGTCTTCTCAGTGGTGTAACATATACCAGGGCAGGGCTGGTACCAAGTGAGAGTGGGGATTATCCTTTCAGCCTTTCCCATTGTGACTTGTTGCAGTGGTTTGGAACAGCATGGGATTTTTTTTTCTTCTTTAAATAGGGAATTAGTGATGTGTAGAATTTCTCCAGAATAGAATGCTTTGGTAAGAGCTCAGCTACAAGAGGACTGTTCCGTGTTTGTAAGAAAGCAAAGCAGCATCGACTTATTATTTTGCTCTATTTTAGGGATGCTCCCTCTTTAGAGATTCATTTTTAGGTGTCATACTTTCTCTCCCTCTCCCTTGGGTGCAAGGGAAGCTTTGCAATATGTTCCTGTGAGACATCTCAAAAGTGATAAATGAGATTTTCAATCTTCTCATTCAAACAGTAACTGCCTGAGAATTCAAGAAGTGGAGTGAGGGGGTGGAGTTGAAGGTGACAGATTGATGGAAGATAGGAGAAATGAATTTGGAGAGGGAGGGAGGAGCAAACCGAGGAAGAGTTGTAAAAACTAGAAAAGCAATTCTAAATTAGATTTAGAAATGGCAGAATGACAGGGTGAAGTTTTCTATAGGGGGAAAGTTGCTAGGCTGCCAGACTTGAGACAGCCTGGATTTGGTGAAAAGTGAGAATTCAAAAAAAAAAAAAAGCAAAAGAGGAGTGATCATTCCCTAAGAGGCAGGAATTGATAATAGTATCTGCAGAGACAAGCCTGGGGCAGCTTCTCTGCAAACATTTACTCTATTCTGGGTTGATATCAGATCAAAACAACTTGTTTTTTGGTAAAGAATTAATCGCTTATCAAATATGTGAGTCATACTTAAAGTCATAGAGAGCTGCCCACAGGAGCCCTTGCATGAATCTTAGATTTCAAAAGACCCCCTCACTCTTGCCTCTCTTAAAAAAAAATTATTATTATTATTATTATTATTTTATTATTTTAGCTCTGTGGCGGCTTGTACTACTATCCTGCTGGCTCCTGAAAATTTCTTTTTTTTAAAAAATTTCTTTATTGATTAAGGTGTCACATATTTGTCCTCATCCCCCCATTCCCATCCCACACGCCTCCCCACGGATGCCCCCACCCCTCTGTTGTCCTTAACCATTGGTTAGGCTCATATGCATGCACACAAGTCCTTTGGTTGATCTCTCCCCTCTACCCCCACCCTCCCCTACCATCCCTCTGAGGCCCGACAGTCCAATCGATGCCTCCTTGTTTCTGGGTCTGTTCTTGTTCATCAGTCTATGTTGTTCATCATTTCCCCTAGATGAGTGAGATCATGTGTTACTAGAAATATACTTATAGAACTGAATGTGAGACGAGCAATAATAGTTATGCTGCCAGGCAAATGAATCAGTCTGTAGTGAGTTTCTTTCTGGACCAACAGTTCTTTTGAGACCCAATTTCAATGTCCACCAGTTCCTTATGTGTACATGTCAGCACTGACCCCTCAGCTCTGGATGGTGGACAAATGGTGGTAATGCAGGTCCGACTCCCTCTGGTTTGGTCTCGCCCGGACCCAGGGGCGCGGCCTCACCCGGACTCAGGGGTGCGCGGCCTCACCCGGACCCAGGACCCAGCATCACCCGAGCCCCGGGGTGCGTGGCCTCACCCGGACCCAGGGGCATGCAGCCTCACCCGGACCCGGGATCCAGCCTCACACGGGCCCAGGGGCGCGCGGCCTCACCCGGACCTGGGGGCCCAGGCCTCACCCGGTCCCAGGGGCGCATGGCCTTACCCGGACCCGGGGGCGCTGAAAATTTCTTAGAAAGGAATAACCCAAATGATCCAGCTCCTTCAAATCTCACTGCTGCATGCTGCATCCCTCTCCTCACCCTAACCTAGGTGTTGGCAAAGTTAAAGGAAAACAATTGGAAATCTCCAGTGGATCCTGATGGAGAACACAGTTTTCAGGTTCATTGGCTTTCTTGGGGTCTCTCCCTTTGTCTCCACCAGGAAACTGTGGACACACCTGCTCCCCTACCCTGGGATCTGTTGTCCTCTGGAAAATCTGATTGTCTTTGAATCTAATCAATGACCAAAGCAAGAGAGCTAGACAAGCCTCATCTCCTCACGGAGCTCCAAGGTTTCTAGTGAGAACCAAATGGAAACATATATACAATGGTGCTTTGCAAAGTAACACAAGCACAATCCACATGTATATAAATAGTTAATATACATCTGATTATAGTATATTTCTTAAAAGTCTCACTCTATAACTCATTTTCTTGCTTTGTCTCTCTCTTTCTCTCATTCTCTTTCTCCCTCTGCTCCCTCACTCTTTTTCTCTTGTATTTGTCACTTCATGAGCACACGAGTGCATCTAGGTAAGCATATTTGCAATTTCTGAAACCTTATTTTTAAAAACTCTGTAGCTCAGTTAGTTGGGCATTGTCCCATGCGCCAGAAGGTTGTTGTTTCAAATTCCAGGTTTCAGGCTTGATCCCCTGTAGGGGGCATGCAGGAGGCAGCTGATTGATGTTGTTCTTTCACATCAATGTTTTTCTCTCCCTCTCCCCTCCTTTCTCTAAAAATCAATAAACTATTCTTAAAGAAAAGATAATTGAAATATTTTTTAAAAAATTGTCCTATGCCACTTTAAAAGTAAAAATTTTATAGGGTTCATATTCCAATTAGTACCATTGTGCATTTACAAATAATGGTCAACTCTTCAATATAAACAAAAGTTAAAAGCAACACATATTGAACAGAATAGCAACTGGAGAAAGAGCTTTTATAATGAGCATCCTTTTTCATCAGCCTCAGCATTCTCAGAACAAATTGAATTCAGTAATCCCCATAAGGTCTAAAGATGAACTATCCTATTTTTAAGACAAAGATGAACTCAGTGTCAGGGTTGTACAAGAATATTATTGCTGTTTCTTTTATTATCATATATAGTACCTTTCTAGTGAAAAGCCAAAGGCATTTTACAAAATCTGACAGTGATCCTCACAATGTCCCTCTGGGTTGAGTAGGCTTCATTACAAACAATAAATAATAACGGCCCTTTATTTTGAAATGTCTCCTACAGAGTGGAGTGGATAGTAATGATTCATGGATTCTGAAGGGAATGCCTCCTACAGAGTGGAGTGGATAGTCATGATTCACGGTTCTAAAGGGAATTTATTTCATGGGAATTAGACAAGATAGTCGTTTCCTATGGATCTCTTCTATTGGAGTTGTGTTGACTCAGGAAGCTAATTGCATCAGAACAACTCCCGTGCACTTGAAAAGACACTTTCCTAATTGTTAAAATTTACTTTGAAGTTAAAGAAGTATAGACTATGAATACAGTACATAAAATAAAATGCACAATGGTACTAACTGGAATGATTATCCAATTTACTGATTCACTGAAGATCTGCACACCAGACAATGTAGCTATCTACAGACCCGTCTTTTGACTAACTTCTGACTTAGTTTGTTTACTAGAGATGCCAGTCACATTGCCTGGCTAACCTTCAGATGTTCCTGAGGGAAGTGTCTCATTTTTAGGCCCTAGAGGGAGAAGAGCCCTGGGCAGCCATATTTGGTACTATGTGTGCCTTTCTCTCCTGGACATTGTTAGGTTTGATGGAACAATTGAGTTGATACTCTTCCCCTGGGAACTGGCTTCTCAGGTCACTTCACTGTGGACATTCCCTTTGCTGAAGGCCACTTTTCACTTGCGGTGACCACATTCCGTTCTCTCCCCTCTGGGTATGCATAAAGAAGTCTCCGCCCAGAAAAATCCCTCTAAAAGTTCTTTAAAAGCCACTGACTCACCTCACTGGGTGCTGGAGCCATCCAGGCTCAGCCACCTGGTGTGCGGATGGTCGAATAAATTCATAATCCCTCACCACTCTGGCCTTGTGCATTCCTCCTTCGGTGACCTAACAGACATAATTGGTTAGACTAGAATGGGCACCTGTCCCAAAGGCAGTCAGTGTATGAGCTAGTTAGTGATCTGGGCACAAAAAGATAATCTGAGCCAATAAGATGGTCTCTCTTGAACATTTCAAGTGGGGTGTTAGCAAAGAAGTTAGCAAAGGGGAGAGAAAGTGAGCGTGAGTGAGGTAGGGATGGTCTTGAGTGAGGAAAACTATACATGAACTGCAGTTGTGAATGAGCAGACACTTCAAGATGGAGCAAAGAATCACAGGTGAGAGGGTGAAGAAGCCAGTTCATAGGAAGAGAAAACAGAAGGCATATGGAGGGATCTGGTGCTCAGTAGATTGTGGAGCACTGCAGCAAAGATGTATCACTGCTGGGGACTCCAGGGAAATCTCTGATTAAGATGCACCATTCAGCTTATTTTTCCTGAGCTTTGAGACTTGACCCAACTCTAACACCTCTTTCTGTATATCTGTGACATTCCCTTTTTTTTTTTTTTTAAATCCCATTTTGATGTTCCTCATACTCTGACTTACTTGAGTTAGTTTAGGTCTTTGTTCTTGAAAATCAAGAAGTTCCTTTGAACAGTAGCCCTCCAGTCTGACATGGAGTATCAGATATATTTGTTGCTGAGTGTTCACTTAGCCAGTATATGAATGCAAGCCATAATCATTCACTTAAAAAAAAACCCCACAAACTTTTCACAGGCCATCTTCCAAAAATCTCTGAGATCAATGTCTGCTCTGTAGATGATTCTGGAGCAGGCTAATTGCATCTTTTAGCTGCCAAGCAGGATTAGGTGCTAAACTAATAAAAAGGCAAGAGGGTGGGCATATTTATGCAATCTCAGTGCTTTCTCTTTCTAGCCAATTGTTTTTGTCCTACCCAATTACAGTAGCAACCAAACACATACTCAAAACACTCAACAATTTATGCTATGATTTATTCTCCCCAAACACTGCTTCTAGAACTAGCTATTTCCTTTGGTCATCTAATATTCAAGAGCCATGCAACTATTTCTCATTACCATTCTCTGGCTTTGATTAATGCTAAATATAATTGTCACAGTTGAAAAATAAAACTAAAAGGACTTATAATAAAATGTTCACCATTTTCATTAATGTTTACTCCCCTTGGTAATTATTTATTAAACAATTAAATTACTAGCAGATGGTAATTGCAGGGTATAAAATGCAAATGTCTCTGATATCAAAGAAGTATATTTGGCTAATAGAATTTAATTTAAATGCTCAATGTTGATTGGTTCCTTTCCCATAGGGAAAAAAAAGGTAACAGGATTGCCTATTACATCCCACTTAGGTTAATTAATGCATTTATTCAAGAAATCCTAGTGGTGTCATGAGTTAATGATATGGAAAGATAGTGATTTTTGAGCATATGATCAATGTGAAAGATAACTGGCCAGGCCCAGAGCAGACTAAGATCAAATAGTTTAATGTCTGTGAATATTAGTTACTTCTTGTCTCCTTAGAGAACACTCCTGAGTCATGAATAACTGAAATCCTTCATATTTCCTTGAGGAAGGGAATGTTTTCAGCACCAGTGATTTCTCAAGTTTTTTCCTTTTGACCAATGACCCTTTAAAAAATATTTTTCCTCCGTGGATTCCTTATTTTAAAAGGGTCTATCTTTCAAATATATTTACTTAGTTATTAATTTATTGAACACTTTTATTAATTCACTATGTATTGAATAGCCAATATAAACTTCTGATTAGCATCAGAGAACAGTGCTTGGCATATTGACTATAAAATTTCAGTTAGTTTAAATTTTTTTTTTTAACATTTTGGCTAGTTTGTGCAAACTTTTTTTCTTAGCGTTGTTGAAATATTGAAAGTAGTTCAGAAATTCCATCAATATCTTCCAATATTTCTAGGGAACGTGACGATGGGAACAACTCTGTGGTCTTTCAGATTTTCCATGGCAATCTTGATAGCAAATGTTTATTTCTCCTGCCAGCTCTTCTTTGAGATTTTAACAATGTGGTTGTTGTTATATCTGTAATGCACAGATCTTTTCTTTCTCCTTGCCAACAGAACCTTGACTTGGTCTGTTTTTCCTCAGTGGGCATCTGTTTTAGGGAAAGATCTCTCCTCATCAACTCCCAAACGATGGTAATTGGTTTAGGCCTTTTCTTCCTTTGCCTTTGATTAATATGCTACCTACACATGAATGCTACCTAGTTCTATCAATGAGAAATGAGGGGAAGTCTGCTTTTTAAACCAATCATGGTATGTATGACAAAACTGACCAATGAAAAGCCTAATGGGGAAGCTTCATGAGATGCTTTCTTTATTCTTAAAAAATAGAAGGGTGCAAAGATATTTCCCTTTTCCTTTGTTGTGTGTATGGAAGTGCTGTGTAGTAATGTGATACTTGGAGCTGCTGCAGTCAGTTTGTGACCATGTGGGGAACCACTCACACGTGGTCAACTGGCAGGCTGAAAAGATGGAAAGAATCTTGGTCCTGATGATTTGTTAAGCAACTTTATTAACTAATTCTGGAACTTCTCAACCTCTAGATTTTCTTTAATGTAATGTGGCTTAAGCCACTTTTAGCTGCATTTAAAAAGATATTTGTGTTTCTT
Organism: Eptesicus fuscus; assembly: GCF_027574615.1. Lineage (NCBI taxonomy): Eukaryota > Metazoa > Chordata > Mammalia > Chiroptera > Vespertilionidae > Eptesicus > Eptesicus fuscus. Next base: position 64,017,173 of record NC_072482.1, read on the forward strand.
GAAGTTAAACTTAATTCAACTTATGTATCATATTGATAATTATAATTTTAAAATTATTATCAATAAACAAATATACTCATGGAATCTCAGAGTTGAGAGGGATTTAAAGCTCATCTAGTCTAACCATCCTATTATATTATGTAAGTTAAAAATTTGATGGACAACCTATGATTACTGTTAGATGTGACAGTAGGCTTGCACTGACACCCTGAAATAGTCACAATGACCCAAGGGATGGCATATTATCTATAAGATCAGACCTGTTATTAACTGAATTGTGCCCCTCCCCCCATTTATGTTGAAGTCCTAAGCCCGAAAGTGACAATATTTGGAGATAGTGATAATTAAGGTAAAATGAGGTAATAAGGATAGGGTCTTAATTCAAACTGACTGTTGAGGATAAGAAGAGAAAGAGACACAAGGGATGCACTTACAGAAGAAAGACCATGTGAGACACAGCAAGGAGGTGGCCATCTACAAGCTATGGAAAGAGAACTCAGGAGAAACCAACCTGCTCATACATTGATCTTGGACTTCTTGCCTCCAGAAATGTGAGAAAATAAGTTTCAGTTGGTCAAGCCATGTAGTCAGTGGTACATTATATGACAGCCCTAGGAAATTAATATAAGATAGAAAATAAAATTGCTTTAAATATAAGCAGATTTATTATCTCGTATAACATTGAGATTCTAGAGTTAGAATATTTCCAAGGTTGATTAATTTACCGCTCAGTGAAATGAACATAGACCTAGGATCTTTCCATTTTTCTGTTCTGCTATCCTTAGCATATTTAAGTTTTTAAACTAAGATTTCCCCACTTTTACTTGTACTTACGTGTGTGTTTGTTTATATTTAGCTCTATAATTTTATTATATGTGTACATTTATGTATTCACCATCACAGTCAAGACAGATGAACAGTTTTGTTACCACAGGATCCTTCATGTTGCTTTTAAACAACCACACCTCCATCCTCTCATCCCCTAGCCCCCAGTGTCCAACTCCTGGCAACCACTAATCTGTTCTTCATTCCTAAGCTTTGTCTTTTCAGCATCTCATATAAATGGAATCACACAGTATGCAACCTTCTGGCTTTTAAAAAATTCAGCATAGTTTCCTGCAGATTTATTGAGGTCATGTGCATCAATAATTCATTCCTTTTTATTGCTAAGTATTGTTCCATGGTATGGATGTACCAAAGTTTGTTCAACCATTCATTGAAAGACACCTGGGTTGTTTCCAGTTTTAACTGTTACTCATAAAGCTGTTATTAACATTCATGTACAGGGTTTTATACAGTTTCACTTATTTGTGAACATAAATTTCCATTTCTTTGGGATAAATACACAAAGAGTGCAGCTACTGGGTCTTATGGTGATTGCATATTTAGTTTTCATAACAAATTGCCAAACTGTTTCCCAGGGTGGGTGTAACATTTTACATACCCACCAGCATTATATGAGTTATCCAATTTCTCTGCATCCTTGTCTGCATTTGGTGGTGTCACTATTTTTTATTTCTGTTTCTCAATTGGTATATTTATTTGAACTTGGTTTTTCATATGAGAAATCTTCATTTCCATTTTTAATTATTCTTACTATGTCCTTAAGAAAATGACATAAGAGAGTGTGTATGCAAGTCAGATCTAAAAGTACAAAAACAATTCTGTATTCAACTTGTGTGTAAAATGAGCTTGCAACATATGAATAATATAGGCATGAGACATAAAATTATTGATAGTGATAAATAGGTAGTTTCATAAAGATTAGTGATTTATGCCCAGCAAGAATGCTTTTTATTTTAGAACTAGAGGCCCGGTGCATGAAAATAGAGCACTGGTAGAGTCCCTAGGCCTGGCTGACAATCAGGTTCCCTGCCTCCTCCTTCCCTCGCCACCCACCCACACATGACACCACTGCACGGGTCCCCACCTCCCACCACACGGTTACCCCCAACTCCCTTACCTCCTCCTTCCCTCGCTCCCTCAGCGCCCCACTGCCAGTCTCCTTCCATGTTCCTTGCTGCTCCCTGGTGGTCAGCGCACATCATAGCGAGTGATCGAACTCCCGTTCTCCTGGTCGAATCCCAAGGGGACACTTTGCATATTAGCCTTTTATATATATATAGATGGATAGCTCCTGAAGTTTTGATTTGCATTTCCCTGATGATAATGTTGAGCATCTTTCATTTCATTTACTTGTTGGCCATTTATGCCATCTTTGGAAAAATGTCAGTTCAAATTCTTTGCCCATTTTCAAATCAGATTTTTTGGGGGGCTATTGAGTTGTGAGTTTTTGTACATTTTGGATATTAATATCTTATCAGATATATGATTTGCAAATATTTTCTCCCATTCGTTAGGTTGTCTTCATTTTGTTGATAGTTTTCTTAGCTGTGCAGAAGTTGTTTAGTTTGATATAGTCTCACTTGTTGACTTTTACCTTTGTTGCCTTGCTTTTGGTGTCAAATCCAAAATATCATGGCCAGGACCCATGTCAAACAGCTTACCACTTACATTCTCCTCTAGGGATTTTATGGTTTCAGGCCTTACATTCAAATGTTTAACCTACTTGGGGTTAATTTTTGTGTATGGTGTGAGATAGTGACCCAGTTTCATCCTTTTGCATGTGGCTATCCAGTTTTCCCATCATTTATTTGAGGAGACTGTCCTTTCCCCACTGTATGCTCTTGGTTTCTTTGCCATAAATTAATTGACCATATAGGTGTGGATTTATTTCTGGGGTCTATATACTATTCCATTGATCTATGTGTCTGTTTTAATGCCAGCACCGTGCTGTTTTGATCACGATAGCGTTATACATTGTAATTTGTAGGCCTCCAGATGCGTGCCAAACCTGAAGGGCTTTTCAGGCCGAAGCTCCACAAGCAAAAAGGCCTCTGACAGAAAGGCTGCAGGTGCATCTCATTCCGCTGCCTGTTTCCTGGGGGGGGGAGGGGGGGGACTCTCTCTCTGCTAGTTACAGTCCTGGGGGACCCAGGAGCAAAACCCTTTGGCCAGCAGAGACAGGCACTCAGGGAGTGTCCTCTGGATGGCATAGACCTGCACCAGGCGCGTGTGAAAGCTCCTTCAGGGGGAGGCTAGGCCTGTGGGGCTCAGGCAGAGGCAGCCGGGGACCGCGAGGCGAGGGCAGGGCCGTGGTCTGAGTCTCTGGGAAGCCTCGCGTGGGAGCCCAGCTGTGTCTCATCAGAAGCCTGCCCGCTCCCCGCTCCGCCTGCAGGTGATCAGAAGCCAACAGGCCTCCTTCCCAGGAGACACTGAGCTCCCGTCCTGTTACTTCTGAGTGCTCCCGGGAGGTGGTGGCCATTTAAACACTCCCTCTGCTGGGTAAAGTCCTGTGGGAGCCACAAGCCAAGGCCCCACTGGCCACCAGAGCCAGGGCAGCAGCCGTGTCAAAGCGGCCGCCAGCAGATAGCGGTGCTGGAGTGGGGAACCTGGACTCCAGAAGGGCAGGCGGACAGAGCATGGAGGTGATGTGTGACGGTCTTCATCCAGGGAGCACCACAGAGCGTGGAGGTGATGTGTGACGGTCTTCATCCAGGGAGCACCACAGAGCATGGAGGTGATGTGTGACGGTCTTCATCCAGGGAGCACCCCGTGGCCGCTCAGGGGCCATGGGAGGGCCTCGCCGCGCCAGCCCCGCCTCTGACCTGCGCGCTGGCCCAGGTGAGTCCTTGCGCTGCTGCCTGTGGGTCTGGCATTGCTTTTCAAAGCTAGGTGTTTTGGGGGCTTGTCCCTTCGGTGCAGATCTTACATGTTGGGAGTGCCGGATGTGGGGTTCAGGTCGTCGCTCCTCAAGGAGCAGCTCTGGGTTTGAGTGCCTCCTCCTCCCCCCCTTCCGTGGGCCGCACTGAGTGGGGTTTGTGGTGAGACTGTGTCCCAGCCTCTCTCCCTGTTTAAACGCGGGCCTTCTTTCGCTCGCCTACTTCGAAGGAATCTAGGTGTCACCGGCCAATTTCTGGGATTTTGTTTGTTTGTTTTGTTTTGCAGAGGAAGTTGTTTCCTGTGTACCTGTGGGTTGTTGTCTAGATTTGGTGTGAAGAGGTGAGCGCAGGGTCCTCTTACGTCGCCATCTGAACCGGGACCCCCTCAGCATATTGACTTTTAACCTTTAGGTTTGTCTGCAAGTGGTTGCAAAAGAGCTTTATCAGCTCCTAGCATTACTGCTGCCCACAGCTGTGTAAGAAGCACAACAGCAGGCTTCTCCTCACGCAAATCTGTTTAAGAGTGGGGAAAACTTCTTCGGAGACTCCCTCACTAGTCCTCTCTCCTGTATTATTAGTCAAAATTGAGTAGATGGTTTTGCCTAAGCAACCCCTTGAAGACGAATGGGATTATTGCAATTGGTTTAGACCCAGTTGTGATTCACTCCCAGGAACTGGGATACCTCTGCCCAGTCTCCCCAGAGGCCGGGGGTTTGCTGGTACCTGTTAGCCAGGAATTGTGGGATGAGGATATAATGACTATGGGGTAGTGAGAGAGGATGAGTCTTGGAGAGGTAACCAACCCAGTTTCTCTTGTGTGTTTATTCCATTTCCTGCTTTGACCCAATTGGCTTGCCTGGCATGTCTTCTCATATGTAAAACGGCCAAGGCAAGGAAGACAGAACTGCAAGTAACATCCCTGAAGACTACCCAGCTTTCTTTGACTGAGTTCCATGCTTATTAAGCAGTTTTCTCTTGATTAATTAGGCTACCTGACTACATTGATATCTGGTGGGGAGTGCCCTGGGTAGCCAACTGACATAATTAGTACATTAGAGAGGTGTAGCACATGTTATAAATTAATAACTTATGTTCTGACCTCACATAACAGTCCCATGTGTGTAATTAGAGTAAATAATTTGTTCATCATTCATTCAGCACTTTCTTTGTGCTAGGCACTATCATAGATACTAGACATTCAAAAGTGAATAGGAGATGATTCCTGCTCTGAGGGCTTCTCTCCCTATTAGGAGCTCACAGTCCTAAAAGTAGCTATTATAGCAACCATTTAGGGAGCACGGGTCAGGCACTGAGTTAAGTGATTTCCATGTTTCACAGTCTCAGTCTCTGCTACCTTTCTGACCTCATTTCCTAGAATATCTTCCCTCACTCATTCTGTTCCAGCCATATTGGTCCATGAACTCTTGAGCATCACTTTTGGGAACAATTACTAACCTGGAATAATTTTCCCCAGGGATTCTCGTGGCCAATTCTCTCAACTCCTTCAAAAATGGACTCAAATGCTATATTTTCAGAGAGGTTTCCCCCAATAAATCATTTTTCTTTTTAAATTGAGCTGTTTTCACTGGACAGTTTCCCTCTTCATCACATCCCAAATTGGGGACTCCTGTTGGTGTTGAATGGCATCAACAACCATCAGTTAACAATTTCATATTAATTTTTGCACATGTGCATCAGGAGAATGTATAAGAATATTCATAGCACTAATATTCACAGCACTAATATTCACAACAACAAAAAATTGGAAACCAAATGGCTAGTAGAATTGAAAATTTGTGGTATATTCACACAAGGCAACTCTGTAAAGCAATGAAAATGAATGCAGGAGTCTTATAAATATCTTAAGTGAAAAAAGATCACAAAGGCTAATTTTACAAAGCTCAAAAACAAGTAAAACTAAACAATAATGATGTAAGGGATACACACATGGAAAGGGATTAAAAGTACAAATTAGAAAACAGGGAATAATAAAATAGGGAACACATTTGGCAAGTGGATAAAATAGGGAAGAAAAAGGTAGATGCAATAGTATTGGTCATTCTAGTTCTGTCAATGATGGTCCTTGGTGCCAATTCAAGCCATCAGGAATCCCCACTTTGGAGTGTGGTGAAGAAGGGAACTTTATTAACACATTGCGGACCAGTAGTTTTATTGCTAGCTTTACCCAGTGGCCAGATAAGTTTCTGCTGAACGAGTACAAAAAACATTTTACATAAATGTTAAAGGCATGCTTTAAAATTAAATACCCATTGCATTTTGAAGTTATTTATTACATGCTCTTACAAGCTAATATCTTTTTCAAGTTTGATACTTTGTAAAACACTGTGTAATATGAAGAGAGAATTCTCGTGATCTGTCCTCAATGTGTTAAGTTCCCTTAAACAACTCAACTGTGACATAACACAGCTGTGGAACTCAATTGTGTTAGCAGCCCAGTTATGAAACAGCACAGCTGTGGGACAGCGCAGCTATGAGGTGGCCCTGGGGCGAGGCCCCTCTCTGGTTAGATGGCTCTGCTCTGCTTTCTCTGCTCCACTCTACCCTGCTCTGCTTTACCTGTCCTGCTCCACTCTGGTCCAATGAGATGTTTTTGTGTTTTGTCTTCAGTGTTTCAGCTCCAGCTGGGAAAAAAACAGTCTCCAGTGGAAAGGAAAGTGCACTCCCCCAATCATTCTGTTTAAATGTTCAACTTCCATACCTTGCCTGTCCCGCTTTCCTGTCTAGTATATTTTTGCATATCACGTGTTATCATATACTGCATATCTTTTACATTACTTTTATTTATTGTCTCTCTTTTCCTACCAGAATATAAGTTTATTTGGGCAGGGATTTTTGTCAGTACCCTACTGTCTATAATAGTACCTAGCATTTAGTAAAATCTCAATAAATACTTATTGAATGAATGATCTCCTTTAAGTAGAACTGTTATGTATAGGAGTTGTCTTGAGTACAAAGCTACTAAATAGTGGAACTAGGTTTTAAACCACGTCTTTTCAATGATAAAGCACACCCTAAATTCTCCATATTCTCTGAGTTTCTTAGATCTGCAAGGGCAAGTACTAGACGTTAAATCATAGAAACCAAGACTTTGTCACCATGGAGAACTCATAGAGATAGAAAGCAAACAGTAATTTAAAGAGATAAACTTTAATATGAAGAATTGCTAACTTGTAAAAGATAGTTCAACTAAAAGGAGTGAACAAGAACTCCAAGAGGTAAAGAATTAGTAAGGACAGAAAGCAGCACCCATCCCTAGGCTGAGAGAGAGGGAACAATGAAGGAAATGAGAAACTTAGAGGAAGCTCCTCCCTCACTCCAGGTTCAGGTCCAGAACCTCTGAGGAGAGGGTACATGTGGCCCACCAGTGCTGAACCTTACTGGAGGGGATGGTGGAAGCTGACCACTATTGACCATGCATGCAAAGTCCGCTGACTGCAGAGTGGAAACATAATGCCAGAAGAAGGAAGGAAAATTAGTACCTGTTCTGGCCGTGCAGTGACTCTCTAGTGCCCTCTATTGGCAAAGTCCTTCTATGATCAAGCATGCAAAGGAGATAGTTTACAAGGACCTGCTCCAGAATCACACAGGGAGGCAAAAAGAAGGGTGGATTTTGAACTGTGAGACAATCCATTAATAATGGCCCACCAAATTAAGAACCCCTGTGAGGCCTTAAGTAGGCCGTAATCATGTTTTCTGCTAGCATATCTGATATATGCCCTGCTTTCTTTATCTCCACAACATGAAATGTTCATGGTCTCATAACCTTCCTTAGAACATCTTGTATGTTTTTCTTTCCACATAAGATTTAAGAACAGTTTCTCTAGTCTTGTCTGCTCAGGACTTTCATGTAGTCAGAGGGGGTGGCTGAAAAACATTTTGGTTAAATTTTCCCCCCCAAATTAATTCCTTTCCTGTATTATGTATTGGAAGAAAGGATCTTAGAGCTACCATCCAGGTTGTACCTTCAGTTCGATTTTCTAGGCCCTGGAATTTATGGGCAGTCCCATGCATCTCCTACTGGGAAACAGAGACGCATTCCCTCTGGGTATGGACATTTAGGGATTTGTGCTGTCCTCCTGAATAAGGCTATGAATAGCAACTGAAACTCCTCTCACTGCTATTTTAATATCAATTTATTAAAGTTTCCCTTTCCCATATCTCCAGATCTTTTGCCTGAAAATACAGCAGCCATACTTTTCCAGTGTCTGTGGTTTCATCTTGCCTAGGTAAGGACTCAGGATATCATTTTGATGTCTGCTCCTTTTAAGGCAGGCCATTTATAGTATTGCTTCATGGGCATAATTGTAACCTTTTCAAAAGCAGCAAGGCTTGTTTCAGGGAGAGGTGAAGTACATTAAAGACAATAGCCTCTCTCACAGTCTGAACTGAACTATGGTTTGGGTCAGACAGTTTTCTAATTGGTTTGGATTTTCAGTCCATTAAAGGAGAGCTCCGATTACAGAGGTCACTGGGCAAAAATCTGCTTCATCTGCACAATGTCTGTGGTTCCCTTTCATTTGACTGTATTATGGGAAGACACTCCGTGCCAGGGAGCAGAAGCATCTCGTGGAGTGCCCCATTCTCCCAACCGCATCAAAGCACTTTAGACCCACAGAGCCCTGAGGGAGGACACTCAGGTGCCCTGGCTGATGTTCAGTTTTCCATCTCATTACATGCAACATCAGCTTCCCATCTTGCAAACAACAGGGTGGTCTCTGCATTACCGAAGCAGCAGTTACAGACCCCAGGCCCTGTTGTGATCAAAATCTCCCAGAAATCCCTGGCCCGTGCAGGGAAAGCCCAGATCTTTCTACTTTAATAGCTAGCCCAGGAATGAGAAGGACAATCATAGTCCAGGAATGTTGCAGTGCCATTAGAAGGAAAGCATACTTGCCTGTGCCTGTGATTTGTTATCTGAAATATTCTTCGCATGAGCAAAAAATGTGGGTGAGAGGAGAGAAATACCTGGGATTTTTAAAGCTATATACCTCTGAGCCTGGGGTTTTGAGACGGCGCTCTGAAATGCTTACTGCATGTATCAGTATCACTAAAATAGTTATATTAAAAATCATTTCCAGCCTTGGAAAGACATTATCTACTGGTAAAGCAGTCTTCCTTTGTCTTGTAGTTCTTTGTGAAAGGGGTTTACCTAGTGAAGGACCAGTCCAAGAAGCATAAAATGCTAACCTATCTGTGTTTTATTATTTCAAAGTGAAAATATTGGTAGTTTCTTAGTCAAATTGTTACCAGACTCAAGGGTTTGCTGCTTTGGGTGATCTATTCAAGAACAAGACGTGGTTGTTGCAAGGTAGTTTTATTCACTTGCAGCAAGTAAAGGAGACGGGGATTCATATCCAAAGGTCTGACTCCGGAAAGGGAGGCTTCACCATTGCTTATATACACTCTTTGGTCAATTACATGTTGATTTCTTCTGTCCATACCTTGAGGCCCTTATCCTGTCTAACAAAATTAAAGGGTCCCAATGCTTAGTATATACAAATATATAAAAGGCATGTCTTTTCTTGACTAAAAACTTAATTTCCTTATTAAACTCTGATCTCCTTGAAGGTGGGACCTGTGTCCTATTTATGTTGGCGTCTTAATGTTAACACAGTACTAACCTGTAGTCAGTAATCAGTGAATGACTATAGAGGAAAGGAAGAGGAAGGAAGAAAGATAAGGAAAGGAAGGAAGTGAAGGCAGGGAAAAGAAGGAAAGGGGAACTTTCAATCATCTATAGAGTGACTGTAATAGAAAGGAAACACTTCAAACAAGAGAGAGAGATGATGGCCGAGAGTGATCCCGTAAATGCTGAAGCCAGTTTTCTCTTTCTTCCACTAATACATTCCTTCTTTAGTGATATTTTTTTCTGGTCCTTCCAACACATTTTAGGGCCTCCCACCTGCTTTTCATAGACCCATATAATTTTTTTTTTTTTTTTTTTTTTTTTTTTTTTTTTACTGCAGTAAAGAGTGTAACATGGGGCACCAGGAAGTCTGGCCTGGGTTGTTTCTTCTGCCTGTGCCAGTCTATTACGGTGTGACCTGAGGGGAAGGCAGGCAATTATTTGTGGTTTTATCTCTTAGAGAATTATCTTCATGAGGCAATGGGAGCTGGATAAATATTGATAAAGAAATTAAAGCTTTTCAGATTAAAAAAAAAGCCAAGAAAGGACAAAGTCTTGTTAGAGACGATGTACGTGATGCACATTATTGAGAATGGGGTCTTTTGTGGGCAATGCAGATGATCTTTGTCCTACTAACATTTCCATGATGCTAATTTAAAACATATTCTTAAAGCCTCAATTAAAAATGAATGCATGTCTTTGACTTTCATGTTTTAAAAGAAGACTAATTTTAAGGACATAATTGATGATTAATTACATTGCCCTTTTTCATAGACCTGATATAAATAACGTGCACTTTTTCATACTTACAAAAATAATTACAGTACTTAATTTCAGAATAATCCTTCCTGGACCTTCTTTTAAAAGCAAATGATACTTACAGTATAACTGTAAGTATACAACATTAATTAGTTAGGATTTCCTCTTAGGAGTGACACTTCTTTGTGTGGCTTCAGAAAGTAATAAATTAATCATTTTTAGGCACTGTTGTATGACATGGGGTTATTGTTGAGGATTGAAGTGAAAATTGTGTGGCTTCTATATTCTAAATGTCTGCACCTTCTCCACACCCACTGTCTTTCTGGGCTTCCTCTTGGTGAATGGAGGCCTTTGCCAGCCTCTCCGAGCCCACGGGGAAACATGGAAGCTGCCAGAACTGTTTCTCTTTTACTCATCCCACATTCCCATCTGTTATCAGTCTTGTAGATTCTTTCCTCTTGTCATCTTTTCTCTCCATCTCCTCCTCTCATCTCCAGTACTTCTGATGGAGTTTAGACTCATCAGCTTTTGCTTGGACTGGTGAGATTTTTTAATGGCATATCCCTGTCAGTAAACTGATGAGTTAAAACTCCCCAGGATATATATATTTTTATATTTGATGAAATTAAATCCATGTGCTAGTTGTCTAATATTTTATGCATTATAAATTTTAGATGAGATAAAGAGGAATGAGACAATTTCTAAAAGTTGTTTTTATCAACAGCATGGAAGCAATTTTCTCACAAATTATAGAACCTTGTCAATGTACTTGATGCTTTATTATTTTAAAATATGTTTTTATTGATTTTTTAGAGAGAGGGGTAGTGGAGGTATAGAGAGCTAGAAACATTGATGAAAGAGAAACATCATCAATTGGCTTCTCCTGCATGTCCCCTACTGGGGATCAAGCCTGCAACTCAGGCTTGTGCCCTGACCTGGAATCGAACCAGTGACCTCTTGGGTCATGGGTCAATGCTCAACCATTGCGCCACGCCAGCTGGGCGATGCTTTATTATTAAATCTCTTACTTTAGAAAATTATTATAGACTAGAGGCCCGATGCACGAAATTCATGCAAGAGTAGGCCTTCCTTCCCCTGGCTGCTCGCACCAGCTTCCCTCTGGCACTCGGGACCCAGGCTTCCCTTGCAGAGGGAGGCCCCACCCACCCGCCGCAGCCTGCTGGTTGGTGGCCTGGCCCTCCCTCTGCGGGGTGATCATGGGGCGATGGCCAGGCCCCCGACCAATTGCATCCCACCCACCTTGGCTAGCCTGGCGCCAGTGGGTGTCATAGTGTGGTCCTGATGGTCATTCTGCTGTTCAGCTGTTCGGTTGATTTGCATATTATGCTTTTATTATATAGGATAAACTTTATGTAATGATAATGTACATGGAGAAAAGATGACAGATTGTAAATGTCCAGCTTGAATTTTTACAAACTGAACATAGCAGCATAACTGTGTAATTTAAAATAAGACCAGAAAATAGGACATTACCAGTACCCGAGAGGCTTCTCCATGCCCTCTCCTGGTCACCACATCCCTCCCCTAATGCCAAGTATAGCTACCAGCCTGACCTCTGACACCACAGATGGGTTTAACCTATTTTGAACTTTCCGTAAATGCAGTCAAATATCATATCCTTCTTGTGTCTGGCCTCTTTTATTCAATGTGAAGTTTCTGAGATTTTATTCATGTTGTGAGTAACAGTGTCCTTTTTCATTCTCATTGCTGAAATATCTTATTAGTTTTGATGACTTTATACTACCAGTAGCTAACATCTCAAACCACAACATACATTTTGAGTAAGTTTTTTCTTTAACATTATTTTAAGATTGGTTTTAGAGAAAGGAAGGGGGGGGGGAGGAAGAGAGAGAGAGAAGAGAGAGAGAGAGAGAGAGAGAGAGAGAGAGACAGAGAGACAGACACTGATATTGATATTGATGTAAGGACAAAACATCATCTGGTTGCCTTATGCATGCCCCCTGACTGGGGATTGAACCTCCATCCTGGGTATATGCCCTAACCGGGGATCAAACTTGCCACCTTTTGGAGTATGAAGTGACACTCCAACCAAAAACCAGCCAGGGCAGGTTTTTCTTTATTGTTATAAAGTAATATTTTAGGTAAAGTTATATATAATTCAGACTACTGGCCAATTTCTCATCGAATCTATGTAGCCATTGCTTTTAGCTCACAATGCGGTTGAAGAAGAGTTTGGGTGAGGAGAAGGAAAAGCTTGAGTTCTGCCGTTTCCTTGTGCTTGAATTATTCATATTATATATAATGTCTCTTGCAGGAATCTTTTAAAAAGCATGTGTTCATTTTGTGAGGGCTAGTTTAGTTTAAATTAGATAATATAAGCTATATATCTGCTCAAATGGGCACCTGTTAGCTGAACTATGAAGTCTAAAGTATTAAAGATGAGGAGCATCCTGCCAACTCTTCCATGTTGTGGAAGTCTCTTTGCTCTTCCATTAGGATAAGAGGCATGTGGTACTCAGGCACATGGACAGGTGACATTCTCCATATAAATCCATGTATTAAATGCTATTAAGCCTTTTTTTTTTTAACATGATGATACAACAAACACATCAACAGAAGTTCTGATATTTCCTTTACATCACAAAATGGATCCGCTTGCACCCCTCCTATGGCACCTTGTCCCCAGTTTGGAAACCACTAATGAAACGGATTTACTAGTGTTCTCCCAACTCGTTGCTAGCCTCTTATCCCACTTGACTCTATCCCCTAAATAGCTGCTAGGGTCGTATTTTAAAAACACAGCTATTTGCCGAAACCAGTTTGGCTCAGTGGATAGAGCGTCTGTCTGTGGACTGGAAGGTCCCAGGTTCGATTCCGGTCAAGGGCATGTACCTTGGTTGCGGGCACAAGCCCCATCTAACAGGGACATAAGAGATACACAATAGGGACCCCGGACGGTCACTAGGGTTTTCAGGAGACTAGCACTGTTTTATCTGTTACACCATAAGCTTGATGCCTGCAGTCTAGAACTTTTCAAGAACTGACATAGTACATATGACTTAGAATGAAAAAGTATTTTTGATCTTGAAAACAGATCTGCATATTAAAGTTAATAAATTTTTAATTAAATGTCTGTGAAACCTAAAATGTTGTCAACTAATCAACTTCTAGACAGTTAGGTATAAATTATATTTACTGTGAGATTAGGGTTCACTTGGACATTTGGTAGAAAGTGAGGTGAAGTCTCCAAATTCAGGACTATGCAGATGTTGAGACAGCCTTTCTGGAGAAGTTGAAAATTTAGGTTTTAATGGGAAATTGTCTCATTTTAACTGTGGGCAACTTACTTTGAATTTTTAAAAATTACATAGGCATTTGCAACATAAATGGACCTTGAAGGCATTATGCTAAGTGAGATAAGTCAGAGAAAGACAATTACTATATGATATAGTTTATATGTGGAATCCAAAAAAGCTGAACTGTAGAAACAGAGAGTAGAATGGTGATTACCAAGGGCTTGGGGTGGGGGTGGGGCAGGGAATTGGGGAAATTTTGGTCAAAGGTACAGACTTACAACTAGAAGGTGAATATGTTCTGGGATCTAACACATAGCAACATGATTATCACCAACAATGCTGCATTATATACTTCAAAGTTGCTAAGAGACTAGAGCACCAATATTCTCACCACAAAAAAGAAATAATAATTACGTGAAATAGTAGCTAACACTATGGTGGTAATGGTATATGTTCATATAAATGTATCAAATCAACACATGGTCCACATGAAACTTATGCAATGTTATATGTCAATTATATCTCAATTTAAAAAAGTACGTAGGCCAAATAAAATCTGCTGTGAGCTAGACTGGGCCCTTGAGCCACTAGTGTATGAATTTGGTTTGATTGGCTTAGATTATTGGAATAGTCTTCTTACCTGCATTTCTTACCTTTTTATCTTGATTTCTCTACTTTCATTTTTTGACCCATCTTATTCACAGATATCCCCTCAAACTTTGTAAATCATCAGTCAATTTATCTAGAGAAAAAAGTACAAATTGCTTTTTTGTACAGAAAAAAGTACAAATTTGTACAGAGAAAAGTACAAATCTGACATTCAAGAAACTATATCATTTGGCTCTTAATTATCTTTCCAACTTTTTCATTATATCTGTTTCTACAGGAATCCTACTCTGTATTCAAAGTAGATAAGTCAGGTGAATTGCAACCTCTAGATTCTTTTTTTAATCCTCACCCAAGGATATTTATCTATTGATTATTTATTTATTTTTTGTTAATCCTCACCCAAGGATATTTTTCCATTGATTTTTTAGAGAGAGTGGAAGCAAGAGGGAGAGACGGAGAGAAACACTGGTGTGAGAGAGACACATCAATTGGTTGCCTTCTCCATGTACCTTAACCCGGGCTGGGCCAGGTGTCAAGCCTGCAACCAAGGTACATGCCCTTGACCTGGAAACAAACCCAGGACCCTTCAGTCCTTGGGCTAAGGCTCTAACCACCGAGAAAACTGGCTAGGATACCTATATTCCTCTTATTCATTTATCTGATTATTTCAATCTTTTCAAACTCACTTTATGTCTGTGAATTCTTTTTTGATTTTTCTAGGCCCTGTTACTTCTTCTGTGATATTTGCTATGTTTAGATTTGGTATATAGATTATGCCACTTTGTTATTTTAATAATGCTCTTATGTATATTGGTTTTATCTCAATAAATGTATGATGATGGTGAAGTAATATATGCTGCTTCAAAATATAGGAAATGAAAAGCTAATATGTACATCCAAGGACTGACTTTCTTAAGTAACCTATACCCTTGAATAACATCATGACACCAAAACAGAGAATCAAGACATAAAAAATGGTCACTAATCCATCTGCTTGGGAACATTCCTATGATTGATGAAACTTTGGACCAAATTGGCCAGATGTTCTGTTCAAAGCCAAATATATGTTTTTAGAGTTAAAGTCTGTGACAAAAAAATTCAAGACATTATTTTTTTCTCAGAAGCTTCTAGCTATGTTCTTCTGTCCGCTTACCTTCTCCAGAAGGCAGTATAGATGAAATATAGCCCTGAATTACCAAGTTTTGTGTCGGATTGAATTTTCATTACTCAGTCATGGTTCTTAATATCAGATTATCTATCATAATAGAACATGTTTTTAGGCAAGTTGTAATCTATTATTTATATTTAATCAAAACTGCTCCTCAGTACATAACAATTTCACGTATAGGGTACTGCCAATCCAACCTATGAATCTCAGGCTGCAGAATCTTTCATCTCGCATCTGGGTGTTAACGCTGAGTGCTGGGAGTGTCATTATTAGCATTTCCCCAACTTTGCCCTTTACACCCTTCTACCCTGAGTGTGAAATGCTCTCATACTCTTGTGGCAATCTAATTATGATATTGGATTTTCCTTTTTGTCCTTCTCAGCTCTAATATCTTCAAATGACATCTCTTATTACCTGTGTTAGCAAGAGCAGCCATATTTTCCTGCAACCAGGCTGGTTCCCCTTAATGAAGAGAAGTTTTGTACATTAATATTCTCAATTGGTTTCTAAAAATAAAGCCTAACACTTTCCTTAGGACAGAGTTAAAAACAGCTAGTCTACAATTTTTCTGAATCTAGAGCATCCCTGGGCCTTTATTACTGTCATCTAATTTCAATTCCTTAAGAATTTCTCCTGAATGCTTGGTTGATGTTCCTCCAGTTAAATCACCTTGATGTTTAAATGTTGTGCTAAGAATTTGGCCAATGAGGACTTTTTTAGGATGAGTTAACACTAATTTTGACGATGTGACCAATGAATGTTAATGCTGCAGTCTTGTTCATTCTCTTGTTTTATGAGCAAATGAACCTTGTGAGGGATCCAAAGACAGTTTCCACTGCCCACTTGCAGCAGCTGATGTATTTTGATCCTCCAAAGAGCAGTTTGAAATACAATCAGGCTGAGCACTGCAGAGGGCATAGTTAGCTTGTTTACTTCTTTCATTTTGAGTTAAACATTTTTTTTTCTTTTTCTTTCTCAGCTTTAGCCTAATGGTCCATCTCCAAACTGGAGTTGGTAGCATGTGTGTGCTCACTGTCAACATCCTCCCATCTGTTCTTCCTCTGCTTTGGGCAAGTTTTCCAAAACAATTCTGTTTTGTCAGTTTCCACCTCATTTAAACACATTCCAAAGCTGTGAATTACTGTCCTGAAAAACCTTACTAACTTCCAAATTCACCTGCCATTTAAAAATCCCCTTTTCCTCATTTTAACTTTTATAAGTTTTCCTTCTCCAAGGATCTTTGAAGTTATTAAAAATCACCCAGTGTGGCTCTTTACTTCTCTTACACATGCCATACTAAGCTCTTGTACATTATTAAAAGAAAAATAATTTCATTTCTTGTTTCTTCCCTAAGCTGTGAGAATTCCCAATGTTATCTTAACCAGTTTGCTTAAAGTACGAATTTTTTTCTAGTTTTCTATTTCTTATAACATATTAAAATAAAGTTAAAAATATATGAGTTTGGGGCAGCAAATATTCTGATTAATAGATATATCTTGTCAATTCTTCTTACTAAAATGGATGCCATCTTCAGGCATATGAACATTTTTCGAGCTGAAGATGTGTGAGGTATGAGTTCAAGAACAGAGTGCATTTCTGATGAAAAGAATAAGCTCCACAGAAGCTATAGAATGCATGAATTTAACAAAAAAAATATTGGAGCATAATATGTACTCAGATGTGCTAGATATTGTGGAGACATGGTTTATACTGAGTTTGCATTCTAGTTAGAGAAACAAAATGTTTGATATACGTACTTACGTTCTTTCCAAGATCTAAAATAACTAAGTAAAGGCATATAAGAATAACTTAACTAACCAGTGATAGATAAAAACTAGTAATATTTCATAGGAGTGCCAGTATGTGAAATAAAATGCATTATTATTCAATGTAGTCAATTCTGGTGTCTTTCTCCTGGTAAGGTTGGTCCCTCATGATTGTGAACAATTGTCTTTTATCCTTTAGGCAGATTATATGGAAGTTTAAATATTCCCTAGTAAGTATCCACTCACTTTTTAAAATTCTAAAATATATTTACTTGTAGTCTGTAAGCTCTTTCTTCTTTCTACTATTTTCGGGATAATGTATTTTTTAAAAATTATTTTGTTCTAAAGGGCATCTATTGTATAGTGATGCAGCTTATTAGAAAGAAAACACCATTATGTAATGTTATAAGAAGAAACAATAACTCTGAATCACAAAAATTACAGCAACCAGTATAACAAATTAGTTGAAAACAGTGTTTGAGATGTTATTGGATATTTACCTTTAGGTTTCTTGTGCAGAACATCAACTTGATTAAGAAGGAATTAGTTTTGTTGATTTGGAATTAATTTAGGGAAAATAAAGGAAAATGAGAAGGAAGCTTGAAGTGATTCTCAGTGTATCTGATGAAAGACGTCATACCAGGTAACTGGTTATTGATCATTTGCAGGTCAAGTCTATGCAGGTCAAGTTCTGCTTAAAGCTGACTTCTTACCCAGCTTAATGGAACTGGAACTGAACTTTCTGGAACCAAACTGATTCAGGGGTGATGACCTCAAACAAACATCACTGTTCACAAATTCGCTGAATTTAGGGGACCTGCACTTAAATGGGACACAATCTATTTTGTTAAAGAGTAAAACGGTTTAAAATAAAAGTTTTGCAATATGAGTGACAGTGTGGTGTAATAGATATAAGGATTTGGATTCTGTTACATAGTTATATGTAACAAACATATAGTTTAGCTATGTAATACTAGGCAAGTTATTTAATCTTTCTAAGGTCCTTTTATTCATCAGTAAAATAACTGTTTCAGAAGGTCACAGTAAGGAATATAAAATGATGATCATGGCACGTGGTAGGCAATGAGTAATAATTAGTAGTGTGTTGCAGGTGGCCCATACCAGCTCTCAAGCACTTATTGGTAAACTAGAGGCCTGGTGCATGAAATTTGTGCACAGGTAGGGTCCCTAGGCCTGGCTGGCGATCAGGGCTGATCAGGTTCCCCGCCTCCCCACCTCCCTGCCTCCTCCTTCCCTTGCTCCCTCAACACCCCGCCGCCACCTCTGGTCGCCTGCCATGTTCCACGCCGCCCCCTCTGGTCAGCACATGTCATAGCGAGTGATCGAACTCCTGTTCTCTGGGTTGAACTCCCGTGGGACACTTTGCATATTACCCTGAGTGTGAAATGTTAAATATATATATATTATATATATATATAATCTACTATATATACGTAGATTATCAGAAATGTTGAGAGCTGGTTGTCAAACACAGACATTATTAAAAATTATGTATACTTACAATTAAATTATATAAAGATGTAACATACTGAAAACATTATTTTCTGTTCATTTCATTACTCTCTATGCTCTGAGGCTATTCACATCTACTGTAGTTGAAGGCTGGAAATACTATGTGATGGTATCTGTTTCACTGCATATTTCTTCCCAGCTCTGCACTAGTAACTACATGGTGCTAACTTGAAACCATGGTGGGTATTTATATCACAGGTATTGGAAAATGCTACAAATCAGGCTTTTCTACTCTCCCCCTTCCTGCAAGAGAGCTGGTTGTTAAATATTTACTAACATACCACTGGTAACAAAAAACATTAGTTTTCTTCCTTTCAATACGTAAAGTGTCCGGCAGAATGCATGACACAGAAAGTGCTGGCGAACCTTAAGTCCCCATTGTTCTTAATTAGGTTAATTATTTCAACTCTTAGAATTGGAAGGAGCCTTAGACATAATCTCATTCATTTCCCTTGGTAGACCAGAAAGGCAGAGTGTACTGCCTAAGGTCGTTTGATTAACTAGGGACAACCCCAATACTCAAAGTCCTGTTTCTGACCTTGATGATTTCTAAGGTCACTCTCTTCCTTCCTTCAAAGCCAGAATAACTGGAGCCTCTGTAACTAATCAGGACATTGGGGAGGTAGGACTTAGGAGCACTAGCTTGACATTTGCAGTTAAGCCTAAGTCTCACTTAGTCCTTGACCAACTCTGCCCTGAGCTCTGAGTTTGGTAACTATTCTTGGGTGTCAAGTCTCCTCCTCAGATTCCTGGCAGCTCTGCCAAGGGGCTCTCCCATACCTCTGCCTCTGCCAGGGTTCCTCTTTTGGAACTTAGGCCTTTGCCTTGTCCTTGCCAGGCCAACCTTCCTCTGCAGGGACAACAAACTTGCCTGGAGCAGATCCTTGCTACCTGCTGCCACTCAACATGAGTGAGTCTCAGGACTTCCCTTGCACTTGGATTCACTGCTGCCAGAACCTCATATCACTGGTGTTAGATTCAGATCCCCTCAACCAGACTGAGGACATGTCAGGACCCAAGGTCATTATATTGCTATACTCAAGCTACTAGCTCCCACATTTGACCTGCTGACCTTCTCCCAGCCCCTGGTCCTTTGTGCAAGTCTTCCTCTGGGTCACGTACCCTCCTAGTCTTCTCTGTCTATCTGTTGTTGTTGGTGCTAGGAAAGAGCCTCTAATGAAACATGGGAAGAAAAATAAAGCTACAAAGGGGAATGAGATCTACCAGATATTACAACATACTATAAAGCCTCTATCCCTAAAGCAGTATGATTTTGGCTCCTTGGAGCAGTGAATCATTCCAGAAGTGGGACAGGGAAAACTCAAGGTGAACCTGAAGCATCTTGTGATCTTATTTAAAGGGAAACACCAGAGTCTTTTCCACTAAGATCAGGCACAGTGGCATTTCTACCAAGCCTTCAAAGACCATGTAATCCTCATGCTCTATAAGTTATCCCAGAGCAGGTGTCAGCAAATGAATGCCCACAGATAAAATCTAGCTCACTGCCACCTACTTTTATATATGAAATTTAATTGGGCAGTCATACACGGTCACACTCACTTATTTTCTTACTAGAGGCCCAGTGCATGATTGAATCATGCACGTGTAGGGTCCCCTACAAGCTTTCGCTTTTTGCGGTGGAGCTGGGTGCCTGTCTGCTCCTCAGTGGAGCTGGGTGCCGGAACAGACAGGCACCCAGCTCCCCCACTTTTGATGGTCCGCAGCCGCTGAGGGGGACTACCCTGCTGTTGAGAGGTGCAGGGGGTGAGACTTCCGCCCCCTGCGCCTCTCAATGGCTGCTGAGGGGGGCTGCGGTGGACACCTGGCTACCCTGCCATTGAGAGGCGCAGCTGGGTGTTCGCGGCAGGCCCCCTCAGCGGCCACGGATCTGGCCGTTGAGAGGCACAGGGGGCGGGAGCCCCGCCCCCTGCGCCTCTGAACAGCAGGGTAGCCCCCCTCAGTGGCAGCAGATCCGTGCCTCTCAATGGCCGGATAGGCCACCCCGAGTCCCGCCCTTCAGCCTCCCGGCGCCCAATTGTGGGCGTAGCGGAGTGATGGTAATTTACATGTTACTCTATTATTAGATAGGATTACCTATGGCTGCTTTTGTGCAAAGTTGAGTAGTTGCCACAAAGACCATACAGATTGCAAAGCTTAAAATATTTACTATCATTTGTTATCAACTTGTTTTATTTTTATTTTTTGTTAATCCTCACCTGAGGGTATTTTTCCTTTGATTTCTTAGGGAGAGTGGAAGAGAGAGGGAAAGACAGGGAGAAACATTGATGTGAGAGAAATACATTGATTGGTTGCCTCCTGCACAAGCCCCGACCAGGGCCTGGGCCAGGGAGGAGCCTGGAACCAAGGTACGTGCCCTTGACCGGAATTGAACCTGGGACCCTTTTGTCTGCAGGCTGATGCTCTATCCACTGAGCAAACCCGGCTAGGGCTCAATCCATTAAAAAAAAAAAAAAATGCCTACACCTGCTTTAGAACACTGAATAGAAAGAAAAACTTCTTACTCCTTTTATAAAACAAGTTTAGCACTGATTTGTACGTAAGCCAGATAAGATAGTACAAAGTAAGGCAACTGCAGACCAATATCACTCATGAATATTGTTGCAAAAATACTAACTATGAAGTAGTAAAGAAAATGTTTCCCTGAAAGCTCACTGATACTGTTTTGAGCAGAAATGAGTAATTTGGTTCAGTGCCACACATATCTGTGTTGTTATTGGCAATGGTGGTTTTGGTTTTTTGAGGTCACTGTGCTCAGTGTTGGGGAGATGAACACAGATAAATTATAATTGATGCTTCCATATGCTTATTGTTCATGGAGGAACTAGACACTAAAAACATTTCACTCAAAAGTGATAATGTTTATCAGGGTATAAGTGTGTGTGTGGGGGTGGGGGGGCGGTGCAGAAGGAATTACCAGGCCAGGCAGTTCCTTGAGTGTAGGCACATTGCATTGTGCATCATTACGTTCATTTGTCCACATTGAACCTGGCACAGATCTACTGAGTAGGGACCTTAGCTTGGGCACTGCTACATTCCTTGTGATAAGCACTGAGCCTGGACTCCAGTTCCCTCCAGAGAAGTGCACTTCATTCTGCATTGTCATGCTTCTTGTGTTCAGCACTGAGCCTAGCACCAGGTTCTTGTGGGTAAGCACCTGGCAGCAACACTGTCCAGTTCCTTGTGCTCAACAATCAGCCTGCTCTCAGCTCCTTGGGGGTAGGTCTCTTATGTACTGTTGTTTTCCACGTGTCCAACACCGAGTCTGGTGCACAGCTCCCTGAGGGTAGGCATCTTGGATTGTGCACTATGGCATTCTTTGTGCCAAGCAATGAACTTAGGATAATCACTTTCCTTGTACATTATTTGTTGTGCCCACTGATAGCCTGGCACACACCTCCCTGATGGTAGGCATCTTGTTTCACGCACTTTCCTGTTCTTGTGTCCAGCACTGAGCTTGACATATTGTACTAATTGGAATGATTCTCAGTTGAGCCTTGAAGGTTCAACAGAGGTTACCCAGGTAAATGCAAGACATCAGGAGATTTTCGGTAAAGGAAAGTAGTCTGAAAAAGGCAGGAATGAAAGTGCTGAGACATGTATTTACATATTTTATTCGTAACTTCTGTTTTTTCCTTTCTGTTTTTTTGGCCAGTCCTGGCAATTGGGTCACGGAGACACATTTCTGGCAACCTGTCAAGATATTTGCTTTCTGTTGGGGCCACCTATTTGGAGCCTCAGCCACACCCACAGTAGAATATGCAACCTGCTGATTTGAAGTCAGATACATAAGGCTCAAGCAACTTTCTTGGAGATGCCTTACTTTCACATCCCCCCCCCCCGACACCCCCCCCCCCCAACTCAACCCAGAGAGAGATGTTTTTGTTATTTTTTTGTTATTTCATGGTTTTCTGATGAAAGAAGTCACAGGTGGGCAAATCTTCAGCAACTCCAAAAGTGTCAAAAACTTTCAAAGAGGAGGGAGAACATGCTTTGAAAGCGAGTTAAAACCCTCCTCTGTTCCGAATGCCCTTCACAGCCTCAGGTCTGGTCTTTTCCATTTGGCTTTTGAAGTTCTGTTACCTTTCAAGCTTAATTCCTCTCGGAGTGTGGCAACTTACTAGAGAAGCTATGTTTTTCAAAAGGAATATTGAAACCAGAGCATTTCCATGGGAGTATGGATTAACATTCTCCCGTTAGCACTTGCTCTGTTCAAAAGGGCATTCTGGAGCAGACCTGTGGATCCGGAACGCTATTGTATCTCAACCAAATCGAGAAGAACAAGGAAAGTGAATAAGTTAAAGGGACACCTCCTCCATCCTGCCACCCTGCTGTGAATGCATTTAGGTACAGATGTATGAGATTGTTGCCTCTCAGAGGTCAGGGGCCTACCACCATTTTCTGAGGTTGTGGATTAAATGAATTTGTGTCAGTTTTTCAGGAACTGCAGTGTAATCTCATTGGACATAAAGTCAGTAGTCTAACTTTGGCCTCTTTGTCAGTGTGAAGCTTGGAGCAGTTGGCCCTCCTAGTGCCCCCTGTCATGGGCCCTACACTGAATACATGTGTCTAAGGTCATCCATATTTGGTGGTCTCTGAGTGATATTGTACATCAGGAGCTATTTTTTCAACAAATAATAAACTTTAGAGATTCTTGAAATTATTTAAATAAATAAGTAAATGGTTACGATTTTTATTCATAATTTAAAAAATGATCTATTATGGTGTAAAGTGTGAGTTTAGTACCTGCATGGGATAAGAAGGTGTATGACCTAAGACTTGCCCTAGAGTTGTTTCCAATACAGAAGAAATGTTCAACAAAGACACTGTTCTTTTAATTATGCTGTGTTTACTAAGACAATAAAGTCAACACCTCCAGTTTAGAATAGAGAGTAGTGGTTCTCAACCCGGGCTGCATATCTGTAATATGAGGGGTAGGAACTGACATAAGCATTTCTTTTGAGTCTCTGCCAGAATTAATTATGAGATTCTGAGATAAGCAGCCCAGTGGGTCGACATTTACCATATTACCCATGGCACCCTGACAGATGTGGCTCCATTGCCTTGGGTGGATTTTCAGGTCAAGATTTTTCATCTATTCACAGCTATTGCCTCTTCATTTGGTGAATTTTCCAAAATCATTCATGTATCATAGTATGTTCGTGAAAGATTTGTCTATATCTATATATGATGTAACCAGTCAACTGAGATGCAGTAATCAACAAGACTCATTGAATGACAATTTCAATTTGCAGGTATATCCACCATTAGAGAGTAGAGTAAGAAGATCATCCACGGTCTGGTTATTTCATTTGTACATACAGAGCCTCAATCAAATAACTAGTTTTAAACATTTTTAATTAATATCTAATAATAATGTCCTAAATGTGTCAATGCAAATATAGATAGGTGTTTTTCTTAATCTCTGGGGACTTACTCTGTATATGTAAATCCCTGTTATTTTCCACTACCCTTGTGATCTATGAACTGTCTACTTTCTCTTTGAGTCCAGGGTATTGTGCTTGCACTTTCCCAGGCTAAGATGCATTAACATGCAAAAGAGATAGAAGTCAAGAGTAATTAACAACTATGAGCTCCACTTCCATACTGTTTGTGAACTAAACTATTCAGCTTTAATATTGTAAAATCCTAAACAAATATATGCAGAGCATGGTTTACTATGATGAAAGTGGCAGTTAGTTTATTGTTTTGAAATTCACAATTTTAATTCATGTATAATTAAGTGTAAAATTTAACAATGTAATAGAAAAAATTTAGGAATTCAAATTGTTGAGGGGCCAGGACTCTTACATAAATAGAAGTTGACATCTCCTGCCTCCCCCATATAGATTATGAGGCATAAAGGAGAAAGTGATTTGAACTGTCACACTGGTATCTGGCATGAGAAGGTCTTTGTAGAGCAGAGTTTGAAGCTAGCCCTTTATTCTTAGCATTTGTATCTTACAATGCATTAAAGGTATAATGGGCATTCAGTAGCCCAGCAAAGCCTGCACTGTGTCTACCGCTGAGGGACATGTCTGGCTGTTTGTTGACAACCAGAGGTCTACTTGCAAAAGGGCCTTAGAATCTCTAGGCAGAGAACCCATTCTAAGGAAAGAAACAGGTAGACACGTTTAATCCATCAGTAATTACTCATCATAATGAGTAATTTATTCATTCAATCCACAAATATTTATTGAACACCTATCATGAGACTCTGAGTTTAACATGGTGTTTAATACCTAGATTTGTCTTTCTCTGAAGCCGGGCTCTATTGGGACGGTGCATTTTGAACATGGGAGTGAAAAGAACTGCTTTGTTGATATTTCCATAGGATGGTTTTGGTACTTTTAAAAGGAATACAACATAAAGAGAGAAAGTAAACCTCCCCCCACCCCACGTGTATACATGCATTGTCATAGGTCTTTGGGGATGTGGGAACTGTGGAAATGTCAGCTGGAGAAGCCACACTGCCCAGTGGAGTTGGTTGCAGTACTCAGAGAGTCACAGCTGACTGGTGCCCGTGGTGCTGGCTGGCTTGTGTGTCTGCAGAGCTCAGAGGCTCCCGAGGACTCCTGGGAATGCGTTGAGAACATGTTGCAGGGGCTGGGACCCATGTGGAGCATGAGCCAGCCAAAGAGATTAAAAAAGAGTAATTTTACTCAAAGAATTTTTAAGTTCTTTCTCTAGGTGTTTCAATTGTTTGAAGGAGAAATTGGAAAGATTGAAGTAACTTTTTTGAAGATAATCACACAACCAATAATTTGACCAATTTAAACAAACTCCATCCAAACGAAGGGTTTGTGTGGCTGAATTCAACTGGTTAGTGTGTGAGCATAAACACAGACAATGCTCCACGGTGTCTGCTATCTGCTCCCATTGCATCTTTCCCATGAGTTGGCAGCAGCTGTAAAGCCAAGTATGGGGCTGTTCTGTCATGATGATTCTGACCCCTCACCTCAGACACCTTTTGTTTTTAGTGATGTTTGGGTCTTTAGCATTTACCTCCCAAGGACATTTCAGGATTCCGGAGAGAGTTATTAATTACATGCTTTCAGAGTTTTAGGCTTGAGTTTGCCTATTAATTAATTCTGCTCTATTTTTATATTAGTGTCTCAAACACAATAGATGTAGACAATCATGCCAAATAAACACTTTGTTTTTAAATTTGTCTTTACATTTAACTGTGCTTTCAGGGACACCCGATACAATTCCAAGGTGAAAGGTTTGTGGTGATGGTCAAGCTGAAAAGTAACGGGATCATCACATGGGATGGGACACTGTCACAGAACCGCTGAGGATCACACACATGCAAACTGTTGTCCATGTGCACGTGCACACAATGGTCGCATATTAAATACTTGCCATGTAAGCACCTTCAATATCTTGGAATTAGCAAGACAACATCCTTTTAACATTGGAACTTCTTGTAATGGATGTAGTGACACTTTAAGTAAGCGTGTTCTTTTATCAAAGTGTTTGCTTCCAGATTGGTTGATGTGTGCTTTTGAAATATTAATTTTCTGAGTTTTTCTTTTTCTCTCCGTGTATTCACTTTGTTTGGATAGACTGAAACACCTTTGGGAATGTAATTTTTAAAAGGTAGCTGAGCTAAATTGACAGGTAATGCTGACAAAAGAATGGTTTTGATTAGTTCCATCATGAACCATTATTATTAGGGTCTTTCAACAGGATTACAAATACAAATATGTCCATATATATTACGTGTGTACTAAATGTGTGTACATTTTCATTTTAATGCTAATTCATATTTTTATACAGACTTGATACATATTACTATTCAAGGTTGATTAAATATAGGGTTGAAATATAGCCAATAAAACAAGATTAAAAAGAGATTAGAAACAAATTTTAATTAGAAAATTGCCACCTCAAATCCTTTTAGGAAGTAAGCAGACATAAATAATAAATAGGACCATTTAGAGACTTTGCTGGACAAGCGGCCCTGGGCTGGAGTTCTGGAGGCTATATTCTAGTCACACCTCTGATTCTGGCTTTCCTAGTGACCTTTAGTAATTGATAGATCTTTCAGAAGCTAGGAATATACTAGGTGATCAATAAATGCTTCTGAATTTCATTAAGCCCAGGAGTCAGAACTCAGGTCTTTGTCTTTCCCCAAAGCAGAATTTCCAAGGCCATTTGGAGGAGATCCTAGGACCATTCTGGGATAAGACCAAGGCTCCTGCCTCCCCTCTTTGGGAGATTCAGATTTTCTGGACCAAGGCTAGATTCTATGAACTTGTAAGAAGATGGGAAATGTTTTCTTTTGAGAGTAAAAACCATCATGTTAAAGATATTAAAAAATGTCATGTCATCTCTATCACCATAAACTTATCTGTAATTTATCATTGTAGCAGTTTTTTACCCTTTGAGCTTCAGTGGAGTTGTCCCAGAAGAAATGAGGCTTGCTCTGTGTTTCTAGCACCAGGGAGTTATCTCCTTGAGGGTCACTGGGCCTGCGTCTGCCTTGGGGAACCTGGAGGGGCCACCTTTCCCTCTGCTTGCTTTGTTTGTAAATTCCCTTTGTGACCGATGTTTATTGCCACATCGCCCTTTGATGAAAGGCTCATACGCTGATTAAATATGACACAGAGTTGTGTACATGTTGTGAGCACTCTGTTTCCCCTTATTTCTTGTGTTCATTTGCTGTTGCTGCCATAGCAACTTACCATAAACTTAGTGGCTTAGAACATCACAAACGTATAATCTTACATTTCTGTAGGCTTAGAAGTCCAACCCAAGTCTCTCTAGACCAGTGGTCGGCAAACTCATTAGTCAACAGAGCCAAATATCAACAGTACAACGATTGAAATTTCTTTTGAGAGCCGAAAACCGACTTCTGCGCATGGGCCACGAAGTTTCAATCGCACTCTATGTGCGCGCCCGCACGTGGTATTTTGTGGAAGAGCCACACTCAAGGGGCCAAAGAGCCGTATGTGGCTCACGAGCCGCGGTTTGCCAACCACTGCTCTAGACTAAAATCAAGGTGTTGGCAGGGCTATACTCCCTTCTGGAGGATCTAGGGGAAATCCATTTTCTTGCCTTTTTCAGTGTCTAAAGGCTGCCCATATTCATTGGCTCATGTCCTCCCTCCTTCCATCTTCAAAGCCAGAAATGTGACATCTCTCTGAAGGTTCCTGAACTCAACCCATTCTTCCATTACAGTCTCCCTCCAACTGTCCTCTTCTGCCTCCCTCTCCTACCTTCAAGGACCCTTGTGGTTATACTGATCCAATCCATATACTCCAGGAAACTCGCCCCATCTCAAGTTCAGTACTTTAGCACATCTGCAAAGTCCCTTTTGCTATAGGAGGTAACAAAGGCATGGGTTCCTGAGATTAGTATGTAAGTATCTTCAAGGAAGGCATTATTCTGCCAACCACGCTTCTTCTTATTATTATGTTTCTTTAGGAATTGAGGAAAATAAAGTTGTTTAGTGAATTATTACTATAATTATAATTTTCATCATGATAGAATAAAAGTTGAGAGGTCTAAGGTTATGTAGTCCTCTCTCATATGGATTGTGGGCTTGGCCATGTGACATACTTTGGCCAATGAGAAATTTCAGACATAATGCAAGCAGATGGTTGAAAAGTGCTTGCACATTGGTTTTGTCATCTCTTGTTACTTTTTACACCCCTCTACCATCTGAGGAAGCCCAGGCAAGTCTACTAAGTGATGAGACACACATGGCCCAGGCACTGTTGTCACTCAGCTAAAAGCCAGCATCAGCAAGTGGCACCAACCCAGTAGTTGCACAAGCCACCTGACATTTAAGAGAGGAACCCTAGATCACCAACTGGATCTGCCAGAAACCACAGGTGCATGAGGGAGGCCCACAGAGTGGAGCCAAGCCTGACCAGACCAGTAGAACTGCCCAGATGAGCAACAGCATCCTGAGCTAAATAAGATGTTTGTGGGTGTTTTGTTACACAGTAAAAGTTCATTAACTCAGAAGGAGAAAGTTGGAAGCCAAAGCTGAGAATAAGGTTAAATTGAAGGACAGATCGGTTGCAAAGGAATGGAGACAAAGAATATCTCCTACACACAAAACCATAGACACAAAGCATTTTGGAGCAATCCTATGCACAAGAACAGCAGAGTACATTGAGTCTGACCTCTTTTTACTCCATCTTTAGATTCCTTATTCTGTGACAATGTCACAAGGAATGCTCCAATAATCACTTTAATCTATTGGTGCAACGTCATATTGAAAAATCTTAAACATCCTTATTCTGATTCTTACATTTTATTTAATAGGAAGCTGAAGCCCAGAGAGATGGATTGACTTGTCCATTCCACCCCCCAAATTTAGGTTACATATCCTTTGTTTTCAATGAAGCAAATATATTCCCTGCACACTTTTGAAAACACTATTATTATGCCTTTCTTGTGAGAGAATGTTGTATTTGATTTCTTCTCATTCCCTTGTGTCCTGGTCTCAGGATGAGTGGACTTATAGTGAGATGCTCAGTGGCAGACGGACAGTATAACTTCCACAGACTGCATATCAGAGAGCTGGCTTTCAAAAGATTCCTTTGCCTCAGTCCTGATGAAAAAATGAGCCAGATCTGAAGGATTCCATCAGCTTTAGCAAAGCTGCTGTCCAAGAAGAGAAGTGAGAGATCCAACGAGTAAACAAGAGTGGGAAGGAAAACTATAATTCTCTGGGCACCAATTGTTTGAAAGAAGATTTAGAATAATTTCATCATCTCCTCTCCATTCTTAAATATGTAGCTTCTAAGGATCAGCAGGCACAGACCCAAGAAGGCAGGCAAGGGCCCCTCATCCCGAGTGGTGGGGTATGCCCACAGGTAGGGCTTGCTCAAGGCCTGGGGAGCTCTGGGACGGTTTCCATTCTTAGCTTCCATCTTCTCTTAGACATGCTCCACTGTCCAGCTTTGCGGACTTCCTAGTCTCTTCCAGACCTCATGCTTTTGTTCTGTCTGCCTCATCCAGGAGTCCATATTTACTGCTTGTCTGCCTTGTGAGGTACAATGATCTTGTGCTCCATTTAAGCATCATCTCACTGAGGTCCTCCAGACTCCTCCAGGTTGAGTTAGCTATTCCCTCCTCTGGCTTCTAAACTTTAACCCACCCATTTATACAATTAACTAGTGGCCCAGTGCACGAAATTCATGCACGGGTGTGTGTGTCCCTCAGCCCAGTCTGCACCCAATCTGGGACATCCCTCTCACAATCCGGGACCGCTGGCTCCTAACTGCTCACCTGCCTGCCTGCCTGATTGCCCCTAACCACTCTGCCTGTCAGTCTGCTTGCCCCCAACTGCCCCCCCTTGTTGGCTTGATCACCCCCAACTATCCCCCCCTGCTGGCTTGCTCGCCCCCAACTGCCCCCCCCTGCTGGCCTGATCGCCCCCAACTGCCCCCCCACCAACCTGCTTGCCCTCAACTGCCCCCACCCTGCCAGCCTGATTGGCCCCAACTGCCCCCCCCCCAACCTGCTTGCCCTCAATTGCCCCCCCCCCCGCCAGCCTGATTGGCCCTAACTGCCCCCACCCTGCCGGACTGCCTCCCTGCCAGCCTGCTCACCTCCAACTGCCCCCCCGCTGACCTGATCACCCCCAACTGCCCCCCCCCTCCTGGCCTGATCGCCCCTAACCACCTCTGCCTTGGCCCCGCCACCATGGCTTTGTCTAGAAGGTCTCCTGGTCTAATTAGCATATTACCCTTTCATTAGTATAGATTCTCTTTGGTGTGGTGACATTGTCATCTGGTGTTGCTGGAAGGCCTTACCTTGAAATTTATTTGCAGGACCTAGTGTTAGATGACCTGCCATGCATCAATTACAGGTTCTTTTATACTCTATGTTCAAAACTTTAGTGCCCTCACTAAAGGAACAGGCAGTTTTGTAGTTGGCCTTCAAGATTTTCCCCTGGTGTCATTAAAGGAAAGGAAATGCAAAGCAGAGTTGTGTGAATTTAGAAGTGTTTCAGGGTGAGGAAGAGGCAAATCAGCTCTTTGAAATGATGTTCCCGGTCTACTGGGAGTGACTCCCTTCTGGGTGGACACTTTAAAGGGGGATGACATGTATGTTTAACCCTTTTGCCAACAGTTCCCTAAGACTTGGAGACTTTTATGTTCATAAATTCAGAAGTAACAGAACTAGCCCGATAAGGGAGCAGGCAGGCATGCTGCAGCTTGCTTTATGTGACTGACACCAATCAGGTCCCTGCTATAGGAAATACATACTGCTATCAGTGTAGTATGCCTTTCAACTCCTCAGTCCCTCTCTAATCATAATGAAATGTCATTCTTATTCCTCAAAGGTACAATCAAATGTAATTATAAATAAATCTTTCAAAGTGCACAATGTTTTTGTGAGATATGTAGTAAGGTACCATTTATTAGACCCTTACCAAATGATCATATTTGGGCTCAAATTTCATCCTTGCACTAGCTATAAAAATTGATAAATAGTTACTCGGGGGCATGCATAACCTCCTTAAGAGAAAAGACTGTTATTGAAATACTTGAGTAACACCAATTTGGAAAAAATACCAATTAAGAGGTTTTTATTTGATAAAACAGGTACAATTAGATGTTTTTCAATATATTGTTATTATAGTTTGACACTTTGTGTAGTAGAGAATAATAGCAATTAATTTGCCTGAATATATTCTATATTTTCACCTTGTTAGCCCAAATTGCTATGATTTTTCTGTATTTCATCATTTTTAAGAAGAATGTTTTCAGCAAAGTTTTCTTTCTTTTTTTTTTTTTTTTTGCTTAGACTGTAGACTATTCTCCTAAGTGGAAAATGGCTGCTGAGTATGCGGAAAGAGCACAAAAACTTCAGCAGGAAGACACTATTTATAATCATTTGAAATTTTCCATCCCTGGAAAATTCTTAAATTAGGCTTAGGAAGGCAGTCCTATTTAGCAAGCTGTTTGGACAAAGCAGAAGCTTACTGTCAACGCTGGGGTTTGGACTGCACCTGTCTGTCCCGAGTCCCCACCTCCCCTTAGCAACAGTACCTCTCCAGTGTCCCAGTAGAGCTCCCACAGGTTCCTGAGCTTGTCTTCCTGCAGGACCCTTGTGCCAGGCACAGCACCCCAAGTAGTGCTCTCATTGGCTCCATCCGCTTTAGTGGGTCTGGACTAGAAATTAATGACTGTTCTTGCTGGTCCATCAACTCAAAAGGTACCAACTCTCAGATCAGATGCCAATATGAGGGATTGATGTGCCTATGCTTTATCATACATTAGCCGAATGTCTTCGATTTTTCCTTCACTAGTAGGCAATTGGTTGGAAAAGTCATCACCTTAATCATTTGAGGGTTTGAGTGACGTGATTTCAAGTGAGTATAGGTGATATATTTGGAATTTGGGATGTCTTGTCTATGGGTTTGCGTGTCTCTTTTCCCCTCTGTTCCCTAGTGTCTCTCACTCCCTCGAGACTCTAATTCCTGTTTGTATAATTGGAATTCCTTGGCTTCCCAAATGGTGTAATTTCAGCTTTATGGTCCAGCAGAAACTTCAGCGGTGCTTACACGGTTTCTTTCTCTTTGCAGCTAGAACTGTTTCACAAAGCCATATGGTGCCAACCAGGCCTCTGGAGGGAATATAGTTTTCATGATGTAAAAGAAATAACTTATTCAAGAGAACCCTAGTGGGGCTATTGTAATGAGCTGACGATTTCTCCAGAGGTCGCCCGTCCTTGTTTGATGACAACAGGAAACGTTTTTCTAAACAAGGAGGCTTAAAGCCTCCCGTGGAAGTATGCTATTAAGTCACAGGCTTTTATTTCTCTGCCTAGCCCAATCAGCTGCGGCTGTGGTTTTTGTTTATTTGTTTGTTGTTTCAGTGAAATGAAACCTGCCTCCAAACCCACCCTATTCCCCCAGGCCAGATCTCTGTGGGGAGGCTCCAAACTTTAAAACAATTCTCAAACTTATTTAGGAAGTAGAATAACTGGAAATACAGCACTTTTTTTTTCCTGAATGTGATGCAAAAATGCTGGCTTATTGAGCTAAAAATAACAAATGATAGATGTCAGCATAAGTCAAATAGAATCTTAGAATGAACTCTGATATACACTGTTGGTAGCAGTAGCAAAGTTTTAAGAAAAATTGGGAATATAAAAGATTATTACTGAGAAAGTCCTGTTCATTGTTGTTAAAATTTCTCTGAGTCTTGAAAAGGATTGCCATTTTTAAATTTTACTGGTGGAATATCTAGGGTGAGTTTTTGAAACATCAGTATTCCAACGGGGCATAATTTGACAGTCACTGGTTTAAAACTTATTAGCTGTATAGTGCTCTAGGAATCATTATAATAAAACTAGAGGCCCGATGCATGAAGATTCATGCAAGAATGGGCCTTCCTTTAACTGGCTGCTGGCGCCGCCTTCGCTCCGGCATGGAGCCGCCTTTCCGCCTTCCCTCGCTGCCCAGAGGCCCGGAGCGGCTGGGGTGGTGCAGAACGCCTGTGTCATCACCATGGCAAAGACACAAGCATCCTGCCCCGCCCCCGGCCGTTCGGAGCCCTTGTATGCAAATTAACCCACCATCTTTGTTGTGTTGATTTGCATACTCGCTCCTGATTGGCTGGTGGGCATCATGAAGGTACAGTCAATTAGCATGTTACTCTTTTATTAGGTAGATTAATGATGGCAATGTGTGATTATGTCCTGAATGTAGTATTCAAAGAGTTTCCTCTGATGATTAGCTGAGAGTTGAGGCACAGAGGAATCTGATGACAGATTCCTTATATTTGATTCCATTCATGGTGGAATGGGGATGTGATTGACATTTAAACCAAAGTCTCTCACTCCAGAGTTATTGCACAGTGAGCGAGAGGCCAGCCTGTCAGTGTTGGTGTCAGGTTGTTCCGTGCTGAGAGAACAGCATCACTGCTAACTGAAACAGCAAAGATTTCCAAGGCTGTAGCTTGAGAAGCAATATATACCGACACTGGGAGGGAAAGGGCTGTTTATTTGTAAAAGCTCACCATCAAATCACTGGACAGGATAAACAACGCATAGAGAAAAATCCATTGTAACTTGTTGATTTCTCTAGGCACTCTCAATGGGGTGTTGAACTAAACTCTCTCAAATGTAAGCAATCGTGATGGGGAAAAATCCATCTTTTATTATTATTATTTTTGCTGATACCTCTTTCCAACTTCTTTCCATGGTTGTCTGAATTATATTTAAGCATATATAATCTATTTGATGTTAGTAAGCACCCAATTTAGCATTAATTTCTGTGGATGGAAATATGAGTTATATGTTTAGGTTAGTAATAACAACACTACACAATTTGATCATTTCTGAGTACATTGATAATATTTTCATCTCAAAGAGGGAGTTCTGAGAGTTTGTATTCATTTTTGAAGCATCAGCAGCTTTCAGTACAGAGGCCACACACGTTTTCTAATCTCATTTTACTCAATTTCTCTACCGGTCTGACTCTGATTAGAGGTTCAAATAAAATTGTGATTCTTCTCTGCATCGATTATGTTAAAGTATTTCTTGTCTTTCTCCTGGCACAGCAGTATTTGCAAGAAAATTAATTGTTATAAAGTTGTAGCAGAGCAGCACTAGTGTTCTTTGAGGGCTATTCTACTAGATTTCCAGATAGTTGAGACTCTTTTTTAATATACTCATCTTCACTTCATAAATAAATCTCACAAGGGTACAGGAATCCAATGGAGAAGTGCATGTTTCCAGGTGCTCTCAATGTGCACATAAACAGCTTTGATTTGGGGAGCCAGCAGGGGGCATGTATAACAAAAATGAATTGAAAAGAGAAGTTGCACATAGAGTAATTTTAATCCATTCCATTTTTAAATACCACAATAAATTTAATTTTCACAATAAATTAAATAGCCATATTCAGTTTACAAAATAGAGTTACTTAGTGTGAAACAAGTATTTACAATAATATACATTATGTACATGACATTTCTCTTTGTTGACATAGAACATGGAAGTGAAAGGACTTTCCAATGTATGATTGACATGCTACAAGTGACATCATGGTCCATACGAGAAAACAATAGTGCAAAATCACCACAGGAACTTTGGAACAATGTCAATTTTATGAGATAGGACATCCTTTTAAATCATAAGAAAATAGCATTTTCTGTTTTCATGGCACCAATTCAGCATCTGAATTAAAGAGCCAGCTTTCCCTTAGAAAAGAATGCATAACCGAATCCTCTCCTTCCTGCAGCTTCACAGCCATTGGTACTTTTCACACATTCATCTTTTGGCTTCAATTTATGTAAATGGCGGGTGACAAATTCTGACTCAAAGGAAGACTAACTCTTTGAGGATAGCTGAAGTCACTTTCCCCCAATACCACCACCTCTTCTTTTAGTAACTTGTCTCAAAGATGCAACTATGCAGACAACAAATTGTTTTTGTACACTTTCAGTAGAAAAAGAACTGGTCTTATATTTGGTCACACACTGTGTATATACAAGTAGAGATGGAAACATGACTTGGATAGTTGTGTCTCGGAAAAGTGCATATTTTAATCTAGAGGAGACATTGCGTGTCTCCAGGCACAACACATGGTGTTGTATGACTTATTATTTTAGGGCCAGTTCAGTGTCCTCCCAGTGATCTGGTAAAATTTTTGATTGAAAGGGTGAAAGAATTTGCGCAATTTGGTAATGACAGAGGGGTCCACCTCTGGATGAATGCGCCCCTTGCTGCCAGCCAGGCACTTATTAAAGATAACGTTAAATCGCAAGCAGTAGAACCCTCTGGTAACATTGAAATACAAGTTGTACTGACTTATTCTTGGGGGAAGATTTAGGAACTTCTCCACGAGCTGAAGTTCTGGCAGAGGTTCCGTGATGAGGCGATCTCCATCCACAATGTGAAATTGCTCAATCGGAAAGTATTTCAACCACCTTTCCAAATGTTTGGTGTAGATGCTGGTTCTTACTGCTTTGTATTTTGTGTTCACTTCGCAGGTATTAGGGTCTATTGCCAGCTTCTCAAACTTGTAATAAGTTTTATTCTTCCTCTCCTTCCCCTCTAGCACCTGAGTGTAATCAGAAATAGCTCTTGTGGTTGGCTCCCTGACAATGATCAGCAACTTGATGGATGAGTTCATTTTGTAAATCCTTTCTGGAACCTCCTCCGTGATAAAATATGCCGGGCTCTTTTCAATTGTGATTTGCTGAGGGTAGGAAAAAGGCATCTTTTTTCTATACCACTCAATGCCCTTGGCATAATTCTCATCATTGTCAAAAAAGTGGATTTCTTGAGAGGCTTTGACCACAGCTGGATGGAGGTTCAGCATCTCAAGCAGGGCCCTGGTGCCTCCTTTTCTCACCCCAATGATAATGGCCTTGGGGAGTTGCTGGACCAGGTCATGAAGGCGAACCTGTTCCTTGGAAACGTTGCCCTTCCGGAACTCGTGCAGCAGGCCGCGCTTGAACTGCAGGGCACGGAGAGGGAATTCAGCCTGCCCGCGGGCTCCAAATCGGCCTTCAATGGGGCAAATGGGTTGTAGCCTGCAAACAACAGAGAGACACTGTAAGAACCTCACTGCAACTAGATTCTCATTTTTCTGGTTCACCAGTCAGAGTAAGACTTTAAATGCATAAATAAAACCACCGTTTCCCTGCCTGACGCAATCCATAATGAACACATGTTTGAGAAATTTTATTTTAAGCAACACTGTATTAAATAGAGTACGCATAATTGATGGGATTTTTTTTTATTAGTGCTCCTTAAATTTTTTATTCACCAAGCACTTAATTGACTACGGCATGTACTTATGTTCACACAGTACAGGACAGACAAGTGACACCAGTCATACTAATAGCTTTTTAACAGCTCACCAGTTAACATTATTTAGAGAATGTGAAAGGTGGAAGATTATAATCTTGAGCTGGGAGACTGAAGGGCAGCTAGGAGGCTAGTCTTTTGGGTTTCGTGTGTATTACTATCTTGCGGCTCTCATATGGCTCTTAAAAACTGTTGATATATAAACTGAAAAGAGGTTGCAGTCTCTGCCTTTGGTTATTTGCATCATCAACCTGAAAAATTCCAAAATTGGTACTTGCTGAGCTTTTCATCCTCTTGAGAATTTCTGTCATTGTCATTGGGGACAGCTAGAAGAGTACTGTATTTCTTTTTCTTCCTATCTAAAGAGGTCAGGGTTATGTTTTTACTTGGTTGAATGTAGGAACAAACCCAATGCCATCAGCAAGTGCTGTATATCACTTACCACACCTGGGACCAGAAATCAACACAGCCTTAGCAGGGCCAGAAACCTCAGGTCCTCATTGCCAAGTCCATTTAAATCAGGAACTCAAGCTCATGAAGGGAGGGGTGCAATCAATGGAGCCAGAAAGGAGGATTCCCACTTCAACATTGCCTTAAATAATGAACTACCACCACTGCTTCTCTCAGAGAAAAAGGTGTGGTAATAATTGTAATGCTATTAGACTGGAGTGGCTGTTTAATTTGGCATAGCTAATATATATGGTTAGTACATTGAGTTTCCTTTGGGGTATAGTCTGGAATGGAACTGAAATTCATTATAATTTCCCTAGGTTTATTTGGAAAGGCATTTTAACCATCTTGGTAAAGGGTAGAAGAGTGGTAAAAATGACTATTAAGCCAATGCCTTCAACTGAAACCTCTAGTTATGCCAATAATTTGGAGTCTATGTCCACTTCTCTGTGGCAATAAGTTTCTTCCTTACATTTCCCAAGAGACTCTATTGTACCTTTCTTATCTTCTGTAATGTTACAATTAAAAGGAGAAGAGGAAAACCTCAAGGTCATGCCAAGGCATTCTGCAGAACTGAGGAGAAAGGACTTGGCCTGTGCTCTGTGTAAACAGTCTATCCAGATGCTTAAGCAAAAATATAAACATAGTTTACTTTTTTGCGGTGCTTGTTTTTTTATGATTTTAAACACAACTCATGCTCATTGTGGAAAACATGAAAATATGGAATACTATAAAAAAGTTTATCACAGTCACTATGTTAGAGAAACATAAATTTTGTTTATACAAATTTGTAAAGATGAAGGCTGAAGTTCTAAATGAAAGATATAAAAGGAGCAACACACATAGAGTCAAAGATGTTTTTAATTGGGAAATTGCTTGGGACATCACAAATTCATCTTTTAGCTCTTCTTGATTGACAAGTAAGCACTAATTCCCTAAGGCATCCAATGAATATACTGGATGGACTTCTCTCTTGTGCATTCTATGATGCTAGTGTCTGTCATCCTTGAAAGAATGAAGGCAATAGTCAAGTCCTTTTCTGTAGGACTTAATTCTCTTGAGGAATTCTGGCTGAGAGAGGCTGAAATAGAGTCCCTTTCCTACCTCTAGAAAGGGCCATTTTTCTTCTTTCCTTCCTCTTTCTACCTGCTACCTTGGGAGCTCATAGCCTGCAGAACAATTGCTTGTTGAACTCCATAACTCAAAATTGGAGAAAATATCACCTTATTTTGACTTCTTGAAGAGTAGATTCTGAGCATGGGGCTCAGACTATATAACATGGACTCTAAGGATTGGAAGGGACAGTAAAAGTAACCGAGCTCAGCCTCCCATTCGGAGTTACTAAAAGATAAGTGTAAGTCAGCATGGGTAAATTTTAGATGCAACCCACTCATACTCTCAATTGCGAACTTTTGAGAAAGCCCAATAAGCAATCTATCTCCTTATAAAAATGATCCCATTGGAGACTATAGACTAGGTGAAAAATGAAAAGAACCAACTAAGTAACTAATACGTTAATGACCATTAGATCAATTACTCAATCAAAAGGAAACGATTGGGAAGAACTCGATATAAAGTCCCTTTATGGACATAGGACAATGATACCACCTTCAGGCTTTTCACTAATAACTAAACACTACCTTTAGGGAACTACTTGAAGTCAGTGATAGGCCGATCACACCGTTTCGCATAGTTAGCAACTAGTACGTGGACGTTTACTCTGGATTTTTGAATTGAAAAACATAAAGGGGTTCACTTTACCAGTCAAAATTGACACTGGCAGAAGGAAAATAAAGACTACTGCTATATTGTTTGATAAATATCCATGGTGATAAGATCTATCGATTAGAAAAGGAAAACTGCAAGGGAGATATTTTCATTTTAAAGTGTGGCTGCGTTTTCACAGAAAATGGGAACTGAATGCATGGAGAACACACTTCAGCCTCTCCAGAGCAACAGTTAATTTAAAGAGAAAAGAAGGAAGCTTCACATTTCAGAAATTCAGTTCTCTGTCCTTCACAGTCACACTGGAAGTTGGACAGCCCAGAGGTGTTCATTGTGAAGCTGGATGATATTGCTCAGCTTCTGCAGGTTGAGCACCTTTCAACTGTTTGCTTATTTAGAGCCAACCCCTGGCTCTGTAAATTTCCTCTCCATAGATTTTCCATTGGTTTCTGGGCAATTACTCTGAGTGACAGGCTCCTTGTCTGGTACATCCAACTCCTGGAAACCAGAGCTAATTAACATAGTTCAAACTCCCCACGCCTGCAGCCATCCTTCCAGGGCAGTGGGTTCCAAATT
Organism: Eptesicus fuscus; assembly: GCF_027574615.1. NCBI lineage: Eukaryota > Metazoa > Chordata > Mammalia > Chiroptera > Vespertilionidae > Eptesicus > Eptesicus fuscus. The sequence goes on from NC_072482.1 coordinate 64,056,217, forward strand.
TGATGAGCTCCTTTATAGGCACAAACATAATTTTAACTCTCCTGGTAGCACATTAATGGCTCACTCATAAATTTCAAAATGAAAATACCTAAATACATCATCACCATTTTGCTATGGCTAGACGTCAACAACCAGATGCACACAGACCACAGTGAGCTCTGGGAAATGACATTTCCCTTGTACATGGCTTTATCCCTTCTCTGAAAATAAATGTCAATGCACACAGAATACAAATGGATCCTGATGAACACCTTGGTTTGAGCAACTTGGATCTCTGTTTTAAAGGCTCAATAGATCAAAATCAATACTGCAAAAAAGCATGTTTCTTGGGAATTTTGAAGGAGGAAAACAAAGGGGTAGGTTTAAAATTATGTCCTAAGGAAGTTTAAGTCAAGAACACGTAATGTCACATAGGCATAGGTATGTGTTTAATCACCTACCTATCCAAACTCCCAACTCTGGCGACTAGATACAGGAGACTCCCAACAGCAAGGCTTCCCAGCACCAGGAGCTTCTGTCTCAGCCACACCTGCTGTTTGAATAGCATGGCCCTCCATCAACCTTCAGGACTTCTGTAGCCTGAGAGATGGAGATAGAAGGGAACTCATTAGTGGTCTTCTCTTATAGGCTCTTTTAATTGTCACAAAGCCAAGCAGGGGTAGGAAAATAGGTAATTAAGTGACGCCGCATGAAGAACAGACCTCATACCAACCTTGACAATGTTCATGGGTATTTAGCAAAACTTGGTTTCCTTTTCCTGGCCTTTAAGATCAAATACAAAATTGGGGGAAGATACTACTATCTAGACAGAACCTGCTAGACAATTGTCAAAGTAAATGAAAATGCATATATTACAACAAATAGTAAATATATATGTGTGCACATATATGCTTATATTTGTTGTTGTTAACCATTAGAAGTACTGATAACATGAGCAACTAAGCAATCTGAGGTTTACTGGCAGGGAAACCAGTAAACTGAAGTTTCTGCCTCAGAATAATAGGGCAAATGTAGAAATTGAAGCCCCAATTCAGTAAGTTATTGTTTTGGGCATAACATTTTACCCACATGTGTTTTGTTTTGTTCTAGTTGTGAGTGAAGGAAGCGAGCAAGATCAAAAGCTATTTCTTATCCAAGTTATCAGGGTTTACTAGCAGGACCCCAGATGTTTAAGTACAGTGGCATCAAGTAACTTGATGTTTCCTTCAAGTTCTCTGCCCATTTCTGAATTGGACTGAAAACATGCTTAGACTAGACAGACACCCCTGCTCTGAGACCCCCTCCTTTGGGTGGGTTTGGTGATATCAGTCTTGCTATTACATCATAACAGAAGCTTAACTGGGAGCTTCAAAGTCACACCTCAAATTAGGCCAGCGAAAAGTGTAAGGCATTACTAGTGCTATTATTAAATTTAGGGGAAAATGCAAGCTTCCAATTCAGCCTTTCTTGTTAAAAATAAATCAAAACCCCCTTTCAAGATAAGATTGTTTTCTTATTGAAACTCAATATAGTGATCCAAGAAGAGGGACTACAGCAGTGGGCCATGGCTAGAAATTGTTTTGCTGCAATATCTCCATATTTGCTATGTGAAGATTTTCTCTGTGCAAAGGTGATATACTAGGATTGATGGATTGATCTGTTCATTCATTCATCAAGAAATTACTAAGCACCGAAACATGTTTCCGGCTACTCTACTAGGTTGATGGGCGATTCTAAAAAAGATCTTGATGGACTTTTAGCCCTTGAAAAATTAACGATGTGATTAGGGAAGCGTGAAACAACCAGAGAATGCAACCTAATTCATGATAATGTATGAATAAATGTTAGGGAAAGAAAATGAAGGAAATGGTCAGGAATATGGGATCCATGGGAATTGTGTGTGTGTAATGTACTATATCCGTGGTTGGCAAACTGTGGCTCGCGAGCCACATGCGGCTCTTTGGCCACTTGAGTGTGGCTCTTCCACAAAATACCACTGCCTGGGCGAGTCTATTTTGAAGAAGTGGCGTTAGAAGAAGTTTAAGTTTAAAAACTTTGGCTCTCAAAAGAAATTTCAATCGTTGTACTGTTGATATTTGGCTCTGTTGACTAATGAGTTTGCTGACCACTGGCCTATACAGTCTGATTAATCTTCCTAATATAGGTGACTTTGTCCATTCTCTTTTTGGTTGTTCACTGGATAAAACCCAGTCTTTTACTCTTGAAAGCCCAGGCCCTTTCGGAGTTCCCAGCTTGGGTAGTTAGCTTCTTCCCCTCTTATTACTCATAACATCAGCCTCTGTCTCCTTCAGATCATCCTCTTTACTGCTCCCCATACTCCTTCATGCTCATCTCTATGCTTTTGCCAGCTTCCTGACGGGCCTTCAATTTTTTCTACGTCTCCTTCTTCAAGACACCTAGATCCTATTGCTATCTTCCTGGGGAGGGTGATCCTGGTGGATGTGGAATTTTTGGGGAAAATCCTGATATACACCACACTCATGGGTAGTAATAGGTTGGGATCAAAGGGTCATAGCTAGGCTTAGGGAGGACACTTGGGAAACATTGCATGTAGTGGGTGAGTGAAGCTATGAAGTGACCTCATGGCTGAACTCTGCCCAAGGTTGGTAGGCAGGAAAAAAAAAAAAAGATGACAGAGGATGTGAAGGCTGCCAAGGAAGTAGCCCAAGATTTAGGAGAATATTGCAATGCAGCCGTCCTCAGGTAAACAGTTCATCATTAAAGCTGACTGAATATGAGGTCAATATTTTTCCTACCGCCACTGAGGATCTTTCATTTTCAAAGGCTCCAGTACTCAACCTATAGATTCTCTCTTTATGATAAGCCCAGTTATTACCATGGATGTTTTGCTCTGTGGGATAAGCTGCTACTTCCAGACCAGTCCTTTATATCTCAGATGCCTTAAGTAGACCCATTGTGTGTGTGTGGGGGTGTTCTTTCTTTGGGAGGCCTCATTTCTCCAGCCCTATGTTTGTAGGACTGGCTTAGCACTGCCTCCTATATTTATTTATGGTGGTAACTTACACCCTCCAAAGCATCTTCATATCCACCATGACACCGAGGAGAATGATAATTTTTATTTGAGATCGCAATTAATGTGAATGAGTCATCCATTGTGAAGTGCAAAGACCACTGGTTTGAAAGTCAAAGACCCGAGTCACATTTTGGTTTAGTTTTGTAATGGAAACTTTCTGAATTTTGGTATTCCCATCTGTAAAATGAAGATAACTATGGGAAAGAACTTTATGAATATCTGGGCACTTAACAAAAATAAAGCACAATTGATTACCTTCGGGAGGCTGATAAATTAATTCTTACAGTGCATTTTAAAGAGGAAAAGAATAAAATAAATGACATTCTCATTAATTGTACAATTGGATTTTGAGAAATGTAAGTCTATTTTTAATATAAATAAAATGTCAGTTTAATGGAAACTCCTGTTAAACATTAGAATGCTAACACTATATTTTCTGTTCAAAGCAAGATGGCTCATTTACCAAAAACAAAAGATTAACACTTATCTTGTTAGGCTGAAGTCTCTTGGAATGTTTGAGACATGAGAAAGCCAAACACGTAGTTCTAATGAGCTTCTCTAGGGCACAGGAGTGAAATCACATTCTGTTTAATAACCGGTCTCAGAGAACATGACAAGAGACAATATAGCAGCCTCTGAATAAACTTTGCTCAGAGAAAACCAAAAATACTTGGTTAATTTAACATTCAAGATTCCTTTAAAATTTTTTAAAAATAAATTTTTATTTATTGATTGATTTGAGAGAGAGAGAGAGAGAGAGAGAGAGAGAGGGAGAGAGAAAGTGAGAAAGAAGGGGAGAGAGAAACATCAATTTTTTTTCCTGTATTTCCAGTTCTTGATGCATTCATTGGTTAATTCTTTTTTAAAAATAGTATTTTTATTTTCATAGGTTGAGATTCTTGTATGTGGCTTGACTGGGAATTGAACCTGCAACCTTGGCATAGCAGGCTGATGCTCTAACCAATTGAGCTACCCAGCCAGGGCCAAGATGCCTTTTCGGTTTTCTACAACATCATGAAGTGCTTGAGCCTTTGCCGAAAGGGAGTCTTAAATGTTGAGAGTTATTGCCTTTGGTCTAGGAATATAAACTAGAGAGAAACTACACAATCCAGTCCTTCCAGACCCCACTGTTAAACTGGGAGGAGGTTAGCTGCTCCTCCTACACCAAAGTCCCTTCCTTTTAGCTGTGCCAGCTATTATGGGGATCTTAATCTTTCATCAGAGCAGTCAGAACGGTAATAGACAATTTATATAGAGTGAAAGTTTTTTAATTAAAAAAAGGTAAAAGACCTACAGTGATTTTAAGCCTGCCTTCATCTCCGGCTTTTAATATTTCAGTGTTTTTCATGTTGCATTCCAAGAACAGCATAATTATCGTTTTTCCAGATTACTAAAGCTTTAATAAACGCGGCATCTTAGCTGAACAAAGCAGAATGTCTACATAACAGAGTACTGGCCAGAAGCGACAAATTGTAAAGACATCTGGCGGCTTCTCCAAAGCAGCACTAAGCAAAGAAGGAAATGATTCCCAAGCTGAAACAAAGAAATAAGGAAATTAGAAAAATAATAATAAAGATACGTCCAAGTGCTGCTCAAAGGCTTGTCGACGTGGTTACTGCAAGCCCCTGGTACCCATAAAAACAATAACAGAAACAATGGTAGCAAAGTTCATTAAAAATGACTGAACTCATATAGCAGAATTATTCCATGACCATCTTTTGAGTATTAGCTCATTTATCCTGGGCAACAGCCTTATGAAGTGGACAGGAATGACCGTTTTTGAGCATTAGGCTCTCTGTTAGTTTCTTTCACATTTATTATCTCATGTAATACAACAGACTTGTGAAATATTATCCATTTTATTTTTTCCTGATGGAAACTGAAGAGAGATGAGCAGATCATTTACCCAAGGGCATGTGGAAGGAAAATGTGGAAGAAGGATTCAAATCCAGAATTCTCTGGCCCCAAAGAAAGTGGCCCCTTGATTGCAATGCCACTCACCCAGCTTTGGATGCTCACCTGGGAGACTCTTAAATACTTGTTTATTGATTGACGAGAGCAGACAAAACCACTTAACTCCACCCAAATTACCTGCCATTGAACCTGGAAGTAGGGGACAGGAAGGTAAGAAAGAAAAGAGGAAAAAAGTTTTCCATAGAAGGACAGGTAAAAGAGGCCATTCAGGTGGTTTGAACCTGATAAAAGGAAGAATGTTAATAAGTAATGATAATAATAACAATAATGAAAAGTAGCATTTTCAAATTTACGAAGTCTTTTTCATACTCATTATACCAGTTATAATTAAGACTGACCAGAATCATAGGAACTTCACTTGTTCTCCCCATAATTCAAGAACTGACTTTTTGATAGCTTTTACAGTAGGTGATCAAAATAACATTGTTTTTTGTTGTTGTTGTTAATCCTCATCTAAGAATATTTTTCCATTGATTTTTAGGGAGAATGAAAGAAAGAAGGAAGGAGAGAGAGAAACATCAATGTGAGAGAAACACATTGATTGGTTGCCTCCTGCATGAGCCCCAACCAGGGCCTGGGCAGGGGAGGAGCCTGCAACCAAGGTACATGCCCTTGACCCGGAATCAAGCCCAGGACCCTTTGGTCCACAGGCCGATAGTCTATCCACTGAGCCAAATTGGCTAGGGCTACATTGGTTTTGACTGCCATTTGATTCACATTCTTATGCACTGATCTCCATAAGATCTTGGTTAAATTTGTTAACTATCAACCCATCCCCATCCACTCCTCTCCCCTCCCCTGCAGCTCTTCCCCTTCACTCTCTCAGTGAATGGCTCCCCTTCTGCTTACTATAGTCACCCAACCCAGAAACCTTGGAGTCCTTCATCCTTGGCTCTATCCCTCCCCTAACATCCAATTAGCCGGTAAAATTCTACTTCCAAAATGCTATTAGAATCCACCTACCTCTCTGCACTGTTATTTGTTACTGCCTATGTTCAGGTCATGCTCTTTTTTTTCGAGTGTTATGTTCTCTCTACTATTAGTTTTGTTCCTGATCAATTTATTCTCCATACTAATGCCAGAGTGGTCTTTCCAAACAAAAATTTGATCATGTTACCTTCAGTCTTTTTTAAAAAAATATATTTTATTGATTTTTTTACAGAGAGGAAGGGAGAGAGATAGAGAGTTAGAAACATCGATGAGAGAGAAACATCGATCAGCTGCCTCCTGCACACCTCCCACTGGGGATGTGCCCGCAACCAAGGTACATGTCCTTGATGAGTATTGAACCTGGGACCATTTAGTCCGCAGGCCGACGCTCTATCCACTGAGCCAAACCGGTTTCGGCACCTTCAGTCTTAATATACTTTAATGGGTCCCTATCATCATTCACATGTTTTTAAAAGATGCTTTTACTTCTCTCCATAGCAACTTCACCGGATCCCCATTGGCTACATATACAGACGTTAGCACGCAAAACAACTTGTGGTTCTTTTGAATAGAATAGGCCACAGTCAGTTTTGCTTCAGGGCTGGAAGCATAAGGTTTCTATAGCTTGGAAAAAATAACTCTGTGCCTCATTTATCAGGTCTGGGACACCAATAAAGGGTATCCCAATAGGATACTAATAGCCTGCCCCATAGCACTGCTGTGAGGAGTAAATGAGCATGTAAAGTAATTAGAACACTGCTTGCCACATAGTAATACTCAATAAATGTTAGCCAGTCTATTAATGCCTCCATCTCCCCTCCTCCCAGGCCTTGGTTTAATTCCTGTCTTTTAGATCTTAGGTTCCTTGGGAGAGTCTTTCTTGATCCCTCAGGGCTGGCCTACATGTTTCTCCTGTGTGTCACCACAGTATCCTTCTTTCCTCCCGCCCTCCCTCTCTTTTGTCTCCCTCTCCCCCTCCCTCCCTCCCTTCCTTTCTTCTTTCTGTCTTTCTCCTCAGTTTTCTGTGCCTTATTCCAGTTTCTCCCTGCACTCTACCACTGACTATATTCTCTAAATAATAGAACTTAAAAAAAGAAAGAGTGCAGTGCTATTATTCTTAGGTGATCTTGATAGCAAAAATACAACTAAACGTCTTAGAAAATCTTGTATTTAACAAATCTATAAAATAATTTATAATTAGTTTGTATGCAAAATAATACTAAAAGTCTCCATTCTTAGCCAGGCTAATATATTCTTAAATTGCAGTGTTAACATGTTTCAAAACTTTTTTTTTTTTTTTTTAACCAGAGATACTTCTATACTCTGAATCTCAGATCTTCATTTCAGGGCCAGGAGCTCCACTAAATTCTCACACTAAGATAACCAGCTATGTTTCATCATCAACTAATATTTACTGAGTACCAACCATGTGCCGGGCACTGCAGATGCCAGAAATGATGTGGAGAATAGGAGACCCTGACCCTGCCTCTTGTTATCTTCTAGTATTCAAGGTCAGCTCTTGATAAAAGTGTAAGGAAATTGCATCTTCTTTCAAGCACAGAGCCCAGATCCTCTTAGATGGTTGTGAAGGAAGAATTCCCACAAATACAAGGTCTTCTGGATCTCAGGGTCTCATCTCCTGATCCTAAGATCCACCCCCTTCATGAAGGTTCTTGCCTTCTCCCCAAGTAGCCATAGTCAAACCACTCTCCAAAAAGCACTATTCTTTCTTTTAACAGGACTCTTCAAGACCACCTGCGAACTAAAGAATTTATTGGGTGTGTTTGGACTAGACTTTGTCAAAATAAGTACTCGTGACCAGACTGGGCTTGTGGCCTGTGCATTAGCATGGGGCTCTGTGCTCAGAAGGGCCCAAGCATGGTTTAATGCTTTGTTGTCACTGACTTGAAATTCCTAATAAGTTCTGAATAAGAGGCCCCATATTATTTTTGCACAAATGATCTGTACAGGCCTGCAGCCAGACTTTCCAGCCTTCAGAGACTAGATTACTTATGTGTAGGTTGTGGCTCTTCCCAGTGGTGCCTCCTTCTTTTTCCGGACTTTTGGCTTTAAGAGGCAGGCATTGTCTTAAGTGTACCACATAGGAACACAATCGTTCATATTTTCTTACAGGACTGGAATTCCACTCCCTCTTATTTCTCTGAGTCCTGTGGTCTCCCCTGAGGCCCATCCCTTCCCTGGATACTCAACACTTAAAAACAGGGGAGCTACCCACAAAGCCTCATACTCCTAAGTGCCTTATCCACAGCAGAGCATGTGCCACACAAGGATGATGTTCACACACACACAGACCTGCCGGGGAGTTTCATTAAAATAGATTAGTAATGGGAAACCCTTTGAGGTAAAGAGGGCAGTATCATCACCTGTAACATGCAGATGAGCAAATGCAGAGACCCAAGGATTACAGCCATTTGCCCCTATCGTAGGATAGAAAACTCTTTCCCACTCCCCTCCTCCCTTCAAAGCAAAACAAAACAGGAAGCTCAAACCAAATTACCTGCTAGGCGACATTGGGCAAGTCACCTAACCTCCTTGATCTTCCAGGATTTTTTTTTTTTTTTTTACCCAAGAAACAAAGGGCTTGAAGGGATGAGTTCAGCAATCCTTTCTGGCTCTAAAATTCCCTTATTGTAAGGGATCCTATCAGATTGGCCCTAAATCAGTATCCTTATATGAGAGATTAATGTATAAGGAACCAAAGACAATTGCAGTGGGGGTAAATTAGTGCCTGAGGTAAATCTCAATTTTTAATTTCTTATTATCCTTCATTTTTAAGCAGTCTTGACCTCTTTCAAGACGGCTGCATCACATTATACTATCTATCACTGAAAACCAATCCTCTCACCCTAAAACATAAAATTTCTTTGAAAAGATACTTAAGAAAGAGTCTACTGATTAGCTTTCAATGTGTCCTACTGTCTGAGAACCCAGAGGAATCACATTTTGAAAAAAAAAATTAACCAAGGGCAGCTGAAGAAAATTGTCATAAAGAATTCTCTTTCCTTCTAATATGATGATCACATAAGAGAGCTGTAATGAGAAGGAAACAAATGCAGAGGGGCGCAAGAACAAGGGCAGGGAAAGCAGCGCTCTGCACACATCGAGCCGAGTGTGGAGAGAGGGTGCCCATGAAGAGGAAACGAGACCATTCGCTAGTAGATTAAGCAGAAAATGTATTGGCCAGGATGCTCATAATTGCTCTAGCAAATAGTGAAGGAAGCTACTTAGCTCTTTGTTTCTTCAGTTAACTGTAACGGGTCAATGTTAGAAATAAAAAGGAAAGAAGTTGATAAATTATACAGAACTGCGGAGTTTATGACTGCTCTGTGCTGAGTGCTTATCCTCCTGGGAATCATTGCAGAAGCAGCTTTGAGCAAATTCCAAATTTTCAAATGGGTTCTCCATTTCTTCCCTCCATTCAGCTTTTGATATCCTGCATCCATAATTTATCACAGCTACCATTATTGTGTTAGCTTGAGTAGTCCTCTGGCTCTCTGTCTGCAGAAGGATACTCATTTTGCATTTGTAATGACCAAACTTAAAAGGAGCCAGTTAATTCTGCCTCTGTTCAGTGGTCTCATTTAGTAGAAAGATGTCTTAAGGAAAGAGATGGGAATTAAATTTTATTTTGACAGGAATCCCAATTACTTTTAACCTCAGTATCTCATTGGTACATGTAACTAATGTTTATAGAAGAAGGGTGTGTGTTTTTCCCCCTCCTAAAGTTTCTTTGCACTTCATTCAGTAGTTGTTGGGAGTTTAGTAAATTTGTCCTGCTGGTGAGTTCAGAAGTAGAATCCTTCACTCTCTTATATCGTGTTTATGAAGAAAAGTGTGAGTTGGAGAGGTAACAATTCTACAGATGGCTCAAACAGATCATCCCAGTAAGTTAGGCTCATGCAATTAAAGAGTTAAGTTAACTAAGTTCTCTCTGCCTTGTATAGTTGAAGTCAATTGTATAGTAATATTAGTTCTACTTTTTATACCCAATAATAGTTGAATGTATTTAATTTAAAATCAAGTGTAGTATTCACTACCAAACAGAAAGTCAGCTTTTTAGTCTTATTTCCTATCTCACAAATTTTGTTTTGGTGAGGAACAAAGAAACAGTATATATAAAAATGTCTCTTAATTCCAAAAAGAGACTAAAAGTATGGAGATACTTTTATCATTACATCTTATTTGATTATAGTTCTCATTATCCTCTCTCAGCAATGACTTTTTCTTCTATTTTAATCTCTATAACACTAAGCTATATATTTCTTTTATAATGACTGAAGATGAGGCTAATTTAACATTAAATATTTTAAATGAATAATTAAACCATTAGCAGACTGATTACACAAAAAATGTGAACGTGCCACATTCAAATTACCAAGTTAGACTCAGAAAATTCAATTTGTTTAATATAATATTTAAGGAAATTCTTATAGGTACAACTTTCTGAACACTTTAGAGGAAGATTTCCTATTATGCACTTAGTCATCATAAAAACACAATTTTTACAACACTACTGCCTATTTGTGTGGAACTTGACAGTTTTTAAAGCTTTAAAGCACCATTTTACTTGATTTTCACAACAAAGATATGAGGGACACAACACCTATTTTATTCTCCATTCTATGGATGAAGAAGACAACATGTAGCCCAAGTATTGTGCCTAGGTCCACCTAGCTAATGACCTGCAGAGTTCAAAATGGAATCTAGCTGCATTGACTTCCTGTGTTTGTGGGAAAATTCATCCTCTTTCTATGAAGATTTGGCATTAATTTTAGTACCAGGACTGTATGCTCATTATCAGTGCAAATCTCATCCTGTGTGTTACAGGTTTTGAAAGAGTGCTAAAGTAATTTTTGCTGAAGTATAGAACTTTGAAGAAATGAAAGAGGTAGAAAGTAATTTGGAATTAACAAGTGTTAATATATTTTTTCTCTTTCTCTGGTTGGATCATCAGTTTCTCCCAGAAAAATATCTTGGTATAAGGAGAAGGATTATAATAGATTCATCAAGGGCAGAAAAAGAAGAAACACCCCCCCCCCTAATTAATGAATAATTCCTGAAAATAAAAATCATTATGCCAATTATGAACTTAGAATATTAACTCCAATCACCTCCTCTCAAATAATATGTATATTTTTGGTCAGGATTTTCATTTTAGTCTGTCTCATCAACCCCTCCTAAATTAGGCATTATTTTTGTTATTACTGTTTTACACAATCATTGTTTGTGTAGATTTATCCACATTTATCAATACTGTCTCTCACTTCCTTTTTTATTGGTATCAGCTTTATTGATATACTAGAGGCCCGGTGCATGAAATTCATGCACGGGGGTGGGGGGTTGTCCCTCAGCCCAGCCTACACCCTCTCCAATCTGGGACCCCTCAAGGGATGTTCGACTGCCCATTTATAGGGATTGGGCCATGGAGGTGTGGTGGCCAGCCTGGGTGAGAGACTGAGGGCTGTTTTCAGGCTGGCCACACCCCCTTCAGGGTGGGGGTCCCTGCTGGGGTGTCTGGCTAGCCTGGGTGAGGGGCTGATGGCTGTTTGTAGGCTGGCCAAGCCCCCCAGCGGGGACCCTCACCCCATGGGGGTGTGGCCAGCCTGGGTGAGGGGCTGATGGCTGTTTTCAGGTTGGCCACACCCCTTCAGGGTGGGGGTCCTCGCTGGGTGCCTGGCCAACCTGGGTGAGGGGCTGGTGGCTGTTTGTAGGCTGGCCACAGCCCTTTCAGGGTGGGGGGTCCTGTTGGGTTGCCTGGCCAGCCTGGGTGAGGGGCTGATGGCTGTTTGCAGGCTGGCCACACCCCCCTGTGACCCAAGCTCCCAGCCCCTCCTTTTTTTCTTTTTTTTTTCAGCACCTCCTTGAGTGGAGGCCAGGGCCAGCTGGAAGCAGGTATCTGGGATTTATTTATCTTCTATAATTGAAACTTTGTAGCCTTGAGCGGAGGCCAGGGCCAGCCAGGGCAGGAGGGAAGCTTGGCTTCCTCCATCATTGGGGGCAACCCTAGCCTCCTGCTTGCTCCAGCTCCGTGGCCGCTGCCATCTTTGTTGGGTTAATTTGCATACTCACTCTTGATTGGCTGGTGGGTGTAGCAGAGTGATGGTCAATTTGCATGTTTCTCTTTTATTAGTGTAGATAATTCACATAACCATTCTACCATTTTAATTCTCTCATTTAAACTTGTAAAATTTAATGAATTTTAGTATGCTCACAGAATTGTGCAGTCATCACAACACATTTTAGAACATTTTCATCACTCTCAAAAAAACACACACATTGTTCCTGTTAGTAGTCACCTGCATGTCCCCTTGTCTCCCCCAACCCTGGGCACCCCACTAATCTACTTTCTGTCTCACTATTCCTCCGTACATTTCAGCACTTCCATTTTTCTCTTGCCAGAAGTAGAATTTCCTCCCATTCAGCAAACAAAAACTGACATTTCAAACCAAATACAGAAATATTTTCCTCAATTTCTTCTCCTCCCCAAAGGAAACAAAATAGGTAGTACTTCTTGCCTTTGTGCTTTCTTTTAGTTATTTTCTCTGTTAGGATGATCTAATTCCTGAAATATTTGTTAGCTGCTGAGACTAGTAATGAGATGAAACTTAATTTAAAAGACTGGATTACTAAAATCTTCTGTAAATTAATCTTTAAAACAACAATAACACAAAGCATTTTAAGATGTCCATTGTTCAGCAAAGCCCTCTAAGGCCAGCACTCACTTCTAAAACCTAAAGAAAACAAAAGCTGGAAAGTAGAGTTAGCACCCAGGAGGCAAACAAATTCACTGGGACCAGGGAAATGTGTTGAGATGTCATAATAAAGCCCAATTTATGGAGTGGTGTTAAAGAACTAAGCCAGGCAGTAAAGGTGGTAAAGACACACTGTACTCAGTAATTCTACTGCAGCAGGGGAAAGGGATTTCAGGATGGAACTGAGTTCACCGTTGGTGTGTAGAGGTGACTGGGTACTTTAAAGGGAGGATGAGGGAGTAGCAAGAAGGAAGGACTGGAACCTCTAGCAGAGTCAGGAAATTACAAAAAGTGGAAAGGGGGTTGGTTGCTGGGAATAAGCCATCTGGGTTTGTTAATTGGCACTTATCTAGAGGAAAAACAAATTTCTTATATCATCAGGACAGGAGGTAGTTTTGTAAATTAGAGCAAGGCATCCAACTAAATTAGGGACTGGGAGACAAGAGAGGGAGAGCTTCCTCTGGCGATTGGCATTTCCAGGTCGTCAAGGAGACAGTTCCAGGTGGTAGAAGATTTATATCTCAAAGGGGCAGAGAAAAGGTTTATAATTGTAAGTTTTCTAAAGTAACTGCATTAAGAGGGGGTTTACGGGACTTTGTCAGGTTTGGGCTGGAATAAACAACAAATTCCTTTGGCAGCACCAAAGACAGGCATTTTAAGGAGGGCTGGAGTCACCCTAGGTTTGATGACTTAGGCTGCTAGAAGCCATGCTGGAGTTGGTTCAAGTTTCTTAGTGTGCACGAAGAGCAACTTCTAGGAACTGACAGCAACCTCTGGCCAGAGCCAGAGAGAACGGGGTCTTCATTCCTACAGCCACAAGGAACTAGACTCTGTCAATCACAAAAATGAACTTGGAAGCAGAGTCTTCCCCAGAGTCTCCATAAGAGCCCAGTCAAGCTGACAGCTTGATTTCAGCTCTGTGAGACTCTGCAAAGAATCCATTTGAGCCCACCTGGATTCTGACCTATGGATCTGTGAGCTACTAAAGGGGTGTTCTTTTTAAGTTGCTATGTGTGCAGTCATTTGCTATGCAGCATCAGAAAACGAATACCGGCATATTTCTTCTTCATCTATAGCTTTAAGGGGAAAAAAGGCAGCGGTAATGATTTTTCTCCCTCTGAAGCTTTCTTCTCACAGAATACCGAGTGCCAGACAGCAAAAGCTTACCTTCAAGAAATACATTGTACCTCTAACAATGTTAGCTAGCTCTTATGCTCAGACTTTGAACAGAGATGATAATGCAATTGAGTTTGCTATTGGCAAGAAGAGGTCAAGTTAGTGAAATGTCGAATACCTTTCAGTGAAAAGGCAGATCATTATATCTGACACTGTCAGTATTCTGAGTTATAATGTGCAAGCTACTATCTTCATACTACTCTTGCAGAAACCAGTCCCTGTGTCTTTTTCTCAAGCCAAAGCCATGTTCCCTAATACTCACCTGTGAGCTCTGCAAGTGGCTTTTCTTCCTGCTGATGCTTCAGTCTTGCAGCAAGGAGGAACACTATTTAGCTAAGTATTGACGCCCCCTCTGCCCCCAATTTCTCCTCAGTCAGCTTTCTAGCTTATTTCTTATGGCATGTCCACACAGACTCTCAATCTGACAAATATTCAGTTTCTGAAACATGCCAGATACTTTCCTAATTTCCCTCATGCTCTTCTTTCCACTCATCATGCCCTTTTTTTTCTATTTCCATCTGTAGAAATTGTATTTATCCTTCAATATTCAGCTCAAATGTCACTTCCCCCAAAAATCTTTTCTAGATCCATCCAGGCAGAATTGTGTATTTCCTCTTTTGTTTTCTCAAAGCATTAAAAAATGGCTTTTGCTCTTTGTTTTTAAATGCTTGCTTCCCCCCCAAAACATTGTGAACTTACTGACATTAAGAACAACTGTTCATATATATCATATATATATGTGTGTGTGTATATATATATATGATATAATAGAGATATAATCTCTATCATATAATAGAGATTATATGATAGTTATATATATACCCCAAAGCCTGACACAGTTTATTAGTAGATGTTTGTGGAATTGAGGCTCTTGTCTAGTGAGAAAAACTAATCAAATGAATCAAAAAATAATTCTACTTTTTCTTTAACTCTATGAGTTGGCATATTGCTGATTACTTTCTCCTTCTATTGGATTGTACAGACTTGACATTTCTCCCAAACCTCTTAACACATGAGCCAACCACTATGGTCCATGCCAATCACTTCAAACCCAGATAGTTTCATCAGGATCATCTTGTTGTCTAGTATCCATAATATTCTCACAATCTGATAACACTCCTAAATACCAAAACCTCATTCAGTTGCCTAAAAATTGCTTTTATCAAACCACTCTTAACCTCAAAACCCAGCAGTGTCTCTCCATAGCCTAGAGCTGTACTGTCCAATATGGTAGTCACTGGTCATTAGCCATTAGCACAAGGTCAAATGTGCTGAAAGTGTTAAATGCCCACAGATTTTAAAAATCCTACATAATAAAACCCTACTATGCAAATCAACCGAATGGCAGAACGACCCGAACAACCAGTCGCTATTACATGCACTGACCACCAGGGGGCAGACGCTCAACTCAGGAGCTGCCCCTGGTGGTCAGTGGACTCCCACAGGGGGAGCGCTGCTCAGCCAGAAGCCAGGCTCATGACTGGTGAGTGCAGCAGCAGTGGCAGGAGCCTCTCCTGCTTCCACTTCAGGTGAGCGGTAAGGAGTGAGGGGTCCTGGGCTGCGAGAGCCCCAGACTGCAAGAGGGATGTCTGACTGCTGGCTTAGGCCCGATCCCCTCGACATCCCCTGAGGGGTCCTGGACTATGAGAGGGTGCAGGCTGGGCTGAGGGACACCCCCCAAGTTCATGAATATCATGCACCGGACCTCTAGTCTACACTAATAAAAGAGAAAGATGCAAATTGGCCATACCTTCACGACGCCCACCAGCCAATCAGGAGTGAGTATGCAAATTAACCCAACAAAGATGGTGGGTTAATTTGCATACACAGGCACCCAGCGGCTGGGGGCAGGACACTTGTGTCATCACCATGGCGATGACATAGGCGTTTCGCACCGCCCCAGCCGCTCCGGCCTCTGGGCAGCATGGGAAGGAAGAAAGGTGGCTCCGGGCCAGAGCAAAGGCTGTGCCAACAGCCAGGGTAAGGAAGGCCCATTCTGCACAAATCTTCGTGCATCGGGCATCTAGTATACTATAAAAAGGAATGTAAAGTATCTCATTAATGATGTTTTATATTGATTATATGTTGAAATGATGTTTTGCCTATATACTGCGTAAAAGGAAATATATAACTAAAATTAGTTTCTCCTGTTTCTTTTGATCATTTTTAATGAGAACACTTAAACCTACCAGACCTGAGGCCCTGAACCTAACTGTCCCCTATACCTGGACTCCTGAGCATTAAAGAGAAAAAATCAACATGATATAGAAAAATGTTAGTTACATGCAAACAAGTGGTTAGAATAAGATGGAACTTGGAGACATTGTAGAAAATAGGTCTAGGCAAAGTACCGAAAATTAGGAGTCACCAGAGATTCGGAAATTACCAAAAAATCGGTACAGCGGTCTGGTAGGGTTAAGTCTTACAATTATGTATGTGGCTTGCATTATACTCTGCTAGACAGTGTTAGCCAAGTGCATAATGTCTCAGCACCTAAATCCGGCATTGTGATTCACGTTTAGCCTCAGTCTTCTTTAACAACCTCATCTCTCATCTCACACATATAATGTGTTTTTTTTTCTTCAGAAACCCTGTTCTTTTTCTTTTCCTCTGCTCATACTATTTCTTGTATGACCTTCTCTCCTTTCATTTTGCTTATCAACATCCTATCCCTTCTTTCAGACTCATGTGAGCTCCACTGCCTACAAGAAACCTTCTCTGATTTCTTCAACTGAAATGAATTTTTTCTAAAGGAAGGATTCTGATATGTAATATTTGTGAATATTTTTTGTCTCTTCTATTACATTGTAAGTACTTAGAGAATAGGGAGAGTTTAATGTATCTAAATGTACCTCCACAAATAGTATAGTGACTTCTCTCAATGACTCAGTGTGTGATGCATAAATGAATGGAGAATTTCTATTTAGGAAATGGGTTATAAATTATATACATGTTTATGTAGGTATGTTATACATACTCTAAATATTATTTCATAATTTAATGAGAGGGAAAGACCAGCATGTAGATTCTCTAAGTCTTTGGAGGAGAATAAAGAATGAAAATCTGCAGAGACAAAAAAAGACCCAGAACATTAGAACTGGAAGAGACTGAAGAGGGTATCATGCATGTTTCCCTCTTCTTACAAATGAGGGAGTTCTAGCTGGAGAAGCTGAGTGGCCTCTGCTAGACATAAACCATGTGTGAGATATACTGCTGCATCTTCTGGGCTCAGTATTGGTCCAGACCAGCTGGTGTGGCTCAGTGGCTGAGCATCGACCAATGAACCAGGAGGTCATGGTTTGATTCCTGGTCAGGGCACATGTCTCAGTTGCAGGCTTGATCCCCAGTGTGGGCGTGCAGGAGGCATCCAATCACTGATTCTCTCTTATCACTGATGTCTCTCTCTCTCCCTTCCTCTCTCTGAAATCAATAAAAACATTAAAGAAACAAACACATTGGTCCAATGAGTGGATGAATGAATAAATGAACAATGCAAAGTAAGCACAGCAAGTGAACTGAAACTAGACTACAGCTCTGACTTGCAGAGTGTGAGAGTTTCACTCTACCATGTAGAGAGGGGAAGGAAGGTTGGGAAGCAGTAGGGAGCTATGTTTAAAACATTCATATTATCCGCCGAAACCGGTTTGGCTCAGTGGATAGAGCGTCGGCCTGCGGACTCAAGGGTCCCAGGTTCGATTCCGGTCAAGGGCATGTACCTTGGTTGTGGGAACATCCCCAGTAGGGGGTGTGCAAGAGACAGCTGATCGATGTTTCTCTCTCATCGATGTTTTTAACTCTTTATCCCTCTCTCTTCCTCTCTGTAAAAAATCAATAAAAAACAAACAAACAAACAAAAAAAAAACATTCATATTATCCGGCCATTAAATTAGCCGTTCAACAGTTTTCTTGACAATGGCATCTAGGAATATGTGAATTTATAAGAGTAAATTACACTTTTCCTTTCTGTTCAGGTACCCTGACCCCCCCCATCCTCCCCTCTCCCCCAAGTTGGTTAGTGATTATCTCGCTGATCTCATTATCTATGTAGATGAAAGTATGTACCTGCTTTCAGTAATTTTCAAAATGGCAGTGAAGGATTTTCATTGATTTCCCCCATTCTTTCTTGTCTTGGTCTTTTTTTTTTTTTTGTACAAATACTTGTTGCTTGATATGTTACAAAGCACTTCTCTTACATACATCATAAAATTCTCAAAAAAAGCTTGTTAGGTATTCTTAGCACCCCCACTTTGAAATGTGTAACTCAGAAAAGTTAACTTAAACTGATCAGACATCATACAGCTAAGAAGAGTTGGAGGTTTATGTGTCTTCCATATTATTTCCAAATGTTATGACTGCCTCCCCTATTATTTCCAGTATTACTTATGAATAAGAACACACATTCATTATACAGAAGATGAGAGGCATTATTTGTTGGCCAACCTCATGATCTTAGCTTAGCCTCACCAGCTAACTTCATGTTCTTCAGAATATTCTCTTCAAAACACAACTTTTGGGTTTAGTATGCATAGAAAGAAAAAACAACCTTTCTCTTAATAATTCTATCCAATATTACAACAACTAGAATAATTGCTAAACTGGCTCCCCAAAACTTTATATTGAGAGTACTCTTGCTACATTTCTGAAACTGCAGTGATGAGGAGATGGTTATTGACATTTTTGGGGAACCAGTTCCTGTGGAATTTCCCCTCTGCTAAAAAATAGGAGACTTGTGAAAGCTTCAAGATTTTGATATGTGAGACTTAGGCTTTACTGATTTTTCTTTTTAAAAAGAAGGTGAAAGAATGCAGGTTATGATTTTAAATAGAATGGATAAGTAGGACAAAACTAAACAATGAATCGTAGTTGATGTTGTTTACACAGGAGATTTATGTATCCTATACATTTTCCATCTGTGTAAGGCAATTCTCTTGTTATTTAGTTGTAACTGACCCAATTTGACAATCTGGTTTATTAGTATACTAATTGTATGTAAAACAACAACAGTAGTTTTTCCCATCTATATCTTAGCAAAAGCACTTATTCTGAAGTGGCAAATGAATGTGTCAAAAGTTTTTCCCTCCCTCCTTCTCTCCCTTCGTTTCTTCCTTTCTGATCCTATCTTGGACCAACTAATGAAAACAAAATTTAGAACATCAATTATTATGGGAAAACTTGTAGATTATACATATTACCATGGGTATGCTATATTCTACCTTTTAATTTTGGGAAGCTTGAGTAAATGTCTACTATCCCTTTATGTTCCTCCCATTCCCCCACTTCTCATTTGAGTATGATGGGTTGATTGAAAAATAAAATGAAGCAGTTCCAAAATATGTGGACTTGCATTATGAAATCCTTAGTGTTAAAAATGAATGTATTTGAATAGCAAGAACCTATTAAAGAACAAGAAGTAAATAATAATGAAGTCATTTTGCTAATTAACCTGAACATGACTAACATTGTCCAGGCTAAAACTAGGCAATAAAATTGCCTTCTTAGCAGAGTTCTCTTGAATTATAATATCCTATTTCTCCAGTATTCACATGTCTATCTACTTCAAGAATGTTTCTATCAAGATTTTATTACAAATGCCAATACTGAGTTATTTAGGTGGAAACAGTGACAAATACTTTCCATGTAGGGGGAAAATAGTATTACATCCATTTCAGGGGGTCTAATTATAACATCACTTTCTATTTTAGTCCTTATTTATTTTCCAGTTGTTCAGGGGTTGGGTAGTATTTAACAGTGAAACAAGCAGTGCCCCGGTGTGTAATTAAGGTTTTCTTGTAGGATTAATAAGTCATGTCTCATTAGCCCCACTGAACTAGAGGTATTAATCTTCACCTTGGCATTCTAATCTTGAAATAAGTTTGTGGATCGAGTATTGAAGTGTGTTGAGCAAACAATTTGATGAAAGTCACCAAGTCTTCAGATGCCAGTCCCATATTATTGATTGAAATGCATTTCCATATAGAAATGCTTAGATGTGTCTTTTCAGATGTATTAAGTAAGGATCTGGAATGAGCATCAGAGGCCTTTCCCAGCAAAGAAAGTGTCTTTGCATTTTTCCTGAGTTACCTGTTTTTGTCTATGACAGACTTTTTGTTTTCCCACATTGGGGAAGCATGTAGCTTCTCTGAGTCTTTGGAGGAGAATTTTGATGAGGCCAGAGCACAGCAGCCATGGAGAACTCCTGTTCTTTTTCTGTTAAAGACACACAGAAGGTTATCCTATGCACAGCTGTTGGCAACTTACTCTGAGAGGAGTGGGCTCAGTTTCATAGTGATACGGCAGATGTCAAAACAATTCACTTCTAAACTCTTAGTTAAAATCATCCTTGACTTGTCTCTTTGTTTCCTAAAATAACATTGATTCAATAGGCAAAAGAATAGTCAGTGAAGAAAATATTAAAAGCCAAGTGTCATCTCTTTGATCCTCAATCATGCCTTTGTAAAATTAGAGACCTGGGCTAGATAATCTCTTAGGCCCTCCCATTTTTAAGATTCACAATGCTGTCAATATAGTGGTATAATTCATGCCTCGCCCTTTGTTGTTATATCCCAAGTCCACCACACAAAATGGGTGCTCAACAAATACTTGTTGAATGAATGAATGAATGAAGTGGTGCCTTGAAATACATACGTCATAATAGCAAGTGCTGGCTGAGTCTTTATATTGAACTCAGCAGTAGGAAGCCTCTATTCAAGAAGTTCATTCTATCATTGGGGAAATTAGCTTAAATAACCTGACACTTTGCAAACCTACAGAATATTCTGTGATAAGTGGATACAATGTATGGGGCAGACCCTACACAAGGGCTTAGAGAAGGTCACGAGATCTCAGATACAATTTGGTAGCCATTCTGGTTTTGACAGATAGAAAAATGAAAATAATAAAATGATAAAAATTAATAAATATGTGTATATTTGATAGATGCCAAGTATTTCATATATATGTAAACATATTTAATTCTTATCCTATATAATAAAAGGCTAATATGCAAATTGACCGAACAGCAGAACAACCAATCGCTATGACATGCACTGACCACCATATGCTCAATGCAGGAGCTTGCCCCCTGGTGGTCAGTGCGCTCCCACAGGGGGAGCACCCCTCAGCCAGAAGCTGGGCTCACGGCTGGCAAGCACACTCCGCGGCAGTGTTAAGGATGTCTGACTGATGACTTAGACCCACTTCCCACGGGTCTAAGCTGTCAGTAGGACATCCCCTGAGGGCTCCTGGACTGCAAGAGGGCACAGGCCGGGCTGAGGGACCCCTCCCCCCACCGAGTGCACGAATTTCATGCACCAGGCCTCTAGTATTACTAGGAGATTGGTATGATTTTCTATATTTTACACATAGTGAACTTGGAGAAGTTTAATAACTAGTCCAAGGTCACAGAGCTAACAAATGGAAGAGGAATTTGAACCCAAAACTGACTCGTTTAGAAAACCATGATCCTCCATAAGCTACCTGGACAGGAGGTGCACTGGGTCATGGGAGAACTGGAGTCCCAGGTAGAATACTGACTCTCTTATGAAGCTGTTACAGTGAATATGCGCTTGCCTACCCTCTTTACTTGCCCATCCCTAGGAGCCTGGAAAAATCCTCATACATGACCTCGTACCTCTTTTGCCCTTTGGGATTTTCTTTACTTGGATGCTTTCTGTCTGCCCTCTCTGCTTATCTCACCTTTGATATTTACATTTGCTCATGCTAGCCAACCTGGGTTGACTCTGGGGATTAGTTTTGACTTCTAGGATATAACAACACTGTTTGTTTTATCTACTTTCTCCCAGTTTCTGGCTTTGATGTGTCCTTTATCTTCTGAGCTCTGTTATGGATACATCTCGTCTTTCTCCTCTTCTGATATATACATCTGGCTCCCCCTCATTCATTACCTGGGCTACGCATTCTGCAGTTTCTATTTAGTGTGACTGAGGACATGCATGACGAGAGGTCATAGACAGTTCAAGCTGAGGGTACAGTGTGAACGGAGATAGGAAACAGAAACAGGACTGTCTAGTGTAGGGACCAGGAGGAAACCATTTGGGGGATGTAGAGATGATTTGTATTAACGAATAGAAGTAAGATTGAATAGAAGGTATTTTAGATAATAGACCTTCTAAAAAGCCAGACTTAAGTGTGTATAGATGGTAGTGTAAGAAACTGAAAAAAGAAACTGCTTGTTAAAAACTGTTTATGTAGAAGAAAAATTCAATTTTGAATAGTACTAACAGAAAGGTGAGGAAATGCTAGAGTAAGAACACCAGGCAGAGGACTGATGCTGATTTATTCAGACATGAGGCAGTAACAGCTTGCCCCAGGGTGGAGAGGTTGTATAAATGGGGAAAAAGTGGGGAGTAGAGCTGATATTTTGAAGAAAGGGTCATTCAGATTTGGAAAAAGAGTGGGTATAATATATGACATTTTAGGATTATCTCTAGTTTTCAAAAAATCTTGGTTTCTTGGGGGAGGTCAAGAAGAGGTGCCCCTCCCCCCAAAAAGGATTTTGAGTCATTTTCAATTGTTCATTAAATATTCACATACAATCAAACACATATGGACAGGAAAGTAACCAGCAATAATACAATGCTATTATGATGTCATTTAGTATGAAGTATACTTGGGTTTTGCTCTTTCATAATTTCCAAACTATGAACTGAGATTTCTCAGAGGCATATGAGACTCTGAAGAACAATTTTTTTATAAAAAAATGAACACTATAACCTTTCCTGAATGGACGCTGAAGATCAGAAAGAATGAAGTTGCTCCTCCCCACTCTCATGTAGATATTTTCAGGACAAATATTCTTATTCTAATAATTCTGAGCTAGTATAATGATGGTCAAGTTATAGTAGAATGGAATTTTCCTGAGTTGACAGAAGTAAAGGCACCCAGAACTTTCACATTTTAAAACACTACTAAACAAGGCTCATGTGATGGGCAGTTGGATTGCTCCCATGGTACTTGGGCCCTGACATTCATCATCTCCTCCCCTTGAGTATGGGTGGGACCTATGACTCCGTTCTAGCCACTAGAATTTGGCAAGGGTAATGGAATATCACTCTTGTGATTTTATTACATTACATCCAACTCCGTCTTGCTAGCAGGTTTGCTCTAGTGTCTCTGTTGCTGGCTTTAAAGAAGGAAGCTGCCACGAACCCACAGCTGCAAGAAGATGAATGCTGGCAACAGCCACATGAGCAAGGGAGCATGTCCTTCCTAGCTGAGCTTCCCGATGAGAACCAAGCTCTGGCTGACACCTTGACTGCAGCCTTGGGAGACCTGAGGCAGAGAACGCAGCATGCCCAGGCTCAGATCCAAAGGGATGAGGAGATAATAAATGTGTGTTGTTTTAAGCTGCTAAGTTTGTGGGAATTTGCTACACAGCCTAGAAAATGACTAAAATTTACTTTTGCTCCTTCTCGCTTATTGGATCTATACACTAGTGATTAGTGCTTCTGTCTTCCAGGCACCATGCCGAAGGCCTAGGAGTCATTCTGGGCTTCTTTCCAGACCTTATGCCTAATATCTAACCATTCTGCACAGTCTGTGATCCTATATTCTGCCTAGTTCTTTTCCATGCTTCATACCCTCTAATATAGTGAAATTCAGACTATACAACTCTTATCTTTCTTCAGGGCTGAAGGCTATGAGATGTTCACGTGAGCTCACTCTCAAGGGCAAGGGTAAATAACCCCCAATAAAACTGATTGGATGCTGAGCTGAGGCAGGGAGGTGCCAGGGCCTTTGCTCAGACCCCAGTTAATTCCACTGTTGCCTGGGGCATTGATGGCCCAGAAATGATCTCTACTATAGAGGCCCTTGTACAACTTGTCTACCACCTCTCAACATTTCCTGCCTGGACAAAATGTCTCTGATTTGGATCTTATTCTTTCTCAAATTTATTCTCTGTCGTTAGACTAATTTCTTTTATTTATTTATTTTTTGAGAGAGAAGAAGAAAAGAGAGAGAGGGAGAGGGAGAGAGAGAGAGAGAGAGAGAGAGAGAGAGAGAGAGAGAGAGAGAGAGAGAGAGATCAATTTGTTGTTCCACTTACTTATGCATTCATTGGTTGATTCTTGTATGTGCCCTGACCAGGCATTGAACCCACAACCTTGGCATATCAGGATAGCCCTCTAACTAGCTCTGCTACCCGACCTGGGCCTAGAATCATTTCCTAAAACCCAAACCTGACTATCTCACAACCTTTCCACTGGTGTTCAGGATAAATTCAAACTCCTAAGTGTAGCCCCCAAAGCCTTCCATAGTCTGGCTGGCCCTGGCACATCTCTGGGTCCACTGCTTATGCCAGTGACACTGATAGTTTCTAATATAGTTTCCAGGGCACATTCATGCTATTTTCATCTTTCTATGCATGTTGAAGTTGTTTTCACCATGATGAATATTCTCCTCCATCATTTCTTAGTCTGACTTCACCTCATCTTCTAAGGACTTAGGGGATCCCATTGGAAAAGCATCAGAACTACCTGAAATTGCTCACTTTATCCAAGGGCCATCACTCTCCAGCCCATCTTCAAATCTTCACTGTAACTAATAGTAATGTTAGTAAGTTTTAAACATGCTGCATGACTGCCTCAAAGATAATGCAGTCTAGGTGTCATTTCATATACCTTTTTCTTTGGCCAGGTGAAAGTATAATAAAGATATGCCTCTGTTTAACAATAATATTAAAACTAACCTCTATTTGGGAAAATGTGTTTTTACAATTTAATATTTAATTTCCAATGATGATGTTTTTCACAGCATATCTCGGATTTTTTCTGAGATAATTGAGAAGTTCACAAGAGAAGAAACTGGTCATTTGAATTACTAGAGATAATTATTATGATTATATTTTTGATGCCAGAAACATATACAACATATGTGAGACATGAAAAGAAGTCCAATTGGGTTTAAAAATGGGGGTCTGTGTGGGGGTGAGAAATCAGCAAAATATGTTTAGGTAACCAAACTGGTCCAAGTAGTTAGTAAGGAAAAGAAAGAACTAACTTTATTTTTTAGTTTGGAAATTTACTAGGAATACAAGTGCCACTAGGGGGCTCCCTAATATTCTACAATTGTTGGGAGACTTGATTATCACAGCAAAGGTAATAGAACCGTGGTCGGCAAACTGCGGCTCGCGAGCCACATGCGGCTCTTTGGCCCCTTGAGTGTGGCTCTTCCACAAAATACCACGGCCTGGGCGAGTCTATTTTGAAGAAGTGGCGTTAGAAAAGTTTTAGTTTAAAAAATTTGGCTCTCAAAAGAAATTTCAATCGTTGTACTGTTGATATTTGGCTCTGTTGACTAATGAGTTTGCCGACCACTGTAATAGAATAATGAATAAGAGAAGCATTGATCAGACCATCAAACCTCAGAGGGAAGGTAGGGGAGGGTGGGGTTAAGGGGGTGAGATCAACCAAAGGACTTTTATGCATGCATATAAGCCTAACCAATGGACACAGACACCAGGGGGGTGAGGGCATGAGTAGGGTGTGGGGTGGGGGTGGGGGGTCAATGGGGAGGATAAGGAGACATATGTAATACCTTAATCAATAAAGAAAAAAATGCTCTGTAATTTAAAGAAAATTCCATAGTAATATTAACATTTGCATGTTTGTATAAAGCTTGAAAATGGAACTTTATTATTTTAAGGGTTGCTAGAGTTAAAAACGTATTTATGGTAAATAACTTAGCAATACAAATGTAAATATGCACCCGATCAAGAAAGGCATAATGTGCTTCACTGAACTCAATTTCTTTGGTGTAATAAAAGGGAAAAAAAAACCCTTCATTTAGTTTTGTGATTACTTTTCTTCCTGAGTAATATACAACAAAAAATATTAAAATTTTACCATCTGAATTATTCTGTCATATTTATTGATATGAGATATCTATCTACTTAGCTACCATCTATCTATTGGATATTATATTGTTTAACTATATTCAACAGAATATTCAGAATAAAAATGTAAATGATAAATACTTATATATTACTATTTAAAGGAATCTATGAAAGGCTTTATCCTGTGTAAATGTGCTTAAGAGGAAGGGTAACTTTTATTATATTAGGATATATTTGATTTATTGTTCTAAGGCATGTAAAATGCAACACTTTAAAACTTTCCTCAGTAATATTAAATCATATTTATGACAAAAACATCATTATTAGGAAAGGAAAAATTGGAATTTAGCATCTTTTTATAGGGTATATTGATTCATGTTTGTTCCACAAACTTTCAGATATGTTCAGATTATGAGTACTGTGTTATATATTATTTGCTTCAATTCTTGTCAAATGTTGTGAGATGACTATCTGAAAATTCCACATAGAACTGTATTTGGTGAGAAAGAGAAGGCAATTTTCCATAGCTTTCCTTCCTTTTCCTTAAAAAAAAAAATCAGAGTATAGTATATATTCTCATTTTTTGTGTTCCATCTCATACTTTTAATTCCCCACTAAAAATGTAAATATATATATTTAAAATTAACTCTATCCTTAATGGAGAAATAAAAAAAGCAGTGACAAAATTTTGTGGGCTAGCAAATAATTCATTCTTATTTTTATTTTCTATCTTTTTTCCTGCAAATAAAAGACAAATGTGTGACTTGTGTACAGACATTTACTTGTCTGCCCTTTTACTGGTACTTGAAAAAACAAAGCAAGGAAAGGATGGAAATTAAATATTAGCATTGTTTTCTAACTTGGACTTTTACTAAGCAACTAAAGAACATACTAAAACATTTATGATAGTATGATAATGTTATTATGATCTTTTGCTTTACCTGAAAGTTTTGGGCTGTGATAATTCTTTTGCTAAAAATTTTTTCTTGAAGCTTAAAACTTAAAAAACCAACCAAATAAAAACCTTCAGTTTAATAACTGAAGTAAAAATCAGGAGATCAATTAGTTTGTTAAATGTATATGTTTAGATAATATATTTGAAAATACTAAGTGGCTACTAAATCTGGAAACACAGGCAAACATATAATGAATAATTTATTGGTATTCTATTGCATATATATGATAAATTAATATTATCTATGTTTCCAGACTTTATGGCCATTCTCAAATCATTTTATCTCATTGTCTCAAGTGTATGTATTTGAAAATGATATTTATGTGTCTGAGCATGAGAGCAAGGCAAATGAATGCATATATTAAACAGCTATATAAAGTACCAGAAGAAAGGAAAAACATTTTTCATTCTGAATAATATGTTCTGAGTTGCTTTGAACTTATCCTAGAATGAATAATTGCATAAGGCCATTTGTATGTATTTTTAAAATTTTTCATTTCAGTGTGAAAAGTGGCTAAATAATTTAATGTCATAGGGATGGCTCGCTCATCTTGCATTATATATAGATTTAAATAAATGTATGACACATGTGTGTATGCATGTATAAATATTTGTAGATTTTTTTCCTTGAGCAGTTAAGAAATTATGCTTTGTTAGCTGCACAATGAACTTAGTATGATATCTATTTTTACTAAGCTTACTATCCTGTTGGAGATACTTAAACATATATCAATGGTAAGTAATAATACAAGTTATGGCCCCAGCTGGTTTGTCTCAGTGGATAGAGTGTTGGCCTGTGGACTGAAGGGTCCCAAGTTAGATTCTTGTCAAGGGCACATGCCCTGGTTGCAGACTTGATCCCACATGGGGGCACGTGCAGAAGGCAGCCGATCAATGATTCTCTCTCATCATTGATGTTTCTATGTCTTTCCTCCTTCCTCTCTGAAATTAACAAAAATATATTTAAAAAAACCCTTAAAATAACAAAAACCCCAAAACAAACAAAAAAAATACAAGTTATGGCAGGAGGCAACCCAGTCAGGAGCTGGTCTAGAATCATCAAAGGCAAAGATCTCTGGGTCTGTTCTGGTTTTCCAGGCCCAGGAAGGGCTGCTCTGGTAGGCTCCACAGGGAACTGATGGAAGATCAGTTTGCTATCAAAGTACACATGTCCAGCCAGCTACCTCTGTTTTGAGAACTACAGGTTAATTGTAACTGTTTTAAGACAGCATCCCTAAATCTGGAAATTCCATCTACTTAGATCATTTGTCACTTCGTTTGTTACTAGCAAAGTAACGGGCTGTCTTCTGAAAGTTTTTGCTACATATTCCTCAGTTTTAATTCAGGACATTCACTATAAATTATCTCATCATAATATTTCCCATTTCCTTGAGGTCTATTTCAGATCCTTGTTTTTCTTTTAATCTAGAGGCCAAGATATACAGATCATAAAATCTAGAAAATATCAAAGGTCATGAAGTAATCACCAAAGGTTAATCAATATGCAATATAGAGTTCTTATCATGTGTCTGTGCCTAAGGCGAATGAATCAACCTAAGTGGATTTAACTCTCTAAATCTATATCACAAACTACGCCATGGATAGTTTATGAAAGGTCATGGATGACCCTTTCCCTTAGCACTTTATTAGGGTCTTCTCTAATCTCAATAGTTGATCCCAAATAATCCACAGATATTGGCCGGTGATGACCTCCCTCCTCTTCCATATTACTATTTTTCATTCTAATTGCCCAATATCAGAGTCTACGCCTTCTTCCAGCTGAATCATGAAGTATGGCCTTACCTAGGCAGCTGACCCCATCCCCCTAGATCTGACCTAAACCTGCATGGTTATTATGACTCTTGGCCTTTTCTTATACTGTTCGTCAATATTTATAAGCACTGCATTCTATGGATAAAGCAGAGCTCATGAAATTATTTCTAAGAGAGAAAAATATGGGTAGTTTTCCTACAGGCTGAAAAAGAAAGGCTCCAACTTCATGGTTCATATCCTAATATATTTCACTTTCTGTCCTATATTATGGCTGTCTTTGAACAGAATTTTCTAAAATAAGCATATCCTTCTAAGACGATTTATTTGGAGACAGATGGGGTGAAAAGTCCTAGTGTATGTATGTGTGTGTTATGAGCCACGTACAAAGAGGGCGGTGGGCAGGTAGCTGTGCATGGATCCACACCCTTCCCCTTGTACACATCTCTCTTAAACATTACATTCTCTTTTTCATTTTATTCCTGGATAACGGAACTCTGGGCCATTTTCTCTGAGCAGAGGTTGCGGGCGATGGAGTAGCATCCTACCATACCTCAGTTAAAGAGGAAAATTTGATGTCTGGACATGTGTAGTCTTGTGGAAAGGAACCTATTTCACTCATAGACAAGAGCAGTAGTATGGCTAGCAATATTTCCCCAGAGATGGTCTGATTTAAAAAAAAAAATCAATACCAACTCTTGACACATTTTCATTTACATCAGCGCATGGCTTTCAGTCAGGGCACAAATCAATAGGCAGCTTTTAACACCGCCCAACTATTTCTTCCTGTTGGGCTCCGGGCAGGCCATTTGACGTTAACATACCGCGTTTCTTGGGGGAGGAAGTTGAACGTTTTTTCCTGTGACTAATCACAACAGCCTAAACTGGAGCATTAATCACATGACGTTTTCTTCATCACCACTTACAGCCAATTGACTTTTTACTTAGTGAGAGCGTTTGAAGGAGGCGACAGTTGTTCTAAGGGGGTCAAGAGTCAATGGGAAGGAGAAATATTTAGTTCAGAATCATATATAGTACGTACATGGTTTCTAAAGTTGACACCATGCCAGACAGTTCTTACAAATAGTTGCCTCATCATTTTGCAAGTAGGGTCTCACAGACAAGACGGAGAAAAATATTTTTTTTTAAATTGCTAAGAGTCATAGCATTTGGATTGAACAGAGTTTGTGCCTTTCTATAAACTACTAGTAAAGGCATATCCTGGGTCATTAGCAGTTGACAGAGTGTTTCTCTAACTTTTGAAAGTGAATTCTTTTTCTTTTTTCTTAAGCTAGCATGAAAATTCATTTAGGTCTGAGCCATGTGAGATTGGTATCCTCTGCAGTATTGGCAGTCTCACCTATGTGTAATATCTACGTCATTACTGCAGCTACTCAGATTTCTAAATAATGAGTCACATGCTTACATCATTCAGAAGCCACACAGAGGTTATCAAGCTGAATAAGCAGAGACTCACAAAGGTTTACAACATATTTATCTAGGGCAATTCCAAAGCACAAAAATATGGAAAGGCAACCTCCTCTATTGCCGTCTATTTCTATTATCCCCAGACAGCAATGATGTCTTCTTAGAGCAGTGCTCCCCTAGGACACTGGTGTCCTCAGATACTCCATAAAAAGGGACTATGGGGTAAAATCACTTTGAGGAATGATGCGTTTGGAGCTCCCATCTTGGTGATTTATAGCGCCTATGAGTATATCCAAGGCTCTAAAAACATCTTCAGGGAAGAAGACTGTATTTACCGTAGCATTTCCTCTCTGGTAGCATTTCCTCTCCGTTC
Source organism: Eptesicus fuscus (assembly GCF_027574615.1). Lineage (NCBI taxonomy): Eukaryota > Metazoa > Chordata > Mammalia > Chiroptera > Vespertilionidae > Eptesicus > Eptesicus fuscus. The sequence goes on from NC_072482.1 coordinate 64,086,484, forward strand.
CATAACCACTCTGGCTTAGAAGTAGTTGCACATCACCCCTTCTACCTCAGGACTCTGGTATTCCTGGAACATAAGCTAGTTCTGGAACTTCTGCATTTGGTGCTGAAATGGGAGCCGATCTATAGATCTGGAGGGGCTTATTGCTGTTTGTCTCCTACCCAACCCCCTGGATGTTTTGAATACGACCATGATGAGTCCCCTATGCCTTAGGTACCTGGGGATAATCTTACCATGATGGAGAAGGGTGCAGACCCTGGTAACTTGAAAGCAGGAATAAACCTTGATGGCAGTAATTATAGCCTAGGAAACAAATGTGGGACCCTCTGGCCTGAAGAGTTTACATGGTCGCCGTGTCCCCTTCTAGAATGATCAGTTTATTGGATATTGAATATTGAATGCTGTGCCCAAAAGTCACACAATATAACTTTACTTCAAACTCCGTCATTAAAATTATATCATAATGGCAACATGTTGAGCTACAGCTAAGGCTCTGTAAGGACGTTAAAACCCGGGGTGGTGAGCATGCACTTCAGAAGAGCCTGCCCTTCGGAACACGAAGCTATGCCAGTGTGCCTGCCTTTCCTCCGGCGAACACAAGTTACAGGACCCAGATAAAACCCCAGATAAAAATATTTCTTGGGACTCCACACTTCCAGATGACTTTAGTTATTGTAAGGAGTTTTCAAAATAAAATTCTCATTCACGTTAAGTTAAAAACCAACATGCACTTTTTAGGAAGAGAGTGATGATATCTGAAAAAGGACCAAACAGCCATTGCCAGACCTTGAATGGCTTCCATTTCTACCCTGTTCAGTCTCAATGACTTGCCTGGATTTTAAGGCCTTTGTCTCCATCAATGTTTACTAAAGCATAATATGAAAAACTTTTTTTTTTTTTTTAAGGTGTGAATTTATTTTAATACTAGAGGCCTGGTGCATGAAATTCATGCACGGGTGGGGTCCCTAAGGCCTGGCTGGTGATCAGGGCCAATCAGGTTCCCTGCCTCCCTACCTCCCCACCTCCTTCTTCCCTTGCCGCCTGTGTCCACCACCACCCACCCCCGGTTCCCTGTCCCAGCCCAGGGCTGGTCCCAATTGGGTGATCGGGGCCCTCCGGCTGGGGGGAGGGGCCAACTGCCACTGCAGTGGGCCAATTGGGGGGACCTAGGAGGTTGTCCACTGGCCCCCAGGAGGGAGCCAGGCCTCGGACCCCCTGGGAAAGGGGCCGTGTCTGCCGCCACCCACCTCTGGTTCCCCATCCCAGCCCAGGGGCCCGGCCCCAATTGGGGCCTGCTGACTTGGGGGAGGGACTGGGAGGTTGGCTGGCAGGCCCCATCAGCGATCGGTGCCTGCGGGCTGGGGGCAGCTCCTGCATTGAGCGTCTGTCCCCTGGTGGTCAGTGTGCATCACAGCGACTGGTCGTTTCATTGTAACAGTTGCTTAGGCTTTTATATATATAGATGGATTGTAATTATATAAGAAGCATACCAATCAACCTCTGATTTTATGAGTATTACTTTTGTAGGGTGAGGATTAAATAGACACACATATACACAAAAGGTGAGTTGATTTATGGAAAATAATATTAAGTAAATAATAGTGTAGGTGGTATGGAGTAGCTCATAGAAGGTTATTGCAAAGGGCTCATGTTGAGGACCACAACTCCACACCACAGTGCCTAGTCGACTCGGAAACAATCAGTAATTCATTACTTGTTGGTTGACTATATTCTTTTAAAAAAAATTTTGTTTATGTGGGTTATATTTATTGATCTTTGCCATATTCCATGTTAAAAGTGAGAACATTGAAATACTTATTTAAAAAACCAAACATACCCATTATATGTCAGCACAAACATCACTTGATGAAAAGTAACTATACTTTTCAAAATATAGTATTTAAAAAAAAAATATTTTATTGATTTTTTTTACAGAGAAGAAGGGGGAGGGATAGAGAGTTAGAAACATCGATAAGCTGCCTCCTGCACACTCCCTACTGGGGATGTACCCTAACCAAGGTACATGTCCTTGACTGGAATTGAACCTGGGACCCTTCAGCCCGCAGGCCGATGCTCTATCCACTGAGCCAAACTGATCAGGGCTCAAAATATATTCTTAACGTCTTAGTGCTGTTATTTGCAAAGCACTGCTACATATTGTATCCCTTTTGATATTTAAAATAATCCTGACATTCAAAGGGGAGAAAATGATTAAACCACAGAGATTTTTATAAGTTATAAAAATCCTTTGACAAGCAAGTGACACAGTTTGGGACTTAACTCAGTTCCTCTGATGTTTAGTCTGTGTGGTGTATTTGGAAAAAATAATACCAGCTAGAAAACTACATGCACTCAGATTTGCAAACAGACACTTCTTCCCTTTCACCACTGTTGACTAATTATGAGTTAAAGTTACATCTGGAGAGATACAAACACACACTCATCATCTCCTTTTCTGAGCATAAGTAAATGTTTAAGTCAGTGGTGGTTGGAATATGGAGTCCAGGTGCCCCATAGCCATTTTACTCTTTGCATTTTTTTCCATCTAGGTTGTTTTAAGCTCTTCCAGAACTGGTCCTAGTTTCCTAGTCTCTCTTGAATATCAAAGAATCCTACACTTGACCTCATCTTAACAGCCACTCTCGGTGCTACTTAGAGCTGATTTTATTCTGGCACTTCACTTGATTTTGTTCAGTTAACTGATAGTCATGAAATATGCAGGCGTTAGTCTTGAAAAGTTAATGTAGCTTCCCCAAAGGCCGACCTGACTTTTTTACACTTCTTTAGAAAGTTTTGAAGAACTAAGATGTGGAACCAAATGCAAAAGAAAAAGAAAAGAAAAAAAGAAAAGAAAACAACAAATAACACCAACCCCCCCCCCAAAAGACAAAACCCCCCAAAAAAACAGGCAACCAAAAAACCCCAAACAACAAATAAAAAAAACAACAACACCTTTTGTTTCAAGTTATCCAAAATTAAGGGTATGTCACAAGATCCACTTCTGTGGCTTTGAATATCCTCCTCCTCAATTCAGTCTTAATTAAAACCTCAGTTTTTGCCACCCTTTGTCCATTCACTTAAAACTGGCAGATTTTTGCCCTGGCTGGTATAGCTCAGTTGGTTGGAGCATCATCCTGTACACCAAAAGGTGGTGGATTTAATTCCGGTCAGGGAACATACCCAAGTTGTGGGTTCAATCCCTGGTTGGGCATGTGTGGGAGGCAACCGTTTGATGTTTCTCTCTCACATTAATGTTTCTCCACCTGTCTCTCTCTTCCCCCCTTTCCTCTCTCTAAATTAATTAAACACACACACACACACACACACACACACACACACACACACACACCAAACAAAAACAAAACAAACAAAAAATCTTTGACAGATTTTCAACAAGTGTGCTCTGGGATACCTGCCCATCTTCACAATTTCTAAGAGGTATGGCTCAGTGGTTGAGTGTTGAGCTATGAACCATGGTTTGATTACCCGTCAGGGTACATGCCTCAGTTTTGATCCCCAGTATGGGGTGTACAGGAGGCAGCTGATCAATGATTTTCTCCCTCTCCATTCCTCTCTCTAAAATCGATAAAAACATATTTTTAAAAAATCCATAGAAAAAGAAAAATGTTTGTGCTAATAACCTGGTGATTTTTTTTAATGGCCTCCTAGTTAAGTGTGAAAGACTCTCATAGCTATCAAGAGTGGCTACATTATGTTGAGGTGATTTTGAGATCAATAGGACAATTGTGAATGAAAGCTTTTGCTTAGTACATGGAAAAATACATTAGGAAAAAGAAGGCAGCAGCTCAAATGTCTTTGGATAGCTTTAGGAGAGTTGAAAAAGCCACATGATCTCTAAAAAGTGCTCCTAAATTTTACTCCAAAAAAGAAGGCAGCAGCTCAAATGTCTTTGGATAGCTTTGGATTTTAGTAAAATTTTAACTAAAGCACATTTGAACTTTAGCTTACCACATAGTAGAGTGGGATTGCTTGGCATTGTGAAGTATGACTTTTCACTTCCTTGAGTGATTAGTAATTAGTTCATTGGTTCTGGTCAGTACAAAGGGCAGCATAATTTTACTGTTTTGTCTGATCAAAGTTTACATTTGTATTTCTGCTATTGTGATATAATATAGATTATATTTTGTATTTATATTCATTTGATCAGGAAACATAACCACAATAACATCTTCCCCCTGTGGAGAAATACTCTTGTCAGCTTAGAAATAATTTTCAAGAATAAAATTTGCTGAAAAGTGCAGACTTCTTTTTCTTTCAGTCACTACTGTCACTGTAAGATGAACCCTACTAGTATATCTGCTGTGATAACTAGCTGATACAGGTCTTAAATTCATAAACAGCTCAGGTAGTTTTCTATGTCAATAAATATTTCTATACACTAATGCACACCTCTCCTTCTATGGACACATCTCATGTTCTACAATTAGAATATTTTTAGAAAATATTTGTTTTTTTGTCTCACAAAACTACTTAGTGAGATCAAGTTAACATTGCATAGAAGATACAGATCATGAAATAGGTTGCACACATGTTCTTTCATAGATGGGCTCTATTCTGTGGCACTAGCAAAATTTACATTGATTAACCAGTAGCTGTAATGTTGTTTTGATCTGAATGTAACAAATCAATTTAACTTGTCACTCTAACTTTTCTTGACTTTGGGGTGTTTAGGGTAAGTAGATATTATATTGCCTGTGGGAAAACACTGTGCTTATAATTAAGCTAAGGAGGTAGTTTCATTAAAAAAAAGAAGAAAATAGGACAAAGTTTTAAGGATAATGGGATTCCCAGAAATGCAAGAGCTGTCCTTACTTGAGTTAAATAAATTGCATTATCATCCATCAGATGACTAATCTAAGAGTAGCCATCTCTCGGTTAAATAGACCTATCAAATGAAATGATAAAATACCATCATTTAGAAGAGAGATAACAAATTAAGAAATACTATTAACAAAAAAACCCTGTGTAGAGTCAGCCCTTCATAAACTTTCCCTGAACTGAATAAACAAAAAAGACTTACATAAAAGAACTCACCCTTCCCTACTCATAATATGTTCTATTTGTATTTTTCTATAAATAAAAGTATAGTAAAAATTACATATAATGGTCATATATCCATATTTTTAACATATTGTCTATAAATACCTCTATTATGCAGTCCATAAAAAATGATGTCCTGATTTGTGACAACTACAGATAAAATGATTGCCCAGAAGACGTGACAAATAGTATGGAAGAATAATTAGGGTGGAATTGAAAGTTTAATTTTGACAAAAACTCCTTGCTAGTTTAGAGCTGAAGCTTATACCTGAATACAGTTTAAGTCTATCCATGAATTCACTTGTTCACAGTAATTATGCAATGTCAGGTACAATGTAAAAGTTGAACATGAAAACAAGGAAGGTTGTTATATATTTTACCAAATCTTACTTTCTGTTACTGGTGCTAAAATTGGAAGACCAGCAGATGGCATATTAAAAATTATTCCATGAAACTCATCTCAGAAATGGCAAAAACATATTGTTACAAATTATATTGAGAAGTAATGGAAAGCAAATATAGTTTATAACCTTTCCCAATGCCCAAATTACTGACTAAAATTGAGTAAGAAATTAAGAAGGAAACACCATGTTTTCCTGGCTATTTTTCCTTCTTATGGGTTTTATTTATTATCTAACCTAATAATACCCAAACATGCAAATTGACCTCACCTTCGCTACGCCCACAGCCAATCAGAGCGAACAAGATGGCGGTTAATTTGCATATGCGGGTGCTGAGCAGCCTGAGTCCTGTAAACGTCCTCCGGACCCAGGCTGCTCAGAGCCTGTAGGCCTGCGCTTAGGTCCTGAGCGGCCTGGGTCCCATAAACATCCTCCGGACCCAGGCGGGATCGCTTAGGTCCTGAGCCGCGGGGACCCCAGAATGCCCCCTGGCCACTGGGAGCCTTGGTGGGCGGGAACATTCCCGCGTCGCCATAGTGATGCGGGAATGTTCCTGCCCCCAAACACTTGCAGCAGTCTGGGGTCTGGGACCTAAGTCACTCAGAGCCTGTAGGCCCGCGCTTAGGTCCTGAGTGGCAGGGGCCCCAGAAGCCCCCTGGCCACTGGGAGCCTTGGCGGGGCGGGAACATTCCCGTGTCGCCATAGCGATGTGGGAATGTTCCCGCCCCCAAACACGTGCAGCAGTCTGGGGTCTGGGAAACATCCTTCAGACCAAAGCCTCTCAGATCGTGTAGGCCTGCGCTTAGGTCCTGAGCAGCCTGGGTCCCATAAACATCCTCCAGACTCAGGCGGATCGCTTAGGTCCTGAGCAGCAGGGGCCCCAGAACGCCTCCTGGCCACTGGGAGCCTTGGTGGGCGGGAACATTCCCGCCCCCAAACACTTGCAGCAGTCTGGGGTCTGGGCCCTAAAGCTGCTCAGAGCCTGTAGGCTGGCGCTTAGGTCCTGAGTGGCAGGGGCCCTAGAACGGCCCCCTGGCCACTGGGAGCCTTGGCGGGGCGGGAACATTCCCGTGTCGCTATGTTCCCGCCACCAAACACTTGCAGCAGTCTGGGGTCTGGGAAACATCCTTCAGACCCAAGCCTCTCAGATCCTGTAGGCCTGCGCTTAGGTCCTGAGCAGCCTGGGTCCCATAAACATCCTCGGGACCCAGGCCGATCAGAGCCTGTAGGCCTGCACTTAGGTCCTGAGGGGCAGGGTCCCAGAATGCCCCCTGGCCACTTGGAGCCTAAGGGTGCAGGCGCCAAGGGGCTGGGTCCCGCAAACATCCTCAGGACCCAGGCCAGTCCGAGCCTGTAGGCCCCTTGCTTAGGTCCTGAGTGGCAGGGTTCCCAGAACGCCCCCTGGCCACTTTGAGCCTATAGGTGCAGGAGCCAAGGGGCTGGGGGCGGGGCGGGGTGGAAACATCCCCTGTCACCATAGTGCCCCCAGCCTCTTGGGAATGCTCCAGCACCAAGAGGCAGTTTGGTTCCACGCCCCCAGCCTGGCGCACATGATGGGGGGCTGGCTGCTGGCCTCTGGGGTGTGTGGAGACCCTTGGGGGCCACCACTGCGTGCGGCCCAGGGGTCCCTGCATGCCCCCAAGCCTGGCGCCCATGGTCAGGGCTCATACAGGAGGCAACCAATCAAAGTGTCCCTCTCACATTGATGTTTCTCTCTGTCTCTCCCTCCCTAAAGAAAGTTGTCATTGTTTCTTGGTGAAGGGACTGGAGTCCTTCGTGGCTGTGGTGACTGGTAGTGGCTGCAGCAGTGGGGTGATGGGGCTGGTGCCTTCCCCTGATCAGCCCGGTTGCCTCCCACAAAGGAGAGTGGGGAGCGGGCCTAAGCCATCAGTAGGACATCCCCTGAGGGCACCCAGTATGTGAGAGGGGGCAGGTTGGGCTGAGGGACCCCCCAACCCCAGTGCACGAATATCGTGCACCGGGCCCCTAGTTTTAATATATTTTTATTGATTTCAGAGAGGAAGGGAGAGGGAGAGAGATGGAGACATCAATGATGAGAAAGAATCATTGATTGGCTGCTTCCTGCATGCATCCCACTGGGGATCAAGCCCGCAACCTGGGCATGTGCTCTGACTAGGAATTGAACCATGACCCCCTGGTTCATAGGTCAATGCTCAACCACTGAGCCATGCTGACTGGGCTCTTCTCATGGGTTTTAATTCCTCCCTTTTTGAGAAGAAAAAATGGAAAAACATAAAAAAATACATCATGACCAACTGGGGTTTATCCTGAGGGTGAAAGATTGGTGTAACATTTAAAAATCAAATAATATAGTTCACCATAGTGATAAACTTAAAAAGTAAAACAATTTATAAGATTATCTCAATAAATGCTATAAATCATTTGATAAAATCCAATATCCATTTCTAATGAAAACCTCAGCAAATGAGGAAATGAAGGGATTTTTTTTCAATCTGATAAAATTCATCTATAAAAATCCTATATCACCAATGATGAAAAATTTAATGCTTTCCCCCTAAAATCAAGAACAAGACAAGGATATCCTTCCATTTATTATTGGGTCTGTTCTCACCACTTCTATTCATCATTGTATTGGAAGGTCTAGCCATTCTAATAAGGCAAGAAAAAGAAAAGGAAAATTGAAAAGGTAGAGGTAAAACTGTCTTTATTCGCAGGTGACATGACTATCTATAAAGACAGATTGATGGAATTCATAAAAATGCTACTAGAAAAGTGAGGTTGCTGAATACAAGTTAAATATATGAAAACCTATTTTATTTCTATAAACTAGCAATAAGCATTATGAAATTTAATGCCATTGTAATATCATAAACATATGGTATATTTAGGAAATAAATTTGACAAAAGATATGCAAACCTGCACACCAAAAACTACAGAACATTTCTGAAACAAATTAATGAAGACCCAATAATAAATGGAAGGATATACCTTGTCATAGGTTGGAAAGTCCAATATTGTCAAGCTGCCAATTCTCCTTAAATTGATTTATAAATGTAATCCCAATTGAAATTCCAGTACACTTTTTTGGGGTAAAAATTGCCAAGGGCATTCTAAAATTCATATAGAAATTTAAAGGACCTACAACAACTGAAGCCAATTTGAAAAATAAGAACAAAGTTAGACTAATACTATCTGATTTCAAGATGTATTATAAAGCTATATTAATTAATACAGTGTGGCATTGGTATAAGGATGGCAAATAGATCAATGGAACAGAAGAGAGTTCAGAAATAAACCCATATATACAATACACACACACACACACACACACACACACACACACTAGAGGCCTGATGCACGAAGATTCGTGCAAGAATGGGCCTTCCTTCCCCTGGCTGCCGGCACCACCTTTGCTCTGGCCAGAGCCACCTTTCCACCTTCCCACACTGCCCAGAGGCCTGGAGCAGCTGGGGCAGTGCAGAATGCCTGCATCATCGCCATGGCAATGACACAAGTGTCCTGCCCTGCGCCAGGCCACTCGGTGCCTGCGTATGCAAATTAACTCACCATCTTTGTTGGGTTAATTTGCATATTCACTCCTGATTGGCTTGGTGTCACGAAGGTACAGTCAATTTGCATCTTACTCTTATTAGTATAAACACACACACACACACACACACACACACACACACATGCTTTTGAAAAACTGCTTTTTGGAGCTGAGATGCAATAAATCAATAACTGGCATAAAGGGATTACAAAAAAGCATGCTGACTTGTTTTTGGGGTGGGAGGGTGGTGGTTTCACAGGTATATACATGTTCAAACTTATCAAATTGTACACTTAATATATTGAAGTTTATTGTATGTCAATTCTACCTCAATAGCTGTTAAAAATGTGTACAGCATTCCTCTACTTCTCTCCTAACCGAAGTAACCCTTGCATCTATTAGAAGTTTAGTGGAAGGTGATTGCTTATAGGTATGGTACTTATTATTTTTTTACACCAAGAGACAAAACTGCTGACCATTAATGTCCCCCCTTGCTGGTAGCTGGGCTGGGTTGAGGTGGAGTGGGGAGTTGAGGCATGCATCAATTATTCACTAAATCTATAAATAAAACATGTTTTTCAGCATGACTCTGTGCCCAGGAGCAGGCAGGTTCTGTAGGGATGCGATTTAATTTTTCCTTACAGACGTTATACTGTTAAATGTTAAAACTAATCAACAGAGACCATTTGACTTGAGAACAGTGGTACTAACCCCAGGCCAAAAGGAAGTTAGAGATGAGCAGTGTGTGGAGCTCAGGGTCAAAGAATTCTCTGTGGAAAAGATGGGCTTCACAGGAGGTTTAGGAGATTATAAAGTTGAAAGAAAGAAGAAAAGAGGGATATGAGAGTGTGAACAAAGGGTGTGATATGGGATGAGACGTGTGAGGCTGTTAGATGTGTCATGGAAGTAATCACATGAATTTTTAAAAAGTTGCAACTTGTATTTGCATATTCCATAATGTAGTGTGTCTATTATTTCAGTAACATGTTTAAAACATGTATAGTTCACTAGTTTCTCACTAGTTAAAACAAACACCTGTTTCTAAATTCTCTTCAAAAGGCACAGGCAAATCCTTATTTTCTAATAATATTGTTGCAATAATTGCATTTAATTAATTACTAACCTCAGAACACATCATATACCATTCCATTAATTCCCTAACTTTATTCAATAGACTTCTCATCCAATTCATATTCACCCCCAAACTATAGAGAGCATACAGATCTGGCCTCTTGTTTCCAGTAAGCTCTCATTTTGTACTGCTTTGGAATAAAGTATGACATGCATGGACTTGGAAGAAAAAAACGAGATTTTAATAATGTGACTAGAAACTATGCCCTTCTCAGACAATTTTGTACTGGTTTCCATAGAGCAGAACTAATTCAATGCTTTCTGGGCATAGTACGCTAGAGAGAAATCTTTCAATGAGCGCTGCAATGAGATGACCCATATTTGTATTGCAAAATAAAGCATGAAACAGTTTTAAGTTCAAAATAGAAATATCCTTAGCAAATTGGATACAAAACGTTCCCTAGGTACCATGGAAGGCATCCCAAATAACTGCCACATTGTAGTGGAAGCAGTTATACATAATTTTCTAAGTCATTTCCTAGTCCCTAAAGAGAAAGGCTACCTCCTCCCATAGAGCGTCAGTCTTCTGCGTCAATCTATGGCCTCTGCTTTTCTGGGCGATAGAAATGCCTCTCTGCATACTGCTCTCCCTACCCCACCTGCTCTGCTCTCCCTCCCCCACCTGCTCTGCTCTCCCTCCTCCCACCTGCTCTGCTCTCCCTACTCCCACCTGCTCTGCTCTCCCTACCCCACCTGCTCTGCTCTCCCTCCCCCACCTGCTCTGCTCTCCCTCCCCCACCTGCTCTGCTCTCCCTACCCCACCTGCTCTGCTCTCCCTACCCCACCTGCTCTGCTCTCCCTACCCCACCTGCTCTGCTCTCCCTACTCCCACCTGCTCTGCTCTCTCTACCCCACCTGGTCTGCTCTTCCTACCCCACCTGCTCTGCTCTCCCTACCCCACCTGCTCTGCTCTCCCTACCCCACCTGCTCTGCTCTCCCTACTCCCACCTGCTCTGCTCTCCCTACCCCACCTGCTCTGCTCTCCCTACTCCCACCTGCTCTGCTCTCCCTACTCCCACCTGCTCTGCTCTCCCTACTCCCACCTCGCTGAGGCTGGAGGAGGGGCCAGAGACAGAATGGGAAACTGGGTTTACTTTTCAAGATGGATAAACTGCACTTATTATTATTATTTTTAAATCAAGCACCCTAGAATCTTACTATCTCCTTGGGGCAATACTAGGTGCCTAACTTACTTTAGAGGAAAATAACTTTTTATTAGTTTATTTGGGTAATTCAGTTTTAAAACTCAGAAACCTTGCCATTTCCAATAACCCTAACCTCTGAAATCCCATTAAAAATATTTTTATTAATTTCAGAGAAGAAGGGAGAGGGATAGAAACGTCAATTATGAGAGAGAATCATTGATCAGTTGCCTCCTGCATGCCCCACACTGGGGATTGAGCCCGCAACCTGGGCATATGCCCTGACAGGGAATCAAACCATGACCTCCTGGTTCATAGGTCCACACTCAACCACTGAGCTACTCTGGCTGGGCCAAAATCACATTTTTACTAAATCTCCTGCCCTCTGACCATCGCCTCTTGTTCTTCCAGCTTGCTGATTCACCATGCCAGAAGTTTCCTGAACTCATTGACATCATTACTGGATATTGTTAATTCGTGGATATCTTTGGGGAATTGTTATATTTCCTAATACTGGATCAGTCTGCTGTGGCTCTGTAACATCATAGACTAGGTGGATTAAGCAACAGAAATTTCCCTTTTAACCATCCTTCTCACACACTCGCACTTTATTCACAGCTTGGATTCTACGGGTTAGTTTTATAAACATTCCTTGAAAACACTCAAGTTTCTCAATCCCCTTCCTTCATTTTATTATACTTTACCTGGTAAAACTCCAACCACGGTGTATGCTATAGATTGAATTGTATCCCCTCCAAATTCATACATTGATGCTCTAACCCCCAATGTGACTCTTTGGGGACCGAGTCTATGAGGAGGTAAGGTTAAATGACATCATAAGGGAGGGACCCTGATCCCATAGAATTAGTGTCCTTATAGGAAAAGACATCAGAGAGCACTCCCCTCACCCCCAGTTGCCATGTAAATGACACCGGGAGAAGGAAGCCAACTGCAAACCAGGAAGGGAATTCTCATCCGAAACCGACCATGCAGGCACCCTGATCTCCAACTTCCAGCTTGCAGACTGCGAGAAAAGAAATTTCTGTTGTTTAAACCACCCAGTCTGTGATATTTTATTATGGCAGCCAGAGCAGACTGATACAGTATTAGGCAAAATAATGACTCCCCAAAGATGTCTACAACCTCATCCCCCAAAGTGTGAATATGTGAGGTGATACGACAAAGGGGAATTAAAGCTGCAGATGGAATTAATGTTGCTAATTAGTGGGCCTGGGCATGGGGGATTATCCTGTATTCTCTGGTGGGCCTGAGGTGATCACATGGGAGGAGGGAGAAGCAGAGGAGCGACATGAGAAGGACCTGGCCAGAGTTGCTGGCTTTGAAGATGCAAGGGAGAAATGAGCCAAGAAATGCACTTGAGATGCTGGAAAAGGCAAAGATTCTTCCCCAGAGTCTCCTAAAGGAACGCAGCCCTGCTGACATCCTGAATTTAGCCCCCTGAGACCCATTTTTAAATTCTGACTTCCAGCAATGTCAGATAAGAACTTTGTGTTGTTTAAAGCCACTAAATTTGTGGTGTTATAGCAGCAATAGCAAACTAATACCCATGGTTAAACCCAACTATCTACTTACTCTATGCCTGCACCCACAGAGCCAACCACTGGAAAATTCACAAACATGCTAACTGACCTCATTTCAAATACGATGACATCAAAACTGACCTCTTGACATTTCAGGACAATCTTATCACCACACTTTTCTATAAATTTACTTTCTCGCTCTCCAAGATGATTATTTCACAACTTTTCTTTCCTCAAATCACCACACTGCCTTTCCTCAATTTATTCTTAGTTTGTACTTGTTTCTTCATAGCAAAAGATAATTATAAATAGTTGGGAAATACAGCATCTTCTCACCATTTCCCTAATCTGTTTCCATTGCTACAAATATATTCTGTTTTCCACATGTTGTAGTGGATGAACTAACTGTCTATGAGCCAACTGAAAGCCAATCTGTTCCATTGAGCCCTGAATCCCATCCCTCTAGACCAGTGGTTCTCAACCTTTCTAATGCCGCGACCCTTTAATACAGTTCCTCATGTTGTGGTGACCCCCAACCATAAAATTATTTTCATTGCTACTTCATAACTGTAAGTTTGCTACTGTTATGAATCGTAATGTAAATATCTGTGTTTTCCGATGGTCTTAGGCAACCCTGCTAGCGGTTCTCAACCTGTGGGTCGTGACCCACAGGTTGAGAACTGCTGCTGTAGAGCCTAAGACCATCGGAAAACACAGATATTTACATTACGATTCATAACAGTAGCAAAATTACAGTTATGAAGTAGCAACGAAAATAATTTTATGGTTGGGAGTCACCACAACATGAGGAACTGTATTAAAGGGTTGCGGCATTAGGAAGGTTGAGAACCACTACTCTAGACTAAACATGTCAAACTCAAAGGCTAACACGGGCCAAATAAATGAGACATGTGGCCCATGGGCCGCGAGTTTGACATGCTTGCTCTAGACTTTTCAGGGGCCTCCTTAATGACAGTGACATTTACGCAGTAGCTCAGGCAAAATATGTAGAAGTCTTAATTCCACCTTTCCCTCGCATGCCATAACCACATGCACAAGTAATTTCTGCATGCACTGAGTTTAATGAGTTCTCTCATCTGTACTGGGACAACTTAGTCCAGTTCCCCCTTCTTCTCTCACTTGGATGATGCAACAGCTTTCCTGTTTTCACTTTCTATTCCTCTATGGCCTTAGTGTTTTTTTTCTAAAGTGAAATTCAATTTAACTATTTTCATACTTATAATCAAATTCCCCCTCTTTTAAGAAGGCTTCATTGACTCTATCCAAGCAAACCAGAAGTTGTTCTTAATCATAAAAAACTTTCTTCATAGCCTATATCAATACCCAGACTCTCATTCATTCATTCATTCATTCATTCCTTTATTCATTTATTGTCTGTGTGCCCCCATCAGAATGCATGCATGGCATAGATTGCCAATGAATTTTTATGAAAACTCTTATATACTAAATTTTACTCCAGAGTTAACTTGGTTGAAGCAAGATTTGGGCAAGTCACAATGTTTTTCATGGCATCATTGACTTGTGCTTGGATGTTGTATGAAAATAGCATTCCTGTACCTCCTGCCACTTTTGGCCAAAGTGGACATCATCTGGCTGGGCAGCAGCACCCTTCATTGTCTTCTTTCTACATTGATTCTGTGATAGGACTAATGGCAGTAGTAACGCAAATGAGCAGCTTATAGTGCACTGAGAGCACCTGTATTTTAATATTTGTTCTGCTATCACAGTGACAGACTCTGGGCTGTCTCTGCATTTGTTGCTGATGCATTGCTTTGATTTCTCAGATTAGAATGGGGTAACCTTCATGGTGGAAACAATTATAATTCTTTAAATTACTACCACACCAAGTATGTAGCAGCTTTTTTCTGAATAAATAGTATGATTCATTGATGGAGCAGGAATATTGCTTACCTTCCTAGGCATTTCCTCTCCTCTATGCCTAACATCATATCCACATTTTACCATCATGCTGTAATTTTTAAGTATTAGCCATGATCAGGGGAATAATCATTCCTATTTCTTATTTACAGAGAGAAGGTTATTGGTTTCCTTTATGGTGATGGCATAAACTCTTCAGAGCCTTTCAACAGAGGTTTAGCTGTTGAAAATCCAGTGGGACCCCATAATAAAGGGGTCTCCCACAGCACAAACTGCCCAAACAGAAATGCTGCAAGGCTTCAGTATGTCATGCGGCATTATACAACAAAGTCACAGAGTTTCTGACTCAGAAAACTGCTCTTTTACAATTACATGCAGGTAATAGGTCTGTTTGGTTACTATACATGTTTTTTTTTCTTGATTGGTATAAAATTTATGCTTTGATTTTTCTTGACTAAATTAATCATAGTATAAAGATAAAGTGATGTTACTAAGGAGATGACAAAAAACTAGAGAAAAAGCTATAGGTAGTTGTTTTTTTAAAAAATTCTATTGACTAGTTGTTTTGTTGTAATTTAGACTCAACCATAGGAAAACATACTTTTTGTGTTAAAAGGTTATGTGAAGGTAAAAGTCACTCACTCATTTATTCATTCATTCAGCAAAGCATCTTGGCTATTACCCTTATAAGCTTTATAAATGCAAGGACTGTGTCTGTATAGTTCAGTATTACTTCTCCAGTTAGCTACACTGCCTGCCCCAAAGTCAAGTGCATAAATGCTGTGTTAGATGCAAAATCTCACTAATTACTCATTGACAAACTATGTAGTTCAATAACCTATGTAAGAATACATTTTAATTTTTAACTCCCAAATATTTCTCTCTCACATGAAAAATATATGAAAATAACACATGAATGTTAGAGTGGTTAATAGTGGTTGAGGAGTGTTTCATTTCCCTGAAGATGATTTATTTAAAACCCTGATTTTCTAAATAGATGGAAAAGTCTTTCATAGACAAATTTAGAACAAGAATTAATGGAATTTATTTGAAGATGGGGTTGAAGTGTGTGCAGTAAGTATATATAACAAGAAGATGGCAGTCTTAGAACCCATTGGTAGAATGACACTATTCTCTTAGAAAGCTTAACAATCTCTATTAGCTGGGTTTCATTTTGCTGTTAAGAAAAGAGTAATGTCATACATCAATCTTGGCACTGATATGATATTAACCTCTTATAGAAGGAGAAATCGAGGCATAGATACCAGGTTGATACCTATTGTCTCTAAAACCCTATTCTTTCCCTTATACCACAATTCTACAAATGCAAAAAGCATAATGTAACTGGCTATGACCTTTCCTCACATTATTTCAAAAGTTCAAAGAAATGCTAAATAAAATCAGAAGTTAAGCTATTTGAAGCAAGTTTTCCTCTCCTTTTATTTCTTGTTTGAAATTCTGTGTAGCATTGAAGCAGGCTTCTGTGATTGAAGGTGGCAAATGATAGATAGGGTTCAATAGAGTTCTGTGGTGAAGGGTAAGTATTTTAGTGTGTCCGTGACCTGATCCAAAGGCTATTTCTAGCAGTTTGTCATTTAGTTCAGAGAAGGTTAGTGAGGTCATGTTGATATATGATCTTTTATGCTCTGAATTTATCACTGCAGTGAACTGGCCCTACAATTCTCATTAACAATGAACAGTTATCTTTTGATAACTAAAGAATGAAATAAAACAACTGCTTTGCTTTATTCTCCAAACTGCAATATAAAGAAAAGTTAAAACTTTAAGTTTAAATTATTTAACTAGAGACATTTAGGGCATCTTGATTTTTACCCGTAGAAGTAAAAATAGCTTGCACATTCTCAGAAGAAAACCAAATAAGATTGCATGGATGGGATTGCCGGTGAGAAGTGTCTAAACATTAGCATCACCATGATAAATACTCAGGTCTAGTATGGAGAAGGAGATTACCTTTAAAATGTTCTGGCATCTTTGTACACTTTACAGAAGGAATAGAATTCTCTACAGAAAGAAAATGCCAAAGAAACGGGAAGGCACTATGGGATGAGAGGAAAAACTCCAGCCTAGGAATTAGGAAACTGGGTTATAGTTTCTGATTTGCCCAAGTGTGAGCTAAATGACATGTAGCAAAGAGCAGAACCGCTCCCTATCTTGGTTCTTGCTTGGATTTAACTAACAACCTCCTTGCAGGTTTCTGAGTCCTCCCAAGACCCCAAATTCCTCTGCCCCACAGCCAGACTTTCTATGTTGTGCAGATTCATCAGCAGCTCCAACAGCATTAAGAATAAAGTTAGCTCTGGTCAGTAGCTCAGTGGTTAATGTCAGCCTTCACACTGAAGGATCGTGGGTTCGATTCTGGCCAAGGGCATGTACCTCGGTTGTGCACTCCATCCCTGGCTCCAGTCAGGGCGCATGGGGGAGGCAACCAAACGATGTGTCTCTCTCACCTAAATGTTTTTCTCTCTCTGTCTTTCCCTCTCTCTTCCATTTTCTGTAAAAAAAAAAAAAAAAAAAAAAAAATCAATGGGAAGAATATCCTTGGATGAGGATTAACAGCAAGAAAAAGTTAAAATTTCTTAGCAGGCTATACCAGGTCTTTGAAGGTCTAAACCTTGCTGCCCTGTCTAGCCCATCTCCCTCTGCTTTCCACCTCCTTCCTAATCTGCTTACCAAGCAGAGCTCTTTGTGCTTCTGCTCTAATAACCGGAACTCCATTCCCCAGCATTGACCCAACTAACTCTTACCTCAATGGCTGCCTCTTCTTAAAAGTTTTCTTAACCTTTCCTTCTGGGTTTGGTACCGACCTTTGTTATATTACAGCATTTACTGGATTATAGTAATCCGTTTACTTATCTGTTCTCCCCCTCCCTCCATCCATCAGACTAGGGCTTGTAGGCAAGTGGTAGTAAATGAATGCATAATGAGTGAATGAAAATTAACTCTCTTTATTCTTCTTTATTCATTTGGTGGGGGGAGATGGAGTTGAGTTATTGGCTAATACCTTTATTAAGAAATCAAGTCATCATTTTTACTGGGAGTTATAAATATCTCCCCCCTCCCATTCTGGCTGATTGCTCTGGTGAAAAATAACTGATTAACTGAATTAATTTTAATTCATTAGAATACTAAAATTAATCTTGAAGGAACAGTTCCTTTTACTTCTTAAGCAAAAGATCCTGAATTTGGCTTTGATAAGCACGTTTCTGCTTGTTTCTTCAACCAATTTTCCACTTTTGTACCCTATCTTGGTTTTATCTGGTCATGGGGTTTATAGCCAGGAAGCAGAGAGGCAGCCTGGAACAAACAGTGGAACGAAAGATTACTCCTTGCACAATCAGAAAATCTAGGGTTGAGCTTGTCATTTCTTAATGTGACAACTTTGGGCAACATACTGAATCTTTTCAACCTTGAAGTCTCCTCTCTGTAAATTTCAATGATGCCCATTTTACAGAGTTATGCTAAGGCCCACGTAAGATCATACATGCCATGGAAGCACTTTGCAAACATTAAATGCTAAACAAATGAAATGACATATACTCTAACTCTAAACTTAAAGCACAGTATTATTTATAACCAGCTCCCCAATCTAACTTTTTTCTAGAGATTCCACACCAGGCAAAAAAGGACTAATTTGAATTTTATCTGCTCTCCCAAGTGGTTAGGACAGAAAGCAGAAAAATGCCCAAAGAAAGGAGGAAGATCAGTACATCAAACAGCCCAGATATAATCCACAACAGAGATACCTGACTCTGCCTAATTAGGAATTCAGGCATAGACTTCTTTACCCTATAGAACAACCCCTTGCCTCAGACATTTCTCTCCCTGGGTAGATATTCGCCTCTAGGAGGAGCACTGGGAATTCAGAGCACATCAAGTGTCTCCACAGTGTCTCATATTCTGAAAATGCTCTTGTAATCAATTCTATATATTATGCCTCACAAGGACTAGAGAAGTATGTTAATATTATCCTTGGACCAGAAAAGAGAGACAGCTAGCACTTAAGTGATTTGCCTCAGGTTATAGAGGGAATTAATGACGATATTAACATTCACAGGGCCTTCTCTCTGTGGCAAGGAGAACTCCTTTATTCCTCTAGTTGTGGGTTTTCTGTATTATGATCAGATTTACAAATCTTTAAGGCAGGTACCTTGAAGTACCATTAAGGGTCTGAGGGGACAAGTATAAATTTTTGCTGGTTTAGCCGTTCCTACATGTCATAGGAGGTAGGTGCAATTTTCAGTGGGAAAAAGTAATGTATAGAAATAAGTTGATCCATAGTTAGGCAGGAAATAAAAAGAAGAAACAAGAGGCAAATCTGAGTTTTGTCTACTGATTCTCAAACTGTTGATTTCTTAAGGACTGGCTTAACTGTGTTAAAAACAATCTGTATATAATAAAGCAATTGCATGGGGTTATTCCCATTATTTATCATGATCTTGACTACTGGTTCCCATTTTCTATTTGAGAGTATATGGTTAATACAGTAAGTGGACTTGAAATTTTAAAATACGGAAGTAAATCTGAGCACCCTCAGGTGAGAAAGGGCTCATGATCAGAATGAATTGGCAGAAAGGTAGCTGTCTCAGGCATTAATTGCTTCACCAGTTATTTCTGGTTTTTCTTATATACAGGTTGTAGGAGGGTACTGCCTCAATTCCCCTTTAAGACAGGCATGGCATAGGACTTGCTCTGGCCATTAAAGTATGAGCAAAAATGACACACCTCGCTTCTAGTGAAAACTTTAAGAGCTAGTGTGAGACATGCCATAGACCTTGCCCCTCTGTCATAGTGTTTAGTGTTTGGCTGTGTTCCAGAGAGTAGCCGGTCTATTGACTTGGTACTGAACCGAGGCCAAACAGAACAGAGGAACACACAATCCATGGTGGATATGAAGTCTGACAGAGAAAAAACAATTTTAAACCACTTAGATTTGTGGGTTGCTTGTAATCAAAGCATAATATACAGAATGGAGCACAAGTGGGCTTATAGTTATGAGTATGAGAAACACAGTTTATTCTTGTATTATTACTTATTACTTATTGTATTAGTTTCCACATGAAAAACTGTAAACTTACTTTTGCCCACCATGTACACTGTCCTGATACAGTTAACCTTATTCACAAGGAGCAGCTACACTGAAGGGAATGAGAGATTAGAAAAACACGTTGTACATATTGAGTGGATATCCACAAAACTGAAGGGGAAAGCAGAACACAAAGTACCTGAGGGAAAGTAAGCAGAGCAGTAGAAAACTGACTTCGTGTGGATGTATCAGCCACATGCTTTCCTCACACAGGTGGTTAAGACTCACGGTGATCAGACCACCACTCAGAGACTTTATCCTTTTGAGATGTCAGAAATTTTGTCCTGATGAAATGGAAGAAGCTGATACATTTTTGACTCATCCAGGAAATAAAATGATCTTTCAAAAGCAACACTGTGATTTTTCAAAAGCTGGGGAGGCAGTGATGGGAACTGCAAATTGGAATTGCATTGGCTCAATAAGGAAGAACTGCTTAATTCTAAGGAAGTAATGGGAAACATGGGAGAATAAATAGCTACTAAAGTGGGGAACACTGGGCATAAAAATGTACTCCAGCTTTCAGAAGTGAATACAAAAGATTTAGAGAAAAGATATATATGATACTGAAATAATAAAGTCTAAAAGGAATGGGAAATCTGGAAAGACCTATTATATCACACTAGAGGCCCGGTGCACGAATTCGTGCATGGGTGGGGTCCCTCTTGGTGGCCTGCAGGGATTGGGCCGAATCCACAGTCCAATGCCACTTGCAGCTTCTACCTGCCACTCCCGCTCATCCTGGCCCCACTGTGCCTGCCACAGGCTCGCACCCATTCAGTCCCGATTGGATGAGGCTTGTGCTGCCGCAGCAGCACTCGCCAGCTATGAGCTCTGTGTTTGGCACCCTCCCAAGGGGAGTGGCCTGTGGGATCTGGCTGAAACCGTCTCTCCGACATCCCCGGAGGGGTCCTGGATTGCAAGAGGGCAAAGGCCAGGCTGAGGGACCCCACCGGTGCACAATGAGGCCAGAGAGGGACCACAGGAGGGCTCCAGGGCATGTCTGGCCCATCTCACTCAGTCCCGATCAGCTGGACCCCAGCAGCAAACTAACCTACCGGTTGGAGCATTTGCCCCTTGGTGGTCAGTGCACGTCATAGCAAGTGGTTGAGCATCCTTAGCATATCATTAGCATATTATGCTTTGATTGGTTGTTCAGTTGTTCTGCCGTTCGGTCTATTTGCATATTACCATTTTATTATATAGGATTATGATAGAGTCAGAATAATCCTGATGAGGAGCTCCCAGTCCTTGCAGGGCGATCCATTAATGTATTTGACAAATATTTAATAGGCAACTACTAGGAGTTAGAAATTGTGCTAAAACATTGGGGGGCCCAAAGAGGATACAGTTCCTGCCCTCAAGGTGCTTACAATAAAGTGAAACAAACATAATAAACCAACAAGCCCCCAGCTAGCATTTATTAAACACTTAGTACTTGTTAGTGATTATGAGAGGATCCTTACATATCCTCTCCCCGCTAATTTTTACAAGCCTTCTGTGTAAGGGTACATTGTCCTTTTTTAAAAACAGGAGACACTGAAGCTCAGAGAGATCAATTTGGCCCTACACTCAAATAATAACTGACTAAACTAAAACTTGAAATAAATTTTTCCGTGATTTCAACATTTGTATTCTTTCAAACATACCTTGATGCCTTTCATATCTAACTCTAAGATTACATGGCACTACTATTTTACATTTTTGAAATATTAATTTAATGTGCATGTGTGTGAGAGTGCATGCATGTTTGTGTGCTTTCAGCAAACAATGGATTTAATCCCACAGGAAAAAAACTGCTTTTTTATGGGATTACATTTTGGTTACTCTTTTCAGTTCAACTGGAAGATGAGTTTAGAAACTCATGGGACATTAATGATTTATAAGCCATATTTCGAGAATCTTTCTAGTAAGTCATATACAAAATACTAAGTTGCTTTTCAGTATAGTCCAGAAACATATTTAATACAAAAAAGTATACTCAGATAACATAACAAAATCTTCTGTAAAATGACAAGCAATGGTCAAACTGGTTTTTCTAATTTATGGCTGAGGGTAGATATTCTCTTCTTTTAAGAGCTTCTAGTTCTTTTCCTTCAGGACTTGAATTCCAAGAATTAAAAAGGGCGGTTTTGCATGTGTTTTTTTTTTTCCTTTCATAAGTCCCAGTAATGTACACCTATAATTGGAGCAAAACTTGGCATCTGAGACTACAACTCACCATTTACTATAAGCCAAATGGCTAAATTGATTTTAGCATTCTGGAAGAAAAATTGTACCTCCGGTGCTGAATTGCTTCCCTATGAACGCCGAGCCAAATATTAATGTAGATTTGAAAGGAAACAAAAAGCGTTCAAACTCTAATGTTCCTCAGGCTTATAAATTGGAATTCAGGCCCTTTAAATGGAGTTGGATTTCTTGAAGCAAAACTGCTCTTATTATTTTTGTATTGCTGCTCTGACCCATGGTTTACATTCCACATAACAATGTTCAAAATTCTTCAGATACAATAGAAGCGGGAACCTCTGTGCTGGAGGCTCCTGTGGGCGGACTCACTCCAGGGAGCAGAGGCACACACCAGAGAGTCAGCCCATTACTCAGGACATGGAAAGACATGTGACGTCCTACTCAGAGGCCTTTCTGGAACCTGGTGCACCAAAGAAAAACTATAGCTTGCTAATTAAAAAAAAAAATTGTTGCTTTATTCTTATTTTAGAAGTCATACATGATCATTATAGAAAAACTAAGAATTTTAGTTTTTTTAAGTTTTAAGAAAAGTTTTTAGCTTTTAGTTTTAAGAAAAATCCATGTAATCCAATAACCGAATAAAAACCACTGGTAATATCTTGTCATATCTTTTTAGACCCTTTCCTTTGTAGAAAAATTAAATTTTTTATAAAAATGCAGTACTAGTTATTACCTTATTTTTTTCACCTAATAACATACTAAAAGAATATTTACAAATCATTTTACATGGCTGTATAGTATTAGTATATGTTTATCCCATATATTTTTAAAACCAACCACTGTATTTGAATATTAAGGTTTCTCCAATATTTGGTTATTATAATACTAGAGGCCCGATGCACGAAATTCATACAAGAATAGGCCTTCCTTCCTCCGGCTGCTGGCACCAGCTTCCCTCTGGCACCCGGGACCCAGGCTTCCCTCGCAGCCCCGGCTTCGTCTGGAAGGTCATCCGGAAGGACATCTGGAAGGATGTCCAGTCTAATTAGCATATTATGCCTTTTTTATTATAGATCATTACTTAAAGATCTTTGCCAGAGTCTTTGGAAAGAAATTGAATGTTTATTTTAAAACAGTGATTTATTTATTTATCTGTATATCTGTTTATTTTTGGAAGTGGAATACAGTTATGGGTGATGACTAAGAAATTATTATTACCGTATTTTCTGGCATATAAGACGACTTTTTAACCCAGGAAAATCTTCTCAAAAGTCGGGGGTCTTATAGGCTGGAAAATGGTACTCACTCTCAGCTCCAGCACTGGGACAGCAGCTTGCGGGGAATACAGGTACCGTATTTTCCAGCGTATAAGACCCCCGACTTTTGAGAAGATTTTCTTGGGTTAAAGTCGTCTTAGCCAGGACCGGTTTGGCTCAGTGGATAAAGCGTCGGCCTGCAGACTGAGGGGTCCCAGGTTCGATTCCGGTCAGGGGCATGTACCTTGGTTGCAGGCACATCCCCAGTGGGGGTTGTGCAAGAGGCAGCTGATCGATGTTTCTCTATCATCGATGTTTCTGACTCTCTATCCCTTTCTCTTCCTCTCTGTGAAAAATCAATAAAATATATTTAAAAAAAAAAGAAGATAAAAAAAAAGTCATCTTATATGCCGGAAAAGACGGTAGATCTTAGTTCTGTTCACTTCTTATTTTCTACTCACTGATGGTCCTGTCTGAGGAGCAGCCTAGGGACTAGATGCCGGGCTTACTGCCTTTCCTGTCCTTGCCTCCCTTCCTAATGAGACTGGGGTTCTCCCCTGGCCCATCCCAGACACCAGCCTCTGTCCCTGGGGATGAGCCTGGTTTGGGCACTGCTGAAAGCAAGATCCAGCTGGGACCTCTGGCCACTCTGATTAGCCAGCCCTGCTGCCCATGGTTTCCAGAATGTCTGATGAGCCCTTACAGTTTATTTTAAAATAGAGATTACCTTGACTGTCCTGAGCCCTTAGGACTCACCTCTGCAGGATCCATGCCATCCTCTGACGCCAACCTTTGGTGTTGTTTTAAACATTTCGCCACTTCACATAAACATGCTTTCTTTCACCCCTTAGACATTAGTGAGCCCCTACTTTTTGGAAGGTTGTCTAGGTCTGGGGATATAGCTGTGAAGGACACAGTCTCCACCTTTATGGAGTGGGTCTATGCTTCAGAATCCCAGGGAACGTGAGGGGAGAGTGAGAGAGCATGACTGAGCCTTTATTGCATACCAGTACAGTTGGAAAATCTTCTCTGGAGGTCATTTTCAATAGGTGGTGGATTATGTTTAGTTTGGAATGATTATGGCATTAGATATAGCTGGTGTCTTTAGCATGTGCCTTATTTTCATGGCTTTCTCTTAAACTCATGATAATCCATGTTAACATAAGCTTGGAAGAAAACAAATCACCTAGGAAAGTTAAACTACACTTAGATTAACACTAGTCTCCTGGTGCACGAAATTTGTGCACATTAAAAGAGAATTAGAGGAAATATTTTAATATTGCTGTTTGCCCTTTCTCTATAATGGAAGTGTCAGAGATGAAAGAAAATTAGTAAAATGTATATGAACATCTCCCTCCTGTCAGAGTCTGGGGTGCACCGTGGGACCCAGAGTCAAGTCCCCGACCACCTGCGTGCGCCTTGAAATCATGTGAGACCCAGACCCGGCCAGCCCCACCCCTGTTAAGCCCCGCCGGGTGGTGGGGGTGGGTGGCGCAGCCTCAGGTCCCCCGTCAAGCCCTGCTGGGCAGGGGGCATGGCCTCAGGTCCCCTGGCCCCAGTGCCGGTGCAGGGGGCGCGGCCTCAGGTCCCAGGTCCCCTGGCCATGGTGTGAGGGTGTAAGGGCATGACGACCATTTGCATATTAGCTCTTTATTATATAGTATTATATAGGATATGCTACAAATATATTGCCAGACGTACAACCAATTGGGCCTTCACCACCAACACATTCCCCACCTTTGGAGGAGTGTTTATTGAACAGTAAAGTGTGGGGCACAAAAGCACAGAGACAGGGAGGACTCCTGGCTCACAATATTATCATCATTTACACAAGATTGTAACATCTGATCTACCGAACTCTCAATCTGCAGAAATCTACTTTAAAAATGGAATCATTAAGCAGGTGAAAACAACTTGTCTCTATTCAGTGTCAAGTATATCTGTACAGCATTTATTATTTTTTTTTTACACTGCCCAGACTCACAACTGTGAACTGAAAGAGATCTCAGAAATGTCCTAGCCCAAGACTTTCATTGTAGGAATGAGACAACTGAGCCGAAGTTAAATGGCTTCTAGTTCTTTCATTTCAGAGTTTGAATGTTTCAAACAATTAAAGATGTGTCTAAAAAAAGTGGAGAAGAAGGAAAAAAAGTGAAGAGAGCAAATGAAAATTTCTTCCAAAAGTGTCAAAATATGAAAATATATTATTAAATAATTGTTGTGCAATCAAATCAAATCCAAATTCTTTCACCTGACATTCAAGGTCAGTTTCCTGTTTCTAACTATAACAAGTTCTCCTCTTTAGCCAAATCAATTTTTGAACACAATTAACATTTTACTGCAAGCATATAGATACATGATACCATTCAGCATGCTAACCCATAGCCTTGACCTTCACAACTAGCTCAGAAATCCAGCTGTTTTTTCCAGGCAAATGGGTCTGTCCTTGGTGATGGGTCCTTGGCTCACATGCACTCTGTAAGGAACACATGTACTTGCAAGTACAAAATATTACTTTGGAAATTTAATAATTCTTTGCATAGGTTAATATTTGGTGTCTCCAAGATTTTACAACCAGGATTTTACAATGGCCAGGATACCTCAGCGAGGATCTGTTGCTGCTCTCTGGATCTCTTTCTCTTCCTCTTTCTTTTTAAAATATATTTTTATTGATTTCTGAGAGAAAGGGAGAGAGATAGAGAGATAGAAACACCAACGATGGGAGAGAATCATTGATCGGCTGCCTCCTGCATGCCCCCTACTGGGGATCAACACCGCAACCCCGGCCTGTGCCCTGACGGGAATCTAACCGTGACTTCCTGGTTCATAGGTCGAAGCTCAACCACTAAGCCATACAGGCTGGGCTGGATCTCTTTTTTCCAAGCATATGTTAGAATACCAGCTGCCTGGCTTCTTATCTTCATCATGGTTACCGTCAGACCCACTCTCTAAGGAGGTCATAGCTAGTAGTGCTTTTATCAATCAGCTCCCTCCACCAAGAGGGAGCTCCTCACAAACAGCTTCCTTCCCTCCCTCCCGCTCGCCTCTGGAAGGCTTTCTGAGATCAGATTTGACCTTTCCAATTGCTGCCCCCGCTTTTCCATCCAGCTCTTGCTACCATTGACTTTGCCACTGTGGGTGGACCTAATAATGCACACTCCCACCCTTCTTGATGCCGCACCATACTCCAAGGCTCGACTAGTCCTTATCCATTTCCAGCTCCAGAGCCTAGCACAGGTTAGAACTGCTTTTAATTTGGAGGGAATGAGAAGCCCAGGGATGCAGTGACACCAGGGATGCATGTTGGGTCAGATGATACTCCTGGGGCTGGGTCATCACTTTATTTCACTTCTCTCAGTCTGTAGTCCTTATTCTACAAGCTCCAACCAGCCTTGCCAACTCTCAGGGCCCATCCACATATGACACTAAAAGAATATGCGAGTTTGTTTCCCTTACATCAGACTGATATTTAGATTTGGATAAATGAGTTTTGAAAATGTTCTGGCTTATATTTTTCCACCATAATAACTCAGTTGTTTGATACACAAATGTATCCAAGATCATCCCTTTTTAAAAAGTTCAAACATTACCTGCTGATGAAAAAGAAATCCTGGTAATGGGGAAAAAAACCACAAAGGATTGAACTTTATTTATCCTTTTCTTGGTACATTTGAGACAAGGTAATTGAAATGTCTCTCCTCTTTCAGAAGAGAAAGGGAACATATTATTAACAATCAACTATTGATTTTCAGATTTACATTGTTTTGGGTCATTTGGCATATTTCTTTCCAGCAAATTGCTTGATAGCAGTAAGGAAAATGTTCTATAAAATGAGCAAGTAAGATGCAATATTTCAAAGCTTAGTCCATAGAGTGATTCTAGCTGTGTGGTAAAAGCAATTTGCTGGGGTGGCTACTTTCGTTAGAAATTTCTTAAGAGAGGCAGCCAGGATATATGTTTATATATCTCCGATTGGCATTAAATTCAGTCCGAGGAAAGTAAATAAAATATAATTGATTTTTCTCTGGAAGATGTGATATTTTACCGCAATATGGAACATGGAATATGGTCAACAAATTAAATGTTTCATTTTCCTTTTTTAAAAAAGCAAACTGCTGCCTGGTCAGTGTGGCTTGGTTGGGGCATTGTCCAGTAAACCGAAAGGTCATGGGCTTGATTCCTGGTCAGGGTATATACTCAGGTTTTGGGTTCGATCCCGGTTGGGGTGCATGTTTCTCTCTCATATCAAGGTTTTTTTTCTCTCTCTCTCTCTTCCCCTCTCTCAAGTCAATAAAAACATTAGGGAAGCTGTCAGTTTCTAATCAAGTCCTCACCCTTTAAAAAATTAAAAAAAACAAACATGAAACTGCTGAAGTTGAAACATCTTTAGAAAAAATTAGTATTAGCATCACATATTAAGAACAACCTAACATGTCTCTTTCAAATACTACTCTTCCAAAATAGTACATACAATTTGGAAACTTTATGTTTTCCAATAGAAATCCCTTACCAATGCATACAATTTTAGAAGTACATTCTATAGGACGTTTGAAAATGTTTGAGTATTCTGAGAAAATTACCTGTAAAATTTAGGGCAGTATTTCAAAAATATTTTAAACATATAAACCTTGATTGCGGTGCAGCAATAAAGAATCATTGAATTCTAGAAAACCACTTTTCTACCATTTCATGAAAACTGTTCACTATTTAGCGAGACCAAAGGCTCTCTATTTCTGGTATCATCTACATCAAAGGCAATTCTTAAGAAATTGGTAATTTGGTAGACTTTTATTCCAATAATGGAGGCTGAGCTCACTCATTCCTGTTTAAGGCACTAACACAATAAATGGCATAAGCGGGACCCTAAATGGAACTCCTCCTGATTAATCGATTCTCACAATGCAGGGAGAGTACTTAGCTGAAAAGACCACACGGCATCTCAAATATATCAACTTGCCGATTACCTGACTAGCCTTTCCTGCTGACTCCTCATCAGCACATGATAGCCTCCTTGGCATTGTTCGGCTCTGCTCTAAAATGCAGAAATAGGCAAATTTCCCCGGCTCTCCTTTGAAGTCAAACACGTGCAGCCTGGAAGCTGACAGGCACTGCTGCAAGGAACGAGGAAATAAAGCCCTCAGAGACCTCTCAGAAAAATACCTGTAGGAGGCCATTAAAACAACAACGCTCTGAGGTAAGATCCTAAGAAGCTTTAATCAAAGAGCAGCATGAATCTTATATTCTCCTTTCTTCACCTCGATTCACATCATCAGTTCATTAGGACACTCGGTAAGAAACAACATTTCAAAAACACTCCCTGGATACACCCAGAAAAAAGTGCCCAAGACACAGTTCGCACAGGCAAAGAATTGAGTGGAGAAGGAGACATTTAAAAATGAGTGAGAGGAAAATAACACAGAGGGGCCTTTATCAGTTTTCCATAGCAAGTCATTCATAAGTAGTAATTCCAGCCAGCCCCAGGCAAACTTTTGCCAAAAGTTCAATTGGACTCCTTTTTTCCAGCTATTTGCCTCAGGAATGTTCTGATCTCTTGCCACCTCCCCACCCTACTCCATTCAGTGTCTTATTAAAAGAAGTTCTGGTAAGAGTCAGTATACCATAGTGGTTAAAAATGCTGTCTACGCAGCCAGTCAGATTGAAGATGAAAAGACACGTTCCTCCAGTTACTTGCTTGTAACTTTGGGGAAGTCACTTAAGCATCTGGGCCCAGTTTATTCATGTGTAACATGGGAATGATAATAACCAACCTCTCAGGATTATTCTGAGAAGGAAGGTATTCAATGCAGGCAGGAGCCTAGCAGAGAGCCAGGTTCAATGAATGGCCATTGTTTTATTATTATGAACCGATTCCCACTGAATGAACTTGGTGCAACTGCAGCTCATCCTGAGGGCATTCTATCTTAAACGGAATTTCTCGTGGATTGCAGCACTCTCAGGACTCAAAGATGTCAATTTATGCCAGGAATTTCAGGCACCCAGATGGGCTGGCGGGGGAGTTATTTTCTGTGATGGAAGCCTTCCTTGTGCCCTTCAAATAAATGCATAAGCAGCTGTGAGCACTGAACCTGGCTCAGAAGAATTGGGATAATATGACAGTTCTGCCACTTGCCAAGTGTGTGACCTTGGGCACATCACTATTTAATCCTGCGTGGCCTAGGCTTTCTCTTGGGTAAGGTGGGGATAATGATATATCAAAGGGTTATTAAGAGGATTACATGACACAAGGCACAAAAATAAGTGCTGTCACTAGTCAGTGCCATACAACGGTAAATTAGTACCATGTCCCATTCCTTGTCCTTGTCGTGAAATATGCCCACTAGTAATAGAATTTCTTACCACAGACAGACACATAATAAACCAACTGGTTAGTAATAAACCAGAGAAGGAAAAAAGAAAAGAAAAGAAAACATATTCTAGCGTTCATTTGGTTAGAAGAGTTTAAAAATCATCAAAATTACCTGGTGAAACAACTACAGATATATGCAACTAAATGGGTGAATCTCAAAGCATTATGGTAAGCAAGAGAAGCCACAGTTGTACATCTATGCACACAGTTGTACATCTATGAATAAATGGATTGTAAACTGGGATATATAAGGACAAAGGAATATCATTCAGATTAAAAAAGAAGAAAATTCAAACACACACTACAAAATGGATGACAAATATTGCATGATTCCACTTTTACGAAGTACCTAGAGTAGTCAAACTCACAGAGACAAGAAGTAGAAAGGTAGGTGTCAGGGACTCGGGAGAGGGAAGAACCATTAGATAGTGTTTAGTTGGTAGAGTTTCAATTGAGGAAGATGAAGAAGTTCTAGAGATGGTTGGTGGTGATGGTTGCACAACAATGTGAATGTACTTAATGCCACAGAACTGTACAATTAAAAATAGTAAAAAAGTAGTAAATTTCATGTTATGTACATTTTACCACAGTAAAAAAGATAAAGAAGGCAGGCACAAATAGAACATATTAAATGACTCAAATTATGAAAAAGTCTAGCACAGACAAATCTGACTCAAATGATAGAAGAATCATTGCTTGTAGAGGTTCAGGAGATAACTTTCTGGGGAAAAGGAAATGTTCTGTATCTGGAAGGGGGTGGTAGGTATAGGGAGTATATATTTTAAAACTCACCTCACTATATACGTTACATGAGTCCATTTTATGATATGTAAGATATACTTCTTTGTGATGGTTAATTTTATGTGTCAAAATTGGCAAGGCTATGGTACCCAGTGTGTTTCAACACCAGTCTAGATGTTGCTGTGAAGCTACTTTTTCTTAGGTGTGATTAGCATTGAAATCAGTAGATTTTGAGTAAAGCAGATTACCCTATAATGTGGGTGGGCCTTATGCAATCATTTGAAGGCTTTAAGAGAAAAGACTGATGCTTCCTGAAGAGGAAGAAATTATGGCATTTTTCTCAAAACTGCAATATCAACCTTTGCTGGAGTTTCCAGCCTGCTGGCCTGGCCTACAGATTTGGCACTCACCAGCTCTTATAATCATGTGAGCCAATGCCTTATAATATATCTACTTATAAATATCTCTAT
This sequence comes from Eptesicus fuscus, assembly GCF_027574615.1. Taxonomy (NCBI): domain Eukaryota; kingdom Metazoa; phylum Chordata; class Mammalia; order Chiroptera; family Vespertilionidae; genus Eptesicus; species Eptesicus fuscus. Next base: position 64,117,311 of record NC_072482.1, read on the forward strand.
ATACACCTCTATTGGTTATATTTCTCTGGAGAACGCTGATGAATGCACCCATTAAGTTTCTTTGAAAATAAAAAAATTAAAAATGAACTAGGATACTCTATAAAAATAAGCATTTTTAACCCCCACACTGGACTTATTGAATTAGAATATCTTGGGGTAAGACCAGAGCCTAAGTAGTTTTTAAAAATATTTAAAAAATATTTTTATTAATTTCAGAGAGGAAGAGAGAGGAGAGAGAGATAGAAATATCAATGATGAGAGAGAATCATTGATTGGCAGCCTCCTGCACACCCCATACTGGGGATCCAGCCCACAACCCAGGGACATGCCCTGACTGGGAATTGAACCATGACCTCCTGGTTCATAGGTCAAAGCTTAACCACTGAGCCATGCTGGCTGGGTGAGCCTATGCAGTTTTAAATAATTCTTTCAGGTCATTCTGATACACATCCTGCTAGGCATTAGAAATGTTTTATAATCACATCTTAATATAGCTAAATAATTAACATTTTAAGAAATTTTAAACATATCAAATTGTGTGTTCATATCTTTTTATATATATACTAGTGCCCCAGTGCACGAATTCATGCACATTGAAAGGAAATTAATTAGAAGGTGGCTGGCGAGACGGGCTGGACATGCCCTGGAGTCAACCTCCCACTGTCCCTCCCCAGCCAGCTGCACCTGGGATGGTGTCGCGGCTTGAAGGTTGTCTGTGGAGTGAGTGGGATCCCTCCAGCAGGTGGGGTCCCTTGGCCTGGCCTGCGGGGACTGGGCTGAAACCGGCTCTCCCCAGAGGGGTCCAGGATTATGAGAAGGTGGTTCTTGGGTGATGCACCCCGGAATTGGGCTCCCTCCTCTTGGGTTCCATGTGTATCACCCAAGGAGTGCAGCTGCCAAGTCACCACAGCTCAGCAGCTCCTGCATTGAGCGTGTGCCCCCTGGTGGTCAGTGCATGTCATAGCTACCGGTCAAATGGTCAGAGATCACTTAGGCTTTTATATATCTAGATCTAAATATTTTATATAAATAAGAAACCATTTTTTAAAAAGAGTCAAAATTGCCCCTCCTTCCCTCACTCTCTCCAAATAGGGTAGTGAAGCATAGTGCAATCATAGAAATAGTTTGAACTTTGGTCATCATTCATCTAACAAATGGTGACCAAGTATCCTATATAATAAAAGGCTAATATGCAAACAGACCGAATGGCGGAACAACCGAACAACTGGTCGCTATGATGTACGCTGACCACCAGAGGCGCACGCGAAACATGGCGGGCGTTGGTCATGGTGGGATGGTGGAGCAGGTCAGTGGGGGCGCCAGACCAAGGCAGGGTTTCGGTCGCTGTCATCAGGGTGAGCCTCTGGTGGTTACTGAAAATTCTTGGCTCACGTGCAACATGGTCCCACCCGGCGTTTGCACCTGCTGCCAGCGGAGGTCACTTAGGCTTTTATATATATAGAAAGCTGGCCCTGCTTGCTCCCGCTGTGGGCACCTGGCGTTGGCCCTGATAACCCCTGAGGGTTTCTCCACCTCCCCTTGCTCCTGAGGGGCAATCGGGGCAGCAGCCACTGCTGCCCACCAGCACATGGAAGCGGCGGCGGGAGCAGGGCTGCCAGCAGACAAGGGACCAGGGACTGCAGCAGGAGGGGCTGGGTGGGGGTGCAGAGGATGAGCCAAGACCCACCACTGTGCCCACAGCAGCCTCTTGGCCCACAGTTCCTTTCAAGGTGCATGAATTCATGCACTGGGCCCCTAGTGTATAATAGGTTAGGCACTGTTCTAAGGACTGAAGATATATGTGGAGATGAACAAGCCAGACCAAATTCCTGCCTCATGGAGCTTCCATTCTAGAAGGGGGTCTTTACTGGGAAGCCAATGAGGTATACATGATAAAACTTCTCAGCAGATTAAAAAACAACAAAAAGAAAACATGTAGACCTTACAACTTGTATTTTTCTTGTACAATTTAACTGAAAGTACTAAACCAAGACGTGAGCAGCACCACGGGGTGATCAAGACACCTGCTGAGAGTAGAAGTACAGGAAAATGGAGTAAGAATTAGCTCCAGTCCAGTGTGAATGTCAGCAACTGAATCTGGGTTCCTTATAGCTCCTCAGCCTTGCTCTTTAAACCCATAGTTGCTACAAATATTAGGTAGTCACATATGTTTTGCAATGAAGAAAAATTGCTGCTAAGGCCTTGTCATTGTAGAAAAGGCTGCTGATAAATTCTTTTTGTCTGTAATGGGCAAGGCTAACTCCAGGAAAAGGAGAAGGCAAGTCTCTGGCTTGTTCCTTGCCCATTCATCATACACTTAGTAAATAGAGATTGTAATAGCATGTGCCTCCTAGACTGTGAGGGCAAACGAAACTAGAAATCCCTTAGCACAATGTCTGGCGCATAGACAGCCCTTGGTAAATATTAACTATCATCATTGGTATATTGGTCTCATCAATTGGCCAGGCACCGCTGCAGGAGCTGGAGATGCAAAGACCACTGAAATACGCCTCTGCACCAGAATCTTAACATCAAGCAGAAGGAGGGATGCCAAACAAATGATGTGTTCTAATTGCTCTCCTAGGGGTCAGTGGTGTCACTGGAAGGGACTTCCCTGGTGGCTGGAAAGGGAGGAGGGAGAGTCAGGTGAGCCTTCTGGGAGGAGGATTTGCCAGTGTTGACTTTGAATGTAACTGCAATTGTGCAATGGCAGTTTCAGGAAAGAAAAATATTTTCTGCCATTTGTGTAATGTTCTGATAACATTATTTATCAAATATTTTGCATGAGACTCAGGTGCATAGGGCCATTCTCATTGGTACTAATAAAGGTTCATATTATTAGATTTGACATGTAGGCTGTGACAGAATTAAAGCTGGGTGTAGTGAGTGTAATATTTTTAGACAGAGAGGAGAGTCAGACAAGTTTGAGCTGCAAAGAACATTTGAAACCACTCTCATTCCACTAAAGAGAAAACAGAGGTGCACACACTGTGTATGTAAACACAAGCATGGGTTTGTTCTCCATGGAATGAAGTACAGAGGCAACGATTCATATCTGTTGGATTATAGCCACCAGCCACATGTGGCTATCTAAATGTAAAGTAATTATGATAAATAAAATTAAGAATTCAGCCCCTCAGCCCGGGCAGCATGGCCCAGTGTCTGAATGTTGACCTATGAACCAGGAGGTCATGGTTAGATTCCCTGTCAGGGTAAATGCCCGGGTTGCGGGCTCAATCCCTGGTAGGGGGAATGCAGGAGGCAGCCAATAAGTGATCCTCTCTCATCATTGATGTTTCTCTCTCTCCCTCTCCCTTTCTCTCTAAAATCAATAAAAATATATTAATAAAAAAAAGAATTTAGCCCCTCAGTTGAATTAATGACATTTCAAGTGCTCAGTGTGACTAGTATCTCACATCAAATAGCACATACTTAGAGCATTTTCATCATCCTAAAATGTTCTACTGGACAGCAAGCACTATGTTAGTTTTATGCAGTGAGAGAGAAAAGTAACTTTAGTCATTATTAAAAGCATTTCACAAGGAATAAAGAGCTTATTTAACATTATGACCAAATTTTCCAAATGTACTTTTAAAATTACCTATGTAATTGCAAATCTAAAATTTTCTATGCATGGAAAAATCTGCCTCAACACACAAATGTTTCACAGGGAAAACTGGGCAGGCGTCCTCATAGACTCCATAGCTTTACATATGCATCAGAGCTGCATGTATAATTTTGGAAATGGGGTAGAAACCATTTTAGTGTTCCAATTGTCATTCATTTCAGGAGCAATCTAATGCAAATACCTACCAAATAGATTATCAAAAAGAAGGAGGAGGTAGATGAAATTTCAGTAGACCATCTTTGAGGAGAACATTCATAACATAGGAAGCAGTAGCAAAGATGAGTTTCATTTTTAAAGTGTTGCAAAAATAAACTTTTAAAAAGTTAGTGATTTTTTTCTATAAGTTTAGAAAGTAAAAAGTATAAAGCATTTTCCTTCTTCTTCTGACAAAAAAATTATCAGGCTTAAGAATATGTAAACTATCAGCTTTTAAAAGAGTGTGTTGTATATAGAGAAAATGTACTTCACTTCTTAGGGAACCCAGTTTTTACATGATGATTATAAACGGGGGGAGGGGAATTTGAGATTTAAAAAATCATTTAAAAAATCTTTCAGGAAGCTGACTTTTGAAAGGCTTATATATTTTATTTAAAAGTTTGCTCTGAAGCCTAAGTAGTCAGCTATCTACCGAGTATCTTTGTTCAATTCAGTTTCTTTTTATGTATAAAAATCCATGAATTTCACTTCCACAAAATTACTCTTTGCCATCTTCCCCTCTCTATTTCTCTTTCTGACTAGTAAAATTCCACACCAGTTCTCACCGTCAGCTTTGTCCTCAATCCCGTGGGCATTCAGTATTCCAATGTGCCCTTTCACAATGCCAAGGGGCGTGACTTGGTGCGGCTCCCACTGGGAAATTCCTCTCCCATTACTTCTTAGTGTGTTTTCCCCTTCAGCTTAACTTTTATATTTTAATTTATAAGTATTTTGAATCTTTATTTTTTATTTTAAATTTCCTTTTGCATATAAATTATTCACATTTTTTAATATTCTCATAACATATATCCCAGTATAGAGGTTCTCAAACTCTTGTCCACCAACTGGTGCTGAAAGAGACAAAGTAAGAAAAATAAGGACCATCCAATAACCAACTACCTACGTGTATGGTATGGTAAAGACAGTTGATTTACCACCAGTACACTTGTATGATTTTTATGAATTATTGGTAAAACTTTGAAAAACAATACCCTTCATTTTATCCCTTGCCCCTACAATGAATTAAAATTTTCTGGCAAATGTGATTGTGTTTTCAGACACCCAACACACAATAGTTTTTGATACCAATTTATATACAGTATTTGCCGTTAAGTTTGTCATATCTTTTTATGCCATGTAAATGCTGGAAATGAATAAAAATCTCCCTCTTGTTCACATAGCAGCCAGCTAACCAAGGTAGTTAGAAAGACAGCTATTCAATACTCAGCCAAATACCAGCAGGGCAGGCATTTTCCAAGAATGTGTTAGTGGTCACAAACAGAGATTTCCATCGCTGTCCACCTATGATACAAGAGCACCAGGAAACAGAGTAGTGTTATGGCCTGAAGCAATGGAGACGGCCTGACCCAATTTAAACAAGATTTTTGGCCAGGTCTGAGGAGAAAAAACAGACTCATAAATAGTTACGGGCTCAGTAAATATTAAATAAGGTCTGCACCAGAGCATGCCTGTGTACCTGCTGTGAACCAAGGCTGGGGCTGCTAGTTCTGAAGGACCAACTGCTGGACCCGTGGGCTCCTGTCCCCTTCGCCACCTGAGACCCAGGCTCTCCTTTAGGTCATTCTAAATTTGGAGGATATGAATTTTGACTTTGTTTGGGGAGATTTTCAGGGCTAAGAAGACTGTACCTTGCATTACATTTTCACTGTTCTGTCTCCCTCGTTCTCTTATCCACATTAGCCTTTGTCAACCCAATTTGCAACCAATCTTCAAATTTCATCTCTCTCCTCCCGGCCCTTTCATTGTGTTTGCTTCTGAGAGAGCCTCATCCTCACCCTATGTACTCCATTTTTACCCACTTGTTTCTCACCCCACCCCCATCCAGGTTCCTCTGGGCTCTGCATCTAGACCTGCCCTTTCTGGATTATTCTTCCCACACAGATACTATCATTTCCATCCCGTCTCTGTCCATCAGGGCATGGCCAGGGGCCTGGTGCCCACTGCCCTGTCTATTCTTTCATCTTGCTCCCCCGGAGTCAGCTTCTCTGAACCTCCCCAGGATCTGAGCCTAAACCCTCGGGGTTCTGGAATTGGAGGGAACCCAGGAGCTTCTCCAGCCCATGACCCCACTGTTCATCTGCAGACACTGAGGCAAAGGGAGGGGATGAGGCTGTCTGCAGAGGGGGTCCTTGCTCATATGTACTGTCATATTTCAGAGTGTGTAAGAGCACAGTTGCATTTTAACTAGATTTCTGTCCATGTGGTGCTGTTTTTCTTGTTTAACCCAAGGAAATGATTTCATTGGTAGACGTTTCAGGCTGGGAAGAGGAGAGTGGGTGATTTCATAAGCCTCTGGGAAAGATACTTTAGAGCATTCATGTCATTAGTCAATATTGATTGAGTACTTTTTATATACTGGACACTATTTTAAGCACCAAAACCATAAGATAATAAAGCACTTTGAGGAGCTCAATTCTAATGGGGGGAAGGGTGGATACAGGATGTGTCAGCAGCACAGGGGAGACACCTGTTTGGGGCATGGTGGGTGGGGAGGTGTTCAGGGAAGGCTTCCAGGGGGGTGATCATGAGGTGGATCTTGAGGAAGCACAGGCTGGAGGAAGGACAGAGAGAGCCACGCCAGGCCGAAGGAACAGACTGGGATGTGAGAGATACCATGGAGACATCTCTGTGGGAGCACGTATGGGTGTGTGTGTGAGGGAGACAGAGTGAGGAGGGACAGAGAAGAAGAAGAAGAAAAAAGGAGAGAGAAGGTAAAAATTCAAGTTTGAAGATGCAATGAGTCAAGAAGCGGGCAAACCCTGAAGCCCAAAGCTGGGTGGAGACGTGCACACGCCCACACGCCATGCGGTGTGGACAGAGAATAGCAGCCACCAGTTGTGTCAGGCACTGCGTGAGGAGCTTTACACCTAGGCCAGTGGTCGGCAAACTCATTAGTCAACAGAGCCAAATATCAACAGTACAACGATTGAAATTTCTTTTGAGAGCCAGACTTTTTAAACTTAAACTTCTTCTAATGCCACTTCTTCAAAATAGACTCGCCCAGGCTGTGGTATTTTGTGGAAGAGCCACACTCAAGGGGCCAAAGAGCCACTTGTGGCTCGCGAGCCGCAGTTTGCCGACCACGACCACGGGACCTAGGCTATCTGTAATCATCACAAACCCACCAGGTGGGCATTGTTATGACCATCTGTCTGCACAAAGGAATTGAGGCCAGGAGAGGTTGAGTAACTTGCCCAAGGCTGCACTGCTGGCTGCGTCTAAGGTCTGAAGCAAGGATCTTACACAGACATTGTCTCACTTAGCCATCTCTTTCCTCTTGACAACATCGGTTGGAGCCCAGTTTGGGAGGCCTGGGAGTGGGAGAGAGGCCCAGAGGGCGTCTGTCCCAGGCAGGCAGCCAGAGTCTTTTGCATACAGCTGCCTGCAAGGCCTGTGCGGCAGCTCCGATTCCGGCTCAGCGGTCCTCAGCCCCACTGCACAGTGGAATCATTAAGGAAATACCTGCCTGGGCTTTGCCTCAGATTCTCATTTAATGGGGGACTGAGCATTAGTTTGTGAAAGCTCCTCCGGTGATTCTAAATGTGCAGCCAGGGCTGTAGGAAACCACAGCTTCTTTGCCGGGTCTGGGAGGGATCAGGGGAGGTCTCCTTCATATGCCCTGGATGCAGTCCCCTTTCTTGCTGGCCCCTGTCAGTCTCTTGCCTTTCCTGCAGCATCCTGAATTTTTGTGTGTGTTCCGGTCCCCTTAAGCTCACATCACTGTCATAGATTAGCACTCTGACATCTGTGCTTGCTGTCCAGGTGAACATCCAGTCTGCACTGGGTGAGAAAGGTCAGAACGCCTGTGGGGAGGGGCCGAGGGGAGGGAGTCACATCCACATGTGAACTTGGTGACATACTGTTTCCGGTATGGTATGTGACTGCTAGATTGGGGAAGCAGGGTGGGAGGGGTGTGAGAGGTAGGAAAACCAAAACTGGTGAAGAGGCAAAGGCAGAGAAAACACCATGAGCTCTCTCTTCAGAGCCCCTGTGGAGCTTATAGGCTGCAGTGGCCTGCTGTCTGCAGCCATCCTTCCTGTAGAGTGGCTGCACATGTTCCCTACGTACCTGCCATTCCTCCCTCATCCACAGCGCTACAGAGTCTACATCAGACTGTGACCCAGGTGCTAACCTGAGAGAAAACCTCTCTCATTCATTTGATTTTTTTTTTCAGGTGGCAGAAAAGTTAAACCACAAAAGAGATAGGTGATCAGGGGAAGGAATGATGACCACGGCACTCCTCAGGCCGGGAGCAACCAAAAAATGCATAGGATGCTAAGGGCAGAGAGAAGCAGCAGGGTGCTGTTAATGAGGTAACGGACACCAATAATCCACGGAACCTGAGCTGGAGCAGGTGGGGCAGATGCTGGCCAGCCCCACCTGCTCTCACGTTCTCCCACTGCTCCTTGCTCATGCTGAGCACTCTGAGCATCCACCTTCCTCTCAGATTCTTTACTTTGACCTGCTCTGCCCCTGCTAGAATGATCGTCCCCAGGTGTCCCAACAATCTCCTTCATATCTTTATTCAAATGCCACCTTCTCCATGAAGACTTCCCCTGGACACCTACGTATCATTAGAGCCAACATATTCCTATTCTCTGCTTTGTTTTTCTCCATATCACTCATTATTCCAAAATATCATGTGTTAGAATCCCATGCCAGGAAGGCAAGGATTTGTTTTATGCCTAATCTCCAGCATGTAGAATAGAGACTGACACACAGTAGGTGCTCAAAGCATATTGGCTGAAAGAATGAATGCATGCATGCATGCATGAACGAATGACTTCAGGCTTGTATTATGATTGCTAGAGTAGTTGTCTGGTACATCCTATATAATAAAAGCCTAATATGCTAAGTGTCCAGTCGTCCAGTCAGCCGTTCAACGAATCAAAGCGTAATATGCTAATGATATGCTAAGGCCACTCAGCTGCTCGCTATGATGTGCACTGACCACCGGAGGCAGACAGTCTGCCAGTCAACCAGTTGCTATGGAATGCACTGATCACCAGAGGGCAGACAGTCGGCCAGTCACTATAGTGTGCATTGACCACCAGGGGGCAGATGTTCTGACTGGTAGATTAGCTTGCTGCTGGGGTCTGGCAAATTGGAACTGAGCGAGTCAGGCCAGACACACCCTGGAGCCCTCCCGCATGCCTCTCTGGCCCTGATCCTGCACCGGTGGGTTCCCTTGGCCTGGCCTGCATCCTCTTGCAATCTGGGACCCCTCGAAAAATGTTGGAGAGCTGGTTTTGGCCCGATCCCGCAGGCCAGGCTGAAGGACCCTACTGGTGTATGAATTCGTGCACTGGGCCTCTAGTGAGATTATAACATTCTAAGGACAAATATCTCTCATGACACTCCTTACACAAAGGTCACAATAATTGTTGTATTGAATTAAATTGGCATTAACTTGAAATCCTTCAGCTCCCCAGAAGAAGCCAGTTGGTTTGTTTGGTTGCTGTCCGCTGTGATGTGCTTCCCTTATTTTATGGTTTTGGCACTGACTCACTTGAGAATACAATTCAAGGAATTTATGGCAATTTAAAAGCCTTGTTTAGTTCAAGAGGAGGTCACTGTAAAAATTCCTCATTTCATTTGCATAATCCAAGTAGTTAGAATCACCCTGGACATTTTCATGGAGTAAGGCAGGGGGGCATTTTTCATACTGGGCTCTACATCTCTCTGGCCTCATTTTGGTTCTTTTAATTAAAATAGTTACAAAAATGATATTTATGGAGTGCCCAAAAGTCCTGGTGTTTTTATGAAGAATTACTTTTGGAAAGCACATCATTCTTCAATATTTTGCCTTCTCAATTTTATTCATTCAGAGAACATAATATATTCTGCTGAGGAACTATTACCAAAGTATTTTTTTCCCTAAATGGATATGTGGGTATGACAACATAATGCATCATAGCTATCTCACTTCAATGACTTTCTGGATAATGGCAGTTTCCAAAGTAGAAATCTGAGAATAATCTCTTCTTGAATAAGTTATCTGGAAAAGATATTTTCTCCCTTAATGAAAACAATTCTCAATTCTCCTTTTCTTCTCCCATATTCCATTTACAGTTTCAAAGTACAAAAGTAACAGTATGCTGACTTTAACTCCTGGATACTAGGAAGTTGCCATTGCTTATGAGAAAGACACCTATTTTTTTGTTGTTGTTGTTAAAGTGATGAAAAAGACATACCTATGGATGTCACACAGACAGGATCCTCTGCAGTCCTAGAGTAAAATGTTAGCATCTCATTGCTGACCTGCCAACCATTGGGTTTTAGACTTGTTTTTGCTCTGTAACTATCTGCTAAACTGATGTAGTAAACAAATAGTACATTGTTCAAACAAAAGAGTGAAACACAGAACAGTAGCAGGAAAAAAGACTTTTTCCAGGTGAGGATTCAAAATCCTCAAGTTTGTCCCTCCTGTAGTCTGCTCTAAGAAAGGAGAAAGGAAATAGGTAAATAAATGCCTCTGTCTTAAGTGCTAACAAGGCAGGCATTGTGGGAGGGAGGCAGGTATTGTTGGTGCATCACTCTGCTTCCCCACTCGACTTCCCTTCTTTGTCTGTCTTTTTTATTTGATTCTTTTTATTCCTGTTTCATCTCTCCCACTTTCCCCATTTCCCACTGCTTATGTCTCCTTTGGCACCCTACGCTGTGTCCTATTGGTGGCATGGATGACTAAAAAGATAGTTGAATCTTTGAGGAAACAGGTATTTTTAGACTTCCTCAATATGCCCAAACAATAAGCACCCCGCACAGAGGCACTTAGGTACCATTTATTAAATTCCTCCTGTGGGCCAGGTACTGTGCTAGATGCTCTATGTACTTTATCCCTAATCTTAAAAAATAGCACCAGCATTTTACAGATAGGAAAATGGAGGCTCAGAGAGCTGGGTACCTTGCCTCAAGTCCCAGCACAGTAAGTGGCAGTAACAGAGTAAACATCCGCATCTGATTTGTAAGCCCATTATATGTCCAAATGCACTCATTTATTGAGGTGCTGTTATAATCCAGGGCAGAGTTTCAGTAAAGGGGACAGGATAGTCACTGATTTCGTAAAGTGAGGGTCACACTGCCTTCAACTATTGACCTTCAAAAATTACTATCTTCACAAATTCACTCTTTAGATTTCCTTTGTTCTCCAAGAAAGATGACTGACACAGTTTTCGCATCGTTAGAAGCAAAAGGTATGTGGGTTAATATGATCATGTCTGTAACTGAGGTTAGAGCAGCTGCTGCTTCCATGATGGAACGTTGGGGAGGGCAGAAGGTCTCAACATTGGCAGAGGCCAGGAAAAACTTAAAAGCAGAAGCCAGAAATAGAAACTGGGTGGGCATGAGCAGGTAACCGTTTAGCAGCATTTTATAAATACTTTCACATTTTTTTTTCAGCATTCCTTCCTAACCCCCTTTGCATGAAAACACCACGCTTCACAGTCCTTTGAACCAAACCCACCTATGTGGCGATTCTGGTAAACGTGCAGAGTAGGGATAGACACACCTCCTCATGCTCCGCTGCTGGGAGGCAGAGCCAGGCTGTGACGCCACTGCAGATGCAGGGGAGGGTGTACCTATCAGGAGCGTCACAGTTTAGTCCCTCAGGACCATCTTGGCCCTGTTGCCCGGATCTTCTCCCCACTCTTCTTTCAGAAGCACTTCTTTTCTCCTTGCTGCAGTGACTGAGGCAGCGTTCTGTTTACCCCTCTCCCTGAGCTGTGATGTTGAACAGCCAGGCCACTGTGCACGCATGAACATAACAGCTTACTGGCAGCCACTCTTGGGCAAGTGTGGGTGGGGGTATTGAAGCAGGTAAAAGTCTGTGAAGGGCAGAGAATTTAAAACTCTTCCCAATGGTGTGAGGGACAAAGCGGAAAAAAAGTGTGAAGAAGGCAGAGTAGGCTTCTGTAGACCACTTCATCTTCTGGGTAATTTAACATGAATTTAACTTTGAATCTGCTCCATGTGAGTAAATATAGAAGGTGCTCAATAAACTGAAGTTGAATTGAATTGAATTCTTCTGAATTAAGACTGAAGAATGTGATTCCTGTTCATCCAAACGTTCATGCTCTGTTACTTATTTAATACATCTTGGTTTCCCAACTCCATGCTAGGTTTTGCCTTGTGGAACTTTGGACCTGCTTCAGAATCTGCATCTGGCTCTTTTAACTATCATTTATGTGTCATCTTGAACTTGTGAGGCAGAATGCAGGATTAGCAAGGACACTGCTGGGAGTCAAGAGACCATCTGGATTTGGTTGGCACTTCATATTGGCAGTAAGCAGTAGTGACAGAATTAGAATCCACATTTGATTCTCAAGTCCAAATATGTCCAAATAGCTCATTTATTCATTCATTGAGCATCTACTAAATGCCAGGTACCAGGGGTGTGAGCATGAAAAATGATCTCACCTTTCTGGATCTTAGTTTCTTTTAAGGCAAGACATAGGGGAATAGACAAGACTAGTTTTCCAAGTGATGCCTACAAACTAGCAGTTATTCTAGAGATGACTATAAGTGATGCACAGACATGGCATTAAATAACATTGAACCACCTGGGGAAAGATTTATTTCCTTCTAATTCCTTTTTTAATCCTTCTGTTTATTCAAGGAGAAAAGCCTCAGTTTGATGCTACAATGTCATTAATATCTCTCAAACAATTTCTAACATGCACCACAAGAAAAGCCTGTTATCAGTTTCAAAGAGTTTTGGCAATACAGTATTAGACTAGAATTTAATAATGTTACTTTGTCTTGTCTGTATTTTTATTGTTGTGTAGGTAATTTTATTTATTGAGTTAATGTTGGTTTACAACATTATATGAGTTTCAGGGGTGCAACATTAAAATTCAGAATCTGTATATACCACATTGTTCTCACCACCCAAAGTCTAGTTTCCATCCATCACCACACAATTGACCCCCTTTACCCGTTTCATCTTCTCTCCACTTCCTCCCTCTGGTAACCACCGAATTGTCGTCTGCCTCTATGAGTTTGGTTTGGTTTGTTTGTTCATTTGTTCTGTTTTAGTTTTATATTCCACATAGGAGTGAAATCATATGATATTTTTTTATGCTTAATTCCAACTTATGGAAAGTGATACTGGTTTTCCATTTATAGTACTGATGTAAAAATTCCTTTGATAAAAAAAATGCATTATACAAGAGTTTATTTAAATGATGTAATACATAATCCTAAAAGTGGGGGGTAGATTTGGCCGAAATCACATAGGTGGTGTGTGACTGGCTGGAATTAACAGCTATATTAGATGTTTGAGATCAATTAGATCATCTCTAAGGCCTGCCACCCTTGCCTGTCAAAATGTTCTAGGACCATTGTTGGAAAAAGGAAGATTCAGAAAGCATTGGATGTTGCTGAGTCTATTCCCTTGGCTGAGGACCCAACGCAGGGCACTAGCATTATGTTCAGATCTGCTCCAAGGCACGGGGAAGAGCACCTAGGACAGGGGAGCACAGGGAGGAGCGTGGAGGGGGCTGCTCGGGACGGAGCCACCGGGGGCCCTTCTGTATAACATGGCAAGTTTGCTCTTTTCCAAATGGGAAGCAGACGAGGCAGAGGTGAAGGCAAGGGTTTCAAAGCCATGTAGCTCTTTGCATTTGCTAGTTGTGTGATTTTTAGCAAGTTATGCAATGTCTCTGCTTCAGTTTCCTCATATATACAAAAGAAAAATAGCCACCAGGTTGTGATAAGGATACATACTACTAAGATAGAATGAACAATGCCTGTAACAAATTAAGTAATAAATGGTTGCTGTTGTTTTTATCCATATGGAAACAACATGGGGTTTCGAACATACATGATGCACATGATTCTAATATCAGAAGGAAAAGGAATTGGGCACCAGGCTTCACTACCTCATTAAACGTACTCATCAAATGTATCCCTGGACACCCTCATCTCTTCCTGCCTCCACTACCCAACCTCCCTTTACCAAGCAATCATGGACACAACCCGGGATCATTCTGAATTGCTGCCTTCTCCCCTCCCTGTGCACTCAAGGATCGACATGTAATCACAGCACTGCCATGGATAGCTAGAAACAGTGTATTAACGGAAAATTCTTATCATGTAAATATAGATACTAAACTTGTTCTGTAGCATATCAGTAAATCAGTGATGAAAAAGTGATTTTTCATATCTCAAAACTCCATGTAATATTTATAGCCCCTGAATATATTTAAAGCTAAGCATACCAGGGATAAGAAAAAGTTCCATAAGGGGAGAAATAAATATGCTAACTGAGTGCAGTATATCTGTCCTGCGAGGCCCAAGCATGCTTTATGCAGCGGAGAGTTCGAGAGAGCTAAGCTGCATCTCCCTGGTTGTTCTTCTTAACTCTAAAGGAACGTGATAAATTATAAATGGGCCCCAGCCACCCAAGTATGACAGTTTTAATTTTCATTTTAACAATATGTACAATACCAAATACACAGAACTCAGTTGGAATGTGTGTGACAAGGCAGCAGAGGGTATGTGGAAGGTGAGGCTGAGAAGGTGAGCTTGACCTTCCTGCCCATTAGCTCCTGCCCCGTAGCCATTAGGAAGGGACCGCCAGTGTCCTTAGCGCCCGTCACTCCATCTGGGATGATGGTTCATGTGTTTCTTTGTACACACACTTGCCATGCTAATGACTGCCAGAATATTCTACTGGCTTCAGATCCTCACATACTTGAATAAAAGGAAGACTACCTTGCTTCATTTTTAGCCCCGCATTTCCCCCTTCATTTCTTCATAGCCAGTTGTCTGTGATATTCATGATATTTCTTGATTTCCACATTGTCTGCTCTTCTCTCTCACAAAATAATGCCCTGCCCTTTCATGTTTCAAGCCATGTGCTGCTTTCCTTTCCCCATCACCCTGGTTTCTGAAGCTTTTCTGCTGGGAGCATTGCTGTCTGCTTACTTCAGGGGCAGCAAGTCCCCACCTCTGTATAGAATCCTCAGAAGAGGATGTGAGGAGCATGCCAGTTACAGATGTGCAATTGTAATTAGGGCTTGAAAGTCCTAGTTCAAAGAGGATCTGCAGTCTGGGATTGGCAAACCAATGAAAGGAAGGAGAAATTAGTAACATCAGAAAGAAATGCCACCAGCCTTCTTCATTTTTTTCCTTAAAACTCCATTCCATGTGGAAGCTCGGAATGGGGTCATATGGCAGGCACATGTCCTGGGAGATGAGGAAGGCTGTCAGGGAGGAGGTGCAGTAACTGGGAGAGTGGGAGAGGACGATACAAACCTTGTGGCCGAATAGAATTTACATGTGGCTTTTGTTAAAAAATGTTTGTCAGGATGAATAATTATATCACCGATCAGTATGAGAATCTTTTTGACCTTACAGGTAAAACCATATTAGAGTAAATGCCATTACAGAAAAGTACTCGTATAATATAACTATTTATTTTTTTAAACCTCAATAAAAAAATCATTTATTTGAAATTACTCC
Organism: Eptesicus fuscus; assembly: GCF_027574615.1. Classification (NCBI taxonomy): domain Eukaryota; kingdom Metazoa; phylum Chordata; class Mammalia; order Chiroptera; family Vespertilionidae; genus Eptesicus; species Eptesicus fuscus. Next base: position 64,132,618 of record NC_072482.1, read on the forward strand.
ACAGGCTTTAGAATAAGGCTCTTCAGAAGCATAGCCCTCACTCATTGCTGATCTGCAAATTATGAACCAGGGAAGACATTGGGAAGAGAGGGTAGGAAGGTCAACTTAAAGTTATAAACATTAAGATCCACTGTCAGTTGAAGACCAGTAAGAAAGTGAGAAAAAGAATTTCAGAAATGAAATTATTAGGCAAAGAGGACTTGAGTTGTACAACTTTTAAGGAACCCACTGCATTAAAAAGATCTAGGTTACACCAGTTAGAAGGTTGCATATTCTGAGAACAGCAAACATTATAATATAACTATTTCAAAGTCTTAGAAGGTCTAAAATAACAGCACTTGATTGGCCTAAGGCCCGTGGTCAGCAAACTGCAGCTCGCGAGCCACATGCGGCTCTTTGGCCCCTTGAGTGTGGCTCTTCCACAAAATACCACGGCTTGGGCGAGTCTATTTTGAAGTGGTGTTAGAAGAAGTTCAAGTTTAAAAAATTTGGCTCTCAAAAGAAATTTCAATCGTTGTTCTGTTGATATTTGGCTCTGTTGACTAATGAGTTTGCCTACCACTGGTAAGCAAGGGATGATTCTATACCCAGGGTTTCCTATATGTCCATCCATGTGGAGATAAGGAAGGGAAGGGATGAGCCCTGCGTGAAGTGGGATCACTTCCTTTGGACTGCTTTTAGGCAAATCTTATCCTCCCACCTCACTCATCATTTCCTACATCATTATCACAGATTCCTCACCTAAACAAATTCACAGAGAAAAATTTACATGTTTTTAGAGGAGGAGAGATACAAGTGGTGGATGTTGGTCACAAGGAATAGTTTAGTGACATACATGGTGCAAGTTATACGGGTGAGTTTATTGAGCTCTCTCTTCTCCCTTTATTAACGCCAAAAAACTTGTCACTCATTACATCTGTCTCATCATCAGGTCCTTCAAACAAGGAGCATAATTTTCATAGTTGCTTTTTACTAGCTATGTGATCTTGGGTACGTTAGTGGTTTTTGCCTTAGTTTCCTCATCTCTAAAACTAGCATTATTATTAGTACCTAATTCATAAGACTGTTGTAAAGGTTAATGACGTAATATCCATAAAGTGCATAGAATAATACCCAGCACATAATGAGTAGTCCATACATGTCCCATAGAATAATAATGATTATTATTAACAACACATATGTCGTGTTCAGTGGGAGATCATTGTGTATCATCATTGCCTCACTCCTTTTCTAGATTTGGTTTTCTCATAGGAATATGTTTCATGTGCGGGCAGAAGAGGAAGTGAGATACAAGTGGTGGATTAGGTATGTAGTGCTATTACTATTTCAATATGAGATATTGGCAGGCAGTGCAAATGCTCTTGAGGCATTCCCAGTGGCAGCCTGCCCCTCCTCCCCCTACACACACACACACACTGTAGCCTGACAAGGTTGATGACTTGACTATCAGGAAAACTGCTGTCCTGTATCTTCAGGCTGAAAGACTTTCATTCTGTTTTGACTCTACAAAGACAACATGAAGGGCTCCCAAACATTGGCAGAGTTCAACTGCAGACCTCTCATCCCATTTGGATGACTTAAGATCAATACATTTAATGAAATGATTTTCCTTACCCACCGAATTTCCAACCCATCATTGCTCAAAAATTGAAATTTCACAAATAAAGTCAAAGCCCAACAAAGACTGTTCTTTCTTGTATTACAAAGACAGCTATCTGGTTCAGCATTGGGACTGTGTTAGATGCTCTGGTACAATGACCTAAAATTAAACTCTGCAAAAGTTCCTATAGTCTGACCAAATCTGACCATTTAGTGATGAGAGAAATCCCTGTCTGAAAGATAGCCCCCACTTGAGTGCGTCTACAATACACAAGCAGAGAGGAAACTGGAGGTGGCAGGCCCAGAGTCTGCCCATGGGGACAAGTCCCCTGGGAGGGAAGGGTGTGTCTGACATTCCTGAGCAGCAGGGTCATTGGCATGGACCAAGGACTGCTGTGTTTCCCATGATTTCTTTTCTGAATGGGAGATTTTGTTGTAGTTGTCCTATTCCTACACCGGCACTACATATTGGGGGTACATGGGCAGAGCCAGACAACTTGACTTTTTGTTTACAGGTCACCAAAATACAGGAGCTATCTCTGCTTTCTATGGCTAAGGTGGTGCGTGTCTTTGTGCTGGATGCAAAGACTGGGTGGGGCTTTGAAAGCACATGGATATGGGCTCTCCAGAAGCAGAGACTTGGATGGGGACAGCCACAGACTGTTTTCCATCCTTCCTTCCCACTAGATGTGGCCATGTGACCGAATTCTCACTAACAGAAGATGAGATGAAGTGATGGCTGCCACTTCCAAATCATCAACCTAAAGGATGTTAATTGCTCTTGGTTTCTGCTCCTCTGAGTGAGCACTGGAAGCTCCAATCATGAACAAGATGATTGAAAACAACATGTTAGGAACATGGATCTTAGAATAACGTAATGGAGCAGAGCCACCCCACCAACCCGAACTTCTCACTTCAAATTATTAGGTCAGCGATAATTAAACTTCTATTATATTTAACCTTCTGTTGTTTCGGATCTCTTTGTCCTTGCAAACATATCGTCCTTCATCCTAGTGTATGAAATCATGATTTCAGAATGATTTGATGTAGGAAACAAATACAAGCATCACCTCTCAAATAATGTAAATTTAAAGTTTCAGCTCTAGATAAAATAAAGTCATCTTTTCTAAACATTATAAATTCTTAGTTAAGCAGGAGTTTAGCATCTGGTATATATCCCCATCCTGAATTTACATGTAAAATCACAAGAGCTTTCCTAGGTCCTCAAACATAATCCCAAATGAGGTAAAGCACCTGGTAATTCAAAATCCGGGTAATTCTGTTCCTTCCAGTATGACGAAGAGACAGGCTTAGAATATGCTTCCCTTTTGCTGGTTAGAGGAACATGTTAGCTAAATGAGAAATGAAGTTATTCATGCCAAGAGGATGCTGGGATACTTTTGTCTTAGTGTTACTTTCAAATACAAGAATTTCTGTTCTATAGGGAGTAGGAATGGCTAATTATGTTTTTCTTGGCTGCCACCAAGTACTCTTGTTGAAAACTAGTCTTTTGTTCCTTATTGTCACCTAAACAGAATTAATGTAACAACACTTCCAATACAATGAACAGCTTTGGATGCCCTGTGGAGTTTGTTATAACCTGTGCTCTATTCATGCACACTGCAGCATTCACATGGACCTACATGTCACAGAGCCTCTGTCCACACAACCATTAACATAAAAACACCATGAGACCCATCAGGCTCCAGTCAGTCGCACATGGCGCAGAATGACTGTTGTTCAGTGTTTGTCTTCTCAAAGTTTTCTAAGATAGGCTATCCCACAAACAGATGCATAGAGACCCAACTGCCCTCTTTTTACTACTTCATATATAAGGTATTATGCAAGAGGAGGGGACCTGGGAAAGCTCCTGCAATGAGACCTTGACATGGAGAACTGGAGGAGAAAGCCCTCGTTCATTTTCACTCGAGAGAGGATTTGTGAAGAATGTGCAGGTTCACAAGGTATGTGGGCATGGTGGGAGAAGGTAGGGGACGTGCATTCTGTTGTGTACAATTAAAAAAAAAGGCCAAGAGAAGGAGATAATACCTAAGTGTAGGAAATGTATTCAATAGTTACAATAAAACTCTGAAAGAAAGCTTTGTCATTATCGTCATATTTATTTGTTTACTATTAAAGTATGAAGAAAAAATAGACAGAAAGGATAGTGAAAGTGTCTTTTGTAAATTACACCAGAAAACTTACGTTTTGGACATTTTTGAAACTCAGAGTATTTTGCTTGTTCCCGAAAGTGGGGATTCTAGTGTAACTAAGAAGATAAACATACTTAATATCCTCTCATCTTGATTTTTTTTTTTACGCTTTGTTTAAAGCATGAATAAAAAACCAGAAAACACAATTCTCTTGTACCTCTAAATCTTAAATGATCATTTCTCATGTCATTCAAATGAAGATTAATGCTGATAGAATGAAGCACCTATCAATGATGATGATAAAGTGTAGGCCTTACAAATTAACCATGTCGGATCAGAATTTCTTGGTATTGTTTATTGTGGGCAGCATGATTTGATCCAAAGAAGAGCTATCTGAAACCATGTAATAAAAAAATCTTTCCTAAAAGGGGGTTCTAGTGTATTGGCTATAAGATCAAATGTCAGTGTTCTTTGATCTTTGTTGCTCAGATGTTCTCATTATGTGGAGCAGAATTCAGCAGGTGTTTGATTGTTTATCCAGTAAAGGGGAAGGTGAGCTGGGATTAAATTGTTATGACATAGCTTTGTTTCAGCCCTGCTGAGTCTCACTGAATTTGGAATAATTGTGTTGGTGCAATAGCAATCTTGCTAAGTACAATAGGACATGGAAAAGCTTGGCTCAGAAACTAATGGACTACAGCTACCATCTGTGGGATTGAAACTAAACGCCTCTAAAAGAAATACTCATAAATGTAACTAGCCATCTTGCTGATTAGCTTTCTGGTGGACAGAATTCCAGTTGCCTGAATGAACCAGCACAACCCCTCTCTGGAAGCCAATAAGTATGAATAACCATTTGCTTCTGGATACACATTTGCCCAATAAATTCCAATATACGCAAAGTCCCTTTGAAAGAAGACACTTATAGTCAAATTATGTAAAATGTAGAAAATTGTATCAACACTTCACAAACTGCAAATTAAAATAGAAAAACATAAGTTCTTGTGCCAGTGTTTATAAGATTGTTCTTTTCCAATTCAACACATTCAGCTCTCCTTGTATATTCCATTCTTGTGGCTGAGCTAATTGTAAGCTGAAAAGTTCAAATTTATGTTCCTGAAGTTATTCAAAAGAAAATTTCAGTTCATTCTCAGTATTAGCACACCACAATTTTCTATTTTTAAAGAAAAAGAATGTTTGCAAGTGCACAGTTGTGTTTCTCTCAGTGCCCACATCTGCACAGCACACACTAGTAAGACTACATCAACTATTATTAGCCCATCGGCATTCTTAATTTCTCTACTTTTTGGCTTCAGAATTTTAAGCTTTTGAGGACACCATTCTTTTTTAAAATATATTTTTTATTGATTTTTTTGAGAGAGAGGAAGGGAGAGAGATAGAGAGATAGAAACATTGGTCCGCTGCCTCCTGCATGCCCCGTACTGGGATTAGAGCCCGAACCTGGGCATGTACCCTGAAACTGAACCAATGACCTCTTGGTTCATGGGTTGAAGCTCAACCACTGAGCTACACCAGCAGGGCGAAGACATCATTCTTTAACAATATCCAGTTAGGGGTAGATTTTTTGGATAAGTAAGAATAATTTCACAACTATGTGAGCTAAGCATGAACTGATTTTTAGAAAGAGTTTGAAACTCCAGAGCAAGTCTACAGATTTACTTTTCTCATCTCAGAATCTCATCGTGCAGCCCAAGGAAAATCCAGAGACTAAAGTGGATTTTGCTGAGAGTTTTTTAGGCGAGGGGGGTTAATACTGTCTCAGTTCTCTGCCTCTACACACTTTCTTCCTGTGGCCCAGCCTCCCAAAAGCAGGTGCAGTATTAGGTGGCCGCCCCTTGTCCAGTCAGTCCACATCTCAGCTGGGAGAGGCAGAGGAACTCAGCCTCATGTAGCCTTTGCTTCTGGGGGCTTTTGGTTGTGATTCTAAAGCTCGTCCCTTGTCTTGGTTTATTGCATCTCAGTGTTGTTAACTGAATCTACCTGGGAACCTGCCTAATGATTTCCACTCCCTTTAGTTTGTCCCATGTTAGTTCTGGTCTCCCCCAACCACAAGAAGGAGTTGAAGCCTTGCTTCTGACCGCCAGCCAATGGTTGAGGCCCTGTGTGTTTGCTTGAATGGTCCCAGTTGCTCTATTTAACTTGTCCCTTGAAACACCCCTTTATTGCCTAATGTCTATGGTATTGGTAACATGGTGACTGGTCTCTGTCTCCTAGCCTAGACTTTCTCAGAGTTCTAACAGCTGACATATATTCTCCTGTATGTCCCATGCTGGTGGGGGAGCACCAGGTCCTGGCCCCCTGAGTCTGCCCTGCTTTAGGATGGCTAATTCGATATTGTTTAACAGCCTCCTCTCTAAGTGATAATAGGTTGGAATGTTTACACATCCCATTAGAATTCTGTTGCGCTTCCTGATTTTCCAAATGCTGTCTCTTTTTCTGTCTCCATTGATATACTCTTCCTTCCCACCCATCTGTTGAAAAACTCTGTCCCCTCCTGATGGCAGGAATTGCCTGATCCCTCTCTTCAAATTCATGTCTTCAACTGGGCAGACTACCATCACACCATTCTGGTGGGGAGATCAAGCTTTGGTCCTGGACTCTCACATTCTCTTATTTCACTCTAGTTAACTCTTCGGTGCTCAGCCAACTAGGATGGAAGTAGCAGTAAGGTAAAACTATGGGGCCAGTGCAAAATTTAAGCAATTTTCACCTCTGTTTCTTGTATTTCAAGTTCCTGGGACCTCTTTTCTCCTCCCTTTTTCTTCTTCTATCAGATCAGGGACTCAACTAGATCACTTTATTAATAGCTACTACCTCAGTACTCATAGAAGTCCTGCAGGCTGGACAAAACCAGGCCCATATGCAGATGAGGACGGTAAGGCACAGAAAGGTCAAGATTATTTTGGTTGCAGCTCTTTGCAGTTCAGACCCTTCAAGTAGGCAACACTGAACAGGGAGGAATTACATAGGGGACCCGAGGGAACTGAATGTACATGGGGTCAAGAGGGGTTGAGTGGGGAGTGGAGAGGATCACAAGGGAATTTTAGTTCCCGAGTCAGACAGTGGGCTGAAGCTAAGGCATATCCAGCTGCTGGAGATTTGGCTGTACTACTAATGCTTGGGGGTGGAACCGGGGCAGAGATGGAAAGATCTGCGTATTAAAGGCTATGTCTGGAGCGGTTCATCTGTTGGCCAGCCCTGACCTTTTGCAGCATGACTAGAGAATCTTGTGATCAGTTATGCCGCCCGCCCCAGGGAGCAGAGGGGAGTGTCGGTTTGCTTATTATCTGACCCTGCTCTTCTTGGTTTCAGGATAAATCATCCAATCGGCAGTATTTATAACTTAAAAGAAACCCCAAAAAGGAAAAAACTGGTAAAACTTGCATTGGATATATTAAAGCAACATTAATTGTAAATGTGACTTGCTTACTATATTTGACTAAAGGGCTTACAGGACTCTCCAAGATCAGACCACCCTGCCTCATCACCCTGCCTGATTTAATAGCGACCAATTATCCCTTCCCCTTCCCCCATTCCCACCACACCACTCGCCTTGCTTGGGGGAAGGCAGAGGTAGGCACACCCAGACACTCACCAAGTTCTTCACATGCCTTAGGCATTTGCTAGTCAGGCTTACTTTTCCTGAATGCACTTCACTCAGTAGGCTTTGCTCCTTTGGCCTCTGTGAAACTTATGTCACTGAAAAGTCTTCCATGAGAACACAACCTTAGTTCTCCCATCCCCTTGGCACTCCTTGCCTACTTGACTTTGCCTTCTCTTTCCCCACTGTCCTTGTTATATGTTTGTTTACTGTCTGCCCCTCTCATGCCCCATCCCCATTCTCTCCTGGGATGTTTACGGACATTGACCCAACACATAAGAGCCTCCCAGTGAGTAGTAGGTGCTCAAACAGCATTTGTTGAACAAATTCATGCTAATTATTACATGAAATAATCTTTCTCATGCTTAATGCTAATATAGTTTGACTATTATGTCTTATCTTATTATGAGACTAAATTGTGATAGTGACTGTCTTAATAAAGTATCTCTTTCTTCATCTTCTCCCCCAATTTTAAGTGGCCTAAAAGATATAATAATCTGTATATATAAAAGCCTAAGCGACCAGATGACCAGATGACTGGCTGGTTGCTATGACATGCACTGACCACCAGGGAGCAGACGCTCAGCGCAGGAGCTGCCCCCTGGTGGTCAGTGTGCTCCCACAGTGGAAGTGCTGCTCAGCTGACCAATGGGCACAAGATGCTGGGCTCATGGCTGGCTGGCGAGCACAGCTGCAGCGGTGTGAGCCTCTCCCATGGACACTCCCCTTGCATGTCCCTCCCCAATCCAGACTGGGACCGTGGTGGCAGGTGCAGCTGAGCCGGGATGAGCGGGAGCGGTGCAGCACCTGGCTCGGGCTCGGGTTCCTCCCCGGCTGCCTGCCGCTTCGCACACTACTATATCCCTCAGGGGATGTAGGACTGCCGGTTTGACCCCCGCAGGCCAGGCTGAGGGACCCCACCAGTGCACGAATCCATGCACTGGGTCTCTAGTAGGATATAAGCACATCTCAAGAATGAAGGAACAAAAGAAAACAGTAGTGAAGTGAAGTCTGTGTTAGAATAATAAGAAAAGAAATTTGTCTTTTATTAATAACAAGCTAGTGGACTCTATTCAAAACTTGGAAAAAGTCCCAAAACAAAACAACCCCCACCCCCCCCAATACAAAACAACAACAACAATAAAACACAAAAAACACACTACTCATTAGTTCTATTTGGTCCTTGTGGAAAAATGTGTTTCAATTCAGGTCTTGTTACTTATTATTTGTGTACATGGGCACATTACTTAATTTCTCGGGTTCTGACTTTCTGTAAAGTGGATATAAATATAGTGTTGACCTCATGGCTCTGCTGGAAATTAAATGAGAACAGAGTGTATTGAAGTCCTCAGTCCCTGGCCCATGTTCTTAGTGGGAGGTGGGAGACAGGGGTGTGGGGTGTCCCGCATGGCTCTGCCACGGACCGTGCCATCTGCTCCGCAAAACAACTAGCTCCTCAGCTCTACCCTCGAAGTAACAAAGCCACTGTGAGAAGTAGTGCCCATGAAACGACCCATTATATCCTAGGCCTAAGTGACCTTATATCTTTTTAAAAGAAAAATTACCCAGACGTGGTCCTTTTTACATCTCCTTTAAACACAAATTTCATCCACTTAAACTAGGCCTCGGCTTGGTGTGAAATGTGAGGATAAACACACCTTACGTTTACAGATTGAATTTGGAAGCAGTACTTGCACGCAGAGTTCCGACAACCCCCTAAGTGAATTTGCTGTGCTTTACCCTGGTGCGCCAACCGGAGCTGCCTGAGGAAATGAATGAGCTGGCCTGGGCGGGCGATACTGTAAATAACAGCCACCAGGAAAAAAAATCCCGAGGAAAATTAATTTTCAACAGTGGAACAGAGCAGGGAAAACAGAACTCGCTTGTCCTGCTTATGATTTATAACATGTCCCCTTTTAACTCACAATAATGAATCACCGGCTTCTCCTCCAGGAGTTGATTCTCTCTGCGTTTGGCTCTGCATATATGCACACGCAAGAACCTGAACCCTCCTGTCCTTTGGGATTCCTGTCTGGGATGCTTCCACATCCTATTCTTTTCTCTTTGTTATTTATTTTAAAGCCCATTCTATTCTTTTCAACATTAACAACAACAACAACATCTCCGCAGGGAACTTCTTCCCCATTCTTGTTTCTTCAGAATTCTCAGCTAAATTTCTTCAAGAGGCAAGTTTCCAACAACTGGAGTAGAGCAAAAAATTCACATTCTCCTAAAGAATATTTTTATGATTCAGAGATAAATGTCAAGCCAGTGATAAAAACTCATTAAAAAAAACGATCAAAAGTGGCATGTATTTTGTAGTTGTATTTAAGTTTTAAAATATGTATTTAACAGATCTTTGAGTAACTCTTACTAATATAGTTACATAATGTGTTATTTAGTAATCATATTTGCCTGGAAGCCCATCAACCCGTAGTTATGTTTTTATTTATCATCTGTCCCTTGACTTGATCAATGCCAACCTGTTCTTAGCAAAGTTTCCACAGATTTATTCCCTTGTTGCCAAAGCTGGTGGTTGCACTTCTCAATACCCAGGCTGTTTCACACCTTGGCAGCATCTGCCACTACTGACCATTCATTCCTTCTTCTAGAAACATTTTATCCCATTGGTCATGGTAAGCACACACTTCACATTTTCTTACCACTTCTGTGGCTTCTAATTCGGGTTCTTCTTCTTCCACCTATATTTTAAATATGGCTTTTCCTCAGTGCTCCATTCTAGGCTGCTCTCTTCTCACTCTAAGCTCTGCTTAAGCAACCTGCCCTATGCCCACGGATGCTGCAATTACCTTGCTATTTACATCTTCATCTAAGATTTCCCTCCTGAAGTCAAAGCTATTTATTCAACACATACTTAGATAACACAGCACTTCAACCTGACCTTGCTCCAGTGCAATTCAGTTGTCCTTCCACCTCCACCTTCTCTTCCTTCTGCATTCTCCCCTTTAGTAATTGCTATGACTAAGCATCCCACTGTCCAGGTTAGGGCTATGGTATGGTACCATCCTAGATTTCCAAGTGAGGTGCTTTCTATCCATCCTCTTTTCTCTGTTCCCACTGCTGAGACCTGAACTACCTTCTACCCTGTTTACTATCAGGACCACTGCTACCTTCTACCCTGTTTACTATCTTTCTACCTCCTGTCTTGTTCCACCTGCCCTCCCCCCACTCCATTCCCATTCTTCACCAAGAATGGTCTAATACACACATCTAATAAAGATACTCTAATTAAAAAAATATTCAATAGCTTCTCATTATCCTCAGGATAAAGTCCAAAGTCCAGTCTGTAAGGCCTTAATGGACTGGTCCCTGTTTGCCTTTTTAGCCTTATTTCTTTCTTCTTGGCACGTTTTCTTTTCTTTTTTTCATCCATTGCCTTCTAAGCTTCAATTTTTTTGAAAATCTTCCAGTCCTAAAATGTTGTTTCCTCTGCCTGGTATGCTCTTATTCCTGAACATCCCTTACCCCACTCTCCCTTACATGGTTAAGGCCTAGGCATCATTGGGTGTCCGTTGTTGAGCTGTCACTTCCTCCAGGAAGTTTTCCTGAAGTGTCTAGATCTCCCCTTCATGCCTACTCACACTGTACTTTAACTGCCAGAGGACTTTCAAGCCACATCAGCTCTGTGTGCCCAGGGGCAGAGTTTAAAATGTGGTGGAATACTCATGCCTTGTATAGTGCATTGCCCATAGTCTACTGCATCAATATTTGTGGAAAAATTAATAAAAGGAAGAATAACATCTAGCTGTCAGGTTCTAATACACTTTAGAGCATACCTATCTATCCATAAAGTATGAGCAGCAGAATCTTTACTATCTTTAGACAGAGGTTGTAAAAATACCATCTTAAAATTAAAAAAGACAACAATAATACCACCCTACATTTACTGAGCATCACAAGCAGTGCTGACATATGCTATGTGTGAAGTGCTTCACATATGCTATGTCCTTTGTTCTCACAGTGATCTTTGAAGTAGGGGCTATTTTCTCCACATTACAGATGAAGTGAGTAAGGCTAAAGGAGATTAATAATTTGGCCAAAGTCAGCTGGCAGAGCCAAGATTCTATGCAACCCCCAGAACTCTGTCCTCCAAAAATCATTCCACAAAATGGATAATGTGTACAAGAGAAATGTATGGAATACTTGCATTGTGTAAAATACCCCAAAGGATGTGTACACACAGTCCCTGCACCCCTTCAGTGAAAACAACCAGCAACATTGAAGAGCGGGCCTGTTTTGCATGTCTCGTTATTACCAACAGCATGGCAAAAAATGTTCTGTATATCACAGAACATATAGGGGAAACCAGAAAACTTTCCAGCTCTTCTGCATCAGATACTGTAATTTTATTATTTAGCAAATAATGTGAATGCTCAGGTTCATTAACAGTCACATCCATATGTAAATGCAAATAGTGAAGTATAATGGAAAACCAAGTGGCAGATTTTCATTATCTGCCTTTTGTTGAAATCTATGCCAATGTTCTCCATTGTCAACACGTACTGAATTGCAGAGTTCTAGGCCTGAAATAAACCTGGAAATTATTTACTCCAGTTCTCCCCAATTATTTTTTAGCTTGACGTCCAAAGGAAAATAACTAATGAGTATAAGAAAGTACCAGGACTCGGGGAAACTCATTGGCAGTATCTGCAAAAGTGCACCTGTGCCCATCCTGAGATCCAGCTAGTCCACTCCTGGGAATATACCAACATATATGATTTTATAGTATATATACAATACAATATTGTGTTTATATATTTATGATACGCAGGGTGGGGCAGAAGTAGGCTTACCATTGTTCATATAGGAAATAATACAATAATCCATATATATATAAAAAGCCAGAGGCCATCACGAGGAAACAACCGAATGGACGACCGAACAGGCTGCATGGGGCGACCAGACCGGCTGGGAGGTTAGAGAGGGATGACCAAACAACTGAACAGCAGGCTGCGTGGGGCGACAAGGCCGGCAGGGAGGGAAGTGAAGGACAACCAAATGACCAAACAGGCTGCATGGGGCAATCAGGCTGGCAGGGGGGGTTAGTGAAGGATGACCAAACGACTGCACAGCAGGCTGCGTGGGGCAACCAGGCCTGTGGGTGGGGCAGTTGGGGGCAACCAGGATGGCAAGGGGGGCAGTTAGGGGTGACCAGGTCAGCAGATGGGGGCAATTAGGGGTGACCAGGCCAGCAGGGGCGGCAGTTAGGGGCGACCAGGCTGGCAGAGGGGGGCTGTTATGGGCGACCAGGCCAGCAGAGGCGGGCAGTTAGGGGTGACCAGGCCAGCAGGGGCGGCAGTTAGGGGCAACCAGGCCAGCAGGGGTGGCAGTTAGGGGCGACCAGGCCAGCAGAAGGGTTAGTGAGGGACGACCAAATAACCGAACAGCAGGCTGCGTGGAGTGACCAGGCTGGCATGGGGGGCAGTTAGGGGTGACCAGGCCGGCGGGGCGGGGAGGCAGTTAGGGGCAACCAGGCCGGTGGGGGGGGCAGTGAGAGGTGACCAGGCCAGTGGGGGGGCAGTTAGGGGTGACCAGGCCAATGGGGGTGTGGCAGTTGGGGGCAATTAGGCTAGCAGGCAGAGGTGGTTAGGGGTGATCAGGCTGGTGGGGGGGGGGGGCGGGCAGTTAAGGGCGATCAGGCAGGCAGGCAGGTGAGCGGTTAGGAGCCAGTGGTTCAGGATTGTGAGAGGGATGTCCGACTGCCGGTTTAGGCCTGATCCCTGGGATTGGGCCTAAACCAGTAGTTGGACATCCCCTAAGGGTTCCCGAATGGAGAGGGTGCAGGCTGGACTGAGGGGACCCTCTCCCCCTGTGCATAAATTTCGTGCACCGGGCCTCTAGTTAATAAATAATAATATAAGAGTAAAGTGTTTCATGTACTCACAACTGTAAACCTACTCTTGCCCCAACCTGTATGAATAGATGTATATGTAATGCTCAGACAATTTTTTTTGGCCAAACCCCAAACAGAAATCAATCTAGTGATCATCAATAGAATAGGAAAATAAAATATGGTACATTTAAGCAATGGAATATACCATGTATTGATGTCAACAAAGTACAACAGAATCCAACCACGTGGATGAATCTCAGAAACATTAGCAAAAGAAGTAATAATTTCATTGCAATCTTATAAATTTCAAGAAACAGCCTAATGTAAACTATGATGTCATAAATCAGAAGAATGGTTACTGGGGGTGGAGGGTGGTGTGTGATTAACTGGAAGGGGCAGCAAGGTTGTTTATTGGAATGTTGGTGATTCCTATCTTGATTTGAGTGCTGGTTATATCCGTGTGCTTACTCTGTGACAATCCATTGAGCTGTATATTTATTATGTGTGCATTTTTCTGTGTGTATGTTATTCTTTCCCTCAAAAGAAGAAACTTTGGAATTCTCATTATTAACTTCAAACATTATAAAAAATTCTCTGACACAATGTGAAAAATTTATGGAATGCTTCAAATCTTAATTCTGCTAAAACTAACATTTGTTTCAGTCATATCAACAAAAACAAATACTTCAGTTTTGAAACCATTTGCTACAGAAACAAATGTGTTTGATGAGAAAACAAAAACAATATTTCCTTTGGCAAGCATTTGTTGTATTGGAGGAAGCAAATATAAACCTTTCAAAGTGTTACCGAATTTGCTTAGATGCTTAGCTTACTCAAAATTCAGAATTTTGTGGAACTATATTTTGTAAAAACTGTATCTACACAAATAACTTTAACAGAAATAAAAAGATTGAATGCCTAAACTGTTGCTATGGCCATGTCCCACTGCACACAGTTTTATAATGCCTGGCAGGTATTAGGCATTCAAAAATATTTGCTATCTGAATAAAAATATAGTACACTGAATGCTCTTTAGAGTAAGTACTTCTAATTAATCTTTCCCACATAGAGGTATTTTTAAATACTTGGTAAATAGGAGGTTACCTATACTGCTTTACTATTTTAGTAGACATATAATGAAGAACAATGACTGAAAAATAAATCTCTATCAAATGCTAATTATTATTATTGTTTACAAAATACCTATATATGATAGAATATCACTAAATGATCTCTGAAGCAACAAATCATTTCAGTTAAAGAATATTTATTAAATAAAAGCTTGAAAGTCATTAAGACCTTAGAAAAATGAACCATCCCTTCCCTACTCGGTCCACTATATTTAGAGAAAAAAAAATTAAGACAAGAGTATAACTCTCCCTGGAAATAATCATGTATTAAATTGGTGTCAAGGAAACCTTACAAAATATTAGCTTTCAGGGAAAAACACAATTTATAATTTGTACTTTTAAGTAATATATTCTTACTATGACTCTAAAATCTGTCTAGGCCACCATTAACATTTTGAAAGAAAATTCTCCAGTTCTTACCAAACAGAAATAAATAATACCTGACAACAGCATTAGTGAACATAAACATAAAATTACCTGTTATTAAAAACGGAGCACATTTTTCTCAAAGAAATATATTACTCAGCTGTAAAATAGTATGTTTGCCATTCACACTAATGTTTCAACATTATGGTTCAATCTTCTAAAAAGCTGACATGGAAAATAATGGCCTAATAAACTAATTCATCATAATGTGCAAAAGAAACTGCTGGAATAAATTGTAATAACCTTTCAAAAACTAGCAGCTTTTAAAAGTATTAATTCCTACTTCAGATAATTGGAAAGGACACCTGGGTGGGTAGGCAATATTTTTTATGGGATTGCTCTGTCAGGAGCTCAGATTGTCCCTGGACTCAGCAATGATCATTTAGCACTAAATGACAGTGAATCTTGCAAATAGGTCTTCTAGATGGTGTTTGCCATAAATTACCAAACTCAACTTCCCTCAAGGTCAGTCAAATGAGAGGGCAGGTATCAAATGGCCTTTGTGGAGACCTAGAGTGATCCTTGGTTTCATAAATGGACAATAGTTGTGTTGGCTGCCATAAAATCAACTTAATGCACTGACAACATAAATTACCATCAAACTTTGACAACTTTTGTTCCTAGAAAACAGCTGAAGAATGCTTTTTATCAAAGCAGGGGGAAATGGATAACAATATGTTTTGCTCTCTAGCAGATCATAAATATTTTTAACAATGCTAAGTGGAGAATGAATTAATATTGGAAGCCACAATATGTTTTACTTGATGCATTAAAAACAGTATCTAAGTAATATTAAAGTGACACCTGCTTTTTAAAATTACTGATACATATATAGATCACAGTAATTCAATGGAGAGAGAGAGAGAGAGAGAGAGAGAGAGAGAGAGAGAGAGAGAGAGAGAGAGAGAGAGAGAGAGTTCTGAGGAACAAGGTTGTATTTGCCTGGCGCTGGGTATTTTTACCAAACCTAAATAACCAAAAAAAATATTTCTTTCTTTCTAGTCTTATTTGATCAATGAAGTCCACTGGACCTAAAGGAAAGATAAATTCTTCAGCTCTCATACTACCCATAATAAATCATTAATTCACTTTCTTTATGGCTCAGTTTTCCCATCAAGTACAATAATTAAACACGGACATTTTGAAGACAATGGGATTTATCCTGGGAGGAAGCACCAAATATATCCAAACTGCTAGAGAATCATATCAACATACTTGTAAAAGTGATCTAATGTAGACAACCAATAAACAGTTTTTAAAAGTCACTTTGGTAGAAAACATAACAATAGCTAAATCAATAAATTAGAATTTTGGAAACAAATTGAACATCATCATTTAGCTCAATTTACATCACTCATCTAAGCATTCTGCCATCCTATAACTGTATTATTATTACTATAACATAAAGCTACAAATATTTTCTCAGGCATTTTTATAAAAGTATTATCTCTTTGGGAGCAGGATTTCACTGTAAATTTGCCTAGAAAAAAAAGCTACATTGAATAAAAGCAAGGCCTTCCTGGAATCCAGTGGTGTCTCAGAACACGAATATTATGTATGATGTCCAATTAATTCGAAAACAAAATTTGTAAACGATATAACTTCCCAAACAGAATTTAAAATTAATTATTTTGTGTCTTTCTCTCCTATATCTAGTCATCGCCTTCTCTCGTCTTTCTTTGCCCTACCTCTCGCATTTATTTTCTTCCTTCTGGTCCCACTGTCACTTTTATCCAAAACCTCATCACCTTAGAACTGAATTATTGCCGTAGTTTCTTTGCTCTTGTTCTCTCTGTACAAATTCATTCTGCCCAGTTCTGCCAAATTTATCTTTTTTTTAAAGCACTGTTTAATTATGTCATTTCCCTGCTCAAAAATTTTCAATGACTCTCATCACCTTGAGGCCAAAGGCCAGAGTCTTTAGCTGGAATCAGAGCCTCTGGCTATCTGGGCTCACCTCCTTTTCCAATCTTGTCTTTTCCAGTTCCCTTGAACAAGCCTTCAGGATAATAAATGCACCTGCTGCCGGCCGCCTCCACCCCAAGTGCCTGCCTGGCCAGTGCCGTCCATCCTCTCTGTCTAGACAGTGGCCTTTTTCTGTGAAGCCTTTTTCACTTCTTTAACCCATAGTCAGCACCTCCAGCCATGAAATTGTAGGAGTCTTATTTTTTCCTTCTTCTTTTTCATTAAACACAGTTTATTTCACTGTTCCCATGTTACTTAACTTCAAGTTTTTTTTTTTTTTTTTTTTTTTTTTTTTTTTTAATATATATTTTATTGATTTTATTACAGAGAGGAAGAGAGAGGGATAGAGAGTTAGAAACATCGATGATAGAGAAACATCGACCAGCTGCCTCCTGCACACCCCCCACTGGGGATGTGCCCGCAACCAAGGTACATGCCCTTGACCGGAATCGAACCTGGGACCTTTCAGTCCGCAGGCCGACGCTCTATCCACCGAGCCAAACCGGTTTTGGCTTAACTTCAAGTTTTGTTGCTTAATGGTTTCCATGTCTTTTTCCCCTAATTAATTTATAAAGCTGTTTGAGGTCAGGGTCTGCGTTCTTATTCTCTGCCAATCTCCCTAGCATACAGTTATGAAAATAGTGGGCAATCAGTGATACTTGTTTAATGAATGAATGCAAAATGCTGCTCTAGGCTTCTCGTAAGATTAGGATGAAAGATAGTTGTGTTTGTAACTTGCGGTATTCAGAACAGCAATTTATGCATGAGGGGAGGTTTTCTGGAGTTTCATAAACCCGTTTTAATTTTTAAGTTCTTAGTAGAATTCTAGATTGTAAAATATAAGCTGAGCACATGAGAGTTATAATGTTAAAATCTGACTTTGATGTAAACTTGAGCACCTTAGGATAAACACAAAGTGGTGCATATTTATTGAATTAGTACTAATTTTCCGAAAGTTCCTTACTAACAGAAAGTTCAATAATTTCTAAATAAAACTGAAATCAGTTTAAGACATTCAGAGAAAAAAATATAAGTATGCAGCAGTCCAGAGTCTTTAGTTTATAAAAGTTTTATATTTTAGCTTATAATATTCTTAGAAAAAACATGGATGTTGAACTCGACAAGACCTGAGTTGGAAACCCAGTTTTGCTACTTATCAGGTGTGCCATCTTATGTCAGTAATTAAATATCTCACAGGGACAATGGGAATGCTAATATCCAATTCATTTGAAAATCTGAGTTGGAGTCTCTTTTAAGCTGTATATTAGGGTAAGGAACTTAGGACACCTAGCCCAGTACATGGCACATTAATAAATTGTAGCTATTATTATTGTATGTATGTGTGTGTGTGTTTAACTTTTTACCTCCCATCCTCTATGGAGGCAAATGGCTTCCCTAATAGTTAAAAGCATGAGCACAGGAGTCTCAAAATCTGGGTTTGAATTGTGGTACTACCTTTTTATTGGTTTACTCAACTATTTCTTAACCTATCTGAACCCCAGTTATATAGGAGGACATATAAGGAAAACAAAATATCCTTGCAGGGACATTCTGAAGACTAAGAATGATCTATTTTAAACCTACCAGACCTGAGGCTCTGAACCTAACTGTCCCCTATACCTGGGCTCCTGAGCATTAAAGAGAAAAAATCTTAGTTACATTAGATAAATGTTAGTTACATTCAAACAAGTGGTTAGAATAAGATGGAACTTGGAGACATTGTAGAAAATAGGTCTAGGCAAAGTACCGAAAATTAGGTACAGCGATATAGCGGCAGATTCGGAAATTACCGAAAAATCGGTACAGCAGTCTGGTAGCTTTAAAGGGTCTAGGACAGAACGGGCACTCTATGAATAGCAGATTTTATAATTCTTACTAGTGGCCCAGTGCATGGATTCGTGCACATTGAAAGGGAAATAATTAGAAGAAATATTTTAATATTGCTATTTGCCCTTTCTCCCTCAGTGCCTGGGAGCCAAGTGGTAGCCCCACCCACTGTGGCCTGGGAGCAGGGCGGTGGCCCCATCCCCTGCTGCCACCGCTGGTTGCTGTCTGCAGGGCGATTGGCAGGGCGATCAGGCCTCTGCCTGGCTCCCTCAGCACCTGGGAGCTGGGCAGTGGCCCCTTCCCCTGCTGCTGGTAGCCATCTGTGGGGCAATTGGCGGGGGCGATCGGGCCCCCGCTCGCACCTGCCTTGGCCTGGCACTGCCTGCTCACCTGCTCCACCATCCCTCCGCGGTTCTGCTCACGTCGGGGCCCATCAGGGATGGCAGTGCCTCCACTGCCGCCCACTGCCAGCACTGCATCGCCAATGCCTGCCATGTTCCGCTCCATCCCCTGGTCAGCGCATGTCATAGCAAGTGGTCAAACTCCCAGTCTCCCAGTTGAACCACCACCGAGGGGACAATTTGCATATTAGGCTTTTATTATATAGGATGAGTCTTGTCCTGGACAGGTACCATCCTGCTATATATTGAAGAACCCATGTTCACAAATATTTTTTAAGTAATAGAAGTAGGAAAATTTTTCTCTATTATATTTCACTACTTTGCAAAAAAACATAATTTGGTATTGTAAAAATTATTTTTATAAATATTTGTATAGTGACTTATAATTTACTAGAGGCCCAGTGCATGAATTCATGCATGGGTGGGGTCTGGCCAGCCACCCTGCTGATCAGGCTGGGCCGGCACAGGGTGAGGGGATGTGGGGGGGCCAATAGGGGCCGGGCCAGTGGGGGCGGGGGGCCACAGGCAGTTGGCCGCCTGGCCCGCCCCTGATCAGAGGGGGGAGGGTCAGTGGTAGGGCTGGCTGGGAGGAGGGGCCATGAGAGGTTGGGAGGGCTGATTGGGGCAAATCGGACCCGTTGGCTTCTGCAGTGTGTGTCATAGTGATCAGTCATTCCGGTCGCTTGGCTTTTATATATATAGATAAGGAATACACTCTAAAAATATTCCTCAAATTAGCCATTTGTTGCTCCATTACACCAATCATTATCCTTACAAGCCATTCCACCATCAAGGTGCTTAATAATTAACAATAATGATAAAGTTCAAATATTAAAGAGGCTATTATAATAGGTTAAATGTGTTATTGTCATAGGCTATATTTTTCAAAATACTTGACAGTTAAAATTGGTCAGATGCAATTGAGCAATTGATCATAGATTCTCCATCTCAGCCATAGATCTTGGAAGTGGAGGCTTCCTCTAGGCAAGCTTTGACAAAAGACACTTACGAAAGTGGTTTCTTAATTTCTCTTTGATTTTTTCAATACTGTTTAAAATATCAGCTAGGTTGCCTGTTCTCAATCAAGTTAAAATACAATTTAAAAAAAATCCGGTAGATGGTTTCTGGAATTTATCATGTAAACAAAGGAAAAGAAAGAATATGGGTATATTCTTATAGTAAACTAGAGGCCCGGTGCACAAAATTCATGCACTGGGGGAGGGATCCCTCAGCCCAGCCTGTGCCCTCTCACAGTCCGGATGCCTCGCTCCTTACTACCTGCCTGCTCACTCCTTATCGCTTGGCTCGCTGCTCCTTAGCACTTCCGCAGAGGTGGGAGAGGCTCCCGCCACTGCCACTGCGCTCACCAGCCGTGAGCCTGGCTTCTGGCTGAGCAGCACTCCCTCTGTGGGAGCGCACTGACCACCAGGGGGCAGCTCCTGCGTTGAGTGTCTGCCCCCTGGGGGTCAGTGCGCATCATAGTGACTGGTCATTCTGGTCGTCCTGCCGTAACGGTTGCTTAGGCTTTTATTATATAGATAACTTCCTTAAATCTAAATACATGCAATAGGTCATATGATGAGATTCATTATTCTATAAACTCAGTAGGGATGTAATTAAATGCTAAGAAATGGAAAGCACTTTACAGTTTTATAACACTATCATAATAAGTGAGGCATATGGTTATTTAGTTTATTAACTAAATGTGTGCCATAGTTTATTAACTCATAAAATACATCTACTTCCCTTCAATACAAGACATCGGCAACAAATGAAGTGCCATTAATTTCTATGAAAAACTTTTGAAGAAATTGTTTCAAGTATCCCACTGAGGCCCTTAGGGGTTTTAGGTACTCTGGGAGGTACACATGTAGTTTATTTTATTTTTTGATCTTTGTTTTTAAAATATCTTTATTGTTGAAAGTATTCCATATGTCTCCCTTTCCCCCCATTAACCTCTTCCAGCCCACTCCCACCCCCTATGGTACACAGGTAGTTTTAGAACCATGTATTTAAGGATAATATTACTCTTAATCCTTCAGATGAGTAGCTTGCCACACAACCATCCCTTATACTAGATACATGGCTGCATATACAACAGTCCTGATTTCCAATGTTTTGTCCTATATATCCAGTGTTTGGTTTAGTAATTGTGGCCATTATAGCTACATTTTAAAACATGATCTAACATATTATAAGGATAACTGACAACTGAACAGCCTTGAATCAGCACTGGTGCTACAGTAATCTCTTCTAGATCTGCCCCCAGATGATTCCACAGGCATGGCATTTCTTTGTCTTCGGTCTTTACTTCCTTTCATTGCTTCCACCTTCCTCCCATCACCTGCTAGGGAATTCAAACCTTTTGGGGACTTCTTACCTGTTTGAGTGTTTATGTTCACCAGACCCATAATTATAGCTTATGTCTATAGTATCAATGATAATTTTGAAGCTATTTACAAATAAAATATTTTGATACTCAAAATAACTGAGGAAACTGAGGCATAAGGAGGCACATGCATCACCTGAAGTTGTGTCAAGAGGATCTGCCTCATGACTGAATCTGAGCCTCACTTTACCCCATTACTGCCTCATCATTTCTTGGTCTTTGGGTTAGACTTACATTGGAAATTCTTTCCCACCAGTTGTGTGATTTTTAAATATGTTGGTTAAACTATTTGAATTTTAGCTTTTTGGTTGGTAAATGGGGCGTAACAATCCCTGCTTCATAGGGTATTTTGAAGATTAAATGAAATAATGTTCACAAAGTAAAAAAGGACACCCCAACAAACCTATAATAAGATAAGCATTCAAAAATGTTAGTTCTTCCAATCCCTTCTCATGGAAATATTTTACCTGAAGGTAGTTTCTTTAGGTCCACAGAGGATTTCTAAAGCTACTCTGTAATTAAGCGGTGGGCCAGGAGGGCAGAGTATACTTAATGTATCAGCAGGGTGACAAAATTTAATTTAACCGAGGATTTATCAATCATCTACTACATCCCGGCGCAGTGCTCAGTGCTACAGATGCACTAATGAAGCAGCAGCGGCCAAGGAATTTTGGCAGCGACAAGAACAAGACTTGATGATTTCCTAGAAAATGAAGAGATTCCAAGAAGGCTAGTCTGCCAAGTTTAACAGAGCTCTTGGTAAATTCTCCAAAATAAGTTAAAATAGAATAAAATGATTTTAAAATTTATAAATTTTGTAGTTTACTCTTTGATGGCAAGTGAATATATTTTATTCACTTGCTAGTAATATTCACCACCTCTCAGGGCCACAGGGCTCCTGTTTGTAGGATGGTGATAACGGTATTTTATAGCATTATGAGAAAACTGAGATGGAATATTACTGTGTCTACAGTAGTAACTAGGTAATGATTTTTTGAGTGTTTTATGTGTATTAGATATTCTAAGCCTTTTAAAATTTGTTAGCTCATTTGAACTTTACAACAACTCAAGGAGATGGGTAGAATTACTACTCCTATTTTAGAGATGTAGACATTAAAGCACAGGAAGTTTTTTTTCAAACAACCTTGACCAGAGCACCCAGCTAGTAATTGGCTGATCGGGAACTCAAACTTAGGCAGTGTGGCTTCAGGCCCTGTGTTCTTCACCCCTGCCCTCTGTTGCCTCACTTCATCATCACAGCTCATTACATGCCCATTTCTGCTGCTCTGGCAGAGCAGCATCGAACAGACTGTCAAACTACAGCAGGAAGGCTGGGGAGGGTTAGGGTGCGGGGGGAGGTAAGAGATCAACCGAAGGACTTGTATGCATGCATATAAGCATAACCAATGGACGCAAGATACTGGGGCGGGGGGTAGGGGAGGCTGGAGGAAGGTCAATGGGGAAAAAAAAGGAGACCTATGTACTACTCTTTGTAATACTTTAAGCAATAAAAAAAAAATAAATAAAAAGAATGTGGCAGATCCTGCCTTTCCAGAAATAAACAGGTGCACTGAGGACACAGGACATATGCATAAGGAGAAAAAAAGCAGTATGTGGATCAAGTTGTCAAATGCCAGAGAAAGGGTGTAACTACACATGCTATAAAAGTTTGGATAAAAGCAAATATTGGGGACGGAGAAAGCAGCAAGAATTTGTAGTGGAGGTGGAACTTGACTTAGGTCTTGGAGGGAAACCAGAACTAAAACCAGCCAAGAGGAATTGGGAGTTATTTCAGATGGTCAGAGCGTGGGGAGAGCAAGGACACACACTCTGTGTTCAGTGTCCGTGGGAGGAAGCTTTCCACATGGGAACACTGAGGCTAGAGAGCAGGAGGCAGTGTAAGTCACGTTGTAGGATGATTTAAAAGCCCAAGAGAATGAAGAGGACTTCCTGCTGCAGGGCTGCCCGGGGTTTCTGTGGGGCCTTGTGCACGTGCACACATACGCCAGGACGCCAAGCAGTGCTTTCAAAAGGCTGATGGGACGGGGGTGTATGACACGCAGACGCACACGGAAGTCTTCAGTGCACATACCTACATTCAGACACTTCCCGGTTGTTCCAGCGATGCTTATCTGGTTGGTGGATATTCCATGGCCTCTCCTTCCCTACGGCCTGTCTTTTGGGCTTGCTCCCTGCTTGTCAGCACCTGAGGGTAGAGGCAGAGACAACGTGAGTTTCCAATTAGTCTCCCCCACCCCTGCCTTCTTAGTAGCGCTGGTTAAAAATATGGCTTTGGGAAGGAGAGATATATTGTGGATGATCAGAACATTTCTTTTTTTAAAATGGTACTTCCAGTCTCTTTAGTAAACAATTTGCTGATGAGAGCAGAGCTCACATTTGAGCCTAACCCTGGATTATGTAATTGTTCATTCCCTTTCATCAGAGACATACTCATATGTACTTTCAGATAATGTTCTTGTAGCAGGACCTTGGTTATGCTGAGCTTTTTAGGCGAGAGTGGTTAAATGTACTCTCCTTAAAATTGCTAATATTGCGTGCCTCCAGACAGACCTTTTTATAGGATGTTATTATCCATATCAATCATTCTTACCTTTGCTACTACTTGAATATATTAAACAATTGCTGCTGTTTCCTAAATTGAATAGATTATCAGAAAACCTGAGTAATTCTCTAACTGCAAAGTACATATTTGGCTCTAAAATTAAAGTGTTGGGTAGATGGATAGAAAAAGATGGGGAAAATGAAACAGATTGCAATGAAACAAATTTGCAATGCCAAACTTTTTTTTTAAAAGTAGGATTTCATTATTTCAGGCTGTTATTAAGAATGTATATGACATTGAATAGATTGTAGGAGCCCAATCCCAATATATTGTTATCACTAGTATATATTTGAATATAGTAGACATAAAAATTATTCTAGTCCAAAATGGCCAGAATACTTATCTTGAATACCCATATTTTACTTGGGTCTCTTGTGTGCAAATATATTTAGGGTGCAAAGCAAACACCAAGCACAAACACACACACAACCTCTTAAGAAGAGGAAAGACCTTAAAAACTTATACACTTGGTTAATAACCAGCTATCATATCTATTGTTCTCCTCTCCGGTTCATACTGCATTACATTATTTCCAATTCTTCCACATGAATCCTTGTCAGCTCTTCTCCTCACAATCCCAACATTGCCCAAATACTTCTAGGGAAATCAGAGAACGAGTAGACATAAGTGCCTCCATTTAATTCAGGACATGGCACACATCAGTAGTGCCCACCTGTAAACTGGCTCCATTGTTCCTGAGAATGTCTGGGCATGTTCATAGGCCTGTTGACCTCAACATAAAATAAAGCAAAGCCTCAACTGCTCTGCTTCTGAGTTTTTTGATAAACTAGAATTATTTCTAAAGTTCTCAAATAAACAGAAATCATTATAATTATGAATAATTAAAACGCTAAACTCAAGAGGGCACTCAACATTTATTACACTGTAGAATTCATCCCCTAAGGGTAGTACCTTCAATTAGTTCAGTTTTACAACACAAGAACAATGTGACAATCATTAATTGCAGGTGTTTAGTACAAGGAGCAAAACAAGCTAACTTGCCTTTAAATCACCCTCTTCCACCCAGAAAGGCACTGCTCACTTTTAGACTCTTAACATTTGTACTAATCCCAGACCACAGGAAAACAATAGATAATAGGAAAACATATATGTATATATATTTTTAAATTTGCAAACATTGATTAAGCACCTGCCATGTGTCAGGGTTTATGTTAAATGAATAATATTCCAGAATAAGAACTAGCTAATGGTTATTTTTTAAACATATACAAACATATATACAAATTTGACTATATTAATATACTTGTATATTCTTACAAACATAAAGTTTGGAGTATATATCTATATTTATAAAATGAAGCTATTCAGTTGTATTCCTCATTATTCTTTAAAACATTTTTTCTTTTTTTATTGATTAAGGTATTACATATGTGTCCTTAACCCCCCATTACCTCCCCCCCAACCCTCCCATTCATTCCCTCACCCCCCTGGTGCCTGTGTCCATTGGTTAGGCTTATATGCATGCATATAAGTCCTTTGGTTGATCTCTCCCCCTTACCCCTACCATCCCCTACCTTTCCTCTGAGGTTTGATGGTCTGATCAATGCTTCTCTGTCTCTGGATCTGTTATTGTTCATCAGTTTATGTTGTTCATTATATTCCACAAACGAGTGAGATCATGTGATATTTATCTCTGGCTTATTTCGCCTAGCATGATGCTCTCCAGTTCCATCCATGCTGTTGCAAATGGTAAGAACTCTTTCTTTTTTACCACAGCATAGTATTCCATCGTGTAGATGTACCACAGTTTTGTAATCCACTCATCTGCTGATGGGCACTTAGGCTGTTTCCAAATCTTAGCTATGGTAAATTGTGCTGCTATGAACATAGGGGTACATATATCCTTTCTGTTTGGTGTTTCTAGTTTCTTGGGATATATTCCTAGAAGTGGGATCACTGGGTCAAATGGGAGTTCCATTTTTAGTTTTTTGAGGAAACTCCATACTGTTCTCCACAGTGGCTGCACCAGTCTGCATTCCCACCAGCAGTGCACGAGGGTTCCTTTTCTCCGCATCCTCGCCAGCACTTGTCATTTGCTGATTTGTTGATGATAGCCATTCTGACAGGTGTGAGATGGTATTAAAGTTGTAATAAATTATTTTAACTTAAAAAATTAAATCACAAAATTTAGATTTTTCTTCCTCAGAGACTCCTTTATAAAAATGTTTTTTAAAAAACAAAATATGTCCATTTTCTTTGGCAGTAATAAATACTTTGTAATAGTTAGGATGATTCTAAGATGTTTATAGAACTAAGATGTAAGTCAAGTTGGACATGGTTTAGCAAATAGTAACTGAAGTTTTGTATCTAGGAGACTGTAGTAAAGCAGATTCTTTGCACTGATTCAATATCAAATTGACAACCCTGACCTTTTACTAAGTATGACTTCAGTGAGATACCTTTTGTCTCTCATTTATAGAGAAAAGAATGCATTAGAAAGGCAATACAAGGGATTTCAGAATGATAAATCTCAAGTTAACAATTCTACTTTTAATGATTAGTTGCCTGAGTCTTGTATTTAATTATAATGGTTATTTTAAATGCTTATATTTAATTTAAACATAATTAGCTAAACCTTGATGTTACTGCCTCATCTATTTTGAAATTAATTATAAAATAGCTCAAAAAGTGCTGTGACATTTTTATATTAAAATGAATTAGAATCAGTTTGCATCTTTTGTTGGTTTCAGTTGTGAACTCATATTGAGCCATTTATATTGGGCACGGCTGTGGGTCTCTGGCATGGCCATCCTATAGTAGAATAAAATATATGTAATTGATATTTCCTCTATACATATGAGAGATCCTTTAACCTACCAGGCAATAATAGTCTATAATCAAAGATATGAGTGGTTAAGCCAGTGGTCGGCAAACCGCGGCTCACGAGCCACATGCGGCTCTTTGGCCCCTTGAGTGTGGCTCTTCCACAAAATACCACGTGCGGGCACTCACGTACAGTGCGATTGAAACTTTGTGGCCCATGCGCAGAAGTCAGTTTTCGGCCTGGGCGAGTCTATTTTGAAGAAGTGGCGTTAGAACACTCAAGGGGCCAAAGAGCCGCATGTGGCTCGCGAGCCACAGTTTGCTGACCACTGGGTTAAGCTATAAAGGAATCACAATTTTGTAAGTAAATTTTGCCCTTAATACATTCAGGAGGCACCACTGTTTTTAGCAGGTGATTCATATGTGTGTAGCAAGCCTCTGAAGCTCACTTTCTTTGAATCAGTTTAATGATGTAATCAGAAAGTGTTTCCAGGAAATGTTCTCAGTTTAACTTCTATTTAGACAAACAGCATGGTTTATATATACAGGAACCAAGAGAGAAGGGCTAGTGATGTAGAATTGTTTTTCCTGGCCTACAGAACATGAGAATATTGAAAAACACTCACCATAGACATTCAGCGTTGGGATTCTGGTGCTGTGAGAAGTGACATCTATGAATGTCCTCAACCCTTGATATGCAAAACTGCTATACTGTGCACATTTGTTTATTAATGATATTGCTACTGTTTATTAGGTACTGAATATGTATTAGACACTGAACCAAATGCTGAATGAGGTGATATTATTAGGCCCATTTTACAGATGAACAAAATGAGGCTTGGGCATGCTGAGGTACTTGCCCAGGGTCACATTATTAGTAAGTGATGGAGGCAGGATGTGAAGCCTCACTTCACAGATCTGCACCCCACTCTCCCCAGTTCTCCATCTCAGAGGTCTAAGCAGTCTAAGGCATTCTCAATGCTTACAACCACCACCAATACCACAAAAAATATGTCTCCCTTGCAAAATAGTGTGAGTTAATTAAGAGGTGGCTTACCTATCAATACCAAAAATCTGTTGTCCCCAATACTAATACCCTCTCATGCCAATATGTGCAGAATTTTCAAATATTTTATTAAAACCTGGGCCTTTTACTCTACAATGAGCCCTTATAGTTGGGGGAATCTGTTGCCCCCATTCTCTGACATGAGCTCAAACCTTCTGTACCCCAGCCCGCCCTGTAGGAATTTGAATTCTGAGCAGGCTGTCAAGTCAGACTCAGCCCGCACATCCAGTGAAGTTGTGTAGAATATTTCTCTTGCATTCACACTAGTGCTGCTATGTGGCCTACCAGGATGCCTGCGAGTTACCCGGTATCTCAATTACCTCCACTGCCATCTGTTTCTGTTTCTCTCAGTCCTGCTCCCCGCTTCACTAAACAATGAATGATAGATACTCACACCCAAGAGCTAGACTTAGGCACATTCTCTGCAAAGAGTGTAGGTAACAAAAAGATATCCCTCCCATTTAGATATTAGATTGCGATCAAAGCCACAATGATCTATTGATTTTAATTTTAATGTTTCAAGTTACCAGTCATTACCTTAACTCTAGATATCCTCACAAGGTCCGAAGGACTGGGACCATCAGAGGAATCACCATGGAGAGGAACCAGAGTGGGGAGACAGACAGTCTCATCTGCTTTGTGCGTCTTGCGAAGGCCTTTAAATACCATCTCTTTTCTGCTCTTTTCTGGCTACCGTTTCCCCTAGGCTAAAAGATTTTAAAATGGCTAGGGGAAAGAAAAAACAACCTGAGAAACTAGTTTGAGATTTTAATTCTTTATTTCATCTGCCAGCCACTGAAATGCAGTTAACTGCAGCAAGTGTTCCTCATAGATAAGGGAATTGTTGCTTCACATATAATTACATTGCCTCTACCGGTAGACATAGCCAACCATATCATCTTCATACTATTAGAAGTGCTAGGAAGTCTGAAAAGAAT
Organism: Eptesicus fuscus; assembly: GCF_027574615.1. NCBI lineage: Eukaryota > Metazoa > Chordata > Mammalia > Chiroptera > Vespertilionidae > Eptesicus > Eptesicus fuscus. The sequence continues at coordinate 64,161,395 of NC_072482.1, forward strand.
CCATTTTAAGGAGGGTCAGAGCTACTTTTATTTTACTTCAAACCAGGGTTATCATGGAATAAAACTGATAACTCTTTCGGGGGAACAATTTTTGGAATATAAAAAAGTGTATTGAAGGGTAAATGAAACTGACTATTGTGACTGGCAGTAAGTTCAGGCATTTTGTGTTCTTTTGTGTTTGCTTTGGAATGTTAAACAGGTCGGGTTCTTTTTAAAAGAAAACATTTTATTCAGAACATTCTCCCATGAAAGCCATCTTTGACAAACTGTCATTTTTTGATATATTACTACATGTCTGCCCTCATTTTATATTCAAAAAGGCAAGCAATGTTTTAACAACTTTTGACAAGCATGGGGAATTAAACTTCCACAGAACTGACTCCTAATATAATGTTATAGCCTTATATTTTCCATTTTGTACTTCCTTATGGCAGGCCACAACATTTTTAATTATATCAATTTCTGGTTAAAAAAGTGCAGAGAAATTGAAGACATGCCAGTAGAATAGGAAAACTTCAATTCATTGATAATGTTTTAAGCATATAATTCTGAAATTTGTTAAGATAGCTATAGGAGAAACCAAGATGGCGGCATAGGTTAAACACCTAACCTGCAGCCGGGCACAACAATTTCAAAAATACAACTAGAGATCAGAACGGACATCGTCCAGAACCACAGGAGAGCTGGCGGACTGAAATGCCCACAGCTGGGGGGAAGGAGAAGGCCACGGGGACAGTCGGGGAAGCCGTAAAAGCCTGAGGTATGGAGAAACGGGCGGAGACACGAGCACACGCGCCTGCGGGGAGGATGGAACCGGAGAGGAGGGGGCGGCTGATGACCTGGCCGGAGTTCACTGGCAGGAAGGAGATAAAGGCTCCGGAGTGCGCTGAGCACCGGCTCCGATTGCACTGAACCCCATTCCGGGCGAAACCCTGGGAAACTCACTCACTTTCGCAACTCCGCCGCCCCCACAGGCTGCCCGGCCCGGGACGCTGGGGACGCCGCCGCAGCGGCGGCGCCCGGAGCCCGGCGGCCTCCCAGCACCCGTCCCCGCCGCGCAGCCCCCGCGCACCTGGTGCCGCGGACCGCGTGCCCCGCACACCAGACGGAGGCCCGGGCGCCCTCTCCGTGCACCTCCCGGCGGCGCTAGACTTCAGTAGAGTTGACTTAATTCAAGGGATTAAGAAGTATAAATTGGGGGGACGCCGCGGCGGCGACGTCCGGAACACGGCGATGGCGGTGCCTGGAGCTCGGCGGCCGCCCAGCGCCCGTCCCAGCCACGCGGCCCTCACGCGCCTGGTTCCGCGGGACGCGCGTACCGCGCACCGGACGGAGGCCCGGGCGCCCTTTCCGTGCACCTCCCGGCGGCGCTAGACTTCAGTAGAGTTGACTGAAATGAAGGGATTAAGAAGCACAAATTGAGAAGTTTGAAAAAGATGGCGGCGGAGGTTAAAGGCTGTTCTGTTGCCTCGCACCCAGCGAAATCGGAGGGGATGAGGTGTGGAGGTGCGTGGGTCTGGCTGGTGGCGGGGGAAAGGGGCTTTTGTTCCAAACCTAAGGGAGATTAGCTCTCCATCACCCTGAAACCCATCTTCTGGCGAACCCCGGGAGACCCAGATGCCTGCGGGGAGAGGCGGGACTCTTGCAGAGGTGCGCCCAGCAATCAGTGTTTGCTGCGCTGGAGTGCGGAATGAGGGGACTTAGATACATGGAAGGCAGAAGGACCAGACTCACAGCCATCGAGGCTCGCCACACCATGGCCTGTTGGCGCCCTGAGACCCCGCCCCGCCCTGGGACCCGCCCTGCACGTCTTGAAGACCTGCCCCGCAAGGCTTGCAGGCACACCTGCGCCCCAAGCAACGGCTTATGCATGTGGGTGGACTGCCCTCTGGCAGCGGACCAGATAATCTGCTGTTCTAGTCGGACTGCTCCAGGGCCACTCAGACAGGAGGAAGAAACTACAGTTTTTGCTGTAATCCTTGCTGAGTGCCTAAGGCAGTAGCTGATCTACACCCCATTGGAGACCCAGAAACGAGGGCATCTAGTGGTCTGTGGGAGATGACACCAGATTTCAACCACGTGCATAAGGGACACATTCAACGGGAATATTCAGTGAGCGCCAAAGCTTTGCTGCACCAAGACCCGGCCCATAAACGTATCTCCTGCACAGCAACTCTTCCTTTATAGACAAAGAGAGCCCCCCCAGTGACACCAACACCAATCAAGACTTAACTATACAAAGGAGGACCAAGATGGAGGCATAGGGCGGAAGCCTGATTGTTGCCTACCACAACAACTTTGAGACTACGACAAGAGAGCAGAGCAGACACCATCCAAGACCACCATAGGGCTGGCTGAGTAGATGCTCTACAACTAGAATAAAAGAGGGGGATGTGGGATGATGCTGCCGGTGACCCAAAGACCACACTTTAAGAACTACAGCTCAGGCGACACAAAAGAACTATGGCTCAGGCGATACAACAGCGGCCTGGAACGTGCTCGGCGCAGTTCCCCCGGCGGTCTCCGGCTGAGGGGACGGCTCCACTGGCAGCCAAGCACGGACAGACGAGCCCCTATGAGACATGGGGTGGGAGACTCCGCGCTTGCTGACCTCCGAGTCCGTCAAGAATCTCAACGCCCCGGAAGCGGCCAGGTGCGCATGCTCGGCGACCGGCCACCGATGCAGACCCAAGGGCCGACACAGCGACGCCAGACTGGCCCACCGCCATGCACCGGGTGCACCGGAGCTTCGCCGAGCCGCCGCCCGACGAGTTCTGCAGCAGCCATACTGGAGCTCCGGAAGGATGGCCAGGGGAATTGCTGAGGGGGGATTGACCGGCAGGAATTGGGATCGGGAAGACGGGGCCCCACTGAGACCCGGGTGCGGGCGGGGTTGCGCGCCTCTGGGCTCGGGTGTGGTCACACGCCTCTGGGTATAAGTGAGGCCTCACGTCCCTGGGTCTAGGTGAGGCCACATGCCCCTGGGTCCAGGTGAGGCCGGACTCCGGGTCCGGGTGAGGCCAAGTGCCCCTGGACCCGGATGACGCTGGATCCCGTGCCCGGGCGAGGCCAAGCGCCCCTGGGTCTGGGAGAGCCCACACACCCCTGGGTCCAGGCAGACCATGTGTCCCTGGATCCGGGTGAGGCCGCGTGCACCTAGGCCCGGGTGAGCCCAAGTGGCCCTGGGTCTGGGAGAGGCCAAGCGTCCCTGGGTCCGGGTGAGACCATGTGTCCCTGGATCCGGGTGAGGCCTCGTGCACCTAGGCCCGGGTGAGCCCAAGTGGCCCTGGGTCTGGGAGAGGCCAAGCGTCCCTGGGTCCGGGTGAGACCATGTGTCCCTGGATCCGGGTGAGGCCTCGTGCACCTAGGCCCGGGTGAGCCCAAGTGGCCCTGGGTCTGGGAGAGGCCAAGCGTCCCTGGGTCCGGGTGAGACCATGTGTCCCTGGATCCGGGTGAGGCCTCGTGCACCTAGGCCCGGGTGAGCCCAAGTGGCCCTGGGTCGGGGAGAGGCCAAGCGTCCCTGGGTCCGGGTGAGACCATGTGTCCCTGGATCCGGGTGAGGCCTCGTGCACCTAGGCCCGGGTGAGCCCAAGTGGCCCTGGGTCTGGGAGAGGCCAAGTGTCCCTGGGTCCGGGTGAGACCATGTGTCCCTGGATCCGGGTGAGGCCTCGTGCACCTAGGCCCGGGTGAGCCCAAGTGGCCCTGGGTCGGGGAGAGGCCAAGCGTCCCTGGGTCCGGGTGAGACCATGTGTCCCTGGATCCGGGTGAGGCCTCGTGCACCTAGGCCCGGGTGAGCCCAAGTGGCCCTGGGTCTGGGAGAGGCCAAGTGTCCCTGGGTCCGGGTGAGACCATGTGTCCCTGGATCCGGGTGAGGCCTCGTGCACCTAGGCCTGGGTGAGCCCAAGTGGCCCTGGGTCGGGGAGAGGCCAAGCGTCCCTGGGTCCGGGTGAGACCATGTGTCCCTGGATCCGGGTGAGGCCTCGTGCACCTAGGCCCGGGTGAGCCCAAGTGGCCCTGGGTCGGGGAGAGGCCAAGCGTCCCTGGGTCCGGGTGAGACCATGTGTCCCTGGATCCGGGTGAGGCCTCGTGCACCTAGGCCCGGGTGAGCCCAAGTGGCCCTGGGTCTGGGAGAGGCCAAGCGTCCCTGGGTCCGGGTGAGACCATGTGTCCCTGGATCCGGGTGAGGCCTCGTGCACCTAGGCCCGGGTGAGCCCAAGTGGCCCTGGGTCTGGGAGAGGCCAAGCGTCCCTGGGTCCGGGTGAGACCATGTGTCCCAGGATCCGGGTGAGGCCTCGTGCACCTAGGCCCGGGTGAGCCCAAGTGGCCCTGGGTCTGGGAGAGGCCAAGCGTCCCTGGGTCCGGGTGAGACCATGTGTCCCTGGATCCGGGTGAGGCCTCGTGCACCTAGGCCCGGGTGAGCCCAAGTGGCCCTGGGTCGGGGAGAGGCCAAGCGTCCCTGGGTTCGGGTGAGACCATGTGTCCCTGGATCCGGGTGAGGCCTCGTGCACCTAGGCCCGGGTGAGCCCAAGTGGCCCTGGGTCTGGGAGAGGCCAAGCGTCCCTGGGTCCGGGTGAGACCATGTGTCCCTGGATCCGGGTGAGGCCTCGTGCACCTAGGCCCGGGTGAGCCCAAGTGGCCCTGGGTCGGGGAGAGGCCAAGCGTCCCTGGGTCCGGGTGAGACCATGTGTCCCTGGATCCGGGTGAGGCCTCGTGCACCTAGGCCCGGGTGAGCCCAAGTGGCCCTGGGTCTGGGAGAGGCCAAGCGTCCCTGGGTCCGGGTGAGACCATGTGTCCCTGGATCCGGGTGAGGCCTCGTGCACCTAGGCCTGGGTGAGCCCAAGTGGCCCTGGGTCGGGGAGAGGCCAAGCGTCCCTGGGTCCGGGTGAGACCATGTGTCCCTGGATCCGGGTGAGGCCTCGTGCACCTAGGCCCGGGTGAGCCCAAGTGGCCCTGGGTCGGGGAGAGGCCAAGCGTCCCTGGGTCCGGGTGAGACCATGTGTCCCTGGATCCGGGTGAGGCCTCGTGCACCTAGGCCCGGGTGAGCCCAAGTGGCCCTGGGTCTGGGAGAGGCCAAGCGTCCCTGGGTCCGGGTGAGACCATGTGTCCCTGGATCCGGGTGAGGCCTCGTGCACCTAGGCCCGGGTGAGCCCAAGTGGCCCTGGGTCTGGGAGAGGCCAAGCGTCCCTGGGTCCGGGTGAGACCATGGGTCCCTGGATCCGGGTGAGGCCTCGTGCACCTAGGCCCGGGTGAGCCCAAGTGGCCCTGGGTCTGGGAGAGGCCAAGCGTCCCTGGGTCCGGGTGAGACCATGTGTCCCAGGATCCGGGTGAGGCCTCGTGCACCTAGGCCCGGGTGAGCCCAAGTGGCCCTGGGTCTGGGAGAGGCCAAGCGTCCCTGGGTCCGGGTGAGACCATGTGTCCCTGGATCCGGGTGAGGCCTCGTGCACCTAGGCCCGGGTGAGCCCAAGTGGCCCTGGGTCGGGGAGAGGCCAAGCGTCCCTGGGTTCGGGTGAGACCATGTGTCCCTGGATCCGGGTGAGGCCTCGTGCACCTAGGCCCGGGTGAGCCCAAGTGGCCCTGGGTCTGGGAGAGGCCAAGCGTCCCTGGTTCCGGGTGAGACCATATGTCCCTGGATCCGGGTGAGGCCTCGTGCACCTAGGCCCGGGTGAGCCCAAGTGGCCCTGGGTCTGGGGGAGGCCAAGCATCCCTGGGTCCGGGTGAGACCATGTGTCCCAGGATCCGGGTGAGGCCTCGTGCACCTAGGCCCGGGTGAGCCCAAGTGGCCCTGGGTCTGGGAGAGGCCAAGCGTCCCTGGGTCCGGGTGAGACCATGCGTCCCTGGATCCGGATGAGGCCTCGTGCACCTAGGCCCGGGTGAGCCCAAGTGGCCCTGGGTATGGGAGTGGCCAAACGATCCTGGGTCTGGGTGAGACCATGTGACCCTGGATCCAGGTGAGGCCTTGTGCAACTAAGCCCGGGTGAGGCCACGTGCCCCTGGGTCTGGGAGAGGCCAAGCGTCCCTGGGTACGGGTGAAGCCAGATCCTGGGTCCGGGTGAGACCGTGCGCCCCTGGATCCATCCGGGTGAGGCTGGGTCCCAGGCCCGGGTGAGACCACGCGCCCCTTGGGTATGGGTGAGGCCACGTGCCCCTTAGTCCAGGTGACGCCGTGCCCCTGGGTTCGGCCGAGACCAAACCAGAGGGAGTCGGACCTCCATTACCATCATTTGTCCACCATCCAGAGCTGAGGGGTCAGTGCTGACATGTACACATAAGGAACTAATGGACATCGAAATTGGGTCTCAAAAGAACTGTTGGTCCAGGGGGAAGCTCGCTACAGATTGATTCATTTGCCTGTCAGCATAAATATTATTGCTCGTCTCACATTCAGTTCTTATTAGTATATATCTAGTGACATTTGATCTCATTCATCTAGAGGAAATGATGAACAACATAGACTGAGGAACAAGAACAGAACCAGAATCAAGGAGGCATCGATCGGACTATCGGGCCTCAGAGGGAGGATAGGGGAGGGTAGGGAGAGGGTGGGGGGAGGGGGAGAGTTCAACCAAAGGACCTGTATGCATGCATATAAGCCTATCCAACGGTTAAGTTCAACAGGGGATTGGGGCATGCGTGGGGAGAGGGGTGGGATGGGAATGGGGGGATGAGGACAAGTATGTGACACCTTAATCAATAAAGAAATTTAAAAAAAAAAAAAAAAAAAAAAAAAAAAAAAAAAAGAAAAAAAAAAAGATAGCTATAGATATATCATTTGGTGAATTATAAATAAGTAACAGGAGATAAAGTAAAAACTTTCCCTAGAAAACTGAGAAATCTCAAGAAATGCAGCTACTTCTTATTTATACTCACATGTTACCTACTAGAGTCCCAGTGGTCGGCAAACTCATTAGTCAACAGAGCCAAATATCAACAGTACAACGATTGAAATTTCTTTTGAGAGCCAAATTTTTTAAACTTAAACTTCTTCTAACACCACTTCTTCAAAATAGACTTGCCCAGGCCGTGGTATTTTGTGGAAGAGCCACACTCAAGGGGCCAAAGAGCTGCATGTGGCTCGTGAGCCACAGTTTGCTGACCACGGTCCCTAGACCATATTCATCCTGCCTCCTGGGAATCTCATTGGGATAACCACAGGCACTTCAAGTCAACAAACTGCCCCTCATCCTGCGTTTCCACCTCTGACCCTGAGTGACTAGGGTCCTGATTATTTTCCAGTCTCCTGTTTCCACTCTACCCTGCCTCTGCTCATTCATTCACCATTCATTCATTCATTCATAGCTTCTTCCAGTTCCTGGAACTGCTCCTCTGCCTGGATCACTATCCCAATCAACCTGGTTAATTTCTCCTCTTTTTCTTGGTCTCAGCTTGGATGTCACTTTCCTCAGGAGGTTTTGTCTGACAATTCTTGTCTAGGTGTCCTTTCTCTAGATTATGTAGAACCCTGTTCTCTCCAATCCAAGACCCTTTCATACAGTGACATCATTGTCTCTTCACCTGCTTGTATCCTCCACGGACTGTAAGCTCCATGAAGGCTAAAGCAGGTCTATCTTGTTTGCTGTTAAATCTCTATTGCCTAGACTGGTGCTTGACATATTCTGGCTGCTCTCAAACACTTTATTAAAAAGATTAATAAATCATTTGAATGAGAAGTTAATATATGACCATTTTATTTCCTTTTGGTAATACAAACTGTTAAATATAAGCACTTTTAAAAAATATTAACTTATTGGGTTTGGCATCTGTTAATGTTAATGTTCCCATTTGATTATTTCATTTAGCTGGAACAAGTTTCACATTTTGGTTCAAGAGTTTTCTCATACTACCTCTCGATAAATATGTGCAATAGGCCCGACTAGAGTGGCTCACTAGTTGAGCGTCAACCTATGAAGCAAGAGGTCATGGTTCAATTCCTGGTCAGGGCATATGCCTGGTTGCGAGCTCGATCCCCAGTGTGGGCATGCAGGAGGCAGCTGATCAGTGATTCTCTCTCATCATTGATGTTTCTATCTCTCTCTCTCTCTCCCTTTCCCTTCCTCTCTGAAATGAATAAAAATGTATTTTAAAAGAATGTACAATAAGAGCCAGTGTAGGATGTTGAGCTCTGGAATGCCATGTTTGTATTTGAGTTCATAATGGAGATGTGTCATGGTAATGACAAGGGTCCATTGAAAGGGGGCAAGAAGAATTGATGGAGAAAAATATATAACATCTGTTAGATAACATAACAGCTTACGGTCTTGCTTTATATTGCTATGTCATTATCCTACCTTATAATAGAGAAACATGCAAATTGACCGCACCTCCGCTATGCCCACAGCCAATCAGAGCGAACAAGATGGCAGTTAATTTGCATATGTGGGCGCTGAGCGGCCTGGGTCCAGGAAACATCCTCCGGACCCAGGCCGCTCCTAGCCTGTAGGCCTGTGCTTAGGTCCTGAGCGGCAGGGGTCCCAGAATGCCCCCTGGCCACTCAGAGCCTATGGGTGTAGGCGCCAAGCAACCTGGCTGGCGGAACATCCCCGCGTTGTTATAGCGGCTTGGAAAGGCTCCTGCACAAAGCGGCAGTTTGGGGCCACGCCCCCAGCCAGGCGCCCAGGACCAGGGGCTGCTGCTGGCCTCCTGGGTTTGCCGAGACCCTGGCGGCCACCACTGTGTGCTGCCCAGGGTCCCTGCAAGCCCCCAGCCTGAGGCCCATGGTCAAGGTTGGCTGCTGGCCTCCCCAAGCCGCTTGCAAAGGCTCCTGCACAAAGCGGCGGTTTGGGGCCACGCCCCCAGCCAGGCGCCCAGGACCAGGGGCTGCTGCTGGCCTCCTGGGTTTGCCGAGACCCTGGCGGCCACCGCTGCATGCTGCCCAGGGTCCCTGCAAGCCTCGAGCCTGGGGCCCATGGTGGGGCTGGCTGCTGGCCTTGGGGCGTTTGGAGACGGGGATGTTCCCACCCAGCCCCAGAGGCTTTCCAAGCTCCAGCACCAAGTGGCAGATTGTGTCCATGCCCCAAGCCTAGCGCCCTCCACAGGGGGATGGCTGCTGACCTCTGGGGTGTGTGGAGACCCCGGCAGCCACCACTGGGTGGCAGGGACACACCCCTAGCCCAGTGGACACAACCCAGGGGCTGCATGAGCTGCAGAGGATACACCTTTTTAAAAAAATTTTTTATTGATTTTTTTTTTTTTTTTACAGAGAAGAGGGGAGAGGGATAGACAGTCGGAAATATCAATGAGAGAGAAACATCCATTAGCTGCCTCCTGCACACTCCCCACTGGGGATATGCCTCCAACCAAGGTACATGCCCTTAACAGGTACATGCCCTTAACATGACCCTTCAGTCTGCAGGCCCACGGTCTATCCACTGAGCCAAACCATTTTGAGAGTAAATACCTTTTCTGACAACTCATTGGCTAAGCTCCCTGTAGGCCACCAATTGCAGTGTTCTTGGTAATTTGGGTTATAAGAATCCAAGAAGGTAATCTAGGGTTTTTCCACCACACTCTTGAAGGAAAAAATGAAGGTCCCTTGAGGGGTCCCAGATTGGAGAGACTGCAGGCTGGGCTGAGGGACAACACCTCCCGCTACACCCCCTCCCCACTGTGCACGAATTTCGTGCACCGGGCCTCTAGTAATCTGATAACTATTAGAGGGACACTGTGATTGGAAAAGGAGAAAATTTAAAACCAGTCCCCATTCAGTGAGTCAGGGAAATGGAGCTGGTGAGGAGGGCGTCTTATAAATATTGTTATTAGATAATCAAGAGCTGTAATAATCAATATAGTCTTGGAAGTACCTTAAACCTAATAAAGCAGCTGTGGCTAACTCAATTAGGATTATGACAAATTCAGGCAATTGGTTCAGGGTTCTTTGCATCCAAAATTCAAATAAGCAATCAAAGTGAAATTGCATTAGCTGACCTCCTCAGACCACCTCTGAAATATAGGAGGCATTTATTAGGCATACCCCAAATAACAGCATGACATAACTGTTTCTATATTTCACACTTGCCTTTGGCTTAGGGGAAGGGTGGATGGAGTTGGGGAGGGGAGGGTGGGTGTGAGGGTAAGGGCACAGAAGGGAGAGACAGAGCTCCTTGCAAAGAGATAAGTGTAACTCTTATTTAAAAAATTGCCACAGCAGTACTTTTCTTAAGTCAAGATTAAAAATACGATGAGCTTATGGAATGTTATCTTCCACAGCAAAAGTAATATAAAACCAATTTTTATTCCCACATAAATTACTTAACACAGCTGCCACTGACTGGTTTTACATATTAATGCTGGCGTAGATGGACCCTCATCTAGAAAAGACATTCTCTGTATTTTTCAGGCTTCAGCCTTTAGTCTTTCTTTGTTTCTTTAATAAACTCTTACTTCTTATTTTGAATTGTATTGAAATGTTTCACCAGGAGCATCCATGGAGTTGTTTTCTCTGGCTCTCTTCGGGGCTTCCTGGGGCCATCGTGTGGATGGTGGCAGAAAACAATTCCAAAGACCACAATAATGATGAAAACATTAAAGCACAGTGTACATAGTCCCCACTGAAGAAATACATTTGCTTTAACTGAACTGTATTTTCATCTCAAGAACTGTTCACCCCAAACCGCCCTCCCCCACCCCGCTTTTTTCCAAAATGCTTCTTGGTAGCAATTCTCATTTTGAAAGGGTGCTTCAAATTTCTTACAGGGGAACTGAAGTTCTCCACGTTCTTTTGGTAATATGCTTTTTATCAGATCAGTAGGAACAATGTGAAAACACCAGTCACAGTAATTTCAAATGTCTATCACCTACAAATTACACATAAATGATCTGTGGTTGCAATGTGGCCCTTGAATGGGGGACTTTTTTTCTAAGAAAGACTCACAAATGCTATTGAAAATGTAAAAGGGTACCCTGCAAGCAAAAGCCACTTGTAGCATTTGCGGAAACCTACAGTTTTTATTTTTATCTTTAGCATAACGGAGAGAGCATTTCTGAAAGAACTAGTCTTGCTTCTCATTCACATGGAGTATTACATATACATGCACGCCTACTCCCAGGTATAGACATCATTCAAATAAACTCCACAGGTTGCAGCTGGAAACAAAGTCAGATTAGCAACCAAGCTTTACCGAATACCTAACTCGGGGAACATGACAGCTACTCTACCTTCTCACCCCTCCTCACAAAACAAAGAAAGGTGATTGTTGAACATGTATAGGGTGTTTTTTTTTAAAGCACATAGAAAGGCTCTAGGTTATAAATCTATTTTTATGTCCTACATACCAATTCTTTTCTATGGTCTTAACTTACATGCTAGTCACTCCCAGAAATTGGAATGCTCCAAGATGATTCTATTGTGCAGCCAGAGCTGAGAATCCTGCTCTAAAGCCTTCTTCTCCTCTGCGATTCAGTGGCAAAGTCCCTTCCCATTTGTCGCTTCTGTCATCTGTGCACATCTGCATTTCCCTCACAACCAAGGCGCCTTTCACCAGGACTTGAAAGTTATATTTTCCTATCCCATCCTCCCCCCGCCCCCCCCCCGTGTCTTTTCTGGCCTCAGAACTGTAATGCAATTCTACTGTAGTTTGCATGTGAAGTATTAAACATTTTAACATCCAGATTCAAGGAAGCAAGGATGTATCGAAATAATGCTTGCATTTATTATCTAAAAGAATAACACTTGAAATAGCTTTGGACATGGGGGTTGCAATTTTATAGGAAATGATAAGGTATGAAGGTCAATGGAACAACATATCCTCTACTCTTTTAAATTCCATGCATTTCAGACTTAAACCTATGGTAACATAATGACACGGTAGTATAATCACCCGGCTATTCCTAAGGGGTTGACATTTTAAAAGAGTGTATGTAATATTCAGGTGAGGCTCCAGTGGCTCGAACCTTCCCGCTGCTGTTTTGTAACGCTGCATGCTCTGTGGTAGTGTGGCTGAGGCAATATCCAACCCTCAAAAGACAATAAAGAACACTCTGGAATGTACCTTCTTTCTAAACAACGGTGGCACGTTATGGCACTCTTTGTCAGCACTTTACGGTTTCACAAGAATAAAAACAAACTCTGAGGTCTTTACTCTGAAATCTACTTCCAGAATTTATCTTACTAACAAAGGACTTAGTCCTGGGAGAGGTGTTCTAGTTATAAAAGAAGAATGTCTCTCTCTAAGAGTTTGTTTGCTATTTATATGCAAAAGTAGGTTTACAGTTGTGAGCATGCAAAACAGAGTTTATTCCAGTATGATTATTTATTAATTATTGTATTCTTTTTTCCCATACGAACAACTGTAAACCCACTTTTGCCCCACTCTGTATTTATTTAGCACTCTTAATTTATAACTGTGCATTAAAAGCCACAAACTGTAAAATCAGACTTTTCCATGATCCGTAGGATAAACCAAAAAGAAGGACATTTACTAAAATTAGAATACTTTCCTGTATTCTCATTTCAAAGAATAGAGAGGCAAAACTAGAGAATGTAAGGTAGAATTTCTGACTCCTGTATATATAAAAATATAATATTGTGAGGTATTCTTTCCTCATGAATAATAGTGTGGCTGGTATAGAGTCTAGATTAGAAATAATTTTCCTTCTGAAATTTGTAGACACTTTTCTTCTATATAACATTGCTGCTAAGAAGCCTGCTATTATTTTGATATCCAATCTATGAAATCTGCAGTTTTATTTTAGAATTTCTTAGGATTTTTCTTTGTCCCCAGTGTTGTAAAATTTCTTAATGAATGTGGTCTATTTCCCCCCTCACTATGTTGGGTAATCATGGTCCCCTCAGTTGGGAAACTCATGTTCTTTAATTTTGAGTATATCCCTTTAATGACTTTCCCCCCTCTATTTTTAAAAAAAAAATTCTTATACTGGGAAATTCTCAATTATCCAGAAGTAGCATCCTTATTCTAATTTTAAAAAATCCTCTCTCCTATATTCCATCTTTTTATCTTTTTGCTATATTTTCTGGGAGAATTCATCCACTTTATCTTCTAACACTTTTATTTTGTTTTCTATACCTGCTATTATAATATTACTAGTAATTTCTAGGCATATTTTTTCTTGTTATTTGAATATACCTCTTCTATAGCACACTCTTCTCATTCCACTGAGGCAAAATCTCATCTTATCTCTTCATATAGTTTCTGCTTTCCTACAAGAGTGTTTTAGTCTATATGTCAAATTAGATGCCTTCCTTAAACATGTGTTAATCCACTGCTGTCTACTTACATTTATGAGTAAAGAGCTTGTGGGCATGTCAATTGTGTCCTTTACTCTCGGATGATCTGGCTAGGCTGTCTCCTTAAGGAATCCCTGATCTTTGTACCTTTTGGTTTTTCATTTCTGAACTGATCAAATACCCCAAAGTCTGGTCAAATATGCTTCCTGGTGAAATCTGAGGATTGTCTGAGTCCAGTGAGGAAGAAGGCTGTGAATCTCAACATTCCATATGTAAACAATAATTTAAATACATTATTTTCAGTGTGATACTCCCATTCTATCCCCAATTTTCCCAAGCCCACTAACTCTGTTTTGCCCAAATCATGGGAAAGAAATGCAATCTCATAGCTGAATGGATGAGTGAGAGGATCTGCAGGGTATGTAGTTGCTCTTGGTCTTCCTGCTATTAAGTTCATGTTTACCACCAAATTCCAGAGATATCCGATGAGGTCATTTCCTGAGGCTTTTGGAAATACTTTGGTGAAAACTGCATTGCTTCTGGTCTTGGTCCACTGCTGGCTTTAGGATTCAGCATTTTGGGGTTTGTTAAATCAGTTTCCAGCTTAAACGATTTGTTGGTATTGTCTCTTATGTATGCTTTTCCCCATAAGTATGTGTCTTTAAAAGAACCTTTTTCTGTTATATCATTAGGGGTTTGAAAGGTAGTTAATAAAACATAACTACCTTGCTTATCATGGTATCCCCATCAGAGTGAAGGAATCATCACCATGTATAATTCTTTTCACCTACCAACTGAGCAAATTCTCTACATTAGTCCTATGCAGATGTCCCCAAATATTATAAACTGTTAAATATTCTTTGTCATCTTAACATGAAACCATGCATGGAGCTTTGGTCTCTGAGAACGTCCCTATTGTGAAGATCTTGTTGGAGCTAATGCACCATCTAGAATAGAACTGAATACTAGCCTCCAACAATGACAAAGAAGTTCTCTGTGGCCGGTATTGCCATCTGTCCTGGTTTCCACTTAACATGTATATTAGTTGTTTGAACAGATTCTTGGATGGTGAAGGTCACTTGATGGCTGCCCTTTCAGGATGGGGTCATCATGAATAAACTCAAACTGCAGCTGTGGCCAAAGAGAAAAATGACTTCAACTGTTGACAAATGCTTCTGGTCCAGACTTAATGGTGGTCTAATCACATTAAATATAGAAACTATGGGACAAAGGAAAACATGGACTCACAAAAGAATCCCACTGCATATATCTTGACATCCTTTTCCTCTTAAAAGGAAGCTCTTCAAAATGTCTAATCCATGTACCTGTGTGTTTCCTCTGATAATCCCTCTCCCAATGTTATTCTCAATCATAAATTAATAATTATTATAAAATAAACATATACTCACAATCGATCATTATTGTCACTCAACCCTGCCTTTTTGGTTATTGACACACAATGCTATACATATGAAAATAGGCTCCTTGTTTTATTAGAGAAATACTTAAACAGGGAGCTTTCAGACTGCATTTATTTTGTTGAAATAAATGTTGTATTCTGGGCAGAAAAAGATGAGATGAAAATAAAATTCATGAGATTCAGTCTTAAGGCAGGTAATTTCTAGACTTTGGAAAAAAAACAATGGATGCTGGCTCAGTGGAAGAGTCTTTGTCTCAATTTTCATGGCAGCACTAGGTTAAATGAGGAGACTCCTCAGCATACAGTCCAGTACCATCAAACGCCTTGTACCTTGTAACATCAAAAACTGGGGCTTCACAGTTATTCTGAGATGTGTGTGGAGAGGACTATTTTATGAGAACAAGCCTGGCTGTGCCCATTGTGGTCCTCCTGGCCCAATCCCACTCTAGGCTCCAGTGACCATGTTTGAGGCATGTTTCCTTAATTTCTGTGAGTAAAATTTAACTCAATTTTCATTTGATTGATTATAAAAGCATATGTATCTTGACAACACAGACACTTAAATTTCAGGTTCTTCAAAAGGTTGTAACCTTGAACTCTGTTGGCAGATTCTTCCCCAAAGTTAAAAAAAGTGGCATATATAATTTTGAATATCTTATAGAAACAGTTATCTGTTCTTCATGAAAAAAAAAATTTTTTTCTGGTACTAAATTCAAAATTGAATTTGTCATACAGTCCTTATATAAAAAATAACATGACATAAGTAATGTTAATAACATAAGTAATATAACACATTATCTTGGACAAGGGTTTTAAGATGTGGAGAAATGTTTTTCACAGATTATTTTTGTATCTGTAAGTGGAGAGCACAACATATAATGATTTTTGAAGGCACTTTTGTTGAGATCTTATGTATGAACATAGATTTCTAAATAACTAAATGATGATAATTGCAAATGCTACTAAGGTACTTATGTACCAGACACTGTTCTAAGCATATTGCATACAGAAGCTCATTTAGTCCTCTTTACTTAAGAGATAGAAACCTATGATTGTCCCATTTTACAGGTGAGGGAACTGTCTCAGAGAGAGGTTAATATCTTGCCCAACCTCACACTAAATGGCAAAAACACAAAGCTAGAACCTGTCTATCTAAGGCATAGTCCACTTTTTTGATATAATTATTTTTCACATAGAATTTTTTGAAGAAGTTGAATAATTATAAATTCAAAACTAAACTCCAAGACAGGAGCCTACTGTCTTGTAATTCTAAAGTGTCAATTAGAAAATCAACACACAGGATGAAGGGTTACATTTCATTTGTGAGAATTTAGGAGACTGCTTGTGGTCCCAGAGGAAGAGGGCACAGATTATTCAGCTAGAGATCTCAGAGTTATATAATTTAAGGGTTATTGGTCCTGAGGTCATAGCTTTTACCCGAGTTATAAAGAGACATACACCATTCCAATATCAACAAAACATATGTTACCACAATCTCTCTTAAGGAAGTTTTAGCATAAGCTTCAAGGTCATAGACTATGGTTTTATTACTTTTCTCCATAGTTTCCACAGAAGGTCATTCTACTGTGAGTTGTTTCTTTCCTCTTTCTTTTTTTAAATGTTGCTGGATAGCACCATAGCATCCTTTTTTCTTTCTTTTCTTTCTTTCTTTTTTAATATTCTATCATGCTAACATCATAGGAGTCTTTATGGAACCAGGAATAAGTAGTTAATGCTCTGTTTGCCCATTCCTGGAACACATTAAATCAGCAAGCTCCAATTAATCACTGATGGTGGGTCACTGGAGACCAAAGCTACCTGCTTACTGATTTAATCAGCTTTGGTGGAGGAACAGACTGATAAAAGTAATGATGGATTAATATAGTAAAGGTGTGTGTGTGTGTGCGGTGGGAACTTAGAAGAAGGAAATTATAATTCTCCTCAGAAAAGTTAGGAAAGTCCTCATAGATGACGTGATATCTGAATCATAGTTTGAACATATATAGCAAACCACAAGATGAAGCTGGTGAGCAAAGAAAGGTATTATTTGTAAAGGGGAAACCCCTTAGAACACAGAGCTTGGCTGTGTTGAAGGGTTGCCAGGGCTATAGTATTAGCATGTGTATGAGATAGTGTCCCATGGTGGTTAAGAAGGTAGATTCTGGCATCATTGTGCCAGATTTGAATCCTGGACTGTCATTGAACAAGTTTATTAACTTCTCAGTACCATTATTTCCTTATCTATATCATAGGGGAAATAATAGTATTTAAACTGCAGGATTATTAAGGATTAAATAATTGTAAGGACCTTAGTATAGTGCTTGGCACATAATAAGCATTCAATAAATGTTAACTATCATAATTATTACCCCAAAGAGACAACTAATTCTTAAGTAATCAATATCACTATTAAAGGTGAAATTTCCTCCCCAAGGTCTTCACACTAACAGTAAGCAATATTAGATCATGCTTATAGAGCCCTTTGGACCAGTCCTGTCCTCTGTAAATCATCAAGCTGTCCCGGGAAGACAGTTTCACAACTCAGACATTCTGAGTGGTGTCTGAATAGCAGTTTTGCAGCCCATCTAAGCATTCATATTTCCTGAATTATGAAGCCAGCTGATGAATGGGCACAAAAAAGTACGTACAAGAAACTCATATTGTCACTAGATACTTTATGCACATGCTTTAGAAGGACAAATGTGTTATTCAAGACATACAAGGTTTATCTTTTGTTATCTTTTTTTTGGGGGGGGAGATGAATTATATTGAGAAGAACAAGTTATCATTTGAGGCAAATAATTCAAAACCCACCTTCTAATTTTAATTAAATTTGACTTAGATGTCTTACCCATATATTGCTTAAATTTGGGCATTTGATTGGAAGAGAGACCCAAAGAAATTACTATTCTAAAAGCTGGCTCCTACTGTCTGAATAATATTAAATAATTACGGTTACTTCAAAAGACACCAGTGAAAGATACAAGGTAAGTTAGCAGGACACACAACCTTTACCCTGAGATTCCATTTGGGAGTTTAAGTCTTTATTAAGTCCAGACAACAACTGAGGGATGGCTGTTTGAATGGCATTAACAGGGTTAGACAAACCTGTTTCCCCACGGCCAAAAGTCAGCGAGCAGACCAAGTTCCACAGGCAGGTGATCTTTTCCAGTCTGCTAGACCAGACCACCCGAGAAAGGGGCAAAGAATCATTTTGATGGAAGAAAAGTAGCAGCCAAAGTCAAAGAAATCCTGACCACTGAGAAAAATGGGATTGAATATGAGTAGGAGTCAAACTGAGGGGCTACAGACGGCCTAGACCCCATGACCATGTCACAAAGCAGGTAAATGTGCCAAGTCAGCGGTTGTGAGCCAACAGGGGTCCGGCCTGGAGAGTGCCCGCCTCAATCAAGGCATGCAAGTTAAAAAAAAATATTTAAAACACTGTACAGGCCAAGCAAAACACATTTGTGTCCAAGGCCAGTATTCTGTCTGTTTCATGAGCCTGTAGGTTGGTGGCCTGTGCTGAGAGGGGAGAAACCTCACTGTGGGGTAGAACTGGTTATATCACACCAAAGGGACGGACATTCCAGGTATATGTGCTCAGGCAGGCGAAAGGTAAAGCCTCATTGGTGAGATCCATGTTAAATTAGGGGAATTAGTGGTAGGGCTACATTCTCCAGTTTGGCCAGTTTGTTCTTAGGATCTCCTGTGTTTTGGCTGTGAATTGGGATGAAGGTGGGTGAGGTGAGCAAAGGAGGATAAAGAGCTTTCCCAACCTGTCCTTCCAATGAGTGGGACTTTTGTGAGAGATTGCATCCTTTAGGTAACATAGTTTAGTTTCTTTCTTTCCATTTACTCTTCATTTTAAAATGGTACCTAGAAAATTTATTGTCCCAATTCCAATGACAAAGGGAAAGAATCAGAGACTGGCCCTTGTGAATATCTCCTCCCTTCCTGGTTTAAAACTCAACTACTAGCGTCATTCCAATCACCTAACAGCCAGGCTAGGGCTCCACAAAAACAGACCCAGTTTTCACTGAGATGAGTACCAGCCTGCAAAGTGACAGCCACTGGATATGGATTCTAGTATGTGTGATGATAAGCTACTGTATTTATAGCTTTTGAAGTTACGAATTTGTTTAATTATGTTTTGGAAGCTATTGGTTTTTTAAAGGAGATTTGGTATCATTAGGAAGGAGAGTTGAAATTTGTGGCGAATTTGTAAATGAAAAAAACATCCATTACACAAGAGGTGGAGAGAGAGCTAAATGAGAAAGCAATTATTTTGAAGGGCAAAAAAGGAAAGGCATAAAGGTGTTTTTTTTTGAATGGTTGTTGCCTTAAAAAGACAAGATAATTTTAGCAGCAGGATGGATACAGCATGAAACCCCAGGGCTCCTACCAGCTGGCCAAGAACCAGCCATTTTTTGGTTGAAGTGAGAAGTGACCTCTCTATTCTGCAGAACAATCAGAATTAATGGAGAAAGGTAGGGGGTAAGTGTAAGGGGCACTTAGCACTTTCTTCCTACACACCAGCAGGGCTGATGGAGGAAGTGATTGGTCTGGTGTGTGAAGAAATTCTGGGGCAGTGCTGTCAGTGCATAAAATTCAATGCATAATTAAAGAAATTAAAGAAATTATTGAGCATCCTTAGATGATTCTATACTTACTGTGGACTTTGCTCTGCTTTGTAAGTTATGTGGATTTAGACAGAAATTGAGTAGTAACTAGGGAGTAGTAAAAATAGCTGCTACTGAGTACAAGTTTTTGTTTTTAAAAAGTAAATGCATTGTTAGGTAACTGTGAGTTGTATTCCTAATTCTCATAGTGGCTTATGCCTGAAGAAGGCCAAACACCTGTTTGTGACATTTATACCACCAATGCCTCCATGTCCCAGGAGCAGGACCCCAGGGACTTAGTGCCCTTGAACAGGGAATTGGCCCATAAACACTTGCTTTCAGAACAACAAATATTTTTACTGACTTAAAACAGCATATGTGATTTAAAGTAGATACTCAGGTGCTTCCAAGACATTGGGCAACTGTCCAGAAGTAGAACTGAGAGAATAACAGTAGAGGTAAAAATATTAAAATCGTAAAATATTCATGCATAAAGTAAGGATATAGAATGTTTATATTTTAGCTAAACACATTAAGTAGGCACATAAAAATAGCATACCAAGCACCAAAATTAATAGGAGAAAAGAGCAACATACCATACACACACACAAAAAAAATAGGGAAAATGCAAAAAACTGAAAATGCAAGTGCATAAATGACCTGTTTTGGTGACTATCACTATAAATGATGCAGGCACAGGATAAGGTACTAGAACAAAATAAATGCACCACTCTTGGTCAGGTCTCTAACAGGTCAGCATGGCATTTTCCAGTGTGTGAATGTGTGGAATATTGGTCCTGTAAGATACTCCCTTGGGGAAAAAAAAAAAAGCTCTATGGTTAATATATTTGAGAAATGTTACAAAACCATATTTCTCCCTTGGAATTTTATAATGCACACAAGCAAATTAAAAGCCCTAGAAGTCCTATAGGAAAGAAATGTTTATCGTTATTTGACACGGAGAGCTCACCATTATAAGGACAAATAAAAATTAAAAACAGGAGTCTTACTTCTTCCTGCTGAAAATTAGGGTAGAGACTTTTACCCCGTCCCCATCCTTTTTCTCATTTTATAACTAGAACCAATAGTTGGCTGGTTAATTGAAAAAGTTGGCTAAAGTGAGAATTTGGCAATTAATACACACTTTATATGTTTCATTTTCATTCAAAACATATGAATCATATTTTGAAAGAGAATCAAGGTGTTTTCTGAGTGTGGGTCTGGTTATTGCTCTTCCTTTTGTTCTTTCTCGCTAAGTCACAAATATTTCATCATTTACAAATTACAGTTTCATTTCTTCTGATTTATTTTTTACATTAAAATTTTTTTATACTGTAACTCATATTTACACAACTGGTTTTAAAAAACTATTCTATAAATATATTTTTGAAGTAATTTTTTTGATAATTTTATATCCTAGGGCTGGATATATTTTATTTTTAGTTTTTCAAGATTTAAATATTTTTCTTCAGCCTTTTAGAGTTGTCCATTTCCACTTTGACAGGATTTTTTTTTCTTTTATAACAATTTACCTTCATCAAGTCTTTCCAAAGAATTCAACTAAGTTTTAATAGTGAATTAAAATTTACATTTATATTTCTAAGCTTATTAAATATTTAATTAAACTATATTACTAAAAGGTATGGAAGTAACCTAGGAGTCCATCGATAGATAAATGAATAAAGAAGATGTGATATATTTATATACAATGGAATATTGCACGGCAATAAGAAGAATGAAATGTTGCTATTTGTGACAGCATTCATGATAGAAGGTATTATGTTCAGTAAATAAGTCAGGCAGAGAAAGACAAATAACGTATGGTTTCACTTATATGTGGAATCTCAAAACAAAACAAACAAAACAAAAACAGACTCATTGAAGCAGAGACAAAAAGCATGGTTATCAGAGGGAGGGTGAGGTGAGATGGGTGAAAAGAGGAAGGGCAATGTAGTTGATAATATTGTGATAAGTTTACATGTTGATAGATGATTACTAGAATTAGAAGGGTGATCACATTGTAAGGTACAAAATGTCAAATCACTATGTTGTATACCTAAAATTAATATAAACAGTATAAGATTATATATCAATTATATATATATATATATATATATATATATATATATATAAAAGCCAAGCGGCCGAAATGACTGAAACAACCAATCGCTATGACACCCACTGTGGCAGCCAACTGGCCCAATCAGGGCCCCAATCAGACCCCAAACCTCCCACAGCCCCTCCCCCGAGCCGGCCCAACTCCAAATCGACCCCCCCCCACCCAGATCAGGGTTGGGGCCAGCCGACCTCCCGCAGCCCCAGGGGCAGTGGACCTCCCACATCCTCTCCCCCGACACCAGCCTGGCTAGATCGGCTCTCATCGAGGAGGGCCAGCCGAATGCCACCTGTGCACAAATTCATGCACCGGGTCTCTAGTGCATGAATTTACTCTAAATAAAGAGTAAATCTTCACTTTTGCTACCTTGATATAGCACTGGGCTATCATGTTAACATCAAAATACATCAATTTATTTAAAAATACTTTTATAAGAAAAAAATATGTAACTACACAGAATAGTATTAGCACAGTTTTGGGGGCCCACACTACCAGTTATTGGTAAGTACACAACACACTGACTCTATACACTCTCAAAGCCTTAAGGCACATTCATGGTGTTTTGAGAAGGACATGATGAGCAATGATGTTTGTTTTTTGCAAATAATAACCAATTCTCCATTCTCTGACACCAACTAGGTGTCCTCACAATTCTATTCAATTTTAACACTAACTACCCAGAGTTAGCACAGATTCCCCCCAAGTTAAGGCCTCAGTCTCACAAGACTATCCTCACCTCAAATGCTAAAGTCCCCGGTTGCCTGGCTACCCACATTGTCCGCCTGGGGTCTGCACACTCCAGGTTCAATATTTGCTAAAATGACAAACAGAACTCAGGTAAACACTGCATTTGTGATTATGGGTTTATTATAAAGGAACAACCACATGGAAGAGATGCTTAGGGCAGGTGTGAGGGTGGGATGTGGTGCAGAGCTCCCATCCCTCTCCATTTGTGCTACCTCGGCACATCACTGAGTTTGTTAACCTCACTGTTTCACAGTTTTTAATTTCATACACAGGAATAACCGATTAAGTCATTGGCCGTTGGAATCCCCTCTCCCCTGTTGAGACATTGGAAGTTTGGGCGAAAATTCTAACCCTCTAATCACGTGATTGGTTTTTCTAGCTCCCCTTCCTCCTTAGCAGAAAATGGGACACTCCTATCACTTAGGAAATTCCCACAAGTTTAAGAGCTTTGTGTTATAATGAAGGGGAGGGGAGGACACAAACCAAACACATTTTTTTATTTTATTATATCACAAATGGTTTTGGTATTGAAGGGAGCATATGTGTTTATCTGCTTTCCCTTCTGGACTCTGGACTCTTTAAGGTTAGTTGCTTATGTTCGTTTTCCTTTTTTCCTCCTGGTGCACAAATCAGATACTCAGAAAATTTTAATAAAGGAGTAACTGCCTGACTGAAGCAAGCAAATTGCATTTTAGTAGTCTATGATATTCTTTAATATTAAAATGTGATAGAACTAGGCATTTCAGCAGAAATGAAACTATCATAGTCAATTGTAATAATTCATATGACAACATTCTTATTAACTAAATATTAAGATGCAGAAACCCTGGTATCTAGCCCCAGATTGGCCACCTACTCACTATATATTATGATTGGGCAAGTCACATAACTACTTTAAGTGTGAATGTTCTCAACTACAACACACAGAAAAAATAATACCCCTCTTATCCCAAAGCAATATTGTGAGGATTAGAAAATGTACTAAAATGCTTGTAACTTTAAAACATCAGTCAAATAAGAGCAATTAAGATGTTACTAAACATTCAATATTAATAAACATATACCACTGACTTCTAAGCAGCAAGAGAATATTAATGAAACGGCATAGAGAAAACTAGCTGTGAAGTTTATTTAATCCCAGAAGAGGCTGCAGAGGTTGGAGCTGCATACATAGCTCAGCCTGACCTTCCCACTCATAGTGTAAGAGGCTGTGGCAGGGGAGCAGATGGGACACTAAGTGCATTAAAAATTACCTCGTCTTCAGCCCACTTTGGGACTGATGCTGTAATCAATGGGAAATTTTTCTGTATAAAGGATGGAGGAAACAGTATATCACATTCAGCTCTTCCCAATAAGGTTATTTATTGCTATTTAATTCACATTTCCCTCAGGTTTTGGCAAGATTATAGAATTTATTCTCCTATATAGTAGCCAGCCGAGTAAATCACATTGCAGACTTCCATTGCCACACATTTTTCTTACCCAGCACTGGTGGCTTTGTGTCTTTGTCCCTTAGAGTGCATTAACATTTAGCTATACAAGCTTTCCTTTTATAATTTTGCAATTTATTATTATTGTTTCCTGCCTAATATTTTATTAATAAAAAGTATTTTTATTGATTTTAGAGAGCAAGGAGAGGGGGAGAGAGAAACATCAATGTGAGACAGAAACATTGCACCCTCAAGTGCCCTAATCAGGGACCGAACCCCAAACCTGGGCCTGTGCTCTGATAAGGAATCAAACCGGCAACCTTTTGATGCATGGGAGGAAGTTCAACCAACTGAGCTACACTGGCCAGAGCAATGCAAAGTGTTTTTAAAAAGTGGAGTAGTCAGGTATTTTTCAACAATGAAACCAGAGACAAGGTGATAAATATTGTGGATGAAACATTTTTCCTTGTAGACAAAAGGTACCAGTTGATATTAAAACAAAAATAATCAAATCTCTGATACAGGGTCTAGAACACTTCATTAGAAATACACCACCACAAAGAGCTGCATTAGAGCAGTCCAGTGGGCCCCCTAAGGACAGTGATGGTGAAGGTGACTCCTGCCCCTGCTGGTATGTCAAGCATTCAGAGTAGGAAGTCCAAACCCTGAGATCTGTTCAGGTTAGACAGCTGCACTATAACTCAGTCTCTCTCTCTCTCTCTCTCTCTCTCTCTCTCTCTCTCTCTCTCATATATATATATATATATATATATATATATTATATTTTTTTTTTTTTTTTCTGACTTTGATAGGCAGCCCTTTTGGTAGGGAAAGAAAAGCCCACCATTTATCTGTATCACCTGTTTCACTTCCCAATGGGGAAAACATGGTGATAATATTATACCACACCATGGTATGTGATATTATTACTACACTGTAGTATACTATTCTATAGGACTAGTATAATATACTGTCAATATACTTTACCAGTGTATTATCCTATATGTTATACTATGTATGCTATTTTGTACTACACTATGCTGCACGATATGAAAAGATGTGATACTGTACTAGGTAATTTCTGAAAGGGAGTTTGTGCATATGTTTCCTGTAGCAATAGTTACATGAATAATCCATTTTTAAACCACAATATATAGCCTGCCTTAAGGTATTGTTATTGTAATTTATGGGCCCAAAATACCTTTCATAAAAGTGAGGATCACCAACACTTCAGGGTTAACTAAATAGCCCATAATAAATGAAACCAATAATGATAAATGAAAATGAATAGTAATGTGTAACAAGGAATAGCAGCAACTGAAAATCCTGACCAACTCAAAACCACACTGTTGAGGCACTGATGATTTGTTCTTCCTGAAAACTGAGGGAAACTCCCACATTCTGTATGCGTTTGCAGGAGGGTTTTGAGAGCTGCCAAATGGTCAGGTTCTTGGCCAACTCCTTGATAAATTATGACAGTCATAAATTTTAAGTTATTGAGTGAAAAGTTTTAAAAGTATTAATAACACACTATTGGTAAGTATCTCCCAAAGTGCTTCACAACAGGGGCATTGCCCATATGAGATCCTTCACTATGGGCACTAGTCTCACTCCTAGACAATTACCCCGCTTCTTCCTCAGCACTAAATGCCAATGGCATCATTCAATCTTTGTGATAATCAAAAAGACCAAGGCCAAACCTTCCTAAGGAGGAGGATGGTGCTGAGAATCATACTGCTTGTAAGAACTCAAGAAGGGATCAGTGTAGCCACTAGTCTGCATCCTACCAGGAGAGCCCTCTCATATTGCTTCAGTGACTTTAAATCTGACCAGTCTGTGCTCTAAGACACGCTATGGATATGTGTCTTAGATTTACATCGTAGGATAGAAACAGTCTGGCCTCTTTTGCTTATTCAGGGACCCCAGGTGAGTTTTTTTAATTGATATATAATTGATGTATAATATCCTATTAATTTCAAGTGTGTATCATAGGGATTCAATATTAACATACAATAAAAAAGTTCCCCAAAATAAGTTTAGTTACCGTCTTTCACCATACAATGTTATTACAATATTATTAACTATATACACTATGCTTTAGGTTGCAGTCCTATGACTTATTTATTTTATAACTAGAAATTTGTACCTCTTAATGTCTTTTATCTGCCCCCATATCCCTTCTCCTCTCTGGTAACCACCAGTTTGTTTGCTGTGTCAGAGTCTTTTTCTGTTTTGTTTAAGCATTTGTTTTGTATTTTAGATTCCACATATAAGAGGTTTTATCTTGGCCTAACTTATTTCACTTAGCATAATACTCTCTAGGTTCAGCCATGCTGTTGCAAATGATAATATTTCATTCTATTTTGTGGCTAATATTCCATTGTATATTTGTACAATATCTTCTTTATCCATTCACCTATAGATGGACAATTAGGTAGCTTCCATTCTTGGCTATTGTAAATAATGCTGCAAGGAACATGGGACTACAGATTATCTCTTCAAATTAATGTTTTCATTTTCTTTGGATAAATACCCAGCAGCAGAATTGCTGGATTATTCGGTAGTTTTAATTTTAATTTTTTGAGGAAACTCTGTACTATTTTCCATAGTGACTGCACCATTTCACATTCTCACCAACAATGTATGAGGGTTCCCTTTCCCCCATATTCTTGCCAACACTTGTTATTTTCTATCTTTTTGATAATAGCCATTCTGACAGATGTGAGGTAATGTCTCGTGGTTTTGATTTGAATGTCCCTGATGATTACTGATGTTGAGCATCTTTTCATGTGCCTGTGCCACCAGTTGATTTTTTTTAAACTTCTCTGAGCTTTAGTGTTTTCAGTTTGCAAAGGGGATAATGATGCCTGTTTTAACTACTTTATATGATTTTATGCAAAGTGCTTTATAAATTACAAATTTTGATGAAAAAGATACTATTAATTTTGTTACTTTTTAAAGATCAGAGATTGCCTTGGATTAAATGTTCAGTTATCAAATATGGTGGTTATAGAGCTATACTATAAGCCCAATGAATTTTCCTGGGCAATAAATGCAATAGATCTAACTAAAGGCAAACAGGGAGGATAGGGTTAAAATCCACAAGCAGCCTGGCCAGTGTGGCTCAGTTGTTGAGCATCAACCCAGGAGGTCACAGTTCAATTCCCAGCCAGGGTACATGCCGGGGAGGGCAGGAAGGAGGTGGTCCCAGGCTCGATGCCCAGTAGGGGGTATGCAGGAAGCGGCTATCCATGATTCTCTCTCATCATTGACATTTCTATCTCCTCCTTCTCTCTCTCTAAAATCAATAAAAAATATAAAAAAATCCACAAGCGATCACAATTACTGGAAGATAAATGGCAGATTTTATCCAGTTACAGTTAGTTGGAATTGCGGGTAAGGGAGTCATATAGGCTGAAGTTATTATTTTCAGAATAACTTCATTATTACTAAACTGAAATGTGTATAATGCTCTTTCCTACATTCTGTATTTTCAATGAGACAATACACCCTCTACAGACAATTCAATTCAATTAAACAAAGTTTTATTAAGCACATGTTAAATTTTGGCACTGTTTTTGTTTTGAGAATTATTAATTATATATTTAACTCTTAAAAATATGTATTCCTAGTTTGCTTATTACTAAAAGAAATCTATCATCTCTCATAACATTCTTTTAAAAAACACCTTCCCTATGGATAATTTCCAAGATTTTTTTTTCTGACCCAATTTTCTCCCTTTTAAAGCTCTCTTTCCCCATATTTTTCCTTCCTGCATTTTCTCAGCTTTCCTATTGAGTATTGTCTTTCTTTTTGCCAACTCACTAAGAAGTCCTAGAATAAACAATTTGGTATTCAAATTCTGGATACTTGTTTTAGTGAAAAGAATGTTGTTAAGCAGAAGATGAAAATTGCTTGTCCCTGTTCCAATCTTTATTTTGAAATCTTTTATACTAGAAATTGGCATGCAAATTTCAATAGATGAATATAACTTCAAATACTTATTGATTGGAAATGAGGAGGGAAAAAGGAAACAAAGTGGACAATGGGGACAGCAAAGGATGGAGAAGAAATATGAATGATTGTGTGTTGGTGAGCAGTGGCATAAAGTTCAAGTTATTTTCTCATTTCAAGGTAATTCTCAAGTAATAACATAGAGGGAACTTTCAATATATCTTTAAAATCCATGAAACCTATTATTCTAATACAATTTTGACATCATGCCCAGGTTGCTCATCGTCTCTAATTTTCCTATGAAAGACCAAGGTGGAAAAAGTGACATAAAAATGTAAATATTGTGTTGTGGATGGACCAGATGGAATAAAATGGAAAGGTTGATAAAATGCTTAGGTAAAATATTCATTACTAGTAGTAATTACAAACTGAAATTAGGGAATGAAAGTTTCATAGGAGCAGAAGGGATTTTGTAGCTCTATTTTTCTGTGTGCCCCTCCAGGTACAGTCCACGTTCCCATTGCATAATTTGCAGGCAAAAGCGTGTTGTAGCCTTGGACCTCAATTAAATGAACAACCGAAAATGCATTTAAAAATCTGCGATCACAATTCGTGTCTGAAAGGATTTTAGCCATTGTAGCAGCTGCTCTGGGTTCTGAGAAAATGATGGACAAGAAAACAATTAGCACTTCTCCAGCTTAAGCGGTGGCACTGTGAACACTAATATGACAAGAACTTATTAGGAGTGCTTTGTTTATTGTAAAAGTTAAACTGATATTTCATTACATTTTCAGAAAGCAAATGGACCCTCTAATGTGTTTTTGAGAACATGTACTATACTCTGTTAATGTCTGGACAACTTCCATGGAATTGAGGTCTAGGTTTAGGAGGTACCAAGAATTGTGGCCCTTCAGAGAGACCAGGCACCAAAATCACTTAGACCAACTACATTTAGAGACCCTTAGCACTTGGAGTAAGCCATGATAGGCCTTTGCTAACTGAGGGACACCTTGCTACCTGCTGGGCATCTCAGCCATAGTTAGAGACAAGATGTACATACTTGTGTCTTCCACCCTTTCTCCTTGTTCTGCCCTCTGCCTGTGCTCATGTCTCCATGGCAGCCTTCAAACACTGAAGACAGTTTTT
The DNA here is from genome assembly GCF_027574615.1 of Eptesicus fuscus. Lineage (NCBI taxonomy): Eukaryota > Metazoa > Chordata > Mammalia > Chiroptera > Vespertilionidae > Eptesicus > Eptesicus fuscus. The sequence goes on from NC_072482.1 coordinate 64,190,010, forward strand.
AGTCCTCCACTATAGCTTAGCTCCTTCTGGTGAAATATTCTCTTCCTCAGGGTGCTCTTTAGCCCTTTTATAGTCCTAGGTGCTCTATTCTGAAAACACATTGCCTATGTTCCAGTTAGAGTGCAGCTCTCAAAACATAATGTGACATTGCTGGCTGGGTTGTGTGTGTGCTCACCTGAGAGGAAGAAAAACCGTCATTCTCTTTGCTCCAGACATGTTATTATGAATTGGGTCTAAGGTCTTATCAACTTTTTGGGGCAATTACATCACATCTCTAACTTATACTGAACTAGTAATTAAATGAATGCCTAGAATTGTTCATGTGTTCAAATTATTTCCAACACAATTTTTTTTTTGGACTGGAGGATAGGACTTTACATTTATGCACATTTCATTTTTTTCTCCCAGATTTGGCCCAGTGTGGTAGCCAATAGAGGTCTTCCTGAGTCTTGATTCTAGCTTCCATTGTACGAGTTATTCATGCTATCTGCAAATTTGGTGTCAAGGATACCATTGGTTCCTAAGACTCATTCTAGAAGCCCTTTGACAATAATAAAATTGAAGATACAATTATAAAAGCATTTTATATGATGTCTATGCAAATATTCCTTTCTATTAACTTTAGGAATTTTTTATGAGTCTCATGAATATATTTCCTAATATTATGCCATAGTCTATTAAAATAAAGATGTCTTTTACTGAGACAAGTATTTAGCTTTATATATGTTAGGAGAAAATGTGTTAGTAACCAGCTTTCATTCTTGGATTACACAAAAGGACGGAAAATTGTTTCCATTTATGACAACACAGCGGTACAGAACAACATTTGGCATAACAGACTAAGAGAGAAAAACCAAGTAGAATTAAAAATAGACTCTGGATGTTCACAGGCTTTGGAATTGTTGAAAGATCTTGCAAAGTGATGGCTAATGGCTAAAACATAAAAAACACACCTTCGAGTGGACATCTGCACATGTTATGTGTTCCACATTGTAGTGCAGCCTTAAGGGAAATATGATCGAAAGACATATTGTCACACTTTGGAGTGATTTTGTGAAAACTGGCAACCAGAGTGCGATGTTTCAGGCATGGCTGAGGTTTGTAACTGCTCTTACTAATCCCAGATCAGAGCGGTTTGCTAACAGGTAAGCTGTTCGCTTATAACCAGGCTCCTTGGTGGGTATCAGCCAGTAGTGGTAGGAGTTAGTAGGAATCAGATGGGGAGATAGTTGGATGTGGAGTTAGTCTCCAGGAGGCACAGAGCTTCTTCCACAGAGGGTAGGCTTGGACTTCTGCAAATATGTAGTCATGCTCGTGGTGGATATTCCAAACTCCTGATATGTTTTCCTTAGAGGAAGCTCCTGCCATGGGGTGAGGATACACAGAGATACATGGTGATGCTGGTGTCTTATTGCTCTTTTCTTACTTCCTGCTCTAGAGTAATGAGCACCCTGTAATTTACCATTCCTTCTTTTGAATCCTAAAAATCATGCCACTGACACTCATATTCTGCAAATCCTGGTGGGAAAAACAAAATGGCAGTGGCAGTTTATTATTTCCTATTAAGAAGTACATTAATTGGATCATAAATGCTTTTATACATAGAGAATTTCCAATATTATTTCACCTTTTAATACTCTTCTATTTAATTTAGACATATTAATTTTATAATTCTGTTAAGTAAATCTCTCTTGATTTTATGTGTAGCCAAACATTTAAACAACAGCAGCTAACTCCAAATATATGGCCTTGTGTATTCAACACCCTTAACTTGACCATGGCAATAGGTCAGTAGAGCCTTTGTGCTGGTTAGTATATCAGTCCTTTTAGCCCTTCTCTGAGGTATTTATTCTCTAACCTACAGATTTCAAGCTTTTCTGCAGTTTCCTCTCTTTTCTTCATAGCATTCCAGTGTGGGATATTTTCTCTGTATACGTGTCCCCAGATATCTCAATATCAGACAGAATTGCAGTTTTAAAGTACTTGTAGTCTGCTGGAAAACAAGATGAAACATGTCCTGGTCTATCTTGTGCATAAGAGAGGTAGGTCAAACCCTTGCCTCACAATTTTATCTCTATGACCTCCCAGCCCATCTTTGTCTCCCATTCACAGCCTCAGTTCACGGGTGGTGAACTCAAGCAAATCAAATGGCTTACTAATCTTCTTCCATGTGCCACACAACTTCCTGCCTCTCTGTCTGTCTGTAAACTAAATCCCAAGTCCTTCCTCATGGGCTATCATGCTCTTTATTTTACTTACACTGTTTTTCTTCCCAGAAGTATCCTCCCTTTTCCTCTTTTAATGCTTTTACTCACCTTGTTTTCTGTCCCTGGAAATGTCCCTTATCTTATTCTTGGATGTCAGCGGCCCTTTTAGGAAGCTTTACCTTATCTCATCAACTAGAAGTGTTTTCTTTTTCAGGACATGTAAATATATTCATCTGCAGCTTCCCTATAGGATTTATCACTTTTTCACTTTTAATTTGAAATGAATTTAAACTTATAGCAAAGTTGCAGAGTGTTCCCATTATACTCTTTAATCAGTTTCTCCTAAAGTTAATCTCACATAACCAATAGTACAGTTATCAAAGTGAAACAATTAACATTGGTACAATATTTATAGCCAAACTTTAGAGTTTATTTGGATTTCACCAGTTTCTTCAGGAATGTACCTTTTTTTGGTCCAGGAGCTCACATTGCATTGAGTTCCCATGCCTCTCCTTAGTCTCCTCCAAATTGTGACTCTTCCTCAGTTTCTCCTTATCTTTCATGCCCTTGAAAATGTTTTTGCCTTGTAATATCTTTACATTGGTACAAGTATATTTCCTCATCCTGCTGTAAGTTTCATGAAAGATTTGTTACCCAGATGTTCTTATTTTCAATTGTGTCTTGCACACGATGGGAGCTCAGTAATTACTATTTACTCACACATCAGAAACAATCACCGACATAATTAAATACTGAGCTGTGTGCTACAGTGACTTTAAGTTTCATGGAACTTAGAGAGCAAGTTGGCAAAATTGTAAGACAGAAAACTTCGTTGCAGATGCGATGGGTGAGCCCCTTTCCTCTGGGCCCCGGGAGCAGGAATCACTGAAGCTCCCAACCTGTGTGGTAATCAAGACACGTGGATACATGATGGCCAGCAGAAAGGGCAGACGCAACATCCAGCATGACTTGTTGCATCTTCTTACCAAAGACCTCATCAATTCTGTGGTAGGGTGGGTCCCAGACACTTGCACAGAACACTGAGCTAAAATAATTACTCCCAGCCTCTCTCATACCTTGGTTTCTGTTCTGGAGCTTTCTGTTAAGAAACCCAGCACAGAAAGCTCCAGTCTTCTTGCCTGGGATCCTGAGCCCTGGCTGGTTCCTCTTCTGTTTCTCCTTACAAGTGACTGAGGAGTGTGTCTGATGTCTCCAACATGATGCTAGCCCTCACCCATCCTGATATACCCAGTTGCCTGTGTTTTCCCATTACCATGACCTGCCTGGCCCTGCTGAGTCCCATCCCTCCTCCACAAAGCCAGGAGATTCCTCAGCTGACAGGTGCATGCCTTTTGTGGGCTGTTATACCCACTGGTTGTTTTCCTTAGTCTCCTTTCCCACTAGCCCCCACTGCTAACCCCCAGCATGGTTCAGAATTGTGCCCACTCCCCTTGGGATTCAGATGTCCTGTTATTTCTTTTTGTTACTCATCTCAATTTACTGTATCTGCAGAAGTCTAGAATTCCTCACTACTGTTGTAGAGACTGAATCTGTGCTTCTCCCCTCCCGCTGAACTGCTAGCTTGGCTTACTGAAGGGTCCCCCATCCTGTGGGCCCACAGAAGCTTTGTTTTGTTTTAAAGGGACTTGAATTACTGACATCTGAAGGAGGGCCTTCTTCGATTCCAGTTCACACCGCATCAGATGCATATTTTTCACAAAGACTCAGAAACATCACCTGACAGGTTGAAGAGAAATTGAACTGATGTCTGTTGGGTTTTAACTGGAACAGTGCTGAATAATTTTTCATTTTCTTTAGGAGGCCTTACCACAAAGAGAAAACATGCCTAGTAGGTCCCACAGAGGTGTTTTGACATTAGGCTTAATAAAGCATGAAGAACACATTAATAAATAATGTTCTGCTAGGATAACATATAAAGCTGAATGCACTGGCTAGACCCTGAAGTAAATCAAATCATGCATGCAGCCAAACGATTTGTTAACTTGCAGCAGTCTCTTCAAAATGTCTGGCAAAGCCCAATGCAACAGTGCACAAATAAAACCAGCATATTATAAATGCATGCACCTTCAGTTATGATACAGACTGTCAATTTTTTTTTTTCACACTCTGTGGGCCCACAATAGTAAATAGACCTTCACTGATACTGATCAGAAGGCATTCCAATGATACATTTAATCTTTGCTCAAAGGAAGATTCCGCTCATCAACATGTCCACACAACAGCAGACACAGTTATATCTTCTCATTTCATATCCTTTGTCTCACACATAGTTGACAAAAGGGAACTAGAGAATGAGCAAGTGTTTTCAGGCATGTAGTCTATTCAGCCAAAATGGTTGTTGATCAACTTTTCAGTCTGACCCAGAAAACTTCCAGAAGTGTCCAGAAACAGAGAACAGAATCCTCCTCCCCACCTTTTTTGTTGTTGTTGTTAATCCTCACCTGAGGATATTTTTCCATTGATTTTTTTTTAGAGAGAATGGAAGGAAGTGGGAGTGAGAGAGACACATGGATTGGTTGAGGAAATTGAGCCTGTAACCGAGGTACGTGCGCTTGACCAGAATCAAACCCATGATCCTTCCGTTTGCAGGCCAACGCTCTATCCACTGAGCAAAACCAGCTAGGGCTCATCCTCCCTTTTTTTAAAAAAATTGAAAGTGCAGTGTTCCTAAAGAATCCTTCCCTGGATTTAGAAGGTTGCATGGTTTAGCTGGAACAAGATTTCATGGCTGCTCAGAGCAGTGGAGGGTGGGAGAGAAGCTTGGGTACTCGGGCAGTTGTTCTCCTGCTTCAACAAAGTTCTTTTCATGATAAAACTGATGGACAGCTGTCAAGTGTCAGTTAAGCATGACTCATTCCAGCTGCTCAACAATCTGGAGGGACAGCGTCTCCTGCACTGCACTCTCTGACAGCTCATATTCTTCATTCATGAGTGGTTTAGCTGGAGAGCCAACTAGCACGCAATAAAATGCAAACATTTCCAGGCACTGTTTAGATGCAACAACTTGTTGGGTGGATTAAATTTCAACTCAAAGGCCTTGCCAACCATGCCCATATGCCCAAATTTACACATCTTGCCAGACCTTTTATGTGGTTATGATGACAAAACCATTAAGTTGCCATTTAAATCCTGTTCCAAAGCTGCAGATTTAAAGGAACCATTATCCTGAGAATGCAAGTATTCTATTAAACAATCTTGAATATTTTCACAATTCCTATATGCTTATGTGTATACAATATATAGTTATATACAACTAGAGGCCCAGTGCACAAATTTGTGCACAGGTAGGGTCCCTAGGGCTGCCCGGCAATCAGGGCCTTCAGGCTGCTGGCTGGGGCCTCCCTTCCCCGCTGCCGGCTGGGGCCTCCTTTCCTGGCTGCCAGCTGCTGGCTGGGGCATTCCTGTATTCTGCGCTGCCCCCTGGTGGTCAGCACACACCACAGTGAGTGATTGGACTCCTGGTCTCCCAGTTGAACTCCCGAGGGGACAATTTGCATATTAGGCTTTTATATATGTAGATTATATTAACTTATGTACTATTAGTTTTTTCATTTTTTAAGTTAATGGAGACAGTGAAAATGAAGGAACATTTAGGGTTCAAAGTAATGCATGACAGGTTTCATTTTTGAGAAAACAAGAGAGGCCATGTGGAGAGCAGAAGCACTAGTAGTCTGGATCTATGTAGCCATCCTAAGTACTTTATATGAATCATCCACTTTAATTACAATAACCCTAGGAGGTTGGTGATATCATCATTTTCATTTTACATTTAAAGAAATTAAGATAGTGAGTTGAAGGTGCCTAAGTTCACATAGGTGAAAAATAGCAGAAACAGGGATTTGGATTTAGGCATCCAATTCCAGAGTTCACCTCGGTTGCTATTCTGTACCACCTTGTATGTGATCAGGAAATCTAGTCATGGATGGCTCTCCTACAAACATGAAAATAATGGGACTTCTTTTTCTCCCACATTAAAATGTGTTTACGATTAGTCTAAATATCCAAGTTATTTCCTGTATAATTCTAATACATGTTATGCTACATACATTTTTAAAAAAATATTTTGCTTCTCATAGTGATGGATCTCAATGCCAAGGTGCAAAACGAAATAAAAAAGAATATTTTCATTTTGTTACCTGAAGAACTAAGTAGTTTTAGTTTCAGTGACAAATGTCCTTAACATTTACTGTATACATTGGTAGAAATACTTTTCTTCTGAAACCAAACAATACTCAAAACCTCAGTGCTGGAAATTTTGTTTCTTTTGGGAAGGAGAAAGATTTGGTTGAATGCTCGTAAGCCTATAAATAAGTATAAAGTTTTGAAGGAAAATATGCCATTTCCGGATGAGCTAGGCATAAGCTGGGATTTAGACAGCTTGCTATGGAGAAACGCGGAGAGCAATGCCTTATTTAGGCCTAGCATGAGAGTGTATTTATTATTTGATCCCTATTAAGATTTATTAATCCTCACCTGAGGATATTTTTTCCCATTGATTTTTTAGAGAGAGTGGAAGGGAGGGGGAGAGACAGAGAGAGAAACCTCAAGGTGGGAGAGACACATGGATTGGTTGCCTCTCACAAGAGTCCTAACCAGGGCCAGGGATCGAGCCTGCAACCAATATTGAACTCAGGACCCTTCAGTCCGAGGGCCAATGCTTTATCTTCTGAGCCTAATGGGCTAGGGCTGATCCCTATTAAGATTTAAACACCTAACTTCCCTGTGTCCAGAACCCAAAGCATTAGGAAATATACGCTGCTGTCAAAACATGAATACAACTTTTGTTGAACTTTTTTTTTTTAAACTTAAGCTTCTGAACTGAAAAGCATGCATTGAACTGAGTTACACATGAGATATAGAAAGAGAATTTATAATGGCCATGTCATCCATATAGAGATTTCTATTCATTATTAACTCCTCTGTTATCTTATTTCTTATGCCTCAGTGCTTTACTTCCCCAAATAGATTGAAAGCCCTTTGCGTGAGGAAACTACCTTTAGCATTTCTTTGTTATCCTTAGAATGGTCAGTAGAATGTTTCCCAGACAATTCTACTTTTCACAGTGAGTGATTTATTATGTAATTCTGAACTCTAGACAACAATGTGAAATGCAAATAGTCACAATAAATGTATTGCCCCAAGGCACTATTCCTAGCTTATAAGTATTTGTGTATCATATTACTTGATACTGTCTGTCAAACCATACTTCCAATCACATTAGTTTTATTATTACCAATTTACATAATGTATAAAAAGACAACGAAAGGTAAAGGTCACGCTCTTGGTCCACATAGGTTTACATACACGGGAAGTTTGGCCCATTAATTCCCTTGGCTATCAGAGAACAGTTCATCTATGAAGTGATTAAAAATGGAGGGAAAAAAATGTTCCTTTGGGAAAGGAATATGCAAAAAAAATTTGCTGCCTTATAAATCACATAAATATTCATGGGAGGGGGGAGAGAAAGAAAAAGGGGATAGAAATTTCCAAGGACATCACTAAGGGCTTCAGACAAAATGAACTCAATCAATCAAAAATAAGCATAAATTAGTTATTTTCAGTGTTTTCCCAATTGGTAATCTGAAAATATTACCTTTATATTTTTTAAAGATCTTACCTTTTGGTTATTGTTACAAAATTATAAAACATTAATTCAAAGTGCATAATGCTAGAATGCTAATAATTAGCCATCACATTAATAAGAACCAGATATAGTTTCAAAATATAATCTTCAACTAACTTCACTGATTATAGAAGACTTAATTGAATTGTACTATGGATATTGAAACAGAAGATCCAGTTTTCAGCATCTTAGTCTGACAGGATTTACACATGTACAATAACAGAAGTAAAATTGAGTGAATTATTCATGTTCTTACTTCATTCACTATCAGACAAAGTCATCAAAACCTTGCTAAGTTCACAAAGTACTCATTAAGTCTTCTGGACCCTGGGTATTTACAGGTGTTTTCCATAATAATCCTCATCAATCATTTAGAGCCATGTACCTAATGTTATACATACTTTTTAATTTGCTTAAAATGTAAATTATATTAGTTTAATAAATGATATGCCTGGAAATACACATGAAAATTCTATTCTGTGCAATGAGAAACCCCAGTTTTATCATTATATAAAACTATGGATCTATCCTTCATTTCAGGCAAATTTAGAATCCATTTACAAGAACTAAATGCACAATATTTTAAGATGTACTATGATGCTTAAACTAAAAAACTCTCTTAGAAAATGAATTGCTATTGCTTTGTTTAATTTTTTTTGCATATAAACCTCCCAAGGCTTGGCAGATAGTCTTTTATACTTTTCTTTGTGTTGGGGATATATTGCCTCTCTGCCTTATTAAATCCACTGAAATTATTTTCCAGTGAGTTGCATAATTTTGCCTTGTGAGAGTTCAAAGTGTTCTCACATGACTCTGTACTGTTGCCTAAAGATGCTGAGGAACCCAGGGCCCAGATGTTACTTAAACTGTTTTCTAAACTCAGCACTTTGCTATTTATAATTTTTTTTCCTTCCACAGTTCATTGAAAAATAATACAGTGTCTTTCATTTTTGCTTTATATACTGAGTAATAGGTAAGTCATGGTTTCATAAATAATTTCATTTATTTTTTCAAAATAATTCTGAAAAGATCATTCTAATTTTTTAAGTCATTTCTGGTAGTGCTGAAGGAGTTATCAATTAAGTGATCCATTCTGGGAGCTTAGTCACACTCACTAATCATATTGCTTCGTGCGATACAAAAGTATGTTCAGCTCTCAATTAAAACAAAACATTATTTTAATTATGAGCAATGGAAAAACTCAGGTAGAGTGTTGTACAGAAAATATGGATTGGGAGTTTAAAGGATGGATTCCTGTCCTAGTTTTACTACTAACTGGCTCTCTAGACTTGCACATACCATCTAACCTGCACAAATTACCCTCTTTGGGACTCAGTTTTTACACCTGCAAAATAAAGGCAGTTGGACTGGAATTTCTGGGATCACTTCCAGCTCAAACAGGCTATGATTCTGTATCATTGGAGGTTAGGGATATATGTGGTTATTAACATGAAATGATTCTCAAAGTGGCATCATTAAATGAACTAAATTACAAATGACTATAGGTTATTTTTAAGAATATGTATTCAAATTTAGAGTTCAGTCCTCATTTTTCTTAGAATGAAGTAAGAATATTATGTAAAGGGTCCATATTTTTAAAATCCAGGTTAATTCTAAAGTTAATATATTCTTACTAGAGGCCCGATGCACAAAATACGTCCATAGGTAGGGTCCCTCGGCCTGGCCGGTGATCAGGGCCGATCTGTGGGGCTACCAGCGGGGCAGTTTGGGGGCTCCTGCTGGCACCCGCCTTGGGGCCTGTGGGCTGGGGGCAGCTCCTGCATTGAGTGTCTGCCCCTTGGTAGTCAGTGCATGTCATAGCGACCAGTCGTTCTGCCGTTTGGTCGATTTGCATATTAGGCTTTTATTATATAAGGTGGGACATTTGGGTCTTTTTGAACTAATTTGGCATTGCTTAATATCACTTTCAAAGATATATACTAGTGATACTATAATAATTTAAAATTGCTCCATAAATTGTAAACAATCAGGAAAAACATAAAGATTTATATTTTTTAATATAATTTTTATTCTTCATTGTTTGAGCTCTTTGTAATTCCACAGCATTGCTTGGAGAGCAATTGTTAATTAGACCATATGTAATAAAGCCAGGCCAAGCACTCGGAAGCTAAAAGTTAATAAACACATGCAATGGATTGCTTTAATTTGGAGAAAATCTAAGGTCAGTATTGCATGACAATGTATGGAAGTTATCAGTAGTAACAGAAAATCTGCACAACAGTCATTTAATAATGACTCATTCTCCAAGTCTATCCATATATTCTGATTTTCAGACAGCCAGGCTGAACATCAGACAAAACAAAACAACAAAACATCTGCCAGAAGAGCTTGTACAAACAGAACCAGATCTGACCCCACCCTCTTCAACCTATCAGATCATTCCCTCCTTGCCTTACCTTTAATCTGTTTTCTTTCGTTCATTCCTTATCATAGTCTATGATACTACATAATTCACTTGTGGTTATTATTTATTGCCTGCATGTCCCAAAAGAATGCCATGCTTTGTTCACTGATTCATCTCAAGTCCTTGAACAGCCTGGCACTGAGTAGTGACTAACCAAATACTTGTTAAATAAAGAAAGAAATGAAGTTTGCATTGGATTATAATGCATCTGGGTGTAGGTCTGATTCTCATCTGAAGTCACAGTTCTTTGCACAAAAAACAAACATCAAGCCAGTCTAGTTTGGGCTTGTCAGGACATTTACTCCCTCTATTATAAAAATCAATCTTTCAGTTTGGCACAAGGAAAACATAGTTGTCATGGCCTGGTTCCTTTGTGCCTTAGTCATGAAACAAGGGCAGCTAATGGAAGAGCAAAGTGAATTACTTGAGTATGAGGGTGAAGATAGAACAGTTTGTGGTTGTAAAATATTGGCCCTCACCTTAGTTATTCCATTTTAACCAACTTGATGAAACTATCATCTAGAATTTTCTTATTCAAAGGATAAGACCAGTGTCTTAATGACCTATCCTATCTAATAATAGACAAATATGCAAATTGACCATACCTCCAACACACCCACAAGCCACACCCACCATCCAATCAGAGCAAGTATGCAAATTAACCCAAACCAAGATGGCTACAGCCACAGAGAGCAAGGTTTACTAGGTAACAGAGGAAGCCAAGCTTTCTGCCTGCCCTTGCCAGGCCTAAGCCTCCACTCAAGCTACAAAGTTTCAATTATAGAAGGTAAACAAATTCAAACAAATGGCGGCAGAATGGAGCTTGAGAGAGCAGGCCAGGGTTGCCGCCGGCAACAGGAGAAGCAAAGCTTTCCGCACACCCTGGCCAGGCCCAGGCCTCCGCTTAAGGCTACAAAGTTTCAATTATAACCCCAACACAAATGGCTGCCGGCCTTAGAGGGAGGCCCAGGCTTGGCTCCGCTCCAGGCTACAAAGTTTCAATTGTAGAAGGAAAATAAATTCCAGATACCAGGGCCTCTGCTTGGGTTGCCAGGGGGCGTGGCCGGCCTGCAAACCACCACAGGCCCCTCAGGCTGCCCCACACCCCAAGGGAACCCCCACCTGATCTGGGACGCCCTTCAGGGCAAATCAGCTGGCCCCCACTCCTGTACCAGGCCTCTATCCTATCTAATAAAAGAGTAATATGCAGATTGATCATCACTGCAACACACAATATAGCTGCCCCCATGTGGACACAAGATGGCCACCACAAGATGGCAAGCAGGAGAGGGCAGTTGGGAGGCACCCAGCCTGCAAGTGAGGGCAGTTGAGAGGGACCAAGCCTGCAAGGGAGGGCAGTTGGAGGTGATCCACCCTGCAGGAGAGGGCAGTTAGGGGTGACCAGGCCAGCAGAGGAGGGAAGTTGGGGCAAACAGGCTGGCAGCAGAGTGGTTAGGGGGTGATCAGGCTGGCAGGCAGAAGCGGTTAGGGGCAATCAGGAAGGCAGGTAGGCAAGCAGTTGGGAGCCAGCAGTCCTGGATTGTGAGAGGGATGTCCAACTGCCCGGGATCAGGCCTAAACGGGCAGTCGGACATCCCTTGAGGGGTCCTATATTGGAGAGGGTACAGGCTGGGCTGAGGGACAACCCCCCTCCGTGCACGAATTTCGTGCACCAGGCCTCCAGTATTATAATAATGTGTGGTTTACACCATTTAACTTGCATTTATACAGATATGATCATTCGAATATTAGCAGACAAAAATATTGGAGCAATCTTAACTTTCTCAAACAAAATAAGGAAATTGTGGCCTACATGGTGGAGGCCTAGTAGAGGAAAGAAATTGCAATGGATAAAATGCAATAAGTCAGAAAAACTGTACTATCTAGGAAGAAATGGCTACTATAAAGTATAACAGCTTCATTTAAATGTTTTTGCCAAAATAATGTATCATAAAGGCCAATGTATTACATTTTAATTTCTGAATACTTTATCCGTTTATTTTAATAGGAGTGTCACATGCTGGCATACATGCTACTTTTTCACAATTTTAGGCCAGAAAACATTGGAGACCCTCATAATTTTTCATGCTCTACAAAGTTTGCCATCATGAACCACTTTGCATTTATTATAAATAGGCATTATGTTAGAAAAGCAATTCAACTCTATTCCATTTCACTAGGGAAGCTAATCGGCTTTGCACGAGTTAATGGGCCTATGTGAGCTTGAAGGGTGTGTTAACCTGGAACTGAAGTTACCTAGTTGTTTCCTACCGAACTTGGGAATCTGCAACACAAAGGCAGGAGACCTGCTGCGAGGAGGATGGGGAAATTATTATAATCTGCGTATCTAAATTGAACAAGGATTTTTGCTCAGCAGAAACCTCTTCACTGCGAAAACTCTGAAATTATACCCTGTGGTTAGGAATACCTGTTGGGATGTGATGCAGTATGTTTTTGAGTGAGGTGGGAGGGATTGTGATTAATTAATTCCATTACTGTGGATAACTCAATAAAGAATTATTTTCTAAAATAACTTCAGTAGCTTTGTTGTTTTTAAAAAATTCCACACTCACTAATTAATTGCAATATGTAAAAGTTCAGAGGAAAAAAAGTAGAAGTTTGCTGAACACCTCTCCAGACAGCTTTCTCAGTATATAGGCACAGAGATCTATGCCTACAATTTTATACAAATAGGCTCATATGATATGCACAATCTTTAAGCTATTTGGCAACTTTTACTTCTAAAATTAAGTAAGATAGTTTACATACACACACGTGTATAGGCACACATAGATGTTGCTGAGTTTTAATATCTCATTGGCTTGTATGTATAATGTTATCTATAGGGAGGTTGAAAACTGCTAATGCTTATATGTATGTATATTATATGTTTTAATAGTGTGTTTTATTCAGTGCATACTTTGCATTAAACTTGTGGATATGGGAAATGATAAAAGTATTCAGATCCCACCATCTAATACAGATTCTGAGTAGAATACTTGCTGGGTGAGAAACCCGAACATTCCTCTGTCCTTCAAATCAAATACATTTAATGCATATAGTAACAGTCCCGGGGAACTTCAAAGAGAAAAAGAACTTATAATCCTTTTTTGTTTTAAAAAAATTGTCATTAATCAAGTACTTAATATTTGGTTAATAGGTAGTTTCAATTATCATTAAAATAGAAAAACTTCCTTTTGAAAATAAATTTCAGTGTAAGTGTTTTACCTTATAACCCTGAAGATGAGTTTTTAAACTTAGCTCAGCACCTAAAATATGGACTATTGGTAGTTCCTGGAATGTTTTTAGAAGTTAAGTTTATTTGCTCAACAAACACCTATGGTTGCTCATAATGATATTTATTCATGATTATATACCTTGGTTATGTATTATACCCATCAAGCATTCACTCTAAAGTTTATCTTGCCTTAATTAAACATTTTGGCTCTAATTTTCATCTTTTATGCTATTAAGATTCTACAGTAGTCCCCCTTTATCCATGGTTCACTTTCTTCAGCTTCAGTTACCTGCAGTCAACCTTGGTCCAAAAATATTAACCAGAAAATTCAAGAAAAAAAGCAATTCGTAAGTTTTAAATTGTGCCAGGTCCAGTACTATGATAAAATCTTGAGCAGTCCCGCTCTGTCCTGCCCAAGATGTGAATCATTCTTTGTCCAGTGTAGCCACACTGCTTCTGCTGCCTGACCAGAGTCACGTAGTAGCTGTGTCAGTTATGAGAGAGAGAGAGAGAGAACACATTCACATAACTTTTATTACAGTATATTGTTATTGTTCTATTTTATTATTAATTGTTGCTGTTAATATCTTACTTTGCCTCATTTATAAATTAAACTTAATCATAAATATGTATGTATAGGAAAAAACTTTATATATAGGGTTCAGTACTATCTGTGGTTTCAGACATCTACTATGTGTTTTGCAACATAACCTACAGATCAGGGGGGACTACTATAAATCCTAATTTCTTTAGGTTGCATTTGCCTAGAACACCTTTGATTACACTTCCATTTTCCAGTTTTCGAATAACTTTGTTTTGGCTGCATTCTTGCATACAGCTTAGAATTTGGTTCTAATTTATAAATTGTAAGTTCATAAAATAACCCATATATGAAGTTTGTAACTCTATATAATAATCTTGAACTTTTACATCTTTAGGTTATGTAATATTTCCTTATTATATGTGATAGAAAAATAAGCATGCATTTTCCTCTTTCTCTCCCCATTCTTTGCCACCTAATGTTAGGCAATAACATGACCTTTCTTAGTATCTTTGTTTTCTACTCTTAGATATGCTTATACTTTTATGACTTGATTTAGCAGGTTTAAATGATATTCAATATTCCTAGATACTGAGAATAAAACAATCAGCTAATTTAGTATATGCACCAACTTCTTTCTTTTGTATCCAACTTTTTGTTAGCTGCTTTAGTGCTCCCGTATATTATATTTTACTAGAGGCCCAGTGCACGGAATTCATGCACGGCGGCGGGGGCGGGGGGTGTTCCTCAGCCCAGCCTATACCCTCTCCAATCTGGGACCCCTCGGGGGATGTCCAACTACCGGCAGTCGGACATTCCCCTCTCACAATCTGGGACTGCTGGCCTGCCTGCCTGCCTGATTGCCCCTAACCATTACCCTGCTAGCCTGATCGACACCTAACTGCTCCCCTGCTGGCTCGATTGCCCCCAACTTCCCTCCCCTGCCAGCCTGGTTGCCCCTAACTGCCTTCCCCTGACAGACTGGTCACCCCCAACTGCCCTTTCCTGCCGGCCCAGTCAAACCTAACTGCCCTGCCCACAACTGCCAGCCTTGTTGCCCCTAACTGCCTTCCCCTGCAGGCCTAGTCCCCCTCAACTGCCCTCCCTCCCCTGCAGGCCCAGTCACCCCCAACTGCCTTCCCCTGCAAGCCTGGTCACCCCCAACTGCCCTCCCCTGCTGGCCTGGATGACCCCAACTGCCCTCCCCTGCAGGCCCGGTCCCCTCCAACTGCCCTCCCCTGGTTGCCCACAACTGTCCTCCCCTGCCGTCCATCTTGTGGTGGCCATCTTGTAACCACATGGGGACAGCCATCTTATGTGAGGGCATGACAGTCAACTTGCATATTACCTCTTTATTATATAGGATGTTCTATTCTGTTACCCTGATCTGCATTTTATTTTATATTTTGTTTAAAGTTAAATACATCCAATGCTCACAGTTAGTCCTTTTGTAGTGGTTTCTACAGTCACCTCTTGGTTTGATGGCGTTTGTCCCCTAATAGTTGCCTCAAGAAGGGCTCATGATCGCATCATTTCCCAAGTTACTTTATGTTCAGAACATTTGCCTCGAGCTTTTATACCTTGAAAGAAAACTTGGCTGCTCATACAACCCTTGGTACCCACTTTCTTTCCTATAATGATGTGAATTCATGATCTCCTAATTCACTGTTAGATATCTCAACTTTTACTACATGGCTTTTCTTTTTTTTAAGTTTTGCCAAAATTGGTCTCCATGAAAACTTCTAATAGAGCACCCTATAGTCTCTTCTATATCAAATTCTCTAAATAGTTCTCTTCTCCAGGATAAAAGAAACAAGTCACTGAAGGAAAGTTCTTAAGGTCAAAATATCTCCAAAGTACTTTTTAGTGAACTTAATGATTTGTTTATTTAGTTAGCTCATGTCATTGCATTTTCCTTGCGCTCCTTATGCCTTCCTCATAGTACTGTTTTAAAGCAAGGTAGAGTTATATCAGAGCTGGAAGGGCCCACTGTCATCATCAGGTGCAAAGTCCTTATTTTAGGATGAAGAAACTGAGGCCCAGGGAGGGGTCAAGAGATTTCCTCAAGGTTATGCCACTAACAGGAAGCTGAGTCTGAACTTGAACCCCAGTGATTCCCAGGCAGGAATCCTTTTTACTTCACTGAGTCCTTTATAAATATAATGATCACTTTGTGTGTGTGTGTGTGTGTGTGTGTGTGTGTGTGTGTGTGTGTGTTGAGAGCATTGAAGATCTACTCTCTTAATTATGTGAGGTGACTAATGTATTAACCTTACTGAGATAACAATTTTGTTATATATACGTGTACCAAATCATCACATTGAATACCTTAAACATTCACAAAGTTATATGTCCATTATATCTCACTAACAATGGAAAAAATGTAATGATCAAAAATGTTTATTCCCTGTCACATAAGAGGATTCACCTAATGTCTCCTTGAGAATTATCATTTCATTTCTTATTCCAAATATGTAGGGAATGACACATGCAGGATAGCTGTATCAGAGAACTTTCAGTGGGTTTGTTGTTCAGTTACATAAATTGTCACTTTCATTTTCTGTTTCTTGAAACTGGGAAACTTCAGATAAATGTAGAGTTAGTTTTCCTACTCCAAACTCCCTAAACTATCATTTTGAAATCAAATTATGCAGCTTATGTTAAAACATAAGGGCCAGATTCTGTCTTTAAATACACCACCCACTCTGTAACAGCAGAATTTGGCCCTAAAAACCCATTAACAAATATTGTCATTAAACTAAAGAGCTAATTACTTTGGATTCAGACAGAATGAACAAATTCATAGGCCAACCGCAGCTGGTAGTAATAATGGTGAGACTAACCGTATGTGCACTGGAGATTTAAAGAACAAAGACATATTAACACTAATGTAACCAAACATACAAAATTATCCTCCAAATGGAGCAAACTGTTATAGTTAGAAAACTCTTGAAAGCACATTGGTATTATCTGATGCAAGAAATGAAGACTATTTCTAAGAAATTAATCATCATAATTTAAAATTACTAGTGCTTAATAAAGAGCAAAACTTGAGAAATTTATTCTGTTGCAATATTCCACAAATGAAGAATTACATCTAAAAACCATTTTGATCTAGTAATAGCTATCACTCTCATATTCAAATCAGTTTAATACTTTAAGATGAAAAGGCCTTGCTTTAAGGCTATTTTAAATAACTGAGAATGAAACTACCTAATAGTTCTATAAAAGTGAATTAACCAGATAATTGAATATTTTCCAATCCCTTAAAAGTATATTGAAATTACATTAGTAATACACACTTCAGCCCTGGACGGTGTGCTCAGTGGTTAGAGCCTTGGCCCGAGACCCAAGGGGTCTCAGGTTTTTAGTCAAAGACATGTACCTAGGTTGCAGGTTCCCCGCCCTGGTTGGGGCACGTTGGGGAGGCAACCAATTGATGTGGCTCTCTTTTGTTATATATACGTGATTTGATACACGTATATATAACAAAATTGTTATTTTCAATAAGGTTAGTTAATACATCGATGTTTCTCTTTCTCTCTTCTCTCCCCCTCCTCCCACCCTTCCACTCTCTCTAAAATAAATGGAAAAAAATATCCTCCAAAGTGAGGATTAACAAAATAATAATAATACATACATACATACTTTAGAAAAAGTTTTACAAACCCTGAACACTAATAAAAATCAACCATAGTTTCATCAATTGAGCATAACCATTAATAATATTTTGGTGTTTATTCTTTCATTTTTTTTCCTGTGCTTCTGTAGCTTTTTAAATATGGTTTTATAACTTGTTTTCATATAAAGTATATTATGAGCATTTCCCATATCAATAATTATACTTTTCGCACATAAATTTTAATTACTTCCCAGCTTCTTAAATTGAAAATAATAAACACATTTTAATCTTTTAGGCTATCTCAAAAATGTCATTATTATACTGTTTCATAATAACACCAATGCTCCCCAGAGGTTCTTACATATTTAAATCTCCTTTCTCCCTACTCAATGGTCCCAGATGGCTCTACTGTTCAAAAGCTGTATCTTACTTTCAACTCTATTTCCCCCTCAATATCAGATTTCCAGAAAAAGCTGACCAGCCTGAAATACACCTACATTTTCTGTTTTCATTTCTTAATTAATGACATGGATGATGATCTACTGATTACTAAAAAAAGCAAAAGCAAAAAAGAAAGAACATAACAGCAGTTTCTATGTTTTTTTCCCCCTGAAATTGAAATAATACAGATTTGTACTAATTTAAGTCTAATTTGGAAACTTAATTGAATCACACACTTGTGTACTACATACTTGAGGATTTTATGATATTGTGTAGTGCATATTATAGGGTTTATCATTAGGTATAGCAATCTTACTATTAAGAACAATTCTGACAACAAATATATGTGAAAATTTATTATTATAGTTGACCCAATTATGTAAATCCCTAATTTTGATTACTTGAAAAAGTGCTTTCTTATTTTATGTATATGATTATATTAATTTCTTTTAAATTGTTGAATAGCTAATATGTGTAGCTAACTGGCACTATAAGAATATACTTCTTTTTTTTATTAAGGGTTTCTTTTACCTTTTGATATTTTATGAACAAAAAATTCTACACAGTATGAACAAGTGCACACAAAGACTGGTAAGGATAGATAAGAAAAGGTCTATAAGCCAGATATTCAATCAAAGGAGTTTAATTAAAAACTTTACTTTTTACTATAAAAATAATATCATATTGTACTTGTAAGGAATCAT
The DNA here is from genome assembly GCF_027574615.1 of Eptesicus fuscus. Taxonomy (NCBI): domain Eukaryota; kingdom Metazoa; phylum Chordata; class Mammalia; order Chiroptera; family Vespertilionidae; genus Eptesicus; species Eptesicus fuscus. Next base: position 64,208,832 of record NC_072482.1, read on the forward strand.
CACAATTTAAGATCTGAATATGTCCCTACTAATCACTTCTTTAACTGGAATTGAAAAGCAAACACTTTATAAACTTAAAATTGAAAATAATAACAAAGGTGCTAAATGAGATATAGAAAATAGAAATACAAATGTGTGATATTCAATAAATGTTCCTGTAGTTTGTTATAAATACACCACATGATTTATAAGTTTTTATCTGCAAAGGAAGAGTAGCTAACTATGTATTAAGCAGATCTGTTCTTTAAAATCTATGGCTGAGTTTTCAATATGAAATGGGAAAAAAATCTCAAAAATGTAGAAATGCTTAGCCAACCCTGGCAAGAACTCATTATTTTCAATGTGTAGTTATTTCTTGGGATTTGATCAATAGCCACAAACATCTGCATAAATTACAACATTGCAGAGAACAGAGAAACAAGAAGAGAGCAGTGGCAGGACTGTCACCCTGAGAGAGAAATGGGGACATCCGGGAATAAGCTCATTGTACTGAGTCTTTAAAAGTAAGAATCCAACTTGAGGGGGTTATAAAGGAAGCACTCATTCTGCCCCTCTGTGCTAAAAGCACTCCTTTCTTATTTATTCTTGTGACTGAAGGAAACAACATAAAACCACATTTAATATAACTCATTGTTTCTCACAAGCTCGAGACCCACCCTCATCAGGATCATGTGGGGATGGGTAACTGTAAAAATGCAGATTGCTGGGCCACCTCCCAGTCTGTGAAACGTGCCCAGAAATCAGCATGTTAAGGGCCTCCCCTTACCCCCACGTGACTCTTATGCACATTTAAATTCGAGGACCAAAATAGTATCTCATAACTACTTTGTTCAAAACCAATGATCAGATACCAAGATTACAAGTATACTTGTATGTACAGTTACATGACATATAACAACTTTTAAACTTTGTATTTTATTTTCCTCTTTTGTGTGGAACTATACATCGCTAGCTATTTTCTCATAGTTCATAACTTTCACTTTTGTGTATTTTATTAACATATATTAAATATTACTTTTGATGTAACTAAGCGTTACATGAGAATGTGAGTCACTTCCAAACATCACTTACCTTAAAATCCTTATGCTTATTCAGAAAGTTCTGGACATATATGATGGAAACTTTCAAGAAGAAGATATGAAGCGGGTCCTCTGTTTAATTTCCGAAAGTTTCAAGGCTGGACAAGGAGACTCCTTAGGTGGACACCAGAAATGCCATTGAGAAGGGAAGACAATGCCGAGGCCTCTGGGCACCTGGTTATCTCTGAACAGAATAGAAAAACAAGTAGTCGGTTACCTGAAATTCAGAGTCTCTGTTGTAGAGGTTATTTTCAGTAAACGAGCAGTGTTACTAAATTTAAACTTGGCCTGGGTTTGCTGCTGCCTGATTTAGCAGTTGTCATTTAAAATTTCATGTCATTGTGAAGTCAGAATTGCATGATGCTTCTGCCTGCAGAAGATTCTGGTTGAATTCATATTGCTTTAATTGACTTTTTTTTTTTTACAAACATTGCATCAAGCGATGTAATTACTAATTTTATTTTTGATATGCAGGTGCTCCATTTTGGTGCTGAATTCCTGAGTCAAGGTTGATGAGATCTCTTGGAAATATATTCTTACAGGAGACTATCACACCCCATAAAACAATAAAACATAATACCTTTACTAAATCCCCACGGAATCATCTGCTACTTTTGCTATATTTTCTTTCACATGGGTAATGCTTGCCAAGGTAATTAGACATAAATAAAAATAATATCCTTTTTAGTCAATATGTTGCTTACTCAGAGAAACCAAAATTCTAGCATCTTTGCTGAAGAAGTTAAACAGATGTGGCTAATGGAAAAAAAAGAATAAAACATCTATTTTTAAAACTGGTGATCAGTCATGCAAATATTCTCCTAAATGGTAGAGGAAGCAACACATACAGATAAACACAAACTCAAACACAAAGCAGCAAGTGTCATACACATGCAAGGACAGAGTACACTGTGAAACAACAATGGAAGACCCTACTGCTTGGCTGTCTAAAAAACATTCTCAGTTTTCTTCTTTTTAAAAAAAGATATATTTTATTGATTTTTTTTTTTTACAGAGAGGAAGTGAGAGGGATAGAGAGTCAGAAACATCGATGAGAGAGAAACATCGATCAGCTGCCTCCTGCATATCCCCCACTGGGGATGTGCCTGTAACCAAGGTACATGACCTTGACCGGAATCGAACCTGGGACCCTTCAGTCCACAGGCTGACTCTCTATCCACTGAGCCAAACTGGTTACAGCAGCTTTCTTCTTCTTTGATATGTCTCACAAATACAGAAAAGGAAATCAGCTGTCCACTCTCCCAGTGTTCCTTTCTTCTTATAGTTTATGGACCAGAATGGGGTTACATGAGTAGTCCTGTTTGGGTTGGTATTCCTGTAACTGGCAACCAAAAAAACCTTTGTAATTTATTTATTTATTTTTATTATGTATCTCCTATTTCATTCATTTCTACTTCTCTTTGTTCTTAAGTCTACCTTTTTGTCATGATCGGGCCCTCTTCCCTACCTACCTTTCCAGGTTCATTTCCCTAGAAAAAAAGTGACCACTTCTCTCTCTTTTAAAAAATGTATTTTATTATTGAGAGTATTACACATGTCCCCCACTTACCCCTTTTGCCCCCCTCCAACTATTTTTCTTTTTAAATACCTTCATTTAAAAATATATTTCTATTAATTTCAGAGAGGAAGGGAGATGGAGAGAAATAGAAACATCAATGATGAAAGAGAATCATTGATCAGCTGCTTCCTGCATGCCCCACACTAGGGATCGAGCCTGCAATCCGGGCCTGTGCCCTAACCAGAATGGAACCGTAACCTCCTGGTTCATAGGTTGATGCTCAAACACTGAGCCATGCTGACCGGGCATCCTTCATTTTTTAAATACCCAGAATTAAGCAGAATGCTTAGCACATAGTAGGCATTCAATAAATATTTGTTAAATAAATGTATAATTCCCTTGCAACAACTCTTGAACATAAACCATTTTGTAATTTTATTTTTTCTGTATACTTTATTTTCTGAATTACTTATAAGTCCACTGAAGGCAAAGGAATGTCATATTTCTTTGTACCCTATTGCAGGATGCTATTTATGTAGTAGGGGTCCAAAAGACACTCAATTGTACTGATACTGACATTTCTACTTTGGTTTGTTTTTGAAGGCGGAAGTTCATTCGCTCTCACAATAGAGTAAGTTATCACTTACTTATAAGATTAAATAAACAAGGGGAAATATATTATTATGCTGTCAAAAATGGAAGTTAAAAATAGGAAACTTGTTAATGATCACAATTCTACAGAATTTGCACTTAGTTATACAGGAGCTGCTTTGCACAACATGAAGAATTTTCAGATAGGCCTTGAGTTATGTGGATAAACAAACAGTGTTTTTTTTACTGTCATATTTTCAAATATTTTATATTTCTCTTTAGAAATCTTTTCTCCTTGAAACATATAAGCAAAAATTCAATACTTTAAGTCATTAACATTTGACATTTTTTGATTAGAAACTGATTATTTTGAAAAATAGTTACCCCAAGTACAAACTAATTTCTAGTTATTGGATATTTACCTGAAAAGGGCAAGAAGAACTTCAGAAAGTCAAAGGTAGGCATGAAATTTTAGCCTATGCTATATACTGACATTACCCAAAATGAAAGAAATATTTCTTAGAGTAGCCTAAAATAAGAACATACGCTGGGAGCCGAAAAGCAATGAAGCAGTGGGACTGTGAGTGCACTGGGCTAACCTGGAGGACACAGAGATACATTTCACAGCCACTTCGGACTATGTTACTATGGCCAGATGTTTCCCAAGTTGGAGAATGAAAGAATTATGATTGAAGGAATCTGGAAGGAAGAGAGGCCAGGAAATGTAAGAGTAGACAATACAAATTTTGTGCCTGAATAAACGTCTTGAGCAGGTTTAACCTTTTACTTAAAAAGTAGTTGAAGTTTGCCGAAGGCATATTTATAGAAGAGATCATTGAATTTGGGTTTCTGTAGACCTGTTGTTCCATTATAAATATGTCCTAGTTTTCTCAGGGAATATAATCTGTTAGGAAGTTTGTAAAATTTAGAGATAAAGAAAATGAAAGGAAAGAAATGAAAAAAAGGAACCCCACTATAAGAAATGCATTTCAAGAATGACCATTAATAGTTGTATTAAAAACCAGAGAGTAAGCTATTTTATAATTAGAGTTTTAAAAGGTATTTTAGGCAGCTAGTGATTTGTGATTTAATCTTCAACTGCTTTTCAAGCAAAATAAGAAATCCCACCAGGGTATAGTCATTATTTCTTTTTTCCCCCAGTACTTAAACTCCAAGGAATAAGCTGAAGTAGAATTGTTTACTTTGTTCCTCTTAATATAAGTAAAAAAATAGCCTTAACTGCATGGTGGAAGGACAGGTTATTATGCTGTGTCTTTATTCATGCTTCTTTTCTGTATAAGGGGAAACATGATTTTCAGGTGTATAACTTGCCAAATTTTTTTCATTTTGTTTGTTAATATTTGAATCTATTGACAAGATTGTGTTTGCCTCTTTTTAATAAAATTGACTTATGTTCTATAAATATAGTTCAAACCTTTCATATTTATTTAAAAATTGATTTTTAAAGTTAAGAGTATGGCCTAGCCAGCATGGCTCAGTGGTTGAGTACTGACCTACGGGTTAGATGTCACTTTAGCTAGTCCCAGTTTGGAGCAATTTTCATAACAGTCCAGTACTAATATCTTTTGTTTAGTTTGGACTCTTTGAACTTTCCCTTAATAATATTAACAGAAGAAATCATGCTTCATAAATTTTTATGTCATATAGATTGAGAAAAAGTAAACATGATGCTATGCAGTAGTATAAATTAATATATGAATTGCCTACATTTCTCAGGATAGTTGACCTTGCCTTTCACCAATAATAAGTTAGTGTTTGATTGTTGTGAAGAATTTTTGAAACATATTTATAACTTGTCATTTTATTTGAATCAAGGAGACATCTCATATCATTTTAGCATAGGTAGACCTATTATTAAAGTCATCATATAAAGTATGTGTAACTCATTTCCTGAGAAACATTCTGAGAAAACAGTGCTGATAACATGGCCCATTGTTAACAGTGTGGAAGACAGAGATAGTTAAACATTTCCTGTTCTTTGACATCTATCTTTTCTGTATGTATATGTCTGTTGAACCCATCAAAGTCTAAAATATTTCAATTCAGCATAAAATTGCAGTACCGATTGTTATGTGGCATATATTTTATCTTGTGGAGAGATGGAAAGCGTATCTAAATGCATCATGCCTGTGCTCAGAAGTAATGCAAATCTTCTGTGTTGCCAGTGCCAGAAATAAATGAAAACGATAGTAGATAAAAGCTAGAAACATTTTTCTCTTTAGCACTCACGCAAAATTTTGTATGTAGTGATCATCATCATGCCGTAAGCATCCTTGGTGAGCCAAACATTCTACTGTGGATGGAATGTTGAAGGGATAGCTCCTACCTTAAACTCTTATTAATCAAAAGAAAAGAAAATACAGTTTAAAGTAGTTGGGAATAAAGATTTAACTAAGAAAAAACTCATTAAGTACAAAGATATGTTATGAATTATAAAGAGAACTATATTCATTTACACAATTTTTCAAACTATGACAAGTCTCCAATAAGGACTTAGTTACCTAATTAGATAGTTGAATTGTGTGTCTATGTTTATAAGTTAGTGTTATCTTATGTAAATTGTGTATGATTTGTACTAATTATCACCGTAGTGCAAAGACTAGAGAAATTCATGTTTTAATGATCAGTTTTTATAAAGACCTGAAAAAACATGCGCATAGAAAAACCCAGGCTTTACAATGGCCTGAGAGAAATAATTTCTCCCTAAATGGTTTCTAGCTTTTCTATCCATATGAAAAGAGGTAAAACCAAATCAGGAGTCTTTAAACCTTGGCTGTACTTTAGAATATACCTGGGTTTAAAAAACTGCCCATGCCCAGGCCCACCTCCAAGATGCTGGTTCAATTAGTGTGGGGTTGGAGCCTCAGAAGTTACCCAGGTGTGATAACATGCAACCTGAGTTGAGAATTACTGACTGTATGTCCTCCTAGCACCTTTGGTGCCTAAGGGTTTATGATTCTGGAATTTATAGGAAAAGTCCTCTTCCCTTCTCTTCTCCCCTCTCCCGCCCTCCCCTCTCCTTCCCCTCCCCTCCCCTCCCCTCCCCTCCCCTCTCCTCCCCTCTCCTCTCTTCTTCTTTCTCTCTCTCCCCCGGCCGCCCCACACACCAATGTTTGTTTATTAATCGGAACTCTCATTTCTAGTCCGATGGTAGTTTTCTACATTAGTGAGGTCCTGATTTTCAACTAAAATGATAACAGTGACATCCTGCATGCAAATCAGATAACTTATTAATTAACAGGGAGGGTAGGAAGAGGGAAGAGCAGCAGAGAAACAAAATATAAGCACCATCAGCATATAAGCTTTCTAGGGCAGTATTGTATCTATCTGCTCATCAACATTTAATGAAAATGTTATGTGGTGCTATTTACATATAGAATTTGAGAATTAAAAGCTTTTCACTATTCCTCTACTTTCAACATATTTTAGCAACTGCAAAATGATAATCATGATAGTGGAAATAAAGTTCATTGCTACAAAAGTGTTGAGGGTTGGTCTAATTATAAAGGAGACAAATCTATTTCATTGAAGAAGATGCTTGATGATTATTTATTGAATGAGTGACATTCTCCCACGTCCTAAATGTAGCCCTTGTGTTTACCTGATGGTTGGGAAAGGTCTTTCCTAGGAAAATATTAATGGCTTTTGCTTTGCTAAAGGAAGATCCAGAGTATCTCTGACACTAATCTTGAAACTGGAATAGGGTTTCTTTGGGAGGGAGGGATGTACAGCATAAGTACTAAGCATGTTAAGATTGGAGCTCCATCTCCTCTCTTTGATACTTCTCTGTTCAGGCCACAGGTAAGAGGCTAAAGTTAGGGTTTGGAACTAGGAGATGAGAACTGTGGCCTTATTTTGTTCCCTTTACTTAGCTCTGGCCTCTGTTTCTGCAGTTGGTAGGACTTCTGATCTTTGAGATATGGCAGCAGGGACAGAATGCTAATGGCTGTTTCTGAAAGTCTGCCTAATTCTTAGATCGTTTTTTTGTTTGAAGGGGATTACTAGCCATAAAAAGGTAAACCCATAGTCACTCAAATTTGTTTCATTAGATAACATTCATTCATTATTCATCCAATAAATACTTATGGTGTGCCTTTTTGTTTGAAGCCATGGGCATATAAAGATTTTCAAGATAGTTTGCAACCACACAGCTTATTCACTGATTTCAGTTTAAACTGTTTTAAGTCAATTCTTAAGCTTTTACACACACACACACACACACACACACACACACACACACACACACATATCCTTACTCTCAATTCCATCAGCAACTTTTAATTCATTACCAAGTGACTTTATGAGTTGTTCAGTGGAGCCTGTTCCTTTTCACAGGACCATGCTCCGTGCCTGAGTTAAAGATAATGTTTCTGGTGCCCCCCCCCCCCGCTCCCCGCCCCCCTGTCCCCGCCCCTTCTTTCACTCTGATGAAAGTCCTTGCTCACTTCCTGACCTCGGAGAGGGGAGGCTTTTGACCTCCGATGTTCATGCTATACAGTTGCCTTTCTTTCATTCATAAAGTATTAATTTGCCACTGGTTTACTATTGCTTGACTCTTTTCAATTTATTTTAAATCCCCATCTGAAAATATCTCAATGAAAAGAAATGACCCAAAATATTCCAATGTTAAATGCAAGAATGTCAGCTGTGGAAGTGGGGAGAGGAGATATCTCATGGACGTCCGCTGGTGATGAAAAGTATTATTTGGAATGATTGAAATGATACTTTGTCACTAAACTCAAGGCTGATATTGCTGTTCTGATTTAAATCCTTTGTGAAAAACTGGAGTAGAAGCACAAATATACTTTTGTGATTTAAATAGTAAAAAAAGCCCACCATGTAATCTGGACTCTCTTCTCTATGTAATTATAGTCATTTCCTAAAGTGTCTGGGATGAAAACATGGAGCATAACTGTAGTTTTCAGTAATATCATGTGAAATCAGCATCTCAGAGCTGAGAATACTGTTTTCTGTACTATTATCACCCCAAACTACATAAACTCTGCCAGTTGGAGGAAAGTATTGATTACACAGGCATTGAAAGCCAGAGGTGCTCTGGGTTCCCTGGCAGTGTTATTCCACGTGCCATCACTGGGCCCTGCCCCGTCATCAGAGGAACAAGGAAGCATGAGGGCATTTGTCCAAAGTGGTTTTATAACCGTGGGTTCCGCCATCAAAGCCATGAATCACCACAAAAAGGCTTGCAATAACCAGAACAGGATTAAAACAGAGAAAAGAAATCACAAGGTAATTCATAGTTTTTCAAATAACCCATTTTCAGTTCTATAAACTATGCCTAAATATATAAAGAAACATCAGATTTTTTTAGACTACAAAGAAAACATCTCTATATTCCTGCCAGGACCCTTTATCTTCAATTTATACAGTTAATATTTGATTTCTAAAAATTACCCTCTTTGATAAACCTTGTTTGGATGGTTGAGTGTGGAAAAGTCCAAACTTTCCCCTAGGCAGTGATAACCTTAATCAGCTCAATAATAGACACTGTCAATGTCCCTCCATGCCATTTTCTCCATTCTCTGCTTCTGTTATTCCTTCTACTAACTCTAAAACAATATTCTTACCTACTTTTATTATGCATTCTCCATACAACCATCCAGAGTTTTGTGGTTTTTTTTTTTAAACTTTTTAAAAAGCAGATAAGCCCTGGGAAAGACAACTTTCCATTCAAATATTCTATCATGAAAGACCCTGGGCTCTTATTAGAAAAAGTCATAATGTGGAAATCTATCCACCTAGTAATAAGATCTCAGGTAATATTCCTTTACTATATTGATTTTGCAAAAGCAACCATTTTGTTGCCAGACTTTGGAGCTCAGTGATAGCTCTCCATACGAGATTTTGAAATGGCATGTTGAAATGTTGCCAATTAAACTAGGCTGGAAAGATTGCAAGGGGGTGTGTAATAGAGAACTCCTTGAACAAGGAGAGGAGTTGCTGCACAGTGAGTGGCATGACAAGATCCAATATTCATTGTATCAACACAATTTTCCCCCAAAAGTCAGTTAAAAGTGAATGCCTTAGAAAGATATATAATGAGTACACTATTTAAATTAATTTTTTTCTTTAGATTGCATTAAAAAATGAGTGAATGAACAAATGAATGAATGAAAGAACAAATGAATGAATGAAAGGTTCATGCATCTACAGCTGACACTACCAGAACGAACAATATCTAACTTTTCATAGGATGATACTTAAGAAAAATAGGTCAATGGCTGTAGTAGACTTTATCAATATCTCCGTGGCTTTACCTCTTCCAGCATCCATGCCCACTGTTAAGTGCCTTTGTAATTTGTCTTGATAAAGAAGTGGGATGTCTTTCCCTCCTCCCTTTCTTTGGGTTTCATCATCTGACTTGTTTTGGTCAATGAAACATTAGAGAGCATGATGTGACTAAGGCTTGAGCCGTGCTCGCACTATTGAGTTTGCTCTCTATCACTTCTGCTGTTGTCATGAGAATTTACCCAGACAGGAAGAGGATGGGCGACATGTAGAACAGAAGTTTGTGCAGCCAAGCTTAATCCCCAGCTGGCCCCCAGCCATATGAGCACACAGCTGAGCCAATCACAGCCACCCAGCCCACCGCAGCCTAGATCAGCCAACCCCAAAGATCCACAGACCTGTGAGCTAGATATATGGTGATATATGATTATTACTGCCTGCTGCTGAGACTTCACGGTTGTTTGTTATCCAGCCTTTTCTTGAAATACCTAACTGATACAGAAATGTAATCTTCAGAACTGAGCTTTCACTTTTTAATGTGACAATTCACATTGGAGACCTTACAGCCACACTTAACTCTAACCTTAGTTAAAAGCATTTGGCCATAAGACAAGTAGGAGAACCAGAGAATATATTCTATCTGGAGCTGGACAAATTCATCCTAGAAGTATAACGCATTAGTTATCATGAGGAGTTTTGAGGCAAGCATCAGCAGGGATGCTAAGACTTAAATGGAATTGAGTAGCATAGCATGATCCTTATTTTTTCAAGCAAGTGGAGGATTTGTTACAAAAGGTCCTTCCTATGGATGCTTTTTTGTTGGTGTTGAAAAGCTGATAATGTATGAGTACTTCCAGCTTTGTTTTATCCCACCGCTTGCTGAAAATGGTACTTGGCTTTGTCCACTCGAGTCATCCCCTTCTCGGCCTTCAACACGCTCCTGGAAGGGTCCTCCTACTGTTTTAGGGGTGCGCTGGGCTTTATGATACTGAATAAAAATGTTGAGAATGAGGGAGAACTGAATTATGGGTAGAAAGGTTAAAGGGTAAGATGAGAAGAATAGCGCCCTTTATAAAAGACAGAAAAGCTGCATGAGGTCAGGGATGGGGGCGCCTTTTGTTTAAAATAAGAGGACTCAGAGAAAGGGAGGCTGTTAGGGGCCATGGATAGAAAGGAAAGATCTTAGCAAAGCGTCCTGCAGGTTTTATTGTTTAAATTCTCTTTTACATGATTTGAAAAATGCAGGTGGAGAACCTGAGTTAATTAATTAATTACTTAAAAAAAATAATACAACCTTTCTGAGACTAGCTTCCGTGGGTCACAGCTTCTGTCAGTGACAGTCTTGCACAAAAAGGTTAATATGGAATGGTGTCACAGAGTGGGGGAAACACGTAGATATACAGTGATATTCACTTCCCATAGCACTTATTAGATGCATAATTAGACAGTTACTAAACCATCCCAAGTTGATTTATACCACGGAGAAAATAATATATATTCATAGGTTGTTCTCAGGATTAAAAAGGCAGTAAATATTAAAATGTCTGGCACATCGTTCAGACATAAATGTTAGTTAAAATGTTAGTGCACAGTATTTTCTTCATGAAAATTCAGTTTGGCCTACGGTCCCTGTAAAATCTGACCTGTACCCCCAAGCTGTGCTCCAGTCAGAAGCAGTGGCTAACTGGGTAAGCAGCTGCTAATTGACAAAGACAGCTCTTTGTTTTCTTCACAGTTTGTTACTTTTATGAAAGTCAAAGTAACTGTGCTCCTTACCAGCCATAATCAATGAGGAACTTCCCAAGGTGGAGCACAGTCCAACGCTAGAAACTCAACAAATGAAGTGACCACTTATGGGGACTCTTAAAATTAAATATTTGAAAGGTCACCTTATATGCTGTTCCATTACTAGCCTAAATTACTTTGAGGAGAAGACAGCAGAGGTATACCCATGATCAAAGTAACATCACATATTATTTTCAGTTGTGAAATGTGAAACCATGGGGTTACTGCACTGGAATTGACCATGGCCCGACAGAATTCTCATTGTCACCAGCAATAGGACCAGTGAATCACAAGGTGACATGTACGTTTCAGATACTGTTCAGCATGAAAGAGCTGAGGAGAACTGTACAGAAAAGGCACTGGAAATCTATGGTTTGAAATTACAATACACAATTGATAGCTGATGCTATGTCAGCAGCATCTTGCCCAAGGTTGCAAGGAATGCCTATAAGAGTAAAATTAGATTAAGAAGGTAAATGTGCTTTTCTAAAAATTAGAACACAACCAAGACAACATCATGCTTCTGACTTTATAAAATGAGGTTTTAGAGAGAATGAGAAGTAAGGTGTGACCTAGCCCATAGCTTTGAAACAGGCATGGATTAAAAAAATCCACCTGGTTCTTCTCATGTACTTGTGAATAATGCTGAACATTACATGGCAAGTCAGGATCATCATCAACACCAATGTCTTGGTATGCAGCCAGCCTGCTAGCACAGATCGCCACACTGGAGCTCCACAGGTGAGGAGAATAGATGATAACAGGATAATTGCGCAGATGAGGTTTGGAGGGCTGGTGTGGGGACAGCCACATGCTGAGAGAACAGATAGTCCTGCAAGGACACTGAAGCACAGTTTCAAGGTTCGCCATGGAGAGCCCTGGACCACGGGGAAGCAAGGGCACCCGATAGATTGCCCTTGCACAGAGCAATCAGTGAGAGTGGCCTCGTTTCCAAGGCAAAATATAAGCAAACCTGGTACGAACAGCGGTGAAAGCCACACACATGCAAGTCAATCATTATGCACACACGCTCAGAAAGGAAAGCTGCATGTATGTGATGTCCAAACCAGTTATGCTACAGCCAGATCTACTGTGTGCTGTGAACTGATATAAAAGTCAAAGTTTTGTGGAAAGGGCCAGGCAAGATATTTCAGTCAAGTCTCATGACCCCCTAGAAGCAGCTGCTTATATACAGGGGTGGGCAAAAGTAGGTTTACAGTTGTGAGTACGCAAAACACAGTTTATTCCTGTAGTATTATTTATTACTAGAGGCCCGGTGCACGAAATTTGTGCATGGGGGTGGTGGTGTCCCTCAGCCCAGCCTGCACCCTCTCCAATCTGGGACCCCTCGAGGGATGTCCAACTACCGGGATCGGGCCTAAACGGGCAGTCGGACATCCCTCTCACAATCCAGGACTGCTGGCTCCCAACTGCTCTCCTGCCTGCCTTCCTGATTGCCCCTAACCTGCTTCTGCCTGCCAGCCTGATCACCCCCTAACCACTCCCCTGCCAGCCTGATTAATGCCTAACTGCTCCACTGCCAGCCTGTTTGCCCCTAACTGCCCTCCCCTGCAGGCCTGGTCACCCCTAACTGCCTTCCCCTGGAGGCCTGGTCACCCCCAACTGCTCTCCCCTGCAGGCCTGGGTCCCCCCCAACTGCCCTTCCCTGCAGGCCCAGTCTCCCCCAACTTTCCTTTTCTGCCGGCCTGGTCACACCTAAATGCCCTCCCCTGCAGGATTGATCGCCCCCAACTGCCCTCCCCTGCTGGCCATCTTGTGTCCACATGGGGGCAGCCATCTTTGACCACATGGGGGCAGCCATCTTGTGTGTTGGAGTGATGGTCAGTTTGCATATTACTCTTGTATTAGATAATATAGATTGTTTTATTTTCCATACAAACAATTCTAAACCTACTTTTGTCCCACCCTGTCATGTAGCAGCATGCACCTTCAGGCCTTGTATGCAGGAATTTAGAAAATAGAAGAAGGAATTTTACAAAGTGACCTAGCCTGAGAATTCTCATTGGTTATCACCAGCATCCAGCTATCTGTATGCTGGCATGTGTTTTGTATTCTATTCTCTGTTAATAAAATCTATAGTAATAAAAGGGTAATATGCTAATTAGACCACACAGCCGAACAACCTTCTGGATGAAGCCTGGGCTGCGAGGGCTGAGCCCCTTGCATGAATTTTGTGCACCGGGCCTCTAGTGTCTTGATATTACTTTGTAGGAAGAGTGCTTGTCCAGCATTGAATTATGTCCATGATTCCTGGTAAAGGGACCATAATTACCCAAGGGAATTATTGAACACTTGCAGATGTGGCCTGAGCCACAGAAGTTTTGCAATTTGTCAGATTTTATCTCTGCTTAAGTCACAGTGTATTTTGTAAGGATCTAAAGTGAGAATAGTCATAGCCAAGATTTGTAATCCATCGAGCACTATATGCACATATGGCAAACATTAAGTATAACCAAGAGGGCTTCAACAACAATGTTCAAAGCAGGCCTATTACAATTTGCTCTTCTACTTATGTCAGCTTTAGTAGACAATAAAATAGTCTGTCTGCCAGTCACTTAAGCTAAGGGAAATTAAAAGTGGCTTTCATGATAGCTTAAGCAGCATTTATACAGCAGAGCTTGTATTAAGAGATAAAGGAACAAACTTTCCTCCTCCTGTTGACTTAAGAGTCCTGGGAAAGCCAAGTTCCCACCCAGTAACACATTTTATTCTGGCTGGTTTGTTTAGATTTACACCTTCTGAATGTAAGGCTAGGCATTATTTACCAATTTGTAGTCATTGAGAAGAACATAGGTTGTGTGTCCTGCTCTACTCACATAGCAGGAGCACCTTCAAAGAGAAACTGCTGTCTTATTTAATGTACAGACAACAACTCCAAACAAAATGAAAAAGAAAAACAACAAAAAACCAGCAATAGCTTTGAATTAAAAAGTAAACCTTAATCTTCTACCATGACCTGGTTTCATTCACTGTGGTAATGGAAATAAAAATAACAATAGATTAAACAGGTGTTTGTGTAATTTATGCTTTTAAATGATCTTTTCTTTTTAATCAGAGTTCCTAACTAAAATAAAGCCATTTTCATATATCTCTTCCTTAATTTTGTTTCCTTTGCCTTGGTCATGAAATTGGTAATTCACTTTGGGTTATTGTTTCTCATCTTTGCAGGTACCCTTCTGTGGTTAACCCACCCTCTACTGTTCTTAGTCTTGTTGCTGCACAGTAGTTCCTCAGTTTTCATGAATGTAACACAAGGAACCACAGGGAAAGTGCGCTGTAATTTTGCAGTGGTGTCTATTTGAATGGGTGGTACCAGCCACTCAGGCAATGGCCACCATTATATAAGACTATTTTCTACTCGTTTGTTAGTGTACCTTTATAAGAAATGAGAGACAAAGAAAAACCAAGAATGAGAGCTAAACTTAAGAAGAGTAGAAAATTTGCCCTGGCTGATATGGCTCAGTGGTAGAGTGTCATCCCTCAGACAAAAGGGTTTCAGATCAGTCATGTGCCTGCATTGCAGGTTCATTCCCAGCCATGTATAGGAGCATGTGAGAGGCAACCAATCCATGTCTCTCTCTATCCTCTTCTCCCCTTCCTCCCTTCCACTCTCTCTAAAAAATCAATGGAAAAATATCCTTGGGTGATATTGTTAACAACAAAAAAGTAGAAAATTAACTTGAGGTCTGAGTCTATCTGAGAAACAAGGGTAATTGACAAAAATGTGACTTTCAAGAAAGCACCAGAGTTTCTACAAACAGCTTATAATCCACACATTTGGCGATTCCAACATATCAGTACATATTTTGAAAAGGAGCCACTGTCTCATGCTTAAGAGTTTGATAGTTAAAAATAAAGAAACTCCTTGGGGTTAAGCACTTTGCTAGTCATTACTCAGTTCTCCCAGTGCTTTGGACATTCCTACACCTACATTTGCATTTCTACCCTTTACTTCATAGCTTTTACCTTTACTTAATGCATTTTTTTCCCCTATTCTGTATACTGTATATCTCAGTCTATGGGAGCATGAATAACACTGAGCAGAGTAAGAAACTTTAATTTTACTTATTGAGGTCAATAGAAAAATTATTTTTCTAACTGAATTTGAAAGCCCTGACTTGTTTTATTAGTAAATAATAATATATGAAATATTCACTATGGGATATACCAAGTATACATTCATATAGATAATGATCTTTTTTGGAACTAGACAGACAGCAAATAGTTGAAAATGGAAGAACAAATAATGTTTGATTAGAATATAATATTATGAAGGATTGCTATAAATACTATGCATCTCTAAATAAGAAGCAAGTACTAAGTTTGTCACAGAACATCCTGTTAGTTTTTCAAGATTCATCCAGCAAAATTCAGATATGTACCAGTCAGTCTAAGAGAAGAGTATATGGTCACCAGATTGCTGTGCACTATGTCATCTCGTTGAGGGTTCATTCATTCGGCAAATATTTACTAAATGCCTGCTGTATGGTAAGGCACTGCGTTAGGCTGTAGGGATAAAATAACAAGGAAACCCAGACAAGATCTCTTCTTTCAAGAAGCTAATTTATGACTTATTTCACTTAGCAGAATACCTTTTAGGTTCATCCATGTTATCACAAATGGTAAGATTTCTTTTTCTACGTCTGAATATTACATTGTATATGTGCACCACCTGTTTTTTAACCATTTGTCTATTGATGGACACTTAGGTTGCTTCCATATCTTGGCTATTGTAAATAATGCTGCAATGAATATAGGGATAAGGGTCCATATATTTTTCCAAATTAGTGTTTTGGATTTCTTTAGATAAATACTAAGAAGTGGAATTGCTGGGTCATAGGTAATTCTTTTTTTAATTGTTTGAGGAACTCCATATTGTTTTCCATAGTGGTGCACCAATCTGCATTCTCCCCAACAGTGCATGAGTGTTTCCTTCTCTCCACATTTTTACTAACACTTGTTCTTTGTGGATTTATTAGTGATAGCCATTCTGGCAGGTGTGGGGTGATATTGTGGTTTTAATTTGCATTTCCTGATGATTAGTGATGTTGAGCATCTTTTCATATGTCTAATGGCCATCCGTATGTCCTCTTTGGAGAAGTGTCTATTTAGGTCCTCAGCCAATTTTTAATTAAACTGTTTGTTTTTTGTGTTTTTTTTTGCTGTGAGTTGTATGAATTCTTTACAAGTTTTCGATATTAACCCCATTTATGCTGAATCTAAAGAAAAATAGAAATGAACAAACAAAACTGAAACATAAATACAGAGAACAAACTGAGGGTTGCCATATGCTAGATGAAAAAAGGCGAAGGAATTGAAAAGTACACATTAATAATTACAAAACAGTCACAGAAATATAAAGTACAGTATAGGGAATATAGTCAATAATAATGTAATAACTATATATGAAGTCAGGTGGGTACTAGAATTATCAGTGGATCACTTAGTAAATTTTATAACTGTCTAACCGCTATGCTGTACACCTGAAACTAATATCCTATCTAGTAAAGAGGGAATATGCTAATTGACTGTCACACCCTCATAAAGATGGTGGCACCCACAGCCAATAGGAGGGAATATGCTAATTGACTACCATGCCCTCAAAGATGGCGGTGCCCACAGCCACAAGATGGTGGTGCCCAGTCCCCGCAGCTCCGCTGGGGCAGCAGGCGTGCGACACAGCCAGGCCCACCCCTAGGAGGGTCTAGCAGCTCCACACGCCTGCTTCCGGAGTCCCCCAGTCCCCTCAGCCCCCCAGCCGCCCAGGGCCGGCCCAAGGTGCAGGCAAGCCTCAGATGGCAACTGCCCAGCCACCCAGGGCCACCTGAGGCTCAGGTAACCAGGGCCAGCCAAGGTTTGTGCTGCTGGAAGTGGCAGTGGCAGAGGTGTGATGGGGGTGTTGCCTTCCCCTGATCGCCGGGTTGCCTCCCACCCCTGAGGGCTCCCGGACTGTGAGAGGCGGCAGGCCCAGCTGAGGGACCTCCCCCTATAGTGCATGAATTTTCATGCACTGGGCCTCTAGTATAATAATAAAAGCGTAATGTGCTAATTAGACTGGACATCCTTCCAGATGTCCTTCCTTCCAGACAAAGCCACAGTGGGTGGGGGCCAAGACAGAGGCAGCAGAGGCTCTCAGCCGCGGTGGTGGTGGGCGCAGGCCAGGGCCAAGGCCCTTGCATGGATTTCATGCATTGGGCCTCTAGTATAAAATAATATTGAATGTCAAGTGTAATTGAAAAATGAAAAAATAATTTAAAAAACCCTAAATAAACACATAACAAAAAAACAAACAAAATGAATGTCTAGTGATTCAATTTAATAATTTTCAAAGAGGCAAATCTGTAGAAATATAAAGTTGCAATAACTGAAGTAAAAGTGAATATGACGGTCCTTACTTCCCATGGTTTCAGTTAACACAGTGCCGTGCAAAGGAAGGACTGCCTGTAGTATAGTATCAGCTATTCAATGCCAAGCAGAAACTTTAGACTGAAGGTATTGTTTATTCCATCTGTGTCTACCCTGATTTATTTTTTAATTTTTTTGTATATATGCTATGTGAGGAAATTTGCGATACTTTTGCTGGTCCCTGCTGAAAACAAGAGTGCTACCTATCTTTCCAGAGTCTTATTAAGAATAGCTCATTTAATCTAAGAAATATGTGAAATAATTTCCTTGTGAGTCCCTCTTTTTGCTTCCCTAGTTAAGAAATGTATTACATACCAGACAAAGGCAACTTCTAGAAATTCACTGCCTTGTTTCTATGCATTTTTAAAATTAATTTTCTTTTAGCACTTATTTTGTAATCAATAATTACCCCTTTAGACTCAGGGGAACCTCTGACATGTTTTTCTTATTCATCAACTATTACTTGTACTTTCATTGTATCAACAAAAGTATTTTAGTTTACTTACCCATGCATTCAAAGTTCAAGAAATAATTTGAGTGGCAGACAAGGAATGAAACAGAACAGGAATCCTTGGCACTGCTCAGATAAATACCTGTTGTTCTGCCCCTCGAAGTGCCTTTCTGGTGGCAAGGGTGAGGGTGAGGGGATTGTACTGTAGTGGATGCCCCCCTTCAGATTGAAGCACCCTAAGAGTGTTGGCTGCTCTTGCCTGAAGAGAACTACCTTACCCAAGGCATTCCCCCTCCCCAGCCGTAGTCTGCATCCAAGGACTGGTCAATGTGACATGCAAAGGCCGGGACCCTTGACTCAAATTAGGACAACTCTGAAGACAAAGCTAGGGTAAGAGCTTCCATGATAATCTGCAATCTCTGTTGTAACAGCTAGTAGATGAACCTCTCCATCTGTCCAACTCTGCTTCCCTCAATTCCTTATAGCTACTGTTTCCAAACACTTCCCCAAATTCCATGCACAAAAATTTCCCATGACGTATATTTTCAAAGAACTTGAAGAAATATATTGCACCAAATCAAAAACAAAGATAAATAATGTAAAAATAAATCAATATGAATCTAAAATAATTGTATATTCTTACATATTTTCATGATTCTTATCTAATTTTTAAGTGAGGAAATAATATTATTTATATAAAAGCACCTTCCACAAAAATTTATGATATGAATATTACTCACTGTTTAAGACTGAATTTTAGGGAATATTTTGAATCTCCTAAATGCTTCTCAGAAAATATATTCTTCCAGAATTAACAAAAATTATGGGCCAAATACATTATGCTGATGAAATGGGATAGAAGTAAACTGAATATGAATAAATGCACTAAGATTTGAACTCTTTCAGAGTCAATTGGGAATGTGATATATTTTCAAATTTAACATTTCATTAACTAGAATACGAAAGAGATAAAAATTTAGCAGAGAAAGAGAATTCACCAAGTACATGACCATAACAAAAATACTGCCAACTATGGCATGAAGTAAGGGACATTTTTTCTTCTTTTGGGTTAACGTTTGTTTGGCCTTTTGTTATTTTGTGTTAATTATCAAACTGTAAGGTCTGACATCCTTCCAGGTAAGCAGGTGGATCACTGGAAGACAGTCATAGTCCACCTGCCTAGTGGAACTCAGCAGCAGGTTCACTCATCTGTTGAGAATTTCACTTGTATACTTGTGACCTGAAATTTGAGTATTTAGAATTTTTAGAGAGCCAGGAACCTTTCTCAAAGTGTTTAGCGTGCGTAAACGGAGCAGGGGATGGGAAGAATGTCTATGAAATGACTACTATCAGCAAAATATCAGAAGCATGAGAAAGCCTGTGAAATGGATTTTCAGCACTAAGACCTAAGTTCCAAGAAATGCTTTCAGGACGTTCTGATTCCATTCAATTAGCCCTGGAAGAGGCACTCTGGCAAAAGGGATAAATTCTTGAATCAAAGAAAAAGTGATGTATAAAAAGCATAAAATACAGGTAACTCTACCGTTAGGTCCATACCAACAGGAGCCAGGCCAAGAGACGCTGTGAGAGATTAAGAACTTTTTATTACATTCTCTCACAGTGGGCTGAGACCAGTGTGTCAGTGTCAGCACCGAGGGAGTGTTTGTGTTCTCTTATACAGAGATTGGGTCAGGGTTGCACCAGCCAGCTGGGGGAGCTGCCTGAACAACAGGGCATCCTTGGAAGACAGCAGGATGTCTGGTGGGTGTACAACTCGGTCAGGCAGAGGGGAACGCCTGAGTCAGTTGGGGAGTGTATCTTATCTTCTGCAGGTGCAGGCCGTTTGCTTCAAGCTATGGGGGAAAAAAACCTCATAACAATATATTTCAGACAACATGTCCAAACAGGAGAGGACCGGGGTAGTACATACTAACATCTACCACTGCAATAACATGAACATGGGACGGTGGTTTTATAATTGCATGCCAGCAGTGAAGCACTTTCTCTAAGTGAAATCTCATACAGAACCCCAATATGTAAAACAGACGAGAGAGGACTAGCTCTGTTTGAAGTCAGAAGTAAGGGGCTGAGGGTTCTAGTGTAGCGGACATCCTCAAACCCTGAGATACACCTAGGGAACTCCTAGGACTCTACGTAGCAGAGTGTAAAAACAATTAGGTTATTGAAAAGCTCAGATGTGAGGACCTGGAGCAAAGACTGCTTAACTTTTGTGTTGCTTCCCAGAATTTATTCTCCCTGTTTCCCCATCCTAGCAGTACCTTAAAATTCTCAGCATATATTTTGGATAAATTTGACACCCTTCTTGACTCTGGAAGTGGCCCTTGATTGGCTTAACATAGCCAGCACATGTCATCTATAGCCCACACATGACTCAATTTAGTAATCAGCTGCAAGAATCCATTCCAAGTGTCTTTGTTTGAGTTGTACTGTTTTTATCTTCAGAGCTAAGCAGACTCTCTCTTTTTTTTTGCTAGATTTGCACCTGAAAGCACATAACCCCAGGAGCTGCTGAATTGTTGTTATATTGTGACAATAATGGAGGAAGAGCCAACCCTGAAATGGCACAGAGAACTGAGACAGAGGCAGCCTGGTGAACTCATTTGAGTACTGGCCAAGTGTAGCCTGAAGGGAGCCAGATTTCAGTTAGTGACAATCAATGTCCTTTTCTCTTTAAATCAGATTTTCGTTGTTTTTCTTTTTCCTGTTATAGCAGAAAAGCATGTAACTGAAGAGTACCTAGCACATTTGAGTAGCTCGACAAATACTTGTTGCCTGAACGAGCTGGGAGTTAGGAGTCATGGGTTCTAATTTCCGACTGATAATTCCATTGACAATGCTTGATCTTACTTCCATTATTTGTAAAACAAGAGAGCTGCTTAGATTGTTCTCCAAAATGCATTCCTGCTCTAACACTATGAGTCCGGCTATGCCTGTGTGCAGATTATTGCTTGTGTTGCTTCTTAGGCAACCTGCAGAGGTTTGAGAGTTAATGCACTGATTCGATTCTGTACAAATTTCGCCCACCGAGGATTTCTCATTAACCACGGGTTAAGGTGGCCCTGTTCCTCCCGCAACTGACTGCCTGAGTGTGAAATTATGGTGACCCACAGAAGACAAGCTGTACTCTGGGGGACCGGGTAGGCTGGATTCATGGCAGTCAATGCAGGGTTCTCACTAATTGCTTTAGAGTTCCCTGAACATCTGTTGAGGGGGAAGAGTGTAAGTTCTAGATGATTGCTAGAGAAAATTGTATTATTTAAGGATAATTGCAGGGATACCTAGAATTCTTAATCAAAATTTCAGAATGCTATGGGCCTATGAGCAGAATCCTAGCTAATAAAAGGGTAATATGCAAATTAACCATCACTCCATCACAAATATGGTGGCCTCTGGCCAGAGGCCAGGGTGCAGGATGCTGGCATTGTTGCAGGCCGGGCTGAGGGACCCCCCGCCCCCCCACCCCCCGTGCACGAATTTCATGCACCAGGCTTCTAGTGTGTTTAGACATGGTAAGGAATGCTTTCTTTTGGAAAAAATATAATCTGCCTATAAAGCTACTCCAACTTAAGGCTGACCCTGTAGAGGCTTACATTAAAGCATCATCAGCCCTGGGTCTTCAGAGGGTGGGATGGGTGCAGAATCCTAATCCTTTCTTTCTAAGCTTTCCTGTTTTAGGTTGTTCTCCATCAATCTAGAGCAGATTCAATAGGAATATAATGCAAGCAGCCACCTATGTAATTTAAAATTTTCCAGTATACTAGTACACATTAGAAAATAGTCAAACAAAACAGGTAAAACATATTTAAATCGTCTATCTTATTTAACCTAATATATTCAAAATATTATTTCAATATGTGCTCAATATAATAACGTTATGAGATTTTTGTGTGTATTTTGATCCTACATCATAGAAATCTGAAATTATGGCACATTTCAATTCAGACTAGTTATACTTCAGGTGCTCAATAGCTACATGTACCCTGGATTGATCAACAAAGACCTAGAGAACAGTTGCTTCTTCCTGGGTTTTTGTTTTGTTTTGTGTGGGGTGGAGACATCTTAAGTGCAAATACTATCAAACATTGTAATTTAAATCTCAGGGGCCAGCATAGCTCTTCTCACTAGGGATAGAGGTTTAATGTGGCCCAATATTGGGGAAGAGGGAGGGAGTGATGGAAAGGAAAGTGGAGAAGGCTGAGGCTTGTGCTGACTTGTCTGAACTTGTACACCAGGTCTGAAGTGTAGATGTGACACTCAACACAATTAGAAGCCACTGGAAATCTGTAAACAGGGATGACGTGACTCCATTGGTGCTTGAGGTCTTGCAGCCAGTATGCTTGGCTTCTGTGTATTGAAAGTGCAGCTAGACACTATTTCAGATGTTAACCTATTTTGTTCTCCCTGTAATTCTTTTTCCCTTTCTCCATTTAAGCAGACAACAGACTCTTGGCTCATTGCCTTGGGGAAGGAATATGGCCAGGTGAAAAATAGAAATGTTCACTCTGGCTTTTCTGATCCAAAATTGCCTTAGGACAATTTAGAGAGTGTGTGAGAAAAGTAACAGGAAGAGAATGTGGAGGTATAGGAAAATGTTTGGATAGGAATGTGAAGCCAGAAGGGCAGTCCTCTGGATAAGGACGAGATAGGTAAGGGAGAAGAGGGATAGAAGAGAGAGGAGAGAAGATTAAGTGAGAGAAGAGAGGGTTTGTGCTCTGCCCCATGGAAAACAGGTCCCCTTCCAACGCTCCAGAAGGAAAATGATTTCTGTACCCGAGTGAGCCAAGCCCCCCAGCCTGCAGGACAGTGCACACTGGAGTAGTGGGTGCCTCCTGGCCACCAGTGTGGACCAAGGACCGGATTCCCATTTGTCCCTGTCCCCCGGGAAGACCAGACACCGTGGAAGACCCCAAACCTCCCAAATGAATATGTTTAAATTTCTCACCATTGTGGCAGGTTCACTATGGTTTCAAAATAGTAATTAGACTGGGCTGTGGAAAATAGTGTAATCTTTACTGCATATGAGAATTGGTAATTGAGATTCATATCGATGGGGGTGGGGGGGTGGGGAAGGGTGCTAGGTTGAGGTTATAGACCTGGTGAGAAGGCTGATACTGCAAGTCAAGAGCGCAAGTTGAAAGTAGATCGTGTCAAGTTCTGCTTAGGAGGCAGAATTGGCAGTGCTTGTTGAGGGAGGCAATGGGCTGAGGAAAGAGAGAACTCAGGTATATACCAGGATTCTGATCTAGGAAAATTGGGACTTTTTTTTGGGAAATAAACAAAACACAAAGCCCTAAACTTCTGAGGTACTTCTCAAATGCTAAGTACTACTCTAATACCTTGACAAGTAACTCATTTAATCCATAAAATACCTCTACGATGTAGGTACTATTATTATCATCCCTTTTTAAAGATGGTGACACTGAGACTCAGTAAAGAGCAGAGGCAGGATTGGAACCCAGGAAATCTGGGTTCACAGTCTGACCTGTTCACCTCTACTGCTGTCAGGTTCCAGGCTAAACAAAACCCAGGAAATGATTAGAGTTAACAGTAAGCTTATAGAAATACCCTGGCTGAGGCAACCCTGTATTTTTGTCATCAAAGTCCTGGTCACTCAGTAACTTTTGTCCATACTCCTGCCTATCTTTAATCCTTTCATTTGTATATGTTTCCTATATGAGTCTCTTTCTAATAAATTAGGGACTTCAAGTCCAAATCCAGATGTTCTGGAATCTATCTTGCAGTTAATTTAGCAACTGAGCCACCAAATGCTGAGGCTCCCAACCACCTTTCCTCATTTCCCTTGCAAATAAAAGAAGGTGTTGGGGGTGATGCTTTCCTCTCCTGTGCCCTCCTTTTTTTTCTTTTTTCTTTTTTTTCAATCCGCAGGGAGACACAAGCTCTGTGCCCTCCTTTTTAAAAAATCCCCACCTGAGGATATGTTTATTGATTTATTTTTATTTTCAGAGAGAGGGAGGGAGAGAGAGATGGGAAGAAACATTGATGTGAGAGAGAAACAGCGATCAGTTGCCTCCCATACACGCCTTGACCAGAGATCAAACCTACAAGTTAGGTATGTGCCCCGACCAGGCATTGATCTTGCAACCTTTTTGATGTATGGGATGATGCTCAACCAACTGAGCCACCCAGTCAGGGCTCCCGTGCTCTCCTTTTGAGAACTGGTCTGAGCCTGCAGGGAGTACATGAAGATTCCTCTGCTACTCCAGATCTTAAAGACTCAGATTCCCTGCTGGGATCCTGCATCCCAACCAGTTCTCATAGAAATCTGAATTTTTGTTTATTTTATCTTTATTTTTTAAAATATTACAGATGTCCCCCTCTTATTCCCCATTGATCCCCTACTCCCCACTCTGGTCCCCTCCCCAGGCCTTCACCCCACCATTGTCTGTGTCCATGGGTTATGCATATATGTATATAAGTTCTTGGTTAATCCCTTTCCTCCCCTCCTGCCCTTGCCCTCCGAGAATCCTCAGTCTGTTGCATGCTTCCATGTCTCTGGATCTATTTTGCTTGTCAGATTAT
Source organism: Eptesicus fuscus (assembly GCF_027574615.1). Classification (NCBI taxonomy): domain Eukaryota; kingdom Metazoa; phylum Chordata; class Mammalia; order Chiroptera; family Vespertilionidae; genus Eptesicus; species Eptesicus fuscus. The sequence goes on from NC_072482.1 coordinate 64,233,511, forward strand.
TTTGTTCATTAGATTCCACATATAAGTGAGATCATGTGATATTTGTCTTTCTCTGGCTGGCTTATTTCGCTTTTAGATTAAAAAAAAAAAATGATTTCAGCTCCACACCACCACCACCAGCAGCTGGGTCAGCAGTATGGTGATAACTATTAGCAGGGCAGCCCAATGCTGTTCAACACCTTGGGGGCAAAGGAGCCCCAAGGCAAGAAGGACGATGAGGAAGGCTTCTCAGCTGTGGCTAGGGGCTTGGGGATGAGCTGCAGTGTCTAGTCGTCAGGTGTTAACATTGGGTGTGTCTGGGGATAGGGCACCCCTCCTCAGTGCTCCCATGCCTGCAGTAATTAAAGCCCTTTTTACTCAGTCTTCTTGCCCTGGATCCAGATCCTTGCTGGTAGGCAATTCCCCAATTCCATTCCCGGGGGGAGTGGGCCTAAGCTGACAGTTGGACATCCTTAGCGCTGCCGCAGAGGTGGGAGAGGCTCCCACCACTGCCGCTGCACTCGCCAGCCTTGAGCCCAGCTTCTGGCTGAGCAGCATTTCCCCCGTGGGAGCGCACTGACCGCCAGGGGGCAGCTCCTGCATTGAGCGTCTGCCCCCTGGTGGTCAATACCCATCATAGCGACTGGTGGTTCTGCAGTCCAGTCGATCTGCATATTATGCTTTTATAATATAGGATTACAAACCAATTAGCAGTTTTAGGTAATATTGAAATAATTTCTTATAGCCAGTAAAAACATGGGCACATAATCATTTCACATTGAATTTTTGGGAAGGAGTTTTAGTGTTGACAATTGATGACTGTAAGAGCAAAAAAGCAATGTTATATAATAATAAAGATGAAAGTCAAAGGACTAAAAAACTCAGTTACTTGGACTGCATGGGAAACTGTGAACTATTATATTTTCAGTTTGATTGTGACTTAGGAATCTTTTTTTGTTGAATGAGTTTTTGTTGGAGAAATGTTACCAAGAACACCTTTCTCCCTTGGAAATCCACTAAACATAAGTGAATTTTTCTTTGATAATTGAAGATTTTGCTGTGCCTATGAATATAACCAGAATATTTTTAGTATTCTTGAAAATAGACAGTGTAGGATATCAAAATGAACATATAATGGCATCAGGTTGCTACTGTTTCCAGTAACTTCCCTATGTATGCCTGCTTTCTTTTAATTACCATCAATGTAGGTCTGGAAATAAGGTGTGGAGGAATGGATTTTTCTGTTGGACTCGAAGTGACTGAGATTTTTACAAAATATTCAAACACTGAATATTTTTCTAATAAGCATTTAATAATTATATTTTCTTTTAGGACTCTGAACCTATCAGATGTACTTTTCAGTAAAATACTTCAAGATCTTTATTAGCCACTTTCATTCAGACAATTTTAACCTGCATCTTAATATTCAAAAACAGATAAAAATCCCATTTTCACTATGCTTTGAACTCTTATTTTACATACTATTTTTCCTCATTAATTCTAGTAAACAAAAAAATTCTTCTTAGCTTGTTAAACAGTAAATTATTCAATTCTCCCAATAAGAAAAAAGCTATTTGAACTTCTAACATATCTCATAATCTTCAAAGCTTTGACATTTGTTATTTTCAGGTAGCTTTCTGTCAACCTTGTGTTAGATGGAATCTCATTTCTTTAAAAGGTTCTATCACTGGTTTCTAACAGAAAAAGAAAAGCAAAAAGCTTGCTGATAATCAGCCTCACAATGAAGTAGTGTTTAGGTGTCCAGTGTTTACTGGCCACAATGGCTACTGGCCACAACGTCACAGTACCCTCACCACTCTGGGGAAAGACCAAAGGAGTATGGGCACAGCATCACTAGGCTCCTTTCAAAATTGGTCATCAGAGAAAATGGATTATGGAGAGAGATTCTTTACCCCATCCTATGGTCCCGTGGTTGGTAAACTGCGGCTCGTGAGCCACATGAGGCTCTTTGGCCCCTTGAGTGTGGCTCTTCCACAAAATACCACAGGCCTGGGTGAGTCTATTTTGAAGAAGTGGCGTTAGAAGAAGTTTAAGTTTAAAACATTTGGCTCTCAAAAGAAATTTCAATCATTGTACTGTTGATATTTGGCTCTGTTGACTAATGAGTTTGCTGACCACTGCTATAGTCCCATAGTCATCAAGAGTCAACAGTAATTAACTAAGTGAAATAAACCAGACAGAGAAAGACAAATACTGCATGGTATCACTTATATGTGGAATCTAAACAAATAAAAAGTCAAACTCATAGAAACAGAGTGGCTGCCAAACTTTTTTTTTTGGGGGGGGGGTGGCAGTGAGGGCAATAGGGAGAGGTTGGTGAAAGGGTACAAACTTTCCTCTATAAAATAAATAAGGTCTGAGGATCTAATGCAAAACATGGTGACTATAGTTGATAACACTGGGTTATATAATTAAAATTTGCTAAGAGAATAGAATGTAAATGTTCCCACCAGAAAAAAAGAAAAGATAAATATGTGAAGTGATGGATGTGTTAATTAAATAAATGGGGGGAATCCTTTCACAATATATATGTATATCAAATCACCATGATATACACTTTAAATATTTTATATGTTAATTATACCTCAATAAAGCTGAGATTTTAAAAAAAGTAATTAAGAACTGACAAATAACACCTATATTAATTTGCAGGAAGATAGATTTTGTAATTAGAAGATAAAAGCTAATAACATGTTATAGTGAAAGAGTATAAAATACGTAGAGTTAAAGAAGAATAAAAAGAGTTCTCATAATAACACAATCCAAGAGACTCACTGTCAGCCTTGTATTGGGTCTCCTTTCTGACTCTTTTCTCGGCATGTCTAAACAAGTACTTTATAAAGGGATAAAATATGAATATTACGTTGAAAAATGCTTTTTTGGCACAACATATTATTACTCTTGTTAAAGATGTTGACCTTTAACAAATAGCCAGATATTTCTTCAACAAAATGGGTTTATTTGGGAACAATGAAGAATTGCAACTCAGGATTGTGGCCGCATGGTGAACCATCTGCAAGTCCAAAGAAACAGAGGAGGAAGAGGAGGAATGCTCTTTTATGGACTTGGGAGGGGCTGTTGTAAATGAAGAGTCCATTGGAGGAAACAAAGTTTGAAATATTGTGACTTTTCATTGGCTGAGCTAGGGTACTGGACATGGAGGAATCCTTTTTCCTCTTGCTGAGGCAGTAATGTAGTATCACTTCCTGTCGGAGCTGTAAAGCACTTCTCTTCCTTTTGGGGTCAGGAGTGTGCACTGAGTGAAACGTGTGTGAAAGTTCTCTCTTCTACCCTCCTGTCTCCATTTATAATGAAATTTCTGAGTATTACTTTTCATATAGGATATTGCAAATAGAGCCTCCTAAATGTACTGGGTTCAGAGTGGGGATCTGCACATTGAGGTGAGGGAGGGTGGAGCAGGTATCAGGTGCCAGAGGACAGAGCAGAGATTCAGATAGACAAGACAGAGGCCCTCTTCTTAGACTCAGGGGAGCAGCCATAGTTCTAGCTTCTGGAGCATTTTCTTATTTATCTATCTTTATAAGGCAGGGGTTTGATCAAAGGAACAACTTGATGTATTCAAGGACAAGCAGAATCAACCAAACAGCCAATCATGACGAGCTGAGCCACCATTGGTCTTTAGAATTCCTGAGAGCCTGGAAGACAGGGCCAGAGGAGACAGAAGCCAGGCATAAAAAGCATTTTTTTTTTTTTTTTTACAATATGGATGTCAGTATATTCTTTCTTGAGTTTCAGTTCACTAGTTTCAGAAAATGTGTCTTTTTTGGACATGCTGGACATTTTAGTTGAAAACTTGTGTTACTACCTCTTCTGAGTTCTCATGATACAAATCTCTATGGCCACACTTTATAAATAGGGAAAATATCTATTTATAAAAATGTATCATCTCTCCCTGTGTACTGATATATAACATTATGTTTTTATACCACTTATAGGTCCTGAGCTTTCCACCAGATAATCAATCATGAATGTCCACATTCCTTAATCATAGCCATTGTGATTGGGGCAGGGACATGCCCTCTCCTGGTTCTTTGACCTTGGGTGCTGTCTGTGGCTCAGGCACTCACGCATACTATGCTCCAAGTTCTCAGTAGCCTTCAATGCTACTGCTTTCCATTCCTCCACAATCCAGGGTGAATACATCAGGAGTGTGGGCTCACTCGACTCTCTAGGGGGGATTTGATATAGAATGTATTCTAATTCTTGGAGTAAGAAGTACCAATAGAGAATAGGATAAGAGGGAAGGCTGCTCAGAATTGTCCCAGTTTCTCTTTGCCATTGGTTCTCTTCCCCATGACTTAGAGGGATAGAAAATAAATAGGAAGGATGGCAACAACTTACATCCATAAGCACTGAATATGTTTATAAACAACACCTTAAAACTGAACAGTTTTACATACATTATGAGCCATGTTCTGACATTTTCCTTTCCAAAAGTATAAACTAAGAGATGCCCACAGGTAGTTGCTTGTCAAGCAACAATTCAGAAATGAGAGATTGAACCATTTTATGTAACTAGTCATTTGGGTGGGGGTGGGGGTGGGGGTGGGGCAGGTAATGAGTACTGAGGGCAATAGTTAAAGAGTTGCCAGTGTAATAAGGAGTATTTTATTATCCACTGTTAGCACTTTCACTCCAATTAATTGAGGACAGAGTAAGGCATTAAGGGTGGAAACCCAGGATAGATGAGTTTTGATAAATAAGAGAGAGGATGTTGGTGTTCGAGACCGTTCCTGGTCGGGATGAAGCCCCACATTGGAGACAGACCAGACCATAGACGGTCACTGAATATGCCAAAGAGAGGAGCTAGTGGGACTCTGAAGATGTCCCCCAGGCCTCATTCCAGTTCTCTAGTATCTCAAGTTGCAGACCTATATGGTCTAAAGGCTCAGAGTTTTGTGGGCTATTAGATCTCTACCTTCCAACACTTAACACTTTATGATTCTAAAATGTCATTAGTTGCTATCCAAAACTTTCATCTAGACTATAAACTGGCCACATTTTAAAAAGAACTAGAAAATAAGTTTTTGAATGCCTATGTATCAAGCATGGTATTAGGCAGTATTATTATTATTTCATATAATCCAAGTTCTGCAACAAAAGTATTCTATTCCTATTTTATAGGTGAAAATAAACCCACAGTAAGTAACCATCTTACCTAGTATCTGACAGATTATGAAACAGAACTTGGAAGTCTAATTCCAAAGCTCATGTTCTGTCTATCACATCATGATAATGCTATGGAAAGCCCACTATATATATATATATATATATATATATATATAACACTCATCAAAACAGGGATGTTTCAAAGGGATGTGACAAAGATGGCTCTAGAGTTCCATGAGTTCTCTGAATTACAGCAAAATTTGGGCAGTTGTGTAATTTCTTGGAAGGAACAGTTTACAACTTTCCTCAAATTCTCAATGAGTTAAAGCCATAAAATTAGAAGAACCACTGCTCCCAGTGTATTTAGAAAGTAGCAGCCATATTCCCCTTCAGTTTCACCATATGGCATCCTGAGCCTATTCCCAATATACTCAGTTTTCTCTAGTGATTGGAGCAAGGCTGGAAACCTTAGAAAGAAGAAGAATATTAAATAATAATGAAATATACGCGAGTCCATTTAGCTATGTGTGCTATTTGGCAGCTGCCCGTATAATTTCTGGTTATCAGTACACCCCAGGGGCTATCGTAGATTCATTAATATAATTTTAGAATGGCTGTTCTTTGGAGATCATCGAGTCCAAAGCCCTCAGTTTACAGATGACAGAACCAAGGCCCAGAGGGCTAGAGTGACTCATACATTGTCACATAACCTTTTGCTGGCTTGATAATGGACTTAATATTTACCCAGCAATTGGTCACTTTTGGCCATCATCTGTGCCTCCACGGTCAGTCAAGGGCAATTTGAACATTGGACTCATGCTCAAATCTCAAATTGCCCCTTCCAGTTCTAATATTGATCTAGCATAACCAGATACTATTTAGCTTTTGAGTTATAATCAAATTCTCTGTGGTGGCACCATAGCCGTCTGGCACCAGTGTGGTCTGTGAACAATGTCAGGAGAAGTTAATATGAGGCTGAGGATTCCTGTATTCGAATGAGTAAACCAGGAAAAGGAAGAACACACTTCTCAAATGCAACTTAATGAGGCAGACTTGGCCAATTTTGCTAATATAAGCCAAGTTATAATAATACAATCAGTACTTTAGTCTATTGCAAATGAAAACATTCTCTCTGCACCATTCTATGAAAGCATTGTGATTTTATTGATTTCCATCTCAGTGAAAATATAGGAAGAAAGTTTAAAAAATCCATTTTAGAATCTTTAGGCTTTGTGTTAAGAAAAACTACTAAAATAAATAGCATTTTTGGACTGCATTATAAAATTTCATTTTGATTCAGTTTGATGCATGCTTATGGTCATCCAATATGAGCCCACAGTACGTACTGAAAAAATTAAATATTTGAAATGAAAACATTGCAGAAAGATTTATTTAAATTAACTTTGATAGGCAGGAGGAGACTGCATGTGCAGTAAAGACAGCTCTGGAACGAGGTCCAAGGAAGTTCTATACAGTGTGAGTTTGGGCAACTCACTTGGCCCTTCTAAGTCTTATTTTTTCCTTCCTGCAAAATGCTGAAGTCTATTTAATTTGCAAGGCTTTCTCCATCTCAAAAATATTAAGTCTATGTATCTATCATAACATTTTCACCCCTAGATATAAAGTCAAGATGCTTATACTCATTATCGGAAAAAATGGAGCCATATAAATGACATTTAAGTTAGGTTACCAAGAGTAGATTATTAAGAATTAACTATGATGACAATAAAATGGGGATTAAAATATTAAACCAATATATTTTGGTTGAGAACTGTTTATTGGCTAGTCAAAATTCACAAGTTTGGGGTTGAGGGTAATCACCAAAAAGAAAGAAAAAGTGGCAAATATAGATGGCAAGATTGGGAACCTGGAGACCCTCTCTCAGGTCTATTTTAGTCTTTTATAAAACCAAAAATTAGATCCCTAGCCAGTTTGGCTCAGTGGATAGAGTGTCATCCTATGGACTGAAGGGTCTCAGGTTTGATTCGGGTCAAGGGCACATGCCCAGGTTGTGGGCTGGATCCCCAGTAGGGGGCATGCAGGATGCAGCCAATCAGTGATTCTCTTTCATCATTGATGTTTCTATCTCTCTCTTCTTCTCCCTTCCTCTCTAAAATCAATAAAAATATATTAAAACCAAATATTAGAGAAATTAAGTAACTTCTTCAAGACTACACTTCAAGACAAAATTGACAGAGCTTGGACAAGAACTATGGACCTCTTGGGTCCTTATGCCCTTGGCCATCCTGCAGTAGGTACAATATTATGCAAGTTATGCTTATAATTAATGCCTTACTCTAAATGTGCATATAATACTTCATATGCCAGGCACACAGAATGCTCTGTATTTATTAGTAAAATGAATTAGCTATCCTTTAAATATCAGCATGGTGAGAGAATAAGTGTTTAGTACCATTTTATTTAATGGGTAACTCATGATTTTATGCAAGACAAGGTATTCTACTAACCAGCTATTAAAAAGAAAAGAATCTGTACTAGTAGAAATTCCATTTAGGTAAATTATCCCAAGATGTGCCACAGCTAAATCTCCGGAAGCTGTGAGAGGGGAAAATCTCTCAGAAATTGGTGAAATTTTCCAAGTGAAATACATTACATTGCCTCAGTACTGCATTTTCCAGTTTCCTCTTTAGAGCACAAATTTCATAAACTAAAGGACAATTCCTACAGTTAAGATTGGGGTCTAATGGGCACAAAAAAGGCCTGTTTTCCAAGTACATGCATTTGTTCTCTCTTTCCTACTTGATCCACCAAGCCCACCTTTGATGAAATACTTGCTCTCTCTCTATCCCTCTCTATTCATGTAAGAAAATAATGAAATGGAATGATGTTGAGTATGGGGGTCCATTTAGATAGTATTGAAAGACATTATGATCTCTAACCGCATTAGGACAAATCCCCAGGTACAGCCACTACCATGTGAAGGGAAAGGTGCATTTGGCAAAGAATGAACATCAGTGCAACCTGTTTTAGCTTTACCTTCTCCCAGTTTGACTTCCCTTTCCATTGAGGGAAAGTCTGCAGTTAGAATGTTTTTGGTGTTTTGTTTGTTTTCCTTTAAGACCAATCAGAAAGATATAAAGGAATCCCTAAGATTCACAGTTTGTCATGTTGATGTTCCAAATATTTGCAGAATCACTTCCATCCCTAATAAGGATGATACATTATTAAAGCTTTTTGGGAAAAAAATCTTGATTTAATTCTTTTAAAATTTTGTAACCCAGGGGTGGGTCTCTTTGGTTACAATATCAAAAGTGTATTGATTGCCAATAAGTAATAAGCAGATCTAGGAAAAAGAAGAAATCGGCATTACATAACTTTGGTTGTTTTTGTTGTTGTTGTTGTTGTTTGTTTTTTACAATAGAAAATACGTGGCCGCTTAGAACAGTAGTTATACTACCAGTAACAGTAATTTTAACAAGAATAAAACCCTTGCATTTGTATAAATGCAAATCTTAGTCACTTTCCTTTTTTTAAAAAAAATATACTTTTATTGATTTCAGAGAGCAAGAGAGAGGGAGAGAGAGAGAAACATCAGTGATGAGAGAGAATCATTGATGGGCTGCCTCCTGCACACCTTACACTGGGGGTCGAGCCTGCAACCCAGGCATGTGCCCTGACCGGAATTGAACCTAGGACCCTTCAGTCTGCAGGCCAGCGCTCTATCCAATGAGCCAAACCAGCTAGGGCACTTTCCTTTTTTTATTTGGTGTTACAATTTTATCATTTCTATCTAATGAAACAAACTGGATTATGATGTTTGTTGCACAAAATGTTTCATAGGCAAAGGAAAGCAGGGAACAGTTCCTGATAAGGGACTTCATTCTACACTGCTCCATGCTTGAGTACACACATGGAAATTCCAATGACTTAGGGAACAGCCACATGCAGGTATTATTCAAGGATATTTTGAATGAGTTAGTTCCAGAGGCTTATTCTTACATCCCTTCTTGAGCAAAAATGCTGTCATTAATGGTTGCCTCATTTAGGTAACAGTTTTAATTACAAAATTTTTAAAAAGATGACTTTTTTCTTACTCTGATGTTTTAAAATATATTTTAAAATTCCCCAAACATGAAAAGGTCACACTAATCTTCAGTGATGAGAGAGCCTTGTGGCTCCCATTCCTTATTTTTGGTAAAGACCACCTGGGGTAGGCTCCAGAGGGGCAGGTTAGTGCGAGAAACAATAGATGATTAAACACAGCCACCCATGACTGACAGCTGCTTCCTGACACCCCGGTGAAGTCATGAGGGAGGAGACCCGGAAGGGGCCAGGAGCAGGCTTACATGTGCTCCTCAATTATTCTTATGAGATTTATATAGCTCCATAAATGAACACTGTGCTGTAATAAAAAATATGTCAAAATCAATAGAAATCCTTGCTGTTCAATTCTTCTACTTCTTGAATTTGAATGTAGGCAGTTTAAAGCATTATTCTTTTTCTTGTCACTGTTGCTAATTTCTCTGCCTTAGGGGGTTGCATTTTCTGTATTATTTTGCTTGCCAACTCCACAGCCTTACAAGGTGTGAGTCAAAATGAACAGAAAAAAATTCTCTCTAATACATAGTAAAACAAAACAAAGTAAAAGGAAAATGGAGATGAATTTAGCAATTTGGGAAGGATGTGAGGCCTTTTTATATTCATTTCAAAAATACTGATACTTCATTCCTCTCTTTAAAAAAACCAATAAAGTGTGAGATCATAAACTCTTATAACAAATCTCTAAGGTTTTTAATTGTTTATCGGCTGTATCCAGATTCCTGAAGACCTATTTCCACTAGAAAGCTGAAGGCTGTTGGCAGGGAAGGCAGAGAGAGCATATGGCTGAGGAGGAGGTGACATGGATAGGGAGTGATAAGAACCTTTGAGTGAATTTCCATTAAAAAAGACAAAGGCTAGGAAAACATACTTCTTTCTTTGCAAAAAAATTCATGCACATATGCAGGAAAACCAGACTGAAATGTGTTCTCCACATCAAGTGACAGGATATGGCCAGCGCAATCCGTTTATCCATAATTCACCACTCAGGAAACTCTCCAAAGCTTAGTAAAGATTGTAGCACTACAAGAATAACCTCTTTTCATTCTCTGTCTACTTGACTGCATCAATTCCACTTAGATAAATATGCAGTGCACTACAGGATTGCTAATCAATACCAGATTTTAATGACAAGAAGTAATCTATCTCTTTAGTTAATAATTAGACAAAAAATCCACAGCTACTTTGGTATTTTAAAACATCAGGATTATTCCAAGTTCATATTTCTTTAGAAGAAAAATCAACACCTATGTCAATATATAGATGGGTGTGCTTGCCTGTTTATCACATTGAATTTAAAGCAAGACGGTGTCTGTAATGATACTGAAATGTGAAAGGGCTGCTTCAGGAAATGCCTGGTAAGTCATGCTTGTTCTTAACATGGTGCAAGAGGAACGTGGAGCAGCAAATTGCCCTGTGGGGCTCTGCAACGGAAGCATAATTTCAACTTTCACTATAACCTCTTCTTTCTATTTAGGGAAAAATAGGTGGAAGCTGTGCTTGGTGTGTTATACAAGGTTCTAAATGTAGACTATTGGTGATGGAGTAGAGCAAGGCTGTCCCAGATTTTTGTTCAATTGAAGTGAGTTTGAAATGATGACAACACCAAAAAGGGGAGTTCTCCATTCTGGGCAGTCTCCACATCTCTGTCAGCCGCTGAAGACTGTTCTTATTTTATTGCTTTAGGAGAACCTCCTCATTGTGGTTAGGACACGGCCCACTATGGCGGGACTTACCTCGAAAGGATGGGGCAGGGTATGTGAGCTAGACAGAAATAAGGTATGTCTCCTGTGGTGGGGCCATGACCTGGTGGGCGAGGGACAGTTACCTTTCAGAAGTTGGGAGGGAGTTTGCACAAGCTGGCTTCAAACAGTTTGCTTCCACAAATATTTACTGAGAAGTTGCTCTGCAGCAGACTCTGGGGCCGGTGGTAGGAACACCTGGGTGAACAAGGCCTCGTCCCTAGCCTCCGACAGCTTAGGGAGTGTGGAGGGCAGAGTTCCCACACAGAGCAGGAAAGGACAGGCTTATAGTTCAGAATGATAAACAAGCCCAAAGCAGGCGTGCATGGCCCTGGCACTAGGAAAGGATATAGAAGGCCAGCCAAACTAGTCTAGGAGGGCTTCTTAGAGAAATGATATCGATGTGAGCCCTGGAGTTGTCCAGGCTAACAATGTGCGTGTGCGTGCGTGTGTGTGTGTATGTGTGTGTGTGTGTGTGTGTGTGTGAGTGTGTGTGTGAGAGAGAGAGAGAGAGAGAGAGAGAGAGAGTGAGAGAGAGAGAATATAGGAAAAAAGGTTTCCTATAGAGAGTGAAAGCAAACATGAAGAATGTGGGGCGGGGAAAGTCCTTCCGAGTGACTGGAGCATGGACGGAGAAAGGAAAACTGAGGCAACCCAAGCAGAAGCCAGCTCAGGATGGGCCTTTTTAGCTACGTTCAGGATGCAGGTGATGATCTAGAACCATGGTTGGCAAACTGCGGCTCGCGAGCCACGTGCGGCTCTTTGGCCCCTTGAGTGTGGCTCTTCCACAAAATACCACAGCCTGGCGAGTCTATTTTGAAGAAGTGGTGTTAGAAGAAGTTTAAGTTTAAAAAATTTAGCTCTCAAAAGAAATTTTAATCGTTGTACTGTTGATATTTGGCTCTGTTGGCTAATGAGTTTGCCGACATTTGGCAGCTAAGGGGGTTAAAGTAAGATTTAACATGGTGGCCTGAGCCTGAAAGGAGTCTCTGGGTCAGCATTACGGAGCCTTTCAACACAAGATGAGAGTTCTGGCTACAGCTGAGATGGGGAAGGCGGCTTCCCTTCCACCACACAGAGGGGAGAGGACCCAGAACACATTCTGGGGAAGAGAATCATGACCAGGGGATATTACCCAAATCCAGTTAGTAAAACTGGACTCAAAATCAGACTCCTGCCAGACCCCGTAGTTAATTATTACCGAGTCTTCTGAATGTTGAATTATTCAATTTCCAACTACATTTCTGACTTCCGCATAGTAAATGATGTAAAGTTTATTTCATTACAATTGTTTTCAAAAAGTTCAAGAGTATGATATTTTTTGAAGGAGGCAAATATTGCACTCCATCTTTTCTCTTTCGGATGAGCCTTCAGAGACCTGATTTCAATTTTCATGCCTTTGAAGATAATTTGACCTGCTTATTCACAAGTCGGCATTAAAACCGAAATAGGGTGCCTTGGGCTGTAGACTGAGCCTTTAGGAATCATGAAAACCAGTAAGTTACAAAATCATCAGAGTAACAATGCAATCTGTCAGTGTGAGAGCTTCAGGTCAATGGGTTTGTGGTTACATGATGAGGCCACTCATTTCTGCTCCTTAAAGTAAGACAGTGACCTTATAAGTTGAGAGTTCAGCTGTAATTTAATTTGGGAATTCAGAATAAGAAAGGCATTCTAAAATATTTTTCCCTTGCTTTATTATACTGCATCTTTTAGTCAGTAGTGAAAGCTATGTGGGTGCTAATGGGAGTAACATGTCCCTTAACTAAAATACCTGATTCAAAATGAATTATATTTTACAAAGTATGCCAATGTTGTCCTACAACGTTGGACCTAATTCTTGAAATTAGATCCTGTATAATGCAGTTTTATCATGAAAGTTTTAAAGGTTGTCCTGAAAGTAATGAAGCGATCCTTTGAAAGGCCACAGAAACTTTCTGGCCAGCTTTTAAAGAGCTTGATAAAAAAAAACTTCTTTCCTCCATGAAGCAAGGAAGTAGACTTCAGATTCCTTCCTTCCCATTCCTGTGTTCCCATCCCCTGTAGCTGCCTGGCAAATAGCTCACCATCGCACTGATGTTCGGGAGATTGGGGGAGGGGGAAATCGAACAGGAGGAGCGAGGTACACTTTTAACTCTTTCGGCAAAAGAGAGAGGAAATGGAAGATAGACTTGCCTCTTTTTTTTTTCTACCTTCTTTAGCCTAGGCATGGTGTGAAGTCCCAAAGGGAACACCACAATGTGTTTTAGCTTTTCTAAGTCTGGCAAGGCCTCCAGGAATACACTGAATTGCTTATTTCATATAGGCCCTTTGCTACATTCAACACCCAGCAAACAAGCATGACAATGAGCCTCCTTGTGGAAAGACACTTGGGAGATGGCAGGAAATTACACATAGGAAGTGCACGAAAGGAGAAAAATAAGCACCTTCAAAAAAAAAAGGTGCTGATGAGTCTCTGCATTTGGATAAATTAAAATCAAGGGGAGGGGGGTGGAACACTATAAAGGAGTGAGTTGAGGAAGGTGTTTAGGCTTGTTAAAGAAAGGAATGTATACACAGGAATAATCTCCATTTAAAAAATTTAACATATTCAGAAACTGTATTAGTTTGAGTGTGTGTGTGTGTGTGTGTGTGTGTGTGTGTGTGTGTGTGTATAATACTTGGAAACTCCTAAGCATCTTATGTGGAGATACTAAGCAAAGAAATATCTTTTCTTAAAATGAATTGCATTTGGATGGAAGAAACCTCATCTTCTTGTTTATTTTGAAAGCTACCTTTCAAAAATATAATATGCAGCCACTGGCATCTTTGAACTCACTATTCCTTTGTCAAGAGCCTCAGAGTTGAATCCTGAATTCTTACCATATGCCAAGGGTTAGGCCATTAATATGTAAAAGGAGCTGGTATCCAGAGAATTGACTTTATAATTGGAGAACACCAATATAAACCTAACACTTCTCGCACAGTGCCGCACCACAGCGTCCCTGCTCTCTCCGGCTATTAGGCCATGTCCAGTTTCCCGGGTCTGTCGGAGGATACAGCTGCCTCCACGTGCCAGGGAAGGTTTAATTATGGCGACTTTCCCTCCCCCTGGAAAGCCTCGTCCTGTGGTTTGAAAGTTTGAATTATTCAAGGCCATGTTAATATACTGTGCTGAATGCTCTGTTTGGCCCACCGAGGTGCACCTGGAACTGCTGTCTTCCCACCAATTTGATTTCATTTTTCCCCTCTGTCTCTGCTTTTCCTTGCCACCTTTCCTATCCTTTCTTTTTCCCTTTGTTCCCATTGTTAAAGGCAAGAACCAAGGAACACGTAATACCAAGAGACTCATGGAATTTGGTCTAGCTAATCTCATATAGGTAATTCATGTGAAGTAACAGGAAAATAATCTCATAACAAAGTTTCTCACGTATAGCTTCATTCCCTAAACCTCTTTCTTACAAAAGTAATATAATTTATATACTTTGTGACCAGAATTAAAAAGACTTTTAAATATATTTCTCCCAAATTCAAGCTGTTAATTTGGTTTCCCTTCTAAAATGGAATCAACAGGAGAATTCTTGATCTTTCCTGTTGAAGCTACAAAGAGTTAACATGTATGCATGCTATTTTAATACCTAAATCTAGATTTCAGTATTGGATTAGTTTTTTAGGCTTTGCTTAAAATACCTACTCTAATTTCCACTGATTCTAATTCCTAGCCTGGTTTTGGGTTGTCATTGTGACTTTGTAACTAAAGTTGGCATCCAAACAATGTGTGGTATCCTCGGATTAAAGGTTACCATGATTCATAGGCCTGGATTATCATTCACCACCTGCAGGGCCTCTTGGACACTTAGTTTTCTCATCTGTGCAATGGGAGTGCCAATGCAAACACTATTGAGAACTTGCAACAAGCAGAATCATACCCAGGAAAGTTTTCTCTAAATTATAAAGTAATATATAAATTAAGATGTCTTTGCTATTATTTTTTTTTATGTCACAAAAATTTATACTCCAATTCATTCAGTTAAGATACTTTTTGGAAGCATTTTTCCTGTCTGTTAGCTTACAGAAGAGGTTACTGAGTTTATAACACAATAGACAGTGGAATTCCCTTTTCTTTTCTACACATTGAATCTGTTGTTTTTGGAGAAAAGGAAGAGACAGGGAAGAAGAATATATACCCTGAAAATTGTTTAAATGTGGAAACCAGAGAATCTGTGAAAGATGTTGCCTATAGTGAGAAATGCTCTTAAAAATTGTTTTAGGATATCAAAAATGATATATCTCCAAAAAGACCCCCAAATCATTTTCAGCAGCAGGTGGATTATTTCAGCAGAAAATACATATACTAAGAACTTACTCAAAATAACATTGCATGTATTTCTGGTTTTGGAAAAGCTGATGAAGGACTCAACGATTCCTACCAGTTCCATCACTGAGCAGGTCTAATTATTGGATGTTAATTGTATATCTGTCTTGTGATTGACCAGGAATCTGGTCTTTAACATTCAACATCAAGACAAAAAAACAAAACAATACTTTAAATCCTCCTTTAAAGGATAAGTAAATGATTCTGGGCTCACATACCATTAACTAGAAAATGCTTAGCCTCCTATCTAGGAAGAACTTAAAACCCATTACAGAATTTTAAAGTTTAATACCAAATCTATATTGGCTTCATTTTTCACACTAACAATGCATTCTTCATTGACAAACCCATTCACAATGTACAGACCTGGAGGCTTTATACGATGTTGAACCATTATTTTACAAAGGCAGTATTTTTGGTGCTAACTATAGAGCTGTTACAAGTCATATATTTTTAAAGTATTTTTTCTTTAAGTGTGTCCTTTTTTATGGTGAGAAGCCAGTTATAAAATCATTCGTTCCCAAAGAATTGTGCTGTGAATTGAGAGGCTAGCCTGAGCCAAGAGATTTAGTCTCAGTCATAATGTTGCACCAGAAACTGGTCAGTTTCCACTGTGCATCTCTTCAACCACATCCCCAAAGCCTGGATCTATGATCATAGGATCCAGGGAAAAGAGCTAAAAGCTCCTTTAATATCAGTGTTGCAAATCTCTATAATGTTTTCCACATAAATTGTGGAAAGTAAAATGATAAACTAAGACTTTATAGGCAGAATAAACGTATTTTGTAGAGGTATAAAGGAAATCCTCAATGTACCTTTCTAAAATACACAGATACACATACACATGTGTGCACATATATGTATATGTATAAGTACATGTAAATATGTATATTTGTGTGTGTATAAATAGTACATACACACATGTATATCATTGTTCTTACAGATCAGAGTAGAACATAAATTTGAGGGGTAAAATCACTAAGTTTAATAAAAGTAAATTAGGAAAGAAAACAGAGAAAACATCCATAAAATCCGAATTGGTCTACAGTTCAAGGTAATGTGTGTACACTATTATATGACTCATTCTCTAAAGTGCTAGAATATTCAATTTGCACATCACTTTCTTTTTAAAAAAAATATGTTTTATTGATTTTTTTACAGAGAGGATGGGAGAGGGAGAGAGAGTTAGAAACATCGATGAGAGAGAAACATCGATCAGCTGCCTCCTGCACACCCCCTACTGGGGATGTACCCACAACCAAGGTACATGCCCTTGACCGGAATTGAACCTGGGACCCTTCAGTCGGCAGGCCGATGCTCTATCTACTGAGCCAAACTGGTTAGGGCACCATTTTCATACATATGACATTTTATTAAGTAATACAGATTAGCCAAGTATATCATATTATATATCAATCAATTTGTGTAATAAAATAAAAGGAATATAGGCATGCTTATGTTCTACTGGGAAGAGACTTGTTTTTCTTCCCAATTAAATGTATATATTGTCATTTTTCATTCTTACTTGCTATAAACTAACCTTGAATTAACAGTGACTTGCTAAAAACTTTTTCCCCTTCAAGAATATAATTTTGCTTTTTACATTTTTCTTGTGACTCACTTTCAGTTAGAAAAAATAATAAGTAACTTTAGAAAGTTAAAAAGTTACAACAAATGATAAAGTTTGTCTTAATATTTATTATTATAAATAACATTTTAAGAAGAAAAAAACTTCTTTTTTGTGCTAAGCTTACATTTGTGGGGCTGTTAAGATCTTAGTCACTTAAAACACTCCAATTTTAATGCATTAAGAAAAAAGATAAAAATGAAATGAAAACTAAAATAATACAAAGTAGTTTCCCTTTAGAAGATGTTAAAGATGACTGGGGTTATGCTGGATTTCCAAGCAAATTAGAGGATTAGCCTGGTTTTCTTTCAGTTAAATAAAATAACATATTTAACCTTCATTCATGTGCATTTAAGACAATTTAGAAAACACAGTTAAAAGAAAGAAAATAAAAGTAACTTTTAGGTCTCATTATTCAGTGATAAGCACTATTAGTATGTGTTAATAATAATAAAATAATATAGTTTTAACAATATGAGCACTTACTCTACATCATTCTCTGGTTATATACATATTTATAAAAACACTAATATACAAACCCTCATAATCTCCATTTTGTAAATGAGAAGGTTAAGGCACAGAGATGTTTAGTAACTTGCTCTGGGTAAAAGGTCACATATTTTTAAGTGGAGAAGCTGATCTGAATCTGGGCCCTCTGAGCTATGCCAGAGACTGTGATCATAACCACAAATCCATAACATAAGGCTTTCCTCTGTGGGTATAAGATAAAAGGAGACTAATTTATATACTGTTTTATAATGTTGTTTTTATCCATATAACATACTATGAACCTCTTCTCACATCATTAAGTAATTCCCTACCAAAGCACTTGAAAAAGAGGGAGTTTGCCAAGTAAGACACCTTGTAGTATGGCTGTTTCTAGCATGGCGTGATTCAAGGAGCCTAAACAAAGAATGCGCTCTATTATCTGACATGTATTCAAATCGAGCAAACACCATCCTCTTTAGGAAAACAGAAATTACCATAGCAGAACTGACCAATGATCTGATCAGTCCAATATCCTATTTCTGAAAATGTCCAATGCTGGCTATTTTTATAGAAAACATAAAATCCCCCATAAAGTACCTAATTGTGTGGTACACAGTAGTAAGATGAAAATGTCTGCTCTGCCCAGTTTCTCATCTTCTCCCACCTAAAAGCTTTAGAGGGAACAGTCCTTGAAATTTTTTCCTTCTGAATCTAGTAATGTGTGAAGATGCTATTTTAACACACATATACACTCACATATTCACTATAAATGTGAAGAAATGACAGTTATTTCTGGGTAGCTTAGAAAGTCAGGAGTTATTATAGCTATTTATTTAAATACCTAATACATAGAGTACACATGCATAATTAATCCATTACAATTGTAAAAAATGCTAGGTAATGTACGGTACCAGTGAAAGCAACAGCTAAATAGCATTCTATAAAATAATCCTTTCCTCTATTAACAGTGAATTATAAAATACACTCTTTAGGAAAGGTAACCAAAGGGGAATTACTGTGTGTCAAAGTTAACTGGGTGTGTTTCTCCACAGTTCACATCAGAAAATCAATGCAATGGCATATTTTATTTTGTTTTATATGTATCCAAAACCCCACTAACCGGTGATAACTAAGTTATACTTGGGATTTCTTATGGTTTTAAAAACAAAATTAAGTATATTGGCATGGTAGCCAGGAGACAGAAACATTTTAAAGAAGGCTTAAAAAATATTCTCTAGAATATTATCTTTCCAGATTGAAAAAAAGGCATAAGAGAATGGTATCTTCCACTTCCCATCTCTTAGAATGTTTGCACTTGGAGTTCTGAGCTGTCATTCAGAGACAGAGAAATAGATAGACATAAAGATGTACAGATATAGATAACATAGAGATATAACGTAAGACCCAAGAGCTTTGTGAGTTTGAGTTAAAAAAAAAATAAAAAAGATAGCAGTCCCAAAATGGAGTCACTTGTCCTAAACCCATGTCACCAAACCAAGACTTATTAGCACTTATGCTATCTCTATCCCCACTCGTTTCCAGAATCTCTGGCCTGCTGTCTCCTGTTGCCATTCCCCAGACAAGTGGGATGTTTGAAGTAGTCTGTGCCTAAGAATTTGAATTCAGTCCAATGGTGATGGGGGCCACTAACTCTAGGGCTTTGCCCTGACCTAATCGGCTACCAATCAATCATTCCTACTTTCCACAATTGCACACATCCTTAACTCCTTAAGAACACTGACTGTATTTTATGAACTTTGTATTACAAATGCCTAGCATGGTTTCTGGGACAGAGGAGATATTCAAAACATCATTACTGGAACAGTTCCTGACATATAATAGGCCTTCAATAAATGCTGGTTGGTAGACTATTTGAATGGATGCATATATTTAACCACCGATTGAGTTTCTCTATTTAATGTTATACTCTTCAGTCTGGAGCATACATATTTTAAAATCTATTTCATAGGCGGTATCATAATACAACATTATAGTTTTTATACTAGAAATGTAAAAGACAATTCAATCACCAGTTAAAAAAATAACACACATTGGATACTGATCAGTCCTATTTATAAATTCTTCCTTGAGTAGGAAAGACAATGCTGCAATTGCTTCTATATCAGCAAAGTGTGCAGCCAGCAAGTCCAAGAAACATGAATCTATTAAATGTTCTAAAAGAAAAAAAATAGCCAGCCGGTGTGCTCAGTGGTTGAGTGTTGACCCATGAACCAGGAGATCACAGTTCAATTCCCCATCAGGGCACATGCACTGGTTTGGGGCTCCATTCTCCAGTGTGGGCATGCAGGAGGCAGCCAATCAATGGTTCTCTCTCATCATTGATGTTTTTATCTCTCTCTCCCTTCCTGTCTTTGAAATCAAGAAAAAAAAAAAAAGAGAGAAAAGAAAAAAAATAACTCTGGATATTTATTTTAAAAATTAAAGTTATAAAAGTTAAATGCAGCCCTAACCGGTTTGGCTCAGTGGATAGGACTGAAAGGTCCCAGGTTCGATTCCGGTCAAGGGCATGTACCTTGGTTGCAGGCACATCCCCAGTAGAGGGTGTGCAGGAGGCAGCTGATCGATGTTTCTCTCTCATTGATGTTTCTAACTCTCTATCCCTCTCCCTTCCTCTCTGTAAAAAATCAATAAAATATATTTTTAAAAAAGTTAAATACATTCCACCGTTGGCTTCCACTTAGTGTTTTTAAGACACCCCAGGAAGCAAGCACTGATGGAGTTGATTCACTGAACAGTTCCCTTCTTCTGCCACCCTGTCCTGCCTCAGGCAGGCTGCAGAGAAACCACTCCACGAGGCTGGTTTCCCTGTAAATCGCAGATGACCAAACCTCGAATCAATCATAACCTGTGTCAGTGTGTCAGCTGAGGGCATTAACCCTCGCTATGTGTCTCTTCTTCATGAAGACGGAAGAGAAGTGCTTTCCAGAACCTGCTCTCCCAACTATAGAAACATGGTCTTGCCAGTACAAATGTTACCTACACTTTATGTCGTTAACTAAGTGGTGGGCAGAACTGAAATCAGAGAGGTTAAACAAGACATACTGTGAATTTTCCAAACTTTTTTATGAACTTTGAAATCAAAGGTAAGCATTCTACATTCAAGTACCTCTCTTGACCACAGGTCTTAACTAAAATACCCAATGGGTAATATAGTGGTGAGTATGGTACCTCAAATGAAAAACAAAAGTGGTATATTTCTTTTATAATAATGATTATATGAGCTCTGGGGAGCAAAAAAGGCTACATCAACTTATTAGACAAGAATTCTCTGTCCTCAATGGCCACTGAAGTGCAGTGCAATTATGGTGGCATTTTCTTGTAAGTTTCGCAAAAGTGTACTATTTCAAAATGATCAAATAAATAGAGAGAGATTCAACTACATATAAGGGAATATTTTTTTTAGTTCAATTGTAATTTCATTTTAGAATCTAATTTACATGCCAAAGTGGTCTTTGGAAAGACACATTACACACAGGATGAGTCAGCTGTTAAAATGTCCTGTACCAAACCCATTGGTCTCAGTAGTACAGGCTGAAGGAGACAAAGGGGTCAGTCAATCATTGTTCTGTATTGGAGTTTCAGAATAATCAGTAGTCAGTTAGGTTTGAGAGGGAGAATTCAGATTTTCTTTAAAGATAGCATGGTAAAAATATTAACCAGATGAAGTCTTATTCTGAAATTTCTTCTATAAATTATGCCCTTCTGATCAAGATCAGACTAAAATGGAGTACTAACAGAGGAGATCACACAGTAAGAGGTAATCCCAAAATGTTTTTATTTTCTTCAAGGTTGTTCATTTCAGTCTCCGGTTCCTCCCTAGCCTTGTCCTGGGAGAATTCACACTGCTATGAACAACTTTTTTTTTTTTGCAAAGTGATTTGAATACCAAATGATATGTCAGTTTCAATGCTAAATTTTTTCTTTTAAAGCACAGGTTTCCTGGGCAAGCATTTTTGATCTCTAAAAATTACAACTTAACAATTGTCATTTGTATTGGTACTGTCACATCTGCCTAAGAAATTTTAAAAAAAGAGTTTTATGTACAAGTGTTGTGTGACTCATTTTTTTTTAAAACAAGAAGCCATTCATCTCCCTGGGGGACACTGTTAAGAATATATTTAAATAATCTATTATTTTATAAGTCCTTCCCACTGTTCCTCCTGATTGCAACGTCAAGCAGCAAGTGAAAAACTGGGGCTGGGGATCCAGCCGTCCCCAACTCTGGGGACTCTTTCTAGGTGCAGCTCTTCCTTTACTCTGTCAAATGGGTTCTCTTCCTCGGACCACTATCCCAGGCAAGGCTGAGTTGCACCCCTTTTCCCTGGAGATGCAATAAGTCACAACATCGCTGGTTCAGTCCCACCTGCCCTGCCACTTAGCACCTCAGTATAAATACTGGTTAAAGAACACAGGATTTCAAAGATCTCTTCTTTCTTTGTTTCTATATCTTTATTGTTGAAAGTGTTACATATGCCCCCCTTTTTTCTCCAATTCACCCCTTATAACCTCCCCCCCTCAAAGATCCTTTCTTTGGACCAAGCAGCAGGCTGATTAGAACATACATAACTCTGTACATTTCATGCAAGGAAGCCACCCAGTTTCCGAGGAGAGCCTTTGTTTTGTATTCATACTGTCACTGAGGTAGCACACCTGAGGTTTTAAAGGGTAATTGCACCGAGCATTTATGCAGCTGCAAGTTATTAGTGGATGTGGTGGGAAGAACAGGGAAGAAAGTCAAGTCGGCCATTTATGTGACAGATATTTATGAGGCCTGGTGCTCAGCCCATTTCCCTGTGCCGTGGGGGTGCTGGGCTTGTAGACAGAGGGCCACGGAGAAGGTGGATACTAATTTCTGCAAGGCATTTAGTGAGCCCTTTGTAAGTGTTCTTGTGGACAGAAAAAAGAAAGGTGGGCTGCCCACCAGGGAGATGGATATGGACGTCTGATAAATGTTTGGTGTCACCTGGAAGGAGATCTGTCATGTCAGCCCTGGGGGCTCAGTGTTCAGCTCTTTTTAATTCAGCATTTGTTATCGATGCCTTAAATGAAGACACAAAAGAGCCTCTTGATCAGCTTAGTGTGAAGCTCTTGGGCTCTGGGTTTGAACTGGCTTTGACACTTCCAAGCCCAAGATTTAAATTCTGCAAGATTCTGTTTTCTCACATGTCAGAAGAGAATAACAGTACTGACATTATAGAATTACTTGGAGAATGAAAGGAGATATAAACGTTAGCACTAAGTGCATGCTGAGTATTCCAGGAAATGTTCTAAGGAACAAATCTGCACAAGATATAGACAGGAACGCTAACTGATGTGGTTATAGCAAGATCAATATTTAAAACGATTCTGGCATACTGGAATAAGGGATGAATAAACAACATTTAAAAGGAATAACAAGGTTGTTTAGTTGTTTGTAAGTTTCAACAGGGCCGGTCCATTTTTATATGGCTTATCAGTATACTCCCAGCATCCATTATAAAGCTGAGTAAATAGTAGGTTTTCAAAAAAATGGTCATTGAATGAACAGAATGAACAAATGAATGAATGTTAAGACCTAAATTAAAGTGCAAAAGTAATTTCTTTCAGTTTTATTGAGACATAACAGACATATAGTACTGTATAAGTTTAAAGTATGCATCAAAATTACTTGACTAATATATATTGTGAAATGACTACCACAGTAAGTTTAAATAATATTCCTAATCTTACATAGGTACATTTTAAAAAAAAAGAAAAATGTGTTTTCCTGGTGACCATAAATCTGATCTCTTTTTCTGTGCATTTTTTCCCATTTAGGTTCCATATATAAGTGAACTCATGCAGTATTTGTATTTCTCTGTCTGGCTTATTTTATTTAGCATAATGTCCTTAAGGTCCAGCCATCTTGTTGTCAGTGGCGAGATTTCCTTCTTTTTTTTTTTGTTTAATGGTGGAATAGTATTCAGGTGTGTGTGTGTGTGTGTGTGTGTCTGTGTGTGTACACCAGATTTTCTTTATTCATCTAATAATGAATACTTAGGTTGTCTAGTCCAGTGGTCAGCAAACTCATTAGTCAATAGAGCCAAATATCAACAGGACAACGATTGAAATTTCTTTTGAGAGCCAAATTTTTAAACCTAAACTTCTTCTAACGCCACTTCTTCAAAATAGACTCTCCCAGGCCATGGTATTTTGTGGAAGAGCCATACTCAAGGGGCCAAAGAGCCGCATGTGGCTCACAAGCCGCAGTAAGCACAGGAGTGCAGCTATTTCTTCAACACAGTGATTTAATTTCCTTCAGATACATACCCAAAGCAAAAGTCATTTTTATAAAGGACTGGAGTTACACACATGAGAAGACATAGTCCCTCTTCAAGTTGCTCATGGTCTGGTGGGCAGAGCGACAGGCACCAGGACAACCGCAGTGTGATGAATGCTGGGGAGAGCGCTGTGCTGGGACTCCGGGGGCGCTCCCAGCAGCACTTGGCTGAGTTCTGGGGAAGGTGCGCCAGAGCGTAGATGGAGCAGAGCCTCTGAGATGCAGGGGGTAGTCAGGTGAAGAGAAGGAAAAGAGGGGAAAAAAGAAGGTTTCAGGCAGAGGGAGCCGCACAGGATTTAGAGGTGAGGAAGCGCCCCGGCTGGATTCTCTACAGCTATACCTGAGTTTAAAATGGAAAGTGGTTTTAGGTGAGATTGGAGAAGTAGTAAGTCATGAAGAGCCTCATACACTAAACAACTGAGGAGTTTGAAAAGTGTTCGCTAGACAAAGGGGAGTCCCTTAAGCCTTTCCCTCAGGACAATAATTGATTTTTGTTCCAGAAATCTTATCCTCGCCACGGTGAAGTCATGGATTGCACATCATGACCAGTCAGGAGACTGCTGTAGTGAAACTGACAGGAGGCGATGAGGTCCGAAGCCAAGGTAGTTCACAGGGCAATTGAATTGTAAGAGTCAGAAGAGAGGTCTGGATTCATACAGTTTTGTGAGTCATCCAAATATGAGCAATAACAAAAAACAGCTTATAGACACCGCTCAGTAAGTGTGTGCAATATACAAAAAGATGATGGATGCTACCTTAGAAAACAGCGCCAGCCTTTAAATGGGGAACTCATGCCAAAACCGGTTTGGCTCAGTGGATAGAGTGTCGGCCTTCGGACTGAAAGGTCCCAGGTTCGATTCCGGTCAAGGGCATGTACCTTGGTTGCTGGCACATCCCCAGTGGGGGTTGTGCAGGAGGCAGCTGATCGATGTCTCTCTCTCATCGATGTTTCTAACTCTCTATCCCTCTCTCTTCCTCTCTGTAAAAAAATCAATAAAAAAATAAATAAATAAATAAATAAATGGGGAACCCATGAAGGAGGCTGAGGTGAAGCAGTCACAACCAGAAGGAAAAGGTGGAGAAGTAAGTTTTAGGACTGCAAAAGAGGAAAGAGTCTCAAGGAATCAACAAGGATGAGAGGTTTGCAGAGGCAAACTGATATATTCAGGATTTGGTCCTCAGGAGATCGATCATCAATGACCCCATGGAGGCACATTTGAGTAGAATCTAGGCTGAAGGAGAAATGAGGCTGTGGTGCTTTCTGGAGTGAATTAAAAGTGAAGAAGCAAGAGCAGTTAGGACAGATATGTTTTTATCAGAAGCTTGACGAAATATCATGGAGAGATTTTTAAACTATGGGAAGGGCCGATGGGAATCTTCATGCAGAAAGGGGACCAGGATGGCATGCGATCTCAATAGCACTTCATGGGGAAACAATTGAAGGAGGGGCAGCTGCAGGACATTTGGAGTGTTTCAGATATTTAGAGATTGAGAGGAATGTCCCAAGGAGGCAGTGTTAGGGAAAAGATAGCTGATACACAAAAGTGAACTTTAGTTGAACATAAGAAAAAGCTGGAGAAATAAAGTTAGCCAACAATGTAATGCTGACTCCACCAGAATATGAACTGGTTTTGGAAGTATTCTGGTGGAACCTTGCTGCATGTTTGATCAGGAGGTACAGGAGGCATTCTAGCTGTCAGTAAAAGGTGGGATTTGATGGTTTTAGACGTGTCCCTCTGAACTCCCCAAATTAATCTTGCTAAGTGTGAAGTTATAAACGTTTCCACCATACCTAACCTATTTAAAGAGACATGTTTCTGATATAGAAAGAGCTTTCCTCATGACTCTGAAATAATTTTAATATTATGCAATATTAAGTCACTGATTATGTTTCATTAACATTGGCTGAAATATGTGAAAAAAAGCCTTTTGGAAATTCTTAAAAAGATCAAATGTCTAATACTTCTATGTATCTTTATTCTTCTCTTAATTTTGAAATAACTGAAGGTGAACATGTCTGTGTATTTGAGGATTACAGTTCTCTTTTTTGGGGATGGAGAAGCTTAATCTCACAGATTATAGTTTACATACTCATTAATAAGATATTAGAAACTCTTTTTTTTTTTTCAAACTCGAGTGTCTGGCATCAGAACTAAATTATCCCAAGAACAAGATTTTATTCTAAGTGTATACTCACTCCTTTTTCATTCTCTCTCTTGCCTACACACACACGCACACACACATGTACACACACAGACTCTTAATAAAATAAGGTAAAAGCAATGGAAGAATAGGAATGAAAAAATGGGTTTGAATCACACCTATCTTTGCTAATCCCCTTATTTAAATCTGATAATAACATTTTTATTAACCAATAAAATTTTATCTATAAAATAATAATAAATGGTTCTTAAGTGAGTAGGCCTCTACGGCAAGCACAGTGTCAGGCACAGAATAAATCCTTAAAAACTTCTCTAATAAGACATTAAGTGCTTGATTTAGGACAAGGGGAATTTGGCCAAATGTGGAGAATAACTGCATTGACTATTAATATTTAACTTTGCTGCATTTGCAAACATTTCAGGTAGGCAGAGCTCCCTCCATAGTAGAAACACTTATTCAGGGCCACAGCCACATACAGCAAGCTGGCATATCTGGCTACTGCTGCTTTGAACATCAAATTGTTACAGTCAGAACTCATGTATGAGCAATTACTTCCTTAATATTCTTAAGGACAGTGCCCCTTAGTTCTCTATAAACTAGGTCTGCTGTGACAGAAGCTAAAATGATTGCTTAGGGACCACCAGACCATATCCAAGTGGCTTCTTCACAGCTTGAACAATCTTCAGGTCTGTACCAAGTGGCAAATAAGATAGTCATAAGTGGAGGAGAGTTCAATTATTTGAACAATCCCATGTGTATGTCCCACGGGTTTCTATTAGATTTGAAAGTTGCTTCTATTGTGAATTTATGCCCCAAGTAGCTAGCCATGCAGAATGTTCTAAAACAGGCAGCAATAGCGCTCCAATGCTCACGTATTTCTCAATGTAATGGCTGCCGCTCTGCTCAGTACAGCAAAAATACAAAATGTAGACTTCTTATAATTTTTAGTGCGAAACTTAAAACTATTCATCTCTGTGTATAAACTACTCTGCTACATTAACATTTTTATTCAGCAGAGGCCTGTTAAGTTTCACTCAACTGTTAGTAAACTATGGTTCATGTCAAATAAGCTTCTTCTACTAAGCAGTGATATTTATAAAATGACACCTCCTGCAGATAACCACACACCTTGAAACAGATTCATTGAGGATAATATAAAGTTATCTTGAGGATTATGTAAAGATTTTATGGTTGATTTTGCCCCCAATAAAAACCTTGGTATATACATAACTATATAAAGTTATTAATATGCCTCTATGTTCATATGTACACACATTTATACATACTTGTTGTTAAGTTTAGAATAAAAATGTATTTATATATCTCTATACTGAGTGGCTAGATTATTATGACCTCTGAATGCATAATAATCTGGCCACTCAGTGTATATCCTATATAATAAAAGGCTAATATGCAAGTTGTCCCCTTGACCAGGAGTTCAACCAGCAGGCAGGCCAGCATACTGCCCGTGCCCCTCTCCCTGGCCAGGCTGGCCGGACCCCACCCATACACCAATTCATGCACCGGGCCTCAAATATATATATATATATATATATATATATATATATATATATACACACACACATATATATATATATATATATGTATACACACACACACATATATATATATATATATATATATATATATACTGACTGAGTGGCTAGATTATAACATTTTATTTTTATCATAATAATAGTCCCCTTGCACAGTGCTAGTAAAAATATGTAGAGAGAAGATACAAATACACGTAACCACTCCTTATTGAGGTAAAGGGCAGAGCCAATGCAAGAATTTGTAAGCTTTGGAATCCATAAGCATTACCAGGTAGAAAGAGCCAAAATGAAAGACACTCGGGAGAATAAGCCAATGTAAATAAAAACTCCTTGGTATAAGTAAATGCAGGTTGAAGCATAAATTGTGTATTTTTTTGAAATATCACAGAATCCAAATTTTAGAATTGAAAGGATTTATGTATATCATTCCTAGGCCAAGGGTGGCAACTTCAAATGCCTCAGGGGCTGGTCAGATAACAAGAACACAAGAGTGAAAGTTGAAATGCAGTGATAGGGTCTGTAGCCAAATGGGAATGTATGCTTCTCTGAAACAAACACAAACAAAATAAAAACATTATTCTGGATCAGAATCAGCAAGTGCATCATCTGATTTCAAACCCAGACCAAGTCCAACCACATCATTTTACAGATAGGTAGACAGAGGCTTAGAGAGGTGACTGCCTTCCCCAGACCACATAACTAGCTAGAGGCAGAGCTAGACTTGACTTCAATCATCTAAAAAATATGAGAAATTACTCTCCACCTAGCACCACTACATGCTAGACAAAAAGAACACAGTGGACAACACAATGCAATGAGCAACACAATGCGATGAGCAACACAATGCGATGAGCAACACAATGCGATGATCAACACAATGCAATGAGCAGCACAATGCAATGATGTAGGCCTTTTAGGGCTACAGTGTAGTGAAGTTAAACAAGCACTTTAGAAACTAAGAGAATATGTACTAGAATGAGGAAGTTGAACATATGGCAGAGACACACTGAAGGAACACCCAACCCAGAAGTGTCCTCAGGCATCTGCATGTGAACAGCATGTGTGAGAGGTGAGAGGAGAAGGAACCAGAGAAAAACTTCAGAGCAAGAACGAGAAACAAGCCTCATGGGAAAAGTGGCTTTCAAGACATTTGTCAGTTCTTTCAGTGTAGCGTTAACACATTCTTTTTCACACATTATATTAATACTCTGTGGATTTATCCATCTTTAATGAAGGTCCTTCTCTGGTAGCTTTAAAATTGCCTGGTTCTGTAGGAATCTACAGGGTATTACATCTATACTAGAGGCTTGATGCATGAAATTGGTGCATGGGTAGGGTCCCTAGGCCTGGCCGCTGATCAGGGCTGATCTGTGTGGCGACCAGGGGGTGGCCCCGCCCCCGCTGGCACCCGCCTTGGCTGGCCTGGGGCCTGCAGGCTGGGGGCAGCTCCTGTGTTGGGCGTCTGCCCCCTGGTGGTCAGTGCACATCATAGCAATGGGTCATTTTACACATCTTTTAGCTGTTCAATCGATTTGCATATTAGGCTTTTATTATATAGGATTAGATGTGGGGGACACACAACAAGTTTGGCTAGTGCCTTTCTTCAAGGAGTGACAGTCTAATGGAGAAATAAAGCATCTACCCCAGTATTTACACTAGAAAATAGTATGTCAGTGTCATGAAATAGTGACAGCAAAACTGAAACTGCCAGAATGAATAATACAGATAATGAATACAATTGGATCTGACACATTATTTTGTGAACAGTAACTGGAACATGCTTTTAAGAACCCCAACATTAACTTTTCTATGAATTATCTTTCCTACAAAGAGGTTAATATAGTGTTTTTAAAAGGCATTTTTCTATATATTGGTGGTATCTATCATCCTCCTCCCCTGCTGTGACTGTCACATATAAAGATGAGTATATTTGCAGTCACTAAAAGTAGTTGCAAGACCTTTAATTACCATATGTATAATATTGCTATATTTCCAGCATTTGAAAGTAACTGAGAAGATGTTGACTAATTAATGAGTTATTTTAATGCTTGGAATTCAAACAAATTAAACAACAAAGATTGACATAGGTGGCCCAGCTGGCATGGCTCAGTGATTGAACATCAACCTATGAACCAGGAGGTCATGGTTCGATTCCCCCTCAGTCCATATGCCCAGGTTGTGGACTCAATCCTCACTATGGGGTGTGCAGAAGGCAGCCAAACAATGTTTCTCCCTCATCATTGATGTTTATATCTCTCTCTCCTTTTTGAAATCAATAAAAATATATTTAAAAAAAAGATTGGCAGAGGCAATTTCCTAACTACTAGAAGATGAAATTTATTCTTGTAAGAGAAAAAAAACTTAAAAATACTGTACATTAATGCTCAAGATGTTTTCTGTTTAGTTATGCATATACAGTGCTATTCATATTATAAAACACACTTCATTTTGTCTGAAATAATTAAACAACAATAAAAAGACTCATCAGAATTTGTTTTGGTCAATTTTGCACAAAGATGACAATTCTTAACATTATTGTCATCTATTACTATGTCTCACTATTCTAATTAGTTTACCTAAAATATCTCATTTATTTTCCACAACTCTACAAGCTGGATGCTTTGTTACTCCTATTTTATAGAATTCAAACACAAAACATAACTTGCCCAAATTCACACAGCTAATAAGTGCTAGTCAGAATTCAACCTAGAAGTGTGATCTCAGAGCACACACTCTATTCCTCTATTAAATAACAGTATCAAATACTTTATTTGGAGAGAATAAGACTGAATTTTCAGTAATGATGCCCTTTGTGGGCATTAAAATTATCAGATATTAGTTAAAATCTATCATACATTACAAGAAATATATTCAACATAATTGAAATTTCTCAGTAAGATAAAAAAGAAAATACAAGTTTTGTGCTTTATGCTCCTTTCTAAGTTCAGTACTAGTGACTGCTAGGGGGTAACTGATCACTAAAAATGTACACTTCCTGAATACTGTTTCCTCTCCCATGGCCTGACACCAACAAAAGGGGGAGGGGTATCCTTGTGAGCTGGTAAAGATAGCCTAACCATATAGGAAAAGGCAAAAAATAATGCAAGTCTACAATACTAAGGGTTTAAATGTAAAATGGCTTAACATACAGATGTTATCAGTCATTTTAGAAGTGGTTTCTTAACTATGACAACAAAAGCACAAGTGAAAAACGAAAAAATATATTTGTATAAAATGAACTTAATCAGAATTAGAAAGTATTGTGTGTCAAGGGACATCATCAAGAAAATGAAAAGGTAACTCACAGAATGGTAAAAATATTTGAAAACCAAATACCTACAAAGGGACTTGCATCCAAAATAGGTAAAGAACACTTTAAACATATAACGTACAATAAAAAAAAACCAAGTAATCCAACTTAAAAATGGGTTAAGGATTTGAGGAGCAATTTTTCTGAAGAAAACATACAAATGGCCAATAAGCATATGAAAAGATGCAACTCAAAACCATGAGAAACTATTTTACTGGCACCAAGATGGGGAAAACAAAAACAGCAAATAACATCTTATCAAGGGTTCAGAGAAATGGGGACCCTCACACATTGCTGGTGGGATTGTAAAATGTCACAGCTACTTCGAAATGTTTTGGCAGCTCTTCAATGCATTTAACATAGAGTTACCATATGACCTAGCAAGTCTACTCCTAGGTAATGTACCCAAGATAAATTAAAACGTATGTCCTACACAAACTTGTAGGTCAATATTTATAGTAGCATTATTCGTAACAGCCATGAAGTAGAAACAACCCTAATATCCATAAACTGATGAATGAATAAACAAGAAGCCAATCGCAAAAGACTACACCTTATATACTTCTATTTGTATGAAATGTCAAGGATAGACAAATCTATAGAGACAGAAAATAGATCAGCAGCTGCCTAGGGCTGGTGGGTTGAGGAGCAGGAGGATAGAGTGATTCTAATGGGTACAGAGTTTTTGTGGGGGAGTAATGAAAATGTTCTATTAGATTGTGGTGACGGTTGTACAGCTCTGTGAACGTACTAAAACCCACTGAGCTGTACATTTTAAATGGGCAAATTTTATGCTATGGGAATTATATCTCAGTAAAGCTTTTAAAAAATAATAAGCTGGTTTCCTCAAAAGTTGATTCTGCAAAAAATTCTCTATGTTGGCAAGTTCATTTTTAGCGTGATATACATAATTATAAAACATCTTGACATCTATGTTATATTTCCATGAAAAGTTAACTTATTTCTAAAGGTCATACTCAGATACCCTAACATCCCCTGGGAACATAAAGTGTTATCTTAGGTAAAAGTTGTCCTTATTTTCTCAGGCATAAATCTACTTTCAAAAACTTGTCTTAGCTCACCGGAGTCAGTGCTGAGCAAGGCATATGTAATTTGAGAAGTTCCATTCTTGGTAGAAAGTAAGGTCTAGATTCAGCTCAATTAGGTCATAGTAGAGACAGAACAGCCACTCATTTCAATCAGTGTAATCCTCAGACAGTAAAATCAAAGTAACAATAATCTAAACTTACAAAAATTAGCATATTGTACTTTCATATTTTTCTAGGCAGAGGGACCATGGCTTTCATCAGATTTTAAAGGTTTTCTTTTCTTTTTCTTCCTTCCCTCCTTTCTTTTTTTACTTCAACATACTAAGAATCACTTGTCTGAGAACATAAAACTAATTTTTTTTTCCTCAGGGGATTTCTCACTTTTGTTTTTATCAGGGCACATTCCATCTTGCCAGGGGACACATATCCTAAGGAATATGAAACAATATAGCTGTTGCAAATTTGGATGTACTTAGCTTTAGTTTTTACCATAACACTGATTGCTTAAGATTACTTAAGAAACACAAATGATAATGCATGCAATTATTTCTAAAATACCCACAAAAATTATCAGCTTTAACTATTGAGTCTGCACTCTTCTCTTAAAAATTAGGATGTGGTTCTCCATATCAATGCTTCAAAAAGACAAAAAATAAATAAATTTTATTATAAAAAATGGATGTCATTCAGGGAGAGTTCATAAACCCACAGAAATGATTGCCTATAGTAGCAGTGTGATTCTATGTGAACCTCAGAGAAGAGAAAAAATAAATCACTCATAACTTAGTCATTGCTTCCATATGCACAGTCATTTTCCTGTAACTGATATGAATGTCTCTAGGAGAAATATAAGATGTCAGAAGTATTTCTGACTTACACTCCACTGGCAATACATTTTTTAACATCATGCATTACTCATTGAGAAAATATTGCACTGAGTTCGGCAGATCTTCCAAATGTTGACACATTTCATTATAAAAAAATCATTACCCATGCCTGGCCGGTATGGTTTAGTGGTTGAACATCGACCCATGCACCAGGAGGTCATCAGTTTGATTCCCGGTTAGGGCATGTGCCTGAGTTGAGGGCTTGATCCCCAGCAGGGGGCATGCAGGAGGCAGCTGATTAATGTTGATGTTTCTCTCTCATCGATATTTCTATCTCTCTCTCCCTCTCCATTTCTCTCTAAAAATCAATAAAAACATATATTTTAAAAAATCATTACCCAAATCATCATAAAAAGTCTTTACATGTTGGGATGCTGTCACATTAATAGTAGCATATACAAGTTTCCCAGTACTTTTATTTGAATGTTTGAATTTTACCATTGGTAACAAATATTGCCAGTTGTTTTCCTTGAAGTGACAGGCTCACTTTGTTTATTTTTGATAAAATGTCTGCAAAATACCAAAGTATGCATAAGTATAGTTTATATGCCAATCATTCTTTCAAGTAAACATGATGTTCCATGGGAAAAAAAATGGCTAGTTTAGCTAGCAACTCAAATAATCCACATGAGCTTTTCCTCAAGGGAATCTTTGTACTTTTGATATGCAACAGAATTGCTTTATGCATACCTCCCATTTCAAAACATAGAATATTAAAAAGACCATACTGAAGAGTTACAATTTCATATAAGTCATAATCTTTTCTGCTTCATCAAGGGCATGCTTAAGTAAAACTGCCTGCTCTTCCTCCTCTCCCCTCTTCTTTTCTTGAGTGTGTGGCAATGAAGAATACAATCAGTTTGGTGGTACTGCTTTGATTTGTGCTAATACTTCAGAAATTTCACTCACCACTGGTTGCTGCACCATCAATGCAAATATCAGCACAGTGAAAAGGACATAAGATACCTTAATATTATTATGGAAATAGTTTTGCCCTCAGACTCCTGACAACCTGACAATGATTGAAGAATCCCAGGAGTCCAAAGATCACACTTTAAGAACCAGGATTTATATGATACATTGGACTATAATATTGGGAGCAAGGATGAGCTTGTTGGCTTCTTGAATTAATAGACATAAACACTTAAGCTTAAATGTCAAAGTGACACACTCAAAGCCATACAGTTCCTGTGCAATTCCCTCTGCATTCTGTCTCTAAGAAAGTACTTTAAATTCTGAGGTTCTGAATCTGAATACATTTCTTAAACAATTATGACTATTAATAAATGTTCAACAGACTCCTTGCTCTTTAAGGATCCAAATTTTGCTTTAGCATTTTTTTGTTTATTCAGGTACTGTTTATGGCAAAACTTTTCATGAATATTATATAGAATATCCAGAAGCAAAGAGTGTTATCATGGGATTATAAATAGTGTATAATTTTGACCTAGAGTAAATATTAGGGCCAATTTTGTATTACAACATTACAGAAACACATTGGTCTCTAGTGCCTGACTTTATGTTTATAATACTTTGTCAGCAGAGTATTTGTTGTGTTTCTGTATTCTAGCTGCAAATTGTTATCCATCAATATGATTTTACCTGGAAGATTGAAAATATTCTCAAACTTTCACAGGTTAGGAAAAAAAGGAGATGTGTTTAGAGTGCTCTGTTAGACACAGGTGTAGTCGCTATAAAAATAGTTATATTTGAGAGACGCTATTTGAGTGCCCAAATTAAGTGAAAGGGTATTAAATGCTTCAGAATCCAATGAGTTTAATAAGTTGAATGAGAAATCTAGTAAACCCTACCTGATAAAGTTAAAAGTCATGATCACCAAGAGAAGCTCCAAATACTAAACATCTATACCCTACTTCAGGAACACCCATTAGGACATCAGATTGTCTCTTTGGGTCCATTTCAACATCTCCTATTGCTCTTGAAACTCTGTTCTGACCTCCACAGTACAGGTGGTAGCAGCAACGGATCACTGCAGTAGCAAGAGCGGGTGAATACCTCCTTATATTCCTGTCAAACAAGGACTCCTAAGTCATGAGCAGAGAAAATGTAGACTGGGCTTCCTTTATTGTTGATACATAAGATCCAAAGCCTTACGTTGTCAGGCTGCAATTTTGAGACTTTGTGGTTGAATCAATGGTCTCTTTCCCTTGTGACACTAATATACGATGCCACATTTGAAATACGTATATCAAACGTCTCCTTACTTTGTTTTCACATAGTAATCTGTTGGAAAGTACACAGAGCTCTAAGAACTGTGATAAAACTTTTTTGATAAATGTCTAAACATTTTATTATATTAAAATTTAATATAGAAATGAGGATAAAATTGGATTAATTGATTTTGGTCTAAAATAAGTTTTTGAAGAATAGTGATAGAAATGTTTGGTACTGAAACCTGTATAAAGTAATGCATAACATATGCAATTTCTACTTTGACTTATCTCTATGTAAAGGTAAGGGGTGGAAAGAATTTGCATTTAAATTTAAAAAGTAGATGAATTGGCATTTACTAGTGAGATGTGATTTGCTTTCTTTTAATAGATAATAAAATATTGATAGCACCAAATCCAAGAATATTTGGAATACTACAATTTTCATTAATACCAATGTGAGGTGAATTCAACTTTATTTTATTTTTTAAAAATATATTTTCATTGATTTCAAAGAGGAAGGGAGAGGGAAAGGTCGAAACATCAATAATGAGAGAGAATCATTGACTAGCTGTCGCCTACACACCCTCCCACTAAGGATCGAGCCCACAACCAGGGCATGTACCCTGACCTAGAATTGAACCATGACTTCATCATAGTTTGATGCTCAACCACTGAGTTACACCAGCTGGGCTAAAATTTATTTTCAAAGATATTCTTACCAGTTTCAAATTGGTTTTAATTAAAATGATTTGGGGCTTTCAACCAAGTCAGGATATATAATATTACCCCAATCTATAAAATATTGTTCAATGTTTAATATTAAGACTGATGTAGTAAAAAAATAATACATTGAATCATATAATGAATGCTTAGAAATTATAGCTTTAGAAAGCAGATGACATTTTGATTTGGAAAAATCATTTTATACATAGACATTGCTCATCGTGAGGAAATAAATAATTAACAGAATATTCTTTATTTTCAGACTAATGTAGAAAAATAGTCATAGTAAAATTTTTAAGTTGAAAATGTATATACTAGTAAGCATAGAAATATCTTAAAAGTAACATTGAACTTTTAAAAATTCTCTTTAAAGCAAGAGTCTCTTAAACTTGATTTTCTTTTTCTTTTTGACTCACTTGCATAGCAGAAAATAGTCCAGTTTAATGCTAACAAGATGGCTCACTGACCATTTACGTATAAGTGCAGGAAATTATAGTTTTTTCACGGTTGACTAGAGCTGTAGCTCTGGGATACTCTCACAGCCTCTGAACTGTCCCAGCACAAAGTCCCAGGAAGAGGCAAGGCCCAAGTAAGGAGTGAACAAAAAGGATGGTGAGATGATTCACCTGACACCTCCCTGGGAACTGACAAAACCTTGCGCTGTGCATAGAGGTATCCCTGCTTTCCAGTAGCTCAGACACCGCTGTCCTTGAGAAACCAGTTGCTCTCAGTCAGGCAGGAGTGAAACAAGAAAAGGATGATCTCTTCAGAGATCATGATAACAAGCAAGCAGGAGGCAAAAATGAGCCCTGATCCTACAAAGCATTGGTCTTTAACCTGCAGTGAATGTCACACACCTAGGCGGTCGCCTGGATCACCTCGGCCAGGACCACTGTGTGGCAGATGCAACCCAGGGTGGCGTCTCGGGTAGACATCGGAGCATGGCCAGCAGGCCCAGCGACAGTGCAGGGAAGAGGACAGGGAATTAGTGGACTGAAGCCCTAGGAACCCCATAAACACGGCCCCAAATCGAAACCCTCGCTCTAGGGAACCTCTCTAGGGGAGAAAGATGGTACCCGCTCCCCGTTTCCAGGCGAAGCAAGCACATGTCTGGCTGTTATGCTCTACCGGCACCCTCCTGGGCAGGCAGCCCCCCCACCCCCACCCCAGGTGACTGGAATGCTGAGCTCTTCCCCCTTGGCCTGTTCGCTCGCAGGGCCATCGCTTGGGCTGAGGCAGACGCCGTAGTACAACAGAGCATCACAGAACGCGGAGGCCCACCTCGAAAGGCTCAGGTGTAGAATAGGGATGGCCGAGGAGGCTGGCTTTTTACAAGAAACCTAGGGGATGCTGTTACCAATGCGAGGTGAATTCATTGGTATTTTTTTTTTTTAACCTTTTGCACTCGGATTACTCTTTGAATGTATCAATAATTTGAAATATAAAAAAATCCAAATAAATAAGTTTGTATGAAAAGAAACTCCAGTTTTTTTATTCTACTGCCGCGCTTTGTAAAATCTGGGGTATTTAAAAAAATTAAATCCTGAGTAGAATAAAGGAATCGAGAAAAAAGCAAGCGAGTGCAAAGGGTTAAAGATGGTTTCTTTGCCACACTACAAGAAACCCTTTAGCAGAATATATACAAGCACCATGAAATACCTAAAAGAAAGGTATGCTGAAAACAACTGAAACTTGTAATGTACTTAAAGTACAAATGGCGTTGTCCAGGACATAGATTTAAGCATTAATAAGTGAAAACCTTTTACTATTTGAGTGAACTGTCAATAAAACACGTGAATATACTTCTAAAATACCCCCCCCCCACCCCCCGTTGTAATAAATTAAATAGTAACCTCAGGTCAAAAATATTACAATAGCCTTTTGTGTTGAACATTTTCTCTTTTATGTGCAAAGACTAAAACACTGAAAAACATGGTACTACATTTGTCTTTGGGCCAAGACTGTTTCACATTTTGAGCAGAGAATTAAGTCTGCACTAAATATTGCCTGCCAGGGCTCTTTCCCAATTTCTATTTCCTATATAGAAAGTATATTGAAGAAAGTTCTCTATATTTATTTATATTTCTGAGCATGCCTTTCATCAAGGTCTAAAGGGTAATGTGCAGAGAAAAGACTTTACAAGTCAATGGAAGATGGCAATGCACTTGTTCCCTCTCATATAATACACCAGGCAGGGGAACAATGAATCCATGATGGAGTGGAGGGGAAAAATTAGTCACAGTCTCTGTAGAAGATTTAGATTTAATCTAAAGCAACATTCAAGCTCGGCCGGTGTGGTTCAGCAGCTGAGTCTTGACCCAGAAACCACCGGTTGGTTTCTTGTTTCAGGGCACATGCCTGGTTCAGCTCAATCCCCAGTGAGGGGCGTGCAGGAGGCAGCCAATCAACGATGTTCCTCTCTCTCATCGATGTTTCTACCTCTCTATACCTCTCCCTTCCTCTCTCTAAAAATCAATAAAAACGTATTAAAAAATAACTCTAAAGTAACATTCTTATGTATAAAATATCTTTCAAGTTTTAAATTCCCAGGGAGAGGGCATTCTCCTCAAGGGTGCTCTGTATAAGATTTATTACAGAATAGCTACTCAATAAATGAATGAAAAAATCTGCCTTTACTGTATACCAATGGTCATGGGGAGGCAGTTGTATGAGGAAAAGTTTGTGACTATAGATTTTTTTTCTGAAAGATAAGAAATTATATAATTAATCTTATCTGTAAGCTATGTAAGGACTCCGAAATAAGTAAACTACCTAAAATGGCATTTTAAGCTTTCAGATTCAGTTGTATCATAAAAGGCAGAAACTTAAAACATGCTTTTTGTGGAAGAGCCTAATTTATTTACTCACCAAACATTTTTTTCTCTTTCTAGGCACCCAGGAAATATATATATTTTAAGCCCACTTGCAAATAGATAGGACCTTGTACACAAGAAATTATTTGTTAAATCTATGTTTACTTAATGATATTATATTCCCCACAATTTTCAATGATAGGAATGATTTTTTCCATCTATCTTCACATATATAAACTCACTTAAGGCTTCAAAGTCCCCTGGAAAAATAAATATAATTAGGTAACTTTCTAGTTTACATCCAGATTATGAATGTCCCAGTGGTTGAATATGTTGATATAGTCAAAGTCACCAAGATTAAATCTTCAGGTTCAAGAACAAATACATTAAATAAACAAGGAAACAGAACTAACCATTTTATTCATTGAAACAAACACTGTCATTTAAAACAATAAAAAATAATGCAGAATTATACATGCCAGGTTGTTAATCACAGCACTGTTTATAATACCAAAAGTAAAAGACAAAATAGCAAAAATATTTATATGTTTATTACTTGGGAAGAGGTTAACCAAGGTGTATAACTTTCAAATAATAAAATTAACAGACAATTCTAATCTTCATTTTCTAAGACACAAAGAGCTGTACAATATCTTAAGGAAATAATATCTAGACTGTTTCCATTTTGATCTTTGCAATTGTATACTTGGAAGAACATACACCAATATGTTAAAAGTTGTTACTTCTGAGTGGAAAATTATGATTTATTTAAATTATTCTTTATGTTTTTCTAAAATTTCTCATTTTTAACAAATAGACTTATGTTTCTATTGTCATATTACAAAAACAAAGCTATTTTAAAAATTGTTACCATTTGAAAGAAAATGTCAAGCCAAGTATTTTTCTATAGCCACAAATAATTTATTATATATTTTATTACGTAAGTCATTTTACTTTCCATTCAGCATTCTGCTTTGAAAGTATATAGTATTTTAACTTTGTAATATGAGTAATATTTTCCATTAACACATGATCTCATACTGTTGTATTTACCTTCCCAATGAGGTAGAGAGGTACATAGAACATTCTTGTTTTTTCCTTCCTCTAGCTAACCTCGGGCCTAACCAATATTTAAATGCCTCAGGAATAGTTGGATTTCTTGTTAATATGTTTGTAAACTAATATTATTTCAAAATAATGGAGAAGAGTTATAAAATTTTAAAAGAAATCTAATATAAACATTTTAAAGTTAAAATGGATGCTTACCTGAAGTTTCAAAGAGTGCGGAAATGAATAGCCAAAAGAAAAAATAAATTAACCATGATCTGGATCTCACACCAAATACAGTTAGAATTTTGGTTTAAAATAAAAATGTAAAATATTTATATTTATAAATATAAAAGCTAAAATTATTAAACTTCTACAGTAAAACACAGGAAAAGACCCTTGAAGGGGACAAAGATTTCTTAAACTAGACACAATACAAATAAATTTAAAAAAATAAAATTGACAAATTGAACCTCATCAAAATTGGAACTCTAGGTCTTCAAAAAATATTATTATGAAAATAAAAACGGCAAACCACAGACTGGAAAAATATAATGACAAATGACCTGTATCCAGAAGCAAAAAAAAAAAAAGTTCTAAAAGCTGAATAATAAGAAGGAAATCAACCCACTTAAAATGAGCAAAAAAATCCGCTTCATCATAGAAGACATACTCATAGCCAATAAACATATGAAAAGATGTTCAACATTAGTCATCAAGGAAATGAAATTTAAAACCACAGTGAGAGACCACTTTACTGTCATTAGCAGGGAAAACATTAAAAAAAAAAAAAAGCTGGCAGTTCTGTTGGTGAGAATGTGGATGGAACAACTGGAAACTTTCATGTGTTTCTGATGAGAATGCAACTGTGATGGAAAACAGACTGGCGGCCTTTTAAAGTTAAGCATACATTGACCATAGGATATAACAGTTCCATTCCCGGTATTTACCCATGATAAATAAAAACATGTCCACAAAATGATGTGTACAAGAATGTTCATGGCAATATTCATAATAACCCTAAACCGAAATAATCCAAATATCCAACAACAGATAGGTGTTATCCAAACAATTGTGATATATCCATACGATGAAGTACTACTCAGCAATTTAAAACATGAACTAATGATATACACAACCTGGATGAATTTTTTTAAAAAATCATGTAGAACAAGTACAGATTGTATAATTTTATTTATATTAAATTCTAGTATAGGCAACACTAATCAATAGTGATAAAAATCAGATTCATAGTTTACTAGGAAGGTGATAGGGTTTGCCTGCAAAGGTACATGGGGAAACTTTCTGAGGGATGGAAAAAATGTTTACTATCTTCATTGTGGTTAAGTGGGCGCACAGATATATCAAAACTCACCAAATGTACATTTAAAATGTGTCATTTTATTGTATATAAATTATCAATTAAGGAATTTAAAAGAGATGTTTGGCTGTGCAGATTAGAAATAAGGGCATTTACTAGATGAGTGGTTCCCAAGCTGTTAGCTTGCATCAGAATCACCTGAAAGGCTTCTTTAAAAATATTGCTGATTCCGCTGCAAGTGTCTGATTCAGTAGGTCAGGAGTGATGCTCCAAAGTTGCGTTTCTAACAAGTTCTCAGGTGACACTGGCATAGCTGGTCCCAACAGCACATGGAGAACCACTACTTAGAGGTAGAAATGATTCCTAAATTGAGACATTAAATGGGTCAATTTCAGCAAGTTCCTAGCTACAGTTAGTAAATATAGAGCAATTTTGCAAGTTTAAATCCATTCACATGCCTCTCAGTTTAATGGGAATGAATTTAGTGTTTTGAGTCATTTCCTGAAAAAATAAAAGTTAGCTTTTTATTGGCTTTAATACTGTCCCTGGAAATCATAGAGGGAGTTGGCAAATCCTCTGAAATTCAATACTAATATATTGTATGCATGCTCTTTTTTTTTCCCTAGAGAGAGGGCCAACTTTATATCAAATTTTCAAGTAAATATGATAAAAAAAACATTAAGAGGCACTTAAGTAACTCTATCAGTATTCTTTCCACTTTTAATTTTTGTATTCATGAATTTTCTTCAAAGATAAATAGGTGAACATGAAAGCTTACATTTCACTTTTTGTTATTTATGCTGAACATTCAGAAGTTTTAGATTGAAGACTTGGCATAGATATTAGAAGGTCACTATCTGAAAGTGATGAGAAAAGAAAGCTTCTGAGGGTTGTTAGACATTCTAGAAGTGTAATTTTTTTTCAAGTAAGATTAAAATTAAGATAATCTTAATTTTATGTTATATACCTCAACTTCTCCCTACTATTTCTGGTTCTGATATCATTAAAATAACAAATATTAATATAAATTTAATAACTAGGATATGTGGCTTGGGCAATAAGTGAGCAATAGAGCATTTGTAGTTAAAAGAACATTTTTATTTGTGCATATAAATTTCCATGTGTAGAATATGCAATCATGGTTACAATTATTTCTCCCTATTCAGCATAATTTATAAGCATTTTAATGGGACTGCCACACATAATGTTAGAATGTGGTACAATCTCTCCATTCATT
This sequence comes from Eptesicus fuscus, assembly GCF_027574615.1. Taxonomy (NCBI): domain Eukaryota; kingdom Metazoa; phylum Chordata; class Mammalia; order Chiroptera; family Vespertilionidae; genus Eptesicus; species Eptesicus fuscus. Next base: position 64,275,511 of record NC_072482.1, read on the forward strand.
GTCCACTACAACTCCCTTTATTCCTTAAAAATATAAAATGAATATATTTTCAGTCTTCTGCTTTGTATCCTAGACACATACATTTAGGGGGTCATTCTATTGTCTCAAAAAGCTACCAGAAACCTTGTTATATTCAATTATTTTCATAAAAGGGAAAATGCAAATAATCATAGAGCTTAGCCATCAACAGATTCAGTAAACAGTTTAGTATTCATATTTCATAATAAATTTGTGGTTCACTGACTGATGTTTTGTGACTTAGACGTGCATAGAAAACAATTTGAATGTAAAATATTATGACCACTACTAAGTCATTCATGCTCTGTTTTATGAAAAAGGTCTGATTTCTTTTTCTGCTTGTTTTTCAACAGGTCATACACTTATACATGTTCATGGTCTTGATAACATATGGACACTAAGCTCACATTTTCTTTTATCTGAACTTTGTTTTCTCTCCAGGTTTTAATCTTTGCATAAAAATCACCTTACAGAATGATATTCTTTTCTCCCTCTTCTTGTCTGAGCTGTTGCTAACAGCTTTTAATTTGGGAAGTCTATCTCTGAGTTTTCTGCGCCTCACTGGTTTCAGCTCAATTGTTTCTCTAGCCAGCAGAGCATTTCATTTCTCCTGAAGGTCACTGCAGGCTGCCAAGGCTCTGAAAACATACCATCTTTTCATTCATGCAGCAATCTAACCCTGCAGTGCCATTAAGAGACACGGAGGTAGACTTTTTCTATCAACAATTATTGAATTTATTGTTATATGAAGTAAATTAGGTCGCTAGTGAACAGGGATCTTCTATAACTCCACCTCTCTTCAAGGCAATAGACATTATTCCTTGTATTTTAGTAGTCTGCCTGTGTACAGATAATTATTTGTATAAATGATACCATAATGTCATCTGCTTTTGGAAGTAACCCTTCCAACCATATCGCTACCAGTTGCAATAAACCAATGATGCAGGAAGCAGCCCTGATCTAAGGACACTCATGAAACGAACGCCACATTGGCCATCTGTTGGAGGGATGGCATTAAATATAATGTAGACCTGGAATACTTCCAGTATTGTTTATTCTGTCACATATCAGATGAGCACTGAAATCAAATTGATGATTTTTTAATTCCAAGGGGACAAGAAATGGAGAGCAGAGGAGGGTGATGATTCCAGACATATCCAAAAGTATTCAAGTGCCAACTTGATTAAAAAAGCAAAAATAAACTGATGCAAGCAGGTGATGTCAGAGAAAATAATAATCCACATTACACACGCCAAATATTTATATTATTGGGCTAACAGAAATTCACTATAAATTTACTTATGCCTTCTGTAGTTAACGCTGCTAGAGAAAAAAAATAAAGCTCTCCTAGATGAATAAGTTCATTGAACCATCAGCACAAATTATTTCTAAAATTTTAAAGGCAAGAATTTTTTTCTATATTTTAGATAAGGTGAAAATGTTTTACACTATCTTATATGCTGATGTTTTTAGATTTTTCTCACATGAAGGAAATGATACTGTGACACATTAAATTGCTTCTTTTTAAAGTTCTAGGGCAATAAAATTGCCTCACAGAAGTTTCACAGTTAGTAGGGTAAATAAAGTAAGATTTTCCTTGTAAAAGCAAGTTATCAACTTATACTGTGTGTTTTAATGGGAAACTCAATGAAGTTTCAGTCAAAGATCTGATTTAACATCTTTGATTTTCTAATTATTAGTGAGGTGACTTTGTGCAAGTGGTTTAATTTCTCAGTTTCTTTAAAAAGTAAAAATGTCAAATGGGGAATTTATGTCCAATATCTCTATAAAAGCTAAGGCATCATGAGCATGTAAATGATTTTACTTTCATTTTGGTGAAATACATAGGCCGTCTTGGAGGAAAAGCCCTTAGGCCTTGTCATGTTCTCATGTAGAAGAGTCCCCTTCCTCCCCATGCAATCTCTTATGTTACTCACAAGGGCAATCTTGAACACACCTGGAGTAAACCAAAGCATGTAGTTCCAGTTATGATCTCTCTTAAGGATGAAAGTGCTAACTGAAATGCAAAAGAATTCTTTAATAGTCTTAAAATTCAATAGGAAAATATTCTTTCTTCAGGGTTTTGGGCAATATCTATGAATATGATATTTGAATAGTATATTATGAAGTTTTGATTATTCCAGATTTATTGGGAAAGACATGTCATGCATCCATCTGTTCATTTAAAAGGAGTTCATAGAGTTCCTACAGTTTTAGAAGTAGGCACCTACCTAGCTGGGAACAAAAGTGACATGAGTCCTGCCCTTGTAGAGCTTGTTTTAATTGGGGAACAACATGAACGCAGATAAGCCAAAATATTCACAAATTGTCCTAAGGGCTATGAAGGAACCACCACAGAGTAATGATGATGGCATTGGGTGGGCTGGAAGGTGGGGAAAAGTCATGGGGAGAAGTGGCTTGCTTTAGATGGAGTGGTTGGTGATCTGACTTCCACATCATCAACACATATTAAAACACACACACACCAATGAGATACTTTCAAAAAATGAGATGTCCTCATTAACATCACTGTTAATGCAATGCTCAAATTAGAATACTTTACTAGGTGAAGTGAGTTTTTCTTCACTTCAAATTCTGAACTAGCAGCTCTTACACATAGAACTGGCAAGAGTTAAGCCCACTGCAGTGCAAACAGATGCCACCCAGGCTCCCCTACTCTGACCTGCCAAGGCTCATTAATCTCCACCATTTAACACCTCACTATTCATGGCTCCCCATCCTGGGGAGTGCACATCATTTTGTCCACCTCCTGGCCAGCCCATAATATAAGGTGACCAATTAGGAAGAACTGAACGTCTAAAACTAGCCAAAAGCATAGTACAGAACTTAGTACATACTACACAACAACAAAACACAGTACGTAACAGGCTCTGCACGTCATTATATCCTATGTCTATATCCAAATCCATTATTTTGCATTGCTTTTCCTTTGGCTCTGTATAATTAACCGAATTCTACCCCTTCTCCCTCTTGTAGGCTACACCCTACTCTTACAGCATCCAGCATCTTGGTTACAAATAAGAGCTCTGGTGTCAGCAGACCTGGGTTCAAATGCCCACTTGACCTCTTACTAGTATTACCCAGGGACCTTGGGCAAGTAAATGAATCACTTGGGAAAACAGAAGCACTTACCTCATCAAGTTGTTATGAGGAATTAACTAATATGTAAATCACTCAGTATCATATTTGGACCCAGCAAGTGCTCAATATGTATTAGCTATTACTGCTCCATAATCTTTTCCCAATAATGACTAAAACATCACTTTTATTAGCTCCCATTAGTCCAAGGAGAAACAAGATTTACGTTTTTCCCATCATCTTGGCAGTCTTTTGTTTTACTTTATTATACTTGTTTGAAAATAAAAAACACCCAAGCCTGGCCAGTGTGGCCCAATGGTTGAGTGTCAACCTATGAACAAGGAGGTCATGGTTCAATTCCCGGCCAGGATACAGGCCCTGGTTGTGGGCTTGATGCCCAGTAGGGGTGTGTAGGAGGCAGCCGCTCTCTCATCATTGATGTTGCTATCTTTCCCTCTCCCCTCCTCTCTGAAATCAATAAAAATATATTTTAAAAAACCACCCTAAATTGGTGACCATCCACAGTATGTATTTTAAATATGCATCTAGTTTTATGTTTATGTGGCTTCTATTAAATGTGATACATATATACTTTTATGTCTCTGAAATGCTATATGTTCCAACCTCATAGAAAAAGTGAGAACTTAATCTGTTTACTTTTCTTAAACTTAATACATTTCTGTTGGATTATTCAATTTTCAGGCACCATTATGAACACTTGTGATTTAGATCTACTTCTGTCCTCTGAGTTCAAAGATGTTACTGCTGGGAGTGATTCTACAGACAAATATAGCTTAAGAGAATGATTTGTGCCTTCAAGTTTTTTTTTTGTCAATTTGATTCATATGTAGTATAGACTGGTTACCAGCTGTCACTGCTATTTTCAAAGTCTATCCATGGTTATGCCCATGTCGATGATTTGTAAAAGCCATTTCAGAATCCTTAGTTAAAAAACAATGTCATTTTCTCATTTTTTATTCTATTTTTTCTTTTTTGAATATAAATACCACATGGGAAAGCTTAATGTTAGTTTTCCAGCGAGTATATATCTTGCTTTGAGACTTAAAAATTAAGTTGGAAATCATTTCATGTTTTATTTAGTTCTATCTCATCCTTTTGTTTGGTTGAATAATATTCCATTATATGAATATACTATAATTTATTTTCAGTTCTTATTGATGGACATTCAGGTTTTTCCTAATCTTTTGCAACTGCAAACACTATTGCAATAAACACAGTTCCTTTACACACATGTATAATTATGTTTGTAAGTACCTGATTCTTATATGTATTTTGTTAATGGCTCTACCATTATCCCAATCAGGTTTAGAATCTTCTTATCTCTCTCACCCTTCTTCATAATAATAAAGAGCACATCAAGTTCAATCAGTTCTTTATGGCATCCAGTCTTTTACTAGAGAGGAAGAAATCATGGTGGTAATAATAATAACAATAATAACTAATACAACTTGTTCTTGAGTACACATCTTTCCTAAAAAAATCTTATAAAAATCGGTGATGATGGGCAGGAGGTGCCTCTGTAGGTGACTGTCTTGTTCTTGGGACTTTACATGTGTTATATTTAACTCTCACAATTAGACAGATTTTATTAGGCCTGTGTTTTCAGATGAGGAGACTGAGTCTTGGGTCAAACTAGAAATTTACAAAGTAAGTACCAAGGCCAGGTTATGTACCTGAATTCTCTAATTCCTAAACCCATATTTTACCCTCAAATACATAATCTCTCTTTAATGTGTGAGGTCAGTCTTTATATGCTGACTCATTATATCTTCTGAATCTACTCAGTGTTCACTACTATCAGGTAAACTGCTGGATAGCCCTCCTTCCATCATTTCCCTCACATTTCTTCTGCTCGTCACTGTCCAATAATCTCACTCTATGCTAATTCAATTACATCATAAGATTACTCTCTCAAGCTAGTAGTCGTCCTTCCTTAACATCTGGACCTGCTGTTCTCCCTTATTGATATCTCTACTGTTTTGGTAGCAATCTCACGGTATAAGGACCAAGTAGACACACGTGAAATGAGAAAGGAGGGGGAAGTGGGTGCTAAACAGGTAGAGCTCCCAGCCCCTTCCCCTCACCTCAAACAGAACAGCTTTATTTTTATATGCTTGATGTACAGGGGAGGGGGACAGATCATATTTTGTTTTGGGGAAAAAACCCACATTTTCATAGCTAAAAATAAAATAGAAAACTATTAGCATTGTGGAAATACCAGCTCTGTCTTGTTTACTGCAGTATCCTCAGCACCTAGAACAGTGTCTAGAAAGTACTCAATAAATATTTTTGAAGGAATTAAAAGATGAATGGATTTAATTAATTTTGGCTCCATCGATGTACTAACAGAAACTCTGGGCAAGCTATGGGCCTCTTTCCCCCCTCATACCTAGTAGCACGGTGCAGATTCAAAATGTAAAGTACCTAGTACTGTGCATGAAACATTGTAACCTCTGGCTTTATGCTCTCTCTCTATAAAAAAGCTATTTGCTGTTTCATAAATCTAAATATCTGGGATTTTCTGTTTTTTCCTTTTAATTTTTTTTTTCACCAGAGCCACTAAAGGCTTTTCCCACAGTCTTCTCAATCAACCCAGCATCTGACTATTTATCTGATTGCTTGGCATTTGTCTATTTCCTAGGGTAATGGGAAGTGGAGAAAAATAAAAGTACCAGGCTAGTCTGGTACTTTCTGGTTACTTAATAATTTAATAACTTGGTGACTTGATAGAACAGATTGATTATTAAAATCAGACCTAGGACAAATGAAAAGCTACTTTTTTTCTTAGTTGCTATTAATTTACTTTTCTCTATGCCATTTAGATTAATGTAATATAACTTTTTATCATTATACAGTGCTTGATATTATGTACACTTTCCCTTGATAGCATGTTCAATTCTTCTTAGTAGTATTAAGTATAAGATAATATAATTGTTAGCAATTTCAAAATTTCTGTCACCAAAGTCAGAGGAGGAAAGCTCTCTATGCCTAAAATGCATTTTCTGTGCAACCGAAATAGTAATGTGGTTTTAAAGTTGCAACATAATGTGTCTTTGGGAATGTGTATATATTTTCAATTTGTTTTATCCCAACCCTCAAAAGAAATAAATCTATGGTAGTCAGCTGGCTTCCAAGCACCTTAACCTTAATTTTAAGACCATACTAATCAAGTTTGAAAGAGACAGATGGGCCTGCTTTTCCCTTGCACTGTGTTTATAGTTAAAATCTACACTTGCTCACATAACACATTTTTAAAAAATCAGCTGCAGAACTGACATCAGAGAAAGTAATTCCAAATTCTAAATATATATTCTAAAAAATGGCAACAGTGCAGCATACAAATCTCCTGTTGATAATGACTAAAACCCATGTTAGCAAGAGGAATAAATGTGAAGAAACCTATTTGTGAAAGAACAAGATTCCTGGCGATCATTTCTGTAGAAGCTACTGAGGTAGCCCTTGAGGACATTCCTTGCAGCTGATTTCCCTTCTTGCCATTTATAATCCCCAGCCACTCGGAGGTTTCTCTGACTTATCCACTAAAAAGACTAAATAGACCATAGTTTTTAGATACGGCAAGAAAGCATTCATATCTAATGCCATAAACTATATTAAACTTCCCAAATATTTGCTGTACTTCCCATGGGATGGGGAGGGGAAGACAACAGACTAGATTTCCTTGCCTAGTTGATGTCAGACTTGGCCATAGGGATTGATTTGGCAAATAAAATAAATACAAGTGACTTGTAGCACTTCCAGGGGGAAACTTTTAGCTCCAGTGTGTCCTCCACAGTGATCTCTGTTCCCTGTGCCACAAGTTAGGTTATGTTCCTGATAGATGCTGCTCTGACAGCCCGTGTCCCAGACTGCACACCCCTTGGTGGAAGGGAGACACGAACCTTTGAGATTGGGTCATTTGTTACCTCAGCACAACCTAGCCTGCTTCTGACTAATACATGCGATAAGAAGTCATACACCATAATAAAGAAGGTACAAGGGAAAGAAAATGGTAGCAGGATTGTGACTGTTACTGGGATTAGAGAAATATGATGTATGTAAGCTGCCTGGCACGCACTTCATGATATGTAAAATTATTTAGGGGCCAAGGACTAATGTTTGGATGACTATTAAGAGTGTGTAGGGGAATATAGGTAAAATCAATAATCTGTTAGTACTAATAGTACAGGCATACTTAAATTTTGTCCTCAGAAAGCAAAGTATTTCTCATTGTTACCTATAATAGGCAATAAGACTAGAGGCAGAGGTCATGAATTTATGAAATCAGAAAGACAGGAGTTTAATTCCTATCTCTACCTCTTCCTAACTGTTCAACTTGGAGTAACTTAATTTAAGCTACAACTCATCTATAAAAGTGGACTGTGGAACCTACCTCAATGGAAAACAGAGAATGCATGCTAAGGATCTAATATAGTATGTGGCAGTTCAATCAATGCAAATCTTATTATTTTTGTATAGTTTGCATTTTCTGTCTGAATGAATAGAAAGCTAAAATATACAAAGTTTCCAGTGTTTAAAGCTGTAGTGGCCTAGGGTGGGTTAAGGAGTACTGGTTTCAGGCTTTAGATCTTAATTTGGGACAGAGGATGTTTTTAAAGGTTCTTAAAAAAGAAAGTTTTAACGTTTGACCAAAGAGACCTAGAAAGCTGTTCTGGACACTGATTCAGGAGGTGAGGGTTAACAAAGACATCCTGAGACGGCTCCAGCAGGAGCACTGGGGGCACTAAGAGTGTGACATTCAAGGAGTTTGTATGGCATCAATACAAGCTAAGAGAGAGTCACTGTGCAATGCAATGGTCATTACTGCACATAGAATGTAAAGACCTCAAAACGTATACCCACCTGCTTCCGTTTTAGGGCTGCCAGGTCTCTCTGGCACCTAATGTGATGCCTGGTTGAGAAAAGCTGGGAAGCTTCTAAGATTCTGGAGCATGTGAAGACAATGCCACCTGTGTTTCTCGGAATATATATATATTTTTCCTGAAAACTCTCATTTCTAACATGGCCCTGGAGGGGCAAGTAATTTCTGACATGGCAGGATTCTGGTTTCAGCTCATCACTTTTTTTTTTTTTTTTTTAACAACTAGGCCAATCCTTTTTTAAAAAATATATTTCTATTGATTTCAGAGAAGGGAGAGGGAGAGAGAGATAGAAACATCAATGATGACAGAGAATCACCGATTGGCTGCCTCCTGCATGCTCCCCACTGGGGACTGAGCCCGCAACCCAGGCATGTGCCCTCAACCGGAATTGAACCTGGGACCCTTCAGTCCGCAGGCCGATGCTCTATCCACTGAGCAAAACCAGCCAGGGCATAGCTCATCACTTTTATGCATCATTTATACATGGCTTTTGACATCCAATCATGGTACCAAAGAACAAAATCCTTGTGGTGCAACACTAGGTTGATGGCTCTGACTCCAAGTTTTAAAAAATGAGCACCCTTCCCCCAAATTATATAATCACTAGAGGCCCGGTGCACAGATTTATGCACCGGTAGGGTCCCTTGGCCTGGCCTGCACCCTCTTGCAATCCAGGACCCCGGGGGGGATGTCAGAGAGCTGGTTTCAGCCCAATCCCTGCAGGCCAGGCCATGGGACCTCACCGGTGCATGAATCCGTGCACCAGGCCTCTAGTATGCATATAAGATCTTTAGTTAATCTCTTCCTGCCCTCCCCCCTTCCCTCTGAGATTCATCAGTCTGTTCCATGTTTCCATGACTGTGCATTGAGCATCTGCCCCCAGGTGGTCAGTGTGTGTCATAGCTACCAGTCGAATGGTCGAACAGTCACTTAGGCTTTTATATATATAGATTATGTAGGCTAGGATGTATTCTCCTGAGTTTCTTGTAGATATCTGCCCATCAAAATAAATTTCTTTTAAAAAAACACACAGGGTATTATTTCATGGTAAACCACAACTATGTGCACTTTGAGTGTCACTTATCAGTGATGGAGTTGTTTGTCTGTCTTTTGCCTTTTCTAAAGCCTATTCCAATTTTTGAGAAACAGGATGCACAAGGTCTATTGGTAGCCTCTCTATCCAGTGACGTTCTGAAAGTATTCCAGCCAGCAGACTCAAGAGTATTCAGATGGACCAGGAATGGATCTGCAGACTTGAGCAAACCCTCATTTAGGCTCATTCCACATAGCAGTCTATGGGGTCACCTCTCTTATGCTGGGGTTTTTCCAATTGCTGCTAACATGTCTCACCCAACTTAAGAAAAGTTATAGCATAGGATAATTCTAGTCATATGATTAGCCAGTGAAGTACTGTCAAACTAGGAAATGATAGTTATACATACAGGAGTTGTCTACACTTGGTTCTGGAGAAGGGAACATTTAAACAAAGATTTAAAGACCTTGGAATGTATCAGACTAACTTTCCACTTTCTGAATGGATGCATTGCTAAGGTTTGGCAACTTCACATGATTTATGCATCCTCTACGTAGGAGATTTGACTTGGACAGAGACCCAAGAGATTTCTGCAAGTCAACTTGATAGGATTGGTTTATCGAGGCACAGTTGGTCATGGATTTAAATAAGAACCTATTGAAATCACAGAGTAGCCCAGGCCTTATGTCAAAGGCTGTTCCAGTTTAAAAGCAGGTATTCTAGACCAATTTTGGTAAAAAGTTAGGTAACTGGCTCAATATGGTGGGATAGAAACATGGTAATAGTGGTATTTCTTTGTTAAAGTGGGATGGGTTTGTACTTTTTCTTCTCCTGACTCTTTGAAGCTAGGGGACTGTGTTTTGTTCATCTTCATAGCACACAGTAGGCCCTCAATAAGTGTTTGCCTAATGACAGAATATGGAATTTGTGTAATGGCAATACTTGCCTAATGACTGAACATGGAATTCTGAGTTATGATGATATTAAAAGTCAAAGGCATTCTTAAAAGAGAATATTTGAGGCTTTGTTCTTCAGTACTAAATTATGAACCAGCACAGTAATTAGAGCAGCTGCGTAGTAGAGTTTCCAATTTTATAGGTCTAATTTTGGAAAGTTTTATAGTTGAAACACTGAGTTGTCAAACATACCCAATTTCAATGATCACATTACTTCTTTTTAGTCAATGTCCTTGAATACAAAAACTGTTTTCAGTAAAGAATCTTCTATTCTTGGTTGGTTTCTAAAGCACAAAATAAAAATAAACCTCTATTCTCAATAGGATTTAAATACCAATAAATTATGAGACTCAGTAGGGCTTTAGATTTAGGCTGTGAATGAAGCTTTGTAGATTTAATATTAAAAATAACTCTTAAATGGTCTTACCTGAATGCTCATTTAGATATTTATATTTAGTATCCATACAAATGCAGTTTCTTAAAACGTAATTTTTGTAAAAGTCTTCTTGAATACCATTATGCTCCTAAAAATTTTCCCTCTAAATATCCTTGCTAGAATGATTAGTGTTTGAGAACAAAGATGATACAGTGCCCAGTCTGGGCTTGAACACAATGTCTGTGGTCATCATGTCCTTGTAGATAATAACTATCAAACTACAAGTCATGTGACTCATAACAATGTTTCGATCAATAACAGACCGAATATACACTGCGGTTGTGTAAGATCACAATGGGGCTAAAAAATTCCTATGGCCTCGTCATGTCATAGGCATCACGGTCTCACAGCACACAACACATTACTCACATGACTGTGGTGATGCTGATGTAAGCAAACCTACTACACTGCCAATTGTATAGAAGTACAGCTCACACGATTATGTACAGTTCATAATGCTTGATAATGATAATAACTATGTTACTGCTTCATGTATTTACTATACTACCCTTTTTGTCATTATTTTATAACGGGGTGGGGAACATCTGGCCCGCGGGCTGTACACTCATGGCCCACAAAATCATTTGGTCTGGCCCTGCCAAGGCATTAGGGGTGCGTTCATTAAATTTGACCACATACAGCAGGCTCATTTTTAAGTTGATCGTTTTGTATGGCCCTCCAATGATGTCAGGAATATCCAAATGGCCCTTGGCAGGAAAAAGGTTCCCCACCCCTGCTTCAGCGTGTATTCTTCATACTTACAAAAAAAGTTTGCTTTTAAACAGTATGCCATGATGTGCAGGCAGCAGCCTCAGGCATCTTGTGTTGACCGTGTCTCCGGATTGCATCATCTCCCCTGGTGCTTGATGGCATCGCATGTTGTTTTGCACAGTGATATGCTACATAGGTGTGTAGCCCAGGAGCGATAGTCTGTACCCTATCGCCGGGGTGTGCAGTAGGCTATGCCATGGAGTCTGTGTAAGTGCACTCTCTGAGGCTAATTTTCGCACAACAGTGGCATTGTCTAAGGAAGCGTTTCTCAGAACACCCAGGGACTGGGATGGGATGACCATGACCGCATTCTTTGTGGACTTCCCATTGTTTACCTCGCTGCAGGCTGTCTTGGGCATTCCCCTTGTTCTTTAGCTTATGTCCACTAGAGGGTGAGTGGGAGAGACCATAAAAAAACAAAACAGCAGAAGGTGCTTAGCAAGTCTGCTGAACAGTTTCCTGATGGAAATTAGTTTGAGGATCAATTTAGGATTTCTTTATTCATATTCATCTTGCCTCTTATTGCCATGGATACATATGTTGATTTTTATAAATATAGTATTTATAACGGTAAGTTACAAGATGGCAATATATTATACTGAGCCTATTTTTACTACTTGAAAAATAAATGCCATCCAGATAACTTAAAGCTGCATTGTGAAAATACACTAGGGTATCCCAGTAAAAACATCTTCCAGATATGCGATATCATATATTTTGCTTCAGAGTTTAGACCTTCAGTAAATATTTTAGAATTGCATTCCACAAGTGTGAGAAAATATATTCGGTTCTAGGACTGGTTCTACTGATAACGTCACAATAAGTGGATCTGTTTATATACCTCAAGTGATATAGTTGAGTAACGAAAATAGCACATGTCATTTAAGTCAAGGATGCTAGTTTTAGCTATCTTCACAGTCCTTCTTAGTGTTAACAGCAGCTATTTGTGCACTGTGGCGTGATGGTGCTGGAAAGGTGGTATTGCTCAAAATATTGACCACCTATTGTGATGTTTGTAATCCCACCATTGTTAAGTCCATGCTCAGTACGAATGGCCAGATGAGAACAAGATAGGACAGTGGAAATGGAACATTAGGGGCAGTAGGAGATAGAATAAGCCTATTGCAAGAAAGAATGGATGGAAATTACAATCAACTTTGAAATTCAGAGTGAGTATAAAGTCCTAAATTTGATTGCATATACTTTTGAAGTACTTTATAACTCAGAGTTGTTTATAGGATAAGGCTGTGGTTGGTAAACTGCGGCTCGTGAGCCACATGCGGCTCTTTGGCCCCTTGAGTGTGGCTCTTCCACAAAATACCACGGCCTGGGCGAGTCTATTTTGAAGAAGTGGCGTTAGAAGAAGTTTAAGTTTAAAAAATTTGGCTCTCAAAAGAAATTTCAATCGTTGTACTGTTGATATTTGGCTCTGTTGACTAATGAGTTTGCCGACCACTGGGATAAGGGAAGGAAGGAAGGAAGGAAGGAAGGAAGGAAGGAAGGAAGGAAGGAAGGAAGGAAGGAAGGAAGGGAGGGAGGGAGGAAGGCGATAGTGTCTTATTATAATGATACATTACTAATATACATGATTAATTGTGTTTCTATCTCTGGCATCCAAACACCTCTCCCCACTCCCCGCAACACAAACTCAGACACAAAAACAAGGACACGCAATTCAAGACTGGGAGCCATTGGTTGGCACTGGTCTACTTCTTTTTTTCTTGTACAATATGCCTGTTTCTTTTTTAAAAAAACACAAAACACTTTTATAGTTACTGTTTTCTTTCTTTTTGTAACCATAGACACTCCCACGTAGCACCAGCTCAGTTCCAGCCAAACTGCGTGTATTTTTAAATAAAGAAAACAGGTCTTCTAGTTCTGTGTTAGCAAAGTCACCTCCTTTACTGCCAGTGCTAATGCTAAACATGTAATAATACTTTATTGTCATGAGCAGGAATCTGCTTTGCTAATTAAATGCAGCTGTCAGTAATTACTACTTGTCAGTGTAATCTATTTTAGGGAGCTCTACTTTAAATAATAAAAGATGGGCCTGATATTGAGAGGGTGGGATAGGCAAGGTGACCGCTTACTTCCCCATCAGAAACTCATTCTTTTTTTTTTTTTTTTTAATGATGAATGAGTAACTTCATTGTGAAGATGTCTTACCTGGGTTATTCTGTGTTTCTTTAGTGCCTGAGTGCTAAAAGTTTGCAGTTAAATAGTTTGTAAAATGTATCTGTAATCTAAATGTCACCCCCTTTGTAACACAAGGACGGTGACGCTCACAGTTAGTGCATCATGATGGTAATCTGTAGGAAAAGCATCATGGCGACATCACTACAATCTCTACCATCAAACACTGAGTTCGGTCTAAATGCACCTTCTAATTGCTCACAAACTGGATTAGACACGGAACATCACTTTGACAGATGGGGGCGGGGGTTAAGTAACTGTTTCTTGTATGCATTTTCCACTGATGTCCTACCAGGATTTCTCTAAGAAAAGGTTTAGCATTCAGTTTAGGTCTTTGAAATGTGTAAATTTAAAAAAATCATGATGTTTGCTTGTAATATTACTTTATCTTAACGGACTCTGAGATGAACCTCAAACTCCTTAATAGCTCTACAGCTGCGTGACCGAAAGCAATGTCAGGGCAAGGGTAATGATGGCAGGCTGATCTGCTCCGTGGGGTAGGTGCTGGGGTGCCACAGATGCTGGCAGAATCCAGGGCCTAAGGGGAGCAGACCTTTGCCCTCACCTTCACTGACATTTAAAATGAAAGTGGCGGCAGTGGGAAGGGAGGGGGGGCGGGCACTGGAGTCTCCAGGGGTGAAGTGATGGGGTGGTGGAAGGATCAATGGGGAAAAAATAAGCACAGCAGGGAGGATGAGGGAGGCTGGGCATACATGTGGCTTTACCCCACACAGGCCAAAAAGACTTATCACACCGCTCACAGCATCCTGACTGCCTCATCCTTCTTCTCCCACCATCTGGTTTATATCCAACACTCCAATAGTCCTCGTGTTGCTAGATAATTAATTATCTTGTTATAGATCCCAACAAGTTTGGCAGCTACTCTTCTGAATACAGCACATTTAAATAGAATTAATAATTTGGTTGTTCATCCCAGGTGAAGGGGGAAAAAAAAGCTGTCCAGATGGAAAATAATTTAAAAAACACCTACCTAAATGTATTTTTCAAATATAGTCAGCAAAACACACCAACATATTCTTTTTCCCAGTGAGCCTCCATTGGGGAATGGATGCAGTCCAGTGGGAATGGTATAAATTCTCCCTTTTCCATGACATGCATTCTTACCCCCTTTACTGAGAAAATGAGGGTTATGCCAGCTATTTCTAAAAAATAAATAAATAAAAATTCCAAGTGATGAGCAATCAATCAAAGAAAGAACCCATTGAATAGCCATTGAGCTCCTTAAAAAGTAGGGTTTATTCAAAGGGAAAACCCAAGCATATACACATGGATAGTTGTGAACGTTTTTTACTTTTATGGGTTCTTACAACCACAATGTCAGGGCATCCCTAAATTGCCCGTCTTACGCAGAACTCAGGCTTTTCAATCAGCTGATCATTTTCCTGGAATATAGTAGGTGCTCAGTGAATAACTGCTGAATGTATGAGTGATGATTTTGAACACTGTCATGATATGGTTTCTTGCTCCAGCTGGTTGAAGCTGGTATTACTTGGAGGCAAGAGTTTAACAGCAGGGCCAAAGGTATGGTTGTTGTTTAAATACTATATAAAATGTATTAATGTTTTCAGAAATAGTGCACTATATTTTGTATATTGTTTTTAAGGTAATGCTATATTTTTGTTTTTGAAAGTAATTTTTAATTTTTATTTTTTTTGTATGTAGGGTCATTCACCAGGGAATGGCAACACATAAAAAAAACTGCTGGCTTTTAAATATATTAAATAACAGGCCATTTATATTTCCTTTGTACTAGATAAGATTTTTCAGTGATTATCATGTTATTAGCTATTGTGTGTGTGTGTGTGTGTGTGTGTGTGTGTGTGTGTAAGTTTATTGAGTTTTCCAATGTGGTGATGGTGAAATAATTTCATTTCATTTTTACTTCAAATCTTAAAAGAGAAAAACTGATTTTTATATCACTACTAGCGTTCCCGTTGCAGGAAAAATCCTGCAATAGGATTTCCTGCTGCACTCTACCCCGCCTCCGCTCCTCCCTTGTCACCCGCCCCGCCTTCTCCACCAGCCCGCCTGCGTTTCCCTTTGCCCCCGGCCCTGACTTTGCTCCTCCCTTCTCCTCCCCTCCTCCCCCCCACCCCCCGGCTTGCTTGCTTCTTCTAAGCTTTACTCCCTTCTGCAGCTCTTGGCTTCTTTCGACGCTGTCTTGATATGCAAATTAGCCGCCATCTTTGTTGGGGGTAGTTTGCATACTCATCCTGATTGGTTGGTGGGCGTGGTTTGGCTGGTGGGCGTGGCTTAGGTGTAGCGAAGGTACGGTCAATTTGCATATTTGTCTATTATTAGATTAGATGAGCAGATACTCATAATTGGTTAAATATGTTTCCTGCTTTATAGGGGAGACATCAACTTAAATAGGTAATATGATTATTAGATATATTTAAAATAATTTGAATAGAAGAAAAACTCAAAATGAGCACATGGACTTTTATAGAACTTTCTGAAGCTTTCTTAGTCTTGCAGGTAGAAAAAAAAATAAAAATTACCTAGTTCTCTATAGACCATTATTAGAGAAATGGAGACTTGAATCTACTCTTAAAAATGAAAAGTCTTCCTAGATGGATGCTTACTTATGGACACTTAGAAAACTGGCGAAGAGGAGAGGTGGAGAAGAAGGGTGGGAAGCAAGTTCTCCCTGATCACTGGCAGAACTAGATCTCCTCCCGCATGCTCTGTCCTCACACCTGTCTTCTCTCCATCATCTAGTACACTGAATACTACCGGTTTCTTTACCAGCTTGGTTTGCTCTTGAGCTTGTAAGTTTCTTGAGGGCAAGGACAAAGTCACTTATATCCTCAACACACTTCCTGGTACACAGAAGTTGCTCAATAAATGTTTACTGAAATAAATAAGTCAGCGAGAAAGAGAAAAGGCAGATAAACATTAGTAAGACAGAAGGGAGAATAAGATGACTATTTACTTCTCCAATAGAAGTGTATTTAGTACTTCCTATATTCCAGACACTATGCTGGGCAATGGGGATATTGACAGTGGTGTGGGTCGCGGTTGGTGGGCTACAAAGGAAAGGGGTAAGAAAACAAAGAGAAGTGATGAGGAAGATACGTTAGACAAGCAGAGAACACTTTCGGCAGAGGGCCAGCATGTGCAAAGGCGTGGAAGTATGAAAGAGCATGCTCTGTTCCTTGCTTGGCATCTACCAAATGTATGTACTTTGTGTTGGAGTGACAGGAGATGAGTCCCAGGCTGGGCCATTGGAACAATAATGGCTTTGAAGGTTGAGGTAGTTTGAACTTTACCTTGAAGGCAAAGAATGCTGCAGGCTATTTAGCAGGGAAATTACATGAGGAGATTTGCATTGGGGAAGAATTTCAGAAGCACTGAAGAAATTGGAGACCTGAAGCTAATAAGGAGGCTAGTGTCATCGGGTGAGTTCTGAGGACCTGAACTCAAGCGGTAGCAATGGGGTTGGTGGGAAGGTAGGTGTTCTGTAGGCAGGGTTTTCATGTCCTGGTGTGTTAGAAGCTGCCCATTGTCTTCACTAGCAGAGAGGTGTGGACAAGGAACCCGGAAGGCTGGTCAACCTTGAAGCTCTGAAAGGTCAGAGCCAACCACCCACTGTTTAGTTGAGACAATGGTAGCTAAAGCAACGTCCACCTGGTTTTGTGTAAATCCTTGCTGATTGGCTATTATTGGAATTGCCTGCCTAAGGGCTATGGGTGTATCCCATAGTCTTAATAAAAGGGATAGCAAGGCCAGAGCGGGGTGGAGTCCTTCCCCTTGAGTTGGGCTCCTGCCTGGCCCGCAATATTCCCAAATTTATACTTTCTTGTCTAGTCTCTCTCATTTGTGTGCGGCCTCCTCCAGAGCCCGAACCCTAACCTGAACCCTGAACCATGCAGGATGTGAAAGGGGTTCACTACACTGGTGACAGACTAGAGGAGGAGAAGGAGAAACACAAGATGATCCCTAGGTACCTGTGTCCCTACTATGATCCTTGTAACTACATATTCTTGGTTGCTCACTTTTCTTGGGTGTATGGACAGATGATGTTGCCAACACAGAATAGCAAAATAACATAAACTATTGGAAAGGAGGTAACATTAGAAAACTAACGTTGTATAAAAATTCTCAAGCCCTTGATCTTATGTTGGTAAGTACAGAGTGGAGAGTTCCTTATTAAAAGGATGCCGGTGTTTATGGAATTCAGAAACTCCTAAACCAAATGCTGTTAAAGTAAAAATCATCTAGTCAGTGGACCGAATATGAGAATAAGATAAGTACCTGATTAAGAAAAAATAATTCCATCTGCAAAAAAGCAGGCAATCATAATTATAGCTAATATTTATCATTTTATGATGTGCCAGGTACTGCTACCAGGACAATGGGAATAATGTTCTTGACTTTATAGAGTCAATTATCAGGATTAAGTGGTCACTGCACATCTAGTCAATCTTTGGGAACAGAGGAATAAAATAAATATGAAATAAAAATACTGGAATGAAAATAAGTATTCCTACTAGCTAGCAATCCACATGCTGGCCCATCATCCCCTCATGCACCCTCATCTGCCCTGTTTTCCGCCTCCACCTCCTCCTTACATTCCCCCTGCGGAATCCCTCGGCTCTCGGCTGTCCAGACTGAGATGTCCACAGGAAGAAGCTGTGTCTGCCCCATGATGCCACATGCCAAAGTGCCATGGAAACAAAGGTGACAGGACAAAATAACAGAGAGGAACATTAGTTTCTAAGTGTTCTAAGTCTGCAAAGTGAGGAAACTGGGTGGCTACCAGAATTAAATGGCATCCCCCAAAAAAACAAAAAACTAAGAATAAAGTTAAATTTAACCTTTTAAATCAAGTTACTCAAGTTTAATAACCAGAGTCAGGAAATAGATTGTTTCTTTAAGCCATAAATTCTATGTGGTATAAAAATATAAAAGAGCCCGGCTGGTGTGACCCAGTGAATTGAGCATTGTCCCATGTACCAAGAGGTCACCAAATTGATTCCTAGTCAGAGCACATGTCCAGCTTATGGGCACGCTCACCAGTAGGGGGCATGCAGGAGGCAGCCAATTAGTGTTTCTCTCTCATCGATGTTCTCTCTCTCTCTCTCTCTCCCCCTTCATCTCTATCTAAAAAAGTCCATAAAATATTAAATATATATATATACACACACTAGTATATGAGAAAGAAATTTTTATGTATCCTAATACTTCAACTCATATTAGGTATATAGATAAATATAAATGTTTCAATGCTCTAAGCAAACCTTTTGTTCTTCCCCATTAATCATATCAGTATAAGATGATACATCTTCCAAAGACTTGTGTGAGCATGTTCAGCTGGGCCCTGCCAGAAAAATTTGTGAAGTGGCTGTCGCAAAAGTCTCCTCTCAACTTCTGTGCTTGACACAGGCCTTTAAATCTAGTAACACTTGAATCAAGCTTAAGTCTGTAGCATGTATTTCTTCTCTTCATATCTTTCCCTTAATAGTCAGAGAATCCACAGAACATATGCTTTATAATGGAGTACAACCAATTCTCATAGATAGAAGGTAGCTAGATCTTATTTGTGGTGAGGCACATTAAGAATTACTGTGATTTTTTTTTTCCATTGACTTGAATTAGTTAGCTGTGGCAAAGAGCATTACAGTGGCATTTTCATATGTTCCAAAAAAAGTTCCCCAAACTGTACTCAAATAGTAGATTGTTAATATTTATGACAGCACAGTTATGCTACTTAATTAGCAGTGTAAGGATTCTGTTATTTAGTGTCAATTATATCTTATGTGCCATTTTAAAATAAAACATACAATTACAGGCAGTTTTCCTTTTGCCAACTTTTAAACTTAAACATTTTAATCAGTTGATTATTTCACCCCTTTACACCATCATTTTTCTATTTCAGGCCCTTCAGTCTCGTGAAGATTATTATTATTCCACAGGGTTTCATAGATAGTAATGTCCTAAGACCCTCATGAAAAAGGAAAAATTCTATTCAATATTAAATCACAATCTTAAAACTATGCAATTATAAAGACATTTAAAGTTTCTTGACCTCTGGACTAGCAACTTCTAGAATACTTTCCTTCAGGGCATGCAGTAAACATTAATTGGATGCCTGCTGTATGCCACATGGGTCAGAGCAGAATCAGTCGCATTTCACACCTTCATATACAACTTTGCTGGTCCTTTTGACAAGTACCATAGCGTAACATGTAACACTGACTTCTGTGCAAGAAGTTCACCTTGTAAGGATATTATGGGAAGCATAAAACATCAGTATCAGATCCTCTGAGCTATTAAAACTACTTAAATATGGCATCGGTTCTTAAGTTACCTAATTTAAAAGTAGCGGAATCTCAGGAAATTCTTGAGTCCATTAAAAACTACATTAAGTTACAGCGCTGTTCTAGTACCGCTCTAGTTCAGGTTATGCTGGGGCTTCGTGACAACCGCCTTTCTTCTGAATTCCCTAAGAATTCATTCTGAGTGCCGGCTGACATGGCTCATTGGTTGAACTGGGAGGTTACGGGTTCGATTCCTGGTCAGGGAACATGCTCATGTTTCGAGCTCCATTCCCACTGTGGGGCATGCAGGAGGCAGATCAATGATTCTCTCTCATAATTAATGATGTTTCTATCTCTCTCTCTTCCTCTTAGAAATCAGTAAAAATATGTTTAAAAAGAATTCACTCTGATTTGAAAACCATCACAAATCTCAGTTGCTAGAATGTATTTGCTTTATAACTTGACTCCCTCCCTCCTTGGACCCTTATTTAAGTAAGCTTTAAAAGTCCCTGTTCAAGAGCAGTGGCATAGCGTAGTGGGCTGTCTGGGCTCTGATGGCAGCTCTGTCGTTTATTAGTTGTAGAGGTGAGCCGTTCATTTAGGCTCACTTTCCTCATCTAAACAGGGATAATAATGAGGCCTACTTATTTCCTCTTGTGAAGTGGGGGCGAGCACGGTGGCTACCAGAACTAAACTAGTTAATATTAGCAGAATTCTTAAGACAGTATCAGGCACACATTAAAGGTTATCATAGGTGTTTCTTAAATAAGTTGTTCAAACAAGTTTAGTTATAGTCTCAATTTTTAATATCAAACTAGTTGAGCATTTGTAAGTACTATTGTCAGATGTCACTGACTTCACAAATCACATATGCCACAAAAGAGACTCTCTTCCTATTCTTCAAAGTTATCAGACAAATACAGATATAGATATATAAACATAAACAAATACATAAATATATCTTCTGTATGTATAAGCATATGTATATACATATAAAACATATCTGACTCCCCTGCACAATCTAGATAAAGTGGTCTAAAGTCAAACCAACTAGTCAACTGTTTTTCATAAAAGTTTTCAAGAAGATAGAAAATAATCTGTTGTACCACATATTAATTAAATAAGACATGAATAATGGAACTTGCATATTAGATTCAGAGATGTTCATTTATCTTGCCTAAACATTATGTGGATCTTCAGGTATCTTTTGCTTCTACTTTTGATAAGTGTTAGCTGCTCTGAAATGTTTCCGAGTAGATTAGTGATGCTTATGTGTACTTATTAATATCTTCCTTTAATTGTACTTTTGCTGTAAAGTTAAGGATAACATAATCACTCAGGAACAAACACTGATCTAGAGTGAGCAAAATTTTTCAATAATTAAATTGGATTCTAGGGAAAAAAAAAACTTTTGCTGGTTTTAAAAACATATTAAATTCACAGAAAAAGTAAAATGTAGGATTTCTCTAAATAGTGATGATTTAGGTCATAATGAAAGTTTAACTAGTTATTTTCGTTTTGAGATCTCCCTTCCCATTAGGAAAAAAAAAAAAAAAAGACAGGACTTAGATGAAGATAAATCTGTGATTTGAATAATTATTTCCTTAACTTGACTTATTCTCTTTTCAAACTTTTACCTTTTTTTTTAAAGCAAAACAAACTATAATTCCATTACTAAACTATAACTCCTATGCAATTGCAATAATGTCAGAATACGAAAATATTTGAAAAATGTGTTAAAAAATTCAAAAACATGCATATAAAGACCAATAAAATATATAAGTATTCATTTAATTACAAGCACAAACCTAGCATTACTGCTCAGACTCTATTCCCAGAGTTTTCAGCATCATTTTCTAGCAAGCATTCCTCTTCTGCCAGCTCTCTTAACTAGAAAGTTACCTTGTAAGTTATTTCATTCATGAATAAAAGTCTCTAAAATGACAGACCATCCTGCCAGACATATCAAAAGAGTCAAGGAAAATCCTCCTCAACTAAAATTTCCATAAGATATTTCCATGTGTCTAGAAAATCCTAAATAACTATTTTTGTTAACTTCATGATTTACATAGTAGAATTGCATTTTTAAGAGATGTTACTGTTTCCGAGATTATAAAGAGATAAGAAAAGGAGCAAAATGTTTGTTGTTTCCTATGAATTTGAGTTTGCTTGCTTAATGTAACAGGAATATTTGCATTTACTCATAAAGGAATACTACTGACATACACAGATCGGGCACTGATCCACAGAGGTCAGACACAGAGAGCTGGAGCAATGCACAGATAGTTACATTTCTCCAGAGTATTCAGACAAAGAGCAAGAAGATTCAAGTCAATATCACTTCTCTGAAGTTGAGTCATACCTCAATGATGTGGTGCGTTAAGAATATTGGCGGGATTTATGGGGAAAGAAAGTTGGCTGGTTGACATCTGTGTGATTTCTGAATCAAGGACTCTTTGCCGGCTACCTACTTTGGGCAAGATGCTGCTTCCCTGAGTGAGCCGCTGCTCTGCAGGCCTTTTTTACACCGTGTAGGAGGAAGCATTTTGCTGCCACTGAAAATCCTTTCTTGTTTAAAATAACACCCAGCTCAGCTCTGCATATTGTGTGTGCTCATGTGTTCAATAAATACTTTTTGAATGAGGGAAAATTCAGTGAGTAAGAAGGTTATTCATTCAAAAACATCTGTGTGTGTCTGCAAAATGGTAAGGACAATGATGCAAGCATAATCAGCACACTGTAGGCAGCCCCTTCCCACAAAGATGTCAACGGAAGCTGAAATCTAAACATGAGGTCTGGCTTCACCTGGCAACCGGGGTCCTGGCCACTTCAGTGAAACTCCACTGAGCACTATGCTTGTAATTTCCTAGATAATCTACTTTGTGCATCTATGTGACTATATCATTTTACATTATTAATGTGTCTGTAGGTTTTTTTATTAATTGAGAAAAGACTACTTAAAAACAGTGGAGAGTAATTTGAAAGGGGCCAGAGCAGTTTTCATTTCTTCACTGTTAAAATTCCCTGCACTGGAAGGCAGTTAAATGTAAGCAACAGTTTCCTTCCCATCATTATGTTTCTGGTAACATCTCTGTGTGTCTCCGTCAGGTCACCGGTGAGCGAGCGACTTCACATTCCTAAAGAAGCCCACCTTGCTGCTCACTCAGCCACCCTAAGCAAGGACCATTGGTACACACATACAGGGGAGGAAGGGAAGTAGTATTGTTTTCCTTTCTCCTTTTCAGAGCTTCACGAGGAAAAACCACCAAGATAACTTAAAAAAAAAAATCTGCTACATTCCACATAATTGATACCAATGAAGAACATTTTAAAAACAGTTTTGATATCCAAATTTGTCATCGCTTTATCTTCTCAACTTTTTTTCCTTGGCATACAAGTTGAATGTATTTGAAATAAACTGTAATGTGGAAACATTTGTCTAAAGCCCTGGAATACGTCAAGGCTACTGAGCAAAAGCTTGCAGAAGCGCCAGCTTTACATCACTTCTAGCAAGTCAGTCTGGAAAGGAGCACCATTACAGAAAGGACGCCCACCCACTCTCACTCCCACACCAGCCCGACCCCGCACGCTCTTTATCAGACTAAGTTTACATAAACCAGAGAAGAGTTACAGTGCAATTCAACGCATCCACGAAGTAATATGATATAAAGCACTTTGCAAATATTAAACTTCCCCTTAAGGGATCAGCGTTTTCCGTGAAGAAGCTGGTGTTGGGGAGAGGGAGGGAAGTTGGGAGGAGGACCGACCTACCGGGCTAGGACTGGGGAGAGACCAGGGATCTCAGCAACCGCTCCCTTGGGTCGGCGCCCTGAAGCACTCACAGGAGGGAAGCCGGAGAGCAGAGCCCCCCAAGTTGAAGTGACCGGAGTTCTGGCTGAGGTTAGCTCGCTGCGCGCCTGGAGCGGCCAGGTAGAGGCATCCACAGGAGGCCGGGCGCTCCTTCCTCGCCTCCCTGACCCAAGGCTGTCGCCCGGGTTCCAGGAGCAGGACTCTGAGCTCCAGTCAGTGGCCAAAGCGACCTCGTGCACCGCTTAGTAATAACAATGTCACCACCCCCTCGATGGCATCCAACTCCGGAGTGTGTGTGTGTGTGTGTGTGTGTGATGGGGTGGGTGGGACGGGTTGCGTGGACTAGGGGGCGGGGACTGGGGCTTGGAGGGGTGGAGGCCAGATGGGGAGAATACACCCCATCTTTCACGTTCACTAGCCTTTGCCTGACCTCTGCCTCGGACCTCGCAGACACCCCACCTCCCCCAAAGCCGACTTGCATTGCAAGCGACAGCCCTACAGTCACCCCGGGGAAGTGGCCAAGCGCGAGCCCCCAAACTCTGCCGAGTGCCATTAAACGCGTGTTGCCTCTCCAAGAGCACAGAGCGCTGCACCCGCCTCTGGACGAGACACGAACTGACAGACACCGATTACTCTAAATTCACCCCAGGAGGCACCCCGTCCGTTCCCATCCCGCACTCGTTTAACCCAGAGGCCCGGCGAATGTCTCAAAAGTCTTTCCAGGCAGCGCCCAGCAGTGCCCAGCGGTGCCGAGCCCCACTAAAGTACTTGGGCTGGCATCGCATGGGCATGGGTGTCTCTCCTGGTTGGTTCCCCCCCCCTTGTTATTTCCCCCAAATCTACCAGGTTTCAGCCCACTGTGTTAGAACACCCCCCACCCCCGCCCCCGGCCCCTGGCGCGAAGCGGGCGGCTGGCATCGCTTACCGTCGTCCCAGGCGGTGGCGGCAGAGGCGCGGGCGGGAGCCCAGGGCGCGGGCAGCTCGCGCCAGGCCACCGGGCGGCTCTGGCAGTCCCTGCGGCAGTTGGTCCAGGAGTTTCGGGTGCCCGGGCTTCGGCGCGGAGAACCCGCCGGCGTGAATGGGAACGGGAAAGCGGGGCTCCGCGTGCGCGCGTGAGAGTCAGAGGCAGGCGGGCCCCGCGCGCAGGCGGCGACGGCGACGCGATCGCGATTGCGAGGTCCGGGCCGGGGAGCCGGAGGAGGAGGAGGAGGAGGCGGGCGGGAAGTACGCAGTGGAGTTTAGGGAGCGATTCCTGCACTTCCCCGGGAGACCGGAGCCAGGTGCGGCAGGGCGCGCTCCCGCGGCTCGGGCACGGCACGGGCGGCCGCCAGAGCTCGTGTCCGCGCAGTGCCGGGGCCCGCAGCCGCTCTGCGGGAGGAGGGGCGCATCCTTCTCGCCCCGCACGGGCACCGGCGCGTCTGAGCGCTGAGGGCAGAGTCTTTGGCGTCCCCGGCGACAGTTCCTAGGGCAGCCGGCTCCCTCCTGATTCGCACCCCCCCAAAAAGCAACGGTCAGCTGGGTTCTTCCCTTCCTGGGTCGGAGCCACCGGTGCCAAGCTGTGCGGGCTCCCCGCTCCCCGCGGCTGACGCTGTCACGGCCGCCGCCCGGCCCCTGGCGCGCCCCAGCCGGCAGCTGCCTCCCGGAGACGTGCCCAGCTGTGTGCGCGCGTGTGTGTCTAAGCGAATCTCTTCCTCTCCATCACTCGGCGCGCGGGAGGGACCGGTCCCCGGCGACCAGCTGCGGAGTGGCTGCCAGTCCACACCCTCGGGGCTCTCTCCCCACCCACCCCGCCCCTACTCCTGCTCGTCCTCTCCCTCCTTCCCCAGCTCCTCCTCCAGCTGCCGCTCCCGGCTCCCAAAGGCGGGGGAGAAACCACCGCGTGGAGGGCCGGGAAGGGCGGGGAAAGAAGCGCAGGTGTCTTCCTGGGAGAGGTGGGCGCACACACCGGAGCGGCTCCCTGCAGGGGGTGGGCAGGGTTTTAGGCGGAGAAAGGGGAGGAGAGGGTTCACCCGGAGGTGGAGGTCCTGCGGCTGAGCCCCACGCGTCCTACCCAGGCTCGGAAGCCGCGGGCCAGCTGCACGGTAGGGAGGGAGGCGGGGTGCTGCCCTCCACCCCCAGGTGGATTGAGGTCGTTGCCTGGAGAAGTGACCTGAGTGGCAGAACCCCGGGACATGGAAGTCCGAGGGACTCAATCTCTGAGTTGTTGAGGCCGGTCTTTTGGGGTAACAGGGGCCTGCACCTGGAGCTTGGGGGCACACAGGTGTCCAGGGATCTCGTGTGTGGCTCCAGCTTGCCGGGCTGGAGAGCTGGGTCTGAGGGTTTGCGGGATGGCAGAGGCGGTTCTCAGGCTGCTGTGTGCCTCCCGAGTCGCAGGGGGCGATCACCGCCTAGCTGGGAAGCGGAGATCTGGGCGTTTGTCCAGGTCCAGGTCCCAAACTCACCTTCCCAATTCAGTCTAGGTCCCTCCTACCCGTTGCTCCCAGCAAAAACAATGGGCCCGGCGACTCTATGAACTAGATGTTACTGTGCTCTTTGCCTGATGGAAGGGGTCTCCCACCTGATCTGAGATTGATGGGCTGCTGCTTCTCTCCCAACCCCAGCCCCCTCCTTTATTTGATAAAGTTTTTCCCTGTGGAGTTTCCTAAAAATAAACCTTTTTTTTTTTTTTTTGGCTGTTGAGATATCAGGTCTCTATATAATTTCACAGTAAAATGCAATACACAGAAAAGTCCTTTAGGCGGGGAGTCACAGCGTTACTGCTGATGACTGCTGTCTGTTTTCAAATGACAGTCTTAGAATGCAAAGTTGAGTCAACCCCACCCCCACTCCACCCCAAGGTGGGTGGAGCGGATGGTCCATTTAATCAGAGGTCTGTTAGAATGATCCCTGGAAACCACACTAGAAAGAATTGTGGTGCTTTCTCTAGCACCCATTCCTTTTTATTATGGTAATCTCACCGTTAATTTAGGCAATCTGAAAATGAAAGGTCTGACACAATTGGCAAGGCACAATATTTCTAGATTCTCAGTCAACAGCCAGCCAGTCCACCTCCTTCCCCCCTCACTCTCACCCTGACATCCAAAGGTCTGACTCAGAGTTCCTAGCACTTTTTAAATTTCTGGATACAGCGGGGAAGGACAAAGCTGTTGAGTTCTAGAAAGAGATAAGTTAAATAAAAGTAAACTTATTTACCAACTACTCAGACAAAATCAGAAGCTCAGCAGCAGCAACAAAACGTATCTTGTTTAATGTATTGAGTTGGAGGAAAGATGGCTGTTTGCCAGATATGTGATCCATTAACCTCTTTAGCTCATTGTTGGCAACAATAGCATACAATCACATTCTTATGTTTGAAAGACAAGGGGTTGTTTTTTCCCATCTCAAAATCACAATGCCACATTATAGTCTAAAAGAAACCTCAAACAATAAAAGTAATAAGAAAGGAAGAAACATAATTTGTTGTTTTTTTTTCTTTTTCTGAACAAATGTTGCTGTTCTGTTTTTCTTGAGGGGGAAAATGCTGATAAGCAATAAAGTTCACAAAGGCATGACAATAGATTTTGAAGAATGCCTCATTCTATCTATCAGTCCTTTTAACTAGTAAACTTTATTTAAAATGTTTATATTATCTTTTTCACGGTATCCTTTTCTTCCATTGGGCCAGGAAGATTACTGAGAAGGACAATGGGATGGGATGAATCTGGTTTCTCATGCTTCTGTCCTGCTTTAGGGTTAAGTCTGGCAGGAGAAGGACATTCAGCAGCCCGAGCTTTCTCAGCAGTCCTAACCTCTTCTCAGAGGATCCTTAGCTTTCCTCCATAGCGATGGAGGGGGAGATTGTCACAGTGATTTTGCCTAGCTTGTGAAGATCACACCTGGGGCTGAGAGTAGGTACCGACCGACCGAGAAACTGAAACAAAGCTCT
Source organism: Eptesicus fuscus (assembly GCF_027574615.1). NCBI lineage: Eukaryota > Metazoa > Chordata > Mammalia > Chiroptera > Vespertilionidae > Eptesicus > Eptesicus fuscus. The sequence goes on from NC_072482.1 coordinate 64,302,937, forward strand.
GGAGGGTTTTACCTTGCCTATGGTTGGAGGATTAGATCAGGATAGATGCCCCCCCGCACTCCCCCCCCACCACCTTTTTTTTCTGGATGCTGTCCTTCTACACCCACAAATGATCTGGCCTCCTGTTAGGTGAAGTGCAAAGGTGAGTGGATGAGGTCCAACACCTTTAGTAGAAACATTTTGGTATTGTGCTAAATTAAATAAAAGTAAACACCAGACAAAGTGGCATATCCAAAAAATCTTTTTGGAAATGCACTTTTGAAAACAGTCACAGATTCAGTGGTTTTGTTTAGTCACCAAAGCCAAATGAAGTGCACAGTAATGAAAACATTTGGTTATTTAGAGTGTTCATTTGGTAAAAAGAAAAAGAAAAAGAAAAAAATTTCCCCAAGCATCATCACACTTTCTTGTTTCATAAAGATGTGCAACTGTTAAATATTACTCAGCTTGCAGTTTCAAATGGAGGCAGTTCTCTCACTTAACTATGGAAGTGTTTGTCATTATTAGAATATAATGGAGGTAGCCGACTTAGTTTCCAAATTTTTTTTATTTTTAATTTTTTTGCTTCTAACCAGCCAATCACTGACATCTAGATTCACTTGGATTGGCAAATATTCATTGAAAGGACCCATTTATGTGCCAACCACCAGAAACCAAGAGGTGACTAAGAGAAGCCTCCGCCCTCATAGGGCAAGCTTGGTAATTACCAGGGTTATCAGGTTGACCTGGAGTCCTTCCCTTATCTGGAAATGAACCCATACACCTACCTCCATGCTCCATCACTGTACTTAAGTATCACTTGGATGAAAGAGGCTTAAAAGTATAAGGTCATACCTGATTGTAAGGGAAGCGTTTCTTATAGAGGAGGTGGTCCACAGATGGGATGTCACAAACTATGAGGATGGTAAAGAGGATTTAAGATCTCTCTAGGTCTAGACTGGTACAGGCCAATAGAAGTGTAATATAAGATACAAATGTAAGCCACATATACAAGTTTAAAATATTATATTCATCAAAAAGTAAAAGTAAACAGGTAAAATTAAATTTAATAGTGTATTTTATTTAACCTAAAATATCCAAGATATTATAATTTCAACATATGAGAAATATAAAAACTATTAATAAAATATTTTTCTTTATTATTATTATTATTATTATTTTTTTTTTTTTGATGGGCAGAATGACTCTCATGCCCTAATCCCTGGAACCTGTGAGTATGTTATATTACATGGCAAAAGAAACTTTGCAAATGTAATTAAAGTTAAAAATAGAGCCCTAGCTAGTTTTGCTTAGTGGATAGAGCATAGGCCTGAGGACTGAAGGATTGTGAGTTGGATTCCAGTCAAGGGGCATGTATGTTGTTTGCTGTGTCGGAGGCAACCAATCGATGTGTCTCTCTCACAATGATGTTTCTCTCTCTCTCTCTCTGTCTCTCCCTCTCCCTTCCATTCTTTCTAAAAATCAATGGAAAAATATCCTTGGGTTAGGATTAACAACAACAACAACAGGTTAAAAATAGAGAGATTATCCTGGATTGTTTTAGTGGGCCCAATCTAATCACATGAATTCTTAAAAAGCAGAATATTTACTCAGCCTAGAAGCAGAAGAGATGTGACAGAAAGAGAAGTCGTAGAAATTTGAGGCATGAGGAAGATTCAACATGCTGTGTGGTTGGCTTAAAGATGGAGGGGCCAATATGACAAGGAATGCGGAAGGTCTTCAGGAGCTGAGAGGAGCTCCTGACTGACAGCCAGGAAGGAACAGGACCTGCCCTCCACCACAGGAGCAGAATTGGGCCAAACCTGAATGCTTAGGGCCCACAGAGAAGAATGCAGACTTACTGACACCTTGATTTTGGCATTATGAGACTCTAAGCCAAGGGCTCAACTGAGCCCCACTTCTAGACTAGAGAACACTGAGATAATGAATGGCTGTTTCAAACCACTAAATTTATAGTATATTTTTTTTAACAGAAGCAATGGAAAACTCATACATGTGCCATGTCTTGAAATCTGGTATTACTCTTACAGCCCATTTCTATTTGGACTGGCCACATTTCAAGGATTCGTTAGCCACACATGGTGAGTGGCTACTGGATTGGGCAGTGTCAGTCTAGACTAAGAGGAGTCAATATGTCCGGGAAGTGCTAGGTTTGTAGGCTAAATATAATGTCACTATGTAGAGAGAGAAAAGGATAGAAGGGAGGAACTTGGCAAGATCTTCCCAGATTCTTCATTCTTGCCCCATGTGAATGGGGTGGTCTTTCTCAGACAGAAAACAAGCCAACTCTTTCAAGTCAGATTGTCCAAGTTCATTGGACTCTGATATATTTTCTTTTATTACATTGAGACTATTAATAATGCCTTTTTTGAATATTTCATATATTTCATCTTTGTCTCAATTAAGTTTTAGAGCAATCAAGAAAAGAGTTTTTGCTTCCACTTGAATTTAGGCTTAAGATTGAGCATCAGTCACTTAGTTTCCATATTATAGGCTGAGGGACAGTGGGCAAAGGTAATGATGAAAGGTCTACAGGAGAAGAATTATATGGATTGATGTAGCATTCCTAGGAAGGCTGTTCCTCCCTATCAATGTTAAAATGCAAATTCAACTGAGTAAATTTGAAGATCTAATTGGCTTTATTAAGTGACTTATGGATTGGACAACATCCTATATAGCAACTAGAAGGGCACTTCTAGGAGTTGTATAAAATGTAAGGTTTTTATAGAAAAGCAGGGTGAGGTAAGGGACCTATCAACAAAAGAAAATAAGAATCATTTTTAGACCAGAACATCTTCCTTTTGGGGGAAGGGAATGGCAAGGATTTCTATCATGCAGATTACCTCTTCTTTGGGGGGAGTGAAGAGAGGGAAATTGAGGGAGAGGACCCACATGACAGATGGCCTTATTGATGTTGACCAGAAAATTCCAGACTAACCGGTTAAGATTATATTTCTGGGAGAGACTGAAACAGCAATTAGGTCATGTATTAAATCTAGGTTTGGTACCATGGGCTTTAGCACAGGTGACGCCATTTTGGGCCTGTGATTTTCTCTTTAATACAGAGAAATTGTTTTTCAACATTAACCTTCTGAGGTCTACATTTCATTTTTATTAAGCAGGGCAGCATGTTTTACAATTTTAATTGCATTTCACGTTTAGTTTTCTAAAGTCATCTTTTACTATCTTCCCTAATAGGTAAAAATGTAAGCTTTTTAAAATTAAGAATGTAAGAATGAAATGGAGAGCAGGAACTAACTACCATAGTCTGGGACCATTTTAATAGGATTTCACCAAACAGTTGTAGACCTGAACAGGGTTGAAAGAAACAAATGGAACCTAGACATTAGGAAGAAGAGGAGGGCTTTCCAAGCTGTAAGGAACAGTGACAGAAATAGTGTGAAGACAAGAAAATGAATGGTGGGTTTATGAGTTGATAAAAAGGTCTTTTGACTGTAGCAAAAAGCTTGTGTAAGGCAAGCTATAGTTAGTGTGAGAGGTGGGAAAGTTAATAAGCTCTGCATCTGCACTGTTCGATATGGTGGCCACTAGCCACATATGGCTAGGAAATGCTGGAAATGTGGCCAGTCTGATTGGAAATGTGCTGTAAATATAAAATACATACGGGATTTCAAAGACTTAGTGCAAAAACCCCTCTGTTAAACACTTCATCACATTTTTTATATTAATTGTTAAAATGGTAATATTTTGGATATATTGGGTTATATAAAGTATATTATTAAAATTATTTTTGCCCATTCAAACCTTTTTTAATATAGCTACTAGAAGATTTTTAATTAATATATGTGGCTTTAAAATGATTCTGCATCCAATTTCCAATGTATGCGGGGGGGGGGGGGGCGTTCCCTACACCGATAATCAATTCCTCAGACATCAGCTGGGTGCCCTACAACTTGATTCTGACACTGTGTACCCAAAGACAGCATCAGATTCCACAGGATCAGTTTCGCAAGGCTGCCCCCCCCCCCCCCGCCCCCTTTGGATGCCAATCTCAAGCCCAGCTTATTAACTGTGCTTCTGACTATCTGGGTTTTCATAACCCCCTTCTTGTGTTTGATTAATTATGTCTCATGGAAACTCGTTTATTTATTATATTACTCATTGAAAAAAGATCTATTTTTTTCTTGTCATTCCTAACAGTGTGTGTGTGTGTGTGAGTATATGTGTGTATATATATATATATATATTTTTTCAATTACAGTTGACATTTAATATTATATTAATTTCAGGTGTACAACATAGAGTTAGGCATTTATATAACCTACAAAGTGATCTCCTGGATAAGTCTAGTACACACCTAACACCATACATAGTTATTTCAGTATTATTGACTGTATTCCCTATGCTATACTTTACATCCTATGACTACTTTGTAACTGCCAATTTGTACTTCTTAATCCCTTCACCTTTTCACTCGGTGCCCCACAACCCTCCTCCTATCTGGAAACCATCAGTTTGTTCTCTATTTCTATATCTGTTTCTGCTTTGTTTGTTTATTTATTTTTAATATTTCATATATAAGTGAAATCATGTATTTGATGGTATTTGCCTTTCTCTGTTTGATTTATTTTATTTAACATAATTCTCTTTAGATCTATCCAGGTTGTCCCAAATGGTAAGATTTCATTCTTTTTATGGCCAGGTAACATTCCACTATATGTCATATATTGATGGACATTTAGGTTGATTCCATAGCTTGGATCTTGTAAATAATGCTGCAATAAACATAGAGATGCATATATTTTTTTGAATCAGTGTTTTTGGATTTCTTTGGACAAATACCCAGAAGTGGAATTGCTGGATCATAGGGAAGTTCTAGTTTTAATTTTTAGAGGAACCTCCATACTGTTTTCCAGAGTGGCTGCACTAATTTGCAACCCCACCAACAGTGCACAAAGGTTCTCTCCCTCCTTCTCTCTCTTTTTAACATGTTATTTCTTGATTTATTGACGATAGCCATTCTGACAGGTGTGAGGTGATCTCTCATTGTGCTTTTCATTTGCATAATTTATATTAGTGGTGTTGAGCATCTTTTCATATGCCTATTAAAGTATAACAATCAATAGCCAGATTAAGAGATACATAGGGCAAGGTCCCAAACAAAGGAGATTCTGTTTTTGTGGGGTTTGAGACCTAGCCTAGCATGGTGACACATGGAAGTGTTCTGGTTCATCAATCTGGATGTTCTTTGAACCCTTTGGGGTTTTATGGAAGTTTTATTAAATAGGCATCATTAATTAAATCATTGGCCATTGGTGATTGATTTAAGCTTCAGACTCTCTCCCTTCCCTGGAAACTAGGAGGTGGTACTGAAAGTTCCTAGCCTCCATTTAGGGTTGGTTCCCATGGCAACCAGCCCCCATCCTTAGGTGCTGTCCAAATGTCACTCATTAACAAACCCAGTTGTGCAAAGGAGCTCATTATAATAAGACACCCATTTCACCTTTATGGCTCTGAAGATATTTCAGGAACTGAGGACAGGAGACCAAATATTTTGGCAAAAGATGCTCTCATTGCTCTTACCGCTTAGAAAATTCCAAGAGTTTTGGGAGTTGTAAGCCAGGAACTGTGGACGAGGACCAAATATATATGTGAATTATATTTCGTTTTTCTGAATGACCAAATATATATTTCTTGTAAATCACGATATCACAGGCTTGTATTATACTTCTATTGGCCATTACTGCTCTAGACCAAGTGCTTCTCATACTTTACTGTATATATGAATCAACTAGGAATATTGTTAAAATGCACATTCAGAAACTCCCAGGTGAACTGCTGCTTATGGTCCTTGGAGCATACTTTGAATACCAGAATGATTTACCACCTTGCCTGTAACATAGAACCATTTAGGAACTTATAAAACTCGCAACGACCAGCTTGCTGCACTCTAAATCAATTAAATAAGAATCTCTAAAGTTGTGACCTGAGTGTTTGTTATAGCTCTCTAGGCAATTTAAAAATATTGCAAATTTGAAGCTGGAGTAGAGGTGAACTCTACTAAGTTTATTTTATAGAACATGGAGAAATTTATATTCCAGGTGCAATTAATTTGTCACTAGTGAATATTCATTTAGGCATAATGACTTCCTACTCTATGTAAGATGCAGTAGCCTGCTTTCTTCAAGCTTAGAAACTTGTTGTAGAACTAAGATACCTACTTAAATAACAGCAAGCCAACATGGGATAGGTTCAGCATAAGTGGTATAGCTATTAAGGGTTATAGAACTCCAGATAAAAAAGAATTAATCCTGGGGGGGGGTAATAATTAAATATTTTTGATGTCGATTTAGAAAAAGGTTTTAATAAAGAATAAAAATTATTTTCTTTTTGAGCAGAGGAGGAATTCCAATCCAGGCACAGATTCAGTTATCAACTTACATTGTGCTCCAAAGGGTGGGGGTTGGGGTGATGTGGGGTTAAAGTCAGGGTTTGTAAGGGCAAAACCATAAGAGCTATTCTCGTTTTGGTTCTTCATGTAAATGAAAGATGTTGGCTAGGTCAAGGGGATTGGTTCAGCCCATTATGCAAATGGAGGATGTTGGTTTTTGCAATGGATTGCTTTCTTTCAAGGAAAAGAATGCACATGGTCTGGTCTCTGTGATAAGGAGGAAATAAAGTCCATACATGTTTATGTAGCAACCATGGATCCAGGGTGTTTGTTGTTTGACCTTGATCTGAGTTTAGCAACAGGTCATCAACTTAATAATAGTTCCATGAACTGAGACATAGGTCTTACATAGGCCTGACTTCCTCAATGGCCCCCCAACTCCATTTTAAGTTACTTTCTTAGCAATGCTGACTCTATACTGGAAAAGCTGATGTATAAGAAAGGCCTGCTACAGGGGTTGTCAAACTTTAGGATGCATCAGCAACATCTGGGGTGACAAGGCTATTGTTGTCGTGGAACTCTGCTAGTATCGCACCTGCCACAATATGGGTGAATTGTAACCATTCCTACCTCTCTGTTCTGACAAATCCAGATTCAAAGTCCCCAGTGGGAAGTTGTCTACCTGAGCCCCCACCACATACTCAGGTCTAGGCTATCAGGAGCCATTGGCAATGCACAATATCTCACCAACACAGCACACAAAAATGGGACTTTTTCCAAAAGTAGGAATGAAGCTGTAAGGCCACTCAGCCTGCCCCAAACTTCCTCCTCACCTTTGCCAAAACCAAATCAAAGCAAACAACCCCTCTGTCCCTCCTTGTCCATCCCCCCCCCCAAAAAAAAATACACCAAAGAAACAAAATGTCTAGCACAGGTAATATTCCTCCCCAAATTGACATACATCAGGGAGACTTGACTTTGGACAAAAGGGCAAATTGAAATTTTAGATCATTAAGTTTGAGATTATGATGTTTAACTCAAGTAGAGATGCCCAGTTAGTTTGGAGAATGGGGTAAAGTATAGAGAAGGTTGCTTAGGTGTCATCTCCTTAGATGTAAAAATAGAGAAAAAATGTGAGCAACAAGACGCTGAATGTAGAAGGAGGAATGACAGACAGAGAATCTTATAATATCCTCATATTTCTGGGACTGAAGGAACAGAGCAAAAGGGAGGGTATGTTAGGTAGTAACAGGTATTAATACCCAAATCAGTTCAGATTAAAAGAGTTAAGTAGGAATTTCTATTGTAGTAGTTCTCAGAGCTTTTAATATAGTAATTTTCATTATGAAGCTCTATGTTGTACTTCCAAATATTTTTTTAACTCTGTAACTTTCTTAAAGATCTAGTGATGTATTGAGGACATTTTGGGAAACAATGGGCTAGAATTTTCTGGAACCAGAAAAAGACAGAAAGAGATTTAGAGAAACAAAAATCCCAGAACCCAGACTGTTCAGACAATTCAGACTCTTATTACTCTGCTAGAGGCCTGGTGCATGGCATTTGTGTACTGGGGGTGGGGTGCCTCAGCCCAGCCTGCACCTCTCAGGGAGTGGGCCTAAGCCAGCAGGTGGACATTCCCCAAGGGGTCCTTAGCGCTGCTGCAGAGGAGGGAGAGGCTCCCGCCACCACTGTGCTCACCAGCTGTGAGCCTGACTTCTGGCTGAGTGGTGCTTCCTCTGTGGGAGTGCACTGACCACCAGGAGGCAGCTTCTGCCTTAAGTGTCTGCCCCCTGGTGGTCAGTTTGCATCATAGCAATCGGTTGTTCCACCATTTGGTCAATTTGCATATTAGCCTTTTATTATATATGATAGGATTGTAGTAAGAGATGGGTTTAATATTATGGGGTTTAATAGTATTGAACTCTTTTTTACTCTCTTGTCCCCAAAATGCACAGTGCTTGGTGCATGAAGTCACAACACAAATATTCATAAAGTGAGCAAATAGTAGTGAGAAAAATCCTTTAATTTATCAATATGAAGGTCTCAAGTAGTCTCCAAAAGCATAGTTTCAGAATAATGGTGAGGTGGATTGAAGAAACACCCACCTGCCAAGGATTTCTCAAATGCTTCTTCAAGGATTTCTGGCAGATACTGAATTGTCTATCCTGTTATCTATTTCTCTCTTTTTCCTTGGTAAAATAACTAGGGTGACCATATAATTTATCATCCAAACTAGGACACTCAAGAGAGAGCGAAAGGGGGAGCTATTAATAATTATGCCAGGACAACACAGAGAAAATAGGCTTTCCAGCAAACTGGGACAAATGGTCATCCTAAAAATAACTCCTGATTTTTAGCTGTATACTTGGCTATTTGTAATAAAGTCAGCATTGTCCAGACTCTCTTGTACTTATGGGTGACATCATGACTAAAATGGTACCAGATTACAGTAGCCCATTCCCTCCCCCGCAGATTTTACAGGGGAGCCCATATCTTGACCAATGTGAGTTCTTGCGTATCATGAAAGATGGTATAAAATGGTTTTTGGAAGGCTGAACATGGAATGTGTCTTTAATGGGTTCCTTTCTCCTTCCTGCTGGCTGGAATGTGGTTATTCTGGTTAGAGTAGCAGCCATCTTGGAACATGAGGCAACATGCTTAGTGTAATAGAATGTAAAGATAAAAGAGCCTGAGTCTCTGATGAGTCGGAAGTCAACCTTATCAGCCTGTCTACCTTTGTTCTATTGTGTGAGGAATCAATACACACTTATCTTGAGTAATCCCATGTTTGTTTTGGAGTTTTCTTGAGGTTGAACCTAATCCTAGTAGATAAGACCTTTTACAAAAGCTGCCTAAAAATAATATAATGTGAGCCACAAATGCAAGCCATATATGCAATTTAAAATTATCTAATAGTCTTTTTAGATAGTAAAAAACAACAACAGACAGATGAAATTAATTTTAATAATACATATTATTTAAATAAATGTATACAGAATATTATCTTTTTGATATGTAACTAATATGAAAAATATTAATATGATAGTTTACATTTTTGTTTTTTGAAACATTCTTCAAAATCCCATGTACATTTTGCATTTATAAACACATTTCAAGTGCTCAATAGCCACAATTTTATACTATGAATACCCTCCTCTCACCCATGTATTTTTGTTATCTCTCCCTCTACTCTTACTTCTCTTTAGAAGGTAAACATAGATGAAAGTGTGTCTTGCACAACAACAGCAGCAACAATAAAATAACAACAATAAAACTCTGTCTCATTTTTACTTCCCAGAAACTATTTCTCTATTTTCTTCTCTTCCTGATTCTATTTAATTGTCAGGTAACTCTGGTCTTGGAATAATGACAGGATGGTGTCCTTCAGGATACCACTTGATGATAAACCATCAACAATCATATTTTTATGACCCTCTAGCAAACTGAGCCCCTAGCTATCAGGAGTTATTAATATCAGGACCAAAATTCACTGTTTTGCCATCAGTTGCCACAGCAAATGAGCTGTGATTGATTAGTTCTCCAACAAAAGACAAGGAAACTTCTGGTTTGATGGATATATAAATAAAAGGTCAGTCTTCTTTTTTTTTTTTTTTTAAAATGTTTTTATTGATTTCAGAGAGGAAGGGAGAAGGAGAGAGAGAGAGGAACATCAATGATGAGAGAGAATCATCAGTTGTCTGCCTCCTGCACCCCACACTGGGGATCGACCCAGCAACCTGGGCATGTGCTTTGACCGAGAATCGAACCGTGTAAAAGGTCAGTCTTTTGATTTAGAAGCCAAGAGGCTCAGGAAACAAAACAGGAGTCCAACACGGTAAGAAATAAGAAAGGCAGAGAGAAGGGGAAATCAGGCAAAGAGGATTGTATGTGGAACAGAAGTGGTGGTAACAAAGACAGAAGTAGCAACAAAGAAGGCCAAGAAATGCCACCAGCTCTAGTGGACAGTAGAAAGAATGATGCAGGGTCAAGTTCAGAGTTGATATCAGCAGTCCAATGGGTGTTGGGGTGTCATGGGTACTTAAATCTTCACACATAATACAGGGCAAGGCAAAAGTAGATTTATAGTTGTGAGTATGCAAAGTCAGTTTATTCTTATATTATTACTCATTCATTATTGTATGTTATTTTTCCATATGAACAACTATAAGCCTACTTTTGCCCCACCCTGTATTTCTGAAAAAATCTTATGCTGACTGTAAATCATTTGTTTCTTTGTTAACTTATTTCCCCACTTGTGGTTGTCTAATCTGTAACAGAAGGTTGTACCCGTTTAGTCTTGTTTGCTCTCAATGACTTAGATAAAGCCAGTGGGTACTGTGGGTGATGCTGCCGAACTTAGAACTTAAACTAAAGAGCACAGGCCAAGAAAAAGAAAGTAAGGGGAAGAAAAAGAAAAAGCCCTTTATGAACATTTTAGCTATCCATAAGTCATTTATCTAGTCTGCTTAACAATATATACTCTAGCTAAGAACAAAGGAGTAAACAAAAACACATCTGAAAAGCTAGACAGGTGATGCCAACCAAGACCACACAGTACTCTTGATGCAACTTACTCATTGAACACTCCCCAGGCCTCAAGAATGTATGGAACCACTTTCCCTTCTTAACTGTGTTAGACATCACTGCTTCCTGTGGGTCCCAGTTCCTGTAGAGCCTCGATATTGCCTGACCCCGGCATTCCAGGCAGCTACTGCTGGTCCCTTGGAGTCAGCATGCAGCTTAAATATCATTTGTTATTCTTTCTTTCCATTGTTCCCAAGATTTTTTTTATTCTTATTTTTAAACAAGTCTAACAAGTATGGTTAGCATCATCTAAGCCAATTGCAGAGCAGAACAGCAAGATACCAGGTGGAAGAGGCATGTGATAAGTGATAGCCAAAGAGGTGACAACAGGTGACTTTGAGGGATAGGCAGACAAATTGTTAATGCCTATGAACTTCATCTCAAACCCCAAAGTAGGTGACCCATTCCATGTCAGAGTAAGTGAATGTGATGTGGCAGGAAGAGGGTGGACTTCGGCATCAGGCAGGGCGAGGTACAAGTTACAGGTCTGCTGGTAGCTGTGTGTGATCTTGGGCAGGTATTTGAGTTATTTGAGCATTATCTGGCCAAACACACCTCCTCCCCACCAAGCCACTGTAAATATCACCCAGGCCTGCTGCTGCTCTAGGGATGTGAAAACAGATCAAACATTGAGGCTCAAGTTCTCTAGGCTCCTGCCAGGCAACAGCTCCTCTGCAGAGCATAGTGATCAGGAGAGAGCCAGATTCCAAGATCAGTGTCCTTCCCTACTGTGTGACTTCTTGGGGCACCTGTGCTCCTGTGCTGGGACATAATTATGGGGTTATTGTGAATGTTAGAGGCAGTAATTCATGTAAAATGCTTAATATGAAATTGTTTATAGTAAGTTCTCAATAAATATTAGCTTTTACAATAAGCTATCTTCTTCCTCTCAAAAATTAAAACTGTTTGTCCTGTGTCAAGTTTTAGTGAGTTCTCTGATTTACTACTAAAATTGGGTGACAAAAGTTTGAAATACCTCTATTAAAAGTCTTAAAAGATCTGGCTTCTTAGATCAACTTGGGAAGGGTTGCTCCATAAATCGGACTATAAATCTGTATCATTTACATGTTTATTTCTCTAAACAGTCTCCACAGAACTAAAAAGAACATAATTTTGAAAGTTGATGTTCATTATTATTTTTATATGTTGTCCCATAAATGTGAACACTTTTAAAACCTCATTCATTAGAAATAATGGAGGAAAAATAGTGAAAAATCGGCCTAAACAATATTTCAGAAATTTGAGTTTTACTAATTTCAAACAAAGTTAATATTTTAAGCTAAGAATATATGAATATCATATCTAATAAAAGAGTAATATGCAAATTGACTGTCACCCCAAGACACAAGATGGCCACCCCCATGTGGTCAAAGATGGCTGCCCCCATGTGAACACAAGATGGCCACCACAAGATGGCCTGCAGGAGAGGGCAGTTGTGGGCAATCAGGCAAGCAGGGAGGGCAGTAAGGGGTGACGGGGTCGGCAGAGGAGGGCAGTTAGGGGAGACCAGGTCAGCAGGGGAGGGCAGTTTGGGAGGGACCAGGCCTGCAGGGGAGGGCAGTTGGGAGGGACCAGGCCAGCAGGGGAGGACAATTAGGGGCAACCAGACTGGCAGGGGAGGGCAGTTAGGGGTGACCAGGATGGAAGGGGAGGGCAGTTAGGGGCAATTGGGCTGGCCAGGGAGCAGTTAGGAATCGATCAGGCTGGCAGGGGAGTGGTTAGGGGGTGATCAGGCTGGCAGGCAGAAGCGGTTAGGGGCAATCAGGCAGAGGCAGGCGAGCGGTTGGGAGCCAGCAGTCCTGGATTGTGAGAGGGATGCCTGAACGGGCAGTCAGACATCCCTCAAGGGGTCCGAGATTGGAGGGGGTGCAGGCTGGGCTGAGGGACACCCTCCCTCCCCCCCCCCCCCCGTGCACAAATTTTGTGTACCGGGCCTCTAGTTAACAAATAATAAAGCTAAGTTTATGAAACTATACTTCACAAAATACCTTGATTGCTTTATGCTGCATGGTAAGTATAAGATACTTTGGGAACATAATAAATTTACTTACTAAAACCAGAAATAACACTCTTAAAAATAACTGGATTTTTCCTAGCTTAAAAGTAAGAAAGACTCTAAAGAATTATTTGAAGAAGTGATATTTCTTAATATTAATTGCATAGAGTGTAGTTAGTTATCTACATGAGATTTAATGAAGTGTGAATTAATGGGGTTTTATTGCATAAGGCAAATTAAAACAATATACTCATATAATAAACAATCCAATTATCTTTTCTTATATCATAATCTTTCAAACACATGGGACTTTGGTCTTGTTTGTTTTTAGTTGTATATGGACAGAATTCTATCAAGGGAATGCCAGGAGCATGAAGTTGTTAACTTTTTCTACTGAAACAGGAGGGCACAGGGATACCTTGCCCAGCAGGTCCTGGTTTCCTAGCATGGTTTAAGAGCCTGGGCTCTGGAGTCCGACAGGCTAAGTTCAAAGTCTGCTCTCCCCTTGAAGGCTCTGTGACAGCAGGGAAGTCACTTCAGGACTTTCCTCTGTGAAAGGAGGCTAATTATGGAATTTATCTCACAGAGCTTTGGAAAGATAACATTTAAAACAGAGCCTGGTACATAGTGAATTCTCAGTGAATTCCATTATCACTATAGCTGACCTAGTATTAAAGTTTACCCACCTTAATCAAGTTCTAACTTAGATTATGAATTCAATTGTACTAATATATTGCCATATCATTGAATAGTCTTGTGTATTATAAAATTATTAATATTTTCAACCCTGGGGGTGATTTTTAAAAAGTTGTTCTGTGTATAAATGCATTGTTAAAATTATTTTTTGAAGTCCCTTAGAATAAAACATTTACTAAAGTTCAGTTACTGTATTGTTAGTATTTTAGTTCAGAAGTGGCTTTTATGGTATTTAAGTAAGCATTGGATGACTTTCATGGACTTATTTAGACTGCTAACTTCTTTTTTTGTTGTTTAAGTTTTATGGCAGTTGAAATATCACCAAGAGAGCTTTTGAATTTGCCTTCTACCAACCTGCTCTCTGCTAGCCATCTCCTATCTATTCCAGCCCCAAAGCCTTATTTTCTCCTCAGTTCCTGCCTTTCCCTACTATTCCATTTCCACTACATCTAAGAACTGTATACACTGTTTCTAAAATGTGTCTTGATCTCATCCATTTCTGTCTCTCTCCATAGTCATCATTTTCTTCTAAACTACCTCCGCCTGTCCCCTTGCCTGGACTATTGCAGTAGCTTTCTGAATGGTGTGCTTGCTCTCACTCCTTTCCTCATAAAATTCATTATTTGCTGAACACCCAAGCTGCTCCTAACAATAATGTCATACTTATTTAAAACCCATTCCTCATTGAGGTCCCACTCTGATCCTGGTGAAACACATATCTAACCATGACACTTCTCTTATTTTAAACTTTCCAAGGGCTTCTCGTCACCATTAGAATAAAATCCAAACTCTTCACTCGGGAATACAAAGCTTTCTATGATCTGACCACTCTCTTATCTTTTCACGTAGGACCTTTGTACTAACTGATCTCTGTCAGCAAAACCCTCGCCCCCATCTTCTCATGGCTGCCTCCTTCTTGGCTTTCAGAGTTCAGCCTAAACATCACTTTCTGGGAGATGACCTCCTCTCCTGTCCAATCAAAAGCATCTACACAGTCACTATCACATCACCTTTTTAATGTCCTGCGTGGACTTTATCACCATCTGATTTTTTTCTTATTTATCCATTAGTGCTCATTTGTCTATTTGTATATTACCAGGCTTGCTCCCTCTAGGACACAAATTGCAACAGAGCAGGGACAATGTGCCTCTGTCTCTCTTACCTCTCTGTGCGCTGTCCTTTGGGTTTACAGACAGTAAGCACTTAACATATATAAGTGAGTGAATATATGGAGGATTCTCAGGTTGCCCCAGGGAAGAAGTTCCCTGTGTCCTGACCAGGACCACTCCCATATCCTCTCAGTTCTTCATTTCCACCCAGGAAAGTTCCATTCATGGCCCAGATGTCATGACTTGACTTCTCATCAGGAAAGCAGTATAATCGATTATTTCCTTTAGGACTGTATTACGTAACCATTATTTCTATGCTAACATGCATTTTATTCCCCTTCTCCGAATTTTAGTTTTCTTGCCTCATAGTAACAGCTTCAACAAAATTATTTCATTCACTCACATAACAACCTGGGCAAATAGTCTTACCTCCTTGTTTTCTAAGGGAGAAAACGGAGGCTTGAAGAGACCACACAAATGATAAAGTGACAGACTGGAGATGTGAACCCATGGATTTTTCCTTGTCAAGGAATAGTGTCCCATTAGTTACTTCGGTCTCACATTTCCCACAATAGCCATTAGTGAGTTGACTAAATCGTTCCCAAACTTGGCTGCCCTATATAATTACTTGGGGATTCCTGAGTCCCTTTAAACTTGCAGAATAAAAATCTGGATTAAGCTCAAGAATCTTCATTTTTAAGGAGCTCTCCAGATTTAGTACCACTCAGTTAGATAAAAAAACACACACACACACATCAGGTTAAGGGATGTTAAGTACATGATACTTCCAACAAGGCCTTTGAAATATTAGCTGAGATTAGTTTATCTGATGAGGTTAGTGATCCATTAAGCCTTGGGCTGAAACATGGGAAGATGGGGATTGGAGACCCTAAAGCCCTAGCTGGGGGAGGAGGGCCAGAATGTGCTATTTATTAGGAAAAGAGCCACCGGGCATGAGATGGGGCTGAGCTTGGGTGTGGAGGGCAACCCAAGCGAAGTGCTGAGAGTACAAGAGTGTTCTTTTAGTGGATTGAGGTCCTCCAGTAAAACCCAAGATCTTTTTAAACCATTAAAAATATATTCAAAGTAAAGTGGGTAAAAAGGACAATCCATAGGTGTATAAGATAACTTAGACTATTAGAAATGGCTTTGTAAGCATCTTCATACTACTCCCAAAACACTGAGTCTGTTTTATGGTATAATCACAATACAATGAAAAGAAACAACACATTCAGAGTGCTTTTCCTATTGGAGAACATTCAGTTTTGTCAAATCCGCATACCCCAATAAAACTGCTGCTTCACCACACTTCTTGTTAGCATTGCATCCTATTTAATAGAAGAGATAAATGGCCTCCTGAGGCTTAGAAACCATGGAAAGTCACATCTGGTAGCTTGCACCTGGCTGACCTGTTCATGGAAAAGGTCAATTTAGTGCCAAAGGGCATTTACAAAAAAAAAAATCAGCTCTGCTGGAGGGAATTGAGCAGCTGTCAGGGGAGAAGGGGTTCACCCTTCATACCATCCCACTTGCTGAGTCCTCTGCTTTAACCATGGCTGCGAGGGCCTCGACTCTGCACGTGGTAACATTATTGCAAGCTCCTCTTATCTCCTTTCATTATCAGTGCAAAATTAGGAATTCAAGTGTTCCTATATTTTCTATATTGATGGTACAACTTGAAGTAGTATTGTAGGGCTTTGTTCTATTGCCTTTATAAATATTCTAATATTGCCCTTTATATTTCAGTTAGCTTTATTTGTTAAGGTGAGCTTTCTTGAACATTTTGTCATAGTTTGTCATGAAAAATATCTTTTTTGCTGTCCCCAAATTTCAGTCAAGATACTTATAGGAAACCCATTGGAAGGGGAGGCAAATTGGGGTCAGGTTATGAGGAATACAATTATTTTGATCTCAGTACTGTGCGACTCCAACAGTATCCACAAGATGCTGTTCTAAAATGCAGGCAGTAAGGTTTGGTCTCCTATCCTGTTTGGAAATTTTAAAATGGGTGTGTTGGGTGACGGATTTGTTTGGCTGGATGGGAAAGAAGATCGTTTCTTTGCCAGACCCAGTAAGTTTCCACTCTTGAGTTGGTTTCTATCCTCTACTGTGCAGAGATGGCTATACAGTGTACATTGAATCTAGGCTTCAACATAGTAACTACTTTCTCCTGGTCTCCAATTTCAGATGTTGAAAATGCAACTATATTTAATTATTTTTTAAGAGCCTTTTAAAAAGCTCACTAATTTATTTTTTAACTTTCCCATTTATCTATTTCACTTTAAATAACCTAAAAGAAAGGCAGTATTTACCCAGATAACACAGAGATTTGTCCTCTGGTGTATATGGACCCCAAATCCTCTATCACTGATAAACTGAAGTTCTAGCTTCCCTGACAAGTGCTGAGCTTTCACATTTCCTTACCAAGAGGAGGCAAGTTCATATTGAAATAATTTTCCTTTCATTGAAAGCAAAACATCAATATCCCCAGGTTAGTTTGCTCCTTCAAAAGAGAAAAGTCGGGAATCTTTGAAACTATTATGTATAATTATTTTATGTTTAGCTAAGGTGCTTTTCTAAAGGCTTCAAACATACACTTTAGATTCTTAATAAAGGTTTTATGTAGAGTTCAAATATTTAGTTTGACATGTTTAAGTTTCAACGATTCATGTCAACACAAAATTACACATTAGCCAAATGTCAAACAAGTTTGACATAGAGATGAGTCAGATCGGGCCATTCAGGCTCCAGACTGCCAAGTGCTGTTAGGATTCCTGCATTATGCATGCCATTTCCTTATACAGCACCCCCTCTCAGCACTCAGACCATGAGGAGTAGGGAGCTCGCACTAGATATATGGAAAATACTCCATTTCTGTTAATTTATCATGGCTCAATTGGCATAATGAATGGTGACAAATAGGCCTTTTTCATCCACACAACAGTTACCATTGCATTTTCAATGGTTTCTGCTTGAGTGTCAAGAATGGCAAGTTTAATTGCATAAACGCTGGTGGGAGCGTGTGCTGTGAATCTAATGCAGGGAACAGGAGAGGAGCTACTGGACATCCACTTTGACCCTGCAGAGGAGAGAGAAACTACACAAACACACAGGTGAAATGAGATATTAGAGATTATAGAAGTCACAGGGAAATTTACCTCTTCAGGTCAGTTATTTTCATCTAGGAAACTCAATGAATTGAAAGCAGAAACAACTACTAAAAATCATTCCCTCATTTCTTCTGAAGAACTAACCATATCACTGAAATTCTAACTCCACGTAAAATGTGAATTTTAAAAGATGTCTTTAACCTAATTTCAAGAAGTGCTGAGGCTTTGATCATGTTATGTAATAGACTGTCATTAGCTAAAAGAGAAGAGCCCATTATAGCATTGTAGGTTGGGTAGTAAAATCCTTATGTATAGAATCAACTTGATAAAGTGTGACCCCAAAATGTAATTGTTATCACTAGACAACCATTTAGAATAGCTTGGTATCTATTATATATCAATAAAACTAAATGGAGGTGTTTCACAAGCACATAAAATTTTTTTCTTCACAGACCACACTTAATATATTTTCCTTATCTCACTTGATTATGACATAACTCTTTGTATCGTTTCACCTTGAGGAAATACAAAAATTAATATTTATTATATAAAAGGAGACAATTTGTCAAGTGTTTTGATATTGAGAAAATGCAATTTGTTGTGTCTAAATATTAATGGCATGCCTTATTTTAATACATATAATTTTTTTCTTATATACATACAAAATGATTTCTTTTATAAGAATAGCTATAAAAACATTTAGAAGTACATTCACTGATGCCCTATCTCATTCTTTTTTAAGTCTACAAGAATTTAATGACTATATGGCATAACTAACTCAGACCTAAATAATTGTAAAAAACCAATTAGCTACCATGAAAATCACCTTAACAACCAACTAGATGAATGTATAAAACTGTATATTAGAGAATTATGCCAAGAAATCACAAATGTGTATATTCTGATGTTCATTTGCACTTTACAGTTGCTGAGTAGTGTTGTATGTTTTTTAAAATTGGAACTGGAAGGAAGCCACATAAATTCACACCTATCTCAGAGGTTTAGATGATACCTTGTGTTTTTATTTTTTCTTCTGTGTGAAATAGATGCGTTTTTTCTTCTATAGCTCTGTTGTGATAACATTAAAGAACACCAAGAGCAAAATTGTATTCTAACTACCTGCTTATTGAAATGAAAATACCATTTTTAAGGTCTAGATAAATAATATATATAATTCTTCAGTTGTATTTTGGATTAACCATAGCTTATATTTATATTAGTATATAAAGTATAGTAAATCTATAATAATCCTATCTAATAAAAAAGAAATATGCAAATTGACTATACCTCCGCTACACCCACAAGCCACTCCCACCAGCCAATCAGGAGCAAGTATGCAAATTAACCCCACAAATATGGCAGCAGCCACAGAGCTGGAGAGAGCAGGAGGCTTGGGTTGCCCACAGCGATGGAGGAAGTCAAGCTTTCTACCCGCCCTGGCCTGCCCTTGCCTCTGCTCAAGGCTACAAAGTTTTAATTATAGAAGATAAATAAATCCCAGATACCAGGGCCTCCACTTGGGTCACCAGGGGGCATGGCCAGCCTGCAAAACACCACTGGCCCCTCACCTAGGTTGCCCCACACCCCAAGGGAACCCCCACCCTGATCTGGGACACCCTTCAGGGCAAACCAGCTGGCCCCCCACCCATGCACCAGGCCTCTATCCTATCTAATAAAAGAGTGATATGCAAATTGACTGTCACTCCAACACACAAGATGGCTGTCCCCATGTGGTCAAAGATGTCTGCCCCCATGTGGACACAAGATGGCTGCCACAAGAGGGCCAGAAGGGGAGGGCAGTAGGGAGGGACCAGGCCTGCAAGGGAGGGCAGTTGTGGGTAATCAGGCCAGCAGGGGAGAGAAGTTGGGAGGGACCAGGCCTGCAAGGGAGGGCAGTTGTGGGCGATCAGGCCAGGAAGGGAAAGCAGTTGGGGGGACCAGGCCTGCAATGGAGGACAGTTAGGGGCAATCAAGCCTGCAGGGGAGGGCAGTTAGGGGTGACCAGGCCCAAGAGGAGGGAAGTTGGGGGCAACCGGGCCTGCAGGGAATGGCAGTGGGGGGAACCTAGGCCTGCAGGGGAGGACAGTTGGGGGGAACCAGGCCTGCAGGGGAGGGCAGTTAGGGGTGACCACGCCTATAGGGGAGGGCAGTTAGGGATGACCAGGCCTGCAGGGGAGGGCAGTTTGGGGCAATCAGGCTGTCAGGGGAGCAGTTAGGCATCAATCAGGCTGGCAGGGGAGTGGTTAGGGGGTGATCAGGCTGGCCAGCAGAAGCAGTTAGGGGCAACCAGGAAGGCAGGCAGGCAGGCGAGCAGTTGGGAGCCAGCAGTCCTGGATTGTGAGAGGGATGTCTAAACGGGCCTAAACGGGCAGTTGGACATCCCTTGAGGGGTCCTAGATTGGAGAGGGTGCAGGCTGGGCTGAGGGACAACCCCCACTCCCCCCGTGCACCAATTTCATGCACCGGGCCTCTAGTAAAAGCATAATAGGCTATTTAAACTGGATGACCTTCTGGATGAAGCTGGGGCTATGAGGGAAGCCCGGGTCCTGGGTGCCAGAGGGAAGCCGGTGCTGGCAGCCGGGGGAAGGAAGGCCTACTCTTGCATGAGTTTCATGCATCGGGCCTCTAGTATAAATATAAACTAATCTAGCACTGCTATGTGCCTGGCACTGCGGAGAAGCTGGTAAGATAAAGAGGCACACATGGGCTCAGCTGGCGTGGCTCAGTGGTTGAGGTTCAACCTATGAACTGGGAGGTCATGGTTTGATTCCCAGTCAGGGCATATGTCTGGGTTGTGGGCTGAATCTCTGGTGTGGGGCATTCAGGAGGCAGCCGATCAAAGATTCTCTCTCATCATTGATGTTTTTATCTCTCTCTCCCTCTCTGAAATCAATAAAAATATATTTAAAAATAAAAAGAGGCACACAATGGCACTGGATATTTTGGTGCATAAAAATATATATTCTTCCTCATGGCGTCTACAGTGATATTGGGGAAACAAGAAAACAATTGGGAATATGATCATATATAAGCAACCTGGAACATTGATTGGAAGAGACTGTAAGGGTAGGTGGACATAGAAAGTAGAGGTCAGTGTGTGCTGTGACATCAAAGGAAGCAGTGGTGAGGGTAGTGATGACTGTGGTCCCAAGAGGAGGCTCTTCCCTCCCTCTGGAATCAGCATATGCCTGAATGCTACAACTGAATATCCTTTGATTTGTGCCACCATATAATATGAACATAATATGAACAAAGGGTCAAAGAAATGCAGAGTTTTGACTCTATTACAAATCAACCCTGATATTAATCCCTCTTTTTAAAAAATATAACTTTTTTTATTTTACTTTTTCATCACCATTTATCCCCCAGATACCTTCTTTAACTTTTACTTTCACAGAGCATCCTAGAAGAGAGACCCCTGCCTACCATATCCTCTTTCCAGTTTCCCAATGGTTCAGCAGCTATACTTCCTTCCTCATTGAGCACATTAGCTGAAAAATTTTAGAGGTCAGTTATACAAAATTCAGAAAGATTTAGATTTTGGAGTAAAGATATAATTATATAGTGAACAATATTGAAAACAAAATTAGTTTTAAGAACTGTTTATTATATCAGAGATATTTGTTAATGTGTGTGTCATTCCAAGGCCATGATCTCCCATAACTCAATAGGGTAGCTAGATAAAGGGAAAATTATTATTCTGTAAAGGGATAATTAGTGATCATAATTATTGATCACTAAAGAAACAACTCACTTTCTGAGGAAAATATAGTAAAATTCTTTTAGCCAGGATATCTGGTTATCTTTTCTCTTGTAGCATTACAGTTATGGCAGTAACATTTAGATTTATTCATATTAAGCTCTTATATTCCCCTTGAAACTTTTCTCAACTCCTACATGATTCAACTATTATTATTTTTACTTAAAAATGAAATGACCTCATTTTTTTTTACATGCAAACATACACTCTTGCCCTCAAGATGGAAAATTATTTGCTTTAATATTCATGATTCTGCAGGGCATTTTATGGCTAGCAAAAGTTGCAGCTTAAGTGCATATCTTCTGTACATACAGAGGTCAGAAATAATTTGCTTCATGATATAGGAATTAAAATCAATACTCTTACTTCCTTAAGAAAACAAACATAATGCAATGTAAATGAGGAATGAGTAAATTATTAATAGATGGGCTTATCTGAAATATAATAAACTAAGCAATGTCAACCCAGAGAACTGAATTTTAAGAAACACTGCAAGTTACAGGAAGCATGAAGGAGGTTAGATACATCACCACGGTTTTGTCTTCAGAAAGTTGCTTTCATCTGAGGGTCTTTAAGCCATATTACAAACTCCCTGTTAACTGTCCGCGTGAATAAGTGCCGGCAATGGTGACACTCAGCTGGAGGATGAGGAAGCAGAGAGCAGAGAAGCCCTCCTGCACCTGAAAGTCTTGCCCACAGTGCCTGTGGGAAAGGGGGCTCCACGTTTTCTTAACCAGCAATGCAGCTAGTGGGAGCCCCATTGGATATGGTTGTCAGGGCTGTTCGCGATTGATTTCTGATTTTTACTTCCAATGTTCCTATTCCCTCTCTGCTCAGGATTTAGGTAAATCCTATACTCTGAAGGGTCCTTTCCTTTCTTTCTGTGCTTGGTGTGTTTCCACCTACTGAAAATATGGTGAGCCAAAGCTGGCTGGGTTAGTCGGAGAGGGTGTTTCTCCTTCATTGTTAGAGAACAGAGTTTATCAGCTACCAACTTTCTGGGTCCTGCTCTGGTTTAGGATTCCTATACAGGGTCTAGTTTTTACTTCTTATTCCTCAAGTCAAGAATGGGTATTTCCATGCATCTAGAAAAGTATTTCCCCTAGACGAGGGAGGGCTGCTGGAGAGCCTGATCCCCTTAAAAGATGGACAGATATGAAACACCTGGTTAGCAAGATCAGCATCAACTTTAAGTCTGGCTTCCTAACCATGTACCTCTGTTCGATCTGTTCCTCTACTGTCAATTCATTGCTTCCATAGCAGTTCATTCAATTATTTATTGAAAGAAACAAAATTTAAATTTTAACTTTGGTGTCAGTGTTGCAATATAGATACATACAAAGCAATCCCTTCCTTTAAAGCACCTTATAGCCTAATAGGATGGACTTATACAAATGAATCCTAATAAAATCAAAATAAATAGTGTATAATGAACATATGTCTAAAGTGCTATGAACGTGTAGAGGAGAATATGATTATTACTAACTGGCAGAAGGCAATGATATATGAATAATTTTGTCAGTAGTGGGATTACCAGTGTTGCCTCCTTTTTAACAGTCTCGCGACCCTTTAATGCTGAGGTGATTTTCTCCATTTAGACAAATGGGCAGTTCTTCAGATGACAGTAAGTAGGTGCTGTCTGAGTTTTATATGGTAACTGAGATCCCCATTTGCTTTCAGCTGGACATAACACTTTTTAAAAAGCCTCTACTGATTGACCCATGAAGATAAGGTTAAAGCAAATTAACAGAGATACATTGGGGGCTCTGTGAGTTGGCTGATTAAAGGTGGGATCATAGATATTTCATCTTTTATGGTTCAGTCTCTATCATGGAAGACAGTTGTTGAACTTACACATATGACCACATATGTGTTCAATTTTCTAAGGAAGAACACTTTATAAACATAAGGTTACTTGCAATGGTGATTTTTCAAGCAGAGCTCTCAGAAGGAATTTCATTGCTCTTTGACCATTACAGGTCAAATGGATCTCTAGCAAAGACCTGAGGCCCTCAAGGACTGGAGTCGAAGTTCAGAACAGAGGGTCATTTGATTTAAGGACATTAGTTTGTAACAAGAAAGGAGATTAAAACAGCACAAAAAGGAAAGCCTTGTTCAGAAACATCATGTGGGCAGAAAAAGTGGGAGATTATTCATCATAATGACTTACTTAACCACAAGGGAAAACATGGGTTAGAATGACATTGTTTTCATCACACTTTTCCCCTGAGTAATTCAAGAGACTAACTACCTCAGTCTTATGTAATGGATGGCAATTCTGTTCACATTATTTTGCTTTGTTCCTGAACCATAGCAGATATTAGTAATTAAGAGTTGCTAAAGATGACCAACTTATCCTCCTCTCAAAAGTGATCCTCCCCCAGATCATATGAACTCATGAATACTAAAGGACCAGCTCATTTGATTGATTTTAACCATCGTAGTTATCTACTCATTTCTCATTCGGCTAATTTCCTTATTTTATCTCCGATTGCTCCATCTGTTCAATTCTAAACACTGCTTGTTCTATCATTTTTATGGAAGAAACTTATTCTTTTCCTCTTTATACTTAACCATATCACTCCAACTTTTGATTACTTCCTCAACTTCAGAAGCAGGGTGAGACTTCTAAACACAGCATAGAGAATCTGGCGGGATGCGGAGGGGAATACGTGATTCCTGCTCTGCTTCGGTCAATAACTGAGAGCATGAACTTGGAATATTGTTTTACTCTCTGGGCTTCAGTTTCCTCATATACCAATATTAATGGGAAAACTAAGTAATATATAAGACATATGTTGGTTAAAACAACAATATGATTAAGGATGGCACCAAATTTCCACATGCTATGTAAAGACACTACAGTCATGAAAGAGATGGTCTTTTCATATCTGTATTAGTCACTTATATACTCCTGTGTTTACCCATACACACATGTTTCATAATATTTATTTATGGAGCACATGCATATAAATGTACCTATTTTTCTAATATGTTTGTCATTATAGTTTCGCTGTCTTATATTATAATCTTCGTTATAAATGAGAGAGCAGTGGAACAAATGGCAGGAGACCCACATTCTAGGCTCCTCTGAACTACTTAAATCTCTTGAATTTGGACATGTCACAGAGGCTCATTGGGATTCAGTTTTATTGGTAAAAAGAAAAAATCGGGAACATTATCCCTTATATTTCTATAATTGTATGATCTTTGTATTAATGAAGACAGAAACAATGATATTGTGGGGTAACAGTTAAATCCCAAAGTCTTGTGGCTTAAATAACAACAATTTGTGTGTCACACACAGAAAGCTGGATTGCGAGATAGTTGGGAGATGCCTAATGATGCCTGTGGTGTCTCAGCAAACCAAGCTGGAACCCCACTTTCACCATGGCAGGGGGCCATCTCAAGCCACATCGCTCTGCTACCACTTCATTGACCAGAACAAGACTCATGGTCTAACCCAGTGGTCGGCAAACTCATTAGTCAACAGAGCCAATTATCAACAGTACAACAATTGAAATTTCTTTTGAGAGCCAAAATTTTTAAACTTAAACTTCTTCTAACACCACTTCTTCAAAATAGACTCACCCAGGCCATGGTATTTTGTGGAAGAGCCACACTCAAGGGGCCAAAGAGCCGCATGTGGCTTGCGAGCTGCAGTTTGCCGACCACTGGTTTAACCTAATTGAAAGGTAGCTAGCTCAATGTGTAGTCATTATTACATCCCTGAAAGACAGCTATAAAATGGACATTGTGGGACACTTAGCATTGTGTCTGCCATTGTGCTAAATCAGAATAGAGCGAGGAGTCCCCCAGTGGAATAGTTTCTTCGGTCCCATCTGTAACGTCATGGCATTTAGAACATGTTTGTCCCTCAGTGCTTTCTGAGAGAGCAGGAGAATTTTCCTCTTAATCGAACGACACTTGACATTGAAGGTTAGTTTATAGATTTCTCGTGGACTATTAACACATCCAGAAGTTTCAAATTCCCAAACTCTTATCCCTCACGTTTAATGGTGAGAAATTTGTGCTTCTTCCGTTGAGTGTTTGGCTAGTAGGAAGAAATGACTGGGGCTTATATGACACATGTGTTGAAACATGGAGGGCTCATAGGTTGTCCGTTGGAATAAGAAATATAAATAGAAAGTGAGAGGAAGAGCTATAAGATTAATTTTACTAACAAGAACTTTCATGTTGATTTAGGTGATTTTGGTATCCTAAGTCATTCTATATTTTTTTAGGCAGGAAGAATAAGCCTTGGAGAAGAGAAAGAGCAAAGAAAAAATGATTATGAAAAATCAAACATCAGAGCATAGAGGTCAATTCAGACAGAGCTTGGGAATGGTACTAAGTAGGAGACATCATCAGCCTTTTAGTTTGCTCTTTCTCTTTATCAAAGTAAGGGGAGCCTTGTCTTGATCGAATGGCTTTCACTGCGGGGCCTGGGTGGTTTATGCAGTGGAGTAGATGATGACAGATAACACCCTTAGGTTAAGGCCTTTGGGATGGCAATGTGCGTAGAAGGATTTTTCCTGGGAGATTTGCTTCTGCCCACTAATTGTGGTCATGAATTTTATGGCTTTGGGAATTCCATGACCACTAGAATGAGTCCCAGTGCTGCACGAACAGTGTTTAGTGTCTGACTCAGCAAAAGCAGCGGCTCTTTGGACTTCCCATGGTGCTTCTGAAACAACCTTTTGTAAGATCAATCTTGACATTAATTTTCACATCCCAAAATGTGTTTTTTTTGCCTCATCCTGCATAATTGGTTTGCAGTAGCAACTGATGATACCCACCTTTTAAAATTCTCTCTAATTTTCAGACCCTACTTTTTTATGTTTATCCTTTTATTGGCCTCTACTTCTCCTTAGCATTACCAGGAAACACCTTTGCTGCCAACTCCTTAAATATTAACATTGTTTGGATTTTTATCCTTGGTCTTCCTTGTTTCTCCTTCAATATGTTTTCTTAAGAGCACTTAAGAAGTATTCAATTGCCACCGCAAACTTTAAAATGATAAATTCTGGGTCATTTCAACCACCCACGTTCTCTGTGCCTACACCAGGGTGTATCCACCTGAAAAAATAAGAGGAATAAGCAGTTGGTGCCATTCCCCATTGATAGTCTACAGGCTGGCCCAAGCCCCTAACACTGTGGGGCTGTCCTTCTATTTGTTATAAACTCTGTCCTCTCTAAATCTCAGCATAAGCCATTTTGGATATTCTATCCCTATTAACAGATGATGCCTCATTTATCTTCACAGATTGTAAATAGAAACCATTGGCCAGCCTGAGTATCAAAAAGGAAGAGGCTGATCAATGTTGTTCAGTGTTATGCAGAGGACAAGGAAGGCAAGATCTCAGTGGTGGATTTAGAAATAATGCCATCATTGGTTAGTTTGCTAAGATTCTCAGCAGAGGAGCTGGGGAAAATCACACTGCAGTGGGTTATCAAAACTGATGGGGATCATGTAAGGGATCCTGGTGTTCCCCAAACCTTTTAACTAAGCATTACTATGAAGGGAAAGGAAGATTTAGGGTAATAGTTGCAGGGTCATGTGGGATTGAGAGAGGGTATTTATGAGATTAGAGAAAATCATCATGTTTTAATGGGGAAAGTGTCAGTAAAGACAAAAATTTGATAACAATTCCTTTGCTCTAGAAACTTCCTCCTGGTTTTCCTATTGCTTATCTGTCCATGTGTTCCTGGTAAAGAGATAAGGTGGTTGAGGCTCACATTTCTGGTTTAGGTGACCGTATGAGTAGTAGTGCCTTTCACTGAATTGTAATAGTGTTTCCCAGACTCTCTGTGGTAAAGGATCAGCTTTCAAAAAAAATCTCATCCACTGTATATGTTTGTGAACTATAATAAAAAACGCTTACTGGAAGCGTGGTCATGCAGGTAGATGTTGCAGCATTGTCAAATTGCTATGAAGGTATTCAGTTGCTTACTTTTAGTTTCTGTATTTACTTCATGGACCAGTTCAGATAATCCCAGACTATCACTGGTTCACAGCTCATGCTCTTAGGTGCACTGGCCGAGAGAACGTATAGGGATTAGCAATGTGGGGGATGCTGATAAATTTCATTTGGACATGGGGAAGTTGAAACCCTGTTGGATATCCAAACAGTGACATTGGATAGGTAATTGGGTAGAGCACATGATAGACACTTTAGGAAAAAGTTAACCCATAAAATACCATGATGTCCATCAATTGTGGAATGAAAAACTACAATGTGGCACATCTGTATCATAGTAAACTATTCAGAAGTAAAGAATGTGAGCATTAAAGCTAAATGTCTCAGTATAGAAAGAGCTCCAAGACATGTTAGTAGGTCAAGAGAAAAATAGGGTATGCTATGACAAAACTACATTTTTATAATATACATGTACATAAGAAGCATTGACAACCTCTGGAAGGACATACATTTATTAACAGTACAGTAGTTACTTTTATGAAGGAAGTATGGGTTAATGGGGACTGTAACAGATTAGATACATATGTTACCTTTTTAAAAAATATGTATTTTTATTGATTTCAGAGATGAAGGGAGAGAGAGATAGAAACCTCAATGATGAGAGAGAATCATTGATCGGCTGCCCCTTGCATGTCCCACACTGGGGATTGAGCCCCCGGGAATTGAACTGTGACCCCCTGATTCCTAGGTTGATACTCAACCACAGAGCCACACCAGCTGGGTCATATGTTACTTTTCAAAGTTAACTTCTCTATTGACTTTATATAGAAATTTTTTATAGTATCTATCTATCTATCTATCTGTATGTATGTATGTATATGTATATATACATGTATAATTTGGTTAAATAAAAATCAGAATCATAAAGTTTTTGCATCATTTAAAGTTGCTTTAAAATATATAGAAATAGAAAAGTAACCAGTGGTATGTTACAGTTTACTTGTGTAGTAATTATGTAATTAAGGAGGCAATTTAACATAGTGGGTGGCAGTCTTTAGTAGCATATAATCACAAGTTCAAGTCCAGGTCTGCCACTTATAAGCTGTATGATCCTGGATAAACTTTTCAACCTCTGGCCTTAGTTTTCTCATCATTAAAATGGAGATAGTAATGATATTTACCTTGTGTTATTGTGAGAATTTATTTTAACTATTATTTATTATCTTAATTATTTACATCATTTTTACATGATATAATGCTTGTAATATGCTTAGCTCAGAGCTTGGAAAAAGTGCATTATATAACATTATAAATGTTATATCCCTCAAACATTTTCTTGTTAGACTCTTTAAATATGTGGAATTACATAAAATATGAAATCAGACAGCACCTATCTCTTTTTCCCCCTTATGTAGTTAGATTATAATAGCAAAGCAAAAGAGCTAGAATATTTTTATTTTCATTTTGTTTGTTTATTTGTTTTGCATGCAGTGCCTTTGAGCAGTAGGTCATAATTGGGTCTTGAGAAAGAACATTGGGAGCCAGAGAAAACTTCGGATTCTCAGTCATAATAGTTGTGTGGTTTGGGGCACATGACCCCTGAAACCCACATGGGCTGATATTCCTTTCCTCCTCGAGCTATTGCAGAGATTGACAGATATAATCTGGAAAGGCCCTTGCAGAACACATGCTCCATAAATGTTACTTCTCTTTCACTTCTCTGCATAGACAGGGCATTTGAAAACATTCTCTGTTTCAAAATTTTACTTTAGATAAACCTATATGATTAAATTATAAAACCTACATCTCAAATATACTTGTAAATTTTTTTCCCCCCAAACCCTGGAAAGTCCTTCCAGAATACTCATTCCATGTAATCAATTAGGCAAACATTTTTATCCTACCCCCTCAACTTGTTTAATTCAAAATACACTGAAATATTTTCTTCTTGACTTCTCATATTGAGAAAAGAAAGAATTTGACAGAAAGAAGGAGGTTTAAAAGTCCTTTTTGAATGATAATGGGAGAAATATATGGTGTGTGGAGAGGTGGGGAACATCCCACATAATGAATCATATGCAGAGTGTACGGCGGAGAATTCAATACCATGCTTCTAAAACCTCAATAGTGCTTACTGTAAGTGATATTTTTGTGGCCTTTTCTTCGCCCAGATATTTGTCATTCTGCAGTTGATTTAGAAAGAGATTCATGGAAAGTCATAATTATTTAAAGAAGGGAACAGGGAAAGTGTTCTTTTGCCATGTCTATAAATCTTTCCTTATGCTCTGCTGAGAACTCCGCTCTGACTGTCTGATTTAACCATGTAACAGGAGTATATTATAATGTCAGGAGTTGTCAGACCCTCGGAACTCTCCATAATGCAAGATCACAGCAGGGACAATTTCATTGTAACATTTGTGACTGCCAAGTATAAATACAATTCAGTCGGCACATTGACATCCCATCAGCGTGTTCTTCTCCATCCTTATACCTTAACTTTGTATTTAAATTTGTAAAGTTAGACAAAGCTAAAATAAGAAAATTAAAATTCATAATAGAATGGCAATGTCAGAAGAAAAACATTAAAAAAGAGAATTTTAAAAACATTACAAAGATATTGAAAACGGTGGTGCACGTGTTGTCAGTTCTGTTTCCATTAGTTTTCTCCAGAGCATAAAAGCATGTCTCAAAACTATTTAAAATAGCAGATATTGAAAAAATCACTGCAACATGAGATTTTAAAACCTCACGGAGAGGCTTGAGAGAAGATTACTTTCTCACGATGAAGTTACCAACTAGGAGCATTTCACTAATTTTTCAGTGTGTTCATCGGCCATAGTATGTGCCACTATGGCTCCCTTAACAGCTATTGCTTTTTAAAATGGAAACAAATGTTAATGCTTGATAAACTCAGATGTAAAAAATGAGTTTATAGATACAGTGTACTCATTTTTTTTAGTGTGATTATGCACATTGAGTACATGCACCTTTTTTTTTTGGTAAAAACATGGAATCAATCATTAAAAATAAAATATAGAAAGGAAGATGGAAATGCATTACTTTCTTTCTGTAAATACCTTACTAAATCCACCTTTGTACTTCTAGGTTAACCTTAGCTTCTTGGTTAGTGATTTGCAAACAACATCCTGATTTTCCCCTCAGAATCAATATTTCCTGATGGTCACGGAGGAAGGAGCTTGCTAGGGGTTATGTACATGCTGAATACACTATAGGGTGTGCCCAGAGAGGAGATAGAATTCTCTTATTCTATTTCATTGTGAATTCTCTCCCCTGTCTGGAAACCAAACATTGTTGCTAGAGTCTGGAGCCGTCCCTCTCCCCACGGTGTATTGGAAGTCTGGACTTCATGTCTGAGCTACAAGACTGCATCTTCATATTCAGCACCACTACCAACACCCGATGAGGGGATGGACAGGTAACTTGGTTGTCCCAATGCCAAAGCAAATATGCTCAGAGAAAGATGCGTTTTCAGTAGACATGAGACACGTACTTTGGTTGATAAATAAAAACCAACTCTTTAAATAAACAAATGATTTACTTAAATCGGACACCAGCTTTCTTGGTCTTGCTATGTTCCCCCAACTTTTGAAATTATAGCATTAGTGTATTCGGCTCTGTTACATGTCATTTTCTGTTTTGCTCACAGCATCTTTTTAGATTAGGTTAATGTCTGGTCAGAGCGAGGGAGGCCTTGCAGAGTCACCCCTGTCCATTAGACTTACCCAGACCCCACCTAACATTTTGTTTCTCACTTTATTCACTCTTTCCAGGCAATCCCACCCCGGCCCATGGCGTCAATGACCATCTCCTGTTACATGCCTGGTTTCGTTCCATCTTCCGCCCAGGGCTCTCCTCTAAGCTCCAGACTGGTATGTTCAGTTGCCCATTTGGTATCTCCATGTGGACATCTTAGAGTGAGTTTAAATTCTACCCATCCTGAATGGAACGTGTTACCTCTCACCGTCTCTCTGCAAACAAAACAAAGTAAGATTGTCTTCTAGCTTTGCGTTTTCAAGGGCAAGCAGCCTGGAACCTGTCATCCCTGAAGGCTTGCTTTTTTCACGTGCCATGTCCAATCAATCCGCCACCAGGTCCCGCTGATTTTACTTTCTAAGGATCTCCCAAGCCAACAACTTCTCCCTGTTTTCATTGCCACCGCCCTAGTTCAAGCTGTCACCCTCCCCACCTGGAGACTGAAAATGCCTCCAAACACTTTCACTCTGTTGCTTTAAAATCAGGGCTGCACTGCACGGTGCAGTAAGTCACTGCTGGAATTATCTGTGGTTGTTGTTGTTTTTTTTTTTGTGTGTGTGTGTGTGTGTGTGTGTTTTTAATAAAATGTAACTTCCCATGCCAGGCTCCTGTTTAAACAACCAAATGGTTTCTCATTGCTCTTAGAATAAGGATCAAAATATTTAACATGGCCTCTCAGCTCTGCCTGGTCTCCCCCATACCTCCCTCTACCACACATCCCTTCCTTGGGGCTTTTCAGCTCATCCCTTCTTCATTAACATTCCCTCCCCACCACCACACACACAGCATCTCATCAATGCCTACTCTTTGTTCAGATCTCAGCAAACTCATTACTTCCTCAAGGAAGTCATCTTGCCCCATCTGTTTTAGGTCAAATCTTCCTCTTACAAACTCTCAGAGCACCCTTGCACTTCCCTTTTCCAGAAAAGTTTTATATTTACATTTGCTTCAGTTGATATTTTATAAACATCTTCCATGCCGGATGATGAACTCCATATAAGCAGGCACTATGTCTGTTTTTGCTAACTATTGTATCCCCAACCCTCAGCATAGCACTTCCACTGGCTTCGGGGTGATTCAGAGTTCTACTTGTTTATGCTCAAGTCCAATGTCTGCCTTAACGGGTAATGCTGGCTGGTTTTCTGCTTCTGTTACTTTAGGACCCTTCATCCCTCTCTGCCTTGTTTGCATTTTTGTGCATCTGTACATTGTCCTGATGAGTAAGCGATACTTTCTTTAAGTGGACAAGAAATTCATTATTATTTTTATTTGTACCATTTGGACCTTACTGTCTGTACCCAGATCAGTTTTTTTTTTTTTTTCTTCTCAGTGCAGCACTAATGAATGGGTTGCAGTAGCCTTTGTTCCCTGGGTGTGCTCATTTTGCATCTGGTTTTCAAGGCTGTACTTTGTCATCAACCATCTGCTTCTTAAGACAGGTCTCCATGTTCTCTAAGGATCTCAACTCCATCTGTTAAAACTTCCTGAGTATTTTGTTCATTGTCAACCAATTAATTTAGTCTCACCCTCTTCCCTGGCCTAATTCTGATGATTGCAGCTTCCTGATAAACTTTGACTCTCAGGTTTCACAATTTCCCCAAGTCCGCTGACCTCCCTCCAGGTCTCAAGGGCACACTTTGTCTTTGGTTTCCAGCCCTTAAAGGAGGTATTTATCTACCTCTGCAGTTTTAGGAATAAAGGACAAGAGTTTGAAGAACTTTCACTAAAAATACTGAACCTCATGAATTCATACATTTCATTTTCATTGGTCTTTTGCTGTTGACATTCCAAAAATTTCGCCTACTTTGCTTTTCAACCACAACAACAGGGAAAGGGACAAATGGACAATCTTTTTTTCTTTTTTCTTTATTGACTATATTACCTATGCTGTACTTTACATCCCTGTGACTATTTTGTGACTACCAATTTGTACTTCTTAACCCCTTCACCCTTTTCACCCAGTCCCCCTCCCCCTAGCAACCATCAGTCTATTCTCTGTGACTATGATCTGTTTTAATTTGACAATCTTTAATATCTGCAAATTGAAGCTTAAAATTAAAATGCTGTAATTCCAAGAGAAAAGTTCTTGTTAGTACTTTTAAATCCTTTGACACTTTTAAATCCTTTGGCCCACTATGCGTGGATGCATAAACAGAAGGAGGTTGCTCCATTAGTGATACAATAGGTCAGATGCTCTGGGCAAGCCTTTTTAGTGGTTACTTAAAACAATATTTTTAAGTGGATGCATCTTTCTCATTAGTGCAAAGAAATATCTTTACAAAGAAAAAAATGGAAGTGTAGTTATTATATTAAACATTAAAGAGTCTTCTGAGAAAAACAGTATATAATTTGCCTTTAGTGCTTTTATCAGGCAGTTGAAAGAACCTACTATGTGCTGTAGGGCTGTAGGGGCTTCAAGATTTAAAGGCTACAGTCTCTGCACTCAGCAGCTTATTCCAAGCAGAATACAGAAATACAGTTAATGCTCAGTAGAGAGTAATACAAAGTTAATTACATACAAAAACAAATTTTGAGCTCAAAAAATAGTAAAATAATCTACTATAAGATCTTTATTTTAAAATGGAAGAAAAGTGGACACAAAGAAGTTTGTGGGAATTGTTTAGGGTTCTGCAGAACTAGAATTTGGAACCCTTCTGTTGCTTTTTTATTTGTTACATCTATGTGCTATAGGGGAAAGTTCATATTCTCTGATCTACTACTACTGGGAGAGATATTTCTAAAAGTCTTTTTAGCACTAGAATATTGCCTTGAGTGAACATTGACATTGGTGATCCAAATTGAGAAAAATAGACTGGAGACCGTCTCTACTCATTGAACTCTATGGACAGCATCAGCCTTACTTGGAAGAAATTTCAGTTTCTACCCAGACCTTCTGAATTATGATCTTTACTTA
Organism: Eptesicus fuscus; assembly: GCF_027574615.1. Classification (NCBI taxonomy): domain Eukaryota; kingdom Metazoa; phylum Chordata; class Mammalia; order Chiroptera; family Vespertilionidae; genus Eptesicus; species Eptesicus fuscus. Next base: position 64,337,153 of record NC_072482.1, read on the forward strand.
CATTCTTATGCATGTTAACATTTGAAAAGCTTATCTCTAGAATCATTGATTTAGAGCAGTGGTCTTCAAACTTTAATATGCATCAGAGTCATGGGGAGGATTGTAAAGGCAAAGCTTGTTGGGCTCCAGCCTCAGAGGCGAGGCCATAGCATTTGCAAGCACCCTGCTGCTAATCTGGTGGCTATATTTTGAGAACTAGGGGTCAAAATAGTGATTCTCTATTCTGATTGTGCATCCAAATCTCCTGAGTAGCTTTTAAAAAATACCAAGGCCTAGACACCATCTCCTGATAATTAGTTTTGCATGAGGCCAGTCATTTTCTTGAAAACTTCCTCATGATTCTAATATGCCATCTGGATCAGGAGCTGCTTGCTAGAAGGAGAGCCTCCGCATTTCTATGATTTGTGTGGGGTCCCATGAAACTACCACCTTCCTAGTGACTCCAGGATCCTATCTCTGTTCATACAGACTCTGCATGCCTCCAGGCCAGAGCTGTGCAGTGGTTAAAAGTTTATCAGAACTGGGTTCCAAGCTTAGACCTGCTTTTTACTGGCTGTGTGGCCCTGGACAGGTTACCTTATGTCTGAGCTTTAGTACTGTATCTACTAGATGGAAATAGTAACTTAAACCACTGTGGCCTGTCATAGGAAGTTTTAAAGAAAGTATCAAATCACCTGATCATATTAGAAACTCAGTAGTTGATAACTTATAATAAATGTGATACTTCTCATCTCATGGGAGATGAGTATACAGCATTACTTAAAGTCATACCATTCATTTTTTTTCCAAATCTGAAAGTCTATAAAAGAATGTTCAATATTAAAACTATATTGACTGAGTGGAATTCAGTGGCAGGTATAACTCCTGAAGAGGCCCAAACAAGGAAGATTGCTTGAGATATTACAGTTTATTGCTCTCACCATCATTATTAAAAGTCTGCTCAACTTGCACAGTTCTATTCAGCACCCAAGGCAGTCATGCCGTCAGGAAGTTACTTACTGTATGGTGCCATGGATGGTTTGTTATTGAGAACTCCAAGGGATTATAAATTTCTCTCAACACTAACGTGGTTGAGGTCAATGATAGATGTGTCAAGGGACTGACCATTTCCTTGGTTATGTTAGGAACAAATTAAATGTTTTCTATGGAAAACCCTATAATTTCTCTAATGCTGAATATTTAGGTGTGCAGTAAATGTTTTAATCAATTGCTTTGGCAGACCAGTTGGGTTTAGTTAGATCATAAGAGTTCATCACTGTAGTTCACATGCAAATACCTAAATACATGTTCCTAGGGTATGACAGCTGTAAGAAGCCCGGAGAACACTAGTTCAACCCCCCACAGTTCCTAAATCAGGAGCCAGGCGATCCGCCAGAGGTGAGTCACAGCTATTCCCAGAAACAGGCTAGGAACTGTGTTCACCTAGACATACTTTTTTTCTGGTATATTCCCTTTGTTATTGTCATTATGTTGTCACATTCTTGAATTCACCAAGCTTCTGTCGTATATTTAAGATGCTATTTTTTAATATGGTGGCAAGGCTTTTTATAATATAGGTCCTCTTTAACCTTAATTTCATTAGGTTAAAGAGGACCTTTAATGAATTCCAGGAACTTACTTCAAGTTACAGTTATCATTTTTATAGGTATTTGGGGTACCTAATAATTCTTGTGTAATTGTGTGTATGTATGTCCATGTAAATATGTGTCTGTGTTTCTGAGCCTATGTATGTATGTGTGTATGTATGCATATGAGAAGGTTTGTGTGTGTGTGTGAATGTGTATGTGACTGAGTTTGTGTGTGTGTGTGTGTATATATATATATATATATATATATATATAATTTGTGTGTGTGAGAATGTCTCTGTGTGTGTGTGCATGTGAGTGTGTAGGTGTGTGTACAAATGCGAGGGGAGTCCTGGATCCATTCTCCCCGTGAAACTCACTGTGCTCCTCAGCAAAGAGCTAGAGCTTCCCCAGCTGCTCTCCCGGGTCTGGGCTAACAGAAAGTCTGCCACATTCAGGCTGCACACTGTCTAAACTGAAAAATGTTCCCCTTTACCTAGGGTATTTTTGGTATCAAAGACTCTTTAGTCACTTGTAGACTTAACAGTCTTTAAAAATAAAACCATTATTTCTTTTCTGAGTGCTGCAATGTAGTCTCTGTTGGTGCTAAATGAAAACTGAGTTTGGAAGAAACATGCACCAAAAAAAGAAACGTTATATTAGCAGGATGACTTGCTATAGCTGTTTTGAATTGCAATAGATACTATTTTATTCTCCAAGTGTGAAAAGGCTTCGAAGCTCTTGTATACTCCTTTAGAAAGAAAATCACAGAAGCTAAGTGTTTGAAGGACCCTCAGAGCTCCCCATCTCCCCTGGGTCTCAGTTCCTTGCTTCTCTAAAATGAAAGACTTAGGTTATTTTTCTTATGTCCTGCTTCTCATTTGCTTCCCCAAAGAATCACAATTTAGGATATTTTTTTCCATCTTGAACACCCTGGACAGCCAGACCTGCCTGATATGAAATATGTTACTTGTTCTGGATCTTAAATGAAATATCTAGTATGATATTCAATTCTCCAGAAACATTATTATAAACTCACTAGAAGCCTGATGCACGAAGATTCATGCTAGAATGGGCTTTTCTTTCCCTGGCTGCCGGCACCACCTTTCCACTCTGGCCCAGCCCCTTTCCGCTCAGGCCCCTCCTTCCCACGCTGCCAGAGGCCCTGAGAGACCAGGGTTGGGGCAGAACGCCATAGCGAAGATGCAAGCGTCCCACCCCCGTCACTCGGCGGCTGAGTATGCAAATTAACCGCCATCTTTGTTGGGTTAATTTGCATATCACTCCTGATCGACTGGTGCGTAGTGGAGGTACGGTCAATTTACATGTTTGTCTATTATTAGGTAATATTGCTACCCAATAATTTAGGAAGACGGAATAAAGCATGCCTGACACTTCGGAAAGGCATTCACTTATCTAGGCACTAAAATGTTGCTTATTTAGGTTAGAATTATACAACTGGAACATGAAAAAGGTCATTTCTAGAGACACAATAATTATTCTTTTATAAAAGATGATGCCTTGCAATTTAAGGAAGCTTCCCCAAAATGCAAAGTCTGGGGTATTGATAACAAACTTATTGACATTGTCAAGTAGAATATTCCTGTTAAAATACTCCAAGGGTAAAGCATAACATCTTTAACAAAACCGATATCTATCAAGTGAACACATTGTCTAAGCTGATAATTCATGACACCTCCTAGCATATTTTCAGTTTATATGAAGTTTCTACCTGTGTCCCTATCCAATGTGTAGTCAGGGGGAAAATTCACCACTTTTCTCTTTTAAAAACTTATTTTATGTTTATATTATTTATTTATTTTAGACCTAGTTCATGTATATTCAGTTATGGCAATGTCAGTAATAACACTGTGACTTTAGGAGATGGCTAGACGATAACCTCACAGTCCCCACTTGTCCACAAATAGGTGAAACCTATGTTGTACTTATAGCTACAAGAAATGTGACATTTCTGTCTGGAAGAAAAAGAACATCAAAGAAATGGAGAAAAACAGGGTGACAAATTAAAAGCTAAAAGATAACAATAAATAAATATAGAAGACTGGTGGGGAAATAAACCTAAGCATTTCCCCCAAATGCCCTCCCTTCAGCCATCCACTCTGCTTATGTTTTCTGAGGGTAGAGGTTTCTGACCTCTTAGAAAACAACAAGCTGATGCGAAAGGCACAGTGATCCTTTCTCTAGGTCAGGGGCTGGCAAATGTTCTCTTAAAGGAACACATAACAAATATTTTAGGCCTCGTGGGTCAAGAGATGAAATCAAGGCTATCATGTAGGCCCTTATATAGCCATTTAAATGGTACCCATTAAAAATGTAAAAAAGCATTTTTTTTTTTGCTTGCGTGCTATACAGGAACAGGTGGTGAGTGGGATTAAACTTTCATTAAGGAATTGGAATTTCAAAATTCTGTTTTATATCAGATATACCATCAATGTTTCATAAAAATTAAATTAGTTAGGACAGAGCTTTAAAACATTTGAATGCCATTTGCCTCCTCAACTCCATTGCTATTTTCCATTTAAAGTACTATTTTAAGAAAAGGATGGTCAGCTTTCAAATTGGAGAAATTTTCCTCATGGGAAATTTCTATTGTTTTATCTCAGAGTCAATAAGTCACAAATCAGAAGCTGAACACAGAACTAATAGTAGAGATGTAAACAGAAATAATAAGAATGGTAGAGGATGCTCAAAGAACTGGATTCAATGTCAATACTTTATAATTGGATACTCTGATACAAGATTTCTTTTTTTAAAATTCATTTTATTTTTTTAATCCTCTCCTAAGGATATTTTTCCATTGATTTTTAGAGAGAGTGGAAGAGAGTGGGGAAGATAGAGATATCAGTGTGAGAGAAACACATCAATTGGTTGCCTCCTGCATGAGCCCTTACCAGGGCCCAGGCCAGGGAGGAGCCTGCAACTGAGGTATATGCCTTTGACCAGAATTGGACCTGGGACCCTTTGGTCTGCAGTCCTACGCTCTATCCCCTGAGCCAAACCAGCTAGGGCTGATATGAGATTTCATAATTAATATTTATTTCATTCTAAAAGTTTGAGAAGAGCTATTTCACATTCAATTGTTGTAAACTTGCTTGAAAACCTTATCTAATGATTGAGGTATGTGTTACTGGAGGGAGAATGGTATGTTTGCACCTGTTCATTCAACTGGGGCAAAAAGGTAGGTACATTCTCTTTAAGATTGGAACATATGGCAAGCAAAGAGTGTCTCGGCCCATCCTTTTCTGTGCTTTCATCTTAGAAGAAACAGAACTTAGCAAGATATTTTTCTCCATTGGCATTTGCGGAATTATGTAGTTTGTCTTAATTAAGGAAATGAAAAGAAACTCGATATTTTTGTTTGAATCCATGTAGGTGGTAAAAATATGTAAACAAGACAGGAAATGATGATACACAGGAAGAGCACAACCTTTTCAAGCAAACAGGAAGCTACAAAACATCATATGTTCTAATTTGGGGGGTGGAATGTGATGTGCCAAGCGACTCACGTTTTTGAAAAGCCAACCATCAACTCATTAACCAGTGTCTGCGAGCAGATGTTGGATTAAGCTGTGGTGCTCTTTGGTGTGTTCAGGGAAGTGAAGATAGATATGAGTTTTTCAAACAGAAAGTAGCTATCTAGGATAAAAAATGACTTCTTCCCTCAAATCTTACTTGCCATATTATGTTACATTAGAGGAGGAAACAGTACGTTAACTGTGCAATGAGACAGGAATACAAAAGTGTAAAGGAGAACACACTTTCTCAGCTTAGATACATGCTATCATCTTAGACACGGGTAGCCATTCTGAAATGATGGCCGGATTGTTTTATGCAAACCAGTTGCTTGTGAATTGAAAGAAACTTTTCAAAAAACAACTCCAAAGTCTCCTGAGAGATGTTTTGCTATTTTAAATAGAGACAAGAGACAAGGTAATGCAGAGTGAGTGACTCAGTACTGGGTGCCTTTTTGTCAACTGTGATGCCTGGGCCTCTTGTTAATGTGAGTACCCACATTTTAGGGCTGCTGATGCTTTTCTTTTTCCTTTAAAAAAAAAAAAAAATATATATATGTGTATATATATATATATATATATATATATATATATATATATACACACACACACACACACACACACTAGAGGAGGCCCAGTGCATGAATTCGTGGACTAGTGGGGGTCCCTCAGCCTGGCCTGTGGGATGGGGCTGAAACCAGCTCTCTGACATCCCCCGAGGGGTCCTGGATTGTGAGAAGGTGCAGGCCAGGCTAAGGAACCCCACCGGTGCACGATTGGGGCTGGGGAGGGACATGGGAGGTTGGCCAGCTGGGGAGGGACTGCAGGAGGGCTCCAGGGTGTGTCCAGCCCGTCTCAGTCCCGATCGGCTGGATGCCAGCAGCAAGCTAACCTACCGGTTGGAGCATCTGTCCCCTGGTGGTCAGTGCACATCATAGCGAGGGGTTGAGCGGCCTTAGCATATCATTAGCATATTACACTTTGATTGATTGAATGGCTGACCAGTCGACTGAGCACTTAGCATATTAGGCTTTTATTATATAGGATAATATTGATTACAGAGAGAAGGGAGAGGGAGAGAGATAGAAACATCAGTGATGAGAGAGAATCATTGATTGGCTGCCTCCTGCACACCCCCTACTGGGGATGGAGCCCACAACCTGGGCATGTGCCCTGACCAGGAATCGACCTGTGACCTTCTGGTTCATAGGTCAATGCTCAACCACTGAGCTATGCTAGCCGGGTGCTGATGCTTTTCAGTGCTGTACATGGCTCTTGACAATGGTGCATATAGATGATGAGCTTCTAGATCTTCATTAAAATCATTGTAGTTTATTTCTCAAGAGGGAGTTTAATACAAATATTTCTAGAGTGGATAGACTGCATATTTGATTTATTTTGGTGAGAAAGTATCGTTTCAAGGTGAGAAAAATTAAGAAGGACAGATAACTATTAATGGAAAAGATAAACTGTTGAAAATATACAGAGATGGTGAAGTCACTTTTTGTTTTTAATAGGATTTGTACTTACTCTCTGCTGTGGAGTCTTTCTTATATGTACACTGATCAATTTTTCAAAAATGATTTCAACACACTCTGTGATTAAATTATCAACATCATTTAATCTATAAACTTTTAGTTGGTTCATATTTAAATGATTCCAGAAAGATAATCTCTAATTTTATTCTTTTAAAAATTTTGCCCAGAGAAGGAAATCTCACAAAATCATTTGCGTTCAACTATCATCTTCCTTAAACATCAGTTGCAGTTGTGTTCCCTGGGGACTGACTCAAACTGAGAGTACATGCAGGACTTCTTTAGGTATTGTTCTCCAGACAGACAGCCATGGAAGAGAAGGGAATAAAAGAAAAGGGAGAAGAGGAGAGGGTGGCAAGGCAAGAGAAAATGAGTTGGGAGTGAGAGTGAAGAAAAGAGGGGGAGGGAATGGAGGGGCATTGAGGGAGAGGTTTGGGCAGAGAGAGAAGTTGGAGCTGGGATGCTGCCTCAGTAACAGAGTTATCTCATATTTCAGCGAGGGTGTTGGATCTTTACACTATTCTGTATACTATACTAATAGTTTATACTATAAACTATATGCTATGCTGTATATTCCAGACACTGTACTCTATAATATTTTCTATTCTATATACTACACTAATGTACTATATACTATTCTATTTACTATACTCATTCTATATACTGTGTGCTCAGTTTTATTCCATATACTATATTAATCTATATTACATATTGCATATTATATAGTAGTATATGCAATACTTAATATACTAATATATAATTTACACTACACTAATATATAATGTATATTATGTAAATTATATACATACTAATAGTTTATACCATATAGTTATATTTTAATGCTGTCTATATGTTTTACTTTACAATTTATACCAGCTGTTAGATACTGCTGTCTCAGGAAGAAGGCTTGCAGTTGTGAGAGACTGCTCTCTTTGTCCAGGGCACTTTCTAAAGGGAAGTTTCTGGAGAAGACTGTCAGCTGTGGACAGCTCTCCCAGCAGCTGGGGGAATAAGTCCTGAACCCCTGAAGGGGACTATGCTGCTCCTCACAACACCCACTACTGCTTTGGAATGAGGAAGATTATTTTAACTTCTAACCCAACCTCCTCCCATTAAAATAGCTTATATGTTTAATTATGGGAGTACTGAGCAGCTACTTTTTTCATGTACAGACTACGTATTTTGCTCATGCTGCAGAATGAGCTCACTAATATCACTGAAAGCCAGATGAACAATCCCAGTCCATTATTTTCTAAGCTTTGAAAGCATTTCTCTTGTGTTTCCTTAAATACATTGGTAAAATCTAGGGGAAAAAGTATATTGATTTTGTATAACATTGTTGCAGAGATTATGGCAAGAGGACACAATACATAACAATGCTTGGAAGGCACTGTTATAATTTACCCGGAGGAGGCCAGCTATTCAGGAGCACAATATTTTTTTTTTCCATTTCATAGTAGACTGTGGGATAAAACATATGCAAGCACATTTTGGAGTATAAACTAGGATCCCGGACTATATATTTAATTTGAAGAGGTAGGTACTAGGCATTTAGGGGAGAGTAGAATAATTAATTTATTTTACTTGAACTGCATACTGAAAATCATTTGGCAATGTAAGAGGTGCATCAGTGATCCATGGGATTGCACCAGCTCAGTGACCTCCATCAAGTGGCCAAGGGACACCTCCTAGGAGCCAGATGCAGCAAGGGTGTTTTGTTGACACTCCAGTCATTAGACTATTGGGAAGTCAATGCTTCAACCCAGAACATTTCCTGGAACCACAGCTGGAATCACATAACAAGGATTTCCAGTTAGTTCTGTTATGGAGACATAACTTCCTTTTTACATGGCTGCATTGATAGGACCAACTGGATATATAAGAGCTCGAATTAAATGAAATTCTTAGAAAAGTAGTCCATTCTAATAAGTTGAGGGAGATATTTCAGATTTCAGAACACCTCACATATACTAGAGATAACACGTGACATTTAAAGTCTGCACACATGAAAAATATTAAAATTTTCACTTTTGAGGTAACTCGGGAAAGTTTTTCCTGATTTATACTTTCTTTTAATATATAAATTATTGCCTTCTACCTTGCAAGTTGATGACACCATCCATTCCTTAGAAGGGCAGGTGCTTTAAGGGGATCTTCCAGTAGCAGAGATGAGTAAACCAGAATTATAAAAGATACTCCATCAAGTTAAGGGGAATTTTATTGCAAGAAATAAAAGAGGCTCTAAATCTGGTTAGATGAACAAATGATCTTTAAAAACGATACCTTCCAAAAGACTAGACAGAAAGTCATAACTTACAGGTAAAACAGTGGTATCGTTTTCTGCTCATTGAGCTTGCTCTGTGATTTATTTTTTTCCAGTGTGGGATAAGAAAATGAGGCCTTGGTAGGACTTTTAGAGGTTATGCTTTCCACTCGTCTGCCTCTAGAATGGTCTGAGAGTCTTCAGGTAAGACTTTCATTCTCTAGGCAGAAATAAAATTGCTGAACTTTTATAGAAAGGTTGCCCTCTAAATAGTACTTCCAGTCAAGATTACAAGTTCCATAAATTGTGTGCCCAAGTGTGAGCTGCTCCTCTACCAGCTGCTGGAATTGCCTATGCCCAGTGGTGGCAAGAGTTTTTAACCCAACATCCTCTGCATCTTTGTCTTTCGTTATTTTATTTACTTTAAATACGTAAACAGATGTCCATGTGTAAGAGATACTAGTACTCTTTATTTTTTTATTTTTATTTTTTTTTAATATATATTTTATTGATTTTTTACAGAGAGGAAGAGAGAGGGACAGAGAGTTAGAAACATCGATGAGAGAGAAACATCGATGAGCTGCCTCCTGCACACCCCCGACTGGGGATGTGCCCGCAACCAAGGTACATGCTCCTGACCGGAATCGAACCTGGGACCCTTGAGTCCACAGGCTAATGCTCTATCCACTGAGCCAAACCGGTTTCGGCTAGAAGTACTCTTTAAAGTTATTTTGTGTCCAAATGGCTAATAACCAACATGATTTCTATAATTATCAGCAAATACTGAAACTATAAATGGGTCCTGCCTCTGGGTCATACAGAACAGGCAGGATCTTCCTTCCTATGAATTTAGAAATGATGCTATAAGTAAGCAGCGTTCTTTAAAATTGTGGGATAGGAATAGAAATTTCTCTTTCTCCTTTATTGTCTAGTTTTTTTACTAGCCTCAGGTCTTAGAACCTGAGAAGGTGAAATTCATCATTAGGTTTTCAGTTGACTTGGATGGGAGAGAGATCCTAATTGTACTTTTTTCTTACAAGATTTTAAATAAATAACATCTGCTGTCTTAGCCATAGATGATTTAATTTTTAACATGTGCTTTCAACCTTTAATTTTCTGCAAAGCAGCCACATCAATTATTAATTTCTTTATATTTCCTCAAAGCAAGTCAGACTTAAGATTCTTCATAAATATTTAAGAATACTGCTGCAAAATAAACAAAAACTTATACTTAACTTTTAATTGGAAGTTTGAGAACCAATGATTGCAAAAGCAACTAAAAAGCAAGACAAACATGCTAAAGAATCCAGAGAAGTAAGAAAGCAGATGCTAAAAGAACAAGGAGGCCAGATTCTGTCTCAGTTTTATAATGTGAACCTCATTTATTGCACATTTTACTGGGATAAAAGGATGTGGCCAAATTTAAATTTATCTCAGGCCTGACACATGATAGATGTAATTTCTGATAGTTTAATTTTTATCTTTCTCTTTCTCTCACACACACATTCCCATGCCAGTTACTGAAAGAATATATATATATCTTGAAGCCCTAGCTGGTTTGGCTCAGTGGATAGAGTGTCAGCCTGCGGACCAAAGGGTCCCGGGTTCAATACTGGTCAAAGGCATGTACTTCAGTTGCAGGCTCCTGACAGGTTCAATTCCCTGTCAGGGCACATGCCCGGGTTGAAGACTCGATCCCCAGTGGGGGGCATGCAGGAGGCAGCCAATCAATGATTCTCTCTCATCTCATCATTGATGTTTCTATCTCTCTCTCCCTCTCCCTTCCTCTCTGAAATCAATAAAAATATATTTAAAAAATAAATTAAAAAAATAAAAAATAGCCTGCATGTAATTAAAATGATAATAATAGTTCTAACCTTTCTTCCTTATTGTCACTCGCAAGGCTTCTGAAGTAGATGTTGTTATGGGTTGAATTGTATCCATCCCCCACTCGTCCAATAAGATATGTTAAAGTCTTATCCCCCCGTACTTGCGAATGTGACCTATTGGGAAATAAAGTCTTTGCAGATGTAAGCAAGTTAAGTTAAGATGAGGACACTGGATTAGGATGGGCTAGAATGCAATATGGCTTGTGTGCTTATAAGAAGAGAAGAACCACACAAAAAGACATACAGAGAGAATGCCATGTGATGATATAGAACCTGGAGTGATGCATTTATGAGCTAAGTGATGTCTTGCATTGTGGTCCACACCAGAAAACAAGGAAAGGTGTGGAACAGATTTTTCCCTAGAGACCTCATAGAAAGCATGGCCTCACTGCCACCTAGAGTGTAGAGTTCTAGCCTCCAGAACTATTAGAGATGGCTTTCTATTGTTTTAAGCCATCCAGCTGGTGGCACTTTGTTACAGTGGCCCAAGGGAATAAATACAGAGACTGCAAACAAAGCTATTTTCTTCCTTTGTTTAAAAAATTATGAAATAAAACATATGTATCATGCATGGAATGTATGTACAATTCAACAAATAATTATAAAATAAACATCCATCTGACTACCATCCGTGAATGAGATACTGCTTCATTCCTAACAGGCCTCTATATCTCTTCCTTACCCATAGCCTCCTTCTTGCCTCCAGGGATAGTCCTTTGTTAGCTTTTCTTTAGAGTTCCATCACCTCTGTGACCATATTATAAGCAATATGGTTTAATTTGTGTACTGATAAATCTTTAAAGGAGGATATATTTAGATAAATCTACCTGATGGAAATGCATTTAGAGCCCTGTTTAGGCAAATACACCAGTTATTAATTGATAAATATAAATTAAAACCAACACTCTGTAAAATCATGTTTTAAATAAGCACATTCATTCAGTCGATTCACTCATTGAACACATTATTACTAGGGAAATATTGAGTGAACTTCATTTTTCAGGCATTTTCTAGAATAGAGATGAAAAATAATGTCAATAATTCCACTTTAACAAAGTGTATAATTTAAAGTAAAATTATTTTTTATAGTCATACTTAATTGTTATACACATATACATACACATTGAGAGTTTGTGAGATTTAGTAATATTCTTTATAATATCAAACACTTGATCAATACAATGGATTTTACCAGTTCACAGATTAACTTGGTTGATTTATGAGAGCATGAGTGCATAGTTTAAGATTAATTTACTGAATTTACCTAATCTGTCATATGAATTACTTTTAGTACTTCCATGTATATATTTTTTTCTAATGGAAGGTTAACCTTTCTTTTGATTTTATAGGCTACTTACTGTCCTATGCGTTTAAGAATTACAATGTGCTATATGTGAGGAGGTAAAGGGATTCAAAGTAGTTTACCTTGTTTAGCCCTAAAATGTTTGTCAGTAGAATCTGTCACATGTTTTAGAAGCTCTGGAGCACAAGTGTTTTCTGCTTTCTGAGAAGGTCATGGTCCCCAGGAGAAAAGAAAGGCTTGGCTAATGATTGTAATATAATGATGCTTTCTGTAGCCCAGGCAAATTTCAGGTGCATTTTGCAGTTCAGATGAGAAAGTGATGAACTCTACCTGGAGAGGAAAAGATTGATTCACATAGGCAATGGCATATGGAAAGCCATTCTTGTATCTTAAAAGAGTTTGTAAATAGTGAATTGCAAGGTCAAAGCAGAGCAAAGTATATGACCTGTACTGGATTTTTTTTTTTTAATGCCAAGAAATACACCTAAACAATATTTATTTTTAAATACAAATTATCATTATTATTAACTTTGTGCTGACTCTTAATTGGTCTTGGAAAGTTATGGGGAAGTTACCAGCTTCATCGATTATTATTTAGTTAACAGGAAATGTCACTGACTAATATGATTTGGTTGACTCTAGCATTATCACAGGGATCACAATGACTTTCCCCCTTCAGTTACAGAGACTTCTGTTATTTATTTCAAGCATGACAATATTTTGGTATGCTTTATAATTTCTCCATTTTTTATGCAAAGGGCCGAGAAAGAAGGGGAAGAGAGGGTGTAATTATTTAAGTGGCTAAGTTGCTAGAATTAGATATTTTGGATAGGAGTGTGAAACGATTTGGAGATGACCTTGTCAGAGAAGGTTTTATAGAGCAAATGACTGAAGTATATATCCAAGAATGGTGGTGGAAGGATGGTGACTAATGTAATTTTCCTGGAAAGAGTGGAGAATTAGGGAACAGGCAGGCAGAAGGAAGAGACTTGCAGGTGCATGGATATGTAAGCACCAGGAGAGGAAGAGGTATCAGTGAGGGAAACAGATGGAGCAGCCAGAGACAGAAGCAAGAGCCTCAGGAAACTGTGCCACCAAAACTGGAGGAGGAGGAGAATTTAAGAAAAAATGTGGTACTTAACAGTGTTAAGGATCGCAACTAGGTAAAGCTCACTGAATTTGGTGCCTAGAGAGTTACTAGCCACCTTCATCATCTCAGTTGACAACAACTCTATTTTGTCAGTTGCTCGGTCAAAGACCTTGGAGCCATCTTTGACGTAGGGCTCTCTTTTAGAAGATAGATACCCAATTTATCTGGAAATTCTATTTGTTTGGCCTTCACAATATATCAGTACATGGGCTACTTCTTACCACGATTGTTTTTACAATGTAAATTAAATATCTCCCCTCCCTCACCCCATTCCCAACAGTTCCAGTTTTGGTTGCCCTGCTCTATTATTTTTCCATGGTGCTTCTTACCTCCAGCATACTAGGTAGTTTCCTCACTTTTTACAATGATTGCTTGACGTCTGTCTCCTCTCACTAAAATATTAATTCCGGGGGGTGGGAGGTGGGTTGTTCTCTGTTGAGTTCTAAGGACTTAGTGCATCAGCATAGTCAATATATGTTGAGTGAACAAATTGTAATTTTGTTGTGTATTTAACTGAAATTTGATTCGAATTTTAGTTGGAACTGTACATTTTAGTCATATAAACCAAATTCAATTTTAGTATGAATTCAAGTAATACATTAGTAAAAATAATCTCCTGTTCTGTTCTAACAATTCTGTGATCAAGAATTGTTGCATCCATCATTTCCCAGAAATTAGTCAGTTTCTATCTTGTACTCTTGTAGTTATTTGCTTTAGCCACACTTTTAAATTATAAGATTAAAAATATTCACTGAAGCTAATGCTTTATTTAGCATTACTTATGCACAAAGTACTTAACCAGTAAACAAAGAATGTTCAATTTACAAAAAGGAATGTATATATTCAAGGACTCATGGTGTGTTCTTTGGGCAATCTCATTAAACACATGCTTGTAAGTATGTAGACATTTAAGTAATAAGGTTATGACATGAATACAAAATTTTTCATTGATGCAAAAAAACCCCCCAATTTATTTCATCATATCAGCAATTCATATAGAATCTTTTCATCACAAGATATTTAAATTACATTTTTTTTCTGACAAATCCTAATAAGAATTTTTAGTCTTTCTTTAACTGAGTTAAGAAATTGACCTCAGAATTCCTTCCTCCATCCCTTCATTGTTTTATTTTTTTATCTTATTTCCCTGACCTCATCTTTATTCCACTGAACAATCAATGCTTGCTCTAGAAGTGAGCAAATGAAATGACAATGAACTAATATGCTTAACTTGTCCTGTAGAGTTCACTGCACGTTTTGGCTCATCATTATTTTCTACATAGAGATTGTGTTTCTTCACTGAGTGTAATTGCATTGACCTCCTACCGAGTAGTATAATTCTCAACTCTCTCTCACACCTCTCTTTCTTACACATCTAGAAATTGTGCTCACATCCATTGTTTAGTCATTAGAGCTGACATCCATTTGCAGTTCTCTCATTATTTAAATCACTTCTCCTAGGCTCTGGGGTCCATTTATTTTCTATTGCTTGGTCACTTGAATCCTCAGTAATAGAAACTTCAGGAGGCTGTGAGCTGGGGCTTTTCTTATGATTTGCACGTGCTAAGTTTACTGGGTGTATTAACATCACACCTGGGAGGCACAAACAAATGAAAACAAGATTCGGGACTCTAAGGACATTACTGTGGATGCAAGCTAATGGAGAGTGGAGAATCAACCCAGCTGAGCAGCACTTACTCATTGCTCATTTGGCTATCAAATCAAGAAATCTTTTTGGAGCTCAATTTTCTCTTTACAAGTTCTGCTACCTTCCTAAAGTTCTTTATTCCAATCTTGATATTTATTGAATATTAAAATGGATTTTTAAATTAAAAATATATATAGAATTATTTTATGTATAGGAGCCAATCTAGTGACTTAGTTTGAAAATGGAATGAAAAAGTGCTATGCCTTTCTTTCTCCTTCTTTGCCTTCTATTTTCTCTCTCTCCTCATTCCTTCTTTCTCTTCTTCCCCATTCCTTTTTTCTTCACTTCTTCCTTTAATTCTTTTTCTCAAAAAGTATTTATGTGGATAAAGCACACTGCATCCTTATTTGATAATTTGGTATTTTGTATTTTTAATTTCATCTTTTCTTCATGAAATCTTTTAAGTGAATTTAGCTTACAAATAAAGATAAATTATCCAGCTTTCTTAAAATATAGTAAAGGTCAACAAAATAAGCATAACCTATGCAATTTTGAGCTGCTTTTAATATAACTTGGCTACAGGGATAAACAAAGGTGCTAAAACTTATAGCTAACACAGTGGCTTCTACAGTTCAAGGCAGATAGGACAGCAGGTCTTTGTAGGATGGTAGGATGGTAAGAATATATTTTAAACAAAATTTTCAAAGTATAAATACAGAAAACACTTGTGAAACTTAACATAATTACATGACAGTTTTTAGAATTTTGCTTTTCCTCCAGGTATGGTGATTATGTTGTGAGAAATTGATCATTCTATTGATGATTACCTAATCCTCTTATTTAATGAAACCAGAATAATGCCAATTATTATTTCTTTTTCGTTGTGTAACTATTTCATAATTTAAAATAGTAATCTTTCTATCAAACAATTAAAAAGCCCAGAGTAAGAATACATTTTATGAAAATGAAAAGATTAACTTTTTTCTATTCTCTATACCTATTCTTTTTATCTTGTTTGCTAATAGGAAAATAGAATTGGATGGGGAAGCTAAAGTTGAAAATAAAACCAATTTTTGGAAATCCATATCATTTTAAAAATCAAATTAATAAACATAAGAACATCAGATCATACAGAATTTCAGTAGTTCCCCAATAAGTTACTTTTTAACCTAGGAAAGGCTCTTTTTATGAGATAATAGTCACAAAACTGCCTGCTCTAGGTAGTTGTTTGACTTGCTCACCCCTTTGTCATATGAGAATTGTACATAAAAGCGGAAAGAAAAAAGGAACATGACAAGGTCACCAGTCCTATAACTTGTCCATGTGTAAATATTTGCTGATGAATTCATGAAAAAGGTAGACTTGACCTTTAACATAAACCTCTGATTGAAACTAAGTCAGGAACAAAAACCATGTTGTAGTACCTATATTATTTTAATAACCAGTACCTATGCAAATCTATTAAATATAATGCTTTAGTCCTTCATTAGTTTATAATTTGGTAATCTGTATTCTTTTCCTGTTTTAGGTTTTAAGAGCTACAGCTCATAATATTTAGATATTAAAAAACATATCTTACATGATGCTTATAAGCCATATATGACTGAAATAAAGGCACAAATCTCAGAAACAGAAAATATCTCTTGGGGAGGATATGGGATAGAGGAGGTCCACAAAATATTATGGTTGTTTTGTGGTTTTTTTTTTTTTTAATTTGGCTTTTCTTATATCTTCTTGCATTAATGCAGGCCTATATTTATACTTTTTATTGTGGCTTTAAAAAAATTAAAAAGCTAGTGTGTTTTCTATTTTTTCAATTGAGTTGCCCCTATAGGCTTTGCTACAAAAAAAAAAAAAAAAAAAAGAGTTCTTAAAGAAGCAAAACTTCAGGCTTATTTTATTCTTCTATGTCAATCTAAGGTTCAGTGTAGCAAATAAATTGAAATGATTTTTTTTTCTGAACTTCATTATGGTGCATTCACTAACTGGTATATTTACTAGTAATGTCCCATTGTTACTTGCAAAATATATTTTGTTAATTGAAGATTTTACTGGTTACATTTCCCAATCAAATCTTTAATTATTTTCCTTGCAAAACTCCAACCCAGAATTTTCCATTTGAAAATGATAACCACGACTAGGAAGGAAGGGTTTTTGCTGGGCTGCTGGGAGAGATATGCTGCATTTTTGCCTGCGTGCATATCTCAGTTTTTGAAACTTTTTTCACTTCCTTAAAATCAACTCTCTTTTTGGAATAACAAAGAAATGTGAGAAAACTACGCTGCTATTTAGGCTATGTTCTTTAGCCAATTAGTGTAACAGAAGTCATGCAATTCATTTTTTTTAAAAATCTTTATTGCTGAAAGTATTACATAGGTCCTCCTTTCCCCCCCATTAACCTGTTCCAGCCCGCTCCCGTTCCTCCTCCTCCCATTGTCTGTGTCCACAGGTTATGTTATGCATATACGCATACAACTTCATTGGATGATCTCTTCCCGCCCACACAATTCATTTTTTCTTGAGAGCCCTGTAATTCAGACACGAAGACTAATAAGATAGGAGCTCTCCCTTGCCAGAGCTACAGTCTACTCTAGGGGAGGTCTCAAAGACATGCAGGAACTGTTACAAAACAACTAAAGAAGTGATACCAGGGACAGAAAAGTGCAGCAACTGCATCAGCTCTGGAGCTACCGTGCTGCTTGTCTGGGGTCAGGTGTCAGAGAACATTGCACAAAGATGGGGACATTTCAGTAACCCAACCTCCTGAAGACAGTGGAGGAGCTGGTTACTGGAGAAGAGCGAGGAGAGGCATCCAGTCACACAGAGCAGAGTGCACACAGGGTCAACCATGAAGTGACTGTCCCCTAAGCTTGCGTGGCTCTTCACTGGCCTGGGCTATGCCCAAGGCTCTGTCGCTAAGGTTGGATTTGTGATTTTGAATATTTTAAAATCACTTTCTTACCAATTGTCTAAGATGGTTCACAAAACTTGGATTCAGCCTTGAGAATGTGGAGGGGGTGGAAGTAAGAAAGGGCATGGCATGCAGCGTCACCTCAGGCCAGTGCTGGAGAAGTGGCTGGTAGCGGCTTCCTGAATAAACAATACCCAAGCACACTCTTCCTTGTCCCCAAAGCAAATGCTGGAATTGCTTTCTTCGTTCCTTATAATCACTTGGCCTGCTAAGGAAGCAGGATGGCCTGGCTCAGGAAGGCCACCAAGAGGAAGGAGCAAGTTCAAGGCATTCCAACCTCTTTTTTTTTTTTTTTAAGAGAATAGTTGAATATTTAGATTTACGTATTATTTATCTGTTATTATTATTATTATTTAGACATTACTTCTATTTCAATCTCTCCCATACACCATTTATTTGTCCATTCATTCATTCTTTTAATATTTATTGAATACCTACAGAATTCATTTTTATTCTCATTATTGTATTTAGTATTTCAAGTTTCTTATTTTTTTAGTTTTTTTTTTAAATATCTTTATTGTTAAAAGTATTACAGAAGTCCCCTTTGTTTTTTTTTGTTTTGTTTTTTACCATTGACCCCCTCCACTCCACACCCCCGCCCAGGCCTTCCCCACACTATTGTCTGTGTCATGGGCTATGCATATATGCAGATAAGTTCTCCTGTTAATCTCTTCCCACCCCTTACCCCCAACTTCCCTCTGAAATTTCTCCATTTTTTTAATGTTTATGAGCATTTGCAGGGGGGTCATAGTTTAGGGGGGGAAACTGTATTTCATTCTTTAAAGAATACATGCCCTGCTTGATGTTGCCTCTGTCTCATGGATGACAGTATCTCTTTTTCCCACACAATACTTGATCAAGCTGTTTCAGACCCTTGTCTACACACCTGTGATAATCGTTCAGTTTTTTTCATGTTTGCATATTATGTCTTCCCTCCTCCCTTTAAAAGGTGGCATCAAAACTGTCCTTTTTTCTCTCTTGTCTAATATAATGCCTAACTCCTTTTAAGTGATAATTGAAGGAATGGACAGACTTGCCTCTTAAACACTGAACAATACCCAGGAGTATACTAAGGTTAAGATTATCCAAGTGTGAAAATCTCATATTTTTTCTTTTTTTGAAACAAGAACATCAGAGGAAGAAGAAAGTCGAACAAGTAGACAAATGAAGTAATATAACAGAGCTGTGT
Organism: Eptesicus fuscus; assembly: GCF_027574615.1. Taxonomy (NCBI): domain Eukaryota; kingdom Metazoa; phylum Chordata; class Mammalia; order Chiroptera; family Vespertilionidae; genus Eptesicus; species Eptesicus fuscus. Next base: position 64,356,199 of record NC_072482.1, read on the forward strand.
GAATTTGAAATAGGTCTTAAGTAAATCAATTAATCTTTTTTTTTAAAAAAAATCTATATTTTTTTATTGTTGATAGTATTATAAATGTCTCCCATTTCCCCCCCTTTACCCGCCTCCTCCCAACCCCTACCCACCTCCCCCAGGACTTCACCCCCTTATTGCCCATGTCCATGGGCTATGCATATAAGTATATAAGTTCTTTGATTTATCTCTTTCATCCCTCCAACCCCACATTGAGGTGTGTCAGTATGTTCCATGCCCCCATGCTTCAGGTCTTATTTGGTTGGTCAAATCATTTTGTTCATTAGATTCCACAAATAAGTGAAAACATGTGATATTTGTCTTTCTCTGATTGGCTTATTTCAGTTAGCCTAATCGTCTCCAGGTCCATCCATGCTGTCCCAAAGGCATTTAATCTTTTTGTGATTTGATTTTGCCATCTTTATAATGGTCTCTATCACAGGGCCAATTAACTTCAGGAATCTAGATGAAAAATTTCAACAATATTTAGCTACTAAATTAAAAAGTTAGGGCTGCCTTATTAGTATGATTCTCTTACATCCCCATCTCCTTCACCCTACTCTTAACCACCAATAGCTACGTGGCCCTGCAGTTCACTGGCCCATTCCCTCTTCAAGAGAGTAAAATTTTCTGTGATTCCAGTAACTTTACCCCTGAGTTATTTGTAGAATAGTTTCATCTTAACCACTATTGTCAAGATGCTTAAATATTAAAATATACATTTTTTTGCTCTTATTTATTTTGAATTAGCAGTGGCTTAGTAAGAATCTTGTCCTTCAAAGTCTTTTTCCTTACTGGAGCTTTCCAGTCCTTTGTCTACTCTTGGAAAAAGCTGCTTTTAATGCGAAAATAAGAGAAAAAGTGTCCTTAAATAATGCAGAGGAAACTCATAGAAAAAAATCAGAAGAAATAATGTTAATCAAATCACATTTCATTCATGAACTATTTACATTTTTTTTTTACAATAAAGGCCAAGTTTTACTGAACATTCCTTTGATTCTTAGTTTTCTCCCATTAAAGGTGCCCTTTCTCATCCTCTGCATATACTGTTTATTCAGAGTCAGCTCAGAGGAAACAGGAGAGAGTGACTTTAAAAGATGAATACTTACAGGTGGCTGGGTTGTGAGAACGCAGATTTTTATGAAGACAAAACTGTTCATCTGATACCTGTTAATGTAGTGCTCTGATTCAACTTGCGATCTATTATATTCTGCCATGTATGGGACTCCATCATAAACAGTCTCAAGGTTGGCTGTAGGACATTGCTTTGAGCTGTGCCACACAGGAGATCAACTATTTCTCTGGTTTTCCCATTAGCACCTTGAAGGGAGTTTATTTACTATTTCCCTGTTGCATGGATTGGCTTATCATAAAAAAATTGGCCCTAAAATAGTATCCATATTCTGCTTTATGCCATTAAAGACTAGAAAATTCCACACTTGCAGGTGGGATAGCTGAAGAATGGCATCAATATCTAGATACAGGGATAGAAATTAAAATGGATTTCAGCTTAGGTCATAATGTATCAAAACAACTTTTGTTCCAAGGTTGCAATCAAATGCAGTTTTACAAGTATTGAAGAGAAGAAAAATAATGGGTCTGGGTTTTTGTGTCAGTTTTTGTTCTGGAAAAAATTGAAAATAGCTGATTTACCATTTTCTTCCTTTTTATAAGGAAATAAAAAAGGCCTTTATAGTTGAAGTACCGGTGACCTTTCACAGGAATTATGCAGGCAGCCGTGCAGGCTGTTCTAATGACGATGGTGCAGTACAATCAGTTTTACTTGAAGATAGGCCCTCTGGGCTGCAGGGTAACTGGCTTAACAGCCTTTCAAGAGGACAAATCTGATACAAGACCTTAAAATGCACTTTAAGTATTTAAGTGTAAATGGGCAGTAGGGGAAAGTCCTGTGGATCCACTGGGGTAGAGGAAGACACATTTGCAAATACAGGCAGCTGCAACATTGTCACACCCCCACCCACCCAGAGGTTGCCCTGCTTGCCAGCTAGTTTGGATTTGTGACAACTGGCAATTTTTTCCCCTTAATACTCCTAAGTCCTTGTTAGGTACTCTATATAAAGCTGTTGCCTTAGAAATATAGCTGCATTTTCTTTGTTTCACATTCTCATTGTTCTCACCTTTTGCCAACTGCATTTAGTGAAATATCACCCCTAGAATGTATATATCTAGTGCTAATTCCACCTAGAGCCTGGGGTTTGTTCCTACCAGCCATCATTTCTGTTGTCTGAATGCAGTACCCTGAACTGTAGCTGTGACTGTGCTCTTCGTAAAAGATATCCCCAGCCAGCTGGCATAGCTCAGTGGTTGAGCATCAAACTATGAACCAGGAGGTCATGGTTCAATTCCCTGTCAGGGCACGTGCCTAGCTTATGGGCTTGATCCCCAGTGGGGGGTATGCAGGAGGCAGCTGTTCAATTATTCTCTCTCATCATTGATGTTTCTATCTCTCTCTCCCTAGCCTTTCCTCTCTCTGAAAGCAATAATCTACACTAATAAAAGAGAAATATGCCAATTGACCATTCCTCCACAACACCCACCAGCCAATCAGGAGTGAGTATGCAAATTAACCCAACAAAGATGGTGGGTTAATTTGCATACACAAGCGCGTAGCCAAGACTGAAGGCTCCGGCCCAAGCAAAGATTGAAGACTGAAGACTGAAGACTGAAGAGGCTTGGCTTCTCCACTGTGGCCGGAGAGGAGAAGCCTCAAGGCTTGGCATCTCAGCTGCAGCTGGAGCAAAAGCCTGGGTCTCAGGTGCCAGAGGAAACCCAGTGCCGGCAGCCAGGGAAAGGAAGGCCTATTGCACGAATCTTCATGCAACCCGCCTCTAGTAATAATAATAAAAAGATAACCCATGTCTTGATGTAAGATGACTTGTGCATGTAAATTTGGAGGTAGATACAGCATCATGCTTTAGGGCCCTGGTCCTCAACTCAAAATCACCTATTGATGTAATGATGTCAGCTTTTGATGCTGTTCTTTGCAGATCCATTTAACTTCTTTAAGCTTCACTGTCCTCATGTGTGACATAGGAATCAAAAGACACCCACCTCATAGTTTTGTGATGATTAAATTAAATATTGTAAGTAAAGTTGGTGAGCACAGAACTTGGCACATAGTAAGTTTTCAATAAAGCATGGTTATTTTTTACTGCACAATCCAAATATGTTTTCCATTTCATAATTATGTTATTAGACAATTGTTCTATTTTTGTGTTGAACTTAATATTATTTCTTTTTTTTTAATTTTAAGAGAAGCATGGCTGCCATTAGTTGATATGAACTTAGATTAATTACAAAATAAAACAAAATGTTTGGCTGATTGATGGTGTGGTGGAGGTGGAGAAGGCAAAGTTTTATGAACCAATAAATGGTTCAGGAAACAATTCAGAAGTTGCCTAGTCTTGAACTGGAATACTGAGCACTGATTTTAAACCTTCTTCATCTCATGGCACACATAAACTAATTACTAAAATTCTGTGGCACACCAAAAAAATTATAATTTTTGCTGATCTGATAAAAAAAATAGGTATAATTTGGATTCATTCACACCAATGGCTCTTGTTGTGTTGGCTGTTGTTATTTTTTTTATTTGACAGTCTAAGGGAAAAGAAGTCACTGCCCCTGACTAAATAGTCAGGTATAGCATGTTTTAAAAATTCATGCAGCACACCAGTTGAAAATTGCTGCTCTAAAGGAAAGAAGTTAGATCCAAAGTCCCAAACAGAGCTCAGCTTTGTGGAAGCGCTCCTGGTAAGGTGTGAAAGGCAGGCGAGAAAGAGAAAATTTCCAAACCCACAGATAGACAGCAGATACAGTCATAAGAGTGATAAAAATTACACATTTTCCTTCTTAAAGATAAGTGGGATTAGTTACACATTCATTCAGCAAACGTAACAAATGTTACTAAATGCATAGCAAGTGAATTCTACTCTTGCCTCTGTTTTTAGCATTGTGCTAAGTGTGAGAGATACGAGGAAGGGCAAGGCATGGTCCCTGCCCACAAGGAAGGCAGGGTGTATAACTTTATTATAGACTAGTATAGTTCTAAGTAAATTCATAATTTTGTTGGTGGGATGAAAGGAGGGATAGAGATAATGATTCTATTAAAACAGTAGGAATACCCAGTGAGATTGCTAAAATTATTTTTAAAGTATAAAGTAATTTTTGATTACTAGTTTCAAAGAATGCTGTAGAGTTACAGTAATTCAAACAGAGTTGTGAGAACAAGAATCTATGAAACAGAAGATATAGCAGAGAGGGTTGTCAGAAAGGCACAGATTTAGTGTTCGAAGAGGCCAGTGTTGTGATATGATATCTCTGAGCAAGTTCTAAAGCAGCTACCTGGATGCAATTTTTTTTTAAGGGGGCCTTATTCTTCTCATTTGAAAATGGGGACATAGGAAAAAGGGACCATGTATTAAGAAATCTCACTCACTCTGATGTCAATCAGTGGCTATTTTAAAACGAATTTAAGAGAAAGCTCTTGAGTATGTAAAGGTGCTTGCAATTTTTTTTCTTAAACCTACACTTTTTTTGTTGCAGCCAAAGAACCCATTGAATACTCTACCTAAACTGTCACTCATCAACTTAAACAGGTTCCCCATAAATTCAATCAGAAAATTGGTTTTGCTTTTGAAGGGAGGCATTATTTTGTCCATTTAAAATTAAGTATTATAAGTAATAAGTTATTTTGTGACAAAACTATAGACACTGGCACATTGTAAAAAAAAAAAAAATCATATATAATGGACAAGCTTATGGACAACCTAGAGAGGATCATGTGGCATGGCGTGTGACCCTATGGTTATACTTTGAGGACCAGAGTTAAGGAGAGACACTAGCGAAGAGGCTTCACATCCAGGCCTCCCTGCTTCAGGACACAGGTAGCCTCTCCACTCGGAGAAGTGCTCTCACTAACTTCTCACCTGGGTCTCTGAATACCTTTGTTTAAACCTGCTCATCAATGCCTTTCTGTTTGACCTCATAATCCCTTATGCAGAAATATTGATGGGTAATTTATAAGTGTTCTATCTATTTACCAGTATCTCTCCTTTCCTCTCTAGAGAGTGTTAAAAAAAACTCTTTTTAATCTTTTCAACCCCTTAAAGCTAGACAAGTTGAAAATACAAAAAGTGAAAAGTATTAAGAGCTCATTATGCAGTGAGCACCAGTTCTCTTGGGGAAATCATTCCAGAGTACCTTGCATTTCCAAACAGAGAGCTGTTCACCTCTCCTCTCATTAGTGGTCCAACCTAAAGACAGCTGCTGGGCACTAACAAGGCAAATCTCCCTTCCAGTTGTAGGCTGGTCCCCAAGGAATGAGTGGTGGTCCTTTGTTGTGGCTAATCATGCCTTTTTACCCGGACTCCACACCTGAGGTCTGGGGACTGAGTTAGAGGGACTAGAATCCTATAAATGAGGTTTTTGGTCTCGTCTGATGCCCAGTTTCAGACTCATGCCTGTCCTTTTTGAGAGTTGTCAGAAAAGTGGAACTTCAATTGGGAAGAAAGGGAAAATACAATGGATGGCATAGGAGCAGCAGAATGTGTGCTGTGTAGCTTTGGACAATGCACAGAAAATCAAAGCAAAGGGCACCCAAGCCTTCACTTATTACTGTGGGAATGTGGGGCAGAGCCCAGACTTGGAGGGAGGATGGACTCTCCCTCCTGGTAACACTGTGGCCAATGCAGAGGGAGTTAGAGTTTCATTCAGTGACTAGGATTACTACTCAGTGCCTCTCAGGACAGGAGGCCCTGATTGACAGGCCCTTCCCATTTCTGATGTCTAAGTGACTCTGGAGTGATCACAGAAAAACAGGAAGCAGAAGCCCCGCATTCTCAAAGTTCACCTGTTAACGCTAGCATGGTGGACCCCGGATTTTACCCATTTCCATTTCCCAGCACTAGTCCCATCTCAGAGCCTGCCTCTGATTTTCCTCAGATGAGGGTCCGGCAGTCTCCTGAGGTGAGATCCTCAGATGAAAAGGTACATTATACCAAATACTTATATTTAAAGAACAAGGAACGTTGATTAATTATAAGAAATATCAATAACCCCCCCCAAAGCTCTCTGTAGAATGAATAGTTGTTACAACTTGAAAATATCAATGAATAATTTGCAGCAGAAAAGTGAGAGAACAGGTAAAACTTAAGGTAGATTATTATATCATAGTTTGAGTATTTTTCAAAGCTGATATTTAAATTAAAAATATTAATGTGCATTAAAATGAATATTTTTGGTGTATAACTATTAATTTCAACATATAGATTTATGTAGCCATCACCACAATCAGGATATGGAACCACCAAACCCTTCCCCCATTCCTTGCTGCAATAGCCACTGATCTATTAGCATTCCTATGTTTTTCCTTTTTCTGGAATGCCATGTAAATAAACTCGTTCAGTATGTTACCTGGGAAAACTGGCTTTTAAAAATCAGTATAAAACTTTGAGGTTCATCTATGGTTTTGTGTATATCAGTCGCTCATCCCTTTATATTGCTGAGTAGTATGGAATCATTATATGAATGAAGAACATTTTTTATCCACTCACCTACTAAAAGACATATGGCTATTTTCATTTTAGGGGATTATGAACAGAGCTGCTATAAAAACATTCATGTATGGGCTTTGCATGAGCATAAGTCTTTATACAATTTTTTTTAGGTAAATACATAGGAGTGAGATTGCTGAGTCATATGGCTAAGTGTACACTTACATATAAAATACTGCCTGTTTCCCAGAGTGGTTGCCCCTTTTTTCATACCCACTAGCAATGCATAAGATTTACAATAGCTTTACATTTTTGCCAGTACATTGTCAGGTATTTTAAAATTTAGCCATTCTCAAGGGGGAGCATAGTGGTATCTTATGTTTTTAAATTGCATTTCCCTCAAGGCTAATGATGTTGAGTATCTTTTTATGCTCTTACTTGCCACTCATATCTTCTTTGGTGAAGCGCCTGTTCAAATTTTTGGCCCTTTTTTTTTTAATTGGGTTGTTTTCCATTTTGTTTAGTTTTTTGGGGGGACAGGTCCTTTATGTTCTGGGTACAAGCTAATTTGTAGATGTTCTTCCAGTCTGTAGCTTATCTTTTCATTCTCTTAACAATGTCTTTCACAGAGCAAATGTTTAGATATGTTTTAAATTCCCCACCTTTATTGCTTTTTTTCTCTACCCTATACTTGAGTGTTAATCTTAAAGGAGCATCCCACAGACTCTGTATAAGTGACTAGCAGAGTGAACCACAAAGAATAAATAATACCTCCAGGAATAGACACTATTCCTAATTGCAGAAGGAAGTAATCAGTAGCTGGAAGAGCAGTCTCTTTGATTGGAAAATAGAGTTGCGAGACAATGATCAACATTCCATAAGACTTAAAGAAAAAGTTTTAAGCACATCTTCTTCATTCCTGCAATCTGTTCTCAGGACACAAACACATTAATCTTGAAATTGCTGTCACTTCCTGAGACTACTTTATAATTCAAAATTAATGTTTGTCCGCATCCTTTTAGGTTGCTCTGGAGACTAAGCATAGGAGAAAGGGCATTTTGTCAGATCTTCACAAGCAAGGCTAAGTGGCAGAATTGAAGCAATTATCTGAATAATTCAATAAAACTCCTCCTTTATTTAATTATTCAAATAAACCCTTATTTTTCTTTCTTTGCTTTGGCCATGGAGACTTCTTTGTTATCTAATTTACTTATGAAAATGACAGACTTTTTATAAATAGTGGAAGCTTAAAGCTATTTAATGGTTAACTAGAGGCCCGGTGCATGAAATTCGTGCACGGAGGGGGGTTGTCCCTCAGCCCAGCCTGTACGGGCAGTCGGACATCCCTCTCACAATCCAGGACTGCTGGCTCCCAACTGCTTGCCTGCCTGCCTTCCTGATTGCCCCTAACTGCTTCTGCCTGCCAGCCTGATCACCCTCTAACCACTCTGCTGCCAGCCTGTTTGCCCCAACTTCCCTCCTCTGCTGGCCTGGTCACCCCTAACTGCCCTCTCCTGCAGGGTTGATCACCTCCAACTGCCCTCCCTTGCAGGCCTGGTCCCTCTCAACTGCCCTCCCTTGCAGGACGGGTGCCTCCCAACTGCCCTCTCCTGCTGGCCATCTTGTGGTGGCCATCTTGTGTCCACATGGGGGCAGGATCTTTGACCACATGGGGGCAGCTATATTGTGTGTTGCAGTGATGATTAATCTGCATATTACTCTTTTATTAGATAGGATAGAGGCCTGTACAGGGGTGGGGGCCAGCTGGTTTGTCCTGAAGGGTGTCCCTGATCAGGCAGGGGTTCCCTTGGGGCATGGGGCGGCCTGAGCGAGGGGCCTGTGGCGGTTTGCAGGCCAGCCACGTCCCCTGGCAACCCAAGCGGAGGCCCTGGTATCTAGAATTTATTTACCTTCTACAATCAAAACTTTGTAGCCTGGAGCAGAGTCAAGCCTGGGGCTCCCTCCGTGGCCGGCAGCCATTTCTGTTGGAGTTATAATGGAAACTTTGTAGCCTTAAGCGGAGGCCTGGGCCGGGGCAGGGTGTGCAGAAAGCTTTGCTTCCCCTGTTGCCGGCGGCAACCCTGGCCTGCTCTCTCAAGCTCCATTCTGCCGCAATTTCTGTTTGAATTTGTTTACCTTCTGTAATTGAAAGTTTGTAGCTTGAGTGGAGGCTTAGGCCTGGCAAGGGCAGACAGAAAGCTTGGCTTCCTCTGTTACCGAGGAAACCCTGCTCTCTGTGGCTGTAGCCATCTTGGTTGAGTTAATTTGCATACACGCTCTGATTGGATGGTGGGCGTGGCTTGTGGGCATGGCTTGTGGGTGTATCGGAGGTATGGTCAATTTGCATATTTGTCTTTTATTAGGTAGGATGTTATTAGACCTTTATAATAATTAGTAGAGATTCTAAAACTCTGCTCTTCATAGCAGTTTTGAAGAAAACGGAAAAAGATGATGTAATCTCATGTTTTCACACATTTAATTCTATCCCCTAAAGAAACTACTACTTGCTTCTAATTTCCAGATGCCAACATCTGCAATTAAACACTGGCAAAACAATCACCCTCACAGCTGCTAGCAACATAGTTTACAACAAAATGTCAAATGTGTTTTTGAATGTTGAATAAAAAACCCCACTCGTTTTCATTTCAGTTATCACCTAACCTTTCTCTCAAGTAATTAATCATTCTGTTGACTAGTTTCCCAAAGAGATCACATGCTATTAGCATTCACTACAATTATGTTTAGTTAAGAGATAAAGGGGATACAAGAGAAATTCAACTGTAAACACAAGATTGAATTACAAAGCCTGATATCTACATGACCTCTATGGTCCCCTCTAACTCTCAGGCTCTGGGATTAAAATCAAAGTAAGGTTTTAACCAGGTTTACAAAAAAATTTATCATCCTCACCCCTTGTGGCCTTAAATTCTATTTAGCAAAGTTTACAAATGCTTCTGTATTCTTTCCTGCTCTAGGAATTGTTCAAGTGTGTTATGTACACTTAGTTGAGAAATTGATTTGTCAATGCAGCAGTCTTTCCTAAAATGTTTCTGAAATTAGTGTTGTCTGATCATACAGGTTAAAGCAGGTGTATCATTTTGACCACAGAATTGTGGGCTAAGCAAAATAGCTTTTTTTTTTTCTGAGTTGAGTTGAGGGATGCAAATTAATGAAAAGGTCTCTCAGATTTTTATAGTAGGAGATTTGCTAATTCAAGAATTCTCTTAAAAAATGATATAGTGAAATGGGACTGAAAAGTTTATTTCTTAATTTTCTAAATTCATCCAACTGTTATTTTCCACAACAGACAATAATTATAATAGAAATAATAATCTAATTCTGTTTGTCTCTTTTAAAGATAATTATACTTTATTTAGGAATTCTCTGAATAGATTTTCTTCAATACTATTTGAAATGTAAGCATACTGAGTTACATGGAGTCAAAGAGAGAAGATAGAGATATAAAATTATGAATTGTTCCAAAGATGAAGCTCAACTCCTTCCCCCACTAAACACACACATACACATGCATATTTTGTCTGAGATATCAGTTTGTTAGTGAGCAAAGTAGTTTCCTGAGCTTTCTTACATGTATAAAATAAATAAAACTTAACAAGCAAGATTTATTGGTTTTATATTTTTGAACTCTAAAATAAATATGACAATGAAATATAATATATGTATGTATACTACAGGGTTGAATCATTTTAAATTGCTAAATTTAGTATAGAATTGTTTTAAATCATTGAATTAGATACATCATTACCGTTACTAAGAGCAAGTATAGTTCATAAAGGCCATCTTGTTTTCTTCCTTAATAATCCTTAGTGGCATGACATTGAACATTTTTGTGGCTCTAATTGATTTTTTTAAAGATAAATCTCTGACCTGAAACCATAAAACTCCTAGAAGAAAACATAGGCATAAACTCTGTGACATTGCTCTTAGCATTATTTTTTTTTGGATAACCCTCCTTGAGCAAGGGAAACAAAAGAAAAACATAAACAAATGGGGCTACATCAAACTTAAAAGTTTTTGCACAAGAAGGAAACCATCAACAAAACAAAACAGACAACCTACTCCATGGGAGAAGATATTCACAAATGACAAATCTAATAAGGGGTTACTATTTAAAATACATAAGGAACTCATATGACTTTACACCAAAAACAATCAAGTTATAAAATTGGTAGAGGATCTGGATAGATATTTTTTCAAAGAGTACATACAGATAGCCAAGAGACATATAAAAAGATGCTCAATATCACTAATCATCAGGGAAATGCAAGTTAAAAAAAAATGACATATCACCTCATACCTGTCAGAATGGCTATCATCAAAAAATCAATGAATAACAAATGCTGGTGAGGATGTAGAGAAAAGGGAACTTTTGTACACTGTTAGTGGGAATGTAAATTGGTGCAGCCACTGTGGAAAACAGTATGATGACTCTTCAAAAATAAAAATAAAGTTGCCATACAACCCAGCAATTCTATTTCTGGGTGTTCATGTAAAGAAAACAAAAACTAATTGAAAAATACATCTGCACCTCTTTGTTCATTGCAGTGTTATTTACAATAGCCAAGATATGAAAGCAACCTAGGTGTTCATCCATAGATGAATGGATAAATAAGATATGGTATGTGTGTGTGTGTGTGTGTGTGTGTATGTATGTGTGTGTGTGTGTGTGTGTGTGTGTATATATATATATATATATATACATATATATATATGTACATATATATATATATATATATATATATATATACATACATATATATATCGAATACTGATCAGCAATAAAAAAAGAATGACATCTTGCTATTTCTAACATGGATGAACCTAAAGAGTATTATGGTAAGTGAAATAAGTTAGACAGAGAAAGACCTAAAAAGAAACCAAATGAATAAACAAAACAAAACAAGTATAGGCCCATAGATATAAAGGGCAAGCTGATGATCGCTAAAGGGGCGGGGCCATGGAGGAATGGGTAAAATAATTACTAAGAGGAGACAATCCATGCAAAATGTGTGGCCTAGGGCAGAGTCTGAATAAATCTGGTCCTGCATAACCTTTACTAAGGAAGTATTCTTCTCTCTATATTTTATTCCCATCCAAATGCCTGGTAATATGAAGAGCTTGTTAAATACTTGTTGAAAATAGAATGAATGGAGGGATGCCATTTGGTTCACACATCCCATTTGGGCTTCCCCTGTAAATTTCCAATAAGATAACCATAAACATATAATAAGATTTAATAAGAAAAATCTAATAAAACAGAAAGGAAGAAAGGAAGAATGAATGTCAATGCAGGTCATTCTATTTGGGCGGGTGAGCTTGAAGAGCACAGGAACCTGTCACTTTATCTCTTTATGAAGAGCGCATTTTACTGTAAATCCTTAATCTATACCTATGAAATGAATGGGTGATTAAGATAGAGGAAGGTGTCAGCAGCCCTTCTCCCATTTCTCTGTAAAATGTTAGTTAACATCTAAGATAAGTAAAGGGGAAGGTGGTGTGTCGGAGAGTGAGCAGAGTGGGGAAGCCTTGAAACAGTCCCAATAGGAAAAAGAGGAGAGAAACACCAGGAGTACTGGGAGGCATCGAGAGCCAGCTGAAGGCAGAGACCATCGAGTCATAGTAGAGGCTTTTGGCCAGCAGTTGATTTTCTATATCAGCTCCTGCAGGGAAATGAAGAAGAGAGCAATTAGGTTGGCCCATACCTTCCAAGGATGACCTCACAGTTACCACAGGTCTTTGTTATCCTCTGTTGCCTCGGGGATTTCTCTATTAAACGCAGGGTGTGTCCTCATCCTGCAGTACCATCTCAAATACGGATTTCATATTCCACCTGCAACATACCTCACCAAGGTGCCTTCCACTTCATGGTAATGCCATTCGACTTGTCCTCCTGGCAATGACTCTGCACTGGGTGACGTAAATCTGCTATCCTCTTCTCCTCAGGACCCATTCGTCCCACAGTGCCTTCTCCAGTGGCACATACCCTTCTGAACACCTTCTGCGAGAATCCCAAGTGTCTTTCCAATTTCCCTTCTTGCCATCAATCGACTTTCAGTGCAAATAAATGCTGGATTAGCAAAACTTCTGTGTGTGTGTGTGTGTGTGTGTGTGTGTGTGTGTGTGTGTGTGTGTGTTTCTATTAGTGAAGCCTGTTGAACCTTGGTTGTGTTCAGTTTCCACCATTCATCTGGAAACACGTGGTGCCTTCGTGCAAATTAGAGAAAGATGCCCCTTTCTAGCATGTCAGTTAGGAAAGAGTTACCCCTGTGGGCCAGAAAAACTTTAAAAGAGCAGATGGTGCCTTTATGTTGAGAAAGAGGTGCTCTGTCTCTTGGGAAGGGGCAGCTCCAAGCTAGAGCTCCCACACTCAGCAGGGCCCAGGTGAGACCAGGTCTCCCACACACAGCTTTGTCTGGGATCCTTGTGCAGAGCGGAGGCCTAATGGTTCATAAACTGACTTGTATAAAATTCTGTATACATTAAAGTTTAAAGAGATAATGACTACAATGCATCCATAGGAAAGTCACTTTAATGAACTTATTTTAGATAATTATCTAAATACAGAAATGGGGCTATTTTCCTTTCCATAGTATACCCTTTATTTTTTTAAAAAAAAACAACAGCAATGACAATATGGCAGTTTTGCAGTCTTAGTGCTGTGTATTACTTCTGTTTATCCTTGTTTAAGTTATCAAACTGAATGTTTTTGTTTATAAACGTGAGAGGAAAGAGAACAGCCAAAATATTGTGCCACTAAAAAAGCCCATTGTTCTGAATAATAAAACTGCCAGAGAAGGTAAATGGCACATCAAGGCACGAATTTATTTAAAGAAGATAAAAGACTTTGTTTCCTCAAACTCTCTGATGGAGACACTCAATCAAACCCCAAATCTGAAGGAGCAGATATTAGATGTCAGATGCATGGGTCACTCATTCATCTCCCCCTTGCCTTGATGTAACTCAGCTCAGAACAAGGGAAGAGTCCGCTGTAATTAAGATGCACAGACAAGTCTCAGCACTCTGGGTGTTGACAGTTGCCTGAAGTAGCAATCCCTGATGTGTTCTAGCATAGCTGAAGAAACCTGAGGATGGCAAACAGTATTAAAGGGGCGGGGACAGTGAATAAATAAGATGAGATGTAATATGATTTTCTTCTCATCCATCTCTCGTTTTCCCTCCCAATGCAGACCCAAAGCCTTTAGGAGAACATTTTGAAAACATGAAAAATGACTCTTCTTCAACTTTGCTATTTTTGAAATTGTCTTCTTAAAGACTCAACAAATAACGTGATGAGCCTTTCATTTCAATATTCTAATTGGCTTCACGTTAATTAAGTGAAACTCTTTAAGGCCAACTTGATGGGTTTCTTTGGGGATTGTTCTAAAATCCAAATATTTATAATTCCCAAACTGCATGCATCTCATACTTACACTGTGGCCCCCTCTGAATGGGGAGAAACAGTTTAGGCCCCCAAAAGGCATTCATTCTTTCAGTAATGCAATACCAATTCAATTTCAATCATCTGAAAAATTACTCAATTAAAGTCTATTTTCTGAACACAAGTGATTGCCATCCTGGAATAGCTCTCCTTCTCTTCGGCCTTTTCTGCAGGGGAGCTGATAAGGAGCTGGCAGGGCTGACATGTGTGTACAGACACACACGCTGAAGTAATGCTCCTGGAGGGAATGCCTCTGTACTCACATATGTTGCATGTGATGTTGCAAAGTCCTTGGGTATTTCTTTGTGTGTGTGTGTGTGTGTGTGTGTTTAATAACCTTGTTTATGCATTCCTTATGTATTTAAATCCCACCAAATTTCAAATATCCAAAATAACTTATTTACAAAATACATTTTTAAAGCTAAGATTAGGAGAGGAGTTAGAGCAACTCAATCTTTAATAGAAACTTAATGAACGCCTGTGGTATTCTGGAGTGAGTCAGACACAATCTTGGTCTCAAGCAGTACACAATCTAGTTGAAAAAACTAAGATGAGGTTGCAAATAATTAAAATACAAAGCAGGTGAAATGAATCATTCAGGGGTACAAGGTGAACTGGGTTCAAAGGAGGGATTGCTGGCCTCCTGGCCTCCTTTTGGAACTGCAAAATAATTCTGTGAAACTGACATTTCAGATTGGCATGACAGGTAGAAATATTTCATATGTAAAGAATAACATAAGCAAAGGCATAGAGAGGAAAGGACTGCATGGCGAATAATTTCTTTTGGCTGGACAGTGGAGTGTATACAAAGCATATTAGGAATGAAGAGCAGAATGTTCTTTCACCTGGGAGCAGTGTAGACTCAAGTGCAGTAAAGAAAGAAATGAGTGTGTGTGTGTGTGTGTGTGTGTGTGGTGGGGCGAGGGTGGGGGGGATTGTAGCTGCAATCCAAGAGGCAGAAAGAGGAACTCAGTAAGGGTGGTAACAGCAGGAAAAGCAAAGACATGTGAACAACCTTTTAAAGGACTGCTTGCTATAAACACTGGCGACACATTAGATGTGGTGAAAAGAACCAATGATGACTGAGATTCAGACCTGTGTACTAAGGGATGTTGCCAAACAACAGAGTTGAGAGGAGGAATTGGTTGTGGAGGAAGCAAAACCACTTTGTTTTGAGATTTGGTTCATTTGAATACTTGGTGGGATGGCCAGTGGCAGAGGGGCTCTTTCTACCAGACACATCCATGTGTTATATTGCCCCTAGGGATGTAAACTTGGGCTTCAGGGGTTAATGATGGACATTTATATGGGAAAATGTAGGCATTACTAAAGGAGAGAGAAAGGCAAAGGGGAAAAAAGATTGAATTGCTTTAACTCCTCTCTCAAAGGGAATACCAGGGAGTTGAATGTAAATAGATCAGATTAATTGGGGAGCAGGAGGATCTTTCTGTGCTTAGGGGGTCACTGACAACATTGAAGATACATTTTGGTAGAGAGCTGGGAGTGGGGCCCAGAAGAGAAGTCCTGAGTGAGGAATGGATAATGTAAGAGAGAGATGAGAGATCTCCATCTGGCATATAGCTTCTTTTGTGATCTGAGCCATGATGTGCTGTTAAGAGACCCAAATTGTGTTAGGGTGACCAACCATCCCAGTTTGCCCAGGAAGGTCCTGTTTTGGCACTAACTGTGTGCATTCCAGGGAATTCCTCAGCTCTGGACAAACTGGGATGGTTGGTAACCCTATAACTCCTACTGTGACATCTGGCACTTAGTAGGTTTTCAGTAAGGATTTGTTGAGTGAATGAAAAAAAAAATGTTTATGACAGCTCTGAATTTTGTTCTTTAATTTTGCAAAATGAGGTTGATAATATCTGTAGTAGCCAGAACATGAAGTTTGCTTTCATAACCAAAGGAAATAATGTATATGAGAATATTTGAAAAAAAAGAAACACTATGTAAATGTTTGCAAATATAGAATAATTTATATTAATTTTTACATATCTTTGACTTATTTAAAAAGCATACTATACCCTTACTGGGTAGCACAGATGTTTAGAGTGTTGTCCCTATGCACCAAGGTTGTGGGTTCAATCCCTGGTCAGGGCATATGCAAGAACCAACCAATGAAGGCATAAGTAAGTGTAACAACAAATTGATCTCTCTCTCCTCTCCTTCCTCTGTCTTTAAAAATCAATAAATAATTTTTTAAAGCATATCATTATTTGTTGAAGTTTTCACTACTATCTGTTTTTTTGTTTTGTTTTGTTTTGTTTTGGCAACCAACCTCTCATTTCCGGTGATCTGATATTGGCACTGAAATTTGTAATTAATTTTGTTTATATGGCACCCAACAACCAAGAACCTCTAGGCACCTAGCCAAATACTTCATTAAACATAGTCATTAAGTAGAGGAAAGGAGTCAAGCAAATTCCTAAACCGGCGAGTGAAAAAGAGCAACTGGCAGATGGGGGAAAAGAGGAATTGCACGAATTTATTTAAATATCAATTGAGAGAATTGTATCCACTATCTAGGGACAAAAATTTGGTTGTCTAAATTTAGCTTCCCATTCTCCTGCCCTTTGGATAAAAGAGTCCCTGAATCATGGATTTTTAATAAAAATTTCCAACATTTTATTTATTAAAGACATTAGTATGCTTTTTTTTTTTTTACTTATCATCAAATTCTCTTGTTAAAGCTAAAAGAGACCTTGGAGGTCATTTCATCCACCTTCTTATTTGATGTGTGATTTTCATAGGAAGAACTCTGAATAATATTTTATTAGCATACAGAAAATGAACTTTTATGAGCCTAGCTTGACTAAGTGAAAGGAGCTCTCCCACCTGAGTTAGGAACTCCTGGCTTGTTTCAAGAGATATACAAAGGACAGATTAGGGTCTCCGACCAGACTCTCTCAATCCCTCCATTCACATACCTGCTCTATCCTCCCTACTAGACATAACCACAATCTCATGGCCCTGGGGTATTTTGACTCAGTTTTATCCCCCAAGAATTGTTCTGTGAGGAAGACTTATTATCTGCTTTACTTTCCTTATCTTTTCTCAGCTCTCATTGCTTCCTTTTTCTATTAATAACTATATATTTCTAGGAGTGGTAGATGTGATATGATTCAGAAAAATTAATCAAGGACTTTTTTTCTACAAGAAATTTGGCCCACTCATACTGCCTTTGAAGATTTCCCTGGGAGACGTCCTATGTTTGGTATCCCCTGCCTTTCAAGTTCTATTTCCACAGCAACAAAAGAGTTTCTGAAATTAGAACTTCTCCACGAATAAATTATTATATGATTTGCAGAATGATTATTCATTTTAAAACTCAAAATTCTAACACTGCCGTGCTATGATAACATATTTTAATAAATGTCATGCACACATTTGACCTGGATAAGCACATTGTGTGATGTTTACGTGAACCCTGTTATATAATGTCTGATTGTCTAATTGTACTGATCAAACGATAACTCTAATATATCAATATGTGATATTATTAGCAGGAACATATTATTTGCTATCATATGTATTTCATGCACACGTAACTTGTCATATAAGTAGCTTGTGTTAAATTGTGACATAAAGATACCTCTCCTCACTTTCCCTAGTAAAGTCTTAAAGCTTTAATTTATAGAGGTGTCTGTTGCTGAGAACACCTTAAAATGTTGCTGTTTCCAAAGCACTTCCACTCACAGAAGATGGAAAACATGAGGGTAACTATATGGGATTGTATATCAGACTCTGAAAGTTGCAGCACTGGTATGTTTGGTTGAGAGAGGGGGTGCTGGAGTACGAGGAGCTCTGACATGGCATCAGAAAACCTAATTCACTTCTGACTCCAACTCTCATTAGCAGTTTGACTTTATGTATAAGTGCCATATGTCTCAGCTTCTTTTTATACTTCTTACTAGAGGCCTGATGCATGAAATTCGTGCAAGAGTGGGGCTTTGCAGCCACAGTGGCTGCCTGGATCCCTCCCTCGCAGCCCCGGCGGCTTCCTCGATTCCGAGGCTGCAGCCCCAGCTTCGTCAGGAGGGCTGTTGGGAAGGATGTCCCATCTAATTAGCATATTATGCTTTTATTATTATAGAAGCCTTTATACACTGAGTGGCCAGATTATTATGATTTCTGAATGCATAATAATCTGGCCACTCAGTGTGTATCCTATATAATAAAAGGCTAATATGCAAATTGTCCCCTCGACCAGGAGTTCGACCAGCAGGCAGGCTGGCCAACTGCCCATGTCCCCACTCCCTGGCCAGGCTGGCCATACCCCACCCATGCACGAATTCATGCACCAGGCCTCTAATATATATATATATATATATACATACACTGAGTGGCCAGATTATTATGTGTTCAGAGATCATAATAATCTGGCCACTCAGTGTAGATGCCCATTGCATACTTTTCAGTAAATGTTAACATGGAATTTCTAAGGCAGGTCAAATATAATGATTTCTTATAATTAGTCACTTTTGGGGAGCTGCATCTATTTCCATCAAATTTTATTTCTTAGAAGAGTACTGGAAATTCAGTTATTCAGAAAACATTTTTTCCCTTGGGTATCTGGGATAAAACATTTTATATATATATATTTCACAAGCTCGGTACAAGGTTATCTTGTAGTATTGGCTATAGGTTTCTGAAACAGAATTGCATTTCATTCTCAAAACTAGTTTTACAGCTTAGTAACATGTTTTTCTTTTTTCCTTTTACAAGGAAGAAATTTGGTCACAATCCAGCTGCATTGTTCATATGGTATTCTCTTAGCTGGAATTTGCTCCATAGGGTTTGAACCTTTATTTTTCAAGTAAACAAAGTCAAATAAGCATACAATTATTTGTAAAATGTTTTCCTGTAAAATTTATAATTTATTTTCCTTTTTACAATTTCTTTAGCAAAATATTGATGATGAGGGCTGTCTGGATGCATTTTTTATTTCTATTTTTAAGCTTCCTAGAAAAATTAATTCTGTTTTTTAAGATCACCTTCAGGGATTTGTTACAGTAATTTTATTATGTGGAGTTAAAATATACACTGGACTTCACACTTGATAAAATATAGTACAAAAATAGATTTAGATATTTTCCTCAATCTAAGTACGCCCCCCCCCACATCTTTAATTTTTTTCTATTTTCTTCTTTCTCTGCCCCCCTCCATGAAGATAATGAATTAAGTTCTCTCTATTTTTAATTTCAGTCCCTGGATCAAAACTCCTTTAAAATATAACTTGCCCTAGGATGTTTGGGTTTTACTTTCATATCAAAGACTTCTTTCTAAACCTATATCAATAATCATGCTGAGTGAACTGCATTGTAGTCCTTTCATCGCCTACAGAAAAAGGAAGGCTTTAGTTGATACTGTCTGCCTTTGACTTCAGGACAGATCCTAGACTGCACATCATGGGCAACATTCTCGCATTTGATCATAATCTTCTGTTCTCCTCCTCCTCCTCCTTCTCTTTCTCCTCCTCCTTTTACATTTCTTTGGAATCATTATTGAATGTGGTGGCAGATGGCATGTCTCTCAGTGAAATCAAAGGCATATGGCAAGCTGTTTTCAATAGTGCCATGCCACCTAAGTTGCAGTATTTATATTTCAAAATAAAAAAATAACTTAGTCTGTGATACCCAGCTTTGACTGTAGTCACAATGAGCACTTAGTTATCAAGCACCATGCATTTCGAGGTTTCTGAAAGATTGTATGGAAACCCTCTCTTGCCGGTAATGAGCAGTCAAGTTTAGAAAGGTGGGTATTTGTTCTTAAATGGATCTGACAATTCTGAGAGCCCAAAAAAGGAAGGTTTTTTTAAAAGTCACCTTAATAGGTTTTATAGCTTGAGAAAGAATATGAAATTTTCAAAACCACGTTTTCCATTTAGGTTAAGAAAACAATACACTCACTTTAAATGCAAATCCTTTTGCCATTTCCCTTGTTTTTCTGTTTATTCATTAAATTATATATATGGATCAGAAATTGGGGGTTAAAAATTTCTTAAGTTATTTATGCATACACTTTATTAATTCTATATAAATAATTCATTTCAGAGTATTAGTGGTTAAATAAAACTAGAACAACAATCAGCATTCTAAGGAGAGAACTACTACTCAGTATTTCCCCCCCCTCATAACACAATAAACCTCTGTCTTCCCAGAAGACTAGAATCAGACTTCGTGTTAACTCACACCATCATATCTCTCTGGAGTCCACATTTTTGCGTGCAGAAAATCAGCACCATGCCACAGGGACAGCTGCTGCGATAGCAACCCTGTAATTGTCCTGGACCGAACTCCCGGGAGAGGAAAGGAGACCAGGGGAGAGAAAGGAAATAACACCAAAGCTTAGAGACCAATTTTTCTGAGGACCTCATACTTAAAAATTTTGGCATTGCATATATTTTCTCTTTTATTAAGTAAAAGAATGTTGCAATTTTTTTTTCATCTGCAGGTACAGATATTTTTTCATTTTAATGGAATTATTGTTATTTGCTAACAAGTCTTATGGCGTTTGCAGAGCAAATCTCTGAACTCAAGCTGTTACATCATGTCCAGTTATCACAAGACGGGTTGATAATCATCGATTTTTCTCTGCTTCAAATTTGACAAAGCCTGCAGAAACTACTATAAACATTTTCCCTGTTAGATCGCTAGTCCTTTATGAAGTGATAGGTATTTATTTCCAGGGAGACTCATTATGTTTATCTTTGTGTATCACAGTTGTGATGCTAAAATTCAGAAAAGGCCACTACTGCAATGCTGTTTATCTACTAGTACACCTCCTCCCATTTGCTGTTTGTTGTACCGTTGAGATATACTAAAGGGTTTCCAGAAACACCTTCATTTAGGATGAAATCCTTGTTACTCTGAAATTTCTTGACTGCTAGAAGACCCAGGAGTCCACATAGACAGCACAGTGTCTCTGATGTCTGGTCTCTCCTGCCCAAATTTTGGCAGGTAGAAGATTAGCATCTTCCTTTTTATTAACTAGAATTACTCACATTGACATTTTGTCCTGTTATGATAAGTCCTGGCGTACATGGTTGGAGCATGTAAATTGCATGTTTTGATAATGAAATTTTAAAAATGGCTATTTGGAATCTATTAATATTCTTATAGCATCATGGTCAAAAGCACATAATCTGAAACTAATTGCCTGGGTTAAATCATGGGTCCTCCATTTATCAGCTTTAGGCAAGTTCCTCGACCTCTTTGTGCCTCAGTTTCACCACTGGTACAATGGAAATAATAACAATACTTTTTCACAGAGTTATTAGAAACATTAAAAGAATTAATGTACATAAAGCACTCAGAACAGTGCCTAACACATAGTAAACACTAAATAAAAGTTAGCTGTTTACTCTTTAAATATGGAACAGAAGGTTAAAAAAAATGTGATTCAATGCTTATGGAACATATTGCATTATAAGTATTTCGTTGTCCCTGTAATTAATCTGCATTTGGGAAAATCACTCAGCCTTACTTTTCTCATCTGTACAGTGGGAATGATAACAGTTGCTTTAAGGGGATTACTGTATATGCTAGAAATAAAGTATATAAAACTCCTCGACTGGTCCCTGGCATAGAGTAGATATTCAATAGAAGTGTTAGTAATTGTTGCTACTCATATTTGCTAGGCCCAGTTCTCTCTAATGCTCTGATTTCAGAAGTTAAATATGTATGAAAACACCCTTTCTGTATTTCGATTGAAAACAAACTTATGAGGGATATATTTAGAAAAAATTCAGAAATATGGAGCAACTGATTAAGCCAATGTTGTACCTCTTTATCAATCTGTCCTGGCTAAGCTCGAAGAAGCTCAGGCCAAATTCCTTAGTTCAAAATTCAAACCCGTGCCAAGGGAGCCATCATCCCTGATGTGGGCTAAGAGCGGTTAATGTTGATTCGCATATGGTTTTCTTTTCACTAAATGAGATTATTCCTTTGAAACTGCTGCATTCCCAAGGTCAATGAGAACTTTGATCTTTTGCAGGTGTGCCTGCTCTTAGGAGGGAGGATTCAGATGATTTCAGGTAGTTGAATTTCAGGCCTTGATTTGGAGGAAGAGACTAAAATTGACTAAATAAAATTCTTGTTCTCAATTTTAAAATTTAAAGAATTTAAAAGAACAAATATGAATTTTTATTGACCTCATTCAGGAAACGTTTGTCTAAAAAATAGAACAGAGATAACTATAGTGTATCCATTCTGTGTCAGCTAACATTGCTATGCATTGTATAGCATGAGGCAGTTTTTCCTGTTACGTGTTACATTTTACATGTACATTGACATTTAGTTTCTAAGTACTTATGGATGGAAAAAATAACGGTGTGTCTTTTTCTTTCGGGAGCTCCGTTTCCTTCCCAGGTTTTTGCTTATGAAAAATTTGCATCTTAAGAAACAGACATGTTTTTAATAGTCTTCGTAGTACATAATTAAGACAATTAGGTCACATTGAACAAAAATGAGCAAGAGTCACAGAATTTTATTTTATGTGTACATTAGTTGAAAGCTTTAGTAATTTCAAGTTGAAACCTTTAAGTTGGCTTTTGTTACCCGTCTCTGCTCCTTTCCCCCCAAACAAGAAAAGGAAAACATATGCACATACACACATGCATGAACAACTAAAGTCCCATTTTTCCCCTTTCTGTCTTTGTTTTCATATTTTTCATCCTAGTTTTTCAAAACACTAAATCTCAACAGTTTTAAATTTCTAAATAAGTTACAATGATGCCAAGGGGAGAATAATTTTCAAAGTGCTATAAACATCAATCTAGTGCTTGTAAAACAAAACTGATTTTGATAACCTATTTTTATCTAGAAGAAGAATAAATAGTGAAATACAGGATAGTAACATAAATTTATGAAATAGTTTCGTTTTTTCAAGATATTTATGTTGATTGTTGATTCTGGGCCTCCTCATTATGGTGTGAAGTATCCCCACCCCAGATCCAGGTACCAACTGGATTCTGAGTGACCTTGCTCAAAGTTTGGTCTGATGAGCACTCCGTCAGAATCATCAGGGCCTCTTGGTGAAAATGCAAGTTCTGGATCCCCATGATAGACCAGGAATCTGATTCTCTGGAGGTTAAGCGCCAGAACCATGTATGTTTAACAGAACAGCAGATGATTCTTGTACACACTGAAGTTTGAGAAGCTATGGGTTAGTATCTTTGTCTTCACCATGTTGATTTTCTAAACTACATCGGAAAGCTAGTTGTCAATCAGACTTTCCAGCACAATAGGTCTCATCACTGGCTGCACATTAAAATAACATAGAAAGCTTTCTAAAGACATGAATGACTGTGCCTGTACCTGAGGAGGTGAAGAACAACAGCTCTAGTCTGATATTTTAAATACAACATTTAGTGATTTAATAACAGTGAGCTAATAAGTGTGGGATGAAGCAATATGCAGGGGCTTGTACTATCCTCTTTTTAAGTCATGGTTAAGTTTTTAACTGTTAGTGTGACTAGAGGATATATGAGGGTCATATTTTAAAAATATATATATATTTTTATTGATTTCAGTGAGGAAGGGAGGAGAGAGACAAAAACATCAATGATGAGAGTCATTGATCAGCTGCCTCCTGCACACCCCCTACTGGGGATCAAGCCCAAAATCTGGGCATGTGCCCTGATGGGAAATAGAACCATGACCTCCAGGGTCACAGGTTCACAGGTTCACTGAGCCATGCCATCCAAGCAAGGGTCATATTTTTGAGAGTGTGTATCTCCAAAATAATGATACTAGGCACCTAAGAGCCATTCATATGATGCTCTTTGCCTTATAGAGGTTGGACTGGAAAGAAGGACACAATGAGCTAATAAGTGTGGGGTGAAGCAATTTCTTAAAAACAGTGGTGTCCTATAGGGAATTGAATAATATCAAAGGAGAAGAAAGCTGATTCACTAGACAGAGGCCTGGAAGCTGAGAGAATGTGATGAGCTTGAAAGCCATAGGTCAGTGAAGGTTTATTTCCCACCCAGGAGATTGTGGGAGAGAGTTGTGATCATCACTGCTAAGGCTGGTGGGGAATATCCAATGCCTTGAGGGGCAGGTACACTGCATGCCAGTCACCTGAGCTTGTGTTGGGACCAGTGGCAGGAGATGGAATTTACAAATGTCAGTGGGTACAAACAGATTCTGACTCTTATTAAATACTAGAGGCCCAGTGCATGAAATTTATGCACTGGGGGTGGGGGCGGTTCCCTTAGCCCAGCCTGTGCCCTCTCATGGGTGTGGGCCTAAGCCATCAATCAGACATCCTTAGTACTGCTGCGGAGGTGGGAGAGGCTCCTGCCACCCCCGCTGCGCTTGCCAGCCGTGAGCCCAGCTTCTGGCTGAGCGGCGCTTCCCCTGTGAGAGCACACTGACCACCAGAGGGCAGCTCCTAGATTGAGTGTCTGCCCCCTGGTGGTCAGTGTGCATTATATCAACTGGTCCTTCCGCCATCTGGTCGATTTGCATATTAGCCTTTCATTATACGGGATAGCAAATAATTTAAAAATGCTGACTTCTTAATTAAAAATATATAACTGGTATTGTAACTAGCAGTGGTCAATTATAGGGGTTTAAATCATTTTTTTGTGTGTGCTTGACTTTAATTAAAAAAGATTTTTTTCCCCGAGTTTCTCCAAACATTGCTTTGTCTTTTATTTCTTGGTTAGTCTGTAAGTGGAAGCTGTTTAGAGTTCTGAACAACAAAACTTATAGATTACAGTTGTCCCTAGATGTTGGTAGTCTCTGAGATATGGTTGTCAGAATTGCAGGTTCTGTGGGAACGGCATTGACTAAGCCAGCTTATTTTAGCTAGAGTAAGAACTAAGATGATTGAGCATTAATATATTTGAAATGAGAATGGTTGGTGGTGTTGATTAGAATATGGGATAACTACCTAGTGGTAAGCTAAAGAAACATTTTTGAGGATGTTAGCAAAATACTAAATATCTGTTCTTAGGTTTAGTTTTACCATGGATTATGTACTAATTTTGGGGTTATAAAGTTATTTTATAATAGTCACATTTATAAGACTGTCCTGGTAACACTTGTGAACTGGAAAGTAAGTGGATATGATTCAAGTATTAAGTAGTGGAAGAACATAGATTTTTTTCATAGTTATTCAAATGAGGTGGAAGAAAGGCATTATTTTTTTTATATATTCTCAGTCAAAAAGAATACTATATGTATATAATAAATTTATAGTGGAAGAAGAAGAGCTGCAAAATGCCTCCAGGAATTCTTAGTGGGAATTAATGAGAAGCTGAAGAAAAATACTTCAGTCTTAATGTATATGCGTTAACATATAGGTATAAAGAGTGAGAATATGAGATGTACATAATGAATTTACATTTTTTATATGAAGGGGTAAATTTATTGTGATGAAAATTACCAAGTCCAGTTGAGTTATAATTCATGATTTGAATAGCAAAAAAGGAGATTTTTTTTTCTCAAAAGAAAATGCAAAGAATAAATCTATTTTTCTTGAATACATCTGTAATTATGGTGGTTTGGTTTTCTTCTTTTGGTCTCAATTCAAAAGTGAGTATCACTTGGAAATTTTCCTCTGTGGAACATGAGGATAAATAATTAGAAATAGATAGAC
The DNA here is from genome assembly GCF_027574615.1 of Eptesicus fuscus. NCBI lineage: Eukaryota > Metazoa > Chordata > Mammalia > Chiroptera > Vespertilionidae > Eptesicus > Eptesicus fuscus. The sequence goes on from NC_072482.1 coordinate 64,381,807, forward strand.
CTCTTTAGGTAATCAATACTAGGCACTTGCAAATTCAGCATTTTAGTATGATCCTTATGAAACAAATAAGTCTAAATCAACTGTGGTAATTTATTGTGTTCAAGTAATTAATCATCCTGTATTTATAATTTTATGTAAACTATTGCATTTTGACACAATACACATAAAACCTTGCCTGCCCTCCTCCCACATGGCTCCAATTTATGATATTTCTGGTGGCTCAGTCTATTGTGTAAACATCACATAGTTATCCTTTCCTGAAATAGGGAGGAAAACACTTGGCCAAACTTCATTTTAAAAAGGAGGGTAGGAACTACAGCCAGATCACCCATTTGTACAGAGAAGTGTGAGCTGAGACTTTACTTATACTTTTCAAATAGAAGGAAGTGATCCCTTGTCCAGAGAACTGGTATTTTAAAGACCTGTCATCTCCCTTTGTAACAGGTGAAAATTCAATGGAAGCCTGACTCCTTTCCTCCACAATTCTCTTCTTTAATCTTCACCTAAACTCATTTCCTTTGAAATAAACATTACTTTGAGAAGGAGTGCTTTTTTTCTTTTTAAAATTAAGTTTATTAGGGTGACATCCTAATATATAAAAACCCTGGGTCCGTCACGACTGTAGGCTTGACCAAATGGAAGTCAGTCCTGCAGTCAGCACTGGGTTGCCATGGCGACCCAGCACTGACTGCTGAGGGGGCTGTCAATCAGGCCCAGAGAGAGGCCTGAAGAGAGAAGCAGGGTCTGATCCATAGCCTGTGTGGCAGCTGTTGATCAGCACTTGTCTCTCTCTCTCTCCCCGGGCTGGGCCAGCAGCCACACCTCCATTTCTCTCCAGGCCTCCACTGGGGCTGCTGATCAGCCCCACCTTTATGATCAGGCCTCGTTGGTAGGCCCAGAGATGCTGACTGGCATAGAAACCGACCAATCAGAACCAAATCTGGGTGAAGTGTGAGGAACCAATGGCTGCCTAGGAGGCAGAGCTTTTGACACTGACTGGCATAGAAACCAACCTATTAGAATCAAATTGGCCAACAGAGGAGGGCAGTTGGGGGCGAGATCAGGCTGGCAGGGGAGGGCAGTTAGGGGTGATCAGGCAGGTAGAGGCAATTAGGGGCAATCAGGCTGGCAGGGAAGGGCAGTTGGGGGCAAGATCAGGCCGGCAGGGGAGAGCTGTTGGGGGAAACCAGGCCGGCAGGGGAGGGCAGTTGGGGGCAACCAGGCTGGCAGGGGAGAGTAGTTGGGGGTGAGATCAGGCTGGCAGGGGAGGGCAGTTAGGGGCAATCAGGCAGGCAGGCAGAGGCAGTTAGGGGCAATCAGGCATGCAGGCAGAGGGGTTAGGGGCAATCAGGCAGGCAGGCAGAGGCAGATAGGGGCAATCAGGCAGGCAGGCAGGTGAGCAGTTAGGAGCTAGCAGTCCCAGATTGTGAGAGAGATGTCCAACTGCCGGTTTAGGCCCAATCCCCCAAGGGGTCCCCGATTGGAGATCCCCCAAGGGGTCCCTGATTGGAGAGGGTGTAGGCTGGGCAGAGGGAATCCTCCCTCCATGCATGAATTTCATGCACCAGGCCACTAGTTGGTTAATATTATATAGATTTTTAGGGTACATTTCTATGACACATGACCTGTATATTGCATTGTGTACCCACCACCCATAGTTAAACTGTCTTTTGTCACCACATATTTGGCCCCCTTTACCCTTTATTACCCCTTACCCCCTTCCCGCTGGTAACCACCATACTGTTATCTGTGACTATGAGTTTCAGTTTTATATCCCACATATGAGTGAAGTCATATGGTTCTTAGCTTTTTCTGATTGACTTGTTTTGCTTAACATAATATTCTCAAGGTCCATCCACGATGTGGTAAATGGCAGTATTTCATCTCTTCTTATGCCTGAATAGTATTCCATAGTATATATGTACTGCATCTTCTTTATCCAATCATCTATCAAAGGATAATTTGGTTGTCTTCATGTCTTGGCACCTGCAAAAGAATGAAACTAGTTTACAGCTTGTTGCCATGTACAAAAATTAATTCAAAATGGATCAAAGATCTAAATATAAGATTTGAATCAGTAAATTACATGGAAGACAACATGGGTGGTAACCTTATGGACTTTGGTCTTAGAGAACAAATTTTAAGAATTTGACCCCAAAGGCAAAGGAAGTAAAGGTAAAAATAAGGTTTGAATAGGCTTTACTCACCACCAGGATGTGTTTGTGTAATAACAGAGAAGGCCACCAATACCCTAAATATATGTGACACATCACTGTCCTAAAAGCAGAGAGATCATTTCTCTCCCAGCACCCATACCCATTGCCCTGGCCTCTGTCCTGCAAGGAACACATGGTCACTCCTCAACCTATTACTGCATCCACCCTGACTATCCATTATGGTGACTTGCCCATACTTTTTAGTCAAAAGCTTCCGCACAGCAAAATAAACCACCAACAAAACAAAAAGGCAACTAACAAAATAGAAGAGATTTGCATACAACAGCTTCAACAAGGGGTTAATATTCAACCTATATAAAGAACTCATACAACTCAACACCAAACAAACAAACAATCCTTTTTCTTTTTCAAGCAGGAGTTGGCATCTGGATGATTCAAGCTGCCAGGTGCATTCCATGTAAAGCCACAGCTGTTCTCTCTGATAACTGGAGAAATAAAGAGCAAGGAGCTAGACATTTGGAGTCAGCAAGAGACAATGCACTGTTATTATTATAATTACACAGGGCTGCTGATTTGTGTTGTAATTTCAATATAATATTTTTTAAAAGTTCATGGTATTCATGGAAAAATACCTACTATGCCATTTTCAATGACTCTAAAGGTTACCAATAAGAGCAATCTTAGGCACATATATCAGGAGAGAGGGAACAATGAGTTTCAGAAACTGTGATTGCCACAGTTTCTGAAATGCTATTTTAAAGTCAATCTAACTGGGAGATTAATAAAACAAGAAGTGAAAATTATATATGTTCTCTAGTTAATCTGTCAGGATACCATTCTTTTCATGATCACTCTACCATAAGATATTTTTACCTGAAACTTTCTTAGATAAATATATTATTTTTGAAATATACAGTTTTAAAAAATATAATTTTATTAGTAAGGTATCATTGCTTTGGTTTCATATCTGTATTTACTTAAAAATGATGATTGCAGAAAATTGCATTGGGTTATATTAAAAAATCAAAGTTAAGAAAAGTATTTAAAAAAATAACATCTGTCCAGTTTATTTGGATCAGTCATGATATACCCGTAGATTTCACTAAGCTTCAATATATTATTACAGTTAATCTGGGCTAAGATATCATTACCAAAACAACATGAGCAAACAGATGGTTGATTTAGCAGATTGTCTTAAGGCAATACTGTGTTAATCAATGTGATTACAAGTATGGATTTAGTAAAAGAGTTTTAGATTCAGAGTTCACACAATGGCAAAATATTTTACTTAAAAGCACATTTCATAATTTTTAAAACATATTCATTACATTGGAATATAAAAACATTACATTTAACTGTTAATGTTTTTAATTATAAAATTTAAATCAATATTTAAAAGGTGCTGGAAGGTATTAGAAATGTGGAGATAAATGCACCCCAGTTACACACTGTTTGCAATGTAAACATTCAATCGTTCAATTATTTTTGAGAGTCTTTTGCATGCCAGGCACTACTCTCAAGAGCTTACATTCTAGTGACAGTGATATACTACAGATATTTCTGTAGATGATAGATATTATAAAAAACACTAAAGTAAGATGGGGAGAAAAGTGATGTGCATGACACAGTGTGTCAGAGCCTCTGTGAGAAACCTCTCAGATGAGGTTCAATCTTTTAAGCAAAGAACTGAGAAAAGTTAGAGATTAGGACATGCTGCTATCTTGGACACGAGTATTCTAAGATAACTTGAAACAATAGGTAACATTCTCTTATAAGAAATTACTATAAATGTTTGTTTATTCAAATGGTATGTATTGAGCACTTCTAAGGCCTAGGGACTGGGCTTAGCAGAAGGATAACAAGGGTGGCTAAGATACAGTCCTGTCATCAAAATGTTCATGGAAAAACACCAAAAGGTAATTATAACAAAAATGCTATTTATCATGATTGGGGCTATGCATAGGGCCTGTAGGTACAATTTCTATATTTTATCTTATTATACTTTAATGATATGACTCCCATCTCAAAATTGTCTTTAATGAAGACTTATAGTAATTAATATAGTTATATAATCAGAGGGATTGAGTCAAATTCTGGCTCTAGTATTATATTAATTAGGATTTTCCTCTTCCATTAATAGAAATCCAACTCTAGTTTTAACAAAAGGAGCATTTGTTGGCCTTTGATACTGATAAGTCTGAGGATTAGGACTAACTAGCCTCAACTATTCACTTTCTTTCCATATCTCAGTTCTGCTTTCCTCAATGTTGGCTTTACTCACCACCAGGCTGTGTTTGTGTAATAACAGAGAAGGCCACCAATACCCTAAATATATGTGACACATCACTGTCCTAAAAGCAGAGAGATCATTTCTCTCCCAGCACCCATACCCATTGCCCTGGCCTCTGTCCTGCAAGGAACACATGGTCACTCCTCAACCTATTACTGCATCCACCCTGACTATCCATTATGGTGACTTGCCCATACTTGCTAGGTTAGGTCAGGGACAAGCAGGACCATGTAAGTGACAGATCTACCAGAATCCTTCCCAGTGGGGTATGGATGGTAGAATATGTTTCTTCTACTACCAGAAGAAAGGCAAAGAGTACTGTGCTGGCAGAAACCAAAAAAAGTCTATTACAGGTAAATTAATTCTGTGACATTAGTCAAATCATATCACCTCTCTCAGTCCCAGTTCATCATCCATATAAGCACCCACCTCATACTGTCAAATTAGATAGTGTGTGTAACAAAGTTAAGCATGCCCTAGCCAGTTTGGCTCAGTGGATAGAGCATCGGCCTGTTGACTGAAAGGTCCAGGGTTCAATTCCGGTCAAGGGCACATGCCTGGGTTGCGGACTCAATACCCAGTAGGGGGCGTGCAGGAGGCATCTGATCAATGATTCTCTTTCATCATTGATGTTTCTATCTCTCTCCCTCTCCCTTCCTCTCTGAAATCAATAAAAATATATTGAAAAAAAGGAAGCATATAAAAATATGCTTAGTTATCATTATCACTAACAATAAACTAATGCTACATGATTTGTAGCAAATATTAGATGGTGGAGACCAAAATTTCAGAAAAGAGGAAGGCTAGACTCTTCCTTTGAAAATAAAATGAAGTGACGGGGCCAACCAGAATCTGGATACTGTTTGTTCTACTGACAACCCATGGCCTTTCGCTACAAGGAGCCACTTAGATGATGCACCTTTTAGCTCCAAATGGAACTTAGGCCCTAAAGATCAGAAAGCTCCCTTCTTGCTACTCCTCAATTAACATTTTAATGACTTAAAACGAATGCAGATTCTCTCAGGAACATTCCTATTCATTGAAGTTAATAACTTAAACTATAACAATATACACTTCCCTGCTAGGATGCTATGAAATTCTTTTCATTTGGAATGCAATATAAATGTAGGCAGATATGACTGCTCACCACTGCTCTGGGCCAGGGCTTGCAAACCATGGTCTGTGGGCCAAATGTGGCTCTCTGTCTGTGTTTGCACAGCCCCAATTAGGAATGGTTTTATGTTTTAACTGGCCCTTTCTAGGAAAAGATCGCTGACCCAGTTTTAAGATCATAGTTCCTCTGAGAATTTTATTTCCTTTCTTCACAGTTACCATCCAGATCTTGGTAAGCAGCACAGTTTATATCCTCTGTGCTGTTCCAGGCAGTTAATACAAAAATATGTCTCTGAACAGGAAAAAAATTTTTGCCTTAGGTGTACCTTTGGAATATTAAGTGTTACCATTAATATGTTTCTTCCTCAATGCCTTGAGGTGATTTCGGGTGTGCCTTCAGTCTCCTAGGATCTGAAGATGAGCATCCCCATCAGAGCTTCTGACTCTAAACTCCACCCTTTGATTCTGTGTCACTGTTCATGTGCACCAATGAATTTTGCCACATGACTGACTAAACTTTCTCAAATGTACACACTAAGCCCCTTAAATCTTTCAGACTAGCAGCGTATCACTCAGCAGACCTCTAAGGAATGTATTTTTTTCTCCAAAAAGCAGACACAAAAGATGGATTAGAGGGAAAATGTGAGGAGGCTGGGAGAGGTTTCAAGTCATGATGCAGGTCTAGCTCCTGTGAAATAGAGAAAGAAGGAAGGAAGGAAGGAAGGAAGGAAGGAAGGAAGGAAGGAAGGAAGGAAGGAAGGAAGGAAGGACGGAAGGAAAGGAAGGAAGAAAGGAAGAAAACGTCATGGAGTTCAGTATAGTTTAAGGTGACCAGATGTCCCGCTTTTGGCGGGACAGTCCCGATTTTTAACAATTTGTCCCGCGTCCCATGGCGTTTTTAAAAAAGTCTCGATTTTTGGAAAGAATGCACGACAAGTTAGGGAACAGCGGGAGAACAGGAAGGGAATATACGGTTTTTGGCAGCCATGTGGCTATTTAGCCAGGATATGAGTTTTATATTATTTTTGTTAATTTTATAATGTTAAACTTTAATAATAACAAATAATTGTTGAGAACTGATTATCGAGAACTGCTTATCAAAGTTCGCATTGTTGATCAGTTGTTAGAATTCGACCACCATTGTTTGGACTTAATGAACAATGGCATTTTTTTTGGGATTGGCAACGATGAAAACATTTTGTAACTGTCTCTCAGACAATACACATCATACTGCGTGCTAGTAAGCTAGTTAAATAAGTGATGTCATTACAAATCAGCTATTCAGATAATTTAGGTAAGTAATTTATTTATTTATTTCATAAATACATAAATTTTCTTGAATTTAGCAGACAGTACTCGTATAATTTATATTTTATAGTGGCGGCAAAAAGTCTAGTGCCGGCCTTGAAAGTGACACTTACGACTTACGTTACGGCAAATTCATGACCTTTGAAACAACGACAGCAATCTACTAAAAAAAATTCACTCAAATGAGAAATATGCCAAAGAATAAAATAATACTATACATAATTTTTTATTTATTATATTTGTAAATTGTACTTATGTTGAAATTTAAAAAAATATATTACAATACTATTTTTGCGTTCTATGAAAATTTTTGTTGCTCCGTATAGACCAAAATTTTAATCAAGAACCTCCCCCCCCTCGTCAATGGTGTCCCACTTTATCAATGTTAAAATCTGGTCACCTTAGTATAGTTCTAAGAAAGTTTGGCAAGGCCTGTGGGTAGTTCTTGAGCCAAAGGCCCCTTTTAGAGAAGTTCTATCTCCCAGAAATGAGCCTACCTTAGTAGCCCTTCTGTATTCCGTCATTGCCTGGAAGCAGCGTGGGAAGTATAGGCTTGGCCAGCACAGGGGCGGATTCAGATGCAGCATATGGGCCCCTAAGTCAATTATGTTCCTGTGATTGGAGTTTTACAGGGTACATTCTCATGTCTGCCACAGCCACAGTGAATGACAAGGAAAAATAGGGTCCACAGCTAAGAAAGCAGGACTGAGTCATAGAAACAAATGAGAAAAAGGGAAGGGCATAGGATTAATTCTACCTGAAGATCTGGCTGCTGGGAAAGGAAGAATGGAGCTATGTTGTCCCTCGTCAGGGACAGAGTTGGGGTAGTCAAGCAAGGCAGCCAGTGAGAGTATTGCAGGGACCAAAGTGGTGGGAGTCTGGCTAACACATGGGTAGGAAGGCTCTGCCTTTCCACTCCAGAGCTAGAGAGGAGGGCTGTATTTGGATGTCTGGGATTGACTTCTGCAATTTTCTTTTCACAATTTTTTTCCATTTCTAACCTGTCTCTAAGCCATCTGTTTGAGATGCTGCTGTTCAAATCTTCTTGACGTGTGCCACAACCATGGAGAGAATGATGACATGGCTGCTGAGCTGCAGGTTGGGGAGGGGCCCTGTTTCCATAGTTGCCAGCAGTGACATGGCAATCGTTTCCAGGTCTGGTCAAGACAATTGAAGAATAATATCTAGTCTTATTAAAAGGAATGTCCTTTCAATGAGCTAGTCCTTCAAATTGTTCAGTTGATTTAGCATGTTAATTAAGGGAAGAAAAGTGAGAGTAGTTCTTTCTTAGGAAGAATAATATATGTGAGATTTTGAACTTCTGCTTTGCTCATTTTAAATATCTCTAAAGAAACTTGGCAGTGACTTGTACTGTTGAGTACAAAATGGAAATATTGGATATTCTATCAGCTTTGGAGCAACATGCGTGCATGTGTGTTTGTGTGTGTGTGTGTTTATACACTACCTTTCCCAAGGAATAAGCAACTTAGCTGATGTACCTACTGTTTATTTGAAACCAACTTAACAGAGAATAAAAGAAGAGTATTTACTTTTTCAGTGTCCTTTCACCAATTTTGTAAAGATTAAAGAGTGGTGTAACATACACAAACAATACTATTTAATCTTTTATAACTTCTAAACAATGGTAAAAGATAAAGCTAACTTTCTGTCCTCTTTATTTTCTGACTTCTTTCCATGTTTCCATGTCTGTAGGTTCATCTAAGAAATACATATTTTCTCAGTTTTCCAACAAACTATTGTTGGGCTTTCCGTGTGTGTGTGTGTGTGTGTGTGTGTGTGTGTGTGTGTGTGTGTAGTAGCAATTTGGACTTATTAAGAAATTAAATGAGGAAAGGGAAGATAAGCTCTACTAATTTAAGGATTATGGACACTTTCTTTCCCAACTAATATCTTACCCTTTTGAAGGACAGGAACTTATATCTCTCAGTGGGATTCATATAGATTATCTCACTTTCATTTCCCCTCTCCTCTTGGCCTTTGATATGTGGAGATGGTTTTAGAATTCTTTTTCAACTAATTTCTTCTAGAAGAACATATCTTATGTTTACTGACATTCTTATCCATCAGCATCATGGAACAAGTCTCTAGCTTTTGGCCACTTTCAAGAGTGAGAGACATTGAGTCTTTAAAAAGTACTAATAAAATATAATTTCTTATGAAAAGTAACTCAACTTTTAAAATTGTTGCTGTTCTATTTTAATTCTAGGACAAAAAGATTGTAATTTTCTACATTTCTCTGTTACTCTCTATCACCAGTGATTGTGGAGAACATTTTTATTGTCTAGTTTAATGTTAATATTATTTTGGTATCCAGCACATATGATGTTTGAGGTTACTTGTGCCAGCATATTGGTTGGAATAATGAATCCCAATTTCTAATTAGTGAAAACTTTTATGAAAGAAGAAAATGCTTACACAAATATCTCCTATATTATATGTGACTTCTGTAATCTCAAAAGTACAAATCAATAATTAACTAAGACTTATTCAGATGATATTAAATTTTGTTGTTTTTATTAATTTCTACTACTGCTCATTTACATTTTCATAATATATCACCTTTATCAAAAACATTAGTAAACCTCCATTAAGCATTTATAATATGCATTGGCATAGAACATTCATGTAAATTAATTTGAACAAGACTCTGGATTATTGATTTTGGAGGTTTTAAAAAATGGAAGTATTCATATTAACTTTACTCTTTTGTCTATTTTAGTTGTAGCTTGGTGTGGCATTTCATAGTAGTAATGTTGGTGAAGACTTTAAATAAAAAGAAATTTAAATAAAAAGCTAGGAACCTGGACATGAAAGAGATGGCTAAGGAGAGATACACATACTTCTGGGGATGCCATATGCTGTACAGGTTTCATCTACTCTCTGTCAACATATGCTATTTTGTTCTTTGCCTTTTATCAACAGAATTGGAAGACATGGTAAGGAAATATAAATGTTTGTTATTTAAAGCATCTTATTTTCTTTTTGGTTTCTGTAACAGAGTGAAAAGACTAGTTTAAAAATATTATGATCCCATTTTGAAAATTAATATGCCTCTGATTTTGTATCCAGAGACAAAGATCTGTTAACAATGTTTGCCTATGGGGAGCTAGTTTTGGATAATTTTCTCTTATTTTAGTAATTAAAATGTTTTTAACCACATTAAAAAGACTTCTGTAATTTGAAATTGTTACAAATCTATAAAGATATTAATTTTCATTGTTTCTGTTAACTTCTTCTATTACTTATTTACATTTTAACAATATAATTATTCAACTTATCTTTATCACCAATATTAACAAAATTAAATATCTATACTAATGACTTCTGGATCAACTGTGGTCCTGGCTTTTAAGGGGTTTTATAGTGGCAGGGAAGTTGAAATTTAGTTGAAAGCCTACAATCTTTGCTCTTTTAACTTTAAGCTTAACTATTTTGACAAAAATAACTCTAGGTTCTGTTACCAATGACCTAAAATTATACATTCCAGAAATTACTTATAAGGTGGCCATATAATAATTTGCCCTCTAAATCACAACAACTAAAAATAAGATATTAATAAAATAGATATAGGAACTTTTAAGAAACTATTTTAATGACTATAGTTGAATAAATAATTGTGATAGTTTGTCCAGAAAGCATTTAAGGTTCCATATTAATATTTGAAGCTGGTATATGAATAAAAAAGGTGTTATTAGGCTAGTCAGAATAAAGCAGAATTCACTATAATATAGATTCGCTCACTTCAATATCTCCAAAGGGTTTGTAACTGAGGTACCCATAAGGCCTCATTATGAGGCTGTTTCTGCTCCATCACGAAGGACCTAATGATAGTGCTAAGAGGGCGGCTTCAAGGTGGCACAGGGTATAATTTTCCTTCTAGAAATGCAATTTCAGTTTACACGCGTTGCAACTATGCTACTAGTTCTCTACCAATTTTATTCTGATATAGTTCATCTGTGTAGACATTATTCACAATCCATTAAAACAGGGAGTGAGATGGAGTGACTAGTGTGAGGGTGAAGTTTAAATTCTGAGATAACTCTTAAAGAAAAATAATATATTGTATTTGAAGAGGCTTTTCTTACTCATTATTCCTTGCTGTTAAGTAGTCTTGCTTATCATGTATTAAAAGAGACAAGGCAATTTCCCACAGAATGTGGTAAAAATCAAAGCCTATAAAAAGAAAATAGTTTTGTGTCAAGGCACCCTGTTGAGCTTGTTTATGTGTTTGTATATCTGCCTAAGATACCATTTTTCAAACAATAGCCACTGCATCAGATCCATGGAGACCTCTCTAAGCTCAAAAGACATGTCTTTAAGATGCCATTATTTCCTCTGGCCAACTGCTAGAATTTGATTGGTCATTACCCTATTCCAGGGAAAGCTTCAAGAGCTAATCAGGGGTGTTATCAGCTATGACTTTTATTGCTGCTGCATTGAAAACTTAGCAATAAAGAAAACTGTAAATTCAGGATTTATTCTTTGTAGGGGTGTACCTCATGCTTGGAAGATTAATGAAAAATTTCTGGTCCATTGTTTATTAAAAATACCACCATTTTATAGCACTTTAATTGTAAATCCACTCTTTGACATCCTAACTAATGGTTCTTGCTAAATTAATAAAAGCAACATATTAAGTTTAAATCCCAGATAAGGTAAAGATTGCTGTTTTAATATCCCATCCATATCCTTTATCTTTCTACAGGGGCTTTCAGGCCAGTAGTTTTAATAACATGCATGAATGAAGATGCTCTTTTTTAACTCAAATGGTGGCAAAGAGTTTTTCCTTTATATTAGCAGGCAATCAATTCCAATAGCTTTTTAATGCTTTCTTAAAGAATCAATTTTAAAACAGACGCTCTTCAGGGGACCCTCTTAAACTTCTTCACAGCCGGTCTCCTAATTTTCTATTACAATGCAATCTACAGCAGCTACAAAAATAATGCAGATAATGTTTGCTGGGTAATGATTTCCAATTTCTCCATTCCATGTACCCTGTTATTAGGAGGATCATCTTGGTTGTGTAAATTAATTTTCAATTCACTTCAGGGGAACATTACAATGATTTATTCAGCAACAGTGTTGAAGAAAGTGTTGGGAGGATTTTAGCAATCTGAGAAACAAAATCAATTTGTTCTGATTATCACCATGTTAAAGGATAATAAGGGGAGAAACAAAAGAGTCACTAGAATATGTGTCTTGACTGTTGCAAGCACCCTAGAAGTGTGATTTGATGCTGGGTTGTCACTTAGTACATGGACTTAGTGAAAGAATGCTGTTTGGTGATTCATCTCAACGTGGAGGTAAGATAGAGATTGTGAAGCTCCAAGCAGACCCCCTGCCGCGTGGTGAGCAGGCTATCCACCTTTGCTGTCATTAATCCAGAGTTGTTTGACTAAAATAAGCAACCAGGAAAAATGGATGTTTTGGCACCAGCTGGCAGTGGAGCTGGTTCAAGGTTATAGTCGATCTAGGTTGGACAGGTTCAAATGACTCATCCTAGTTAGATGCCACTCACAACAGATGAGACCTAGGTATCCAGGAACCAGGACCATGGCAAAGCAAGTTTCCTGAAGTTGTGCAGTAAGGGACACTGGATTCCTGTTGGAGAGCTTCAGGCCCCAGAATGCCCCGGTCAAGATGGAGCTCTGTGGCAGTGATCACGTGGGCTGGAGCCTGTAGTTTCTGCTTCCTTTATAATGGTTCATTGTAGGCCAGTGTTAGGCACCCTGCCCTCAGGATTCCCAGGGGCTGTCAGTCTTGCTCATCACATGTCTCAAACAGCACTGCCTGTAGAACTCCAAGAGGACGTGAATACCTACGGGCTTGCTACTGGAACCTGGGTACCTGCCCACTGGTCTCACTTTTAAGAGGCAAACAGGGGCCTGGGATATTGGGATCTTGGATGTGTCCTCTCTCTTCCATTATCAAATGTGTTTTGACCTGTTGATGTTGTTTTTGGCCTTGGATTAAACCTGGAGTAAATGGCCTCAATGAAGGCCAAGCACAGGGACATGCTATTCATGGAAATGTAGATTCTTGACTCATCCCTTTTAGTCTTTTTCATAGTCATAAAGCAGGGATAGGGATAGGGATAGGATAAGCTATCTATGAGATTAAAATACAAGCTCAATGTAAATAATATGGAAACTCAAGACTCACCATTTAGTGTGGGATTACCATTATTTATGCTCTCTTGATGATGCAACGTAAAGGAAGAATTAATGTGTGCGTTTGTGTATGCATGTATGTATCCACTAAGTTGGACTGTTCAACAAATAAAGGAAGATATTTTTAATGCTTTAAATTTTTGTAAATGTTAAATGCTGTTGTGGCAGATAGAACTATTGTATATTTGAAAACTGCATTTACACGAGTTAGTGGTATAGATTTTTAAAATGTCAGCAAGTTTTCCCCATGCATTCCAAAATCCATTATCAGGCTTGTCAAAAGAGAAGAACCTATCATGGTTTCAAAGGACATGCAAACTACATTTATTAATCTCCTGATTCTTTTTGAATTTTAAGAATAAGCTGACAGCTTGAGTTAGAAGTAATCACATCTAAATATTCTGTGTGGGGGGAAGACATTACCTCCATTTACTTAATCTCTCAAAACTGTATAAAAGTGAAATCTGTCTGCAGGCTTATTAATGCTTCATGAGAAATTGGATATGTGAATTGTCACCAAGTGTATTGGTTAAGTTGGAAAAAAGTCTGATGTAAAAATGTAAGCTGTGCAGCATCTACAAAATTCACAAAGGGAGGCTTTGAAGACCACCTCAAGGAGAGGATGGATATTTTTCAATAAGTAGGGAAGATAAGTAGGAGATCATCTGACTTTAAAAAGCAGATATACTTGAAATTTATGACATGCTTGAAATTCTTTTTTAAAATATGTTTTTACTGATTTCAGAGAGAGGAAGGGAGAGGGAGAGAGAGAAACATTGGTGAGAGAGAAACATTGATCAACTGCTTCCTGCATGCTCCCTTCTGGGGATCGAGCCTGCAACCCAGGCATCTGCCCTGACAAGAATAGATCTGGTAACGTCTGGTGCATTGGAGGATGATAACCAACTGAGCCACACCTCCCTGGTGAAATTGTTTCTTGAGGCCCAGCAGGGGTGAGGAATCTCTTTTCTGAAAACGGCCATTTGGACATTTATAACATCATTCGTGGGCCATACAAAATTATCCACTTAAAAATTAGCCTGCTGTATTTGGTCAAACATTTAATTAACTCACCCCTAATGCCTCGGCAGGGCCAGGCCAAATAATTACATGGCCTTCGGGCTGGACATTCCCCACCCCTGCTTGAGGGCAACTGGGGACACTTCAGGTGAGAGAAATCCAACTTCCAGAGGTTAAAACTGAGGTCCATATGCTGCTCTTTGGAAAAGAACTATCCTGTATTTGAAGATACTTTGGATGATAAAAATAATAAGTGGTTTTAACAAATAATAGGACAGATGCTCAGAATTTCAGGCATTGGTTTGCATTTGAGCTATTTCTCACATGGGCAACTTTGTTTCTTACTTACGGGCAATTTGTAGAATTGTGGCAAGGAATATATATATATATTAATTAAATCATGGTTAATGAGTTCCTAAGGAAAGTTGGAAAGCATAGCTAATGGGAAATATAAAAACCTCTTATACATGAATTATACAATAATCATAAATAATTGAAATGAATCTATACTAATAAAAGGGTAACATGCTAATTATAACAGATGTCTTCCGGACATCCTTCTGGATGTCCTTCTGGACAAAACCATGGGGCCGAGGCAGAGGCAGTTGGGGGCAATCAGGCTGGCAGGGGAGTGCAGTGAGGGGTGACAAGGCTGGCAAGAGAGGGCAGTTAGGGGCGACCAGGCTGGCAGGGGAGGGCAGTTTGGGGCAACCAGGTCAGCAGGGAAGGACAGTTAGGGCAACCAGGCTGGCAGGGCAGGGCAGTTAGGGGCAACCATGCCAGCAGGGGAGGGAAGTTAGGGGTGATCAAGCCAGCAGGGGAGGGCAGTTAGGGGCGATCAGGCCAGCAGGCAGAGGCAGTTAGGGGTGATCAGGCCAGCAGGCAGAGAGGCTAAGGGCGATCAGGCAGGCAGGGAAGCAGTTAGGGCCATGGGGCCTAAATCGGCAGTCAGACATGCCTTGAGGGGTCGGATTGGGGAGGGTGCAGGCTGGGCTGAGGAATTCTCCCCCATGCATGAATTTTGTGCACTGGGCCTCTAGTTAAAAATAAAAGTCTAATGAAGAACTTAATAGTAAGGGGGGAAGGAAGAGTTGGAAATAAAACAATGTAAAGTAAGAGTAAGTCCACTTCATCCTTCTTTTCTTAAATAACTCCTTATATGTATATTTCACTACCTTCCAAATTGACTATATAATGGGACAATGGAAAATAAAATTCAGAATAAAAATCTATGAAGAATAATGAATAGATTTATCAGAAACTGGCATGAATTAGTTATTTTTAAAAAGTGCTAAATTTATTTCTGAATTTTCATAAAATGAAAGTAAAATATGAAATATTTTACACATTGTCTACAAATAGTGAACTTTTCTGTGACACTGCATGTTAAAATATTTTATTATGTGATGTCAAATAATTACAAATATAACAATAACTAAAGCATTATACAACACTACCATGTACCAGACAATATTGTATGCTATATATAATTTATAGTAACCCTCACAGTAATCCTATCAAGTAGGGAATATTATTATTCCCATTTTAAAGATGAAAACATTGAGGCATAGAGATGTTAAGCAACTTGCACAAAGTCATCCAGGTAATAATGGTGGAACCAGGATCTGAGAACAAACCATCTGGCTTCAGCATCAACATTCTTAACTATTATGCTACACTGCCTATATATACACCAAAAATGTGTGTGTGTGTGTGTGTGTGTGTGTATCTGTATATTTATGTAGCTATAGATATCCCCAAATATATGAAATATTCAACAAATCAATAATTTTGGATTATCTGTTGTTAAATCAGCATTCCACCTCCCCTTTCTAAGGTCACTTCTGCACTGTAGAGAAGCTAGGAGGTATATTTCCTGGAATACTTTCTTCTGTGTGGCTTCAGCTTAGAGTTTGTCAATAAGAAGCACTAGGTAAGAGTGGAAGGAGAATAGAAGAAGCCAGTATTCTGCATAGGCAGTTGCAGCCCGATGTAGAAGAAATGTCATAGATACTTCCCAACAAGCCTTTGAGAAGCACCTGCTTTCCTACTATAGACAGAGACAGTTGATGGAAGCTTTCCAGAGCCTTTTCAAAAATGTGGAAGCTTCTGTGAGCTGTTAAGAACCACCTGCCTCTGACTTTCTGACTTAGATATTGGTAGAGACTTTTCTGAACTTCTTCCCTGCAGCTCTTTCAATTTTTAAAGCCTTGAATCCTTGTATTAAATGTGTCATATCTAAGATGCAAAGAGTGGCTGTTCTTTTTCTGACCAGGGCCTAATATAATAATATTAGAGGCCCGGTGCATGAAATTTGTTCACAGGGGGGTGAGGGGTGTCCCTCAGCCCAGCCTGCACCCTCTCCAATCTGGGACATCTCTCTCACAATCCAGGACTGCTGGCTTTCAACCACTCGCCTGCCTGCATGCCTTATTGCCCCTAACCACTTCTGCCTGCCAGCCTGATCATCCCCTAACCACACCCCTACCAACCTGATCAACACCTAACTGTTCCCCTGCCAGTCAGATTGCTCCTAACTGCCCTCCCCTGCTGGCCTGGTCACCCCCAACTGCCCTCTCTTGCCAGCCTGGTTGCCCCTAACTGCCATCCCCTGCCAGCCTGGTCACCCCTAACTGCCCTCTCTTGCCAGCCTGGTTGCCCCTAACTGCCATCCTTTGCCAGCCTGGTCACCCCTAACTGCCCTCTCCTGCTGGCTTGATTGCCCCTAACTGCCCTCCCCTGCAGGCCTGGTTACCCCCAACTGCCCTCCCCTGCAGGCCTGGTCCCCCCCAACTGCCCTCCCCTGTAGGCCTGGTCACCCCTAACTGCCCTCCCCTGCCAGGCTGGTCACCCCTAACTGCCCTCCCCTGCAGGCCTGGTCCCCTGCAACTGCCCTCCCTGCCTGTGTTCCCTCCCAACTGCCCTCCATTGCAGATCTGGTCTCCCCAACTGCCCTCCATTGCAGATCTGGTCCCCCCAACTGCCCTCCCCTGCAGGCCTGGTCCCTCCCAACTGCCTTCCACTGCAGACCTGGTCCCTCCCAACTGCCCTCTACTGCAGACCTGGTCCCCCCAACTGCCCTCTCCTGCAGGCCTGGTTTTCCCTAACTCCCTAACTGCCCTCCTCTGCTGGCATGTTCACCCCTAACTACCCTCCCCTGCAGGCCTGTTCGTCTACAACTGCCTTCCCCTGCTGGCCTGATTGCTCACAACTGCCATACCCTGCCGACCATCTTGTGGCAGGCATCTTTGACCACATGGGGACAGCCATCTTGTGTGTTGGAGTGACAGTCAATTTGCATATTACTTCTTTATTATATAGGACTAGAGGCCTGATGCACAAAATTCATGCAATGGCCTTGGCCCTGGCCCCCGCCCGCTGCCGCTACCTCTGCTGCGGCCCCACTCGCTGCAGCTTTGTCTGGAAGGAGGGACATCTGGAAGGTCGTCCAGTCTAATTAGCATATTACACTTTTATTATTATAGATAGTGAACTAGTGTAACATAATGGTTTAGATCACTGGTTGTTGATCAGATATATTTAGTTTAGTGTTTGATTCTACTACAAATTGGCAAAATTACTCAATATAATCTAAAACATAATTTGTTCATTTGTAAAATAAGAATAATAGTGCTTTTGTTAGTAGAACCATAATAACAGTACCTCTTTTAGGTAGTTCTGAATACTAAAAAAATATTAAACTATGTAAAGCACTTAGCACAATACTAGATGTTAGCAATTGTCATTGAGATTCTTTACAGTTTTGATTAGAAACACTTTTCAAATTTTCTTATATCATCTCTTCATAAACCTGAGAACGTAACATTGCATTTTAACTTCACAAGTTAATTGGGAACTAAGATAATATGTTACAATCTGGTTTCATTCAGAATACTTTTTGTAATTAATAAATTATATTTTCCTAAAATAAGAAAATAATGTAAAAATCTAAAAATACAGCAAGTTATAAAGTGTAAAGCAAAGTGGTTTCTACCATCATTGAATACATTTATAGTTCTAAACTATTTTTGTGCATGCATATTTATGAACATTTAAAGAAAAAAATGATCAACTTATTCTAGCTTTTCCATATTTGTTTAACAGTAATATTTACAAGTATATATACATAGAGAGAGCTACCTCAGTCTTCCTAATGGCGTTCTTGTATCCCATTGTATTGCTGTGTCATACTTAATCTTGTCTCTATGAGTATTAAGGTTATTGCCAATTTATCTTCACTATAAATATGTTTTAGTCAGCATCATGCAACTTTGTTCAAAGTCTAATAATTGTCTTAGAATAAATGCTTGAACGTGAAGTTTTCAGGTCGAATCAAATGTGCATTTTTAATTTTAGTTCAAATTGTTAAGTGCTCAAGAGATTGTTTGAATAACTTTTAATTCCAACAAGAGAAGATGAAAGTGATAATTTCTATAAACTCTTGATAAGCTTCTGGGTAGTCGGTGATAAAGGTATCGCTTTTACAGGATCCAGGATTCATGGATAATTAAAATGTTCCTTATCCCATTTGTATCAAACATTCATTGTCTTAAGTGAGTCTTTGGCAGATGCTGGAAGTCAGTTCTTAGGAAAGTTCTCTGATGAGTGCCCTAAAGGCCAGGATTTTGTGTTGTTGAATCAAGGGAACTGTATGCGTGAGAGACCATCTGCACAGGCCAGAGGTTTGACATGCCACGGTGAACACATGAGGGCCTGATTTTGGTTTCTGCTCAGCTGCAGGATTTTTCCAAGCAAATAGAGGTGGGGTGAGGGGATGCTGGCAATATGTCATTTAAAAAATTATTGTTTCATTAGAGCTTGAGTATATATTTAGTTGAGATGTTTAGGTTCTGTGGCAGATACAAGGAAGAGGTGATTTGGGTTTGATAATATACCTCTGCTGTGGAAACAAAAATAATTCAAGCACCTCAATAAAAAAGGTAATATTTTGCCTGGCCAGTGTGGCTCAGTGGTTGAGTGTGGATCCATGAACCAGGAGGTTGTGGTTCAATTCCCAGTCAGGGCACATGCCCAGTTGTGGGCTCGATCCCCAGTGGGGGTAGTGCAGGAGGCAGTTGATCGATTGATCAATTATTCTCTCTCATCATTTATGTTTCTATCTCTCCTCTCTCCCTTCCTCTCTGAAATCAATAAAAATGTATGTTTTTTTTTTAAAAAAAGGTAATATTTTGAGTGAATAAAATCTCATTGCTTACCTAAACAGGTTAAAAAGGCTTCTAAACAGTTGAATAAGTAGAGCTCTTGGGTGGAGTCAGTTCATTTTAGTGTGAGCAGTTGCGAAACCATATTCTTATGATGGATGGCAACAAGAGAAAACAGACCCATAGCTTTTTAAGGCCATTACATGCAGGCAAAATGGGAACATTGACCCAGAGAGAAGTGATAGTTTCCCTCTTGCTGTGACTAAAGAGAAGGCCCTTCATTAAGGCCTGCATCTAACAATTTAATATAAATTAAAAGTGTAACAAGAGCTCAGGACTGCTTTAGGCCATTTGAAACTGAAAATTAATTTGTAAAAAACCCCACAACAACCAAAACACAATTTCTTTTCCTTTAATTTTGACAGTATGTTATGTGCAGCTTAGTGTGTGATCTCTGCTTCATCAGCTGTCTGAAATTAAAGGTAGTGGAATGAAGGTTTTCTTACTAGTTTAACACAGTCAGACTCGATCTTTTTTTTTTTTTTTGTCTATATGCTTCTGTATCCTATTTTCTATACACTCAATTAGGACAAAAATGGAGCCAACATCTAATAAAAGAACTCTGGGATACGGAGGATTTGGACAAGATATTTCTAGTAGACTGATATTAATTTAACTTTCCTACCTCTCCACTAAAATTAGTTTGAAGACTGGGGGTGTTAGAAAAGGACTATTGGAATAGGTTTTGCAAAAAAAAAAAAAAAAATTCTTGTCAATTTTAATTTAGAACATTTTGCAAAAATATAATACACCTAGCAACTTACACAACAGCAATACATATTTAAAGAGACTATACTTTTGTAGAAAAGGGAGAACAATGAAAACTGATTTTCATAGACTCCTAAGTAAAAGCCCTTTAAAGAAAAGTTGTTTTTAAATTTTTTATAAATTGAACTTTAGAATTTATTTTTGTGTATGATTAAGATAATCAATACAAATATACATTTTATTTTCATTGATTATTTTTGGATGAGATATTTTATAGCAGGAAAAATGTCATTTTTATTAAGAATAACAATATGAATAATAATAGTTTAACTTTTTATAGTCCCTCACCACTTTTATAGAATTCTACACACATTAATTATTAACTGTTGAGAAAAATCTAGTATTCAATGTAAGTGGATAGAATTGACTCCATTTTACAAATAAGGCCTCTGAAGCTCTGAGAAGGTCACTTCACCTCCCTGATCTTCCTAAGGTGGGGGCAGCCAGTATATCCCAGTGCACTGTTCTTGACATAATAGAAACTCAATCCATTATATAAGTGACTTGTCTTAGATCACATGGCTAACAAACAGTTTCTTTGGACTCACACTTAGTATTCTTTTTAAAAAATATATATTTTATTGATTTTTTTACAGAGAGGAAGGGAGAGGGATAGAGAGTTAGAAACATCAATAAGAGAGAAACATTAATCAGCTGCCTCCTGCACACCCCCTACTGGGGATGTGCCCGCAACCAAGGTACATGCCCTTGACCGGAATCGAACCTGGGAACCTTGAGTCCACAGGCCGACGCTCTATTCACTGAGCCAAACCGGTTAGGGCTAGTATTCTTTATACTTAAAAAAACTGGAAGAAATAAGACAATGCTTATTTTAACATTTATTGCAAGTGTAAGCTCTTTTTGATCACATGGTCTAGCTGAATGAAGGGGATTAATGCCAGAGTTTTCCCCTCTTGAAATCCCCATAAATTAAAGTCAATCAATTGACTAATGTTTTTCACTGAAACTCCATTTAGTGGATGCTGTAATGTACTGCCCAGAACCCTTCAGGACTGAGCCTTCTTGTCCAATGGCATGCTGCCTACTGAATGAGTGGGTATAGCCTGCATGCAATGACTCTTCCATGCTGAAGCATAAATGCTCTCTCTTTGCCTTAAGACAGGACAATTCTCAAGGGCAACCTTGCTCCAAACTTACCTGTTGCAACTATGTCACAGTTTAAGTTTGACAAATCTCTAACTTCGGTGTATATTTCCTGGAACTGTGTTTTATGCCTGGAATCTTGCTGGGAATCTTGGTGGGGATGGATACAGCTGAGCCTGTGTTTTTTTTTCCATTTAATCTCCAGGCCTTTCCATGAGTTTTTTCTATAAAGATAGTCAAACATCTTCCATAGTGATTCAGGGCTCTGAGAGGCCAACGCAGAAGCATCCAGTCCTCTTAAAGGTTGGGCCTAGAAATAGCATAGCCTCGCTTCTTTTGTGTTCTATTGGTCAAAGCAATAGGCCAATGGATTGGTCCTGGATTCTCATGGTCCAGGGCTGGGGCAGAGGGCCTGATGGGGAGAGTAATGTGTGGGAGGAAGGTAGATGAATTATTCCTCTTTGGTATAAACTATTACAGGAATATCCACCCCAAGTATATAATTTAAATCCCTATTTATGTATGTTGCCTCTGTGTACACAATAATATAACAAACTATATGGTGGGTTGGTTAGATGCTAAAAACCTGAGATATGAAATTAAATAGTCTTAGATTTGAGTTCTAGCTTTGCCACTGAGTGAATGCATGGCCTTTGATGAATAAATCCTTGAGCTTTATTTTTCCCAGCTGCACAGTGGGGATAATAAGCCTGCTTTATAGATTTTGAAGGTCAAGTAAGATGAAATAAGATAATGCCTATGAAGTATTGTATCGGGTCAAGAAATTGTGGCTAAAGTTTGCTGAAAGAAAAATAACAAGAATCAAAATAGTGATATGAAGCAAAAGAAAACAAAAAAGGAGGGCGGGGGGGGGGCAGGGAGAAGCACTAATGAGAAAAAACCATAAATCATGAATAATACTGAAGGACTGTACATGTTCTTACTCCTTTGTAAAATGAAGAAAGACAGGTTGAATAGTTAAACAATAATGAACTTTGTGGAGTGACTTTTGTAATGCCTGGCAGATAACAGATGCTCAAGAAATGCTGCAGAATATGAATTATGAAGATATTAAGTGGGAAATGGGCTGCATTTGAATGGGACTGGCAAAGGATACAGTAGAGGGTGGGAGAATCAGAGAGCATCTTTCTTCCTCACTGTAGCCAAAACCAGGTAGCTAATCCTATCTAATAAAGAGGGGATATGTTAATAGACCATCACATCCTCACAAAGATGGTGGCACCCACAGTCAATAAGGAGGGAATATGCTAATTGACTGCCACATCCTCAAAGATGGCAGCATCCACAGCCACAAGATGGCAGCGCCCTATCTCCTCAGTCCTGCCAGGGTGGCAAGCATGCAGCATGGCCGGGCCCACCCCCAGGCGTGTCCAGCCGCTCCATGTGCCTGCCTCCAGAGTCCGCCAGTTCCCTCAGCCCCCCAGCTGCCCACGGCCAGCCTGAGGCACCGGCAAGCCTTGGATGGTGGCTGCCCAGCCACCTAGGGCCACCTGAGGCTCAGGTAACCTGGGCTGGCCGAGGCTTGCCCTGCCGGCAGTGGCAGCAGCAGAGGTGTGATGGGGGCATCACTTTCCCCTGATCACTGGGTCGCCTGCTGCCCCTGAGGGCTCCTGGACTGTGAGAGGGGGCAGGCCGTGCTGAGAGACCCCCCCTTCAGCGCATGCACTGAGCCTCTAGTTTTCTAATAATCATGTGTTCAACTCTATTCAGATTCAGAAGCAAAACTGTAGGTTTTAGAGGTGGGGGTGGGGGTAGGGGTGGGGGACCTAATTTTCCACATGTTCTAAAGTCACTGGAAAGTCTCTCTTGGTTATTTGTCATTCTTAGTGTTATCTACAGACCTGACTTTTAGCAAAATCTAGACTTATTGCTAGGCCAATGTTTTAATTTTTTTATTTATTTTCCTGTCTTTTTGACAGGACACAGCTAAAGAAGAAAAGATAAAAACCTAGTTTAAAGAAAGTATGCACACCAATCCATCCCACCCATTAAATATTGATAATTTTACATCACAGTTCTAAAACAACAAGGAATTATTGCTTCTATATCAACCGATCTAAAGCAGAAGCAAGTCTGTTTTCCTTCCCCTGTGGTTAGCACAGTGTGTCTGGACAAACAAGCAATTAAGTTCTTAAAATATGAACCCAAATGAGGCTGAGATTGGGTGTGTTTTCATTTTGTTCTACAACCAGACAATTAATTCAGTGGGGTGGCTTAACTTATTTTCCTTCTTCTTTATAGACATGTACATTATGCACAATGTTAACACAGTTTTTAGCAAGTTTCAGAAAAAAAAGATTAATTATTTGTAAAATAAGTTATTTTTCACATCGCAGTATTGATATGATGGAAAGCAGAATTGTTCAGCGGAAAAGGTCACAACACTGATTATATGTCAGTTTCACCTTTTCGCCATTAGTGTGACCTCAGAAAGTCACCTCATTCATTTGACCCCCATGTACCTCATCTCTAAAATATGACTGATGCTAATTCTTGATTGACCTACTGGATAGGGCTGTGAAATTCAAATAAAATTATGAATAGAAAAGGTGTTAAAGTGCCATATAAAATCCATTTGCCATTAATACTTTAAAATTAAATCCATACAATTTTATGATATTATAGTATCTGTTTCCATATACATGGCCACAGATATTTTGGAGAAATTAAAAAAAAATCAGCTAAGTTATCTGTATCCTCTATTTGCAAGAGGCAATAATCTACCTGTTTGAAATTATGTAACATTTATAAAATAAAACACATAAACATATATAATTCTAAGGCCAGTTAGGTACATATATATTATGTATTATGTACAACATTTCATGTTTATTAAAATTTAATTTTTAAATTATTTGTGAGATTATGTTCCCAAGCTCTTATGTACCTTTATTATGTTCTTTCTTAAAAGCTGATGTTTATATTTATCTTTTTCTTTATCTTTCTCTCCCCTTTACTTTATTGTACTATTCTATGTAATTTGTTGATATGGCAAATATTGCTTATGGAAGCAATTGGCTAAATAACCTTACTGTCTGTGTCTACTGTTCAATGTTTTTGTTTTAATAAATGCAAATGGTGATAAAGGATTGAAGGAGAGCACATCTCAAGCAAGTTCCATAGAAGAGATTGCTGGAGGTGGTTGATAAATGTCAAGGAGTCTAATCATGAAATATTCAAGATTCAAGGTTTTCTAGGAGAAAAAAAAAATTGAGTATAATTTAGGGTTCCTCATTCATCCAAATAGTCCCTTTGATCACAGCAATTTTGATTACATTCTTTTAATTTCCTTGCTCCAATTTGCTCATTGACTTTGTCTATATTTCCGCACAGTTAACAAATTGGATGATATTTCTGGCCATCTTCACAATCAATTATGCATTGATCAGCTGATTGACCATGTAGCAATTTGATTTGGTTGTTAAAGGAGCCGCAAGTCCTGGATTGACTCTGTTGCAGTTGTTTTTCAGCTGCAAGGAAATGGTGTCAGAGAGGAAATTCTGGAGGATGGATAAAACGCCTCACATTTTCAAATGTTCAGTTAAATGTAATCTTCTGGTGAGAGTTCAAGGTTCTTTTCCACCCACAGCCCCAGTCAGCCCTCCATTCCACTTAGAGTCCCACTCTGCTTCAGGTCATGGACAAGGAACTCCTGAGAGGATACTGTGCCAGGGCTCTAGGGCAAAGCTTTGGGTGGGATGAGTAAAGGAGTTAAAATCTCAGATATTCGTAGAATGGACTTTTGAGTTTGTCAGCGTTGTACGGGGATCCAAAATCTATTTTCCTTTGAGAAAGGGCTCCCTTTCCTAAACTCAGAAGGCCTAGTGGAAACCAGGATACAGTCCACAGCCCAGGAGAACTGGAATGGGTGTGTTAGCTTGCTGCTCTTGCTCTTAAAATGATCTTTCATGGCTTCCTGGTTGGTAACATGGAAAGATAATAAACTTAGGTTGCATGTTTAGGGCAAAGGAACAAAGGTAAGTACCTGACGCATTTTCATGCAGACCAGAAACACGGAGAGTTTTTGTGACTCACCCGGGGTCCATAGTAGCACACTGCAGATTAGGATTCCATTCCAAGGTTAGAGGTCAAACTCGAGTAATAAAGCAGGTGTATTTGCTGGTCTTTTCCATCTGTCATGCCAGTAGCCTTTGTGTCAAGGATTCAATATTTCCAGCCAACTTTTCCCTTTTTGTCACCAAACCAACAATTATGTCATTATTATTGTTTTTGTTGTTAAAGTCCCCATCCTCAAGTGATTCTTAGTCTGGTGATAAAAACATAAATGCAAACAGCTAGCTATCATGTAATGTGGTAGGTAGAGAATTTTCCACCAGAGAAGGTAATATTTCTCAGTGATGGGTTAGGTCCTACCAGCTCTATCATTAAATATTCAGGAATCTTGCCAATTGGCTGTCAAACCATTGGGAGTTTGAAACTGACCATGGTGGGAATATTAACAACATGGAAACCGGCAAATGCCACAAATTAGGAGTTTTAAAATTTTGTTCAGAGGGCTAGTTTACCAAAGCAACATTGAATGTGAGCTGAATAAAGGAGGGTGTATGTGTGATGAAATCATTCGTTAACATATAATTTATAAAAAATCTCAGTAATATTTGATTTTGGAAAAAGTTTATTCCTTTAATAATATAACTATTAATTCAATATTATTAAAATATAAAATTACATATTTCCTTTATTCTTTTACACATTTAATTTGCCACAGACTGATAGTGCAAATATAAGTTTCTCATCAGTACTGTTTTGGCGATTTTCCTCTTACTATTTTCATAGATTTGCATATATATCTGTATATGTGTGTATATATACCTTGCTCTGTTTTCCTTTGGTACTTAGTGGTATTCAGGAAGTCTAATATAGCCTGGTTTTTATCCATTGGTAGGCAAATTATTTCCTTTTTCTTTAATGCCTTAGTATTCATATATTATTCTACAATGGAAGGAATTAATCTTAACTTACTACTTTATCCTGATAGTGAATCTTTACTATCTATAATTTTTTTTTAACCTTAGGCAGATGTTTTTTGTTTGTGTGTGTTAGAGCTTCCTTTAGTTTTGTCAGAAAGACTTCTTTGGGTTATATTTTTATTTCTTTTCTCCCATAATGATACATTTTTCTGTCATTTTCATTTCTGTCCTTGACCTTTCAATTTAAGATTTCTCAAATGTGCTTTCCTTATTAGAGATTTGGTCACATCCATTTTTATTGTCTCTAATGGGAATTTTAGTTCTGCTCTTTCTCTTGCATTCTTTCATATTTTAGTCAGACTTCTTTGTATCTCTGCTTTTACCCAATACTCTTTAGTCTTCACTCTCTTATTCCAGAGGCCCCTTCCTTCTTTTGTTTTTGAAGACATCAAGCGTAGTCGGCTCAACTTTGCCTTTTCCTTTTTTTTATATTGCATATCCATTAACACATTTTAAAAATAAATTTATTGGGGTGACATTGGTTAATAGGATCATATGTTTCGAGTATGCATTTTTATGACACATGATCTATGTGTATATTGCATTGTGTACCCACCACCCAGTCAAATCATCTTCTGTCACCATATATTTGGCTCAAAGCAATACACAGATTTAATGCAATCCCCATCAAAATCTCAATGACATTAAAAAAATAGCGCAAAAAATCACCAGATTTCCCATTGATTTTCATCCAGGCGTGGCACTTACCAAATGATTATCCTGTTTGTTTGTTTGTTTGTTTGTTTTCATTAGCCTGGGTTGCTCTTCTCCTAGGTACAAGTACTACCATTCTTTGGCTCTAGAACCCAGTTTTCATGGCTCTTAGAATTTTTTTTTTTCCTAATAGTGATTAATCCAAAAAAGATGGACTTAGGAATTCTTTTCTTGAAGGGAAAGGCATTTCAGCCAATGCTTGCCAAGATATACCTTTGATGGCTTTGGGGGTAGAAGCTCCTGAATGGATGCATGGGCAGGCTCTGGCTGGCTTAGAAAAGATGATTCCTTGAGAGAAAAAAAAGGTCACATGTTTCTGGTCTGTGTTATTTTAAAAATAACTCTTTAATCATATGCACATAAGGGAGTAAAAGGCAGCACCAGGCTGACGGGGGAAGGGAGCCGTGTCCTCTCCCTTTGTTCCGAGTCGGCTTGGCACAGTTCTGAGATGGTACACATGTGGGCCGGGTTGGGAAGCAGAATAAGGGAGAGGACCGAAGAGACATAGGCAAGAGGGTGGAGGCCAGGGCTCGCAGTAGTCTCCGTCGGTGGACTCCAACACAGATCCACTCGGCACAAGGTCGTTGTAGTGTTCAGCCCCAGGCTTTTAAAAATATATATATTTTTACTGATTTTTAGAGGGAGAGGAAGGGAGAGGGACAGAGAGATAGAAACATCGATGAGAGAAAAACATCATCGATCAGCTGCTGCCTGCACACTCCCTACTGGGGATTGAGCCTGCAACTTGGGCATGTGCCCTGACGGGGAATGAACCAGTGACTTCTTGGTTCATGGGTGGTCGATCAACCACTGAGCCACACTGGCCAGGCCAGCCCCATGTTTTTTTGAAATGCTCCTGAGCCATATTCTCTGTAGGGCACTGTTTGAACTTCATATCCTCAAAGTGCTGGTCTCTTGCTGTACCTCCCAGACCAGTACACATTTGTTGGTTTTCTTCACAGCCTCCTCGTAGGATCCCTCTTCATCATCTCTCCTTGTGTTAGATGTGTGTTCAGCCCACTTTATCCGAGGCAGCAGAAGATGCTGAAATTTCTTTGGGGAGTTGGGGCCCCTTCCATTGACATTTTGGAACAGATAATTCACTGCTATATAGGGGGCTGTCCTGTGCACCGTAGGATGTTGAGCAGTTTTCCTGGTTTCTATCAGTAGATTCAAGCAGCCACACCCCACCCCCAGTTGTGACAACAAAAATGTCTCCAGACATTGCTAAAAGTTACTTGGGGAGCAAAATTGCCTTCCTTTCTTTCCATTGAAACCACTGCTATAGATTCTAAAAATATATGTTTAATTTGTACTAAATGCTATACATTTTATGAAGCTTACTCCAAAATGGAGTGATGTTCTTTTATCTGATTTTTTTTGTGCTGCTGCCATTTTTTTCTCTATATTTATAGTCATTTAATAGAATGAGAATGAATTGTATAAGGAATTACTTTTTTACTCCTTCATATCTTTATTCATGGATTAATCTGGCAAATATTCATTGACCACATAATATTTGCCATGATCTCTGCTGGGTTCTGGAACAGAAAACTGAGTAAGACACTCTCCCTGCTAGTTCTTAACTTTTGGGACTTCTTCTGTTATATCTAAAAATAATCTTTTTTATCTGAAAGTTTATCTTTCTTTTTGCTTCCTTAATAAACAGTTCTTTTTGGTTCCCTTTCTACATCTTAACTAAATATAGGTCTTATCAGTACCTTTAAAATGTTAATGTCATTTACAGATTTCCAAAGGAAGGAATAAAATATATAGTAATCCTTAAACTCATTTGATCCAAGAGCTCTATTTTCTCCAAAGCTTCTCATGAATTGTTAGTCCAGGTTATAGGCTTTGTGAAATACTCATATACACATTTCTCTAATATCTAAGGATGGATGGCACTGGTGTTTTTCATATTAGTATCTCCAGCCTTGATGTTTTGCAGAGCCTCAGACCTAAATATTCAATTCCTCCTAAATATATCTAGATTAAAGACCCCCAAAATACCTCAAACTTAGTACTCCTTCCAAGGCACTTGTGAGCCCCAAAATAGAGAGTAAAATGTCCTTTTCTTCTGTACCTTTAACACCATTCTTTTATAATCTTAGCTCAGTGCAGGGTTAAACATTTGTTACAACTCTATCTCTCCTGCTAGACTGGGAGAACACAGATGCAGGCTTTAGGCCTTTTCTCTCTCTTTCAAGAATTTAGAACAGAGTGGGTGCTCAGGAGATGTTTTCTTTAGAATGGAATTTAAAATACAAAAACCCTAGGAAAAAAGTAATACCATTGACATTACTTAGAAATTGATTTTAGTTTATTTCCGTACATATTAAAACTGAGATTCAGGGGTGGATTTGATAGCCCTAGGAACCTAAGGTGTGATGCTGGAGAGGAGTTATAAGTTTAAAAAAGCACAGAGGAGTAGAATACTTGGATTTGCAAAAAAAAAAAAAAAACAAAAACAAAAAAAAACCAAACTTGAATGATTTAATAATACTGGAGAGAGCTGGCTGTGTCTTTGAAAACATTTTGAAGTGCCTTTTGTTTTTATTTTTGCACTTTTGCCAGTCCTAAGGATTTTCAGGTTGGCTTGGGTTTAGCGTGATGATTAAAAATTTGTTTCTTAAAAGGGAAATTGATTCTTTTGTTCTGTGTTGCTCAATTCAAGATTAAACCATGAGGGGATTTGGAACGATGTACTGAAGTTTCATCTGGTTCGGTGAGAACAATATGTTGCTAGATAATCATTCCTTTGTAATAGCTCAAGAAGTAATAGATTTTTTTTTTAAATTAAAACTCCATAGAGCACTTCTGATTAACTCCAAGACAGAGTAAACATCGTGACTGTGTTTTGGGGAGCCCATCAAATCTTCCTGGCACAATTCCTCACCGGGCCTAGAAATGCCTTTTCTCTCTCTTTCCTTTGGAGATGGCACATTATGGGTCCATTCATCTTTGCGTTCAGGTGCAGCAAGACAGAGATGAGAAAGAGAATCTGCCAAGTAACAGGAAACAATAGTAAATGAGCACCTTGAAGAAACTGCAAAGTAGTTTCTACTTTATCAGTATTTCCAATTCCAGGTATCTTACTTGAAAACTTCTGTGTTACTTTGTTATCACTCATAAAATGCTCCATTTCTGAAACTGCTAGACCCAGAAAAATCAGTTGCCCTTTTTTTGGGGATGGGGTGGGGTGGGCAATGTAAAGAAACAAGACCATAGATTGCAATCTGCTGATTGTAAAAACAAATTGATTTTCTTTTCTCAGCTATCAATACAGACTAGTTTTTGTCAAGAAAAAGTGAATATAGCATTCTGTTCTAAGTCTGTGTGGAAAAAAAAAAAAGCTTCAGAAGATCAAAATTTCCAGTGTTGGTATAGTTACTTTATATTATTTGATCCCTTCTTTGTCTACAATTAGTATCATTCCAAGTTCAGATACTACAATAAAAAAATAAGATAACCCCTTTTATTGATTTAGACACCTGAGGTCACTGCCCTATAGGAGACATAATTTGACCAACAAGGCCTGGCTGCACAATGTAATGAAGTGCTTTATAATGGAGTTACCTAACAATGCTAAATGCCCATTGAAACATAAATTAGTGGTTATGTTTATTTCAAGGAGATGGGATAAGAATGATGATTTATGGAGGCAAAGGGTGTACTACTATAAAACGAGTAATAACGTGACACATTCACTTCACCATTCATCATTTGTACTTTGATGGGGAAGCCAAAAGCACAGGACAGTACTTTGCCTAAGCTAGAAACACGATCTGTATGGCCTATGTCACACATGTTATTTAAAATACACAAGTTAGCATAGTCAATATTTCTCCACCCACACCCTGCAAAGGCGAATTTCAGATATTTGGCAAAGTTTTAGGAAATTAAAAGAGAAAGTTTATGAATTAATGTACATGAAACTCTTAGAAAAGCACAAAGTGAAAAGCACAAATATTAAACAAAGGAATCATATCCAGGATATTTAAAGGGTTTCTTCAAATCCATAATAAGAAAGTCAATAATTCATTAAGGTAAGTAAAGGAATTAAATAGGTATCTCACAAAAGAAGATACATAATGGTCAAAAAGTATAGGAGAAGGTGCCAAATCTTACAAGTCATTAGGGAAATGGGAATTAAAACCGCACGATATACCATTATACATCAATCAGAAAATTATTGCAGTGTTGTCCGTGTCTAGTATTGGCAAGGATGTGGACTACCAGGAACTCATCCCTTGCTGGAGGAAGGATAATGTGACACAACAACCTCAGAGAACTTCTGGTAATTTCTCATAACATTAAACATACAACAATCACTCAGCAATTCCATTAGGTATTTACCTAAGATGAATGAAAACATGTGTCTGCAAAATGACTTCTACAAAAATGTTCATAACAACTTTATCCATAATTGCCAAAAAATTTGGAAGTAACTCAAAAAGTAACTCAAATGCCCATCAACAGGGTTACAAATAGCAACTTATGGTTATTTGTACAATGAGATACCACTCAGAAGTAAAACATTAGAATCAACTACTAATACAAACAACATAGCGAATTTCAAAAACATTATGTTAAGTAAAAGAAACCTGAACAAAGAAAATTACACATACTGTTTGATTCTATTTATATGAAACTTATAAATAGGTTAAGAACACTTAAAATAATCTATGTTAAAAGAAATCAGAAAATTTGTTGCTTATGGAGATTGATGGATTGATGGAAAGGGTCACAAAGGAATTTCCTGGGGGTGATGGAATTGTTCTATGTCATATTTGGGAAATATTTATTTGAGTGTTTACACATATTTAAATTTATTGAGTTGTACATTTCAGCCTTCAGTAACCATGTAGCTTAATATAATCCTATATAATAAAAGCCTAATATGCTAAGTGTCCGGTTGTCCGTTCAACCAATCCAAGTGTAATATGCTAATGATATGCTAAGGCTGCTCAACTGCTCGCTATGACGTGCACTGACCACCAGTGGCAGATGCTCCAACCAGTAGGTTAGCTTGCTGCTGGGGTCTGGCTGATCGGGACTGAGTGAGACTGGCCGGACACACCCTGGAGCCCTCCTGTGGTCCCTCATGGTTCCGATCGTGCACTGGTGGGGTCCCTCAGCCTGGCTTGTGCCCTCTTGCAATCTGGGACCCCTTGAGGGATGTCAGAGAGCCGGTTTTGGCCCAATCCCTCAGGCCAGGCTGAGGAACCCCACTGGTGCACGAATTTGTACATCGTGCCTCTAGTAAAAAATAACAACACAACAACAACAACAACAAAAACAAATAAAAATCTAACATCAGTTCTCTGTTAAAGATACTATTATGGCTGCCCATTACTCTCAGCTAAAAGTCAAACAAGATACAATGGCTTATGGAGCCCTTCCTGGTCTATCTCATTTCCTCTGTGATCTCCTATTATTCCCCCCTGCATTCACCTCATTCCAGGCATATTTCCTTCCATCCTTCTTTCTAAATATGATACCTCAAGGACTTTGCTTTAGCTGTTTCCTCTGCCTGGAATGTGCCTACTACTAATATCTGTGTCACTAATTCCCATTTATTTTAAGCATTTTCAGTATTTGTTAACATCTTTTCTATTAGGACTATCCTGACCATACTATTTAATGCTTTAACTTCTTCCTCTCCATCCTTGATCTTATTATTTTTTACTTTTTCTTTAATCATAGCACTTAACACAATTATACTAATTATATTATTGTCTATTTGCCTTGTGGCTAAGCTCCATAATGGCTAAATTTTTTGCCTACTTTACTTATTAATATATGCCGACTTCTTAAAAGTATTTAACACATAATTGATGTTCAATGAACATTTTTGTATGGAATAAATGTATGACTTGGAGGAAAAATAGAAACAGCATGAAATATATATATTTTAATCCTCACCCAAGGGTATTTTTCCACTGATTTTTAGAGAGTGGAAGAGAGAGGGAAAGACAGAGAGAAATATCGATGTGAGAGAAACACATCCATTGGTTGCCTCCTGCATGCGCCCTGACCAGGGCCTGGGGGCTGAGGAGGAGCCTGCAACCCAACCAAGGTATGTGCCCTTGACTGGAATCTAATCCAGGACCCTTTGGTCCACAGGATGACACTCTATCCACTGAACCAAACCAGCTAGAGCAGTGGTCAGCAAACTCATTAGTCAACAGAGCCAAATATTAACAGTACAACGATTGAAATTTCTTTTGAGAGCCGAAAACCAACTTCTGTGCATGGGCCACGAAGTTTCAATCGCACTGTACGTGTGCCCTGCACATGGTATTTTGTGGAAGAGCCACACTCAAGGGGCCAAAGAGCTGCATGTGGCTCGCGAGCCGCAGTTTGCCGACCACTGAGCTAGAGAAATATAACATATTTTTAACGCCTACTATGTGCATATAGCTGAGAGCAGATGAAAAACATTCTCTTTTCAGGACTTCATGTTACTTTACAGGCATTCTGGGAGACTAGAGCCTTGTTGTTTTTTTACATGATTAATCTTCATATGTTGGTTTTATTCATTACTTCACTCTACACAAAAATCTCTGATTAAATTAATCAATTCACCCTTCATAATTTTATGCTTCTTGTCAAAACAACAACTTTTAATACAGTAAGATAAAAGTAAAGTTTGTAGATATTTTTGGCCTAAATATATTTAAACTTTAACATTTTTATTTTTGTTTCTTATTAAAATACAGATATTAGACAACAAAATATCAAGCCTAAAGGGAACAAAGTAAAATTTTTCTTATATAAAAGATATATAACAAATGATTACATCAATTGTTCTAAGTTTTTCTTGGAATTTTATGTATGAAAATCAGAAACAGCTCAATTCCATATTACCCACATGGACTTAATAACATGCTTTTTACAAGATCACTAGATATGGATTAAAAAAATATCTTGACATTCCTTTCTGGTATATTTACTGAAAAATAAAACTGAAAAGAACCCAAATATTTTCTCTGATAAAACGCAAGAGCAATTTTTCATTCTAATTACATGTACATATTCATCTGATACCACTTGGAAGAAGAAAAGGAAGAATCAACAAAAACATACTTATCACTTTGGGAGCAGAACTGTCTGGTGCTTAATTAGAGTTTTAATTTTATTCTCTTCAGTCAAAGGTTGCCAATATCAAGTGAAGTTTTTTAGATAGATTCTCATGGAGCACTCCAAGATCCAGGACATTCATTTTCTTTCGAGTCAGCAAATTATTCCACTAGCTCTTATGTACCAGTATCATTACCTTGAATCCTTCCTTCCTCCTTCTCCTCCTCCCTCCCTCTCTTCCTCCCTTCCTTCCTTCCTACCACCCTTCATTTCATTTTTTTCTCCACTAAACACTTATCAGGAGATATATTGCAGTGCTGGGAGAGTTAGAAATATATGATTCTTACCCATGACCAGTGGGGAAAATAGACAAGTAAAATAAACAGTTACACTAGATATATTTATACATATATATCTAACTTGTACATATCAATATACAATATATATTACCATGGGAATGACTAATTTTAAAACCCATAGGCATTTGCTGGGCTACTTAAAAGGAATGCTACTAAATATCTTACAATGCACAGTCTGGCCCCCTTCCCTGCAACAATGAATTCATGTCTAAAATGTTAATGGTATCAAGGATGAGAAAACCTGTTCTATACTCATGTGACCCAGAATTTTCTAATTTATTTTTCTTCTGGATCTATCTCCAATGTTTTTCTATTCCTTCAACTTCCTTCCTTCTCGATATTACTCTTTTTGACAATTCCTTGTGGCCTATTCTTTGCTTTCCTCCTAGTAGCTTATATCCCTCCTCGCCTTCTCCTTAATAAGGATCATCACATCTTCCCTCATTCGCCCTCTCCATGAGCAATGTCATCAAAGTGATTCTTGCTCAGCCTAAATTTAAATTTACAGATTAATTTATATTTATGATAGCTCTTCTACAAAGTACATAAGCAGAAACACAAAACAAATAATTTAAGAATAGGATCTCTAGATGTTCATTTTCCCCCTAAATATCTCTGAACATGAAGATGATTGGGTGTGATCTGAATTATATTTTAAAGACCTTTTATTTTTTTATGTGCATTAGCTGGGCTAATATGTCCCAAAACAGTTTTCTAGAAGAAGCAAAGGAGAGAGGAAAACATACAGTGTGGACCAGAAGGAGAGTTGGAGACAGAATTTGGAACATGTGTTTACGAAAGCACTGAAAAAAATCTTAATTCTGAGAAAGAAAGATCAGCAAGCACACAAGGTCTTGAACTCGTCCTAGCAACAGTTTTCAACCATATAGTTATGATGCCAAATTAGCTTTAGCTGAGAGATGCTTCCTAACAAAACCCTACTGGCTAATTCCAATGAGAACTTTTCTATGTAATTTTATTTTAGGTATTCAAATGTTATTTGAAAAAAACAACAACATAAAAAAAGCCCCAAGTAAGATTGAATAAAACTTTGATATTTTTTATTTCTGTACTTTACTCTATTTTTTAGTTAAACCACTAGGATTTTTTTCCCCAGCAAAAATAGGACCATTTGATGTTTTATTGATTTAGAAATACCCTGCTTTCTCAGACTTCCCAGGCTCTGCTCTGACAGCTGACTGCTGGGTGCTATATTTCAGCACAAAGCCTTAATAACACTCGTGGAGGTGGAAGGTCTGTTGATCTTTTGTTGCTGCTGTTTGTTTATCTTTTTTTCCTGATTAAGAAGTCAATATAAATAGATATGTACATTTAAATGCAGGTTACCAACTACAGGCTGTAAATAGTTTTGTAGGACATGGTGTATTTTTTTTCTTCCTTTCATCAAGATACAGCATAGATAACAAATATTTGGAAAGACAGAATGTTTACACTGGGGAAAGAAAATAACCATAAAGCATTTCCTTTTTATATATGCATGAAAGGCTGTAAAGATTCCCTGCATTGCTACAGAGCCTTATAGTAACTTTTGTTTAAGCTCGCGGATTTAGTAAAAGCTACTAATTGGATGTTCAGTTTCAATATTTTACTTTTATAAGAATTTTTACCTACGTTCAATTCACTTATGAAAAATACATTTTCCCCCTAACTTATCTGCCCTCACAGCAGGACTCAAAATGCCATAGGAAAGGAAAGAGTGCTGAGAAGGACTTTGCCTAAAAGGATATTTTGCTTGGCGTACTAGATATAGATTAAGATGGCCAGACATCCTGGATTGTCCATTCCAATTTTAATTCAGTTCACTTTAACAGTTTTTTCTCAATGTTCTAAAAATTATAAACCACTGGATGGAGTTGGCAGGAGATAAACATATGGAATATACTTCTTCCCCTAAGTAGTTTAGTTCGGTTGGGTTTGGGAAAGGCAATACAACCTGAACTTATGTAACTTTTATAGGAGGCAAGAGTAAACAAGTACTATTAAGGGACTATCAGCACAGCGCTACCATGAGGATAACCCAATCAGAAGATGTCATTCTTTTAGGGCCAATGGGGTTATTAAACTTTCATGGAGGGGACTATTTTTGAAATGAACATTGGAACAAATGAAGTTTTTAAAAAACAGACAAAGAAAGAAATAAATATCTGGAGGAGGGAAAAATGTGAAACAAATGCAGTTTTAATTTTGTGAGCAATTTGGGTGCTATGAAGTCTTTTGACAGAGATTAGAGAAATGTTTTAGGCAGTGGTGTTTAAGATATATTCAGACAAACACCTCAGCAGACCACATAAGATTCTATGGGTATTTTTTACTTGGTGAAATGTAACAAGGGTTTAATATAGATCTCTTTACAATCTGGAACAACCTACTTATTTACTCTGCCTCTTTTCTTTCTGCACACTAGGTCAATAAAGGGAACCTTGGAAAATTCTAAAATTCAAAGGGTGGACACAGAATTATAAGAGAAAAAAATTGGCTGAAAAGAAATAATATTATGAGAAGAATGCTTAGGGAGTAAAGTAAGAGAGAATGATGGAAGAAACACTTTTCAATTTGATTTTAAGCCTAGCATCATCCTGATACCAAAACCTTAAAAGGACAATAAAAACTGAAATTATAGGCTGATGTTCCTTATGATTGAGATTTATTCCAGGAATACAGAAATTGTTTAAAGTTGAAAATGTATCAGTGTAATGCATCCCATTAATAGAATCAAGGTAAAAAAAAACCATATGATAGTCTCAATAAATGCAAAAACATATTTGATAAAATTCAACACCATCTATGATACAAGCTCTCAGGAAACTAGAAATTGAAGGGAACTTGTTTAATCAGACAAAGGATATCTACAGCTCAGAAGCTATTGCTACAGATGTTTGGCGAGTATTTTAGTGGAGTGACGTGGTGAAGAAAGCCTGTCTGAGAAGGAATGAAGTGTTGGGGACTCAACACAAACTGTTTTTACAAGGATTGGCCATGATAGGAAAAGGATACAACTGTTGATGGTTCCAGGAGGATATTATGAAGGATTATTTTGATTTATTTCAGTTACTTTAAAATGGGAGAAAGTTGAACTATTTATTATTCCCTAAGTAGAGACCAAGCAGCTTCACTCCCTGTCTTTGTACATTGTATATCTGAGTACTGGCAGGAAAGAGAGATGTACACTTGAAGGATTTAACTGGAGAGAGCTAAGCATGGGAACTATGTACAAAGCCATGGGAAAGGGTAGGGAAACCAACCGAAGATGGTGAGTACATAGGAAGTTGGAAGCTGTTACCACCCAGAAGTTGCTAGCAGAAACCATAATCAATATCAGAGTTAGTTGGTGTTGTAAGATTAATATCCTGAACTCCCTTCCCACCCTCCATTATCCTGCAGGTGCCTACCATGGGCTGGTTCCAGCAGAAACCAGGGAGCCTGGGAAATGCAGTCTGTAAGGGTCATGCTCTCAGGTCACAAGGAGATGGGCAGAAACAGTATCTAGAGAGGCAAATGAAGAATAGCCAGGACGCACATGCTGTTCTCCAACCGTAATGCCCTTCCCTACTCTTCAATCTGGCAAAAGCCTGATTACTCTTCAGGCTCAATTAAGGTGTAACATTCTATGTGGACTTACAAAGACAGTTGGTTTTTATATGCTGTATGTATCTGTGACAAAGAATATTTGTTGGTACAAATATGCAACAGACACAGTAATAACCTGTATTATTTACTAGTAACTCATGATCCATATGATCTTTTAAAGTGGATAGTATATCCACTTAACCATTGAGGAAACCTAGCCTTAGCTGGTTAAGGATCTTTCCAAATGTACAGAGCTAGTGATCAGCAATTTCTCCCAGTCCATACTGTCTCCAGCAATCCATGCTCCCATGGTGCTTTGTGCACAGATCAGATAGAGTACTTACCACAATGTTGAAATTCAAGGGAGAAAACCATACATGTAGCAAGTGATTATATTAAAATACCGATAGGATAGCACCTCACCATGGTGCTTTTCATCAGTAGTAA
Organism: Eptesicus fuscus; assembly: GCF_027574615.1. NCBI lineage: Eukaryota > Metazoa > Chordata > Mammalia > Chiroptera > Vespertilionidae > Eptesicus > Eptesicus fuscus. The sequence continues at coordinate 64,420,203 of NC_072482.1, forward strand.
AGTGTGAGTTTCTTTAAGACAAGGGGATTGGGTGGGTGTTTATACCTGGTGTCTGTCCCAGTGACAAATGGAATGACAACAAAAGTATAGAGTCAGAGTTCTAGTATATTAGGCAGGTCTGCTTCTGTAGCAATGATAGAATTCCTGAAAGTACGTCAAGCAACAATAATTATTCCATGTAGCTGGAAAGTCCAAAGTGAACTTGACTTTAAATATAGGTAAATAAATATAAGCGTTCATACAATGTCTTTAGACTGCTCTCTCCCTATTGCTCCCTTTTACTTGTTTTAGCTTTTCCTTGTCTATTGGCTCAATTTTCTCCTTCTGACAAGTTCTCTGGCAACCTTATATTTACAGGGCCCTGTCCTAGCACATCCAGCTGAATGAGGACTTCTTTCCAATATCCATTTGTCAATTTAGGAAGACATCTGTTTGGCCTTGCTTATTTGTTAAATGGTCACCCCTGGGTCAATTACTGTGATAGGAAAATTATTCACAATACTTGGTCATGCTTGGGTGACACGGCCACGACTCCCTAAGAATAGGAGAGGGAGTGACTTTAGGGTGCCAGAAAAATAATGAGACTTAATGGGGAATGTGCTGGGTAGTCCCCCCAAATAGCTCTCACAATCCTTACTTAGTCTCCTTATTAAATCTATTTTCAAATTAAATGCATTTTTAAAGCTGTGTGTGTGTGTGTGTGTGTGTGTGTGTGTGTGTGTGTGTGTTTTTTAATTTATATTCCAGCCCTTCTTAGGAAATAATTAGAATGATTCTAAACAATACAGATAGAACTATGGTGTTTTTACCCTTATGAAAAAAAAAATTCTCACTATGGTTAATTCAGTACAAGGAATTTATATTGTAGCTTATCCACATTACCACTCTCTTAAACGAATAGGAATAGCTTCATATAGTATAATGTGTTTGTCTAGATTTCACTTTTTTTCCCCAGAGGACTTGCAATCGTTGACATGTATCTGACAACCCCAATTACTTTTCTCCTGTCTGCTGTATCAATATTTCTTAAACTTTTGAGTCAACAAGAATCTGATGAAAGCTGAGTACTCCCTCCCTAGAAAAATACACATAAGAACATAGCATGGAATTTTTTATAGAACTTTGGGGGGTTGTAAATCTCTGATGTGGAGAGCAACTTAGGATATGGGGAGAGCAAAGCAGAGGCCCTCCCAGATACTCAGTGCCTTAGCTAATGTCTGCACACTTTCTTCTGTGGGCCTTATTCTGCAAGCCTTCAGAGCATTATAACAGAAGTAAGACATGTCATATTTGCACTATAATTATATTACTTTGTCTATAGAGAAGAAGTGAATGTCCAGCTATTGGAAAAGCAGGTGCCAGAGAGATCAGTGAAGGGAATGGTATTAATATACAGGAAGTCAAATAGGTAGGACTCTATACTTTATTGCAAGTGGAGGCCAGGGTAGGAGAACTTAGGATGAATCTCAAATATCCAGATGGATGGCAGTGGCATTAATTGAGAATGGAAATATCAGAGGAGGAGCGACTTTGGCAGATAATGGGGTGCTCTATCACGAGCCCTTGGAATTTAGGTATACACATTAAGGTGGGTCAGTTGGATATACAGGATGTATGTTCATAATGACTTCTGGAGCCCTGGTGTAGAACAATGCCTCAAACCTTAGTAGGTGTGAGAATCACTTAGAATGCATGTGGAAACAGATTGCTGGGCCTCACCACGAGTTTTTGATTCAGCAGTTCTGGGCAGCTGGAAAATATGCATTTTTTAATAGCTTCCCAGACGATGTAAATACTGTGGGTCTGGAGACCATGTTAGGAAACATTTCATAAAAGATTTCTGTTGTTTTAGGTTTCTGTCCAACTTTTTCTTTTCTTGTAACAGCATCCTTTCCAACTGACCCCTCCCCGAGGTCATTTGGGAAATTACTCTTCTCTTACTCCAACCATTCTATTCTTGTCTTTCTGTCTATGTTTATTCATGTATGAATACATGTGGAGAGAGCCATGTATGTACATAACCAGTTTCATAGAAACAGAGAACAGGATGGTGGTTGCCAGGGGCTGTGGGCAGGGGAAAATGGGGAGGTGTTGGTCAAACCTTCAGTTATGTTCTGAGGATCTAATGTACAGCATGGTGATTGTAGTTAATAATTCTGTATTGTATACTTGAAAGCTGCTGAGAGTACTAGTAGATCTTAAGCATTCTCATCACACACACACACACACACACACACACACACACACACACACAGGAGTTAACTATGTGAAGTGATGGGTGTATTGATTATCTTGATCTTGGTAATCCAAGCTATATCTCAAATCATCACATTGTGCATCTTAAATATATACATTTATACTTGCCAGTTATTCCTCAGTAAAGTTGGAAACATAAAAATAAAGAAGAGAGTGAGGTCACTGCAGAGTGAAAGTAGGAGCAAGGAAAGAAAAAAAGAAAAAACAAAGTGAGAAAAAAGAGGGACAAGGTGGTCTTTGGTTCCCCTTTCTCTCCGAATCTGGTCCCAGCTCTTGCCTTCCCAATTACATGAGCAATAAATTCCCTTTCTTTCTTAAGCTGGCTAACATGTGTTATAACTTTCTGGGAAAAGTCCTAATACATCTTTCTTTTATTTAAAAAATATACCTTTTCAGGTTCTGATTCCCACATGTTAGGTCTGGGTTAGTAAAGTAAGTTGATAAATGTTCTTTCTCTAAAAATTCCAATAATATTTACATACTCCAAACCAAATAAATCAGCATAATTCAAATTTTATTTGCATACTTTGACTTGTGTTCTTGTTGCTACAAATTTAATGTAGACCACAGCCGGGTTGTAAGACATTGTATTGATTTGGTTATCCTAACATAGACACTAATCTAGTTAGAAACATCAATGTTGGTAGAATTAGCCATGGGATATGTGCTGGCATGGGCAGTGTTTATTAGTTTCTGCTCTGATGGCGGTGTTGTTATTGTTATTGATTTAGAGGGAGACATTTAGGTCTCTATCTTGTAGTATTTTGCAAGCAGCACTGATTGGCATGCACAGCTTGCTCTTACTATAGTTTTTTGTAGTACAATGAAATTAATAGAAAGGAGACCACCCGAGGCACATTAATTAATAGTTAAGAGAAAAATGTTAACTTATTTGCCCTCTTCATTTCTCCAACCATATAGATAATAGGTTTCCATTAATAAAATTTAGCAGGCTGTAATGCTGTGTGTAATGTGAATTACCTTTCTGTTGGGAGCCAGGAATACTTTGTGAAATACAAAACCTCCAGATAATACCAGACCTTGTTTTTGTTTTTCCTTGAATCCTCTCTCTGACTTGGTATGTGGGGTTTGAGGGATTTTAAAGCCCTGGTTTTCTGTGGGGAAAATACTAGATCAACAATGATCTGAAAAAGTTTCCTTCGCTCCTTATATTACTGACCATGTAAAAGTATTCATCTTGCTCTTTACTGTTCCCCAATATCTTAGTGACATTTGAAGAAGAAAGATGAATATTCAATATTTATCTTGTTCAGATAGAATATTTCGAATCTTAAGAACAAAATAACCTGTAATATTACCTTTTGATCAGGTCTACTATTTCTGACAAACAGAACCTTCATAACCTACCATTAGTGAATGAAGATAATAAATGACATTTCACTTATTCTCAAGACATCATTTTAACAGAAGCTTTGGAGGGAGGTGTTGTTTTATCTCCACAGCAAAAAATAAATTAATTAAAAAAAAATCAGGAGTTAGGTATAAACCCTGCAGCTGTTATTCTCTGGTTACTGTATTCAATTACAGATGCGTGAAGCCCCACCAGGCCTGCTTAATTTGTGCCTCTGGCTTCTCTGTAGGCCAAGGACAGACAGTGCACATTTCCATGATGTAGCACGAACAGGAACCTTATTTCATTTATTAGTTGAGTAGAACTTGAAAAGGTTTTTTTTAAAGATATTAAACAGAGTTTCCCACTGAGCTAACCTCATTTTCTAGGATTCTACCATTGCCCTCACCATATGTCCCACCACATTATTATAGAGACATCCAACTGCTGAAGTCACTTCTGTTTCTAGTAAATAGATGTTAGTTGTATTTCTAAAATTATCTCTACGCAAGTTAAATATTCCAATGAGAAAATGATCAGTAATCATGTACAACAGTTTGATTACCTCAGTTCAATGAGAGGAAATGACATATGTAAAAGAGAAGGAAGGGGCCAGGGGTAGGGTGGGGGATGGGGTATCAAAAGATAGATTAGAAGCAGAATGTAAATGCTAGGCTAAGAAGTTTGGGATTCATTCTGGTACTGTGGAGAACCCCTGACAGCAGTTGGCCTGGGTCTCTGGGTATCAGATCTTGGTTCTGCCGCTACCAGCCATGTAAATTCAGGCCACTCTGAGCCTGTCTCCACATCACAGGATTGCTCATCAGGCAGATTCAAGCCACAAGTAACAGAATATCTTACTCAACATGGCTTAACAAATGAAGAAATACATTACCTTGTGTAACCAGTGGTGCAGGGAGAGGGAGGTGGAGTGTGTTATCTCTGACTATTTTTTCACTACTCTTTGGATTTAGCCTGTCTCTGTCAATTTTGTTCTCAGTCTGGCTTCTCTCATGACCCTAAATTGGTGACTGGGGCAACTGGGGCAAGATGCTCTCACTTCATGTCTAAAGGAAGAAATAGAGATTCTTAGCTAACCATGAAATACAAGTCCTTTCTTTTACCCCATGAGTCATTCTGGGATACACAGTTACCTTAGACAAATAATAATAGTCGGAAAATTAGCATAGACTAGCTAGAACCCTCCTTTGGAAGGGAAAGACATGGAAGCAATAAAACTAGGAACCCTCTCTTTGGAAGGAGGAGGAGAGAATGGATATTGCAGGGCAATCAAGTATGTCCAGCAGAATTTATTTTGAATAGTAACTAAGATAATGTAGTAAAATATAGGATTTGCAAAAAATGTATACACACACTTTGAATAATTATAAAGGCAGTGCTACTTAAAATACATTTCATTTTTAAAACTGAGCTATTAGCTATTAAAGTGTACATACATTTTGGGGGGACACCCTGTATATAGCATGGCACCCAGCTGCTATACCAAAATTCTAATCCCTCTCTTCTCTCTGTTGCAAATTTCTTATTCATAAACACTTATTAAATTAAACGGAGGCTTTATCTGGCACTGATGATGGATTAGTTCAAAAAATTAAAGTGGGGGAGGGAAGCTGAAGAGACTTAAGATGAGTTAGAAAAAATTAGAAGTTTATTATAGGAGTTCTGATAAGAAGTAATAAACTCCGAATCATGGAGGTGATAAACTGAAAGACAGTGATAAATGTGAAAATATGGAGTTAGAGTTTATAGTATTGGTGACTGATTGGTGATAGGAGGTAGTAGAAGAAGAAGTGGCTTCAAGATTTTGAATCTGGTTGCCAGGGAGACTGTCAATATCTTTAACACAGAATTAAGAAGAGCTGGTTTGGGGGAGTGGGATAATGTTGTTTCATGGGATTTCTCAAATTCAAGGATCTTGCAGAATAACCAAGCAGATAATGAATGATATTCTTAATTTAATATGAAAACTCTTTGGATCATTCAGATAGTGGTGTTAGATTTGATGAAATTTCAGGAAGGGCTGTGTACATCTAATAGAGAAGGTTAAGGAAAGAAATTAGGAAGCAGCTACATTTTTAGGTAGGAAGGGAAAGAATGACCAAAGATATACACATATAGCACAATAATAGATGCTGAGAGATAAATTATTTCAAAAGGACATTACCAGTTTGAATGGCACAAATGTTTCCAGGAATTTAAAACTAGAGAAAAGACACAGGACTCAGTGATTGGAAGGTCAATGTTATCATTGAGGGGGCAAATTCAATAACATCACTAGAGAAAGTTAAGAAATTTGCAGTGATCAAGAAAAGACAACAGGGATAGCCACTCTTTTTTTTTATTATTATTGATTAAGGTATTACATATGTGTACTTATCACCCCATTGCCATTCTTTCATAGACTAACTGATTAGGCCCATTAAGATCTGAAATTGGTCAATATTCATATGTATGATTTTATCAGTTGTATAAAAGGATACTATGATAATTGCTAGTTGTTTTTTTTTTTTGTCTTTTTTTTATACTTCTTTTTACCTAATAACCCTATTTAGTCAGCTGGGTATTTTACCTCATTGCCTCAGGGGAAAAACACAGTAGAAAGCAGAAACAAAAAGAATAAATTGTCATATTTTTTGATGTTTTAGAAGCCTAGGTCTCAGAGAATGAACATAAAATTTAGATGATGCAAAACAATGAAAGTAATACAAAACGAATAAAGTTCTACCTCAACTTGTCTGCCACCAATGTCTACCTCCAGACTGGCTGACCACTTTCTTTAACACAGGCAGAGATATTAAAGAGAAAGCAGGAGCGAGCGAGTGGAGGTTGTGGTCCCTAAGAAGCCAGGACCAGGTGGGCTTAAAGGGGACAATCACCCCACAGAGTTCTGAAGATCGAAGAGCAGAGGACACTTTTCCTGGGTTCAATTCAGGTAGTGTCAGCTTAGTATATCTAGTGTATCTAGACAGATGGATCTGCAATTGATTTACAGTTTCTTGTACCACCCTAGGGTGTAAGAAAGATAGAATGGCACCTGTATAGAAGAGAAGAAAGGAGCACAGAGGAAAATGTGTGTGGGAGACTCAACTGAGCTTCCTCAGCCTCAGAATGAAGCAGGAGAGGCAGACTGAATCCAGAGAGGAACTGCAGGAATTAACCCTTTGCAATCGCTTGCTTTTTTCTCGAGCTGCTACCGATGCTAACCGTGTCGAGTCACACTCGACATCCGAGTGCAAAAGGTTAAACAAGAGGGAGAGAGTCAGTTCTGAAGGCTACAGAGAACAGGGATGACTCACCTCTGGATAGGATGGTTCGATTCCGAGTTAATGGTTCCTAACCACTCCCATCCAAATTCACCCTGTGAATATTGGTGAGTATGCACAGTGACATATTCACCATGGGAATACGCACAGAGTAACGATAAGTTCATTATTTTTGTAAGAATCAGATTTGATAAGAGTAAACATTTCATAATTTCAAAGTAGTATATAGCATTTTAATTCAAATGTCTTATGCTACCTTGAGCCTCAACACTAGTAGCAAAAATGTTTCTAATATAATGTTATTTGCTCTACAAAGTAATGGAGGAAGCAGAAAATATCCTCAGGTACATGATGGATTAGCACATTTTTAATCTAGAAATTAGAATTTTATAAAGCTCTCCAAAGTGCTTTCCTTAGAAATCAGTTGTAATCAAGATAAAAGGAGGGTATATTTAACTGAATCCTTTATTTCCTACCATTTTGAATTTTTTAAAAAAAGTGATTTCATGTAGGTAATATTATTTCTCAAGAGATTGTAGATTCTTGAGGGATGGGGTTGAGTTCCAGCTAGCAGTTCAAGCCATACATAAATAAAAATCCTATCTAATAAAGAGGGAATATGCTAATTGACCCTCCCACCATCACAAAGATGGTGGTGCCCACAGCCAATAAGGAGGGAATATGCTAATTGACTGCTATGCCCTCAATGATGGCAGCGCCCACAGCCACAAGATGGTGGTGCCCAGTCCTCTCAGCCCCGCTGGAGCGGCAGGTGTGTGGCAAGGCTGGGCCCGCCCCTAGGTGGGCCCAGCTGCTCTACATGCCTGCCTCTGAAGTCCCCCAGTTGCCTCAGCCCCCCAGCCGCCCAGGGCCAGCCCGAGGCTCAGGTAACCAGGGCTGGCCGAGGCTTGTGCTGTCGGCAGTGGCAGCAGCAGAGGTGTAATGGGGTCATCGCCTTCCCCTGATTGCCAGGTCGCCTCCTACCCCGAGGGGTCCCAGACTGTGACAGGGGACAGACTGGGCTGATGGACCTCCCCTCCAGTGCATGAATTTTCATGCACTGGGCCTCTAGTAAATAAATAAACAAATAAATAAGTAAATAAATGGAGAATGGCTTTGAAGGGGAGCTCAGCTTTCATAGGAGATCCTGGAGACTAGACGGGATAAAACCCAACCCTGCCCAAGTCAGCATTGACAATAAGATGAGTTCTTATTTTCAAGGATAGGACACATGCTTTGGTTCTGAACCATAGCTAATTTCTTTAACTTTTCACTTCCTCTTGCATTTATACATTTAAGATCTGGAATAATATTTTTAATAAAAAATCATGCTTATTTTTTTCTAAGAAATGTCTATGTGCCTTACTTGCAGTTCGGAGAGTTTGCTTCCCAGCTCTACCACCATGTGCCATGTGGTCAGCTGCAGAGCTGTTGGAACAGCATTTATCTGACTCAAGTGTGAGGCCTGATAAACTCTTTATTAAGTGCTGACAATTCAGTCAAACAGTACCTGCGACAGACAGCTCAAAGAGCAACCGCTAACCTGAAATGAATGCTTCTATTTCTCTGCCAAGCAACTAATGTCATTAACAAAATTAGATTTCTTGGAGGGTAATTGACACAATCTGGTAATTCAGAGACTTGTCATTAAAAATTAAGCATATAGGGAAACAAGATGAACTCAACTTCCGCTACCAATCCCCAGGCAGCAGAGCATCCAAAGCAAAATCTCACAAAGATATGGCAGTAGTAGGATGAAGATCTTGGCTGTGTATGCACTCTCTGGTCTGAGTGGAGGAAAAGTGCTAGGAACTAGTCTTCTCTCATTGTAAAACCTGTTTATATTTGGGGAATGTATAATTTTATTTAAAAAAATATTGAAAACCTTTTAGCATTCTCTAGAGAGACAGTAATGAATTTTTTTAACCTCTAGAATTTTTCTTATAATAATTGTCTTCTCTTATGTGAAGTTCTTAAATGTGATAAAAAGATGTGCTGTTGAGAATGTCAGGTTCACAGGGAGAAAAAGTTAGTGATTATTCTGTGCCTTAACTCTTGTTCTTCCTCCCATTTGGAGGCCTCTTCTGTACCTACCTTATGTCTCCCTAGCAACAGGATTACTGCTTCTGAGAACAGATGCCCCTAACCCACCAGCCTGACTCAAACCAGTCTTTTTAACCTGTTAACTGATAGATACTATATAATCCTATATAATAAAAGGGTAATATGCAAATTGACCCTAACAGCAGAACTACGGCTAGACCAGTCATTTTTAAAAAAATATATTTTATTGATTTTTTACAGAGAGGAAGGGAGAGGGATAGAGAGCTAGAAACATCGATGAGAGAGAAACATTGACCAGCTGCCTCCTGCACACCTCCTACTGGGGATGTGCCCACAACCAATGTACATGCCCTTGACCGGAATCGAACCTGGGAACTTTCAGTCTGCAGACCAACATTCTATCCACTGAGCCAAACCGGTTTCGGCTGGACGAGTCATTATAAGGCACACTGACCACTTCTTGGTTCCTTTCCCTGGCTGGCAGGCTCCGATCACCTGATGGCCACCCATGGCGGGTCGGGGCCAGCGAGCGAGTGGGAACAGCCAACTTCTTGGTCCCTTCCCCCAGCTGTCAGGCACCGTTCACCCAATGGCGAATGGGGAACCGGGGGTGGTGGCAGTGGGGGGCAGGGCCGGCTGCAACTAGCTGGGGAAGATGGCTCTAATCGCAGGCCAGGCCTAGGGACCGTACCCGTGCACGAATTTCATGCACCGGGCCTCTAGTGTAGTAAATAAAAGCACAAGTATATTAAAATAAAGCTGTCCATATATATAAGGACTATTACCTAACTCATTTTAAGGTTAATTTAAGGTCTCAAAATCAACTAAAGACTTGTCAATTACAATTTAGGCTAACATATTAAATCCTTATGATGTATAGCATTGGCTGCATTGATCTCTTTTGATTACAACATTGCATATTATTGATTAATTTAGTTGAATACAACATTTTGCAAATTTCTAAGTGATTTTAGTTTATCTGTTTATCTGATGCACCAAACCAGAAGAAGTTTAGAAAATACCAATGGCATATTTCACAAACCTAGAACGAACTTTCCAAAAATTTATCTGGAATAAAAAAAGACCCCGAATAGCTGCAGCAAAGAAGAGAAAGAAGAACAAAGTAGGTGGGATCTCAATACAAGCTATCAAGCTGTATTACAAAGCCACTGTTCTCAAAATAGCCTGGTACTGGCACAAGAACAGACCTATAGATCAATGGAATAGAATAGAGAACCCAGAAATCAACCCAAACCACTATGCTCAATTAATATTTGACAAAGGAGGCATGAACATACAATGGAGTCAAGACATTCTCTTCAATAAATGATGTTGGGAAAATTGGACAGATACATGCAAAAAAATGAAACTAAACCGCCAACTTACACCATACACAAAAATAAATTCAAAATGGATAAAGGACTTAAACATAAGACAGGAAACCATAAAAATACTAGAGGAATCCACAGGCAGCAAAATCTCAGACATATGCCTAAGCAATTTCTTCACCGATACTGCTCCTAGGGCAATGGAAACTAAAGACAAAATAAACAAATGGGACTACATAAAAATAAAAAGCTTCTGTACAGCAAAAGAAACCATCAACAAAACAACAAGAAAGCCCACTGCATGGGAGAACATTTTTGCCAATGTTATCACCGATAAGGGTTTAATCTCCAACTTTTACAGGGAACTCATACAACTTAACAAAAGGAAGATAAACAACCCAATCAAAAAATGGGCAATGGACCTAAGTAGACACTTTTTGAAAGAAGACAGAAAGAGGGCCAAGAGACATATGAAAACATGCTCAAAGTCACTAAGTATCCGAGAGATGCAAATCAAAACGACAATGCGGTACCATCTCACACCTGTCAGAATGGCTATCATCAACAAATCAACAAACGACAAGTGTTGGCGAGGATGCGGAGAAAAGGAACCCTCTTGCACTGCTGGTGGGACTGCAGACTGGTGCAGCCACTGTGGAGAACAGTATGGAGTTTCCTCAAAAAACTAAAAATGGAGCTCCCATTTGACCCAGTGATCCCATTTCTAGGACTATTTCCCAATAAACTAGAAACACCAATCAGAAAGGATATATGCACTCCTATGTTCATAGCAGCACAATTTAAAATAGCTAAGATTTGGAAACAGCCTAAGTGCCCATCAGCAGATGAGTGGATTACAAAACTGTGGTACATCTATACAATGGAATACTATGCTGCGGTAAAAAAGAAGGAATTCTTACTATTTGCAACGGCATGGATGGAACTGTAGAGCATTATGTTAAGTGAAATAAGCCAGTCAGAGAAAGATAAATATCACATGATCTCACTCATTATGGAATATAATGAACAATATAAACTGATGAACAAAAATAAATCCAGAGACAGAGAAGCATTGATCAAATGGTCAAACCTCAGAGGGAAGGAAGGGAAGGGTGGGGATAAGGGGGAGAGATCAACCAAAGGGCTTGTATGCATGCATATAAGCCTAACCAATGGACACAGACAACAGGGGGGTGAGGGCATGAGTGGGGAGGGTTGGGGGATAACGGGGGGATAAAGACACATATGTAATATCGTAATCAATAAAGAAATTAAAAAAATAAAATAATCGAGTCAGTAAAAGTAAAATTCTATTAAATATTATTGTTTTGAAAATAAAAAAAATGACACAGAAAAAAAAAGAAAATTCAAAATGGACTATTCACTAGAAAATACATACAAGGTTTACACAAACTAGAATATTATGCTAGCATTATTTTTACATGGTAGTAAAATAAAAAAGAAGATATAAAACTATTTTAAAACCCAAGTTATTAAATCTGTCTAATTAATCCAGAATTATCTTGAGAAGGAAAACTACATGATTTTTTCTTATACAAGGATAGATCAGATATTAAAATTATTAAATGTTTCAATGTAATGTTTTTCTTCTTATATTATAACCTAGTAATTAAGGGCAATCATTCAATTCACAGGTCAAAGCTTTTTAAAAATAAAAATTTTTATTTTGAGAAATTTTATGTTTACGAGCAATTGTAAGAAATAATACAGAGAGATCTTGTGTCCACTCTACCAGTTTCCTCCAATGGCCATATCCCACAAAACTATAATCTATCTCATTTGAATTTACCTAATTATACTTGTGTGTATATTTAGTTTCATGCAATTTTATTACACACTAGAGGCCCAGTGCATGATTAAATCATGCACGTGTAGGGTCCCCTAGGCCGAACCTGCCATCCAGGCCATATTCACTGCCCCACAAAGCCTTGCACACTCCGTGGACACTGCTAGCAGCCTGCTCCCCGCTTTTGATGGCAGGGGTTCTGCTGCTGCTGGAGCGGACACACAGCTCCCTGCTTTCGATCGTGGGGGAGCTGGGTGTCTGTCCGCTGGTGCACCAGGCCTTTCAGAAGCCTCCGGCTCGGTGGAGGCTTCGGAAAGGCCTGGTGCCAGAGTGGACAGGCACCCAGCTCCCCCGCTTTTGATGGTCCGCGGCGGGACGTGGGCTCACTGCCCCACAGGCCCCTTCTGTGCTGCAGCACAGCCATGGCGCAGACGCTGAGCTCGCGCCACCGCTGGCGACGTGAGCTCAGTGTTCCGCCAGCCCAATCGGCCACCCCGGCCACCCCGAGTCCCGCCCCCTGCCCCCGTGCCTCCTGGCCAATTGTGGGCATAGCGAAGGTACGGTCATTTTGCATATTTATCTATTATTAGGTAGGATGTAAATTCGTATATCCACTATCATCATGTCAATGCCGTCACCACAGGCATCTTAGTGGGTGTCCTTTGATAAGCACATCGCCCTCCCTCCTCCATTTCCTCCTTTTATTCCTAATCCCTAGTAACCTCTGTCTGCTGCACCCCCTACCATTACTGGCCCTCTATAACCACTGCTAATCTGTTCTCCATTTATATAATTTTATCATTTCAAAAATGTCATGTAAATGGAAATATACAGCATGCAATCTTTTCAGATTGGGTTTTCCCCTCAGCGTAATTTTCTGGAGGCTCATCCAAGTTGTTGTGTGGATCAGTAGTTCATTCATTATTATTATTATTGAGCAGTATCCCATGGTATGAATGCACCATTATTTGTTTAACAATTCACCTATTTAAGGGCATCTGGGTTGTTTCTATTTTTTAGCTCTAATGAGTAAAGTTGCTATGAACATTCCTGTACAGTTTTTTTACATGAACATAAGTTTTCACTTCTCTGGGATAAATGCCCAAGAATCTATTGCTGGGCAGAATGGTAATTGCATGCCAATTTTTTTTTTAATGTTTTTATTGATTTCAGAGAGGAAGGGAAAGGGAGATAGAAACATCAATGATGGGAGAGCCTCATTGATTGGCTGCCTCCTGCATGCCCACTAGTGGGGTTTGAGCCTGCAACCGGGGCATGTGCCCTTCACTGGTACCGAACCTGGGACCCTTCAGTCCTTCAGGCCGACACTCTATCCACTGAGCCAAACAGCTTCCCTGGGCCTTAGTGTCAGTTTTAAAAGAAACTGTCAAACTCTTTCCCAGAGTGGATTTACTAGCCTGCTTTCCCACTTACAGTGCAGTAGTGATCCAGTTTCCCAGCATCCTCGCCACGATTTGGTGGTGTCACTGTTTTAGCCATTCTGACACATGTAAAGTGCTATTACATTGGGACTTTAATTTGCATTTGCCTAATAATGACACTGGACATCTTTTCATGTGCTCACTAGTATTTGCCATCTGTAAATCCTCCTTAGTGAAATGTCTGTTTAGATCTTTTGCCCATTTTATAAGTGAGGTATTTTTCATTGAGTTTTGTGAATTCTAAATACTAAGACTAGAAACTGATCTTTTGTTGGATATGTGCTTTGCAAATATTTTCTCCCAGTCTGTAGCTTGTATTTTCATCCTTTTAACAGTATCTTTTTAAAAGGAAGAGCTTTACATTTTGATGAAGTCTAATTTACCAATTTTTTCTTTCTTGGATCATGTTTTGTTGTCATGTTTAAGAACTCCAAGTTTAAGCTTTACATCCTGACAATTTTATGGAATATTTTTAAAAGTTTTATAGTTTTATGTTTTAAAGTGATCTATTTTGAGTTAATTTTTATGTGAGTTGTGAGGCCATGTCAAAGTTTATTTTTATCTGTGGAGGTCAACATTTTGTGTGTGTGTGTTTTGTTTTATTTTTTAGAGTTTTAACTGTAGTTAGAAAACCATTTTAAAGAGCCAACACATTTAAAGCATAAATCACTTCATGGAAGTACTGTAAGTTTAGACTCTTATCTTTCAAAGGAAATCTGCTGATGTCATCACCTGCCTTTATACACTTGCTGTCCGGGAACTAGGTTCTTTTTGTACACGAGGCCGTGCATCTTCCAATGTCACCTCTCTGCACTTCGCAGCCTTGAGGAGCCAGGGATGCCACCTGCTGCTGATTTGCTGTAGACTTAACTTCTCTCTGACAAGAGACATGTATACATCGTCAGTCAGGAAAGGTTCCTTTATGAACATTTCTCCTTATTCTATAGGCATAAAAATCAATTATCTGGTGCTTTATTTCTCTGGTTCCCCATCATTTCTATTATTTCCTTTCTTTTGTGATTTTTAAATCCCTCTTATTTGTACATCAAACTCTGTGATAATATTAGCAAAAATAATAATTACTTATCATAGATTACTTTGCACTAAACGCATTATGTAGTTTTTCTCAGGTCCTCACAATTGTTTATGCAGGGGACATTTTATTTAACTCCTTTTACAGGTGAGAACACTGAGGCCCAGGGAGCTTTCTTATTCCATTGCTTTCATTTTTCCACTAAGAACCCTCTCCCCCCCAATCTCCAGACTTCCTATAACTATTAGGCTATTGCTGTTGTATTGAAATATGATACTGTGCCATGATTTGAAAATATCTATTAAATTATTAGATTCCTTTCATCACTACCTTCCATCCAAACATCTTGAATTTAAGTTTACCTCATTCTGCTGCTCCTTGCTGCTCCTTGAATGTATAATAATCTCGTTCTCATTTTTCTTCTTTATGGCCCTGGAAGACTTAGAATTTGCCATTCTTGTTCTTGTTACTTTAACAGCTTCCCTGTTGCCTGACTTCAAAAACATACCACACCATTCAGAGGAAATGAAACCGTTCAGCTTTCAGAACAGAGTGGATTGATTCCCTCAGTGAAAGGTGAGTGTGAAGATTCTCATAGTTCTAGGTAGTATTTGTCTCTTTTCCAGTTATGTTAGTGACAACTCTTTGGACCTTTTTTATTTGCAACTTCATTGTTTTACATTATGTTTCTTAATAGTGTTTCAGCTTAATGGATTATAAGTAATATTTTGCTAAAATATATTTGTAAAGCATATCTATATTCCTATCTAAATATATATGCATAACATATTAGTATTTTAAGTGAGTACAAAATTGGATCTGATAATTTTTTATAACAAAATTAAACACTTAACCTAATGCTTTCCATAGTTATTTAGAAATAGAAGGAGTACTTTTCCATGCCTTCAACAGGATTAACCATAAATCAACCCATGCAATTTTAAAAGCAGATGAAAACCACTTTATGCAACATTCTCTTCATGCACGTATAATAGCTTGTTCTCCACTGATCTCCACCACTTTTACTTAAATGCCTGCAAAGCTGACATTAGTGTTTTTTTCCCTTTGTTACTTTAATAAGTTTAATATCTAGCTATCTTTATAGGGACTTTTTCCCAGATGAAATCACTGTCTCCCCAAAAGTTTTCTCTCACTTTCTTCCTCACTTTTCCAATTATTCTACCCACTTGGAATGTATTCCTTCCTTCACTACAATCTTTTTAATCCTAACCAGTAGTTAATAAAAAAAACCTAAAATATACCTCTCTGTCCTTCTTTCTATCATCCATCCATCCATCCATCCATCCATTCATTTATTGAGCAACTCAAAAAGGATTCACAGGGTATATAATATGGTAGGCTCGTGAGTTATAAAGTCATTTATCTTGTTGAGTGCAGTGGGAACACAGGCATAACTTACCTTTTGGGAGCTGAGAGAAGCTCCACTTAGGTGGCCCCTTGAAGAATCAGAAAAGTCTGATGACTGGAAAACGATGAAGAGAACACTTGAAACCTAGGCAATATGTGCAGAGTTGTGAATGGAAATGTGAGAAAGTGAGTTCCATTTAGGATCTGCAAGATCCTTGGTGTTACTAGAGCATGAAGTGCAATGTGGGAAGAGGTGGGAAATAAGGTTGCAGAAATCATGGAGAACATTGTATACTAACCCAGATAATGTCAGACTTTATCATAAGGTATGAAATGGTGTCTCTTTGTGGTTTTGATTTGCATTTCCTTGATGATTAGTGATGTTGAGCACCTTTCCATAATATCTGTTGGTGCTTTATATGTCTTCTTTAGAAAAATACCTATTCAGGTCCTTTGCCCATTTTTTTAGTCAGGTTGTGTTTTTAGTCATTTTGTTTCTACTCTTGAGTTTTGTGAGCTCCTTGTATGTTTTGAATATAAGCCCCTTATCAGATACATGGTTTGCAAATATTTTCTCCAATTCCTTAGGTTGCCTTTTCATTTTGTTTATTGTTACCTTCGCTGTGCAGAAACCTTTTAGTTTATGTAGTTCCACTTGTTTAATTTTACTTTTGTTGCCAGAGCTTTTGGCCTCATGTCCTAAAAGTCATTGCAAAGGCCATTGTCAAGGGATTTTCCCTCTATGCTTTCCTCGAGGAGTTTTATGGTTTCAGGTTTCACATTTGAGTGTTTATTTCCTTTGCAGTTGGGTTTTGTGTGTGGTGTAAGATAAGGCCCCGGTTCAGCTGACTAAGCCTGCACTTCGCTGGGACTCTCTCCCAGAGCAGTCAGCAGCTTCACTTTGGCTTGGACCTCTCTATTCAGGTAGCTGTGTGTCCAGCATGAAGGCTTCCAGAGAAAGTATCCACAGGGCAGGCATCTCACGCGATTGAAGCAGAGTTGTATGGCTTTTTATGACCCGGGTGTGAAAGCCACTAAGGGTCACTTCTGTAGTTTACTGGTCAAAGCAGCCACAGTGTTACCAGGTCCCAGGGGCATGGATTTACTCTATAGCTTGATGAGGAGGCTGAAGTCACACTGCAGAAGAACACAGAAGAGGGAGATTTGGGCAAATACAAACTGCCATAGTGTTTGTTGTAGCTGCTGGCAGGTTGAGCAGGGTTTTTATTAAATGCATTGTCTTGGAAGCTTCTAAGTATATTTCCACTGGAAAAATATCTAAGGAATATTAATGATTAGAAACATTGAGAGGTAACTTACAATATACTCATATATCTCAGTGAAGGTTAGAGTAATGCAAGTTTGTGCTTACACATTTTTAATTAATAGGTTTTCTTTCTGATCTCTTGACAACAACAAAAAATACCATTTGTTGCTAGTCTTTCAAATGATAAATTGGGTTGCTACAAATTTTCATTAAGGTTATTATTAATATCCCCTATTACTGCAAGCTTCTAAGAACTTCATTTATAACATCACTGGTGGTTCTTTACTTACATTTTATCAGAGTGGCTGGCTGGAAAGATAGAATATTCGATATGCAATAGAGATAAATGATGGCAGAAAAATGGATTCTGGATGTTGTTTGAAAAACCACAATTCCCTTCACCAAGTTGAGACTCTAGAGTTGGCCACACTTAATCATCAACTGTTCATTTTTTTGTTTTTTTTTTCTAATCTGTCCCACTGAAATTAACACAATAAGACTGCTACCCTTTTGGAAATCTCTGTTAAAACCTTTTCCTTTTCTGAAGTGAATCACACACACACACACACACACACACACACACACACACACACATGCACACTCACGCGTGCGCACACACACACACACACACTCATGCACACACACTTTTTTGGTTTGTCTGTTTCTTTTTGCTACTATATTTTTTACTAAAATAACATCACATTTTCTTAAATATGTCATTTTTGTTTTTATAAGCTTTGTTGACAAATTATTTTCATAAAATTACTAATCATGGGAAAATCTACTTAGCATTATCAATAATCCATTTTAACATGATTATATGTGTGCAAAAATGGTTGCTATACTCAAGGTAGTTTTCAATTTAGTTATAGAAACAAATCACATAGTCTATCATAGGAGAAAAAAGGTAACAAACTCAATGATTAACATTTATCAACAAAATATTTTTTAAAAATACTTTTCTGGGGCTTTTCATGAGGTAATGTGGGTGGTAGAATTAAATAATGAAATTATAGCAAATTTCAAAAATAAAAAGAGATGAATTATTAATTTCACTACGTTATTATAGTTTAGAAGAATGTCCCTATATTATATGATAAAAGTAATATATGCTTTTGGAGAAAATGTGGAACACATAACAAGGAAGGGAAACTTGCCCATATTCTATTGCTAATATTTTAGTGCTTTTCTTCTAGACCCACATGTATACATGTGTGTGTTTCATATGCAAAAACATTGAAGTCATGGTGCAGAGGTGATGATGGTGGGTTGTCCCTCAACAGGGATCTCCCCTTCCTCCGGGTACTTAACTTTATTGCCCAGGCTAGAAAGCTTACAAAGGATGTTTTCTAGATGCTCTTGTAGAGAAAATTCTGGGCGTAAATTGGCTTGGGCAGTTAGATGCTTCCTGTGAGGTCTGTAGGCTTATGTTAGGCCGCAGCATTCTTCCTCGTGTTCTTGTTCCTACCACTACCGAACGCAGCATGGAGATCGTTTCTGGCTGCAGTTGCCTCCAGTGGCCATCGCTTGTTCATGGCTGTCCTGAGGAGGGTTAGTGAGAGCAGCAGCTTCCAGGTCCTTGGCTGTCAATGAGACGCTCTTGATTCTTTAACTTCACAATTGCGATGGATAACCCAGGGATTGCATCCTTCAGGTTGAACAGCGATACTTTTCAATCTGTGCAATAAAACTTCCTCTTAGTAGAAAAAACACTGCAGATGCATATGGAGGGCCTACCTATGGGGGACACTAACAAGAACCTAAAAGTCTAGGAGGGGAGATGGCCGTGTGAGCAAATCGTAATACCTTGTGATAAATGCTATAATACAGATCAAAACATTATTTTGCTGTCCTCATCCAGCACAGGGAAATTTACATATAGCCTCAATTCCCTGCTAACCGAAAGTAGTAGGTCAATATATATATATGCCAGACATATACAGGGTGCTCCCCCCAAAATGTACACACATTTTAACAGATGAGAGCTCAATTTTGAAAATGAAATGGGAGATGAGGAGAGATAAGCCAAAGAATTTATTTACTTATATGCATAGCCCATGGACACAGACAATAGGATGGTAAAGACCTGGGGTGGGTGGGTACGGGCTGGGTGGAGGGAGGTTAAGGGGGAGAAAATGGGAGACATCTGTAATACTGTCAACAATAAAATATAAAAATAAATAAATGTATTTTAATAAACACTGTCTTTATTATTATTCAAAATGTGTGTATACATTTTGGGGACTATATATGGCCCGTATAGCAACCCCATGTGCAACTAACTGATCTGTTCGAATTGTTTGTCTAAGGTGTCAGGAAATGTTTGGAATAACTTCTCCAGATTCTAGGGTTGCAATGTTCTTTCTTGATCTGGAGGAATACCATGGACTTCTTCCACTGCAGCACTAAATGTTCCTACTGCTTGTTTCCTTTAAAAATGCCATTCCAATATTTGCTTCCACTGATGAGAAATGGACCACCTCTTGAGGCAGCCCATACTAACAGCTCCTATTTCTTCCTCTGCTTTATCTCTGCTTTCTCCATAAATTTACTGAGTCAACAGAAGCCAACCCCCTGAGAGTCACCATAGTTCAATAGTTAGAAGCTTAGGCTCTAAAGTCAGGCTGCTTCATTTTAACAAGTGGTTTCAGAAATTACAAATATGCGAATTTGAGTGATTTGTGTGAACTCTGTTTGCCTTAGTGTCCTCATTTGTAAAAGGAGGATAATAAAAATAGCTACTTTATGCATTTGGTATGAGGATTAAATGAGATAGACAATCTATACAAAGTTCAGAGCAAAGTGACTAGACTATAACAAATGCCTAAAAAATGTTAATTTTTGTAATTTTCATTATTATCTTCAGGTTTGGTCCCATCCAAGTTCGTGAGACAATCCTAATTAGAGAATTGAAACTATGAGTAACTTAATTTGCATCCATCCACATCAATACTTTTTATATTGAGAGCCAATAAAAGATATTTTACTCAGTGGCATGACAAGTAAAGAAAAGATGAACGGAAGGGAAAAATAGACATTATTCGTGAAAAACATGTTTATTTCTAGACTTAGTTGTAGAAGGAGTGTCAGACAAGCATGGAGTCTCTCCCCACGAAGAGTTTGTTGAAGTTGTGATCAAACAATGAAGAAATAACATTGAGCAGTGATTTAGAACTCAGGACCAGGATTCAGTCAGAACCTGGTTCAAATCCCAGTTCTGCCTCTTCCTGCCTATTTCATTTCGGGGTAACTTGTTTAACTGATTCAAGCCCTGACTCCTTCAAATGTAAAACAGGGGTAAATGATAGAACTTATTTCATGGGATTGGTGTGAGATTTCAATGAGAGGATAACTGTAAGTTGCTTAGCAGCGTGTGTCCCTAGCACAAGCTGAGTAAGGATAGGGTGTTGACTAAATGGGCAGAGTCCGCAGGAAGAGATCTGCAGGAAAGAGGGCGGTAGGGACAGTGAGAGCAGTTGAGGTGCCTTGCCCAAATAGGCCTGTAGGAACAGGAGCCAGGTTTCTGGGTTCAGGAACACCTTGTGTTGACTAGAGTCAGAAAGCGGCCTGAGCAGGAGAAACAGTAGGAAACCTTAACCTTAACTGGCTTTTGCCCCAGCGCTTTCTCTCTTACAAGTTCAAAGCAAGAGTGGAAGTGTCTGATCTGTGATTTGAGTTTTTCAAAAGTTGCAAGCAGACCTACATCCTTGACCTTCTTCTCTTTTAACCACTTATAATGATAGTGAAATTACTTATTGAGGGGATCTTATTGTGTGGCAGGGAGATTTCTAGTGACCTTTCTCATTTGCCATTTCATAGTACAAATAAACTTCTCCCACAAACATTATTTTGTGGCAACTAAATTCTTGTGGTGTAAATAAATAATGAGGAGCACAATTTAGTCAGAATAGCTTGGAGTTCACTAGGGAAAGACTGCCACCACCACTAATAGAACGTGGAGGTACGTCGTGTGGGAGAGAGAAACACAGGGGAATTTAGGGACACCACCCAATCCAGGTTAATAGGTCAGAAGGCCTCCCAGAGGAGTGAGTCTTAAGATAAATCACAGAAAGGGAAAGGGGAGGAGGAGCAGAGACATGCCGAAGTGTGAGAACATGGTATTTGGGAAAACTTCCAGGATTTGAGCATGTTGAGCCGAAATTATTGTAGGAAAATTATGAGAAGAGAAACCTGAGGAACGAGCAGGGGCCAGGTAATGTAGATGCTGATACTTCATGGAAGGAGTTACTGGGCCAGTCTGCAGAGGATAGGGATTCACTGAAGCTTCTACTCTCACTAGGAAGTGATGATCCACTGATAGATTTAGAAAGCCAACACGGAGCTCTGACCTGAGCAAAAGTAACTTAATTTTATAGCGATGGCTTAGCTCACATGCATAGGGAAGAGATTACAATGACAATTAGTGAGAGCATGAAGCGGAATCAAAATGCTATGTACAGATTTTCTCTGTCCTTGCTTAGTAGCTGAGAACAAAGTATATAGTGAAACTAAGAAGAAAAAGACCAACGGTGAGATTGAAGCCGTCTGGAAAAAAAACACACATATTAGTCTTGGGTTCTTAAAGAGAGAAAACAATAGGGTTTCAAGAAAAATAGGCTTGGGGAAAATAATAGAAAGCTTTGGAGAAAATGACAAGTTTGAACAAGAGAAGTACAGAAAACAGAATAAAAGCAAAATGCAAGATGAAAAGATATTTTACTGAAAGATGGACATGGAGCAGGAAGTAACTGAAGGATCCTAACATGTGAAATCAGCCCTTAATTGAGTCAGAGAAGAAAGAGTACAAAGGCACTTTGTCAGTTCATATAGAATCTCAGTTTTTAATTTGTTTTTCTATATAAACTGCAATATGTGAAGCAATCTATTTAGAATAAACATGTTTGTTACAGTCAGCGTAATTTTCCTACAAACAAAAATGTTTCCTTCAATATGTTAAACATACCACAAAACATTGAGCTCTTTCTTAAGACTTTATATACACTTTGATGTGTACCAGTTGGTAATGGGGAAAATCCTAAAAGGATTTGGTTCTGATGAACTGCCATAAGTTTAAGCTCATCTGAAACTAAATTGTTTAGACATTTCACTGGAAACATAAAAGAGGACACATTTTAATGAGTCTGTCAATGTTTTCTGATTTGATCCACTTAGAATTCTCTGGGCCTTCTGAAGGCATTATGAATAGTCACCACCTAAGCACAGCGGGTGTGAGTGGGTGGGGCAGTGGGTAGCTGCAGTTGTATGGTCTGAAGGATTCTATAAAGGCTCCAGATTCTCTCCCTTGCCCATGTTGTTAGCACTTACAATTTTATCCCAAAGAATGCATTTTTTTAAAAACTAAGTATTTCCAATCCTTGCTGATCTCAAATCCAGATATCCCTTGATGTGGTTAAGACCTCTATTTATTAACTCATATGGATTTAGTCCTTATGGAAGCATGGAATTATGGAGCTAAAAATAAGCTTAGAGATTAAAATTCACCCATCTCATCCCAGCAGCTTCAGTACCTTGCCAAAACCACAAATGCAGACACAGAACTAGTGCAGTTATATGCATCTTGGTGAGTTGCTTTTATTTAGTGAGGATGAATTGTTTTTCTCTGAGAAGCAAGGGCCCAGGGCCTGACAGTCCTGAGCTTTGCGTGGGGACAGGAGGGACAGAATGGAGGAAGGGGGAGGACAGTTTCTTCTCAGTTTAGTTGACTGTGGTTGGTACATGACCATGCAGAGAGAAAAGATAGTTTGGTATAAAGTCTCTTCAGCTTTTGAACCATTTCCTCCCAAAGAAGAAGTATTCACAATCTTTAACTTGGGATACTGTTTTAATAGAGAAATGCTGACTTATTTGGGACTTTTTGGTCTCTCCAGCAACAAACTTTCTATGCTGTAAAGTTGCAGCACTAAATACGAGACCCAGGCCATGGCATTCAAGTGTTTTCCTACTATTTCCTTCTTCTCCAGCTGTGTTCTCTGATTAGAGAGTTAGCATTTGGAACTCTCACTGTTTGAATGACCATTATATATATTCCAGTGACCAGGAAACCTGCAGTTTTCCCTACCCTTTTAGAGTGCCATTTCAAGCACGGCAAACATTTCATCCATCACTGGTATCAATACTTTTCATGCTGTGAGAGTCGGCTGTTCTGGGTACTTGCACAAATAATGAGTATATAGGGCTGACCCAAATTCTACTCAAGAACTTCATAATATAAGCTAATCATTATATAAAAAGTACACTGAGTGGCTCTAAAATAAATTCTGAGAAATCTACAAAATAAAATGCACAGGCTGTCAGCTCTTTGATATGCCTTGTCAGTGTTAGGAAAACACATTTTCTTTTATTCATGCCAATCTCCCCCCATTTAGTGCTTAGTATAAAGAAATTAAATAGTAGATATTAAAAAAAAGAGTAGTAGTGTCCCCAAAAGATTTCTATCTAAAGAAATAATGACTGAAACAGATATATTTTTTCACCAATAGGTATACATAGATAACGTGTACACACACATCTATACTAATAAAAGGATAATATGCTACTTAGGGTGGACAAAGCCACAGCGGCTGCGAGGCCTGGGGCTCAGGCAGCTGCAGTGGCAGCAGCAGCAGGGTGATGGGGGTGGCGCCTTCCCCTGATCAGCCAGGTCGCCTCCCGCAGACGGAGGCCAGACTGTGGTTTGGGACACATCAAGGACCGAGGAGTGGGCCTAAGCCATCAGTAGGACATCCCCTGAGGGCTCTCGGACTGTGAGAGGGGGCAAGCCGGGCTGAGGGAACCCCCCTCCAGTGCATGAATTTTCATGCACTGGGCCTCTAGTATACACATAATATGCCATGAGAATTGGTTTCAAGAAATGAAACTCACGTTATAATTTTTAATGAATGCATACCCTATGAATTAATTAGGCACCTATTGATGAACACTTAGGTTGTGTTTTAAATTTTTCATTATTATAATCTATGAGGCTCCCAAGTTATGCAAGGCGCACCATTGTAGCACCCCAATAAATTGCTACCACCTCTTTTTCTTGCCTTCCTGGCACTTCTTGTCTGTCCCATGTGGATGGCTCTTTACTCTGCTCTTTGTTGTACCTGGCACTGTTGGTATACATTCTGATGTGTTCAGTTTCTCTATGCAGTGTGTGGGCCCTCTGGAGAGTGAAATTAGGTCTTCCATTTCTTTTTTTTAGGTCTTCCATTTCTTTACTCTCTCCCTCTCCCTTAAGGGTAAAACACAGAACATTGACATACTAGGAGATCCTCAAATATTAATATTTATAGACAGATTTTTATTTCAGTTTGATTTGTGGCCTTTGGCCAGTTTCCCATGTTCTAGGCTTTTGCTGATTTATTTTATTCTATCCAAATTAATCTATTCTTTGATACCCCCTGTAAATACATGAATCTAAATACAAGAGAGTCTTTTATGAACTAAAAATGAAAGTACAACACATACACTACATACAATATTCCAGGAACTGTTCTCACATATATTAATTAATAGTCACACATATGAACTCATTTGTTCCTCACAACAACCAAATAGCATAGGCTTGGTAATCCCATTTTATAAATGGGGAAACTGAGGTATATAAAAATTAAATAATTGCCCAAGCAAATAGTGGCAGAACCAGGATTCCAGCCCCCCAAACCGGCCTCCAAATCTATGCACTTACCTTTACCCAAATTGCTTCTCAACTAGCTGAGGATGTTTTGTGGACTTAGTGAACGCTTTTGGTTCAACATGATTCCACTGGTACCATTACAGAGACCGTTGGAGATAGAATCAGTGTAATAGAAACTTCAAGCACTGTGGTGAGGGGGGCGGGGGACATGCTTTAAACAGGCTTCTCCTTAGATCCCAAGGCAGAGGCACCTGCTGCTTCTGCCTGCTTTCAGGGTTCCCTCCGCATATTGTATGAACAAATAAGTCTGAAAAGGAAATGCCACTAATATTCTGAATGCAAAGAGAGACTTCAAAACCATCATAATCAATGAGACTGCAGACACTGTACTCCATGCAAGTGGCTACAAATATATGTAGCCATAATGTTATGCCACATTCAGCCCTTAAAAACCACACATAGCAGTCTGCTTGCAAGATAGGTTTGATTGTAGAACGCTGAATCGAACATTTGGAATGGGTCTTCCTTTTTGTTTTACCATAATTGAAAGTGCAGTGGCTATGATTTTCGGCAGTCACACTTCTTACAATCCAATTTACCTTTTAAAGTGAGCCCTTTGGAATGACTGATCTCCAGGGTCTTCCTAAATAAGACATTCAGTGATAATTAGATGTTAAATCCTCTGAAATAAAGGTGTCAAGTAGAACCTTTTGGAGCAGGGAGAGAGAGAAGTAAGTCAGTGGGTAGTGGCAGGGTCCTTGCTCCATCTCCCTTTGCAGGGTCTTGGGACAGGTGAGAATAGTGCTCTTCGCAAAGCCAAACAACCACCAAACCTGTTTCTCATGAATTTTAATGATTTGGCTGAAATGTTTATTTTAGATGCAAAGGTAATTATTCAGAAATAACTCTCCTTCTGTTTTTGAGAACAGGCAAGATAATATCCGAGATGGCTTTTGGAGTTCGTTTTAGCTGCTGGCTTCTGCAAAAGTCATGTAAATTAAGATAACATTGCCGCTTAGACTGCAACTAGCACAGTGCTTCCCAACCAGATTAAATATTAGCTCCTAGGGATGTGTGGTAATATCGCCGGGGGAGGGAATAGTGTGTCACTGGTTTCTGGTGTGTAGAGGCCGGCCAGGGATCTGGCTAAACATTGCACCCTCATGTGCTCAGGACAGCCAACCAATGCAGGATTATCCAGCTCCAAATGTCTACTGTGTCACAGTTGAGAAAGCCTAGAATGGCTCATGTGTGGAGAAGGCCTAGGCCAAGGAAAAGACAATGACATGTGAGTCCTTTGCTTCACATGTAATCTCATTCATAGAGTCAGAAACCTGTGTAGTGTCAACTGAATGAGCTTAGAGAATATATTGCGAGTTTAAATATCTAGTAAGATAATTTGGGTGTAATGAGCCCTACTACCTTCATAAATATCTCCCCCAAAACTTTAAAAAACATATAAATTGAATTATGAACCCCATCTGCTAATAGATTGCTCTTAGGAAACATCTCTACTCCTTAAGTGGCCCACAAGGCTCTGGTCCCAGCTCATTCTCTAGCCACTTCTCAGGACTCCTTGTCTGCTATCTCCCACCACACTTACCCTCTAGCTCTCAAATGCATAAAGTTCATTCCTGCTTAGGGCCTCCACCCACAATCTTTCCTTCTCCCCTTTGCTTTGAACGTGCCTTCACATCCACAGAACCTCTCCCTGCACCTACTTGTCCTTAGGTGAGATGTTGGCATCCCTGTGAATCGTTCACTGAAGCTTTCCCTAATCTAAACTAGATCCCATCTGTCATTTTCTGCATTTTGTACTTATCAGATTTCTAATCATATATTTGTGTGTGTTTATGTGTTACTGTGTGGCTCCCCTTATGGCTTTATGATCCTTGAGGGAGCAAAGCAGATGAAGCTTTTTCTTCCCTGTTTAAATTACCAAAAAGGATTGATTACCTAATTTATTTGTACATATATTTACTGGGATGGCAAATATGAGATATATTCTTTTTTACAATGTGGTAAAAATGGGTAACGTGAGTACTATCCTCTTAACAAATTTTTAATTTTCAGGTCAGTATTGTTAACTTAAGCACGCTGGTATAAAACCAATCTCTAGAACTTATTCTGATGATGTTTTTGCACCCTGTATCTCCCTTGTCTAACTTAATGTCTGCACGGAGTAGGTCCTCCATAAATATTGCTGATAAATATAAAAGACAGCGTCGAGTCATAGAGAAAGATGATGTCTCTGTCTTTGTTCTCTCCGTTCCCCAGACGTAGCCACAAGAAACCAGCATCTGGGGCAGGGCGTTTCTCTATGCCATAGAGTCTGTGGGAGCTGATGTCTTCACCAAGGCGGCATCCTTTCTCTGAGGCAGAGATAGTCACTTGTAGAAAGGAGAGAGCATTTGCTCACTGCTGTAGGTTGGATGCAGAGCTGATGTTTTTTTTCTGCTGCCTTGTGACACAACAACGTCTAGCTAGAGGTATGCCTTCCTTCTGGAATACCAAAGATGAAAAGAAAAGGACAATTCCTTCCGGAATTTAGGATTAGAACAGTAGAGTGTTCTAAAGCATGCATTATGTTGAAGAAAAACAGTCCTAAATGTTATCCACATTCCAACTGATCTTTGATAGAAAGATTCGTATGAATACTAATGCCCATTTAATTTTAGGGGTTTGACCAACAAGGATTTAAAAAGCACTCAGGGCCTCAAAAAATTGTCCAGTCTATGAACATCTATCTTGAGGCAAGTAGAGCTTTCTTAATATTTACAGATGGACTAATCTAGTTAACCTGATGCTATTCAGATTGCTGGCAGCCTGGTCTGCCTTCCTGGCTATCATCAGCACGCCATCTTCCTGTTCAAAGGGACTGACCTGGTACACTTAGTCCTTCTGAATAAAATTATAAGGATATGTTTCCCTCTTTTTAATTCTCTGAATGTCTGACCTACATTTTATATTTTTGTTGTCATGTAAATGAACATTGCATTCTACTTATGGTTTATTAAGAAGGGAGATTATGTATGTATGTGTAGAGATATAAAATCTTCAGGTTTTATTGGGTCAAGGTATCCTACGTATAATTAAATATATTCTCACAATGAAAATCTTTTTCTATATTTGGGTTCAGATTCAACATTTAATTTTGTAAAATGAATAGACTAAATCAATAGTGAGGTTAAAATGTTTTTGTAACATTATAATTCTTTCTGTTTGAGGTTAATATTAAGGTTATTCTAATGCCTTTAGTTTTCCCATTGAAGACATTAGAAATAGTTCTTATAAATGAAAAATATAAATGCTAATTTGAGGTTATTTTCAAATATGAATCCCTGTTAAAATGTTTCTGCTTTGTTTTGGTTTAGATCTTAACTGTATAATGTTTTGAACTGAAACATATATTTTACATATTGATTGTTACCTGATGAATAAAAAATGTCTGAGTCTCTTATTGATGACAAGAAAAATTTCTCAGCAATCTCATGTTTTTCATTGATATAAATATAGGGTATAACTCACTGGTAACACTATTATTCAAAACATGGCATGAGTTAGTAAATGTATATTTTTTCATCAGCATCATCACCATCCACACTTTGAACACTGTTATTGTCATCTGTTATTGGACACTGTTATTGACTATCATTGTCATTGTCATGCAGTTTTCCTTTTCTCCCTTTACCAACTCACAAAAGTCAATCTAACAAAGTTTGCCCCAAAATACCTTAATATCTACTTTAAGAAACAGTTAATAATAATAAAAGTCTTATATAAATTAATGTAGTTTGCTGAAAATTTTTAAAAAACATGTTCCCTTAAGTAAGTTAAGTATAAATTTTCTTTATTAGTTTTTTGTTGCTGTGCAACAAGTTCCACAAACATTGTGACTTAAACCAACACACATTTATTATCTCCTAGTTTCTGTGGGTTAGGAGTCCAGGCATGGCTAACATCATCCTCTGTTCGGGTCTCCCAAGGCTACAGTCAAAGTGTTGGCAGGACTGTGATATCATTTGAGGCTCTGGGTCCTCTTTCCAGCTTATTCAAGTTGTTGGCAGAATTCAGTTTCTTGCAACTGTAGAATTGAGGCCCTTATTTTCTTTTCTTTCTTTCTTTCTTTTTTCTTTTTTCTTTCTTTCTTTCTTTCTTTCTTTCTTTTTTAGTATATTAGGCTTTTATTATATAGAATTTTTTAAATTTCTTTATTGAATAAGGTATTACATATGTGTCCTTATCCCCCCATTACTCCCCCAACCCCCCCCCCCCCACTCATGCTCTCACCCCTCTGTTGTCTGTGTCAGTTGGTTAGGCTTATAAGCATGCATACAAGTCCTTTGGTTGATCTCTCCCCCTTACCCCCACCCTCCCCTACATTCCCTCTGAGGCCCTTATTTTCTTATTGACTTCTGGCCAGGGACTATTTTCAGCTCTTAGAGATCACCTGATTTTCCTTGCTACATGGCCCTCTCCATAACACAGTAGTTTGCAAAAATCATCCTCTCCCATGCTCAAATCTCTCTCTCTCCAAGAAAAGCACAGACCCTTGTAAGGACTTACCCAAGTAGGTCAGGACCATCCAGGACCAAGCTCTCCTTAGAATAATGCAATTAACTACATAGTAACTGAGTCAAGAGAGTGAAATCCCATAACATTCACAGAGTGACGTTCATACAGGGTGTGTGTGCCAGGTGGTGGAATCTTGGAGCCACATTTTAATTCTACCACACTCTCTAACCTGCCTATTACTTCCTTCAGCTCTTCTGTGCTGTGTAATATGTTTGTTAGTGAGGAGCCACCTGTAGCTCTTTTAATGGAAATGAATTAAAATAAAATTAAAAATTCACTTTTTTAGTTGCACAGCCACATTGCACTTGCTTAATACTCCTATGTGCCTAGTGGCAGGCACATAATGGACAGTGCAGTTAGAGAACATTTTCATCAGCACAGGAAGTTCTAGTTGGGCTTCAGGTGTTAATAGTTGGTATTTATCACTTCTATATAACATAGCTAATACAACTTTTATTGTCTTAACTTAGAAGATTGACCAAACTGGAAATTTTAGATTGTGTAGGCAGGCAAGAGGGGACATATTTTAATATGTATTAAGTCATACCACAGAGGTGGCATTTATTTATTTATTTATTTATTTATTTATTTATTTATTTATTTATTCATAGTCTCAGCCTCAGGGAGCATTCTTCCTATTGTCTTTCCCCTCCCCCCCCCCCCCGCCCCACTTTACCCCCACCTTGTGGCTAATTGCAATAGTAGAACATTTCCACCACCACAGAAAGTCCTACTGGAGAGTGCTTCATAGAAGCCCTTACAAAAGATTAATTTTAATCTAATGTGCAGCTAGAACAGTGCTGGCCAATGAACATTCTCTGGTGATAGAAATGTTTTCTCTCTATGCCGTCCAAATAGTCACTAGCTATATTTGGCTATTTAGCCCTTGAAATGCAGCTAGTGAGGAACTAAATTCTTACTTTGGTTTTAATTTTAAATTTATTAAATAAATAATTTAAATTTTTAAATAGCTACATGTGGCTAATGGTTACCATATTGGACAGTACAGGCCTAGAATATCCACACATTTTCAATAACTGGAGAACCTAAGTGAAGTTGGATATTACTTTGCTCTTGGTTCATACATAAAATCTGGGAGCTTTTAGTGTGGTGGTGGGAAGATATTTGGATAGTTGAGGAAGAGACAATATAGTGCTCTTACATTTCCATTATATTTTATACAATTTTGAAAGTTCAAGAAAAGATGTTGAAAAGTAAACTCTCCTAGTTTTAAATCTTATTTTAGATTCAAGTTAGCTTTTCATCTGTGGCAATTCGTCTGCCATTAGAATGCTACAGCTTTGTTCAGCTGGAAGAGATTTTCTCACAATGTTTTCCTTGCATTCACTTGCCTTTTGCTTTGTTAGATTTAATTATAGCTCCCCTCAAGGCAGATGGGAGGGAAAACATCACGTAAACATGTTCCACTTCAGAACTTATTCTTCCCCCAAAAGGTATAATTTGTAACTTAATAAACACAACCACATTGTGATTTAATTAACAAGTCACAGCAACAAACAAAATAGTAAATCTGTGATTTATTTTAATAGGACGAAAATGGCAGGTCTCTTTTAGATGAGAATTTAAAGTGAAGTAAAATCAAATTTAGCTCAGCGTATCATCTCTTGATGTACCGATGTGCTGCCACAAGAACACACACTGTCTACTCCATTGAAGGCCCACCTATGTTAGGGATGACAATTTCCAGCATGCTAATGTGGTTAGGTATCATTTTCAGAGGCTCACAGCTTCTCAGGAACTGGACCAAATGTTGAAATGGCATGACACTCATAATGATAACTATCTCTATGTTAACAACATACAAAGTCCAAGTCAGAAATACAGTTAGGGAAGAAAATTGTACAGTAACATTTCACCATAGCTTGAGTTTGGCAATTCTACTCTAAGTGGTTTGAAAGAAGAAGTCTTCTGTTTTATAATAGGAATAAGAGGATGGCTGCTCCACTTTTGGTTGTTGTTGGTGGTGTTCATGGGTTAGGATCTCGCAGAGTCTAAATGAAGTGTCATGGTTGTGGGTTTCTAAGGAGCAAGGCAACACAGAGCCTGGCTCCACATGCATCATAGAGGTTAGAGAAGGCTATGTCGGACACTGGCTTTAGTACAGTTACAAGTTCCAGTTCCAGTTCCCAACTAGAACGACAAAGGGAAGGAGTTTGGGAAACAGAAACTTGGAAACATTCGGTATATACCCTAATACCCAAGAGCCAAGGCACATTTCCAGCCACCATATTCTCTGTGTCTTGGTGCCTTATTTTTTCCCCCTTGAACTACATAGGATTGGAGGGTGGTAAGGAGCAGTGGGATAATACTACTTGAAATAATCACCTAAATATCCTTTCTGGGTAATTTTATTTTTTCTTTCTTACAACCTTCCACCATTCACATTAGGCTGTAAGCTGAGACTTACTGCCGTGGAAAATAAGGAGAAAGCGAATACAGCTGAAAACAAACATTTTGAGTGAGCCAACAAAAATATTTTATTTAAACTCTCAGGAGACACAATGGTCTGAAAGCAAGATATATTTGTTTTTGCAAGAAGCAAGCCCTTGAAACAAAACTGATTTTGTATTTGACTTAACTTGGTAGATCCAGAGCTTTGGGGAGGATTCAGAGTATGACCTGGATCAGTTGTTTTCCAACTAGAAAGGAAGGCACTAGAGGTGACTGGGAGAAGAAAACAACACATTGAGATTTTGTAAATTTGCCTAATGGGACAGGGTAAATTAGACTTTCTGTGGTGATCATTTTGCAATGTGATGTTGAATTATTATGTTGTACTAGTATACCTGAAACTAATATAATGTATAATGGATTCACTACTTTTATACCTCAATTATAAAAAATACCTTTTATTTTTTTAAACTTGAGTGCTAGAGACTGTAACATCTTCATCCTTTATTTAGTGGCCACTTCTGCAAATATATGTACTTAAGATGTGTTTGTTAAAGAGAAGTCATTTTGAGAAAACAATAATAGAATTGATGAGTTGAAATGCTACCCGAGGTATAGGATTGCAAATCCTACTTATTGTCTTCAGAAATGTACCCTACTTAAGGTAGCATTTACTAGTAGATACCTAAAAATGGGAAGTGTGGCAATTCCAGAGGAGAAAACATCACCATGTGCTTGTGTGCCCACTGTAATCAGTATATGCCTTGGAGTGCAATAACCGCTAGATCTCATCTTCCCAACAAACCTCTGGTGGGGGGGGGGGGTGGTATGCCCCTCAGTGGCATTACCATTAACCCAACTTCCTAAAGCAAAGGTGAGGATCATCCCAATGCCTCTCTTCCCTCACTTCTGCCTGAGTATTTACAAAGTCATAGCCATTTTACCACCTAATTATTTTCAAAATGTTCCCATTCTCCTCATCAAAATTTCATTGCCTTTGTCCAGGACACCTGGTTTACAGCCCAGCCTCTTGACTGAGCTCATGGTCTCCAAGGTCATCTTTGTCTAATATGTTCTCCACATTGCAGTCCTAGGTCCTTCACTTTAGAATTGGGTCAAGCTATTCCACTGGGTATTGCATTCTGGTGAATCCCTGACACCCTCAGGATAAAGTGTCCTTGGTGATCTGGCCCCGTATTATCTCTCTGCCTTCAGGAATCTGTCGCAGTCTGTTTGGGCTGCTCTAACAAAATACCACAGATCGGGTAGCTTATAAACAGCAGAAATTTATTTCTTAGGATTCTGGAAGGTGGTGGTCCAAGATCAGGGTGCCAACATGGTCAGGGGAGTGCCCTCCCTCTTCCTGGTTTATAGGCAGCACCTGTTGACCATCTGTATGTCTTCTTTGGAAAAAAAATGTGTATTCAGATCCTCTGCCCATTTTTTAATTGTATTTTTTCTTCCCATTAAGTTGTATGAGGTCTTTATATATTTGGGATAATAATCCTTTATTGGATATATGATTTGCAAATATTTTCTCCCATTCAGTTAATTGCCTTTCCACTTAGTTGGTGGTTTCCTTCACTGTGCATAGCTTTTCAGCGTGATGTAGTACCTTTTGTTTATTTTTGTTTTTGTTGCTTTTGCTCTTGGAGTCAGATCCAAAAAATCAGCATCAGACTGATGTCTAGAAGATTACCACCTATGTTTTCTTCTAGATGTTTTATGGATTTAGGTCTTACATTCAAGTCTTCAACCTACTTTGAGTTAGTTTTCTTTGTATGGTGTAAGATAGGGGATCAATTTCATTCTTTTGCATGTGACTATCTGGAAAACAATAGAATATTTTAAAACTACATTAAGGTGCTATCAAAAATGATATAATAAGAAAAACAATAAGCACTTAAATTATGTCTAACACAATTCAACAACAATGCTAGTAAGTATGCTCACTGATAAGCATACTCACTGGTAAATATATACTGACCTCATAATATTTTATTGCATTGCAAACAATGAAGAATAAATTATAAGAATCAGGTAATTTCTATTCACAGAAGAAATAGTATTAATAAGTTGCTTTATTAATAAATTGTTTTTGTTGCCAGTTGTTTATTGCTAGTTTAGAGTATTCAATATTAATCAGTTATGTGTGAAATCCACATGTCATACCAATTTAATATCTATGTTAATGATGGCAGAAGTCACATGTTGTATCTACATAGAATTCAAGATCCTAACAAAAGTTGTGACAAGGAATGTCATACCAAAATGTTGTTAATGTATATTTCTTTCAAGCAAAAGAAGGAATGCACAGGAGCTGGTTTCCAGTTCTAGATGTTAATTTTGATTTTCTTAGGTTTTCTCTTTTGTTCTGGTAAACAAACCACAGTTGTCTTCTTTAATAACAGAATGAATCATAAAATCACATTGAAGGTGATTTTAATGTTCCATCATGACCCTGTATAATGAAAATTTCAGAAATATTATTCTTTAAGTACTCTGACATTTTTCAAATGCTCTCTTCTTTAAATGCTATGGCTCAGAGAAGGTAGTGGGTCAATTTTATAATAGCATGTTGTATGCATGCATCTCTCTTTTTAATTTTAATTAGAAGATGCAAAATCTTCAAACACAGCAGAAATTGTGAATTAATTGGATCCAAAATCTCTTTTTCTCCCTGTGGCATAAACTGTGCCTATGCCTTAACAAAAAAAGATGTCAGCATTGTGAAGGTCAAAGTTACTTGGTATCAAATAGATCGACTGCTGGATTGTTTACATATGTGTTAGAAAAAATGCACTGCTGTAAAAATATTCTTATAATTTGCAGAACTTGGTATGGAAAATAGCATTTGCTATTTAATTAAATGTTGAGAAGGCTTTTACAGATAGACAACAATAGAGTGCAGGTTTCTTGGATTGTGTCTAGAATGACCTTTATTCTTCCTTGCAATGATTCTCTCCCACCCAACGTACTTGACAAAGAAAGATGTTTATCAGTGGACATATTCCTTACAGTTTCAGCTGGGCTTTGAACTTTGCAGCTCCAGTGAGATGATTTTCCTAGACTTATTTTTCACAAGATTTCATGATTATTTTTCTCTGTTGGATGTTTTCTACCTTTCACTCATCCTAAATATGGTGCAGGTTATATGTAAACATCTTCACTCTTGAAAAGAATGGAAAATCAGATGTGAGGATGAAACCAGGGAGCCTAACTATGACCATATGACAAAATATCCCAGTGTCTTCCCAATGATTTGTGGGTAAAAATTTGAGCTCATTAGCTTTCCTATCTGCCAGCCAGACTTTCCAGCTTTGTTAAACGGTTCATACCAGCTGAAATAGCTCTCTACATGTCTCTTCGGTACATGTTGTATCGCCTCTATTTTATGCTTGTTTTATTTTGTCTATGTTATTTAATCCAGAAGAAACCTCTTACTCCTTCTTTTTGTTTATGGGTCCCTATGAAGAGATACTAATATGAATATCTCTCCCCTGCCCCCACCCCCAGCCCATCTAGAAATGGTGGCTTATTTCTGCCACAGAACCAAGAGATATATGTGGAGTGGGTGTTCCAGGAAAACCACTGCTTGTTTTCATGCTATTATTATGACCATATGAGGCTCCCCTGACAAAATATCCCAG
This sequence comes from Eptesicus fuscus, assembly GCF_027574615.1. Lineage (NCBI taxonomy): Eukaryota > Metazoa > Chordata > Mammalia > Chiroptera > Vespertilionidae > Eptesicus > Eptesicus fuscus. The sequence continues at coordinate 64,455,682 of NC_072482.1, forward strand.
TGTCTTCCCAATTATTTGTGGGTAAAAATTTGAACTCATTACATTACATGTAAATCATGCCATTATTATTACCTACTTAATTCTGTTCTGCCTTATGATAACACATGTGTTTGTTACTATCTTAAATTTTTAAAAATATTATTATGAAATATTATAGTTATTCAAATAACTGTTAAATGACATAAGCATTATATAACACAATAAGTATACAATGAGAAAATAAACTTCCCCAACATCACTTAAACAACTATGTATCTTTTCTCAGTGTGTATGTCTTACTTCCTGCCAGAAATTTGATCACATTTGTAGCTCTAAAAATTATTTTAGTTTAGAATTTTTTAAAGTTTACAAAAATAGTGTCATATTGTATATATCCTTTATTTTTCAAAAGCAAATGGCTTTTGTTTCTCAAAATTTTCTTAGGAAGGTCACATGTATTATTGCATATAGCAGTAGTTAACTTATTTTTTTATGCTATAGAAAGTTTCATTTGAGGAATATTTTACAGTTTATTTATCTAATTTTCTATTCAAAGACTTTTTGGTTTTCTCTAGTTTTATTATATTAACAACACTGCTATGAACTTTCCCATACATATTTCCTAGTATTAAAATGGCACTTTAAATATTTTATTGTTTAATTTTGTTCTGCTCTCCTTCTCATTCTACTTAGGCTGAACATGTTTCTTAGAGTCTTCATACCATTAAGCATAATTCCTTGACCACAAACTGAACTCCATATGTGATGGTTAATTCTATTTGTCAGCTTGGTGGACTAAGGGATGCCAAGACAGCTGGTAAAACATTATTTCTAGGTGTTCCTGTGAGGGTGTCTCTGGAAGGGATTACCACTTGAATTGAGTAGACCGAATAAAGAAAATCTATCCTCACCAATGTGGGAGGGCATTGTCCAATCCATTGAGGGCTTGACTAGAACAAAACTGCAGGACAAAACTTTCTTTTTGAACTGAGGTGTCCAATTTCTTCTGCCCTTGGACATCGAAGTTTCTGGTTCTTGGGCTGTGGGACTCCAGATCTTTTTCCAGCAGCCCCTCAGGTTCTCAGCCCTTCGGTTTTAGACAGAATTATACCACCAGCTTTCCTAGATTTCTAACTTGTGATGAGAAGATCATGGCACTTCCTGGCCTCTGTAACCAAATGAGCCTGTTTCCATAATAAATTCCTCTTACATAGGTACTAGAGGCCTGATGCACGAAGATTCATGCAAGAATGGGCCTTTCCTTCCCCTGGCTGCAGCACCTCCTTTGCTCTGGCTAGAGCTGTCTTTTCGCCTTCCCATGCTGCCTAGAGGCCCAGAGTGGCTGGGGCAGTGTGAAACGCAAGCTTCCCACCCCTGGCCACTTGGCGCCTGTGTATGCAAATTAATGCACCATCTTTGTTGGGTTAATTTGCATACTCACTCCTTATTGGCTGGTGGGTGTCGCGAAGGTACGGTCAATTTGCATCTTTCTCTTTTATTAGTGTAGATATCTCTATCTATCTATCTATCTATCTATCTATCTATCTATCTATCTATATCTACCTATCTAATCTATATTGGTTGGTTTTTCCTGGAAAACTCTGAATAATACACCATAAAAACTTGTATATTTGATATAATAAAAACACATATATACATTTTACTTAATTTTTGGCTTTTTGTTCCTCAATATAATCTAAACTTCAAGAATAAAGAATTTTGTTAGCTTTGTCAGTCAACTATATGCTCAGAATCTTAAATAGTGCTAAGCATAGAGTGGATACTCAATAAATGTTTACTTAAGGAAATAATAATCATGCTAAACTACTTGAATTCCAGGAATGATATTGAGCTTGATGGCTAAAGCTACAGAGGAATGGGGGATGAAGTCTTAAAAGTCATATCCTTAGGGATAGGTGCTACGTCAACATGGAAATGTTATTACTGAACTTATTTATGTAAAAAATAACTTTATAGAGACACATGAAACTACTTAGGATGTTTTTGTACACTATTGTCTTAATTTGGACATTTTGAACTGTGAAGAAAGTAACCATCTTCCTCTTCAATTTAATCTGGGATACTTGGCAGAGATATTGCTGGGCCTGTTTACACTCACAGTAGAAATAGTAAGAGATAAAGGAGACAAGAAAATGGAAGTGAACTGATCAATCTTCAGTTATCTGAGATTATTACCTAATTCATTATTGTCAAAAATTGCTGATAAATGAGTGGCAGTTTTATTAGCCTCAATAATTAGGTTTATTTTTTTAATGCCTGATTTGACCAAGATTGCTACGTTGGAGAAAAATGTTGGTAAGGCTAGTAAAGAAATAATTTGAGAAATTTTCAAGTTAAAATCTAATTGTGGACTTATTATTAGTAAACTGCTTAATCAAACTACCAATCAGGAAAGATCCTAAAATATGCATAAATTACTGGAGGATGGATTTCATGGGTGAGGTTGTAGAAATCAAGAACTTAAAGCTGACTTTTTCCCCCAGATAGACAAGACAACAATGTCTGGTATATGTGAGTTCTATCCTTTTTCCTTCCCATTGCTGGTAATATTTCCTTATAGCATGAAATAGTATTTATGAAAGTTTTTGGAGGTTATGCTATAAATCTACCCTCTCAGTTGTTCTAAATTTTATATTTGGATTCCACCAGGCCATCAGACAGCTACACGTGTGTTTTTCATTGTTTCAGCTCCTTGTATTCTTGCTTGTACTTAATTTCATTTGGATTTATGCCACCAACTTGTGTTGAGGGACATTTTAAGAAAAAACCATAGGAAAGACACTTTCATACATAGTATAAAACTCTTGTCAAGTACTTGTTCAATACATCCTCCTGAGAACTCTAGGGAGGATTGCTTTCAGTGTTCTATAATGGGGAAAACTGGGATTCTTTTGAGCAAATGGTTTGTGTTTGTTTTATAAAGACAGAATTGAACAACTAGTAGGTTTTCTCTAAGGAACTATATCAGCCAAAATTTAGACAGTAAAACAGAAGCCGCTCTATGTTTTCCAAGTATAAAAGGATTATAATTTGGAGAGTTCACATTTTACACAACTGATGGGCAATCTGTAGGTTATAAAGATTGTCACTACTGAAGATTTTGATTTGAAGCAGAAAAATGAGTAATTCTTGCCTTGCCCCCAAACACATGTGAGTGCTTCTCTTTAGCAGACCCTAACCTGAACAATACGGGAAAGAGATTTGGAGAAATGTATTTTCAACTTCTGTTGTGTAATACAGAGAAGAGCTTAGAAAAGCTGGTAGTAAGGCTGAACTGATAATAGATAATTAAACCAAAAAAAGCAGAATAAATTTATCTTACTTCTTGCAACAAGACAGGATCTAATAGGGTATAGTTTGTGTTCCAATTTTATATCTGGATTCAACTTGTTTTACTACTTCTATTTTTTTATTCTATTTATTTATTTATTTATTTATTATTTTGTTTTATTATAACTTGTTCTATAAGCTTCCTTAACTCTTTTGAGAAAATGGTATATAAATAAATAATTTGTTCGAAAGGTAAGTAAAGAATGAGTTTATGATAAATGTATATCTAAAACAACCTAGTACACATAAATATGACTAGAGATCTAAAGTGGATGGTAAAAGTAACTCAGGCAATTGACATACAACTCTCTAAAACCATGCCCTTTATCTTAGAGATGTTCTTTTCCTTGTTACATTGATTTTTTTTTTGTTACTAATAGATTATCAAAATATCTCTCTATATAAAAAGCCAGCAACCATAATGGCCATAACAACCATAACTAGGGGTTGCTATGACACCCAGTGTGGCCAGCGAACCCGCCCAATCAGGGGTGGGGCTGGCTGGCCAACCTCGAATCCCCTCCCCGCTGCCAGCCTGCCCCTGATTGGATTCTTCCACCCTGATAAAGAGCAGGCCACCGGCCAAACGCCCTCTCCCTTCCCACCGGCCAGCTCCGACCCACCATGATAGGCCTGCAGCCCCTCCCCATGGTCTGCCCCACCACCAATCGGTCCCCGAACCCCAATCGGGGGCGGGCCTGCTTGCTAATCACCAGTGGTCCCTTCCTGCAGCTTGCACGGCCCTGATTAGGCCCTGATTGGGTGTGCTGGCCGGCCAACTTCCTGCCATCTCCTCCTCCTGACAGGCCCAGCCCTGATCCACCCCAATTGAGGCCAGGCCGGCCGGACCCCACCCATGCACAAATTCATGCACTGGGCCTCTAGTCTAATCTAATAATAGACAAATATGCAAATTGACCGCACCTTCGCTACACCTAAGCCACGCCCACCAGCCAAGCCACGCCCACCAACCAATCAGTACGAGTATGCAAATTACCCCAACAAAGATGGCGGCTAATTTGCATATCAAGACAGCGTCCAAAGAAGCCAAGAGCTGCAGAAGGGAGTAAAGCTTCGAAGAAGCAAGCAAGCCGGGGGGCGGGGGGGGGGGGGGGAGGGGAGGAGAAGGGAGGAGTGAAGTCAGGGCCGGGGGTGAAGGGAAAAGCAGGCGGGCTGGCAGAGAAGGCGGGGCGGGCGACAAGGGCGGAGCGGAGGCGGGGCCGGGGGCGAAGGGAAACGCAGGCAGGCTGGAGGAGAAGGCGGGGCGGGCGACAAGGGCGGAGCGGAGGCGGGGTAGAGTGCAGCAGGAAATCCTATTGCAGGATTTTTCCTGCAACGGGAACGCTAGTATTATTAATAATAGACCATAAAATACCCATATTTCCCTGGCATAACTGAAGAGCAAATAAATTTTCCATGTATTTTAGGCTTGCTCCTTGAAAGGTCTTAATTTTTAAATTTTAATAATTTTTATAATATTTTAGAAATAAATAAAAATTGTACCTATAAAAATATATGTCTCTGCCTTCTTAAGCAATCAATAGTTTAAAATAATTCATGTTTTTATGCAAATTTATGATAATTATTATGAAACAATAATTTAATCGTAGTGTATCATCGTGACGCTTTCAGGGACTATTGGAATATAGAAAACTCATGTTCCTTAAAATAAGCTGAATTCTTCTATTTATTCTTTTTTATTTGTTTCTATCTTACACTGTTCTCCAATGTCTTATTTTACACATAGTTGCCTAGAAGAGGTCTGAGGGTGGCTCTACCTTTCTAGTAGAATAATATCCTGTTCTGAGTATGAGTTAATATTTCTTCATGCTTGAGAGCCTCCTTCTTCTTCTCTTTTTCCTTTTAAGTTTAAGGCTATATATCAACTCCTGAGGATTTCAGAAGCTTGACCTCTGTATGAGTGGACACTATTAAGTGTATTTGATCTTTTTAATAGGATTATGGAGTAATGAAATTTAGAGACTAAAAGAGACTGTGAAAGGTCACCTGGTCCACCACTTTCCCAATGAGGCCACTTCCATTTAGAACCATATCTAAACCACTGCAGGCAAAGGGCAGCCTCTACTATTTTATAGTCTTTCAAAGACAGAAATGCTATAATCTCTAGAGGCAAGCCATTTTCATGTTTCATAATTCTCTATGTCAGAAAATTCTTCCTTATATTTAGCTTAAATTTCTCATGCAAAATTTAAGCCCATGAACTCCGTCCCTGATGAGATTTGGAAATAACACTTGGATTTTGAAAGGACTTAAGAAAACCAAGTTCTACCATTTTATATTTTCTAGGGCAAAAGTTGGCATAAAGTTGTTGTTTTGTGTGTGTGTGTGTGTGTGTGTGTGTGTGTGTACAAAAGAGAGAAACAGACAGGTAGAATCAGAGACTTAGACAGAGAGAAACTGAGAGTCCATAGATTTTTTTTTTTTCAAATGGCTATCATTCATGTGACATTCATTCATGCATCAAACTTGTTGGTGCAGAGCCTGTCTGAGCTAATTCTACATTCTCACCAGGTCTTCCTTGATACTAATGCACATTCACAAACTAGCTAGCTGCTTAGCAGTTTGTAGCTATGAGGTAGAAAAAAATGTAAGATGATATAGCAGAGAAACAATATAGGGACTGGAAAGAAGACCCACCATCACCCTTGGCATTAAAGAACTATCTGACCTTGAGCAAGTCAATTTCAACTGAGAAATGGAGATTGCTAGTAATATATCATTACTATCTTACAATGAAGTGGAGATGTTTGTGGACCCAAAGAGAAAATTGATGTACAAATTCTTTGGAAAGTTCAATTTATATATAAGTATATAGTAATTTCTCATTCTCCAAATATTTACCTCTTCCTTAGCAGTGGGTTGTGGAATTAGGAAAATCTGTTTGGGATGATAATGTATGTACTGTTTAATTGTGTGATCTTAAGTAAGTCTTTAACATCTTTTAGGCAAACTTATCTCTTGTCAAAAGGGGCAATATAATTGACCTTGCAGGGTAGTGGTAATGCTTAGAGATAGTGAATGCAGTGTCTAGCATACTGTTTCATAAACAGTAGACATTCAGTAAATACTAGCTATTGCCATCTAGATATTGAAGCAAAAAAACAAACAACAACATTGATTTCTACCTTTCTTGCCCCTATCTCATGTCTCCCATATATTTAATTATGCAGTCATGTCAATTCTACTTGCTTAATATTTCTGGAATACACTCCTCTCTCTCCATGGCTATTGTGTAATATGTGCCATTATCATAACTCTCAGGATATATTTCAGTAGTAGTTAACTACTCCCTTTGCTTCCAATAGTTTTCCTTTTAATTCAGCTTTCACACTATAACCACAATCAATTTTCAAAGAGCTCTCTGAACATTGTACAGTACTACTCTTGGTCAAACATTACAATGACTTTATCATTAAATGAAGCCAAAGATATTCACAACCACTGAAGATCCTTCATAGTCTAGTTTGTTATCTTTATGTCATTTTCAACCCTCCTCTCCCAGTAATGCATCTTATTCTCCTTCTACACACATCTACTGGCGATTAAACTGAATGTGCCATGCTTTGGATTTTGTGTGTGCTGATTCTTCTGCATGAAATACTCTTCTATCCTTATCTACCTTTCTAGTCTACATTTACCCTTTGAAGCATGCAGATATTTTATCCTTGAAGGTTACAGACCTGTAGAAGGATCTATACATAACCCTCAAGGGATCACATTTTAGGCATATAGATTTTTTAGGTGCTTTGACTTAAAATGTTAGGAGCCATAGTTTTGGACTCAGATTAAACATCCTCTTCTTTGAGAATACTTCACTTGACACTGAATATCAAATGATAGGTGACATTGTCTTTAATATTTTGAAGCAGGTATACATTAATATTGCGTTCAGTGGGCAACCAAAGAGTCAAAGTGAGATTCTGAGCAGATAAACATTCCTGTGTGAAGGGCCTTCAGAAGAAGATCTGTTGTTCAAGTTCTGTCTCAATTGACTAATGACTAAAAGCACATAATCAAAGTTCATTTTTCTAACATTAAGGTGTTGATTCCTCTTAATATACAAATCCTTAAGTGCAAAATGTATTCCTCTGGGCTATTACCAATTATGTTTTAAAATAAGTGTTTTAGGTCTTTTCTTAAGGCAAAAAACAAAAAGGTAGGAGGAAAAACTTTATGTTTTCAGAAAATCTGAGGAAAATAAAAGGACTATTACAAAACAAAAACAAGTTATGGCAATCAAGGTCAAATTTTACCCCTGTTTTTGTTTCGTTAACTGATGCCATAAGGCAGTAGTTTTCCCTCCCACTGGATGTAAGTAAATGTTTGGGATGACACAAACATTTTCCAAAGGGTACAAGGACACTAAAAATTTCAAAGGAATTAATTTCATATATATATGAATATATATATGTGTGTGTGTATGTGTGTGTGTGTGTGTATGTGTGTGTACACACATACACACACACACACATATATATATATTATTTCCTAAACCTGATTACCTATGAATGAGCCTGCAGTAATGCTGAGTGTCCATTCCCATCTTTCACACTTTTTTCCTATTCTGCAAAAGAAAGGAAAACCTCTTACCTATCCAGCATCATACTGTGGTGGATTACTCCACTGTGTAAAAAACTTTGGGACATTATATAAAGGTTTCATGGGAAATATTGATGTAGATAGTAAGAAAGTCAATAATTATAGTTGCTTAGTAACAAAGCTATTTACAAGTGAATTTGATTCCACTTTGTTTTCAATACAATTGAAGGAGGACCTAATTGAATTGTTGGCTGTGATGATTTTTGTCAGGTAACTCAGAAGTAATGTAATAAATTGAGAGATATTATTATAGCAAAACTCCTTTCATTGCCATTTAATTGTTTATTTAATCAAATGCTCACATCTAAAAAAATGAAAAAATAAAAAATTGAGTTGCTCAGTTCTCTCAATTTTGTCAATAAGTAATATCCATAGTTACACATACTGATTGAAGAATGAAACCTTCGCACATCACATTAAGAAAAACATTTCCAAAGTTGACTTTTATGTTTAATTATTATTGATCATGTTTATATTGTTTTGACCAATAATGTATTAATAATACTAATACAACATTGGCAATTTTTTCCTCTTTAACAATTAGAGCTTTTGAGTTTCTAAAAATATAAGCACAAAAATATATTTATATGTATTTTGAATGTATATATTTGTATGCTCATATAATATGTGGTATGTACTATATCATATATACTATATTTAAAATTATACATAATATCTATATATATAAAATATCTATATATATAAAAGCCTAAGTGACTGAACAACCAGTCGCTATGATGCATACTGACCACCAGGGGGAAGATGCTCAACACAGGAGCTGCCCCCGGTGGTCAGTGCACTCTCACAGCCAACCTCTCGCGGCCCCTCCCCCCATGGCCCCAATCGGCCCCCATCACCAGCCAGGCCAAGGGACCCCACCCATGCATGAATTCGTGCACCAGGCCTCTAGCATCTATATATATTTATAGGAAAGCATGATAACTTGAGTAACAATAAGCATTCAAGAAAAATAATATATTACTCTAGGAAAAATTTCTGTGGGAGAAGTATAATGATAATGCAAGTTTTAGGAAAGAATAAAAAGCCCTTCAACCATTAAGAAGGGCTTTTTCATGTACTGTATTTTCTGGCATATAAGACGACTGGGCATATAGGATTTTCCTGGGTTAAAAAGTTGTCTTATATGCCAGAAAATACAGTAGTCCAATATATCTAATCCATTATATCTAATCCCATCAATATAGTCCAATATACCGTATTTTCAGGTGTATAAAATGACTTTTTAACCCAGGAAAATCTTATACACCCAGTCGTCTTATATGTCGGAAAGTACGGTATTTGTTTAATGGATAATGGCAAGTATCAAATTACTATTATAAATGTCTGAAAGTTTAATAATATATTTTAAAATTTCAATATTTGCCATATGCTAGAAATTACATCCTTCATAGATATTTTGACTTGAGCAAATGCTTTAGTCTCAGTTTAAAAATATATGAGAGTCATTTAGACTTTTAAAATTCTTTTAGGGGATATATGAGCATAAAAGCTTTTATGATCATTCCTCTGAGGTACACAGAAGTCATAAATTTCTCTTTCATCTCAGAATTATCAATTATGAAAGATTAAGATTGGGGGCATTTCTTTTCTAAGGGTCCTCTTAAATACTCGTCCTCCCCCAAACTGAGCAAATTTACATTAATGTGTGTTGACTCCTCAGAGACACAGTGGACTTGGGAATGGCCTTGGGCACTGAGAGTAAGGAGGCTAGATGAAAGAAGAGCAAAGGATGGAGAAACTGGGAAGTGGCAGGGGCAAACATGCCTGTGCCATGATTTTCCTGGCTGTGGCCTTGGCCCTTAAAGTGGGTCCTCCCTGGGCGTGGCAACAAGAGCCTCTGCTGTGTAGAGCATATTATTTCAAGAGAGGAGCTGGCCCCTGGGAACTCCAGGCCTTACCTCAACACCGTCTCAGGAGAATCATCTCCAAGGAAATGAAGTAATTGCTAGGCAAACATAATTCAATAAGCGAAACAGTCCATTTTTTATTTTATTTATATTCAGAGATAAATAATTTTCTACTAGTTTATTTTCTCTTTTTATTAAAACATGTTCAGCTCTTTACCATCAAAATCTTCATTTCTTTTAGGCTTGTATCCCTATATCCAATACTTCTTGGCCTCACAATAATTTGGATGTCAAGCTACAACTTAGTGTAAGGGTTCTGAGTGCATGAGAGGGCTGTGTGCTTGGCAAAATCCTGACTGATTTTCACTACATCTAAATTTATGACATATTTATAAAAGTCAATGCAATTCATAAATATTTTCTGTGTTTCTGGGGAGGGAACTTCATTGAAGAGCTAAAGTAACAGTAGGTTTACTAGTATTCACCAGAAAGTACTTGAGCATGTTTTATTTTTTAAGTATTATTTTAACATTAGTTTTAGTGACAACATGATGTACTTGGAGCTTTGAGACCTGGGTTCTTGGCCAGCTAGTACTTCTACAAAATACTGTGTGTCTTTTTGATAAATTTTAGCTCTTAACATCTCTGGTCTTCAGTTTCCACATCCTATATAATAAAAACCTAATATGCAAATTGTCCCCTCGGGAATTAGACTGGGAGTTCGACTGCTCACTATGATGTGTGCTAACCACCAGGAGGCAGTGCGGAACATGGCAGGCATCAGCAATGCAGTGCTGGCAGTGGGTGGCAGTGAAAGTGCTGCTGGCCCCGAAAGGCCCTGATGAGAGTGGGACCGCAGTGGGATGGTGGATTAGGTGAGCGGGTGGAGCAAGTGAATGGGCGGCACCAGGCCAAGGCAAGTGGGAATGGGGGCCCGATTGCCCCGCTGATCGCCCTGCAGATGGTGACCAGTGGCGGCAGTGGGGGGCGGAGTTGCCTCCTGGCTCCCAGGTGCTGAGGGAGCCGGGCATGGCCCCAATCGATCACCCCACAGGTGAGATGGTGGAGCAGGTGAGGGGGTGGTGCCAGGCCAAGGCGGGGTGGCAGGTGGGGCTACAAGGCTGTGAGGCTGGGGACGCAAGCTGGGGCTGTGAGCCTGGGGGTGCAAGCTGCCCTATCCCTGCAGGCCACCCCAAGGGACCCCATCTATGCATAAATTCATGCACCGGGCCTCTAGTTTATATATATAAAAGCCTAAGCGGCTGTTCAACCGTTCGACAGTTCGCTATGATGCACACTGACCACAAGGGCAGATGCTCAACTCAGGAGCTGCCCCCTGGTGGTCAGTGAGCTCCCACAGCAGGAGCACCGCTCAGCTGACCTACAGGTACCAGACGCAGGGCTCATGGCTGGTGAGTGCTGCTGCAGTGTTGAGAGCCTCTCCCGCAGACACTCCCCTGCACGCCCCTCCCCCATCTGGACAGGGGCCGGGATTGGGACCAGCATCAGGAATGACTGGGCACGAGCCCATGGCTGCTTCTTGGTCATGGGCATGCTGGTATCACCCTAGGATAGGCGTGCAGAGACTACAGCGGAGCGGCAGTGAGCCTCTTCCCCAGACCCCTGCTGCTTCGTGCACTACTACATCCCTCGGGGGATGTTGGACTGCCAGTTTCTGCCAGATCTCTGCAGGCCAAGGGACCGGATTGTGCACCAGGCCTCTAGTGTATAAAGTAAAGGAGTTGATATGACCAATTTTTTTTCTTCCTTTTTCTGCTGAAACTATGATATAACGTTCTATTCTTATAATAGATTTTAATAGGGACCTACTCTCTCTGCACATCACATTTATTTGTTCTATTCCTAGGAACCATGATCATACTCCTCTTTGGGTTTTAAATGCTTATGTATTTCTGATATTGTTGTATTAATTCCCTTAAGGATAGGGACATATTTGAATTCAAATTTGGGTCTTACATAACTTTCCCACATTAGGTGCTATTTAAGTTTCGGTTAGATTGAACTAAAATTGTTTCCTTTTTGCCAAGATTCATTTTGTAGATGATGTTAACTGGTCTTATGTCTGTCTGGAAGGCCTCTTACCTGTGGGGGGTTCATTTCAATACCCCCAGTGAATGCCTGAAACCATGAGAAACAGCAGATAGTACTGAATCCTCTGCATACTATGTTTTATCCTATGCATACATACCTATAAATTAGGCACAATAATGTATTAACAACAATAATAAAATAGAACAATTATAACAAGATACTGTAATAAAAGTCATGTGATATAGTCTCTCTCAAAATATCTTCTACTGTACATATCTTTCTTATTCTTGCAAGATGTGAGATAATACAATGACTACATGATGAGATGAAGTGAGGTGGAATTTTCCATTTAATATTTTCAGACCATGGTTGACTGCAGGTAACTCTAACCATGGAAAGCAAAACCATTATGGAGAAGGGGGGCTGTTGTAATGTTTTCTCTTTCATTCTTTTTCTCATATTCATATTGTTCTAATTTAATTTTCTGGCTCTTTAGTTCATAATTAATTTTTTTTTGTTTCTTACATTTCTACTTAACCTTTCTAAACTATATCAAAGGATCTGCATCTTGCTTCATTCTCTATTTATTTGATCATATTTATATCCTTGGCTGTCTTTCCAGTACTTTACTATGGTGCTATATTTAAAAATATTCAGTTCAGAAAAGTTTGGGGGGATAGATTATTAAAACCCATGTTCAACCAATTTGCACTTTTATTTCTATAACACTTTGTTTAGTACTAGGAAAACTAGACTTTTTTAAAAAGTGGAAACAACATATATATTTTATATTTGCATACTTCCTGTCTTTGCCAATTTTCATGGAATGATGCTTAAGGCTACAAAAGAATATACTGTCCTCCTTTGTCCTCAACCAGGAGTGAAATAAAATGCTGTGATATTTTAAATGTGGTGGGGAACATTCAATAAGTTGAAAATCTAATAAAAAATCTGTTTTCAAACAGAGTATGGATTTTTTCAATAGAATTAAGAGGAAATGTAATAATAAAAAGCTGCAAAGTAATAGCAGTGTAATAAATCCCCATGTCTTATTCTCTGAAGGCTTCCCCACCCCCCTCTAAAGCAGTATAGAAAATACTCTCAATTTTACAAGCCCATTTGGAAGCTGAATTTAGTCTTAGAAAGGTGAGGCCCCTCATTGATTTTATTTCTTTAAAAAACAGAATTGAAAACACTTTCCCTGCACAGGGGTTGTTGGCATTTGGCTGTCTCAGGACGCATCGGAACCTATCTTCTCAGTCGTAACTGTGAACATCTAGTTTTGTCTGCTCTTTTCAGGCATTATGTTGGCGACGGATTGGTAAATTCAAAGGAATATTAGATTATCGCATTGGGAAGACACATCAACAAGGCATGTGTGAGGCTCATGGGAACATACTGTAGTGAACATGAAAGAGACAGAATTTAGTTTAAACCCCACTTTTCTCTCTCATTCAATGTGTGGTCTCACCAATAACCCGGGGACATTATACTTGTAGTACCTGCCGTGTGGAGGTAGGCCTGGCACACTTGAATGCTCACATGTGTTTAATTTTGCATTAAGATCTTTCTCCTCCAGGAACATGCCCGACTCTTTGTTAAGTGAAAACCGGTAACTATAAGGTTGGATAAGCAGGATGTAGCCACAGATGGGGGTGGGGGTGGGAAGAATTCAAACCCAAGCAACAGTGCTTGGCTTGGATTTAAAAATGGCAAGAACCTCAAACCTCAGGGAAGGTAGGGGAGAGTGGGGGTAAGGGGGAGAGATCAACCAAAGGTTTTATATGCATGCATATAAGCCTAATCAATGGACACAGACAACAGGGGGGTAAGGGCATGAATGGGGGGGATTTGGGGGTAATGGGGGAATAAGGACACATATGTAATACCACAATCAATAAAGAAATTAAAAAACAAAACAAATAAAATAAAATAAAAATGGCAAGAAAGCCCAGCTGGCGTGGCTCAGTAGTTGAGCGTCGACCTATGAACCAGGAGGTCACAGTTCAATTCCCAGCCCTGCTGGATCCCTGGTGTGAGGATCCTGGTTTTGGGGTGCAGGAGGCAGCCAATCAATGATTCTCTGTCATCTTTGGTGCTTTAGCTCTCTCTCTCCCCCTCCCTTCCTCTCTGAAATCAATAAAAATATATTTTTTAAAATGGCAGGAAATAGGGAAGAAGACATTTTTTAATATAAGAAATGCTGTTTTGGAAGCAGTCTTCCAGGTAAAATATATGTAAAATATTGGGCAAGAGGACTCTTTCTCTTTCAATAAAAAAGGCTACAATGGCTCCACCTCAGTGTTATGAGAATCTAAGGCGTAGTGGTGCTTTATAACTGTAAGTAACACGCAGGAAATATGGGCCACAGGGAGAGGTGGGAAGGCAGGAAGCCGCTTATCCCAACCTCTTTTTCCACTGTAGAGCAGAGCATAATATTTACTGGTATGCTACATTTATTTTCTAAGATTTGTTTTTCAGAAAATTAGAAGTATAAAGCTGTAGACCTGGGATGTGAGGTGAGAGGTGGGGCTTGTTACTCTTAGAAACACGCTTTGAGCACACAAGCCATGAAGGAAGCCGAGAAATGTCCACTCCCATCAGCTTTGGGTATGCCACATTCAGCAGTACAGTGTAAGCACAGTGCCTTGCAAACTAGCTGTACCCTTTTGCTTCCACAAGAACACTGTGGGAAGCATGTTACTGCAGTGATCACCTTTAATTTATAAAGAATATATTTCACAAATCTCACTACTATTAACTATTTTTTAACTATTAACAAACAATGTGCAATATTTCTGTTTGCCAAGATACTGGGGAGGAGAATGGTAAGTTAGCTTCGAGTCAAGGTGGTTTACCTTCCCGTTATTGTGAATGTCCTAGGACTATTGTGAGGGCAGAAGATACCATAGTAGAGAGGACCTATTTTCAGTCCTTCCTGTCATCTTCCCAGGATGGAAACCACATATATTTCCCATCTTCCTTCTTCCCTTTCTCCTCCACCAATCATGTAAGGCTTGTATTTCCCTTCTTGCCTTTCACCACTGCCCTTTGCCCATACTATGCATTACTGATAAAATCTGGAAACGGGAATGGTGCTGAGAGTTTCTAATATAATGTGTTCTAATAATACTGGAGATGTAAGAGAGTATCAAATAATTTAAAAAAATAAAAACAGACCAGTTCTTAAGTGGCAGATGAAGGCCAGTGAACATACTGTATAAAAGAAATTCTTTGTTATTGACCTCGCTCACCACCCAAAAGCACAGGTTCAGCGCCTGCGTCAGTTATGACAAGCAGCATAGGGCAAGACACCATCTCCTTCTGCTGATGGAGGCTTTGCCTTTGACCTCCACAGGGGCCTAGGCTAACCTGGGTCCCCACATTGAGAAGATGTCCTGGGGGAATGTTGGAGAAAAATTTGAAGATCAAACAAATTAGTGGCGGTAATAAAAGGGAATGTTGGTAATCAAAGAAAATAATCAGAATCCAGGAGAGTGAGTCCCTGAAGTGGCAGACTTGGCAAGGAGAATGAGAAAGAGCAATGAAGAGTCCTGTATATTTTCACTACGTGGTTATTGAGTGGTCCTTGGAGTGTGCATGCCAGGGGGGAAACACAAATCTCCCGTCTCCGCCCAAGGGAGAAAGACTATTAGACTTACTTCCAAAAAGAAAGAGGGTGTAAGGGACCAGCCCTCGGATGGAATAAATATATACAGCACAAACACCAGGAAAATCTCCCAGCAGAGAAGCCTTAAGCAGTGAGTGCTTCTGTGCCTGGAGACTCACTAGAAGTTCTCACTGTGCCTGGAGACTCACCCAGGAGAGGGTTTTTAAAAGCACACTTTCTCTTCTGCATCGGTTGTTGCCTTTGGAACAGTTGCTCTGCTAAGCTTTGTACTAAAAGAACTATTCACCTTGCATGTTTGTGTGTGTGTGTTGTAGAGAAATACTCAGAACAGTGTTCCTTTAAGCCATGGTTGATGTTTGCTAGCGATCAGATGGTAATGTGAACTTTCATTCTCACTCTTCCCTAAAAGTCACGCACCACCAGGCAGTCCTGGGATTGGTATTCGAAACGAATCCAGGAAGTCAGGGTACTGAGAAAATACACCTGGTATGTCTCTGATTAATAGTCCTGTTCTATCTAAAATGCAATTTCCAATTTGAATAAGAAAGTAAAATAAGCTCATTGAAACAAAAGTTGAGCAGCAATGATTAGTGAAATTGCTGGGAGGAAAAGAATGGAGGAACTGTGTGATTCTGTTGAACACCTCTGAGTTCACTATGTTTTACCATCTTTTTTGTTTATTGTGGTAGAACATACAAAACATAAAATTTGCCACTTAAATCATTTTTAGTGTACAATTCTGTGGAATTGAGTACGTTCACAATGTTGTGCAACTCTCACCATGATCATATCCAGGACATGTTTTATCTTCCCAAACTGAAACTCCATACCCTTTCTCCCCTCCCCTGTGCCCCTGAACACTACCATTCTATATTCTGCCTCTGTGATGGTGACTACCCAAGGGAATCATGTATCATTGGTACTTTGGTGACTGGTTTATTTCACTTACCATAATGTTGTTAAGGCTTATGCACGTTATTCTATTTGCTAGAATTTTCTTGCTTTTTTTTTAAGGTTGAATAATATTCCATTGTAGGTATATACAACATTTTGTTTATTCATTTATTCATTCATTGATGTCACACCGGGTATGGTGTGACATTTCAAGCCTCTAGCACCTTGGTGATGTTGGACATATCTCCAAACTAGCGACTAAACCAGCAGGTAGCTTGGGTCACTTCCTGATCTTGCTTTGTCCACATCCTCCTGCCTGCCTAGTTTGCAGTTTGATACTAGCCACAGCCTCTGCAGTGGCAGTCAGCTGCGTCTTCTGCTTCCTTTCATGGGCAAAGAATTCTATTCCAGGGCCTGGTTTCTGCTTCCCGAGGAAGTCCTATTCCATTTATGACTCAAAACCCAGCAGGCAGTGTCGTTAGCCCCTCTCACTACTTCCCATGTATGCTTTAGTTTTGCTTTATTTTGTTTTGTGTTTGGTTCCTGATGATGTTTTATTTCCTCCTCCTTTTATTTGCTTCTGAATGCTATGTGTTTGAAATAGCAGGGATGTTTCAAAGTATGGCCATACACTTTCTTGAGAAGATCTTTCTTGAGAAGAAGTCCTGGATACGGTTGTGAGGTGTCATAAATCAGCTAGACTCGGCAAGATGGAACAGTGAGGAAGGAAATGGCCTCATACCTATTGCTGACTCAAGCAGTAGAAGACAGTGCACTGTCCAAAGGGACGTTGCAAACTCAGGATTATTCACGGAGACACCAGTATCAAAGGGAGTTCAGTATCCACCCCTGGATCATAGCAGTAGAGGTCTTAGCTACAGTGTTCAGCATCTGGCCGGAGGCCACAATCAATTTGACCCCAAATGACAATGGTTTGGGAATAAGAGGGGCAATTCTAAGATCTCACTTGAGATCTTAGAGCCTGTACTAACTTACTTAAGAGAGCACTTTCAACACTGCAGGAAAGTGAAGTGTCAAATCAGATAAGTCAAGAGACTGGGGGGCAGGGGTGGGGTGGGAGACTTAATGCCTTCTTATGCCAGCTGAGAACCTGAATGTAGGTGGGTCCATGGTAGGAGATTCCAGTACCTCCAGCTGAGAAGTACTGGGAAGGACAAAGTCTAACACCAGGGCCTTTTAAGTCTGGCATTGGACAATCTATATTAAAGTCTATTTCATTGTATTTGCCTCTTCTATTTATAGTTAATGTCACAAAGATGGTTTGCTATATTACACTTGAAGTGCTTATTACACCTAAATGGAAATAGGTTCAGATTAGGTACCACACAGTAAGGTATGCTGTTTACTACCCATACTCCAGAATAATGTCTGTAAACATCAAAGGTGGGTTTTCTTGTTAAATGCACCTTTTCAAATGGCCTTCTAAAGACAATAAAGAAGGGTTAGCTGAGAAGAACTAAACTGTCCCTATGAAATAAACTATAGAGAAGTTAATAAATATATGAAACATAAACTTCTATTCAACAAAATAGAAATTATGTACAGCTAAGATTTCAATGTGATCCTCAGGGTGGTTGAAAGTTAGTAGCATCTAGGGGATAAATGTAACCTTGAAAGATATTGCTAAAGAATAATTACAATTTGGGTATTATTTTTTGATCAGTTGAATTTTCTATCCATTTATCTTTTTATCCAAAAACACTATTGACAGTTTACTATGCAAAAAGCACTGAGCTCGGCCTATATTCTACATCCGTATAAAGCTGATGCAAGGCCTCCTGAAGCTGACCTTCTTCTGTATTCCCCACCGGCTATATGTTATCCCTTGCTGGCCGCATATTAAAGTGTAAGAAACCACTTTAGCCTGGTCACTTGTACCTGAGCTGACAACAGATTCTCAGATAATTCCTTCTGAGAATGAATGAATTCCACTATTATTCAAAAACCACCTAACAAAGTCCAGTGACTTTATGGGATGCTTTCTTACAGCTTTCCCGCTTTTGCAATGAATGCATCCTTTGTGAAAATAAATATAAAATGTCTCAGCTCAGATATACTGGGGAATATGAAAAACATTTTTTTGAATTTGAATAGGAATAGAATAACTTTCAGACTGGATACTACTTGGGGGAATCTCCCATTCCTCACCTCATTAATTAATTACTTGGAATTTCAATACTCAAAGGCTTTTTTCTATATCACACTCTCTAATGTGGGTCATGGTCCACAGACTCAAGTAATGAATATGACTGAAATGAGCTGCGTGCATGGCAATGAGGAGCGGTGAGGAGGTGATCGTCTGGAAAGTGTATACTCTACCTGACAGGAAGGCCATCACTCAGCTGCTGCTGATTGTTCCCGTATTGAAAATCTGGTCTTTTATTACAAGACTAGCTCCTCTAATTTGTAAGCAAAGACATATTATAGAATGTCATATACATTTTCCAATTAAAAAGGGATAAAAATTTTAAAAACCACCTGAAGAGGGGGAAACTTTCATGTTTCTCAGTTTCCATTTTGTGACCTCTCCTACACCCCTAAAGCTGAATAAAATGATTCATTTTCTATCTTACTGGGTTTGGCTATTTTAGAGTGCAATACCCATTTATGGGTGTTTTGTACAATGTGAAATATTTTTTATTTTGCAGTTGTAGTCAAAACCAGCTTTATAATCCAGTCTAAAAATACAAAGAATGATTATACTTTAGTAATTTCTAGCTAGTTTTTTTTACTTGCAAAGGAAGAACTGATATTACAATGACACTTTCTTTCCATCAATCATTACACAATTTCTAGCAGAATCACCTTTCAAGATTTTAACAAGTTTATTGGAGTTCTTCAACCAAATTAGGAAATATTCTGGGTGAACTGTTCCCTGAAAACTTCTTATAAGATAGGCAATCAAATCATCAGTGAAGGAAGTTAACGCATGAAAATAGACCTCAAAAGGGTTGGGTCCAGTTCTCCACTGTCCCAAAAAGTATTGAAAACTATAATCTCTGCTTTCTCTATCTCCAATCTGTGAATTCACTGCAGATTTCCTATGACCTTCAGTAATGCTGGCATAAAGTAAGGTGCACAATTACATTTCTTGAGTGAGTAAATGAAATGAAACGGGAGGACCTTAAGCAAAGAATGATAATGATCATCAAGTCAAGTCCATTGAGAAAGACAGAACACATAGTCACATTGTAGAAAGAGGACTACTTGTACATCAGGAGCAAATGTGGAAGGATGTGCCAAGCCACAGCCAATTTCACCCTGACTTGGAGGCTGTCATATAAGGGAGTTCTGAAGTACATAGTTAGAAACAATGGGGCAAAGCTTAGAAAAAGGATAAATGTTTTTGAAATATTTTTCAATTCTTCGTTTAAATAAAAAAAAGGTTGAGTCATGATTATCTCTCACAGCCTGGGACAAAGGTGTAACGATTAGATTTGTGATAAACACAAAACCAGCTGATAAGATTTTAGAGCTGGAGAGGTAACAAGTGCTCATCTATAAGATTTTCCAAGTCATTGTTCCCCCCCACCCCCAGGTAATTGTATTTACCACTTACAATGATTGTTGATGTGGATTTTATAGTCCAAACAAAACTCAGCATCTTAATGAATTAATCAGATTAAGCTCATATACTGGATATATAGAATATCCCTTAGCTAAAAATATTTGCTTTGTGAAAAGAGAGGCAATTTAAAGCCATTGAATCCAATAAGAGTTTTAAAATCAATCAACTGAATTGCTCTGACTTGATACATCAGCACGGTGACTTTATAATGAACCATGGGGGAGAAACAATTACATTTGCCAGCTTATCATTTCAATATCAATGGTGGAATGAAAAATGGACTCTGATCTCAGCTGGTTTCCTTGTGATGAGAATAACAAGTTAAACATGACTATGATTCTTAGCTAGAATGAGAGACAGCATTGGACAGGAGTAAATAAAAGGACCTACTCTGTTTTTTTTTAATTAGTGAAAAATTGCTCATTCTCCTCTAAAAACATGGCATAATTATCCTCTCCCACTCCAAGCTCCACCATCTAGGCTCTATCTTTACATCCAGATAGTTATCTAAAGTTTAATGAGTTTCAGAACTAAACCATATTGTGTATCATATTTAATTCTTACAGCAATACCACAAAGTCTGCAATTTTAATCAATGTTTATGATCTGAATTCTTGAGTAAATGCAATGATTAGTTTGAAGTTATTGAAAATGTCATTTATTCATGACATTTCAAGATTGGAAAATATTGACAATTTTTTCAACAAATCTTATGTTGTACTATATATTTATATTAAAAATTATATATGTATAATTTACAAGGGTTTAATATATGTTAAAAGTACAATATGACAATGAAGTAATAGTAACATATAATTAACATAAGTGTATAGATTAAAATACACGAATAATTAACCTCCTAAGTATTATCAGGGAGAATTTTCCAAGTTTAAAACCTAAATATAGGGACTGCTACCCAGTGGTATCTACTTTTAGTAATTTTTTAGAGGTTAAAAATAATAAAATTATTTTATGAACACTTCATTTAGTTTATACAATAAATTTGGAGATTTATATAAAATGGATGAAAGTATTTTCCACTATATTGTATTACTAGGGGTCCAGTGCATGAATTCGTGCACCATGAAAGGAACTGTGGGCTGTGAGGCTACTGTAGGCACAGGGGTGGGTCTCGGCCCATCCTCTGTACCACTGCCCGGTCTCTCCCACCACGGCTCCAGGTCCCCTGTCTGCCAGCAGCCCCCGCTTCCTCCATCGCCTCTCCCACACACTGACACCACCAGCCCTGCTTGCACCCTCTGATGGCGTGGAGCGATTGGAGCCAGTGCCAGCAGCGTGTGCGAGCAGGGCCAGCGCTATCAACGGGTGCCGGGAGCAGGGTGAGGTGGAGAAGCCCTCAGGGCAATTGGGGCTGGCAGCTGCCTCTCGTACCCTCTAATGGTGCTGAGCAATCAGACCAGTGCTGGGCACTGGCAGCAGGTGCAAGCAGCGGCTCCAGCACTGGCAGTGGGTGTGAGTGGCGGCTGTTGGGCCTGATCGTCCCTAGGAGCAGGGGGAGGTGGAGAAGCCCTGAGGGGCGATCGGGGCTGGGGCCAGGCACCAGCAGCAGGTGCAAGTGGGGCCAGCGCTGGCAGCAGGTGCGAGCACCGGGCAGGACTGCAGAACACAGGAGCAAATAATTTTCAGTAACCACCAGAGGCTTGCCCCAGTGGCAGTGACTGGTGCCCTGCCTTAGTCTGGTGCCCCTGCTCACCTGCTCCACCATCCTGCCATGGCTGATGCCCGCCATGTTCCGCACTCTGCCGCCTGCTGCCAACACCCGCCATTATCCATGTGAGCCCCTTGGTGGTCAGCACACGTCATAGCAACCGGTTATTCAGTTGTTTGGTTGTTCCACCGTTCAGTCTATTTGCATATTAGCCTTTTATTATATAGGATGGCTTTAAAAATGTGTACACATGAGCTATCATAAGTTCCAACCATAACAATTAATTGATTGTATGACCAGGATATTTAGTTTCTAAATTTTGAGGTAATTAATAATTTAATGGCATGTCAGAGAATCATTTTTGGAGTTTTTATTAATTTTCTGTGAGAACACTGAATATCCATAAGATATCTCTTCAAATTTTAAAGCTGAGAGACTCAATCCCTAAATATTTGGTTGTTTTAATAACTTGGAACTTCTTCACCATGAGTTGTTTAAAATATAAATTATAAGAGGGGATGGTGATAATTTACTCAAAATGCCAGGAGTCCTCAGACTCACCTCAGCTACCATTGAATAAACTTTCTTTTGAAGACAGAAGAAAAAAAGTGAAATCTTGAGTGCATTGCTTGGCTTACATACTACATGCCAAATCTAATTGTGCACTAGTTACCTCATTACTGAATAATGTGAATGAAATCTGTGTAAAACATGAGTACAATTAAATGATTTTTTGCAGTCATGTGTGTGCTTTGGTGTCTGTCAATGCATATAGTAATTGAATTTACACTGAATTAAAAGGACCTCTGTGTAGCTTTATACAAGTCCTGGAATTATCACAAGAAAAAATAATTCAATTACAGAAAGAAACAGAAGTATCTTAACTTACCTCTTAAGATTGAGGAACTATGCATTAATGTTTACCTCAAATACCAGATTTTGAATAACTGTTCTGAAAATAGTCATCAAACTCCATTTCTATTTAAAATTTTAAAAACACAAAGTAATTTGAAAAGTATGACAGAAAATATTTCTTTAGCAATTTCAACTGTTGCCAGTGAAAGCAAGCATGAAGTGAACAGCAAAATCTTATTTACACATATGTCTTTGACTTCCATTTTTCTGGCATAATAATGTGATGTTTTGATTGTATAAAAGATACTTTGATTTTGAAACACAAATGACTAGCTCTAAAACTAAAATAGCAGTAACAGTGCTTTAATAATTGAGAAAGAGATAAGAAAAACCATGTAAATTTATCCTTGATCATAAACAGTGTGAAAATTAGATAATTTGAAAGTCAATTTATTTTTGGCAGGTTCTTTCTTAATGTGTATGCTGTAGAATGAAAACATCTAATTTGCATATAAAAATCTAGGTAGCAAGTCTTCTGGAAATAGAAGTATGTAGAATGCTGAATTAGCCTCTTTGCTCTGTGTAGAGAAACTGCTATAATAGATTCTGAGTTAAACTATATGTCTAAGCTAAGGTCCTGAATGGGCTAATGTCCATTAACAATCAACAAATTAGTAAATTGTCTTTATTGAGATTTCTTTTCTCAACCTAATGGTTTGTTTAACTGATGGCTGATGTGACCATTAGGAGCTATTAGCATGTTAAGAGGGTATTAAATAAAGCCAACAGTTGGCCTTAGAAACAAAAGGATAAACACAGCACAATTTATTATTTTGCTAGGCTAAGCAAACATGGTCTAGATGCATTACTGCCTTCTAACAATGCCTGTAGTCATCTGTTGAATAAATATTCTATTGGGCTAAGAACAAAAGAATCAGCAAATCTGTGATCTACTAAACTTTTAATTGCTGTTATGTTTTAGCTGATTTTTAGACTTTATCTGAGCTATATAGATGTAGACTCATCTACAATTTCATATTGTGTTGAATTTTTTTCAATCAAATATTATGGATAAGGAAAATGTTAATTGCAACCAGATATGAGTGATATTGCCTTAAAATGAAGCTAGTTTCAAATGTATACATTTAATAAACCGTAAGTAAAGGAAAATCAGATGGAAGTGGTTTATGTAGTTAAGTACTCAAAATTCTCTTGTTGATATTTCTACTTCTGCTATGTTTAGCCTCCCGTTCTTGTTTTTTATGTCTAAGAAGTCAGACCTAGCAGTGTCCTGTGAAGGTACTGAGGAGAAGATCTTTCCATTGGCCTGTTCCATTCTAAAGCAAATGCTTGTTCTTTGGAAGTTGTTTTGTTTCTGATGGTATATCAGAAAGAAATAGAACATTTGAATCTATGTAATACTTCCTTTAGTCTGTGTCTTCCAGAAAGGAATGGAGGAAATAACAGTTCCAGCAGAGCCCTAGCTGGTTTGGCTCAGTGGATAGAGTGTTGGCCTGCGGACTGCAGGGTCCCGGGTTCAATTCTGGTCAAGGGCATGAACCTCGGTTGCAGGGTCCTTCCTGGCCAAGGTCCTGGTCAGGGCTCATGCAGAAGGCAACCAATTGATGCGTTGCTCTCACATGGACATTTCTCTCTGTCTTTCCCTCTCTCTTTCACTCTCTAAAAATCAATGGAAAAAATATCCTCAGGTGAGGATTAAAAAACCAAAATAACAGCAAAAAAATAATTCCAGCAGACTCTCTGAACATTGCTTTAGAAATGTGGCACTATTACCCTAATCTGAAGCTGGGTTTTTGTTGATTTATATAAATATTTACTGATCACCACTACGTCCCAGGTAGTCTTCTAAGCACTAAGGATACCCAATGTACCTGACAGAGAGAAAAATCTCTATTCTTGTGAGTTTTACATTCTTGTGGAGGAAGATAGATAATGGACAATAAACCTGTATAAAAAGGATGTTGAAGGATAAGTGCTATATAAGAGAGAACAGAATAAAGAGATTACAAGTGGTGAGGGAGGAGGAACAAGTAGCATTTTGAACAGAGTGATCTGTTGCCCTCAGCAAGAATATGATACTGAAGTCAAGATTTAAAGGAGGTAAGGGAGTTTGTTTTTCAGTTATTGGAAGAAAGAACACTCCAGGCAAAAGGAACAACTAGTGCAAAGGATCTAAGGCGTGAGTTTGCCTGATGTGTTCAAGAAGCAGAGTAAACAAGGCTAGGGAAGAGGAGAGTTGTAGAAAATGAGGTCAGAAGGGAAAAAAACAAGGAGAACCTTATAGTCCACTTTAAGAAAGGCTTTTACTCTAAGCATGATCTCATGTCTTAAGAGTATCATTTGGACACTATGTGCAGAACAGATTGTAAGAGGGCGAGATCTATTAGAGGAGGCCGGATTAGGGGTCAACTGCAGTGATGCTGGAGAGAGATAATGGTGATTTAGTAGTGGGGAGGGGGTCACAGTGAAAAACAGTCTGATTCTGGATATGTTTTGAAGGTAGAACCCACAAGATATAGATTAATTGTGGAATGGGAAATGTGAAAGAGAGAAATCAGGGATGGCTCTAAGGTTTTAGCCTAAGTGAGTGGAAAGATGGATGACAGCACATGAAATGGGAAAAGTTGTGGGGTAGAGTTCAGCTTTGAACATGTTGGAAGGTTGCCAGATTTGGCAAATAAAAGTACAGGCCACCTGGTTAAATTTGTATTTAGTGCGTATTTATCTGAAAACCTTAACATGTTAATTTTTAAGTGTCTATAGGACAGCCAAATGGAGAAGTTGCAAAGTTATTTGGATTTCTGAATCTGGGGCATAGCTTTGAGCTGAAATTTTGTGAGTTGTCAACATGTAGATGGAACTTAAAACCATGAGACGAAATGCTATAACAAAAGATATGAGTAGAGATAAAGAAGGACAGGAGTGCTGTGCCCCTCCTACAAGGAGGCCTGGGGCATATCAACTTTTATCAAAGTTGGGAAGAAGAGGGAGCAGCAAAAAAGTCTTAGAAAGAGAAACCAGAGTAGTAGCAGGAAAATCAAGCCAGTAGTGTGCTAGCAGCCAAATGAAGGATTTCGGGGAGGAGGGAGTAATCTATTATGATATTACTGATAGAAATAATCCAATATAGAAGAAAATATTGGTGATGTATTAGAGAAAGAGACTAATTGCTAGAGCAATGACCTTGGCTAGGTAGAAGGTGATAGGCTCATCAAGTCACATGAAGGAATGAAGGATGGCATTTAGAGTAGCAGACAGCAAGGCCAACAACCTGATGATGAATGCTGGCGAGTAGGCAGAGGAGGAGGTGGAGGTTAGTGGTAGTTCTCTTCTGATTGCTTTGATTTTCTCTGTGAAGTAGGATGCAAGGTCTCAGTTGCAATTCAGGAGAGATAAGGAAACATGTGGGTTTGGAAGAAAAAGGAGAAGTCATGAGACATATGCCTAGGTCAGGAGAGTGGACTGGTCAAGTATAGTATGATTAGGCAGCATTAAAAGTCCTCTTAATTTGTGGCCATACTTGTACATGGAAATTAGTTAACATGGTTTTATGAAAATAAAATTATTTTTTTATCATGGTGATACTAGACGCCCAGTGCATGACATTCGTGCACTGGTGGGGTGGTCCCTCAGCCTGTCCTGTGCCCTCTTTCAGTCCAGGACCCCTCGGTAGATGTCCGCCTGCCAACTTGAGCCCACTCCCCGTGTGGGCCTAAGTCGGCAGGCAGACATTGCCCGAGGGGTCCTTAGCATTTCGGTGGAGGTGGGAGAGGCTCCTGCCACCGCTGCTGCACTTGCCAGCTTCTGGCTGAGTGGCACTCCCCCTGTGGGAGCACATGGACCACCAGGGGGCAGCTCCTGCATTGAGCATCTGCCCCCTGGCAGTCAGTGAGCATCATAGCGACCAGTCGTTCCACCACACAGTCGATTTGCATATTAGGGTTTTATTATATAGGATTTGTACCACTTCCACACCAAATAGGGCATCCAACCTTTATGGTGAAAATTAAAGTTAGGGGTTTTAAAAGTGAATGTTACCTACTAGGTAAGACTCAATTTGGATGAGTCTTAAATGTAATAGAAGTCCTCCATTTGCTGGCATCAATTTATAAGATTTTCTAGAGAAGGTCTTTTAAGTAGAGATGAATAAAGCCTTTAAAGACTCATTGAGAAAGACTAACCCCAGAATAAAGGAGATCTCTGTATACTTTACTAGGTAAGAAATTATAAAGGGCTCCTGAGAATAGTTTTCAAGTCCTCACAGGAAGTGGTAACAATTCTTAACCAGTGTTAAGCATCCATTTTTCTAAGTTTCAGAGTAAGTGTGGTACTCTGAGACTGGCTTCAGCTTTCTTACTCAGAATCTCAATGATAAGTTCAAAAATATATTTTAGTTGTATTCTAAACACAATATGTACTTGGTGAGGTACTGACTTTAAGCATAGACCTCTTTAATCCATTGCTTTCCTCCAATGAGCTCAAGCTTTGAAAAATACAGAAAACCCGCCTTTCTAGGAAATGAGAGTGGTTGTATGATGTAGCTCCCTCCTCCTCAAACTAAGCAGAGTATACTTTGCCTTGTGGCCACGATCCCTGCCATTTACATTCCTGGTTTGATGAGTCTTCCTAAGAACAGCCTTTTCTGGCAACTGTATCGAAGAAAGAGCCATCTATTCCTTTGGAAAAAAATCCCTTCCTTCTTGGAGGCTCAGTTAAAATTTTTTCGGTAGTGCTATGAAAGTTTTCTATAATCATTAAATATCTCAACAGCAAAAGCTTAAAGGCTTATTATGCCTCGAATAGCTTTCTGTCTAACATAGTCAGTCCAATGGCTTCTAAATATCAGTCCATAAATGCAATTGGCTGTCCGTGATGGTATTTTCACTCATATGTGGTAAGAAATGAAATAAAAAACACAAAAAATATAAGATTGCCAATTGTGATTCTGCGATGAAGTTCTTTCTAATTTGTATGGTGATAGTGCATAATACTTCTTTTTATGTACACCATGCTTAATTTTCAAAAGAAGTTGACCACTCCATGTCCTCTAATTTACTTTAAAAATGTAATTGGTCCATTAAATACAAAAGACTATGAACCAAATATTTAGTCCACACAGGATCCCAAGAAGAATAGAGCATATGTAGGGGTTTAGGATTACATAGAATAGGTAAAGAGAGAAGCAGTTCTCTTCATACAGTGATAAAAATCCATTTATGCTCATAGCTAGAAAAATTTAGCTCAGTATTTTTTTAAAATTATTGAAATTAATATATAGTTTAAATGTGTGACTTTGCTTATAAAATTTGTATTAAAATTCCAGATAAGTAATATAAAAATTATATAACTGACCTTTAAAAATCATCTGTGTTTTCTTTACATGGAAACCAGATGTTTACTTTTGTGACTGTGTTTACTTTCATATTGGAGGCTGATTTAATACTTAGAAGGGAAAAATGTCAGGGGCAGATCCTATGCTAGAGGCAATCAATCCCCTATAATATTTCAAAAGGTCCTTCTGAGTAATTTTTTTTCCCTTGGGTGTTTAGATGCCTATGTAAACATCTATAAAAAATCCACAAAATATTTTGCAGTAAATACTTATCATCACAGAATTAACTTAGATTACTGTTTTAGTCATGTAGCATTTTATAAATAGATTTTATTTAAACCAGAATGAGAAAGAAGAATAAACATGAAGGAAATCTTATCCCTTGGATGACCATATTTTTCTTTCATGATATGCTTTCAGTACAACATGTATAAAGTAACAAAAAGTTGGAGAGAGAAGGGACATTCAAATTTAAATATTTTACTATGTTCTACAAATCTCTAATTACTTAAAAATTAGATTATTTTAAAATTAATAGAAAATAATTTTCTAATATTCAAATAAAAATTTAGATTATAGCTTACCAATTAAAACTAGTATCACGGTGAGGTGAATTCTGAAATGAATACTTTTAATCATCTGCAGCCTATATTTCCCTTTGTATAGGATCACACAGAAATAGGCAGCTTAATATTGAGACAAAGTCAGGGAAACCAAAAGAAGGTTGATGTAGCTGTGAAATCAAAGGTACTCATGATTGGTGGTGGTGGGAGGTAAGTTTGGAAAGAAGGATTGGGTTTAGAGTGAAGGGTCTATGTGCTTTCATAGGAATTTTGGGGGCAATGGTTGGGTTTTGGGCAACAGAGCAGCAGTCAAAGTTATATTTCTGAAACATCTTTGAAAACACGTTTGAATGAATGTAAAGAGGCTGTCTCAGGGGTATGAGGCTTTTACAGATATTCAAGCAAGAAATAATGAAGGTCCAGGCCTATAAGCAGCGAGGGAAGAAGGACAGGAAGATAGATTCAAAATTTTGCTTTAATAATTGTATTCCCTTTCCTTCCATCCCTTTAGAGTGTTCCTTGCACCATTTCAATCAAGGACTTTTAAAAAAACCACTTCACTGAAAGTTTGACCAAATAAAAATGTGATGTCTGAGGGAGTAAAGCATATGAGGAGGAGAGCAGACATATTTTCCAAGAATAGAAGTAAGAGACTATGGGAAAAGCTCCCATTCATATGCAAGAGTCTGATTGTTGACTCTTTTCTAAGTAATTGATTACAATGTGAGAGAGAAACAGGCATGACATTCTTGAAAGACCCAGTGTGACACAGTAATGTACACCGCTACTTTTTCTTGATGCACAAGCATTGCACACAAGCAT
The DNA here is from genome assembly GCF_027574615.1 of Eptesicus fuscus. NCBI lineage: Eukaryota > Metazoa > Chordata > Mammalia > Chiroptera > Vespertilionidae > Eptesicus > Eptesicus fuscus. The sequence continues at coordinate 64,484,928 of NC_072482.1, forward strand.
GAATCCTCTCATACGCCTAAGATAAAGCTGAACCCTATCTTTTCCTCGTCTTCTCCATTTGAAAGACATTTCCCAAGTAGCCTAGGAGTAGAAACTTAACAAAGTTTACCTGCTTTGCATCTTTACTGTGTTCAGCCCCATTTGGATAATCAGGCTAATTATAACTATTGACTGAGCAGCCCTCTTTCTCTGTTATAGAAATAAATTATATTGGTTAGACTGGCTCTTCTTTTCTTTTTTTTTTTGGGGGGGGTGTGCTTTTTCTCAATTCTCCATAATCTTCTGGGTGCTTGTAAATGGAAGGCATTTAATATATTCTATGCACACGTATACAGTTCACAAAGTTGTTCATCTCTTTTACTTTGAAATGAGTTGCCCATAGAACATTTGGGCTATCCTCTAGGGATAAATGAGTTTATTCATTTCTCCTCTTTGCTTCCTCCCTCTTCCTCCATCCACCCTACTTTAAGTCATTTGGATTTGGTGCTGGCAGTTATTCTGCACGTGTCTCTGTGCTACCCAGGAGACTCCTCAGTGCATGCTGCAGTCAAGCACACAGAGCTACTACTAGTTTATTTTGAAAGGGCTGTCTCTTCCCTTGGTGGGAGCTGAAGCAGGGTGGTGGGACTGGCTGGCTAGCAGATATAGAACACAATGAAGCATCCAACGCTTTCCTCTGATGATCTGGGAGAGTACCTGCCTGCAGAAGTGACAATTAGTGCCACACCTCCTACTCTAACTCCCTTCCTTAGCTTACTTCTCCATACTCCGTCTCCAGTGAATTATTCCCATGACATAAGGAATTCCAATTTGCAAACACATCTAATCAGCAGTGAATTGGCCATGAATAGCATTTAGTTTCTTCAAGGGTCCTGAACGTGATTCTTACAGGTCCACATAAGCTGCCAAAGAACCTCAGCTTAGTCCTTTATAGCTTCATTTATACACAGAGGATGCATGAAAATGCCATGCAACTAATCAAAACAAATCTAACAAATTAATGAGTTTAAACCTGGTCCAGGGTTTTTTTAGATCAAATTATTTTTAGCTCCCCTCTCTTTCCCCCCCTTTTAATTGAATTGAAACCTGCTTAGATAGAATCTGATGGTAATACAGCAAATAAATAAATTTTTATAAGAAATATTTAGAATCAATGGGTAAAAATAGTAGTAGAATCAATCAATCATCAATCAAACAAATATCTTAGTCCATGGTCAAATATACCAATTAATTTTGACCAGAATCAGAACCACCTTAGACCTGGCAAGAACAGTCCCTGCTCTGGGTCCTGCATTTCAGAGAGATCTGCATGTCACAGGCACAGAAATTTATGGAATATAAAACATGTAGGCCAGCTGTCAGTTGGGAGGTGACACTTGTGACTTGTAACCCTAAATATCTGCTCTTGTGACTTATATCATTTAGGCCACAAAGAAATGGGTGCTTATCCTACATCTCCTGCCCTATGACCTTGAAATGAAAGGTGACTGCATACCAACACCATGAAGGTCCGTGGCATGTACAACTGCTGACATCAGACTCAATGCCTAGGTAGTTTTCTCATGCACATGTGCTAATCAGTATTCTGCTAAATACTCAATGATATAATCTGAAGGTCTTCAATATTTTTTTTCTTAGTAGCTCTTCTCTTTTTAATACTTTGCCTGGCAAACTCTAACTTCTGGTCTCTGTGAAGCCTGATTCTATCTCCTCAACGCATAGAGTTTGCATTTAGGGCGACACTTAAATAAAGAAAGGTGCTTGTCCAATGGAAACGTCTGAGCTCTCAGAAATTACACAGCAAGGGATGCTGAGGAATTGGAGCAGCTAACTTAAGGATAAGTTTTCCCAAAGGAAGTGACGGTGGCCACCCCTGGCATCATTAACCACATCAAGCATTTCCTGCGCTCTGTAAGACAAGACATAGGGGAGAAATGACTTCCCCATCAGCCAGGATTGCTCCTTACGTTTTAATTTAAAACTTAATGCTGTGTTCCATCCCCAAGTGTCTCCGCATTTGCTGAAATGTCAAGAATATGCCACTGAGGATTTAATATTTTATGTAGTAGAGATGTTAGTTTTTTATAACTTTGGTCCTGTATCTGCCTAGCAAGTTTCCTACTGCCAATGCTTGCTTGGCTCCTGTCATCTATGGAATGATAGTGGAGATATTTCCAGTTATGCTCTGTGACAAGGTGATACCAAATAGGAATGTATTTTGACAAACACTGTTTTTTGTTTGGTTATCTTTCTGTACAAGCCTGAGAACTCCATTATCAGGGGTCTTGGGATTTCCAGACTTAGATGGCTCTAACTGGCAAGCAGATCACAATGACAGAGATGGCACTTGCATGGGGAAGCACATTCTTGGGTCATAAGCACATCAAAGAATACAATGATGGAGCGTGCAGGACTCTTAGAAATATTTCAGCACCAAGCAGTATTTATACTTATAGACAAAGCACCTAGACAGCAAGAAAATATAGTCATTGCCTCAAGTACGTTTGCGGAAATCTGTTTTATTAAATTCTAAAGAGAATAGATTTTCTAATACTTTTACCATTGTGTATTACCATGACTGTGTTTAGATTTGTAAGCTGCATTTATCTTGTATTATGTTTATAACATGCTTCATTTACAAAGCACCTTCCTGTAAAAATTATTTTTGCTTCTTATAATAACCCTGTAGGGTCAGTATTAATATTATTTGATAAAAGGAGAAATAGAGGCTCAGAGGACAAGTGAGTTACTGAAGGTCACAAGGAGTGTGAGTACAAAAGACAGGGTACTCATCTGTGCTCTGCTGTGACAAGCCCTCTCTTATACCCAGTGCAGCACAGATGAACAATGCACCACTGTTCAATAGCAATCTTTCCCTTTTCAAAAAGTCTCAAAGGTTTTCATGTTGTAAATGTAATTTACACTTAAGTCTCTCTCAGCTTATAAGACCTCTGCTTTTTGGTAGCTGTGACTTACCTCTTTCTTTTCCTTCTCATCTAAACACTGACCGCATAGGCTATAGTCCCAGTCCCCGTTCACCTTCATTCATCTCTAAATTCTAAGCAGCCTGGTTTCTGCAGCGACCATACTTCATAAGATCAACAAGTTCCTCCTAATTATGAAATGAAATGTATATTTTAAATACTTTTCTGAGATTGTTATATTTCTATTGAAATGGCCATAAAATGATACTTTATCTTTAGTGATACTTTTTGCCTTTAACAGCTAATGTGTCTGAAACTAATAAAATAGCTTTATTTTTCCATTCTTTTACTTTTAAACATTCTGTGTTCTTAATATTAAGATGTTATCTCTTGTAAACAACATATATGTGAGATTTCAAAATCCAGTCTGAAATTCTTTGTCTTTAGATTGACGTCTTTAGTCCATTTATATTTAATGTACTTTAACTTATATCTACCATTTTGTTTTTTTATTTTTATTTTATTTTTATCTGTTACTTTTATCCCTTTGTTATTTTTTCTGTATTAATCAAATAATTTTAACATGCTATTTTTTCTAGTAATTTAAAAAATATTTTAAGCATATTTATTTATGCATTTTGATTTAAAACTTATGCCCTACTTATTTGCTATTTCTATTGCTTTTTATCCCTTTCTTAAATTTTGTGCTGCCATCTAAGATAGTTCCCTCTGCCTAAAATCTCTCTTTAATATTTCTTGGAAGACAGCTTTTGTTTATCTGAAAACCTCTTATTTTTCCTTTTATTAAAGGATGCTTCCTATAAGCATAAAATTCAGTTAGTAGTTTTGTTTTGTTTTGAAGAATGTCATTTCACTGCCTTCTGATTTGACCATTTCTGTTGAGAAGTCAGTTATCTTTCTGTACTCTTGTCTCTTTAAAAGTAATGTGTCTTGCTTTTCTTCTTCCTATTTTACAATTTCTTTGTCTTTCCCCCCTCAGTATATTAAATTATGCTATACCTGTCTGTGTTTTCTTTACACTTTCTTTTTGGGTGGGGGTTGCAGAGATTTTTGAAAGTGTAAATTGAAGTCTTTTCCAGTTTTGAAAAATTCTCACCAATTATCTCTTCAAATATTTCTTCTGCCATATTCTCTTTTATTTATGCCTAAAACTTCAATTACAGGCATACCTCAGAGATATTGCAGGTTTGGTCCCAGACTTTTTCAATAAAGCAAGTATTACAATAAAGTGAGTATCCATGAGAATCTTTTGGTTTCCCAATGCATATAAAAGTTATGTTTACACTATGCTATAGCCTATTAAGTGTGCAATAGTATAAGTTTAAAAGTGTGTATACCTTAATTAAAAATACTTTATTGCTAAATAATTCGTAATATTTTTTCTCTGGTGGAGACTCTTGCCTCAATGTTGAAGGCTGCTGACTGATTAGGTTGTTTATGGCTGGGGTAGTGATTGCAATATTTTAAAATAAGACAGTGATGAAGTTTTCTACATCAGTTTGTATGTAAAAACTCAATATCTGTGATGTGCAATAAAGCCAAGTGCAATAAAACTTGGCAATATTATATTTGCCCTTTTAACCATCTCCCACTTGTGTCTTTTATTCCATTTTATTTTTCTCTTTGCTTCAATTTATATTTATTTTCTATTGATCTGTCTCTGAATTCACTAATCTTGCCTTTTGTTATGTCCAACCATCTCTTAGTTCCCAATAATGAGTTCTGATTTAAGATATTTTATTTTTTTAGTTCCAGAATATTTGATTTACTGTATTGAAACAATTCTTTATTGAAATTCCCCATATTTTTTGTAATTTTTATTCAGCTTTTGCTCTATTTTCCATAATGTATTATTTATTATCATTTAAAAAACCCTATATACTAAGTCCAATATTTGGATCATTTGCAGATCTGCTTCTACTATCTAATTTTTTAGAAACATTTTTTCATTGCTTCATGTTTATATTAATTTTTTATTATACCCTGAAAATAGTTTAAGATGTAATATATTATAGCAGTAAAAGCAATAAAGTATCTTGTTATTTTTTAAGTCAATTGGGCCCTAGCTGATTTGGCTCAGTAGATAGAGTATTGGCTTGCAAGTGAAGGGTCCCAGGTTTAATTCCAGTCAAGGGTACTTGCCTGGGTTGCGGGCTCGATCCCCAGTTGGGGACGTGCAGGAGGCAGCCAGTCAATGATTCTCTCTCTTCATTGATGTTTCTATTTCTCTCTCCCTCTCCCATCCTCTCTGAAATAAATAAAAATATATTTTTTAAAAGTTAATTGGATAGAAAGAACGAATGATAACTTCAAACAAATCAGGTAGTAAGTTGTGTAAGAGCACAGTTGAAGTTTCAGTCTATGTCTGACCCATTGTATCTTGTTCTCCCAGGGCGACTGAGAACGTAACTATGAGTCACAGATTTGATTCTGCCTTTCAAAGGTAGAACCCCAATTCATGTAGTCCTCGTTCCCACAGCTTTCCAATGTCTATAAAAATTATTTTGTAATTTATCAGATTTTATCTAAATGTTACAGAAAGAACATTTTTTTAAAAATTTACATTTACCACAGTGAATTACAAAATGTTCTCAGGGGTTAGGATCTTTGTGGAGGATGTATTCTTAAGTGGCTTAGCATTAATGCCTAGCGTAGGGGTAATAAATACTTCTCATCCACCCAATCCTAAAATAGTATGCTAATCACTTTTATAGGTAACTTTGGTTATTTTTCTTTTTATATTAAAGAAAATGTTCCCCATTTGAGAGTTTTGTCACCCATTGTGCTCATTCATTTATTACACAAGTAATATGGAGGATCTTCGATAAAGCAGAAACAGTATTAAGAGGGGGCAAATTAATTGATAAGGTTTCTTTGCTGTTCTAATCTGAGTACTAGACATGTACTTAATTGTCGTGAATAGCAGAGACTGTGGCTTTGGAGGTGCAAGTATCCAATCAAGTCCAAATACAAATTGACAACAGAACTCACTAATTCCATGAATCCAAACTGCACCTACCATGAAGATCTAGAATTTGATATGGGCAGCTGCAATTTCTTCTGAATTGTAACAAAAGATTTATAAAGTCACTTGATTAGCTGCTAAGTTAAGGAATAAAGACGTGACTACTAAGGACAAAACCATTTGAGAGAGGTAGGCATTCCATGTGCTGGATGACTGGTGCCTCAGTGAGGCCAAGATGGAAATGAAGAGCTTACTAGTAAATCCACTTGTGAATGCACAACACAGCTCTTTCTGGGGGTGATGCTCTCATCTTATTATTCTCCATTCTTACCTCCCTTCCCTTCCCTTAGGCACTCCTGGAATATAGTCCACTACATTGAGACATCTTGTTTCATTTACACAATTATATTGCTTCCCAGATACTGAAATTCTGATTCAGTGCCAGCTAACTTGGTCATACCACTGCAAATTCCTTGCTCAAACTCAGAAACTTGAGCATAGTTACTATCCCTCTAGTAGATGGAAGCAGAGAACAGACTGACAGATCTCAGAGGGGAGGGGGAGAGGAGACAGGAAGAGATTAACCAAAGAATTTATATGCATAGCTCATGGAGACAAAAATAGTATGGTGAAGGCTGGGGTCGGGCAGGGCAATGGTAGAGGGAAGTAAAGGGTGGGAGGGGATAGGAAACATCTGTGATACAGTCAACAATTTTTTAGAAACGAGTCCTTTTGCCTATGGGGCATAATTTGAGAAGCACCCTGGAGTCCTATAGCCTGAGGAATACTACCTCATCTCTAGAAGGATCCACTTCTTCCAGTTAAGTATGGCTTGGAAGGAGGACCAGGGTAAGAATATGAGGCTAGCTCATGTTTTCCCAGAATTCCCTGGGTGCTAGGCCCTGTACTAAGTGCTTTACATATGTTAACTCATTAACTCCTTAAAATGATGCTGAGAGATGTATTCTACTATTTACATTTTATAGAAGGGAAACAAAGGGGTAGTAAGACTTGTCCAAAGCCATACAGTTAGGCAGCGGTAGTGCAGGATTTTGAAGTCACAAAGTCCAGTGCCGAAGGCTGGACTCTACCATCTCTTCATGCCAGCCTTTGAGTCAGTTAAGGTCACCTGGTACAGGAACAGGAGCGAGAAGTCAAGCTAGTGCTTACCCTTTAAAGAGTGGCCTCGGGGAGGTGGCAAATCAGTGGTAGGACCACAGCATTGGCAAACACCTTAGGATGAGTCTGGGATGCAATGGAGTGCAGAGATGGCAAAGCAATCTTGTAAGCAATTCCCTGGTAATGATGAAAAAGAGAATGAAATCTGAATCTCAGGCTGGAAGAAGCTGTAGTTGAATTTACTGTGCATATTAATCACCTGTGGCTTTTGCTAAAATGTAGATTCCTAGGCAGTACTCTCAGAGATTTTGACTCACTGGAGTGTCTGGAAGAGACCCAGGACTTTCCATTTTTAACAAGTACATCAGAGGATACAATTAGCTTTCTGACCACACTTCAGGGAGGTAGCCATAAGATAATCATGCATTTTTATATTGTCAAAGCTTTCCACAACTAACCTGTCACACACCTTTAAATGTTAAGTAGAAAACTGACCAGAATGATTCCATTTTCTATCTACTTTGTCATAGGTAATTCTTTTTTCTGCCTTAGCTACATGCATTTTATTTTATTTTATTTTATTTTTTTTAATTACTTTATTGATTAAGGTATCAACATATTTGTCATCAACCCCCCCCTTAGTTACATGCATTTTAAAGTTTAGTCTTTAAGTCTTTAAAAAATAGTGAAAAAGCCTTGCGCAGCCCAATCACACACAATGCAAATATTTTTTCTGCAAATTTATTTCAGTGCAATAATACAAAACAACAAAAATAGCAAAACTTTTTATATTAATGAGTTTCAAAATATACTGTAATATACACATGTTTAAAGTTTCTCTTTTTTTGAAAAATGATCCTACATAATAAAGAGGTGATATGCAAATTGACCCTCACACCATCACAAGATGGTGGTGTGCACAGCGGAGGCTGGGTTCCTGTAACACAAGATGGCTGTGCCCACAGCAGAGGTGGGGTTCCCTTAATGAGCCATAACACAGGATCAGCAGGGACCTGAGGCTGTGTGGTGTGGGGAACCTGAGGCTGCACCCCCCACCCACCTGGCAGGGCTTCACAGGGGACCTCAAGGAATGCCCCCGACCCCTGCCCAGGCCAGGGGACCTCAGGCCGCACCCCGCCCTGGCACCGAGCCAGGGGACCTCAGGCTGCGTCCCCTGCCTGGCGGGGCTTGATGGGGGTGGGACTGGCTGGGTCTGGATCTTGCCCAATGGGTGTGGGGCTGGCCGAGTCTGGGTCTGGGTCTTGTGCAATTTTGAGGCATGCACGGGTGGGCGGAGACTTGACTCTGGGTCCTGTGGCGTGCCCCAGACTCTTATAGGAGGGAGATTTTCATATACATTTTACTAATTTTCTTTCATCTCTGACACTTCTATTATAGAGAAAGGGCAAATAGCAATATTAAAATATTTCCTCTAATTAATTCCCTTTTAATGTGCATGAATTTTATACACTGGGCCACTAGTATGTATATATGATGTTTAAGAGAAAGGAATCAGCCCTTTCTGAAGCCCAAGGTAAGCATTTTCTCTGTAATGATCATAGGTATGTGTTCAGGATTGTGACTCTAGGTCTAGAAATGAAGAGAAAATAATATACAGTATTTCTTTATTTCAGGCATGTATGCCTGTTTGGGATGGAGGTAAGGGTTTGGCATGGTGATCAGAGATGCTTAAATGTGCTTTTTAACAAGCAGGGATGATGGAAAGCCTCTCAGTAGGAATGTATACCAGGCAAGCTCTACCTGAGCGTACAGGTGCCTCATTTGAGGAAAAGGCAACCCAATTGAGTAACTGCTACAGAGAAAACATAAGTGGAAAAAAAAAGCTGTATTTAATCTAATAAACTGTATTTATTTTTACTAGTTTTGGAGGCAAAATTCCTCCTTTGTGTTGATAAATCACAATGAATGAACATGTTTTTAAATAAGGTTTGGCTTTCCAAGCTGAAAGCATACTCTTGACATTGTATGAGAATAACTTTCCTTTAAAAAAGTTATATTGTTGCATTTGAGAATCTCTACACCCTAGGATGGTGAATATGGGAGCTGAGTCCCTGGAGACTGGCGATCAGAGGCAGAAAAGGAGTGTAAGGATGGGGAAGGTAAGATTGGTATAAAACCCTCGTAATCTGTTCATGTTCAAGTGGTAGCCCTGGCAGAATGACAATCCCCGGCTTACAAAGGGGATGTATTCCATCATTTTTCTTGGGAAGTCAGTTGCCTGACAGAACACATTTTCTCATAGAAAGAACACTGTGAATCATAGGTAGTGTTCTGGACAAACCACAGAAACTAAGCAACGTGAGAGCAAACAAGACCAATGTTGACAGTGGCTGGCCACTTTACATTTTGAGGAGAGGGGCCAATGTCCACTGGAAAATATTATGAAAGCTATGGACCACTGCTCCAGAAACACACGCATGCATACAAAACAAACATCGAGATTGCATCCATATTTTGGCTATTGTACATATGCTGCGATGAATGAATATGGGGTGCATATATCTTTTTGAACTAGTGTTTTTACTTCTTTAGATAAATAGCAAGAATTAAAATCACTGTGTCGTATGATAGTTCTATTTTTAATCTTTTGAGGATACTATCTGCTACCTGAGAACCTAAACATGACGTATTATGAGCTAAATAACTTTAAATTCTGTTTACCTGTTGAATTTACAAATTGTTCTGGATTTTTTTTATGTGGATAATATAGGAACATATTATTTTATGTCTAATAACAAAATAAGGGCTTTTAGATTTATGAACTCTACTCAGAACATGTTGACAATTTTATAACATTTTTACAGTTACAGGTGATTGATATTCATTTTTGTATTCAGTACCTCTGAGATGTAAACTCAATGTCTGGGAAAGATAAGTAATATTTATTTTACAAATAGTGTTCATTCATTCATTTGTTCATTCATTCATTTTTCATTCATCCATTTGTTTGGAATCTATCATGGCAGGCATGTACTGGGGACATAAATCTGAATAACACTTAGTGCTGACCTACAGAATTGGTAGTTATAGAAGATGCTGTCAGTGTCCCACTGTATTCTTCACGTGCTGAAGGCAAGTAGATAGCAAATGGCAAATTAAAATTAATGACTACGAATTGTAACATTTAGCTTTTAACACCTATGATGCTCTAATTGAATGCATTCACCCTCCTCCGACTCCTTGGCTGTAGGAACCCAAGTATCAGCCAATAATAAAAGGGGCTTCAGTGACTATGCCCCCCGTTTTTCTCACCCCTTTGTTGAGACAGCTTTGAAGGGCATTTGCGTTGTCTCACAGAGTACCCAAAAATTTGGGCAGCAGTCCCCCGTGGTAGCAGGCCTGATTATGTATTTGTTGACTGTCCGTATTTATTCCTTTACTTTTTTTAATTCTACACTTATCTACAAGTGTTTTCTGGGATCAGTTTGCAAATAAGCTAGTTAAATTCTGATTCTTGTCTAAGGGTTTGTTTCTGTAGGAACTCAAACTAAGAGAGTATGTACCAGCCATAATGTTAGTAACAATATTATTTTATTTAATCTTTGAAATAATGATGAAATGAATATTACTTTACTTTGAAGATTAAGAAAATCCTTAAAACTAAGTCTCAGAGTGGTCAAGAAAATAACCCAAGACTGTGGCAGACCTGGGATTTTATTCTCAGTGTATCTAGTTCCAAAGTTTACTATCTTCTCAGTGTCATTATAAACATGACAAGTGGCAGTGATAACAATAGTATATCTAGAGAATAATAACTATAAGTTAAAATTCATAGCCATTCATTTCAATTAGCCATTTTCCTTCTGTTTTCAAAGATAATTGTCTTGCTTATGTTTTAATCTTTTTAAAAATGTTCTCTTAATTAAGACGGTAATTCAAAGTTAAATTGGGTTTCTTTCCCAAGTCACTTGTTTGCAAGGATCCACCCTCCCATAAATGGGCAGCCAGTCACACTGTTGTCATCATAGGACTCTTCTAATTAAAACATGGTCACATTTTGTGCTCCCAAGATACTTGGAATTTTTATTAGTAACTTCACTGTTTTAAAAGTTTTCTGGACATTATTGCTTTTTAATTGGATTGCATGTAGAGTGTATCTCTTTGCCAAGGTGAACCTCTTTGCTTCTCCTTGTCTTTTCTCATTGTCTACTACAGTGATTCTCAAACCCTATTCCATGAAGAAGAAAAAATGTGATGGGAAAAGTTTTCCTCTATTAATCTATTTTAAATTACCAACATAAGGAGGTTGAAATAGTTGGTTTGAAATGACATGCCATTGTTAAGAGTTCCAAGAAGTCACAAGTGTGGTCATATTATGGATTGCCATTAATGAATATGCATAGTTTATACACTTTCCTTTAAGTTGTACAATGGCTATTGGGTTAAGCTGGCATAAATTACTTATGCATTATCCCATTAATTTATTATATATTGGTGATATTATTTGGGTTTTTTATTGATACTTTTCGGATATAATTAATTAGTCTCTGATGAGGGGGTTTTGTTCTTTATCTGTGTCCTGAATCATTATTGATATTTCTCCAGTACTTAAGAAAGTCTCATGATGAAATAAATATGGGAAATATGAATCTTTAGGTCCAAGTTCTTAGAATGAGAAATCTAGGAATGTCTCATTCCCCACCTAGATCTCAGCCCCATGACCTCTCTGATCGTCCTTTCCTCACAATGCAGTTTCTGGAATTGAATACACTTTTCAGTTCTCTGCAATTGCTGATAATACTTCCTTTGTCTGGAATGTGCTCCCTCTCTTCTCCACTTAATGATATCCTTTACCACCCAATCCAAATATGAATTGTTTCTGAAAGCCTCTTTCTCTGCTCAGGGGTTATTGTTCTCTCCTTACTCTCATTACATTTTTTACATACGTTGATCACAGACCTATACTGTTGTTAATGCCTTATTTATTAAAATATCTGACACTTCTACTAAGTGAGGTGTTAAGTCCAGGCCATCCTTTTATTTGTGTTAGAGTTTAGCATAGGGTCTGGAAACTGAAGGTATTTCTTAAAATTCTTAGGGAATGAATAACTGCAGATATTGTGTGACCTTTATTTTTCCTCCCTCCTTCTTTCTTCCTTCTATCACTATGAGATTTGTAGGATCCCTGTGTTTTTATATATCATCTATTCACTGACTACATATGTTATATAAGCCACTGTGTAACTGCTATAGAGAAAACAAAAGTGAAAAAAGAAAGACATGTTTTTTTAGCTCAGTGAATTTAAAGCCTACTATTGATGGCCATTGTAACTTGGGCCTTGAAAGAAATATATTTTACATATGCATTATATATATATATATATATATATATATATATATATATACACACACACATATATATATATATATATATATATATATATATATATATAAATAAATAAAAGGCTAGGTGGTCCTTGCACCCTTGCACCCTTGTGCGTGACATCATCACAAGATGGCCGCCACAAGATGGTCACATGCACAGCAGAGATGGGGCCCAGTGGCTGCTCTGTGTGGTGAGGCCTGGGGGAAGGAGGCGGGTCGTGGCAGGGAAGGGCAGTTGGGGGGCGATCAGGCTGGCAGGCAGGCAAGCAGTTAGGACCAGCGGTCCCAGATTGTGAGAGGGATGTTCGACTGTCGAACATTCCCTGAGGGGTCCCAGATTGGAGAGGGTGCAGGCCGGGATGAGGGATGAGGGACACCCCCTATGCACAAATTTTGTGCACCGGGCCTCTAGTGTGTGTGTGTGTGTGTGTGTGTGTGTGTGTGTGTGTGTATAATAGAAGAATGTGTCATATAATTGGTATTTACAAGGAGACGTCCTTGTCCCTGCTTGTTGCTAATGGAAGTAGGCTTCTTGCAATATCCCCCCAAAAAAGAAATTTTCTGAGACTTGCACAGGAGGATAAGATATTGTAGAAAGCTTTATTCCTGAGGAATCAAACCCCTGAATTTCCCATTTCCCTTTGTTGGACCAAGGAATAAGTGTAGCTGTGGCTTTCATAAGACTAGAATCAAAACCAGTGTCCAAAATTTTTACTCCATATTGGAACAAATGGAGTGTCCAGTCCAGCCTCAGGCTAGCTTAGTTTGTGTTCCCCATTGCAGTCCCTCAGTCTATTCAGTGTAGGGTCCACATGGCCATGGCTATGGAGGGAGCACAGGGAGGATTAAAGCCAAAGGAACCAGAGAGCCAAGAGAACCATGAGCCAAGTGAGCCAGGCACAACAAGCAAGCGGGCTCCTTTGTTTAGCGGATTATTTATTCCCAAATGTTCACAGAATTGCAATGGCCCCGTTTACTCAGGCCAATGAATTCTGTTTCTTGGTTTGACTTACAAGCAAGTACCTTACCTATGCCTTCCCAACTTCACTGCACATGGGCCCATCTCCCCTTTGTTGGATCCTTTCCCCAGTGATCTGCAGGGAATGGATGGGTGTTTCCCTTTTTGCTCCTTTCCTAATATTAATAACTAGCTCATTACAATAGTATCATAATTACTTTAGGTTCTTGTCACTCTGGGTCTGATAGTAATTAGATATGACAGCATTGTGATTATTTATTATTTGACCAAGAGCATGGAGATATGGTTTGTTTCCTATGAAAATAGTTGTATTTGATCAATCTTAAACATTTCAGGAATTTTAGTTTTAGAAGCTAGTTCTATAAAAATTAAATCTGGACAACTCATTTCTCCAAATATCTTCAAAATTTAGCATTGAGGAATTTTCAGTCTGGCTTATTTTATTTATCTCAAAGACAGATTTTCTCCAAAGTGGGTACTGCATAGGTCTTGAAATGCTTCTTTAAATAAAAATAGGGGCACCTTGATCAAACAGATTTAGATATGACAGATGTGCACCAACACACCTTCCCTTAGAAATTCATATGCCTATTAGTATATTAAAGGTCTTGGAGATATTTACCAATGAAGAAACTTAAGTTTATTTCACTACTTTCCCCCCACACACATTTCTTTGACTTCTAAAACATTTTCTATGTAACATCTAGAAACCTTGCTTGTAATTAATTTTTTGAAGTGCATGGTGACATTGCTAGGTGTACGGATTTAACATTGGTTGGTGCCTTCGGATAATATGTGATGTAATAGTCCATTTCATTACCCATCGTAAGTACTCTGACAGGTGGAGAAAGGAGCAAGAGAAAGTGTTTGCTTCAGGCTGAACACCTTTGACCAGGTCAAAATGACCAACACAGAGAGAGAGAACAGAACAGTGTTTCAGGTTCAATGCAGATCAACTGGAATCAACAAACTTGTAGGACAGAGCTCACCACGTGGTAGCCAGAATCAGTGCTCAGGATTCACAATTGTGAAGAACTGGAAAATGTCATTAAATGAGAGTCAGAGGAAAATCCTCCTTTCCATATGTTGGGTCCTGCTTTCAAAGACAAAGCTAGCCTGGAGCTCAGGCTGCCAAGGTCTGAAGTGGGAATTAGAGCCCCAAGAAAGCTATCTGCCCCACTTCCTAGACAATGAGGTCTACACATTCCCAAACGCAAAACCACTCTTACCTCTGTCATATATTGGGGGTCTTTATATCTTCCCTTCTGACAGTTGGAGCTCTTCTTTTCCTCCCTAGCTATTTAAAAAATTGAGCTTCAGATAGCTTTTCAATAATATCACTTTCGTCTAATTTATAATGTACTTCAACTGAAAAGTTTTCAAATTCAGGGCTTTTGGATTTTATAAAATAATTAACACATTATTAATAATTTAATAGAAACATGTCTTCTTTTTTGATTGTATAAAATTGTAAAGTACTAGCCATCGATGAGAAATTAGACCTCTTTTTTCAATTGGGACTCTGCTTTATGCATCTCTGTGTTGCACATACTAGCTGTTCCTAAAATAGTTGTGGGGTTGAAGTCAATAACTTCTGGAATTAAAGAGTGATCATGTACATAGGCAACATAAATGAAGAATATTGATTTATCTACAGTATTTTGATAGAGTCACTTAAGTTTTCTTGTTTTGATTTGATTTTTAAAATTTATTTACTAGTATGTATCTGTTTGTTTCCTCTTGGCATGTCTGTGTGAGGCTGTAAAGAGAGCCAAGGTAAAGGTACCATTTACCACCTACCTTATAGATGATGTAAGGATTTATTAAATAATGGTGACTCCTTTGTGGTTCCTTCCCATACTCAAGGCAATCCATACTGTTTCCTATGGAGAAACCGTTGTGTGAATCACACAAACGCTTTTTGATGGGGATGATGAAACCAGAAGATTGGCTGCTTTTTTAGAGGACAGATTCTCTAATGTTCTTTTATTGACAGAATGTTGGAAGAATGGAAAATTATGATCTTTGGTCTCAACCCACCTGGAGTTCTTCACCAAATCAATTCCTTATTCAAACGTATAATGTACTTCTTATAGCTCCCTCCTTTCTCCTCAATGTCTTGCTTGGGGCAAGGCCAATGAGCTTTTGAAGTGCTCTGACTTAGCTGGTTTTTAATCTTCCTTTTAAAAACACCATTTGTATCTGGAAATCTGATTCAGTTTAAACTGCTGAGTTTAGCATTCTGAAAACTAAGATTTATAAATGCATAGTGATGATATTAGGCAGTAATATAAGGTAATAAAATAATATGAAGAGTGGTTGATGTGCATACTAGAAACCTATTCTTCAAATATTAAACACTGACTAAGTTATTTGAAAATCAAACATGCTTAAAAATAGAAAAGAGTTAAAGGTCACATTATGAAATATCTATAAATTGTAGTCTTTTTTAAGTTTCACTGATCAGAAGTTTCTAAGAAAAACAATAACAGTGATTGCAAAACATCAGCTAAAACTATAAACACAGAATATTTTGTTATATTATGTTGCAATTTCTGATTACATTATTTTGCACTTAAGCTGAAATTTGTTTTTAGTGACACACATTTTAATTTTTGCAAGAATTTCCTCAGAGATATTTGAAATTAATATTTTCCTGAAGAATCAGTCCTAGGTAGAGAGGCCTTGAAATAAATTAAGTGAACTACGTACTCCTTTTAAGATATAAACTACTCATTCCTAATGCAACTTCAGAAGTGATATATTTTATGATAAAAATCAAGTATTCATGTCATTTGACCCAGCAATTCCACCTCTGGGAATATAAGAACCCTGAAACACCAATCAGAAAGAATATATGCATACCTATGTTCATTGCAGCACTACTCACAAATGCTAAGATCTGGAAACAGCCCAATTGCCCATGAGTAGATGAATGGATAAAAAAGCTGTGGTACATTTACACAATGGAATACCATGCAGCTACAAAAAAGCAGGATCTCTTACCTTTTGCAACAGCATGAATGGGTCTGAAGATTATTATGCTAAGCAAAGTAAGCCAGTTAGAGAAGGACAAGTATCACATGATCACACTTACATGTGGAATCTAACGAGCAAATAAACTGATGAACTAAGTAGGTCCAGAGGCATGGATGCATAGAATAGAATGACAGCTCTCAGAGAGGAGAGGAGTGGAAGGGATGGGAAGAGATTAACCAAAAAACATATATGTATAACCCATGGATACCGACAATAGTGTGGGGAAGGCCTGGGGTGGGGTGGAGGCTGGGTGGAGGAGGGAAAAGTGGGGGGGGGGGCGGGGAGGGGGCGGAATGAGAAACATCTGACAACAGTAATACTGTCAACAATAAAAAATACACTTAAAGCCCTAGCCCAGTGGTCAGCAAACTGCGGCTTGCGAGCCACATGAGGCTCTTTGGCCCCTTGAGTGTGGCTCTTCCACAAAATGCCACGTGTGGGCACGCACATACAGTGCGATTGAAACTTCGTGGCCCATGCACAGAAGTCGGTTTTCGGCTCTCAAAAGAAATTTCAATCGTTGTACTGTTGATATTTGGCTCTGTTGACTAATGAGTTTGCCGACCACTGCCCTAGCCGGTTTGGCTCAGTGGATTGAGCATTGGCTTGTGGACTGAAGGGTCCCAGGTTTGATTCCAGCCAAGGGCACTTGCCCAGGTTGCGAGGTTGATCCCCAGTAGGGGTTGTGCAGGAGGCAGCTGATCAATGATTCTCTCTCATCACTGATGTTTCTATCTCTATCTCCCTCTTCCTTCCTCTCTGGAATCAATAAAAATATATTTTTAAAAAATGCATTTGAACTTGTCAAATTTCACATCAGTACCCCAATTAAAATTTGCCAAATTAAGTTTTTAGAGAGCATATTTTACCTGAACTTCTCAGTGAATTAAAATAAATTAAAATAAATAAAAGAAGTTTTATTTAAAATAATTAAATAAAGTATCCAAAACATTTGTGCCAATTTATCATATGCATTTTATTCAGAATTCTCTTAGTTATAGACAAAGTCTGAATCTAGGTTGGAAGTAGCCCATCTTGTGCTCCCAGAATCTGGAGTTTTTGCATTACAGAAGGACACTTCCCTTGCTGAGACCCATTCTTCCTGTTTACAGTGAACACTGGGTCTACCCTTTGGGCTTGTCACCAGGCGAAGAGTCAAGTAGAATAATGCTCTGAGACCATTTGTTCTAATGAAAGCAATTTGTTATGAGCTGAGGGGAAAGTGTCCTTTGTCCTTCTGCCAAATACAGCCTTGCTCTGTGTTTGTTGCGTTTGTTCAGATTAATGAGGATACTACAAGATGCTTTAAGGCAAAATGCATTAGTGAAAAGATGCAAAGTCTTTTTCTAAGACAGTGCCAAATACTACTGACCATGTGTATCCTGTTTTCCAACATCAAGTATGAAAACTGCTTAGAATTAATTATTCTTAAGTGTATTTTCCTATATGGTGTTCATATGGCCCCATTATTCATCTGATGAAATGTTTTTGAGAATATATATATTTTTAATGATGATAAGAATTGTATGGATGGAAATAGAATTTATAAGACCACACAATTTAGACTTTATGGTCATTATACTTTAAAAAAATCATGACCAGAACACATCATTGCATTTTATACTTCAAAAGTCCTTCGTGTTAAGATCATTTAGGGAGAAAAAACTTTCACTGCCCCTGAAAAGTAGTATGTCAAAAAAGAATAATAAGAAGAAGTGTAATATAGGAACAAAGGTAAGGAACCATCTTAGAGAGGAAAAACATGGCCGGGGCATATCAGATATTGTTATAGTGCAGACTTTCAAGTGTTCTAATTACCACATAGACTGAGACATATATGCATTTGAAAAGACCCATCACCTGGATGTCTTTTTCAGTTAGGTTTCTCTATTTTTCAGTGACTTTAGCCTGACACCTCAATCCAGAAAGATTGAGTTTCATCTTCTTCACTCTTCCTTCTTTTTGGCTGTGACTATTAAGTGTTTATTTCAAACACTTTGTCTTCATTTCCTGTAAATTCTGTAACTTTGACCAGGCATCCCTTACCAAGGATCCTATGGGGGCGGGAGGTGGGGTGGGGAAGAGGAGGGAGAAAACACATTTATCTAATTTGGAATTAAAATCAAAACATTCTGCTGAATTTTTATCAAGCCTTGTTCTGGATGACAGTGGCTCTATAAGAGAGAGCAAATAGTTCTTCATTGAGGAGATTTGCTGAACCATGCATCACCCTGGAGAAATCATACTCAGTGAGATACATATCTTGATACATTTATCATCCTATTCAGGAAATCTTATTTTTTTTTTTCATGAGAGTTTTTGAGGCTTCAATGGTTCAGTTATTTGTGGGAAGTTCTGACCAGTTCCCATCTTATCGTATTTATATAATGTTATTCAGAGAATTTTACATGTGAAGATTTGATTTTTATAATTTTCTAAAACATCAGATTACAACCTTTTATATATAGACTTTATACTGGATACTGAGTTGAAATGTATTTAAATAGAACATCTTATATATTAAGTGCCTACTGTGTTCTCTTTGCACTTTAAGCCATTTTCAGTAATTATTAATTTGTCACTATTAGTGGATGTGTTGCTGGTTAAAAGTCTTGGTTGGCTGGAACAGAGATAAATGGCTTCCATGCTGCTGTCATGGGATTTCAGTCTTGTGGCCTCAACATGCATTTCAATCCTGTTCTAGAAAAAGCGGCATGGAAGGTAAGGAGGAAATTCATCATTTTCAGTCAGGTGGCTCTTTAATTATAGGCTTCTTTGTTGAGGCTATTCACTTGGGTATCAATTAGGATCAAGTGTGATCACTGGCTGCTGAAAACATATTCACTAAGAAATGCATAGAGATGACCATTTCAGAATTGTCATAAACAGAATTGACATGTGGTCCCCTCAAACTGTTATCAATCAGAAATTGGCTGTTACTATAGTGGATGACGTCTGAGATAATTGATTAAGTCACAGGGAAACAATTTGCTTGTTACTTTCTTCATCTACTATAGGGATGGCAAGATTTTGCCACAAGAGCTTTGTTAGGAATAACTGAAAACAGAAATGTAATTTTATAGGGCTTAACAAAGTCTTCATAGTTACAACAATAACAACAACATATGCCAGCTAAGAAAGTAATCTAATCTAATAATAGACAGATATGCAAATTGACCGCACCTTCGCTACACCTAAGCCACGCCCACCAGCCAAGCCATGCCCACCAACCAATCAGGACGAGTATGCAAATTACCCCAACAAAGATGGTGGCTAATTTGCATATCAAGACAGAGTCCAAAGAAGCCAAGAGCTGCAGAAAGGAGTAAAGCTTCGAAGAAGCAAGCAAGCCGGGGGGGGGGGGGGGACGAGAAGGGCGGGGCGGAGGCGGGACCGGGGTGAAGGGAAACGCGGGCGGGCTGGAGGAGAAGGCGGGGCGGGTGACAAGGGTGGGGCGGAGGTGGGGCAGGGGGCGAAGGGAAACCTGGGCGGGCTGGAGGAGAAGGCGGGGCAGGCGACAAGGGCGGGGCGGAGGCGGGATAGAGTGCAGCAGGAAATCCTATTGCAGGATTTTTCCTGCAAAGGGAAAGCTAGTTGTACAGATAATTGAAAGTTGTGCTTTTTTGGCTGCAATGTTATATTAAGATGTATAATAACATTGCTAAGATTCCATCAACATCCATAGGATTCAAATTAATTAATGGATTAATGCTGCATCTTAGTATTACCACACATCTGTATTAGAGTTAAATTATAAATTAAATGTACAAATAATAGATAACAGGCGAACTTTTTGTTTTTAAATTTGAGATGATATATTATTGGGGAGTTTTTTCTTATACTAAGAAAATACAGTCTTAAAACTATAAATAGAAGAGGTCAACAAATACAAAAGTCTAATTAAAGAAATTGCAACTAAAGGAGCTTGAGAGACAGAAACGCAAAGACATTTTGGCCTTATATTTCTGATACTCATAGACACTAAAACATGTAATATTCCAGAAATATCCTAATCTTGGTATAGATAGAATTGTTCTCTGAATCTCGTATATTGATTAGCAGAATTAATTAGTTGGCCTTGGTGCCATTTAGATGTATTTTTAAATATAAAACAATAAGTAACCCAATGAATTAAATTATTTTAATTTAGAATTTTCTTCCCTTCCCCTACTTTCTGTCCTACTTTTATTTTTCCTCTACTTCATTATACAAATAATTTTAACTGATTGCAATATTATTTTATGGTAGCAAAAAAGAAAATAAATCCTGACACTTTGAGAATATAAATATGGTTTCATTTATACTGATCATATTTATGTCACACTAAAAAATAATGCTTATGGTTCATATATATCTGAGCAAATTCTGAGGTATGAGTTTTAAATGGGGGCATGGCTGAACATGAGACTAGATACAACTCTGTAAACTCTGTAATTTGGAGAACCCTTGATTCCCTCTGTTGCTTGTGACTTACTTGTAATAATTCTAACATGGTGTGCCATAGCTGGCTGGCCATAGATATTTGGCTCAGTGACCCCTTCATGGTAGTTGGTTTCTAGTGGGTGCTCCAAATCGGAGCCTATGCACTTGAATATATTCTTGTTGCCTCCCCTGGATACCTATGTGCACAAGAGAGACTTTCCTTAATCCTCTGTCTGCAATGGCACAACACAGACAGTTTTCAGATAGTGACTATCTTATTCACTATCTGTTCTTCTGGCTGTGGGTGAAAAATCAGGAATTGGGAAAACACCAGTATCAGATCTTCATGGATTTTTAGGTAGATTTGAACATTATTGTTTTTTTCAAAGGTTGTAGAAAGGGTGATTATCCAACAACTTGAAAGAAAAAAATAATCAAGCCATAGGACTATAGGTTATTTCATGAGCATAAGCCCCGGCCAGGTAACTCAGCTGGTTGGAGTGTCCTCCCAATATGCTAAGGTTCTGGGTTTCAACCCTGGTCAAGGCACATATAAGAATCAAAAATAATTTAGTGGCCCAACTAATTGATGCTTCTCTCTCTTTCTCTGCCTTCCTCTCTCTCTCAAATCAGTAAAATAATTTTTAAAAAATGTCTGTACCTTCTGGATTTGATTCAAGTTTGATTTTATTCTCCACAGATTTCTTCTGTGTTAAATTTACATGAGGCATACTTATATTTTATATTTTTACTCTATTTCTAACTGATTAATGGGTCATACATTTTATGGCAAAATTTTACTATACTTAGAAAAAGACATGAGAGAATATTATTCAAAACCGATTTGATTATCTTTTTTAATAACCAGGTTTATTTCCTTCTTTTAAGTCATACATATTCCCAATTGGAATTTTGCTAGAAATAGAGTCTAATCATGTCTAATTCCCTTAGTGGAAAAGCTGAAGCAATATGGGAAGGTTTTTAGAGACAACTCTATTATTTCTATAATAAGCATAATTTCACTGGCTTATTATACAAGACTGTTATTGAAGAGCTATTGAGTTATTGTATTTTGAATTGCAGAAAATTTCATAATAGTTGGCATATTAATAGATAAATGAAATCCTGAATTGGTAGGGCACTTACTAGTAGAAAAGTTCAACTCAAAAATAACATAAAGTAACTTACAACTTGCATGCTATTATATCATTATTAGTAATCATTTGTTCTAATAAATAATCCTAATAAGTAGTTGTTTATTCTAGCATAGGCTTTTATTGGAAATAATTATCTTGGTCATTTGAAAAAAATTACCTATTGTGAACAAAAAATAATATAGAAAAAGTTAAAATAATTTTTCAAAATGGATTCTATAAAATGTCCTTTCAATGTGCTTTATATATACAGATAATATTTTAATGAAATATATGGTAATATTTGAATAAAATATAAACTATTTTTTCTTTATAAAAATTTGGACATTTTCACAGCTTTACTGAAGTATAATTGACAAAATTATATTAAAGTGTATAATGTGCTGAGATGATAAATGTATACATTCAGAAAGGATTCCCACAATTGAGTTAATTAACCGATGACCATAGTTTTAATTAAAAAGCAAAATATAGAAAAGATTTTGGTCTAAATTTTCTGTTTCTATACCATTATAATGCTATTGTTCAGGTTTACTAAATTATTAAATTACTAGAAGTCTGGTGCACAAAATTCATGAACAGGGGGGGGGGGGGGGGCGGTCCCTCAGCCCAGCCTGCACCCTCTCCAATCCAGGACCCCTTGAGGGATGTCCGACTGCCGGTTTAGGCCCAATCCTGGGGTCCTGGGGATTGGGCCTAAACCGGCAATGGGAGATCCCTCTCACAATCTGGGACCACTGGCTCCTAATTGCTCACCTGCCTGCCTGATTGCCCCTAACTGCCCCCCCCCCCACTGTCCTGGTTGCCCCTTACTACCCCCCCCCCTGCCGGCCTGGTCGCCCCCAACTGCCTTCCCCGCTGGTCTGGTTGTCCCTAACTGCCCCCCCTGCTGGCCTGGTTGCCCCTTACTGCCCCCCCCCACCAGCCTGGTCACCCCCAACTGCCTCCCCACTGACCTGGTTGCCCCTAACTGCCCCCCCCCCCCGCTGGCCTGGTCTCCCCTCACTGTCCCCCTCTGCCAGCCTGGTTGCCCCTTACTACCCCCCCTGCTGGCCTGCTTGCCCCATGCAGCCTGCTGCTCACTCATTTGGTAAACCCTCACTAACCCCCCTGCCAGCTTAGTCACCCCATGCAGCCTGTTCGGTCGTCCATTTGGTTGCGATGGTTAGGCTTTTATATATTTAGATTAGCTATGTTAATAGTACAAGTTCCTAGGAATTAAAATTTAGAAAAATGTAATATATGAGCACTTTTAATCATGAAATTAATAAAGTGATGACTAATCAAAATAAGATTCTAAAACACCTCATATATGGACAATGTTAAGTCTAATTTCCAAATTTCATTAATTTCCAGTTTTTATGATTCACCAATCTGATTCTGAAAAAACACACACAAAATCTACCCACAAATTTACTTCCTGATTTTTAAATTATTCACTCTAAAGCTTTTTGCAAGTTACTTAGTTTCTTAATTTTCAAAATTAAGTGACCTGTATGTGAGAAGATAATTGTTAATTATTTAATGCACCTAGTATACCCTGAACTCAGAGCCTGCCCCTTTATGACTTTCAAAGCATAGTTTAGGGAAAGTCGGAGAATAGAGAAGTAATGAAAGACAGAAAGAAGGTTGGTGGGAAAGGGACTTGAATGAGAGAGATAAAAGAAGATGTTTTAAAGACATGATCTATCAGACAGGAAAACCAATTGGATAAAAGGGTGGAGAATAGATGAACTAGATATTAGCTTCTCTACTTCTAAACACATAAAGACCCTAGTAATTATAATGCCAATTACTTAAATAGAATTAACCAGTTCTGTACATATATTAACTCAACAAATCCTCACAACATTCCCAATTGCTGTCCCATTTTTCAGATACAGAAACAAAGGCAAGCTTGATATTTAGTTGTTTAACTCCAACTACCCATTTAGTAAATGACAGAACTGAGTTTAAACATAGTGAAACATGGGGTTCAGGGTTCAAACTTCTTCTCATAGGTTCTTGTCTGACGATGAAGAATAAATTCATGGACTAACAGATTTTTTAAATAAAAATATAGAAGTTTATTGGAAACATATACAAACTCTATCTGGGCAGAGATATCCCCAGAGGGAGCACCCAGGGGAGGGGCCCCCAAATGGGAAAAGCCTACTCTCTCTCTCTAATGGGAAAAATTTTAAAATTCCTGCCTCATGTCCCTTTGTCTCCGGTTTATATATGTTGTAGTTCTTAGTTTGAACCTGACCCTTTCTAATTGGACCTTTCATTAATTTAGGACCCCCTTGTTCTCCTCATTGGCTATTTTGTTATAGTATCACTTCCAAAGGCCATAGCCCATGGGGTGCCCCAACATCTTTCTCTCCCCTTATCTGTAACATTCCTCTATTCTTTGTGAAAATGTTTCCTTCTTTCTGTTATCCTGTGACTTTTCCTTAAAATATTTTTCCCAATAACTATGCCTGTGAGTCTGGACAGTTGGGGAACTTTGCTTTAGCTATTTGATTATCTTTATTTCTAAGCAGAAAGAGCAGGAGAATTTGGATGCATTCCTTTATGTCCACACTGAAGAAAATCTAGCACCTTTTGGGACTCCCCTCTCAGCCCAAAGTTTCAAGTTGCTTCAGATAGCTCACATAGGCCCCCAGAGATATACAAATGCCTGTCCACTTCACTGGAAGTTTCCCTCACAGTGGAAAATACTGCAGAAAGTTCTGCCAGGAGCTTGCTGAAGAATCCTGGACAAATTAGCCCTTCAGATCTCGGGTTCCTCATATATAAAATAAAAGGAATCCGTTTGGGATCTCTGACAGGTAATGACCCTTTGACCTCTGATATGCTTGTGGAATTAAGAGCTTGGGCCTTGTAATCCAAAAGACTTAACCAGTTCTTAATTATAATAAAGTGGTTAAGAATATACACTTGGAGCCAGATTGTCTGGATTCGAACTCCAGCCCCACCACTAATTAGTGATGACCCTGGGAAAATACAATTCACTGTTTGCAACTTATTTTCCTCATCTGTAAAACAGGTAAAATATTGGTACAAGTTCATAGACTTGCAATGAGTTTACTATATGCACAACATTTCAAATCATTCCTGGCCTTTGGTAAGCCCTCAAAAAATATTGATCCCAGTGCTGTGGGAACTTGAACGGGAACTTAATCGTTTAAGCCTCAGCTTCCTCACCTATGACATGATGATAGCAATACCTCTGCAACCTAGAGTTGTTTTGAGGCTTACAGGAGATCAATGGAAAGTGCTTCTTACAGTGCCTGGCATAAGCCAGTGCTTAGTGACTGTGTCATCATTATCCATTGTCATTCTCCTGGTTGTCTACTTTGCTCTCCCGGACATGATTGCCCTGGGTCTAAACAACACCCACAAGTGTGGCTGCGGCTACGTGATTAGGGCACTTTAATAAGGACTGAAAACAGATGGGAGTCACAGGGATGGGAGGACTAGGGCAGGCCGGTTGGCTGAGGGAGAGGCTGGAGCCACAAGGAAAAGCGCCACTCTCTCTGGAGCAGGCCTGCGAGTGGAGCTTGCTGTGCTGCCACAGGGACAGGAGCAGAATGAGCAGTTGCGTTGAAAGCCCTGCGCCTGGTACAGGTATTATTGTGGGGCGATCAGGGCGCACCTGTCCGACACCGATGGTCTCCAGATGACTTTGCCTTTTGTTTCTTTCTAAGAATGTTTGAAATTCAGCTCTGGCAGGACCGTGGCTGCTGTCTCTGTTTTAGATAGGTCATAAAAATTGCAAAGTACCAGTGTGAGCAGGGAGGGAGTAAAGCAGGCGTCCTCAAACTACAGCCTGTGGGCCACATGCGGATGTTTTTGCCATTTTGTTTTTTTACTTCAAAATAAGATATTTTGTGCATAGGAATTTGTTCATAGTGTTTTTTTAAAACTATAGTCCGGCCCTCCAACGGTCTGAGGGACAGTGAACTGGCCCCCAGTTTAAAAAGTTTGAGGACCCCTGGAGTAAAGGAACAATACGTGTCACTCGACTTTCATATTTATTATTACCAGCATAGCCAAATGGATAGAGCTGGGTAACTCCTCTTTATTTTGAAACAATTTTAGTACATATAAACACATAAGAATAAGTTTCAGTAAACTCATATTTTCAAGCAAACACATTAAACATTGCAATTCATTTAATTCTCACAATAGGTGTAAAAATGTATTGATTCTCATTTTACAGATGAGAATGGGGAAAGTCAGGCTCAGGGAGGCTGGGAAATAAACCCAAATCCTATTAGCAAGTGAAAGAATTTGGATTTGAAGCCTGATATATCTTATACTATATGACAGTTTCTGTGTGGCATGTATGGGTAGAGATATAAATCTCACTACAACGCAGGAATGTAAGAAACTGAACTTTTTATATATATAATTAAATTCACTTCTCTTTTGAGCCTACATTCCTCTCAGTGGCTGAAATACAATATTCATCAACTTTGTACCTTTTACTTGAGGCTGAGTTTAAGTTTTAGAGGGCTTGTCTTGGAATATAGCCAGGGAGGGACATTTCATCCTTAATACTGCATATCCATGAAGATACCTTTATAGACATCCCTTATTCCTATAAAGATCATATTATTTATCATCTAAACCAAACACTTTCTAGAATAAAAGGGGGTGCTAAAAAATAGCAATGCCAAGACAACCAATATAAGGCATGACTAACTAAGGCAAAACAGATGTATGGTCACTATGCGTATTTCTTTCTGCTTGGTTTCTTCTGGTCTGACAACTCTTTCCAATACTTCTGTTCCAGCCTGGACCACAATGCGGGGTGTGTAGAGGAGGCATGTGTCAATCCATGGGGGCACTGTAAAGGAGAATGTGGCTGCAGCAGTGTGCAGTGAGCACAAAAACACATATGTGCCATTCACCCTTGCTCGGCCCTCGTGCCCTGCAAATGCCTGCTCTGAGACTACACCAGGGTCTGGGAATCTGTCTTAGGCTGTCCATGTCTCTGTCTGCTTAGACCCACATAAATCTTTTGTTCTCCAGGCTCTTGCCACCTTCCCAAGCCGAATATGGGAAAGACAGTGCAGGTGTCCTCCATTCTGAGAGCCCACACACCTGCTGAGTTCATCAAAGCCACGTAAACAGCTGCCACAAAATAAGTTAAACCCCCACTGGCTTTTATCTTGGTTACCTCCTGCTGTAATTGAGTGTTTGGGAGGCATCTTTTTATTCACACAAAGATTCAGGGTTCAGGCTTTTTCCATCTTATGGTTCCATCATCTTTCTAGGGTCTTTTCTAGAAAAGAGACAGAGCATGGAGAACCAGCAGAGAGTTTATAGAAACTAATCCTGGAAGTAGTGTACATCACTATTGTCCACTTAAACTGCAAGAGGACTGAGAAATGTGCTCTAGTAGAGATCAAGGATGAGGAGATAAAGACCTGGAGTTTTGTAAGTGCAGTCAGCCACTGTCTGTGTGAATCCTACTGAGAAATTTACTTGTGCTGTATTAGAAAATTGTAATAGCTGCCATTGTAGAGAGAAAAAAAAAGTAATGGGTTATTTATACTTATAGAAGCTGAATAGTTAAAGCTTGGCTGAAACATTTTAACAGGAATTAATGCTTTGTGTTCTTGTTTATTTTCAATGACTATATGAAGGAAAAGATGATAGAAACTTAATTTCCAAGTCTGTCCTCTTTTTAAAATTCACATTCATATATCTGTGATCTTTTGACTTCATTGGAATCAGTTGATATCAGTGGAGCATTCTAATAGAGATTTTATCGGTTCTATTTTATTTTGTTTTAGGGTGCTATTTGAGAATGGACTATTTTTCATCCTGGTAGAGCTTACACACTTTGGCCTCCTGGGCCTCAAACTCCACTGGCATTGTTTTATTCCTTTGAGGAGGCTGGAATTTTCAAACTGGCTGACCAGGTAGGTCCAGTTGCCTCTGTTTTCCTATAAAATAATTTAAACGATTGAACTGTTACATTTCTGAGATAGAAAGGTTCTTTTAGACTTGAACTACTCACAATGATAACTACAAATATTAAAATAATCAAACTAAAAGGATGTAGTAATTTTGTTTGTTATGTGCCCTCTCAAAGCCTTTGAGATAATTCATTGCAGAACCAGGGAATTCATTAAAATATAGTCAGAACTTTAAAGGTCATAAAGCACACTAAGAAAATTCAATATATGCTCAATGAAGAATTCATAATTAGTAGTGCTGGAGATTATCATTTTAGGCTTTTAATAGTATTTTATAAACCATGAAGCTAAAAACAGGACAAGATTATGCAACTTCAATTTTTGTACACATTACTTTAATGACAGTAGCCTCCAAAATTTTATGTATGCTGATAATAGGAAATAAAATTTCCCAGCATTGCAAATTTAGAATATTAATATTGAGTATTCTGTACATTTTAAATCATAGTTTTATGAAATTCACATATGTATTCTGCTATTTATTTTTGCTAACTACATATTGTAATGTTTAACAAAACAAATCTGAAGTGATAAATCCTAGAGGATTTTCATGTAAAGAGTCTTTAAAAAATCCTCATAACTCAAGTTATAGGACAGAACAGATCATTAAAACATCTTCAGTTCAAGGAAAAAAGTCCCCTCCTAGCCTCTACCTCCATGGCTTCCTCATCCCACCTGCACATTATATCCACAGCCACATTTTACCAGAATTTCTGTTAAAATCACTCCCTCTTCTTTTTGGCTCATAGAAACCCTAAGTTGTAGCAAAATTAAATGGATAACTAAAAATAAATATCTCACTCGAACACCTTTTATTTCCATTCACACTTTAAGTTAATTAAGTCAGTTCAAAGAGAAGGCAGGTATCAGCCGATACTTTGGATACATACTTATTTATTGCCAATGACTGTGCTCACTAACATATACTAAAAGTCTATTGTGATACTGTAAAGTACCTCTGTGGTACACTTAGTGACAGTAAGATATTTTTTCCTTATAGGTTTATGAAAGTAATTTAGAGGTTATAAAACATGGTATTTTTACTAGAACTGTACAAAAAAGAGAAATGAGCACTGTAGATAGTTTGTGTTAAGCAATAAAGAAATCCTTGTAAAATGTGGAAATACTAGAGATAATATTGGAATGATAATAAGCTTACCTTTTGGCTTATTGCTTTATTTCATATTGTCTTACTGCTATGATATACAGAATAATGGCCTCCCAAAGATGGCCAAGTCCTAAGGAAACCTGTGAATATATTACTTTACATGGCAAAATAAACATTGTAGGTATAATTAAGACCTTGAAATGACTGATTTCTTGAAATTTTCAAGTGGGACTAATATAAACACATGGCACCTTAAAAGTTTTAGAATGCCAAGGCCACCCCTCTGGGACATGGTCAGAGGGAGATGTCACTGTGGAAAAATCATCAGAGAAATCCAAAGTCGTTGGCTTTAAAGGTGGAGGATGTCTGTTGATGAGTGGGACTATCTCTTTTGACAAAGTTTAATTATAATTTTGTTTCTGTTGTGGTCAGTGATTTGAGTTCATGTCTAAGAAAATGTTACATCATAGTAAAGTTAGCTTTGTGTCTATTTGACAGGACCACAGGGTGCCTAGGTTTTTGGTAAAACATTATTCTGGGTGTTTCTGTGAGGGTGTTTTTGGATGCAATTAACGTTTAAATCAGTACATTGAATAAAGAAGATTGCCCCCCCCCCCCAATTATGAGGATGCTTCAGCCACTCAATTGAAAACCAGAAGAGACTAGAGAAGGCTGATCTGCTCCATCCTTAAGAGAGAATTTTTTTCTGTCTGTCTGCCTTCATTCTGGGAGAATGGCTTTCTTACCACCTTCAGACTCAAACTGAAACATCAGCTCTTTGTGAACCTTGAGGCCACTGGCCTTAGAATGAGAACTACATGATTAGCTTTCCTGGTTCTCCGGTCTTTGGACTTAGACTGGAACTAAACCATTGGTTTTCTTAATCTACAACTTGTCAATCCACCATGCAGATCTTGGGACTTGCCAGTCTCTATAATTGGGTAAGCCAATTCCTCATAAAAAAACAAACAAACAAAAAAACTTTTCACAAACATACATATATACACAAGTGTTTTGTTTTTCTTTTTCTATTTCTTTGAAGAACTCTAATATACTTACTATAAAGTCATGAAGGTATTTTGTTTTCTTATAGGAACTTAAAGAGTCTAGCTTTTCTGTTTAGGTCTATGATTTTTCTCTAATGAATCCATTTAATTGTTATAGCACCATTTCTTTAAGGAGCCTTTTCCCCCCCTTCATTGAAATGACTTGGGAAATTGGTCAAAAATCAATTGTCCATAGAGATGTGCAACTATTCTATTGTATTCCCCTGTTCTTTATTTTTTTCTTATGATATTACTACACTTTAAACCTTGTAATCATTGTAAAAGATCCTCTATTTTTCTTATTTTTACAAGATTATTTTAATTATTCTAGGTACTTTAGATTTTCATATCAATTTTAGAATAAATTTGTCATTTTTAAGCAAAAAATGTCTTACATTTTGTTGGTATTGCATTGAATCTGAAGATCAATTTTGGGAAAATGGAAATATTAACATTATTGAGTCTTATAATCTATTAGCATGTGATATTTATGTTTGTATTTGCAATATTTAAACATTTAAAATGTAGAGGTATTACATATCTTTTATTAGATTTGGTCCTAAATAGTTGATATTTTCTGATGCTATTGGTTTTTGTCTTCATTTTATTTTTACTTACTGTATACAAGATAATTCATAGATAATTCACACAATTCACACTAAAGGGGAAATATAAATAAATATCACAAACCTTAAAAAAACATCTATTTGGTAATTGTTGCACCTGGAGCCATCTCGGTGTCTGTTTCAGTTGAGTGTTTCCTCTTTTTATGTGAATCACATTTTTATTCTTAGTTGTGAATCAGGTACTTTTCCATGCTATGCTGGGAATTATGTGTAAAATAGAGACTGTAATACATATCTACACCAAGGAAAGCTATACTCCTTCTTTAGTCAGGCTATTAGCATGAGGAGCTTTATCTAATAGGTACGTGATTTGAGTTTGGGCTTTGACACAGCTTTAGATAGTTTTAGCTTACAACTGGTTTCAAATTTTTGAGAGTCAGAATATTTTTCTTTATCAGGGACTGAAATTTTAGTTTGCCAAGTTCAGCAATCTCGTCATGCTTTACAATTTAGGTGTCCTTTCTAAATAGTAGAATTTTCTCTCTCTCTCTCTCTCTCTCTCTCTCTCTCTCTCTCTCTCTCTCTCTTCCTCTTTCTCTCATCTCTGTGCTTTAAACTATGGCAGTCAGCATTTACTTATTGAGGTATTCTTGTTTTCTGATTCCACCTCTGGCTTTCTCAACAATAGGTCATTTTCTATTCTACTGACTTTCCCCCAGCTTTCTGGGGGGCTCTATAGTGCAATCCATAACAGCCTGAGTGTCTTTGGTGAATTTCTCTCAGTATCCTGCCTGTCACCAGTCTTCAGCAAGCAAACCCTAACCTAACTTCTTACTAGTAGGGAAGGCCTATTGTTCAGGGAATGGAACACTATCAGCTCTCCCAGACTTTGTTGCATTACAATTACTCATATGCTCACTGAACTCATGAAGAAGAGTTAATGGGTGAGTGTAGATTCCAGATGGCTGGGGCTTCTTAGGATTTCAATCCATCAGTGCAGTCTACATGTGACTAATAAAAGTTTATTAAAATTTAGCCAGCTTCTCTTTACTGAAGTTCAGGTGGTTTTGATGAAAGCAACTGCAGGTGTCTTCTCTCCTGGAAGTTTATTACTCTCTGGAATTTAATTCATCCATTTCTGTGACCTTGACTTTCTGGTGATTTTAAAAGAAAAA
Organism: Eptesicus fuscus; assembly: GCF_027574615.1. NCBI lineage: Eukaryota > Metazoa > Chordata > Mammalia > Chiroptera > Vespertilionidae > Eptesicus > Eptesicus fuscus. Next base: position 64,516,767 of record NC_072482.1, read on the forward strand.
AAAAGTATAATACTGAAGCTTATCAGGCTTGTTCTCATTATTAGTATGGGAGCAACAGTCTTTCTAACTGGATGCAGAAGACCAAAATCAACATGCTGCTTTTAAGTCACTGTGATGCAAATAGCAAATGCAGAAAAGCATGTTCTTTAGTAGCATGGAGTTATTCCTTCAGCTGAAAACAACTTCTTTCATATTATACCGTTCTTTCTTTGATTTGTCTGTCACTGATTAATGGTGATAAAAATCATCTAAATTTGAAAAGAAAAATTATTTGGGAACCTAACATGAACTTTTAAGTTTAGTCAGGAAAAAGAACAGGAAATGGGTTTTTCATAGGACTGAATAAAAGAGATATTAAGATGCTTTTTTTCTGCTCAGGCTGTGCCTTTGGTAGACCAGCTAAGCTGTGTCCTTAAGAGAGGCACTAATCATTAGAGAAATGCAAATTAAAATGACAACGAGGTATCACCTCACACCTGTCAGAATGGCTACCATCAACAAATCAACAAACAAGTGTTAGCCAGGATGTGGAGAAAAGGGAACCCCAGTACACTGTTTGTGGGAATGCAGACTGGTGCAGCCACTGTGGAAAACATTATGGAGTTTCCTCAAAAAATTAAAAATGGTGCTGCCATTTGACCCAGTGATCCCACTTATAGGAATATATCCTAAGAAACCAGAAACACCAGTAAGAAAGAATATATGCACCCCTATGTTCATAGAAATGCAATTTACAATAGCTAAGATTTGGGAACAGCCCAAGTGCCCATCAGTAGATGAGTGGATCAGAAAACTATGGTGCATTTGCACAGTGGAATACTACATGGCTATAAAAAGAAAGAACTCTTATCATTTGCAACAGCATGGAGGGACCTGGAGAGTATTATGCTAAGAGAAATAAGCCAGTCAGAGAAAGATAAGTATCACATAATCTCTCTCATATGTGGAATCTAATAAACAAAATTGATCCAGAGTCATAAAAGCGTGGAATAGACTGATGAATTTCAGAGGGAAGGCAGGAATGGGTGAGTGGGTGGGGAGTGATTAACCTGGGAACTTAACTGCATATGTGCATAGCCCATGGACACAGACAATAGAGTGGTGAAGGACTGGGAGAGGCAGGGGTGGGGTGAAGGGATTCAATGGGAAACAAACAAACAAAAAACAAAGGGGACATCTGTAATACTTCCAACAATAAAGATAAATTAAAAAAAAGAGGGAGAGATGTATGTGAAGCCATCACACAATGTTCATGCTTAAGAATGACTTCCCTGACTGCATGTTTTTGGGTGAGTGGAAACATGTCCTTTGAGTAGGAAGTTTAGTGTGATTATGGCTTTGATTTCACATTATGAGGTCCCTGAACATCCAGTCTGCTTATAACTCCACAGTACATCTGCCTACTTCCTACTTCTCAAAGGTAGGTATTGAAGAGGAACTTCTCACCTTTGTGTGCTGTACCATGGGAATGCTCTTATAACAGTATAGCAATTAAGACTCTGAAGTCTGATGACTTTGATTTGAATATGAATCATAATCCTCTGCTAAGTAATTTGGGCATGCTGCTTAATCTCTCAATGCCTTGGTTTTCACATCTATCGCATACAAGCATTAAGGATACCTATCTCTCACAGTTATTTTGAATATTAATTTGGTCAATACATACAAACCCTTAGAACAGTGAATGGCATATAGTACATGCTTAATAAACGTTAGCTGTTGTTACTTTACAATATTTATCGAGCAATTCCAAATGGCCAGGTAGTGTGTTAAGCAATTTACAAGCATTACCTCCCTTAAGAATTCCACAGTTCCTGTGAGATCAGTATTATCATCTCTATTTTGCTGATAAGGAAGTTCAGAGATATTTAGGTTGCACAATCTGTAAGGTAAAATTGGGAGTTAAATTTAGTTCTTTTTTTTTTATTACAGAGCCATATACTTAACCTTAAATTTGTTTACTCCTTTTAAGTGTATTTCAGAAATCACCTGCATAAAATGTTCCAGGGATTTTCTCAGCAGAGATATTGCTTAGGAATCCAGAAGCTCTTGTTTCTGGAGTCACTTTTCCAAGAGTAAACTTATAGTGTCCCCATTCTATCAATGTCTCCAAAGGCTATAGGAACAAACCTAAGAGATATTCTGTGTCAAATAATTTATCACCAACACTCACAATAGCTGATATCTATAATAATAAAAGCATAATATGCTAATTAGACTGGACAACCTTCCGGACAAAGCTGGGGCTGCGAGGGAAGTCCTGGGTGCCAGAGGGAAGCTGGTGCCAACAGCTGGGGAAAGAAGGCCTACTCTTGCACGAATTTCATGCATCAGGCCTCTAGTTTATAACTCTTAATGTGCCTGAAGCTATGCTAAATAATTAAATTTATTGTTTGTGTCTTCAGAGCAACTCTTAAAAAAGTCTTTCTGCTCTTCATTGCAGTTGAGGGAATTGAGGTTTGATTGGGGTTAAATTCCTTGTCCATGGAAACACAACTTGTAAGAAATAGAGCCAGGAACTGCTCCCTGGTCTTCTTGTCTTAGGGTCCATATTTCTTTTATTTTGTTACTTTTTTATTTCTTGGGGTGACATTGATTAATAAAATTATATAGGTTTCAGGTGTACAATTATATAATACACCATTTGTATAGTATATTGTTTGTTCACCACCCCACGTCAAGTTCCCCCCATCACCATTTATCCCCCCTATACCCTCTTCTAGCTCTTCTCACCCAAATTTCCCTCTGGTAATCACCATACTGTTGTCTGTGTCTATGAGTTGTTTTGTTTGTTTGTTTGTTTATTTTTTACTTAATTCCTTCACCCTTTTTACCCAGCCCCGCAACCCTCCTCCCCTCTGACATCTTTCAGTCTATTCTCTATGAATCTATTTCTACTTTGTTTGTTAGTTTATTTTGTTCATTAGATTCCACATATGACTGAAATCATATGGTACTTCTCTTTCTCTGACTGGCTTATCAGGATCCATATTTTAAATGACTGTTCTAGTTTCTCTGGAACTGAAATGTTTCCCAGGATGTGGAACTTTGAGTGGTACAACTGGGATTTTCAGGCAAATCACAATGGGGGTCACCCTACAATACTGACTGTTGTTCACTTCAAATTTGCCTGTCTAAGATCCTGGGGTTGGAGGGACAGAAGTAGGGGTGGTAGTCCTGTGTAAATTCATGATTTGATGACTTGCAAGAGTGCATAAGGCCTTCATGATCCTCATAGCCCTAACCTTCATTGACTATATCTTTATTTTTGATGCTGCTAAAAGCACCTGGGATAGTCTGAGACTCAGAAAGGCCTGTAAATGCTGGAAAATGTAGAAAAGTCTGCAGGATGTATGATGTTCTATTAGTTCTGAAGTTTTTACGGCATAAAGACTTTCTTTCCTATCTTACAGACAATTTTACTTCAGTATTGGATAAAACCTCATTTAAATTAAGGGTCATTTTACCTTTCTCAGGTAGAAGAAACAACAAGTAAGGAGTCAGCTGTGCTTCAGCAGTAGGTCAATAAAAAAAGTCAGAGTGATCTATGGGGGTCAGTAAATAGACCATAAGAGACAGCTAGGAGAGAGGCTTTTATTTGCTATTCTGAAAAATGTAAAACTTGCCTGATCTCAGTGACTTATTGGAGCCATTAGGAAATCAACAATTGTCAATTCTGCTGAATGGAAGCAATTTAAGTAGACAGACAAGTGGGAGCCCTTATAGGTTCTCAGATGTCTTTTCTCAATGCTCGGGGAAAAGGAACTCTGCATTCCTATAGCTGATTTGCAATCAGAATCTGATGATATAGCACATCTAAAGGAATTCCAAAGGGATGACAAATATTTTTTTTCCATAGATGGCTTTACTGCCTCCCTTCCTACAATTTAAAAAAGTAGCAATTTACCAAAAAGGATATTAAAATTCTGTGCCAAATTTTGGAAAACTTTTCTTTAAAAAATACCCTTATTGTTGAAAGTATTACATATGTCCCCCTTTTTTTGTTTCATTCATGCTGGTTATAGAATAGAGGGTTTGGTGTTGTTATTTTTTGTTTTTTGATGAGAGGGCAAACACCCTAAATTACGAGAAGATTTTGAAAAAGCTAAGATGATTTAATACTCATAATCAAAATATTTTGTTGCTACTAATTATATGGCAGAAAGAGTATGAACCCCCATTTTAATGGTATCTTATTTCATCCTCACAATAATCTTTGAATTTCCCCCCATTTTATTTATGGGGTAAGAAGTCACAGGAATTTATGTAACTTATTCATGATTTCACACTCAGTAGATGGTGCAGGAAGGACTCAGATATTTGTGTGCCTGTCTCTAAAAGCGGTGTTCTCAATTACCACTCAATAATACCTCAAGGAACACCATCACAAAATTAATGCATTTGTAATTGGAGGCTTCTAGGCTGTGAGGACACCTGCTATGTCATTCAGTGTTCAACCAGGGAAGCAGAAACATCTTTGTTACAAGTGTTTGAACCCCATTTTGAACACTATGATTCACATTTGTGGGGACTAGTTAAACAGTCTCTGTAAATCTGTTGCCTTCACGTCTGATGCTGGGGTTTCAAATTCACAGGACAAGTAATTGGGAATGGAAAAATGAATGTAAAGTAGGGAAGGGAAAAAGACAAAACCACAAGCTGGAAGTCATGAACACAAGCTGAAATTTACAAGTATGGACTGAAACACAAGTTGATTTTTACTACCTACAACTTTGACATCAGATATTGCTAGTGTCCTTCAGAAGTTGGAACCCTTCAGAAGTGGCCAACCATCATGGTTTGTCCAGTAGTGAGAGGCTAATAGTAGAATAAATGGGTCTCCAAAACCGTGGGTGGAAGTTGGAGTTATCTTGCTTATCAGCACTTTTGTGACTCGCTTGGGTAATTTTTGCTTTCCCTTTTCACAATTCTCTCTGTGTCTATAGGTTCTTGTTCAAGAAGGGAAATACTGCTAATGTGGGACACAATGAGAGTCCCATTAAATTTTAAGCTATTTCTGCTGCTTGTTCTTTTAGCGTTCTTGTACCAAAAGATAAGCAGACAGCCCGACTGCGGTGGCTTAGTGGTTCAGCGGTTCAGCGCTGACCTATGAACCAGGAGGTCACAGTTCGATTCTTGGTCAGGGCACATGCTCAGGTTGCAGGCTCAATCCCCAGAGAGGGGTGTGCAAGAGGCAGCTAATCAATGATTCTCTCTCATCATTGATGTTTCTATCTCTCTCTCCCTCTCCCTTCCTCTCTGAAATCAATAAAAATATATTTTTAAAAAAAGAGATAAGTAGACAAGGAAAGAGTTAACCTAGCAGGGGTAATTGACTGTAATGGATATGGGAGGGATATCAGGCTATCAGGGCATGCTATTACATAATTTAGGCAGGGAGGAATATGTTTGACACTCAGGTCATCCACTAGAGGTTTTCTTGTACTTCTTTATCCAACATTGGGAATCAATGAACAAGTGCATCAGCGTAGCATGAGAAGGACAAGATGACCAGGGATAAGGGTCTACCTACATCATTTTCCCAGTGCATTATGGTGCCTAGACCAGTGAAGATACTAGCTGAGGGTAAGTAAAATCTACAATGGGCAGTTAAGCAGAGAGATTGTGAATAAAAATTGTGACCTCAGTGTATATCCATTTGTAAGTTTCCCCACAGAAAGAGATCATTCAGAACCCTAGAGCAGCTATATTCCAGAGGAGGTGAATTTATATATGATGCAAGTGAATCTAAGCAGCTCAAGTGCATGTTCTAGGGTGCAGCCCAGATCCCCTCTTTAGAAGAAAATGCACAATCACCCAGCTCCAGCTCCCAGGGGTTTTAATTACTGTGCATTAGATCCATGGAATTTATTCATCTTCTAATCAAAATGTGAACCCTATGGCCAACATCTTTCTAATTCCTCCACCCGCAAACCCCTGGTAACCACCATTCAACTCTCTACATTGAGATTCCACATATAAATATTATCATACAGTATTAGTCTTACTCTCTCTGACATATTCCCCTTAGGATAATGTTTTCAAGTCCATCTATGTTGTCACAAATGACAGGATTTCCTTCTTTCTCATGGCTGAATAGTATTTTATTGTGTATGTATATACGTATACTATTAATAGACTATATATGAATACAATGTACATATATTTAATGTACACATTTGAAATATCTATATATATAAAAGCCTAAGCGACTGGCCAACTAGCGGTAGCTATGATGCATAATGACCACCAGGGGGCAGATGCTCTGACCTGTAGCTATGATGTGCATTGACCACCAGGGGGCAGATGCTCAACACAGGAGCTGTTGAGCTTTGGTGACTTGGCAGCTGTGGTTCTTGGCAGAGAGGAGGGAGCCCGATTCCAGGTTGTATCACCCAAGAACTGCCCTCTTGCAATCTGGGACCCCTTGGGGGATGTCAGAGAGCCAGTTTCAGCTCGATCCCTGCAGGCCAGGCTGAGGGACCCCACTGGTGCATGAATCCATGCACTGGGCTTCTAGTTTTTAAAATAAAATTTTATAGTCATGTTGCTGTTTTAATACGTAGCCTTTTATTTTTTTTTTTTTTTTCCCATTTTTTAAATTAAGGTATTGCATGTGTACATATCTTCCCATTGCCTCCCCCCCCCCCACCCCCACACACACTCTTTGGTTAGTGTCTTCCAGAATAATAAAGGCAAGAATATATCTTTACTGGAAGTATCTCCTCCTGGTTCATAGGTCAATGCTCAACTACTGAGCCACACCGGCTGGGCTCTTACCATATTTCTTTTACAAACTCCTTTTAACAATTATTTTTCTTCATCTTCTCTTTTTTTTAATCATGGTATTATATATTACCTTAAAGAGGTTTTTCTTTAAGGTGCTAAATTTAACCAACAGACACAAAGATACTACAGCAGAAGATCATTGCAACAGGAATAAGATGCTCCAGAGACTGTTGGTTGAGGTTTCTGTTTCTCTTGGAGGGAACTTCTAGTTGCTTTAGTTTCGTGCCTGGGCCATCAGGACTCTTGAATTCCTGTTCTTGACTTGTGGTTTCTTTAGCTGCATTAATGTATTGGTATTCTTGTAAGATTTAACCAATTTTTGCCAACCTAAAATGACTCTGATCTCTTTAAGGTGGGTTTTTCTATATCTGAAAACCTTCTTAAGAATGAGAATAACATTCTATGCATTCATTCAAAAATGACTATGAAATCCAAATATGAGCTTTCTTCTGTGTTCTGTAATGGAAATAGAGCTGACAACCTGGCAGATAGGGTTCCCATACTCCTGGGACTTTGCAAAGCCACCTGGTGCTCTTCTTTTCCCCGCGCACCGTTTGTGGATGCTCACCTTGCTTCAGTCTCCCTGGCCGTTTTTCAGTTCTCACAATGCTGCCAGCTTTCTCTGTCTCAGCACTCTGCATAGGCTCCTGTTCTACTCTGAAGGAGCTCTCCGGCCAGTCTTCCCTTGGCTGCTTCATCCTTGATATCTCAGCCCGAATATGATCTCCTTGAGAGAGCTTGGATTTTCCATGTGAATCTGGTCCTCTGCTGCTAACTTCTTTCACGGAATCCTAGTTGTTTCTTTCATTGCACTCATCTTTTCTAATTACTCATGTATGTTTGCTTCATTTTCCTCTGCAGGGATCATAGATGTCATATACTGTATTATATTTCTTATGCCTACCATAGTGTTGGGCACACTATCTGGTATATCTTAGACAGCCAAAAATATTTATTGAAGAAATTAACAAGTAAACAGTGTTACCACATCTGCTACATATACTGTAGCATATGAGCTCTGAACTTTACCTGCCTACGGAGAGTATGGTATTTAAATTTCATCAGCTTACTCTCAGCTGATCTGGAGTCTCACAATGAGATAATTCAAAAACTTATTTAAAGATTGAGAGAAAGTATAATGAAGATAGTGTCCCTAAAGCAAAGTTAAGAAGAAATATGAATCTCTTCTCCACAAGTAACTCATCTTATCACCTTTCAAACATTTTTCTATTTTTGTAAATGCTGAAGAAAATGTCACCATGTTATTCATACATATGCCTGAAGCATGTTTAAGTTATATTTTGTCAAGGGGAAAATTTAATTTAAAAGTCAGAACTATCCAACAAAGAGTCATTCTGCTGTTTACATTGATTTAGTCTGAAGAAAAGATTTTAAAAGTTTGATTTATTTCACATATTAATTTAAGTTCCAATTGTAGGTAATTTTCATTCCAGAGCCTGTCATATCTCACAAAATAGTGTTCAGTTATTCTTATTTTATTACTTGGAATCCACATAGATTTTCCCAAAAAAAGGGGGGGGGGTAGTGAAATGAGTACCTAAATTGAGGATTAGAAGCCATTTTAAGTGGTATGTCTATACTTTAAATATACAATAAAACTATGCAATAATATATCTCAGACAGAGAGGATTATATGATGTGGTATTCTTATATGGGGGAGCTCAGAATGTCTTTCAAATAAATCACTTGACACACTTTGGTTAGCATGAGAAAAACTTCACTTCAAGCTTAAGGGAAATTTTACTGCTTTTCATAAAACTTCTCTCATGATGACCCCTATTGTACAGTTTTGCTTTGTTTAGCCACACTGATCTAGCTGCAAAGGAGATTTTTTTCCCCTATGTTCTCTAGTCTACATCCATTTACAAGCAGTCCTCGGGTTATGTGGGAGATCTGTTCCTACGGCGCGACATAATGTGATTTTTGCCGTAAGTCAGAACCCACCTACATAAGCACCTACGTCACTCACATGGAGCACAAACACAACAGTAATGAAGTGAAACAGTAAAAAAAAATTAAAAGAAAGATAACAATTCCTGACCTTTACTTGTAAATAAATAATAAAAAACATAAAGCACATATGTACATACGTCTAAATGATGGAACTTTTTTTTTTTTAAATTAATAAACTAGTAGCCCTGCACACGAACTGGTGCACCAGTAGCTCACCAGTAACTCACTGCCACCCTCCAGTAGTTCTTGGCCCGCTGCCCCGCCCTCCTGTAGCTCCCCTTCCCCCTTCCCCCTACCTACCCCTTATAGCTTGCTGCCCTGCCCCCTCCTGTAGCTCTCCGCCACCCACTTGTAGCTCGCTGCCCCACCCTCCTGCTGATCCACGACCATTCGCATATTACATATTTATTATATAGGATGGGAGATGATAACGTAACCACAAAACGACGTAAGTGGAGTCCAATGTAACCCGTAACCCGAGGACTGCCTGTAATCAACTGTCCCCTAAAAGCTATTGGCTACAACTAACCCCATTTCTCCTTCCCTTCTGTTTTCTTTGATAATAACTCTAGTTTGAGGCAATTTTGTATACTTTGTTAGCAGTATTAACCATTACAGAAAAAAAATGCAAAGTACTAGGATTTAGGATAAATTAGTCTTTATGTAAATGGTTTTCTGAATCCTATTTTAAGAACTGAACCTCTGCATTTCTTCATCGAGGGAGAAAAATTGTGCAAAGCTTTATAATCATCACAGCCAATGTCAAGCACATATTCACGCTCTGCTAAGCTATTCTCAGGTTATACACAGTGCCTTTTACATTTTTCACCTTTTGTAATGTATTCCAAAGTACATATGCAAACAGTACTATAACCTTTGAAGTAGGAAATCTGTCTTTAGGTAATATTTCCATTCATGTCAGAGTCATCCAACAAAATGATATTGATGGAACTTTAATGGAGGAAATTAATTATAGGGTTGAGTTGTTTCTCACCATTGTGTGCCACTGTGTTGTCACATTGCTTTCAGCTTCAGTGCTCCCTGCCACTTGTCTCTCAGAAAGTTTTGCTTATAATTGAAGTATGTGCTTGTTTATCTCAGCTTGAACATATGTGTGTGTCGGGGGTAGGGAGAGAAGATTCCATTTTGCTGATCATGGCTTGTGATCATCACTCAGCCCTTTAGATCACGTTCATTTTCCAGAGTCTATTTCTGCCTTCTATGAAGCATTTCATTAAAAGGGACATTTTAAAGCATCAAAAGCAGGTACCCTAGAGTTGCCACTGGCCATTTTTTACACACAGGATAACATAAATTTCAATTTTTAAGTATTATATTTATAGGATAACATGTTTAAATGGATCAGTATTCAAGTGCAAAATATTACTTTGGTCAGAGAAAGATTATTATAACACAAGAATCCTTATAACACAAGGGTTTTGAAGTATTATGGGCAAGGACAAGTCAGGAGGGAAGACTAGGAAGAAGAAGAGTAAGGAAATTGATTGTGCCATAGGATCTTAGGAAAATATTTTAAATGAATAAACCAAGTATGAAAATAATTGAAATCTAGGTGATGCCCGTTTATTTAAAACCAGGGAGCGTGTAATAGAATCAGTGGAAGACAAGTGTTGGAAAGGACCCAAGAAGACATCTAAAAAAAGAAAAAAAGTGGCTTTGACCATGAACCACAGTAAGAAATACATTTTACATGGTGATCCAATGTATATGTGTAAACACACACACACACACACACACACACACACAACTGAAACATGTTTCAAAAAACAATCATTAGGGATGGAGCAGGGGAATGGGTGAAAAAGGTGAAGGGGTTAAGAAGTACAAATTGGTAGTTACAAAATAGTCACAGGAATGTAAAGTACAACATAGGGAACACAGTCAGTAACATTGTGGTGACTGTGTGTGGTACCAGGTGGGTACGAAACTGCTTTGGGAGATCACATCGTAAGTTATATAAATATCTAACCACAATGCCATACACTGGGAATTGATATAATACTGAATATCAACTATAATTGAAAAATAAAATTTTAAAAAGAATTCTTCATAAAAAAGAGACTAATTATCCTTACTATGTGCTATGTACGTTTAACTATTTTTTCTAATTTATTCTGTTTCACCTAATAGTGTGAAGAACACAAACCAATACTAATCTCATTTTACAAATGGGGGAACTGTTGCAGGAGGAGTGATTTTCCCAAGGAGAAGCAGTCTGCTACTCACAGACTTCTGACCTCTCAACTCCCAGGACAGATTATTTCCTAGGAAAAGAACTCAGGATGAAAAATTTAAAAATTCAGGTTTATTGCTAGCTCTTCCATTTTCAGTTGTGTGGAATATCTTAAATTTTACTAGAAGTTGGTGAAAACAAACATAAACAAGATGCTGCTGTATGACCCTGAACGAACCATGAATCCTTGTTCTCTGCTTTATAAGTTTCCACACACCCACCTCTCAGTACCTCAACTACTGATGACTACCCTACTTGGTCCCTCCAAGTGTAAAATGATAGAATTCATGCTTTTAAAAACTATATATACTGCTACCCATTAAATATCCCTACCTCTCTAACATCTTTTTTGATTCTATAGTTCAATTTTCCCATCAATAGGTGCATGCCCTATCATTAATTTTGATATGAACAAATGATGTCACCAAATAGTCAATAATATTTTATATGGCCGAAACCGGTTTGGCTCAGTGGATAGAGTGTCGGCCTGTGGACTGAAGGGTCCCAGGTTCGATTCCGGTCAAGGGCATGTACCTTGGTTGCGGGCGCATCCCCAGTGGGGAGTGTGCAGGAGGCAGCTGATCGATGTTTCTCTCTCATCGATGTTTCTAACTCTCTATCCCTCTCTCTTCCTCTCTGTAAAAAATCAATAAAATATATTTAAAAAAATATGAGAAACCTTCTAAAGTCATTATTTTCTTGATCTGACAACAGTCATGGGAAGGGTGAGGGTTAGATCTTGTTCTCTGTTTATTCATCACCTTAAAAATGTTCTGTGATTGCTCAAGTTCTCATATGTGATATATAGTAGAGTTAGGACTGAAGTCTACCTCATAAGTTTTAAACTCGTGCTCTTCCATAGTATACATAAAGATAACAGTCAGAGGCACTTAGAATTAAGTTCTCTGTTGGAATGAATCTCCCTTGACTGGGGAGTGTAGTAGAGCTGATGCTGCCCCCTTACAAAGCTTGTGGCACCTTCTCAATGAATAAAGGATATTCACCATCTGTGATATAAACAAAACAAAACAAACAAAGTAAGACTCTGCTGTGGCCTTCAAAGATCTAGTGTGAAACTGTTCTTTGCACATAGGGCATATCTCTTCTCATAGATTTGAACACATTTTGATAAAATTTGTTTATTGATTAAAAGGTATCCTTTAATTCTGCATTGATTTTCAGTGGCACGTTGTCTTATAGATTGGGTCACACTGACAATTTGACTAAATTATCTTGCATGAGCATCCAAGACAGCTAGTCAAAATAGAAGTTCACGACTTCCCGCAGAGCTGAAGCTGTACTGACATCTGGTTTCTTTCCAGTTCTCACTTCCCACTTCCCCACCATCAGAGCCAGCAGAGCCACTGCCGTGCTGGCTGCTGTGCAAAGCTCTGTAGCTTTAGAAGAGCAGCAGGAGGAGGAAGAGACAAGCTGAGACCATTTAAGAGACCCAAGCCCAGGGACATGTTCCCAGGCAGGGAAACCATGGCCCTATATTGAGGCCCTTTTATAGTAACCAACTGTCTCAGTTTGCCTGAGCCTGAGAGGTTTCCCTGGACATGGGGCTTCCAGTGCTAACACTGGGAAAGTCCCTGACAGAGCGGGATATGTTGGATATCTGAGGCCCTCCTTCCAAAGGTAGGTCTCTAAAACAATGCAGAATATTTCATTTGGCTTTGTCATACTCCTGATATTTCAAAAAACTTAGAATTAGTTTTGTTTAACAGTAAATATAGATGAACAGGCAAATAGAACCTGGGATGTTCAAGGGGTTAAAAATGAAATGTTTTAAACTTATGTCTCTGTCCCTAAAAGACATCTGGGTTCGATTCTGGTCAAGGGCACTTACCTTGGTTGCAGGCTTCTCCCTGGTCTGGGTCCTGATTGGGGCTCATGCAGGAGGCAACTAATCTATGTGTTTCTCTCACGTTGATATTTCTCCCTGTTTTTCCCTCTCTCTTCCACTCTCTCTAAAAATCAATGGAAAAATATCCTTGGGTGAGGAGTAAAAACAAAAACTGAAGTAATTGGAGCTATGGGCACATCACATCTTACAGGAATAAAGCCTCTCTTTTTACTCACCTTTCTAAAAGGCACTATGTCCTGGGGAGGACTAGGAAAGAGATAAAAAGGATTTTGAAAGTTAAGCATAGCCTATTTCCAAAAAATCTCCTCAGGGCAATCATTCATCCAGAACCTGTAAGGAAACATTCTATAGAGATCACATACACTACCCCTGTTGTATTTAGCTTATTTTTTTCACCTCCCTTATTTGTCCCATGAATCCCTGCTCTGAGTACCCCAAACCAAGGCTAGGAATGTATGTGCTAGTCATGGGGAATTTAGCAGTGACTAAAGCACAGTCCTTTCTTCGTGCAGTTTACAATCCAGGGTGAAGGTGAGGCAGGCAATCCATAAAGCAAACTGGCAAGGTTTACAGTACATTGGATCCTTATAAATGACTTAGGGAAAGATAAAGCCAAGAAAGGGGTTGGGAAATTGAAGTGTTTCATGTTCGTGAAAATCTTACCAAGGAGGCACAATGTAAAAGCAAATACATCAAATAGAATGCCTTAAAAATTGGGACATACTTGCTGCATATTATTTTGGAGATTTAATTTTGTAGAGCCGGTAGGGAAGTAACAAAGGAAAGCTTTGCTTCTATGTCAATAAATAATCAAGGAAGAATACGGAACACAACTGGGAAAAGTTAGAGACTGACAGAAGGATCAAGCTTCCTTATACTTGCAAGACTCTATTACTGCCATTTTCTTTCATTTTTATTTGTTTGTTTGGAATTGACCAGAGAAACACTAGAATCTGCTACTTGCCTGAACCTCCAGGCACTGTATTTTATAAAGAAATCTCTATGAGTAAGCCAGAGCCCCGCACATAAACTAGGGTTTCTCTTGACACAATTCATCTCATACTTTTGTTTCAGCACAAAGTAGACATCCTTCAACCCAAGTTATAGGAGTTCACAGCCTGAGGCACTGAATTGCATTGGACATAAAAGCCCTCATTCAAAAATAAGTTATTTAAACATTCTGTTATAGCTGCATGAAATTTATCTATGAAAGAGGTAAGTAGGTCCTACATCAGTAAGTCCTGGTTTTTCTGCACACTCCATAAACCACTGACAAATACAATATTTTAAATGTGAAAGCCAGCATCTGTTGTTTTTCAGAAATGTGATACTGTAATGACACTGTCCTTTCAAATTATAAAAATGTTCTTTTTGAATAAGAGAAGCACTCTAAATACTATTTGGCACTTGAGGTAGATTTTTATTTTGCTAAATTGAATAGACATTGATATTTACCACCATTATTATAGCACAAGTGCTTCTCTTATCTAAAGTAAAGGCAGCATTTTAAAAATATGTAGAACAGTTGCTTTTCCTGTGTTGTTTTGGCTACTGATTCTTCTGAGTGGATGATAAAGGTAAGGAAGCAGATTTGGGTTTGTATCACAAATATGTATGTGATGTGAATTATAAGAAAATATTAAATTAGCTTGTTATATTTGATAATGTAATAATTAATTATTTTGCAAACACCCAATAAAGTATACTGACTACAGAATTTTCTAATTTCTGGAAACCAACAATGGCAGGAACAGATATGCCCACTTCATGAGCATCATTCTGGAAGGCTCGACTTGAAGTCCCTACATTAACATTTGGTATAAATTTGAAAGCTACAGAATACTTTGAGCCTAGCAGATGTAGATTGACCTTCCACAGGACTTTGTTGGGAGGTCTGTTGTTAGTCCAATTTGATTGAGATGTGGCACCAGAAAGGACTAGCCTGGGGTTGCCTAAACTTAGGTTCTCATTGCTGAGCTAAAGCACTCAGTAAAATTATGATATTGGCATGACCATTAATTCTCTTTACAAGGTGTTGTTGACCTGGTGGGTTGCTTTGCCTAGCTATCAGCCTCAGCACTTAATAAGATAACAAAAAGAATAGGTCTAAGCTTGAGGAGGCTAAATGATAAAAATCAATTTAATTTATGATAATCTCCTTTCGGTGAACATTTTGATTTCTTAATGACTTTTCTTTCAAAAAAATGGGAAAGGGCATTGTTGTTAAAGTCCATGAATACATATATATTTTTAAATTTAATTTCTTTCTTTTTTAAAGTATTACATAAGTCTCCTTTTCCCCCCATTGTCCTCTCCCTGGCTGCTCCCACCCCCAAGTCCAAGCCCTCAGCCCCCTGCTGTCTGTGTCCATTGGTTATGCTCATATGCATGCATACAAGTCTTTTGGTTGATCTCTTACCACCCCACCTCCTCTTCCTTCCTTTTTAGATTGGATGGTCTGTTTGATGCTTCTATGTCTCTGGCTCTATTTTTTTTTTTAAACCACTGGTAGCCCTTTTTCATGATTACTTTTTTCTCTCTATCTCTGTGTGGCACTGTCTCCTTCTTTATCTGTCTCTTCTTTCTTCTATTTATTAATTAGGTTAGATTTTCTATATTGTCATAGAATCAATTTTAATAATTTTATTTGCACATAATTTTTCATTTCATCAAGCTTTCACCATTGTTAGCAATCAGGTGTACATAATATATGTTTTATAATAGTGGTTAAGGGGCCGGCTGCCAGGGTATGGAAAGGGCTGAAGAAACAGATATGGGTTAGGAACCACGCACAAAGAATGTTTACAAAATCTTAGCAGGAACTGCATGACTCTCACTGAAGTTGCAAAAATAAGTATTCTTTCCTGTAGCTTCACAGCTCAACATTTTTAGGTAGATTTTGAGTGAGGCCTCTTTCACCACTTCCACTAAAATTATCCATTTATCTGTTCTTTGCTCTCAGTATATATTCGTCTTTATTTTAAACCATTCTGTAAAATGACATTAATAATCCTGATTGGATTTTGGTACTCTCTTATAAAAGCTGTCCAGGCAAAGAGCAATAAAATATATATATTAGACCTTATTTGTTTCATAAAAATATTAACTAGATGTGAATTCTTGGCCTCTAGATATTTATTATCACTGTCTCATTCTTTGTGGGGATGGATTTGTGATCTTAATGTTGCACAAATCTGAAATGAATGTTTATATATAAATATTTACTATCTATAAGTTATATCCTACTTAAACCAAATTTCATAATATTGTTGTGTTATAATATTCAAACCCCTGTAGTGAAGCAGAAAGAGAATGAGATGTGGACCCCAAGCTTTCCATCTGTTTAAAATGGAAACATAGTCATTTACTACCAAAGTGAACCTGGAAGTTAGTTAATCAGGTTTTTTTCTCCAACTACTGAAGGAAGGGAGTAATGGAAAGATTGCTGACATTCTACAACGCTATCGTGATATTCCAGGAAGAAACTGCTCTAAGCATGGGTGACCTGCAGTGCACTCTCCAGTGTTAGGCTGGAATATCACTTTTCATGTAGGCTCTGTGTCTCTCACATCTAAGCTATGTTTAGCAAAACTGAACAATGATGGATGTGGGATTTTTAGTTAGAGAGTGTTTAGGAGCAGTTACAGTCTGTAATTCATGAGCTATGACCAATGATATTCATAGAGAATATGGTAGAGGTAAATCAGAGATTGCAAAAAGCATTAAAAATGGGCAGAGAGAGAACAAGAGACACTCAGCTAAGTGATATAAAATAATAAGTAGCACAAGAGGACTGAGGGATGGAGTGCAAGCAAATTTAGTGCATAGGATGATAGTGAATAATTAAAGCTTGGGATATGGCATATTGTAACATTTACTTCCCAATAAGCAATATTATGACACCTGACAACAATAATCCTATATAATAAAGATGTAATATACAAATGGTCATTACACCATGAAGTGTAACGACCGACCGTGTAATGACCAGATCACGGATCAGCAGGAGGGTGGGGCAGCGAGCTACAAGTGGGCGGTGGAAAGCTAAAGGATGGAGCAGGGCAGCAAGCTATGAGGGAGGAGCAAGGTGGGGAGGGAGGTACAGGAGGATGGGGCAGCGGGCGGAGAGCTACAGGAGGGCGTCAGCGAGCTACTGGAGCACAGATTTGTGCGCAAGGCTACTAGTCTATATATATAAAAGCCTAAGCGACCTTTGCGATGGAATGACTGGAACTACTGGTCGACCAGTTGCTATGATGCGCACTGACCATCAGAGGGAGATGCTCAACGCAGGAGCTTCCCCCTGGTGGTCAGTGTGCTCCCATAGCCAATCTCCTACAGTCCCTCCCCCTGGGCCCTGATCAGGGGGGTCAGCAGGCCAACCTCCTGTGGTCCCTGGTCCCTCCCTCCCCAGCCAGCCAACCTCTTGCAGTTCCCCACCCCTGCTGGCCAGCAACCCCCTGATAGGCCTTGATTGCAGTCAGGCTGAGGGACCCCACCTGTGCATGAATTCGTGCACCAGGCCTCTAGTTTTTTAGAAAGGTACATCAATTATGTTCATTCTAATAATTGAAAATAAATGAAAAATGGACTTCTTTATTACTTTCTTGATTACCTAAACTTCTTAAATATCATTTTCAAACTTAAGCCAAAGATTTTTTAGGTGAAATATACAATAAGTGTTTGATGAATAATTTTTAATTTTTTAGTTGATAGATAAATGTTTTAAATCCAGGTATTAATATTCAGATGATAGTTTAAATATGTTCTTTAATAATGTGCTGTCTGACTGACAACTACATATGAGAGTAGCAATAATGGATAGAATTAATCTTAGAGCACAGCATTGGATAAAGTACTTTTCTTAGGTGGACATACTCACACTAACCATTTATTGATTTAGAATGTAGGCATTTTAAAATTTGGATGTGAGAAATAAAGAAGACATTTTAAAATATACTTTTACATTTAAATTTTATTGGAATGAAGCATTTTTGAAGTTGGGATACAGAAGGCAAATAAAATTATACAAAAACACTAGCATGGCAGGAATGTATTACCAAAATGGGTATTAATACTACCTAAAAATATACTTAAACAATGGATGTGGCATATGGCCTGTGAAGGAAATAGAAGGCTGATTGTTCATGCTCTATGCTTGTAAACAAATTAGAAATACACTTTTGAGACTCCTGGGAATGATTGAAATCCGACAACAAAGTGATGTATCCCTCACTTTTTATGTGTTATACTTGACATAAAATACATGTATGAAAAAATGAATGATTACACAGGGTATTTTATTAGCCAGTGTCTCAACGTGTAGCAGTCAGTTATATATATTATGCATGTATAATAATAAGTTTCCTTACTATTAAAATATTTAGGTTCAGGGACCAACTTAATTATAGAAACATATTTTATTAGGGCCCTTAGGGAACTAAGTCTTTGCTTTATTTGCCTTTCACACTATTCTGCTCTCTGGACACCAATCTAAAGAAGCCATATTACCTGAACTTTTTAAAGATTGTAAGATGGCAGCTCCTTTAAAGATTATTCATGATCAGTATGTGAAAATGGCACTTCAGTGCTGATATTGGCCTAATTTTCCAGTTTTAGTTGTTGTTTATCATATTTTGTAGTTGATTAGAACAAAATAATAAGAGAATAATATACTATCCTAAAATTTCTTTCTCATCTGTGGTTTTGCTGTTTGTATGTTTGCCTAATATAACATTATATCATTATATAGCAATTATTTATTAAACTATCTCCTTCACCAGTCTTAATATCCTTGAGGGCAAAGAAAATTAGTGGGGTACAGATTCTATATTTTTAGTATCCATAACAACATGGGGCTGAGAAAGATAGGAACCACCACCAAGTGTGTAGAACAAAAGATTTGTCTAAGCCTCAATGTACTTTTTAAAAATTCAAGGGGCAAGTCTAAAAATAGCTCTTTTATTCTACTGATACTTTAGATGAGAAAAGTAGAACCTTAAATTAAGCATGTCTTATTCATTGTTTACTTGTTTGAATGTACGAATGGTGCATTTCTGTAAGGTGTTCCATAATTGAAACAAACTTTGCTATATTATTTCAGATTTGGGAGATTGTACTTTATAATTCCTCTTTGGGGTTAATTTAGATAGGAATTTTCTTCACATTGTGTTTTTATTCTTCATATAGTTATAGATTACAAATAATATATCATCTAGATTTTTAAAGCACTCCTCAGTATCTGTTTACAGTTAATGATTTTCCAACTCTTGTTCAATTATGTCATAATCAGATGATTTTTTAAACGTGGAAGCATTGATAAGTGATTATTTAAAAATTGCAAAGGATCATTTCAAAGCCATGAACAACTATAGATATGGTTATCCTAGAAATGGTGAAACCAATCTGAATTCATATTGGACTTTTCATCAAGTAATAAGTTTTTGATATATTTTGGGGAAGATGCAAGGGTAAAAATCATGGTGAAGGGATAGAAATGGACATCTAATAAGTCAAGAAACTGCAATTGTAGCATTAGAAAGACTGTAACTTTATATGGTGTTCATGAGTAAAATAAAGTTCATGAGAAGTACTTAATGAATGTAATGCCTTGTACCACTCCACAAGGCATATTTTGTGCTCTCTCCAGCATAGCTTTTTTCTCTACAGATATTTAAAAATGCTGAGGGTTAATAAAACAGAACTGCTTCTGATCAGGTATGTTTATACAAAACAGTTGGTTATGGAAAACACCACTGGCTTGGCTGACTCAAATGTGTCTAGATTTTTCAGGTAATTAAACACAGATGAGAATTGATGACTGCTGAGATTTTCTGAACTTTTTCCTAGTTCTCTTGATAGTGATATATAGATATGAGGGAATATGTTACTTACAGAGTATATGTATGTGAAAATGTAAAGTTCTTTTTGTTCCCATTCTGCAACTCAGTTATCATATGTCAAATTTATGTTGATGAGTCTCCTCCTACTTTGAGAATTCATCAGCCACTTAATGGTTCAGTTTCAGCTCAGACTGGTACTGTGATATGATTACAGGAATTTGCTTCAGGTTTGTTTTGATTTAATGTTCATTCAATTTAGTTTTACTCTCTCAAGCCATTAATAAAATGAGGACTGGACTTTTCATGAAGTAATATCAAAAGTTTAGAAAGAACACTATAATCCATGATACCTATGGTATTATAACCCCAATGGTGAGAGATGTCACACATCAGTGTGACTTCTGAAGAACTAGAAAGAGTAATTCTTTTGTTTTAGAATTATTTTTCAAGTGCTACTTAATATGTAATAATTGAAACACTTAGTAGAATCAAGATGTTTCTTCTTAAGCTATATATATAACACTAGGGGCCTGGTGCATGAAATTCATGCACTGGGGAGGGGTCCCTCAGCCCAGCCTGCCCTCTCTCACATACTGGGAGCCCTCAGGAGATGTCTTACTGATGGCTTAGGCCCCCTCCCCGCTGGGAGCAGACCTAAGCCACAGTCTAGCCTCCCTTTGCGGGAGGCGACTGGGCTGATCAGGGGAAGGCGCCAGCCCCATCACCCCGCTGCTGTAGCCACTGCCAGTCACCGAAGCCACCAAGATATTTTCATCAACACAGACTCCAGTCCCTTCACCATGAAAAAATGACAACTTTCTTTAAGCATTTTCAAGATGTCTTTCATAGGATATGACATTTCTTTATTTTTCTTTTTATCCTCACCTGAGGATATGTTTCCATTGATTTTTTTCCCCTTCCCTCCAATCCCAGGCTTGGCCCCTGCCCAAGCCTAAAGCTCTGAGGCTTTAGGCTTGGGAAGGGGTTCCCCACCCCCGCCCCAGCACCTCCGATCGCAGGCTCAGCCCCTTCCCAAGCCTAAAGCCTCTGCCCGATGGCCGGCTGGGAGTGACCTGGGTGCCGAGGAGGTTCCCGGGACTCAGGTATGTATGTAAATTAACCACCATCTTTGTTGGGTTAATTTGCATACTCACTCTGATTGGCTGTGGGTATAGCGGAGGTACGGTCAATTTACATGTTTCTCTATTATTAGGTAAGATTTTATCCTGTGGTTGATAAGCTTAAGCAAGTGGCAATTGTTTCAATCAAAACATTACCTTACTGTTTTCAGAATTTTTTGCTTTTATTAAGTCTTTAATTTTTTAGAGAAGTTTTAGGCGCATAGCAAAATTTAGTGCGTGGTACAGATTTCCCACATACTCTGTCCCCACAGGTGCATAGCCTTCCTCATTACCAGATTGGTACATTTGTTTCAATTGATGGACCTATGTTGACACATCATAATCACCAAAATCCACAGTTTACAACAGGGGTCCTCAAACTTTTTAAACAGGGGGCCAGTTCACTGTCCCTCAGACCATTGGAGGGCCGGACTATAGTTTAAAAAAAAAACAACTATGAACAAATTCCTATGCACATTGCACATATCTTATTTTGAAGTAAAAAAACAAAACAGCATAAACACCCGCATGTGGCCCGCAGCCGTAGTTTGAGGACGCCTGGTTTACAATATAGTTCCATCTTGGATTCTATTATATTGAGTTGTTTGTTTAGACCAGTGATGGGCAACCTTTTGAGCTTGGTGTGTCAAACTTCGCCAAAAAACTGAGCTTAACTCGGGTAGTGTGTCACTTTGAGGAAAAAACTAACTCCAAGACTCTAGTCACAAATGTTTCATCCTCAGGAGCAGCAAATGTTTCATCCTCGGCATGCGGCCGTGTGTCATCAGAAATGGCTACGCGTGTCAGTGCTGACACGCGTGTCATAGGTTCGCCATCACTGGTTTAGACAAATGTATAATGACATGGATCCATCATTATGGTATCATACAGAGTATCTTTACTGCCCTAAAAATCCTCTGTGCTACATTTATTCATCTGCTCCCCTCCTCAACCCATGGCAACTACCAGTCTTTTTACCATGTCTATAGTTTTTCTTTGTCCAGAATGTCATATAGTTGAAATCATACAGTATGTAGCCTTTTCTTATTGGTTTCTTTCACTTAGTAATATGCTTTTAAAGTTTCTGTATGTCTCTTCATGGTTTGATAGCTCATTTCTTTTTAGTGTTGAATAATATTCATAATATTCCATTGTTTGGATGTACCATAGTTTATTTATCCATTCACCTACTGAAGGACAACTTGTTTTGGCAATCATGAATAAAGATGCCATTGTATGCAGGTTACTTTGTCATGACCCCAGTAGTTATAGTGATTCTTTTTTCATTTAGGGATTAAGTTTCTGAAATTTCCCATGACAGAAGAATTTGTGATTGAGGAAGCCAAAACCTAATAGTAAAATGATCAAAGTTCCATGCTATAAGGTCAAATTAAGATCATCAAAATTCTATAATAAAGATAGAAAACCAAAATAAAAACAATTAAATATATTAGCAAAATCATCCCAGAGCAAAGTAAAAACTCTTTTGTGAGTTCTCTTCCCCCGAAGAGCTCTTAAGTTTGAACTTGTAAATTTATTTTATTTTGTACAGGTAAATTAGTATTAAGAGACATGTATTTCCTATCTCATTTTCCCCCCTTCCCAGTCTTAATGCCTAGTCAAAAAATGTTATACAAAGCATATTTTTCAGGGCACTAATTACACTAACACTTCAATATGCTCTATGAAAACTAGTATGAGGATTTCTATAAACTATATTCTTCTGGAATTTCTACATTATTATGTTAGAGACAAGAAGAAGATCTTCAGTATAAATAAACTCCTTTGACTTTTGTTTTAGCTTTGTACTTCATTAATTTGTTTGAAAATGAATTAATTTGTTGAGTGTGTGTGTGGTGCAAGACATCTCCAAAAATTCTTTTATAACCTCTTTGGGGAGGTTTAATGTACTGAGTTATTATGAGTATTGTACTAAATTATATTAATGTATCTCATGCAATTTCCAGAATATATAAAGTGATGAGTATATGCTGCTTTTAAAAATATGTCTTCTGGCTTCATTCTCTTTTCTCGGGATTACTTTGGCTATTTGGGGTCTTTTCTGGTTCCATACAAATATGATAATATTTTGTTCTGTCATTGAGATTTTTATTAATATGGTATTGAATCTATAGGTTGCTTTGGGTAATATGCCCATTTTAACTATATTGATATCAAAAGT
This sequence comes from Eptesicus fuscus, assembly GCF_027574615.1. Lineage (NCBI taxonomy): Eukaryota > Metazoa > Chordata > Mammalia > Chiroptera > Vespertilionidae > Eptesicus > Eptesicus fuscus. Next base: position 64,539,796 of record NC_072482.1, read on the forward strand.
ATATAAAGAACCAATACAATTCAGCAACAAACAAACAATCCAACTAAAAATGACCAGAAGACCTGAACAAACAGTTCTCCCAAGAGGACATACAAATGCCCAACAGATATATGAAAAGATGCTCAACTTCACTATCTACTAGGGAAATACAAATCAAAACTACAATGAAATACCACCTTACTCCTGTTAGAATGACTATTATCAACAAGACAAGTAATAACAAGTAGTAGAGAGGTTGTGGAGAAAAAGGAACCCTCATTTACTGCTGGTGGGAATGTAAACTAGTACAGCCACTATGGAACCTTCCTCAAAAATTTAAGAATAGAGTTACCATATGACCCAGTAACCCCTATTTTGTATATCTACCTGAAAATTTTGAAAACATTTATTGGCAAAGATACATGCACCCCTATGTCCACTGCAGCGATATTAACGGTGACCAAGACATGAAAACAACCGAAGTGTCCCTCGGTAGATGATTGGACAAAGAAGTGTGGTGGTTACCAGAGGGAAGTGGGGTGGGTAAATGGTAAAGAGGACCAAATATATGGTGACAGAAGATGATTTGACTGGGTGGTGGGCACACAATGCCAATATATAGATCATGTATCATATAAATGTACACTTGAAACTATATCATTTTATTAATCAATGTTACCCCAATAAATTTAAGAAAAAGAGGTGACAATATGGAAAAATTTCTTCAGAAAGAACATGAGATCTAAAGGTCAATATTAATGTCCTTCTAAATGTTAATGCATGACTTCAATATATAAATGAACTAATGTTATTAATATTAATTTAATTTTTCTTATAATATTCAAGACTTGATGTGAACTGACTTTGGCTTTTCCAGACTGGGAACAGCAGATCTTATAGAAATTCTCTGCAATCAGTGGGTATGTCTCACTTCCACACTTTTCTCCCTTACTGGCTATGTTCAGTGGCCATTTCTTTAGTCACTGGGCCAGTCTCCTTCAGGAAAGGGGAACAGAGCTAGTTTTGAGGTTGCCAGAGCAACAGTTTATCTAACAGGAAGACCTACATCAGCTAATTCTTTCTGCTCTTTTCCTGCTTTCCACAAAGTAGAAAAATCTCTTGCCTAATAGCTTTTAGCTTAATTTCTTGTCCCAGTTAGCTACCTGACCTCTTGGTTCTGCATTCATCAGCCTCTGATCTGTCCACCTGGCTATCTTTCCTGCTTTGTCCTGACCTCAATGCTTGTACGTGTTCTTCATCAGACTGGCCACCTTGCTGCTGCCCTCCATTAGGACACTGCTTTCTATTATTGGCTCACATCTACAAACCTTGTCTTGGTTTTGGCTCTATAATTTGTCTTTGCTGCCTATAGATCCTGTTACCAAAGGAGAAAAAGAAAATCACACTAATGATCTTGGTTGAAAGCTAAAACAATAGTATTCATGTATGTTGAGATGAAAAGAAAATAAACACTTCTGGGTTAGGTGTTTTATTTTTTTCACTAATTAGGAACAAGCTCATTTGGAAAGATAATTGTCTTGCTGTCTTGGGATTCTATTATAATGGGTGACTGCCTAAGTGTTAATATAAGAGAAATAGACCCCGAGGGGTTGGGGTTGTGAGAATGGATATTAGGCTGATCCTGAGTCAATAGTAAAGCACTATTTTATTCAGGTAAAAAGAGTATTAAAAACGTCAAGCACTTTATGATGGTGCTCATATTAGAGAGCATTGCACAGTTCTGTACTTCTTTACCGAAAAGTTGGGAGGAAAATTAAAAGAGTAAGTAAACTTTCCCCCGAAAAGAAAAATAGGTAGAAAAAAGTTAAAGTAAATGTGTAGCATGAAGAAATAGTCCTCAAGATCAACTACTGATTGAATCAATATTTGGTGTACCTGAAATGTAGTTGGCACCTTTCAGGCCCTGGGCACATTATGGGAGGTGGTATTAAATAAAAACTAATCTGGCTCTCAAGAATGTCATGTTTCAGCAAACTATGGAATGAACATATAGGTAAAGAAAGCACTTTTGGACTAACAATGGTTGATCAGGTTTTCATTTTCCCTCTGAGAGCAAAATAATACCAAGGAGTCCCTTAGATATCAGGATGAGAAAGGAGAGAATTGAGATCTATAACTGGTTTCTTAGAATGGTAGAATACGTTATTGGGGCCTTTCTTCTGTGGAGGTCAAGTAAGCATGATCAATTATTCTTTTTCTTGTGAAGTTTTGACATGACCTTGTCTGGGAAATGGGCACAATGTGAGAAATCTGGTGTTTTGTGGCAACCCTGTGGGCTTTTGCTTCTATTAATTGGGCTTAGAGTCAAACCACATGCACTGTGCTCTAAAGTTTGGATGATCTTGTGTGAAAAGCAGAAATGTTTTCTCTCAAAAACAAATTTGTTGGCAGGAACCAATGATACACAATAATTTGTTTTGAATTGAGGCACAGAAAGCACATGGGACTTGGCATTAGAAGACAGAGGTTCTTGTTCCAGGAATGGTACAAACCCGTGTGTTGCTTTTGGCATGAGGATTAACCCCGTCTGCACCTCACTCCTCTCAGCAATAAAATCGGGGAGCAATCTGTAAGATCCTCTCCAACTCTATAATTTTGAATTTCGCAGTCACTTTTATGTTGCTGTCTGAAAACAAAGGTAGTATTTGTTATTGTGTTAATTTTTGCTTTCCAATATGGGGCTTTAACAAAACCAAATATTAACCCCAAATAAAGCTTTCTATTTTTCAATTTCCTTTAAAATGATTACATAATTTGGGGTGTCGGAGTACAGCTGAATTGAAAATGAGATGAAACTATAAACTTCTAATTCAATGTCAAATATCCATCCCTCCAGCTGTTTCTATGTACAGGATTTTTTTTTTTTCTAATAGGCAAGAATATGGTAGCAATTATATGCTAGCACATCAGAGTTTTCAGTCACAATTAATTTTACAGGAATAAAGTTGTATCAATTATTTTATTATATAAATATATTTCTATGTTATTTATATAGTTTTATGTCTTTGAGAGAGAGAGAGGAGATTCTACTGATCTGCCAGATTGTAATAAGTCTGTCAGCCCATTTGCCATATATGAACCACAGTTTGCGATGTCATTTTCAGTTCATTGCTAATTTACCTATAAATTATTTAGTAGATTTGATTTTGATTCTGCAACACCTAGAGGCAATGATCTGCACTAGAAACTAACAGCCTGTAAAAATTTGGTTTTAATAACAGTCATTTGCTCTTAGAAGTTAAGTAATGAAAATGTTATATAAACATTAGGGAGGAGGGAAAATATTCAAGAAGTACTTAGCTCATCTGAGTATAGAATTTGTTGAATGTAAATTGATTCTAGAATAAATTTGTTTGAGTATTATAATCCCAAAGTTCCCTGCCAATTAATGAAAATAATATTTGGAAAAAAACAAACAAAAATCTAGGGAAATGATGATATAATTAGAAAAAATGACACACGATTTAAGTGAAAATAAATCCTATAACTAATTGCCTTTAAGTAAGCTTGAGTATACATTTTTGAGAGTGACTTATATATAGATAGACATTAACTTCCGGATACAATAATAGGATTCAAATTAATAACTTATCATGTGTGCACTATAATTATAAAAGCTAGCAATTAATGTGTGTACTATGTGCAATGGTCTGTTCTTATTACTCTACAAGTAAACTCATTTAAGCCTCACACAGACTTATGAGGTAAGTACTATTACTCTCCTTATTTAATACAAAAGGCAACTAAGGCATAGAGAAGCCATATGCCATAGCTCACAATCCTACCCATAGTCTACTTTCTCTATGCAAATATGCATATATTTAAACATGCACCCATTAGAAAAATAAAACAAAATATTAATGATCTATAAGTACTTTGTGACTCAAAACATTTAATAGCAAGTAACAATAGTTAAGTTACCAGAAGAAAAAAATAATATTCATAACTTAATGCTATGTCTAAAAGCCTGCACTAGAAAATTGGAGCTCCACAGTCAGTCCTCTAAAATGTTTACTTTTATATTTTTTGTTTCCCTTGAGTATTAAATCACAGCTTGGTTTTTAGAGTTAAATAAGATAATGGACATGGAATCATTTCACTTCCCTGTTTACCACTATGCATAACACTGTGTACCACATATGCACATACATACATACAGCAAGTTTTAAAGTTTTGTTATGTCTTTGCATGTCTCTAACATGTCCCTAATGTTATAAATGCATTATTTTCTGTGTTTGCAGATATTCCCCTCATATAATGTTTATATTCAGTAATTGATTTACCAGTATTTATTGAGCTCCTATCATTTGTCAGATGCTGGTAGGCAATAAGGGTAAAACAATGGACAAAATACAGTGACTATTCTTAGGAAGACTGCAGTCAAATAGCTAGGTAATTACTGTATGATGCATTAAGTTTCACACTAGGTAGCATTTATCAGGAAAAAAAAAGGGAGTCATTAAGTGTTGTAAGTAGGGAAATGAGATGCATTTTGGAAAGACTACTTCTTATACAATATGGAGAATGAAATGCAATGATGGAAATATAGAAGCCATTTGGGAGATTGTTTTAGTAACACAGGAGAGAAGCTTACTGGTGACTGGGACAACAGTGGCAGAAGAGATATACAATATTTACAATTTCATGAGGACCAGAATTTTCCAGGCATATTTTTTTTACTTGTTGAGTTTAAGGTAATTGTGGGATTTCCAAACATAAGAGTACATAATGTGTACCATGAAACCATGAGGGAAGAGAGGTCAGATGGAAAGGATAAGATGAAAAACTACTAGTATAGAACACTAAGAAATACTAACCTCTAAGGAATTGGCAACAGAAGAAAAGCCCTCCATGTAGATTGAGGAGCATCAGGAGAAACCAGAAGAAAATCAGTGTTATCGATGTGATGTTAAGAGCCTCAACTAACCAAAAATTTACTCAAAGAAAATAGAAGTATATAATTGGAATTAAGAGTGTTTAAGGTTCAAATGAGAATAGTAAGGATCAAATGCAGTCATTTCCTTCTTTGACCATTATTTTCAAATAAAATATTTACACATGAAAAAAATAAACAAATATTGCTTTTAAGCAGTCATTTGTCTTAAGTAAAAGAATCACTTTTTTTTTTTAATTCTCTGAGAATTAAATTAGGGAGAGTCACAAGGAAAGTGAAATATGATCAAGAGAGAGAATAGCCCAAATTCAATCAAGTGCTTATGAGAGTGCAAACTAGGCTAGATTCTGTGTACTCCTAAGAAATTCCCTATCTGGACAATCATTGTGTGATTCCTTTGAAGGAATGTGTTAAAAGAATGAGTAAGGTTGGTCAGGCACACACAGGATATATATATAATACCCTCCTGTGTGCATTGATTTTCTACCAGGTTTCAATGAAGAAGCTCTTCTGCCCCACATTCATGGAGAGACCCATCTCCTAGATAGTATTGCTTCTGTTTGATATGTAAACGCTCTAGTTTTTATACATGGATCTTTGTGAACTTAGTTAATAAAACCTAACCCCTTTAGAAGACAGGCCTGGTTATGGAATGTTAGTATAAACTCTTGCTATGAGGACCAGAGACTGGACCAAGATGTATCTACTAGAGTTAAGCCTGTCTATAAGGGATCATACCTTGATGGCCAGCCTACCAGCTTTACTTTGGTGACCTATGACTATGTTATGCATATTTCAAAACTACAAAACTGTCTCAATGGGTAAAGTTTGATCTTTTATTGGAAAGTTATTTTGATAAATGTTAAAACAAACTTCATTGCTATAAAAATTATAATAGCACTGAATTTTCATTTTATAAAAGATTGAGGTAATTTTCATCAAAACTATAGAAAATAATTTTCAACTAAAAATAGGCTTGCAGTTAAATGGTGTGTCCTGATTAAGACACATTCTTAATTACTGGGGACCAGTAGTTAGGTCTATCTATCATCTATCTATCTATCTATCTATCTATCTATCTATCTATCTATCTATCTATCTATCTATCTATCTATCTATCTCCTATCTATCTATTTATCTATCTATATCTTATTTCACCACAGCCACTAACATCCAACCCTGACAATTCACCACGTGTATTTGAGCTACTTATTGTAAGAAGGACCCAGAAAGGGGTTATGGGTAGAATTGGGAACAAGAACAAGCCCACCTTTCTGGCTAGGAAATTGCAATATATCTCAAGCCCAGATAATAGTGGGGTAGGTGAGATGCCTTATGAAAGAAGGCCTGTATTGTGCCTGACAATAGCAATACCCTTCAGTGCAGAATGAAATTCCTGATAAGCATCTCCCTTGCCATCTCTCCAGCTCAATTTTATAACTAGAATATCAGAAAGCCTTAATATAAAAAAAGACCCTTAAAATTAAACTCAGGTTCCAAACACCTTTCACTTGAACATTTTTTTCTATTTTCCCTCATGGTATACTTAGTCTCAAACCACATTCAAATACTGTTGAAAATTGAAGTTGGCTGTGCTTACTAGGGTCTCTGGATCTTGGGAAATTATCTGAGAGTCATTTTTGAATGAGAACTCAGATGCATTATGTTAGCATTCAAAACAACTGAATCTGTTAGAATTTTATTTTGTTTTGTTTTAAAATCATGTGTCTTTCTTCTCATTCAGTTATTCCACCGGGCTCCCTGACGCCTCCCCTTTATCATTGCTTGGATCTATGGTGTTCAGATACTCAATCAAACATATGAGCAGAGTTTCTTTCTTTCCACAAAGAATTGAGTCCTGTCCTTATCCTTGCTCCTGATGTATTAAAATTACAGTTCAATGAAACATTAGAATTTATGTGGATAGACTCTACAATATAGGAAATGTGTATTTCAAATTCCAATTCCTATGGTCCCATGAAAATATTTGAATATTATACTCCTTGATTTCTTGTTTGTTTCTGTGAAATTTATTTTTAGAGTAAATGGAAGAAATCATCCAAGATAGATAATGTAAACTGAAGTTTAGATGACCCTGATTTTTTCTTTCTTCTTTTTTTTTAATGGAGGAACTAGTGCATTTTAATGGAAAAAGATTTGTAAATCTAAAACAACATTAAATGTATTCATATTACTTGTATGCAACTACAGATTAATCATATAAAATATCTAATTAAGGAAGTAATTATAAAAGGGCTTCCTGTAATAAACATAGAATATCCTGTAAGAACATCAGATTTTCCCCTTAATTTTATTATGTAGATGCTGTGATATTCACAAATTAACTAATAATAGAAATTCCTTGATTTATTTTGGGTAAATCTGTTTCTCAAAGGCACTCTTAGCAAAGCACCATTACTACTTTATTAGATATGACTTTTGCCTACTTGAGCTTGACAAACAAATCTAATGGTATGAAAAAATTTAATTTCAGAGCTGAATGATAATTTGTTAGGCACTATTAATTCACATAATTCAAAGTTAATTATGTTTGCAATATTAGGAGTGTGGTAATTTTGTTCTGTCGAGTATAGCTTTTATGAAATTTTATATTCTGATTAAGCAAACCCGATTGACAAGGATATATCACAAATTGTAATATTTACAGGAGATATTTTGTGTACATGTGTATGTCTAATCAGATCATATTTTAGTCTAATTCAGTCACACTTGGTGGACTCTGTATCTACTTCATGAATACTCATGTTTTGTTTGCCAAGACATTTATTCTTCTTTGGTAAATGAATGAAGCTGAAACTCTTCAACATCCTTTATATTGTTATTGTTGATTTTCTTTATCATATAAAAGTTTGGTGTTTTGCCTTGTTGGCTGAAGCTCTATTGGATCTGCAAAAAAAAAAAAAAAAAGTGTAGTAAATTACATTTCTAAAGAACATTAAAATTAGCATTCCCAAACATAAATTTATGTTTCATCCCTCTCACAATATTGTCTCTCCTAATCAAGATTTAAATAACAATGGAAGGTATTGTTTTGGTATGACATAAAAAGAAACATCAGAGTGACTATTTTAGTTTTAGAAAATATGGAGGGCAGCATATCACATCTATTATTTTTTCAAAGATAACCCTATGACAAGAGTTTGAAAATTTGTTGACATATCACTGTGTTTTAAATGATCAAAGCCACTTTGGGATGGATTAATTATGAGAAGAAAATGAAACAAAAAAGAACACATCATAGAAAGTAAGTTTATCATAGGTTCAACATCTTGCATATTATTATCTTGAACATTTAGTGGCATTCGGAGGAATTATAAATTCCAAGTTAATTCTTCAAATCTCTGTTCACCCTGAGCATCATTTATCCTTGTGAACCGAACTGCCAATTTTTGAAGCAGTTGGACCCCTTTAGTAATTTTTTTCCAATCATTACACCTTCTCTAGAGGTCTACCTACCCCATTTCAAAGCTCCCATAGTTAATGACAACTTTTAAAAATAATACTTTTAGCTGAATAATAAAGAAAGCCATTTTTACTTAAAGTAAACTTGCCAATGGAATTGAATACAGTGTGTAGTTATACACTTTAAAAAATGTTTTTATTATTGATTTTTAGAGAGAAAGGGAGAGGGAGAGAGAGAGAGAAATATCAATGATGAGAGTAAATCATTTTCAGCTGCCACCATGGGGATAGAGCCGGCAACCCAGGCATGTGCCCTGACCAGTAATCGAACTTTGACATCCTGGTTCATAGGTCAACACTCAACCACTGAACCATGCCAGCCTGGCTAGTTATATACTTTATACAAACTTTGAACTAAGTTATTGAAAAATATACAATGTGTTTATTAAATTATGTTGAATTTCTTTATTTTCTTTATGCTCATATTTTTCCTGTCTGTCTTATCAACAGAGAAACCAAAATTGTTTCATAAAATAAACACTACAACTTTCCCTGATGAAATGCTTGCATTTTATTTTGGTTTATTATTAGGACATGCCTGCTATCCATCAAGTCTTCTGATTAATTACATTATAGGTTTTAATATTCTTTTCCTGTTGGTTAAATGGTTTTGAAGGTTAAAGAGAAATATAAATCTCTGGCAATTCAAAAATATCTACATAGGAACAAATTCATTTGTGTTTTCGAAGTTCTGAAGAGCTGCTGGTTGTGGGCCTTGGCTGGGTGCCTCCTAACTTTGACAATGCTCATCTTCTTTTCCTTGGTTGTGTTAGTCATGATCCATTGTCCTTCAGGGCTATACAGAGCATCCAACAGACACCAGTGTTTGGGTAACAAAGTAGAGTTCTTGGACCTTTCATTTTTAAATATAATGAGCCTTATATTTTACTGTAGTAAACATGCTGGAAGAGCCTAATTTTTCTATTTGAAAGGGCAAACTTCTCCAGTTCAAGTTCAATGTTATTGCTCATAAAATACCAGAATTTTCCTAGTTGGGACACTGTGCACTTGAAGTCATCTCTTTGAATCAGAATGAAGGTTCTGTTAAGTTTTTAAAAAGTATCCAAGAATGTCTGCTGGTGAGAAAAGAAGGTTGAAGAAATAGGGTATTAAAAATTCAAATATAAATTAGTAGAAAATTAGATATAAGGATTATTATCTGAATTATAGGATAAAGGATGTGGAATGGATCTTCTTTTTTAATTCCATATGCACTTTTACAGATGAGGAAACACAGGCCTCGAGAGATGAAAGGGCTTGATTAAGTCTTTTACCTTCTTTCTGGAATCTACGGCTAAATCGAATTGTTGAAGATGAGAATGTCACTCTCCCTCTTTGCTCCCAGAACTCTCTAGCCTAGAAATTGTCAAAATGCTTGTATTTCTCTGTTTGGGAATTCATATGAGTCCCTCATTTTTACTTTGTAAAATGTTCTTACTGAGATAAATCTTTGGGACTGTATTAAAATACAAAAATAATAACAAAACCCAGACCCCTTTGCACTTTTAATTTGACCTGCCTAGAATGTTGTAATATAGATAATCTTAAGACCCTTTGCATTTTTGATGAAGATATTCTGTTAATGATGTTCTAAAATGCTTGGACCTTGGACTTCAGAACTACTTGACTAGCTCCAACAGTGCTTTTTCAGGGTGTTCAGTATATATGCCTGCCTTCCCTTAGTATTTGGATCCTTTCTCTCCAGGAAGCTCAGTTCCTCAGTGCAGCTATACTACCTTCAACATACTAGTATGAACAAAATCATTGGCTCCCAGATCTCCTAAGCCGACACCTTAAACCTGGCATATCTGTATAAAAATCCAAAGGCAGTGTCCAACGGACTAAATCACTTTCAGTCATCAATCTTAATTAGATTTGTATAGACATCACAAAAACATTTGCCAAATATTTCAGATCCTTACTTGTAAGAAGTCATTTACATTACCAAATGATTTGCTTAGGGTTAGAAATCTCATAGAGAGGGGTAAAACTTACTTAATCAAAAATAACTTTAAAAATCATCATCTGGGCACTAAGAAAAAGAATGAGAGTCTTGAGTTCCTAAGATGTGGCTTCCCTAAAGTGATGGATCTCTGTTATTGTATAGTCCTAATGTTGCTATAATTATATCAGTAAAGATTTTTAAAATATATCATATGAATGATATAGAGAATATATAGACACAAATTTTTCCCTTTTAAATAAAATTATATGCCTTACTCTGTGAAGGTAAGATTTGGGGAATTCTACTAAAATTAACTTATCTCTTGAAAATAATTATTGGAAAGTAAACGATCAAATCTCATTTACTTTGTTTGTCTTATTTAGATCTTGTCCTGGATTGTCATTAAGCAAGTTTAACCCTCTCAGGCCAGTGGGTGGTAATTAAGTTCTATCACCGTTGGCATTGCAGATGGCCATTGTTCCCCTAGTCATCATGGCGGGGGAAGGATGGCAAAAAGCCCTCCCACATCAATTATAAGACAAATTGATTTTCCTCTATTTTCTTCAGTGGAAAAGGAATTCAGTTCAAAGGCCAGCAATTTTTACTTTCCAAAATTAAATATTTAGAGCAAATTGACCCCCAAAATAGAGTAAGAAAAAAAAATCATGGTATGTTCCTGAGGTTAGAATTTATCTTTTAAAAATTCTTATTAAGAAAACAAGAACTGCCTTATGACTGAGCAATTCTACTTCTGGGAATACATCTGAAGAAACCTGAAACACTAATTTGAAAAAAATATATATAAGCACCCTATGTTCATTGTAGCATTATTTACAATAGCCAAGATTTGGAAGCAGCCCAAGTGTCCATCAGTAGTTGAGTGCTATGGTACATTTACACAATGGAATACTACTTGGCCATAAAAAAAGAAAACCTTACCTTTGCCACAACATGGATGTAATCTAGAGGGTATTATGCTAAATTAAATAAGCCAGTCTGAGAAAGACAAATACCATATGATTTCACTAATATATGGAATCTAATGAACAAAATAGAAACAGATTCATAGATACAGAGAACAGACTGAAAGCTCTCAGAGGGGTGTAGGCTGAGTGGAAAAGGTGAAGGGATTAAGAAAAAAACAACAGTCACAGACAACTGCCAGAGGGAAAAGGGGGTGGGCAAAGGTAGAAGAGGGCAAAGAGGGTATAAATGGTGAAGGAAAGAGATTTGACTTGGGATGGTGAGCGCAATATGCAGTATGCAGAGTTGTACACTTGAAACCTATATGATTTTATTAACCAACAAGAGGCCCCCCCCCCCCCCCCCCCGTTGCATGAAATTCATGCACTCAGGGGGAGGGTCCCTCAGCCCGACCTGCGCACTCTCATAGTCTGTGAGACTCACAATCAATCGCCCCCACCCGGCCGAGGCTCTGCGATGGATCACTCCTGCAGAGGGAGGCCCTGCCCACCTGCTGCAGCATCACTACAGGGTAGCCTGGGCCTCCCTTTTTGGGGCGATCACGGAGCCTCCTGATTGATCGCCCCACCAGCTGGTGGCCTGGGCCTCCCTCTGCAGGGTGATCATGGGGGGATGGCTGGCCCCCCGACCAATTGCATTGCACCCACCTTGGCTAGCCTGGTGCCAGTGGGTGTCATAGCGTGGTCGTCCCGATGGTTGTTCCGCTGTTGGGCCATTCAGTCGATTTGCATATTACCTTTTATTATTATAGACTAGAGGCCTGGTGCATGAATTTGTACATAGTTGGGGTTCCTCAGCGCCTGGCTGACCAGATGGGGGGATGGACTGCAGGAGGTTGGCCAGCTGTGGAGGTTGGTTGTGGGAGTGCACTGACCACCAGGGGGCACCTCCTGTGTTGAGAGCCTGCCCCCTGGTGGTCAGTGCGCATCATAGCAACCAGTCGTTCACTTGACCAGTTGTTCAGTTGCTTAGGCTTTTGTACTAGTATATATAGCTGTCACCCCAACAAATTCAATTAAAAATAAATAAAAGAAAATAAAACAGCAAAAAAAGAAAACAGAGTTAAAGGTAATTTTCCAGTTTATTTGTAGATATAGATAACAATAATTTCTTTCTTTGAAGCTTTTACCTACCATGCACTGGACTTTCCTACCAGTGTTTATTACTATTACTACTGCCATTACTATTATTAAATTGTCTAAGTGTCGTGTATGGCCCAGGAGAGGCCTGTTAAGATTTTACTTGTTGGGGAATTCAATCAACAGAGTTTGTATAAAAGGCCATAGTCATCCAGAAATCCAGGAGCAGAATACTCAGAACATTTTCTTTCAGGCAGGGTTAGGCAGCACTGGCATTATGCAGAGTGAAGACTGCTTGTTTACTTTGGTGATACAAATTTGGGCTGTTATTCAGTCATGGGCCAATTAGGCAGCAGCTGGAATCAATGGAGGTTGTTCAGATGGAAGCACAGTGGGTCCTTAGAAGCCAGGATGTTCCAGAGACTCTAGGAAGACAGCTTCTTCAGAGAAAATCCTTCTCCCAAGTCTGCCTGTTCTTTCCTACTGAAGTAGAGTTAGTGTGGAATTTTCCCCGGCAGTACAATTATGGAGTCGCATACTGAAAGCATTTGCCTCTATAATAACAGCAACAGCAGTCTCAGCAGTTAGATAATGGTCTGAAATTTGAGAGTGGGAAATGTTTTTCTAGCAATGGGTGATAATGGATAATAAACAGTGGCTTTAGATTATAGGAGGCTGCTAGGGATCAATATTCTAAATTGCTTCTTAGCATCGATGCTGTTTTTATTGACAGAATGAGTATCACTGTTTGTGTCAATGGCAGCATGAACAGCAGATTGTGGATGTATAAAACAGATTAAGGAAATTTGAGGGTCTCCGATCCCTCCAAATTTCATAACTCAATATGTGTTAGAAATGTCTAAAAACCCCAGAAGGCATAAATTTTTTTAAAAAAATATTTCAAATGGGTAATTTTATAGTAAATGATGAGTTAGAAACAATGAATTAACTTAGTCTAGGTTGCAGGAGAATATTTTACTGGGCTTCCAAATCTGTGTCTTTTTATTTTGCCAACAACTGTTTCAATCCTGTCTAAAATTTAGCAGCCTTGACTTATATTTTCTTTTGATATTTATGAAATCATGTTTGAAGTCTAATGAGATTGATAAAGGATAGACACATTCCTTAATTTGGAATAAGTACTGATTGATTTTTAATTTGTCTGATTCCTGTATTATCTTACACAATACAGTTGAATGCAAAGTCATTCCTGACCTGATTAGAGACTTTTCCCTCTTATATTAAACCCCTTATTATCAGATCACTATATCGATCAATGTATGCGCTATGTTAGGTTGATTCTTTTTTAATACGGTGGCACACTTTAAGTTTTTATTTAGTTGGGACATGAGACTGGGACCATACAATCTTCAGCCAAATTTGTTACCTTAATAAGCAGAGTAATATGAAATAATACTAGAAAATACTGGAAGGCTATTCCTCAGACTGTTGAGCATAAACAATGCCTTTTTCCTTTCTTAATTTTTGTCCTTTTTCTGCCTTCCATCTTCCATTGTTTAATTCACTTTGCCCTCATCTTCTTATTCTTTCTTCTGTTTTCCTTTTGCATCTCTGAAATAAAGCATGTACCGGTAAAGAAGACAATTCAAAGGATCAGATAAAACCTCTCCAAAAAAATGGCCCTGGATTAGCATCTGGAAGGGCCCTTTGGAAGGGTTAATAAGGAGGCTTTGCCTGGAACAGGTCTCAGGGGGCGGGGCCCTGCCACAGGTCACAGCCAATCAGCGTTTACATGACTCAGATCCCACCAAATGCCCAGATGCCATCCCATGCTTTGCAGAAAACTGAGGAAGCTGTTCTAGACTTGGACCTGTTTACTATTTGTCTTCTCTGTGTGTAACTGTAACCAGTGAAGAAGACAGAGTTAACAAAACAGCCAGGTGCATCTCAGTCGCCAGGAAGGTCTCAAGAACTTCAGCCAGGCTCATGCGTGGCGCTGTGTTGTGTGTGTTGCATTTAATGCTGTGCATTAATTAGAGAAGCAACAGTGTGGAGCTGATCCAGGATATTCTAGTATTATTCCTGCTAATGTGTTTTTTTTTTAAATGTTTTATTTATTTATGTATTTATTTATTTATTTATTTCTTTATTTTTGAGAGAGGAAGGGAGAGGGATAGAGCAATAGAAACATCAATGAGAGAGAAAGGTCTATCAGCTGCCTCCTGCAAGTTTCCTACTTGCAGGTGGAGCGCACAACCTGGGCATATGCCCTGATTGGGAATCTAACCAGCAATTACTTGGCTCATGGGTCCATGCTTAACCACTGAGCCACACTGAGCTGAGCTATTTTTGCTAATGGTTTAAAGATGAAACCCTCTATTTAAAAAACAAAACAAAACAAAACAAAACCTCTTTGTTGAATGTGAAAGTGAGGTTTCAAAGAAACTGTATATCTGATGTTGCATTAGGAACATCAAACTTCGGTAACAAAGGTATTTAATAAATGGCCAGTTTTTAAACTACATTTTATTTAGGGATTTAAGAAAATACATGTTTTAAAAATGTATGAAAACCTCTTGATGTGAATAACATTGCATAAAGAATAGGATAAAATCAGAAAACAAGAGGATGGGAATAAATCACTCTTTCTTGAATTGGGGGCAGGTGCAGAAGAGATTCATGGAAGGGATTATGTTTGAGTAGGATTTTGAAGGATAGATAGAAGCTTGCCAAGTAGGCAAAGGCAGGATTAATTTTCAGTGCAAGCCAAATAACATTACTCTATGTTTAGAGGAGGTCTGGGTACTTCTCTCATATTTGCTAGATCAATTTTTACCATTTTGTATATGTATATACCCAGGACCTTGTTAAAAATGCAGATTCTGATGTAGTGGGTCTAGGTCAGGACCTGCGATTTTGCATTTCTGTTAGGCTCCCAAGTGACTTGGTTCATTCTTTGGGTGGGAAGGTACCAGATTACCATCTTCTCTGGAGTCTCAATATTGTCTTTAGATAATTGTTGACCTCTTTTTCAAGGAATCTGTATTCTTAAAATTAGGAATGTGAAAGAAGAAAAAGAATGCTTCTTCAGAAGCTTTCGCTGCTCGTGCAAGTCCTGGCACAGATTTAATAGCTCTCTCTGTGGGACTTAATTTTAGCCGCTGTTAACCTGGGATCCACGGATGAGTTTAGGTATCTCTGAGTTCCACATATCATAGATCCAATTTGTGTGTGAATTTAAGCATTTTTTTTTTCATGGAAAAGGTCCATATCATGCATCTCTTTCCCATGATGTTCCTCCCCTACCTAATTCATGTGAGTGAAGTTTCTGAAATCTAGGGGCGACTTTGCAAAAGTTGCTTTGGATAAAATAATTAGTAGGCAAATATCAAATCTAGAAATTTAGATCTGTAACTTGTTTTCGGAATTTTTCATAAGTGGCTGGTCCTGCATCCTGCCCCAGTCAGAGCACTTGCAGCAACAGGTGCAAGGTAGTTATGGTAGCTGGCGAGTGACAAACTCGAGAAGGTCTGGAGCTAGCCCCAGTGGTCTGGGAATGCTAGCTGAGGCTTAGTCCTCATATTGATGAGACGGGGAGTTATGTTTAGGGGCCTGGGAGCTAGACTAAAGAACAGTAGGTTTTCACCCTAGCTGGTTTGGCTCAGTGGATAGGTGTAAGCCTGTGGACTGAAGGGTCCCAGGTTTGATGCCGGTCAAGGGCATATGCCCGGGTTGCGGGCTTGATCCTCAGTAGGGGGCATGCAGGAGGCAGCCGATCAATGACTCTCTTTCATCATTGATATTTCTATCTCTCCCTCTTCCTTCTTCTCTGAAATAAATAAAATATATATATATTTTTTTTAAAGAACAATAGGTTTCTTTAAGATCACAGAACTGACAGAGATGGTCTCCTAACTTGATTAGGTAAGGATTTAGGAAAGGGTTGGAACAATGAGCTTCTTACTAGAAGTTCCTTTCCACTATTACACAAAAAAAGCCTGTCTGGAATTGCCAAGGAAGTGATCATAATGCCAGTGGTGCCTTTTTCCTTTGAGGAACACATTCATAATTTCCTTCAAAAAGTACATTTGTAGTTCAAGGGCCACGGAGTATACCAGAACTGAAGGCAGCCTCTTTGAGGAACAGCATAATCAGACAATGGGTGCGTCAAGAGGTCTCATCTCCGGAGACTGAAAGCTTGCAAAGCTGAAGGTCTCTGGCATCCTTGACCTGACCTGGCTGATGCATGCACATGGGCGCTGCCTGGATGAGGGCCAGGAAGCAGCAGGCAGTGCCAGGACTGGCCGGTGGAAGTGGCATTGTGGGTTTTGTTCATAGCTAGCAGCTGCAGGGAGAAGTGTATCTTTCTCTTGGAGAGGAATGCTGGCAAGAACTGGTTGGCTTTTCAGGGTTCTAGTCAAGCCAAAAGACCCAAGGTTTGGTGAATGCTTTAGTGCCAATGGGAAAACTGGAGTGTAAATCAGGAATCAGGATGAATATCTGGTCATACATCTTTTTTATACACAGGCTAAAAAAGAAAAAGTCTGCAGTTTAGTGAGCATGCAAATGAGTATTTGTTTGTCTCAGATCCACTGAATCTAATACAGGGCAGTTGGTAAAGATAGGCCTCAAGTACTGAGGGGCTACAGCTGCTGGGATAGGATCAGAATTGGTCTGAAACTGAGGCAGGGCTGGATATGCTGCCGGAAAAGCCTGAGTGCAGTGGTCGGCAAACCGCGGCTCGCGAGCCACATGCGGCTCTTTGGCCCCTTGAGTGTTCTAACGCCACTTCTTCAAAATAGACGCGCCCAGGCCGAAAACCGACTTCTGCGCATGGGCCACGAAGTTTCAATCGCACTGTACGTGTGCACCCGCACGTGGTATTTTGTGGAAGAGCCACACTCAAGGGGCCAAAGAGCCGCATGTGGCTCGCGAGCCGCGGTTTTGCAGACCACTGCCTTAGTGCATGCATTTAGTCAGTGCAATAATAGGACAGCTTCAGAGAAGTAGGACTTATTTCTAGAAATGACCCCTCATGTGTATTCAGGATGAGAACATGAGTGCTACCCAAGCACATTCTCTGAGTTATATCCTTGTGATAATTACAGAATCTCTCATGCCTCACATTGGTTTCTGATTCTGTAATTATGTGTTCATTTGAGAAGAGCCCATGAGATTTCAGAACAGGCACCTTGGGCAGCTGCTAGAATCAGAGCGGTGAGCATCCTAAGAGATGTCTGGGTTTGTGCTGGGACTCTCAAGGCGGTTGAGGATGAGTTAATAGTTTTGATGAGGGAAGCACAGAACATGGCATGAAAACATTCAACAGGTCAGTGATGGTCATTTTTT
Organism: Eptesicus fuscus; assembly: GCF_027574615.1. Lineage (NCBI taxonomy): Eukaryota > Metazoa > Chordata > Mammalia > Chiroptera > Vespertilionidae > Eptesicus > Eptesicus fuscus. The sequence goes on from NC_072482.1 coordinate 64,557,491, forward strand.
CATTTAATAAGCATTTACTCTGTGCTTGCTATGTTTATAAAACTACCCTAGATTTTGATAGTAAAATAGCTAACAAGCGTCAGGCACTGCCCTGGCTTCCATAGAGGCTGACAAAACCCACATTTCCAGACAGCAAATATTATGACTCCATTGTAATGTGTTGTCATAAGGGTTATAAAGAAAACAAACACACACACATATACACACAATCCTGGGCTCATGAGTCATTTTTGGAGGAGATCTTCTATATTCAGGGTGATCTAAAGAGGCCTGCCGAGAAATGACCCCAAAGCAAAACAATGGTCCCTTTCTTTGATTTGCACTGTCTCTCTATTACAGGACACTTGCCAGTTGACACAGATAGTAATATAGAGGACGTAAACCTGGGCCAGCCCTACAAAAAAGCACTGAGATGACAGTAATTTGGAAAGTGAGGTTGGACACATGGGCAATGCCTTAACTCTTTGGAAGGGGCATAAATATGGTTGCAGATAGAGAAAATCTCCTTTCAGGCATTGGGGGCCCAGTTTCTCTGTCAGTGGAGACTGTGCGAGGAGGGAGAGCAGCAGGTGAGGATCCAGTTCTAGATATAGAGGAAGCAAAAGATTCAAATTAGGCCAGTGACCCCAGCACACTTTCAGGTTCCCTCCCTGGTCCACACACAAAATATCTGAGAGGCAGTAAGATAATAAAATATGATCTTCCCAAAGTTTTTGATACTAGTGAAATCGTTACAAAATGAACTAATTTAAAACCTCCTATAAATGCGTGTCTGAATTCACTCAAAGGGTCATGGACAAAGTTATTTAAAGCTATTCTGTGACTCATAAAAATCAACCCTATTAAACATAAAAAAGAGAGAGAGAGAAAGAAAATAATGCAATGTTTGTCCTTGAGGACTGTAGCTAACAGAATAAACCCAATTCTTCTCTCAAATTTTAGTTTTATTTTACAAATAAAAAAATATACACTCAACCTCCTCAAAAACTTCTGTCAGAGCATGGAACATTTCCAGAGTCTGAGAAATGACAGGTATTGTAAGACTAAAGTTTGATTAGAAATGTGATAAGATAGAGGTGGTTCTGAAGAACAAAGGGGGGGATTTGAAAGTACTCTCTTGACTCCAAAAATAGAAATGCAAATCTGAAACTGTCGCTGAATGATTTTAAAAAGTTGAACAAACTTAAAGCAATCATAACTCAGATCAGGCATTTCTGAGGTGAAGTAAAAGATGAGAATCACAAGCAAAAGAGGAAAAGGTCAAAGAAAAGGAGCAAGAGTAGGTAAATAAATGCCAAAAGAAGTGGTAGTGAGAGAGAGGCAGAGCAAATGCCTTCCTTCCCTTGCACTTGACTCAGATAGTCCATCCTGACCTACGTGCCAGGGAAGGGGCAAGACACTGATCCAGGAGCCAGATAGATTTGACCTCATTTCTCTTTATCCACTCCATCCCACAGATGGAGTCCCTAATGCTTCATCCTGTTTCCTTTGCCTCTTAGTTTTTATTTTCTGGCTACCCTAATATGATATTTTTCATTTTTGAGTGTTCACAGTAGGAGATATGGCTCAAACTGCCAGACAGTTGGGTCAAGAGAGTAAATCCTAGGACAGTGGCATACCTCTATGATAGTCTACATTTTTAAGTAAACCTTGAATTTGGTTCAGTTCCATACTTCAAACCAAACGACAACATTGCACCAGAAAAACATTGTAAGAAGCTGTAGAACTTTCAGCACTGATGTCCTCATACATCTGTAGTCTCCAACATACCACTCCTGAAGTCTTCCTCACTAACACACCTTAACCATTCTGACCACGGTGAGGGCTATACAAGATACCCATCCCTAACTGTGAAGAAAGCTAGAATAAATGGTCCTGGGCCTCAGGGGAGATCTATGTGCCCATCTCACAGGCCAACCTTCCTAGCGTAGTATTAGCCAAGTCTTCTGTCTTGGTTCGTGATGAGAGCTTCACTTCTCCCTGATAAGGCTGACAAATTATTGAGAAGTTCAGTCAGCTTGCCGAAGCTCTAACTCTCAATCTATCTCTTGTCTGTTGTGAGTTCATTCAACCATGGTCTCCCCATTTTAACTTCCCCTGTAGCTGTGTCATAGTGGAAGCCACTGTGGTAGGCATGGTGTAAGCAGCTTAGAAGAAGGGGAAATGCATCCTTTCTGTGTTGTTTTCTGGACAGTCTCTGGAATGAAAGAAATATAAAGTACTATAAAGAATAGTATGTCTGCAGCTTTATAAAAAAGCATTAGAATCTATACTCTCTAATGATCTATTGAATGCAAACTAGGGCAAATACCACTCTCAGGGTTGGGTTTTTCTCGTGTTGCCTAACATCTAGAACCAGGATGAAAAGTTTCTATTTTAGGATCAGAAAACTCAACTTTAAATTTCTGTTCATGCTGACTTACTTACCTTGCTTCCTAATTTCTGCTGCCTGTAAAGCAGTGGGATAAGGGCTTCATCAAAACATTTGAAGTTTTGATGAAGTAAAATTTTAGAATACTTTGGAAGAGATCCGTTCACAAAGAAAGTAAAATGTTAGGATCCTCATGTCGTTCAACTTCAGTAAACCCAAGGGAAATATCTGAAGGTAATCCAATTCCCAAAATAAGAGTTTCAGTGTGATCATTAGCTCAGTAGAGAAATTAAATTTACCCGTTACAACTTATGAAGTACCACCAAAAAACCCAAGAGCTGATGGAAAGAGCTAAGTACTTCTAGTAAAGAAGTAATTCCAAACAACAAGTAACTCCAGTCCATTCAAACTTGGATTATGATGGTGCTGGTAAAATAGCAGAATTTTCATTTATTTATTTATTTATTTATTTATTTATTTATTTATTATTAAATATTTTTTATTGATTTTTTACAGAGAGGAAGAGAGAGGGATAGAGAGCTAGAAACATCGATGAGAGAGAAACATCGATCGGCTGCCTCTTGCACAACCCCCACTAGGGATGTGTCCGCAACCAAGGTACATGCCCTTGACCGGAATCGAACCCAGGACCTTTCAGTCCGCAGGCCGCTGCTCTATCCACTGAGCCAAGCCGGTTTTGGCAGAATTTTTTTTTTTAATATGGTGTTTTATATTGAGGAGTAGACATTTTTAAGAGAGCAAATACCATCAAATTGTCTTTTATTCAGGTTTAATTGAGTTTTATCTGATAAAAGGAATAGCCAAAGACCTGTGATGAATCTTGGGTAAAGTAAAGCCAAGAACACCACCTCATTTTAAAAAAGTAAAACGTAATGGCACAGTCGCTGACAGATAACCTGCCACTGTGAACCTGGAGGAATTTTTCCTCATTGTAACAACAACAGGACTGGACTGAAGTTGGCTTCAGGCTCTCCTCAGCAAGCAGCAGACACTCTTACTCAACAAATGTCTGTAGAAATGAATGAATTTAATAAGAGAATGAATAACCAGTTCAAAGAAATCAAGAGGGTACTTTAACCCTGCCAAATTAGCAATATCAATCAAATGTCTTATATCAATTCCTACCCTTTGATATAACAATTCCACTTTAGGAATTTGTTCTATGGAAATAATCAGAAACACACAAATTTACATGAAGTGGGTTCATAATAGCATTGTTAATATTACAAAATTAGAATTTTGGACTTAATCTAATAATGCTCAATAATGTGAAAATAATGAAATGATTATTCAATATATAGTCAGGCTCCTGAGGGCTATCTGATGTTATTATAAAAACCCTCATTTTCTAAGTGGAAAAATGAAATGGAAATCTACACTTCCTGATAATTATATATATATGTATATATATAAATGACTTTTGTAACTCTATTTATAAAAGACTGGACATAAGTACATATACTAATAGTAGATATTCTGAATATTTAGAGAACAGGGATTGCTTTTATTGTACATATTTTGTACAATGAGTGTTATGCTACTTTTTTATTTGAGGGGAAAAGCTGGAAATATCTTAAACTGTTTTCCACCTTGAGATTATAGAGGCTCATGATGTAATACAAAGTGGCTCATTGATACTTTGTTGACTATGTGGTAAGTGCTATGCACTGGGCTGTGGATGGCAGAGAGCCTGCTGTCTGGTTGGAACAGTACAAGAGTGTATTTAATGTGTACTGAACTGTACGGCCTGTTGAAGTTCTAAGAAGGTAAATAGGAGAGTGAAGTATGCGGCTGCTGTGGGCAGAATGGCTTTGAGGACACTGAGGCTGACAGAGGCACAGGTTGTCCATGGCAAGGACAAAGTGTGCCAGGCAGACCAAGCAGGAGAAGTAGGAATTAGAATCCTGTCCAATGGAAAAAGAGTAGGCAAATCTGAGTGACGTGAAGGTGGTGTGTGGGGGAATAGTGGAAAATAAGCTTATATAATTTGGAAGAAATTAGATTTTGAGCAGGGTTATGAATTGATCAGAGAACTAATAGGGCCATGTGCATTGGATGTGAAAATGAAATAAGCAAGGCAACTAAATCAGTCATTGCAATTACTTAATTAATTATCCTCAATAAATTAAATATTAGAGGGAAATGAAAGAGCTGGACTGATAAAAATGGGATCTGCTCAATTGAAGCTAGAGAAGCTATAAATAGTTACCATCAAATGGACTATTTGACATCCTCAAATGTCCATTGGGACATTAGGAGCAAACAACTTGCAAGATAAAAATTTAGAGAAGATAAGGAAAGGAATATGCCTTTCAGATTGTTAGAGGAAAAGAATGAAAGAGAAACATAAATGAGCCAGGCAAACACGAGGAAGTGTGCGTTAAGGAGCACAAAAATTCAGAATAGCAGAGATTCAATCCATTCACCTGGGTGTGTAGCAGGAACAATATTGTTACTATAAAGGTGGAAACTGTTGCCATCTGCTGTGAAAGCTAGGCCCTGAAGATTTTACCTACAAAGAAAACTGAGGTCTTAAGATGTTTGGGGAATTTTTCTCAAAAAAAAAAAAAAAAAGAATTATAAAATCTCCACAGATCTAAAGAATGAATAGCGACAAGTAAACAAGGCAGAATTTTAAAAGAAAGACAGAAGATCTTGGAATTACAGGGATATGTACCAGAATTGTTTTGAAAGGAGAAGACATATTTGCAATGACGTGAGCAAATTAACTAGAAATCAGATGTGTCTTGATTTCCGGTGCCTTAGAGGAAATAGCTCTTGTTAATAAAATGTGTAATTTTTACAGAAAATGCAAGAAACTCAGTTCCCGGGACAGAGAGGGAAAGTAAGTGATGACACAGGGATCGGAGAGCTGTTGTGGGAAGGGTCCTGGCTCCCTGGTGGCTGTTTATCCGGATCTCCTACCAGATATTTCCAGGGGTCTTAAGAAATTGAAATCTAGATCAATGTTGCCATCTGTCCAGGCTTAGTTTGGGCAAGCTGTTAACTTGTTGCCTCAGGTCATACATTGATTCCTAGATTAAAGGATTAAAATGTGAATGTAAATACTTTGATCCAGCTACCAGCACCACAAGGTGAAGGAAATTGGCCTCCAACTTTTAATTGAATTATGCTACCCATTCAGGACCTTTATCTATGGGGTTATTGTGTCATGTGTAGAAAGCCTTTTTAAACAATCTGAATGAAGTCAAGGCCTGTAAATAGATCTGCATTATAAAGAAGGGTAAACTCTAGTGTGTGTGTGTGTGTGTGTGTGTGTGTGTATCTTTTCGGACTAAGTGAGACAAAATTATTAAAGCCTAGAAATATGATTCTGGAATAGAAATGAACAAAAAACTATTTCTGAGTAAAAACTACTTGTCCGAGTTATATAAAAAATTCATTAAATGCAACCAGCAAAATGCAGTGGAAGGATACAATGCCCCACTTTCTACTATTATTAACAAAGAAAAATAAGAGAAAAGCATAGGGGCTTACATAAGAATGTAAAGAGCTATTTAATATCTCTTGGTTTATTTTCTTATAGGCAAAGCTACATAATGTCTGGATGTCCTAAAAAAGCATGTGGGTCTGTTGTGATCACTAATAATAGTAATTAGTGAGGATAATGATGGCCATTCGTGTCAGGCTTAACCAATATGATATGTGCAAAGATGGGAGTATGCCTAGAGAAATATTGTATTGAACTCCTGGGAATAACTTGTTAATGACTGTGTGGGTCTAACTGCATGTTTATTACCTGGTACATTTTTAGGGAGACCACGTCTACTAATAGCATTCATTCAAACTGATCTAAAGAACATCAATAAAGAATTGTAATACCTCTGCAAAATGATGCATGGATAGACTGAACATACGTGACCTTATTAGATCAGACAGTAAGATGTTGCCTAGAGTGACATGCACTAATCACAGTCCTTGTAGAACTGCAAGGAGCTTTAGAAGAGAATCTTTGCCAATCCCCTCATTTTACAAATGAGGGCGTTAAGCCTAGACAGGCTGTCACTTGCCCAAGGTCATGTCATTAACTGGTGATAGAGCCGAGACTGGAACCCAGGTCTCTAGGGAAAAGGCATCAGGCATCGTGGTTTGACAGTTCCTCTGACACTGGTCAGCCTTCCCACATAGCCCACTGCCCCTATCTCTACCCCAACCCAGGACAGTGTAGGTTCTTCCCACAGAAATGACAAAATCAAGAGGCTACTGATGTGAGATAAACAGGTGTGAGAGAATGACAATTTAAAGAGTGATTAAAAGGTATTATGTATACATAAGTTTTATGTCAAATTTAACAGTTAAAATTAAAGACCGGAATTAAAGATAGTTTACATTTAAAGACTGGGGGTCTATTTATAGCATACGAGATTTCTGACAAAACTTCTTAAAGTGATTCGGGCCCTGGCCAGAGTGGCTAAGCTGGTTGAGTGTCTTTCCATTCACTAAAGGGTCAGAGGTTCCATTCCTGGTCAGGGCACATGCCAGGGTTTCAGGCTCAACTCCTAGTGGCGTACATGCAGGATGCAGTCAATAGATGTTTCTCTCTCACTTTGGTGTATCTCTCTTTCTCTCTCTCCCTCTCCATTTCTTTCTCTCTAAAATCAATAAAAACATATTTTAAAAAAATACGGTGATTCATAATATAAAGTTGACAGTGAAATACTCTTTATGATCACCCTCATCATATCATTACCTTTTATTGATCATTAGTAATTTGCCTGACACTGCATTATACACTTTACAAATATTATATCCTTGTGTCTTTAAAAAAAATAAATATTGTATTTTGTATATTGTGGAAATTGGTCTCAAAAAGGTGAAGAAACTTGCATAAAGAGTATACAATTACTAAGTTGTGGAGCTTAGATACTAGTACAGGCTTTTTTGGGTCCCCAAACCTGTTCTCCAACCACTAATTGCATTAGCCTACAGCTATTCTTACCCCAAACAAAAATTTAACAAAGTGGCATAATTTATCATTCTAACTTCTATACCTTCACATAATTATTCTAATATTAGGGGCCCAGTGCACAAATTCATGCACCTTGAAAGGAACTCTGGGCCACAAGGCTGCAGTGGGCACAGGGGTGGGTCTTGGCCTATCCTCCATACCCCCGCCTACCCCCTCCCGCTGCGGCCCCCAGTCCCCTGTCCACGGTAGCCCTACTCCCACCACTGCTCCCATGTGCTGATGGTGCAGAGTGATTGGAGCTGGCGCTGTCAGCGGGTGTGAATGGTGGCTGCTGCTCTGATCACCCCTCAGGGGCACGGGGAGGTGGAGAAGCTCTCAGGGGTGATTGGGGCCGACAGCCACCACTTGCACCTGCTGATGTCGCCAAGTGATCAAGGCTGGCGCCAGGTGCTGGCATCGGGTACAAACAGGGCTGGCTTGGCACCGGCAGCAGGTGCAAGCGCCGGACAGGACCTCGGCGCATGGAAACAAAGAATTTTCAGTAACCACCAGAGGCTTGTCTCTATGGCAGTGACCAGTTCCCTGCCTTGGTCTGGCGCCCCCATGCACCTGCTCCACCATTCTGCTGCGGCTGACGCCTGCCAGGTTCTGCATGCACCTCCTAGTGGCCAACGCACATCATAGCAACTGGTTGTTCGGTTGTTCAGTTGTTTGGTTGTTCTGCCGTTTGGTCTATTTGCATATTAGCCTTTTATCATATAGGACTAGAGGCCCGGTGCATGAATTTGTGCACTGGTGGGGTCCAGCCAGCCTGGCCCCAATGGGGACCATCAGGGGCACAGGGCCAGCCGGGGTGAGGGGCCATGGGAAGTTTGCCAGCCGGCTCCGCCCCTGATCAGAGTGGGGGTGCCCGCTGGGGGCCAGGGCCGGCCAGGGCGAGGGGCCACAGGTGTTCTGCCATTTGGTCTATTTGCGTATTACCCTTTTATTATATAGGATTAGGCAACATTTTAGCACACCTCAGAACTTATCCACTCCTTCTTGCAATACTTCACTTGAAATGTGTACCTTGTGTCAAGAAAATGCAAAATAGTGACAGAGGAACACACATGAGGCAGTTTCAGGTGAAGTGGGCAGAGAAAGGTTTCAGAATAGAATACAGACTCCTTAGCTGTTCCCCTGTAAGGTCTGCTCCCTTTGACTCAAGTGTAGACAGTTCATGAATGAATGGCTGTTCATTCTCAGCAGTTAGCTTTTTTGGTTTTTAGAAAAAAAGTATTTCAGAAACAGTGAACACTGCTGCTAAACTGTCTTGCTTTATAGAAAGTTCTCAAGATATAACCCCTCCCCCATAAAAGCTACATTTCTAAATGGTAGCAATTTCAACTATACATTTAAAAGTATTTTAAATAATTGATGGTGGTCTGTGCATGGGTGTTACATCCTCTCCTGCTGTGGGCAGCTAGGAATACCTCATCAAAGACTCCCAGGCTCCATCCTTGTTGGCTGTTCCATGAACTCTTCATCCCAGGCATGTGGACTTCCTCTCTCATTTGTGGCCTGGCTCCTTCGAGATGACCATTTTGTCATCAGGAGATATGTATCTGATGTGTGCCATGTGTCAGGATGTAGAAGTCAATAAAAACTTGGCTTATAATCATGGAGCTTATGAAAGAAATAGTCTTTGAACAAATAAACACAAGTATAGATGCTTAATTGCAAATTGTGCTAAGTGTTTTAAAATAAGAAAAACAGTGCCCTGGCTGATGTTGCTGGTGATTAGAGTGTTGGTCTATGCATGGACGGGCTGCGGGTTCAACCCTGGTATAGGTAGGATGGGCAGAAGAGAAGGGTTCCTTAGCCGGCCTCTGCTGGCCTACTCCCAGTGAAGTTAAAGAGATTGTCCGGGGAAGGAGGGTGGTGGAACTATACACACCTGACCATTTAAATCAGAAGGCTGCGATCACCCCCTCAACAATGTCTGAATCTCCTTAGAAAGGGTATCGCTTAGATGCCACTAACTTCTGAATTTTCTATTTCTGCATAGCAGGAGACATCAGTACAAGGTCAGCTCTTTCAGCTGATTTTTTTTTTTTAAATTAAGAAAATGGTGCTTATAATGGAGATAGTGACTTTGGACCCAGGATTGCCTACCCACAGCCTATTTATTCATTATTCATTATTCACTAATTTATCCAGTAATTCCAATATATTCCCTGTATTCAATAAACATGTATTAAATACTTAGTATGTTTAGTCACTTTTGTAAAGTCTTAGGGATTCAAAACAGGACTAAAACCCAGTATAGCCTCCAAGAATTTCAGAGCAGAGAGGAACATTTAAAATGGAAACATTTCAATACTGTAAAAGCAAAATTGCATCTGAGTTTTAAACAGTCAAGGAATACTTTATTCAAGACTATTGCAATAGGGGAGAGAGTTTGAACTGAATTCCACTAAAACAATAAGCAGAGAAGTTATTAAGCACCCGATAAACTAAGGGAAAGTACTGAAAGACATTAAAGGGAACATTGGTCAATGCAATTAGTCCATCTGTGTTTGCTAGTTGTTGCTTTTCCAATTGACATTAGTCTCCTGTCTTTCACAGAAACTGAGAGATGGAAGTGCTATCTTTCCTGATGATTATATTTTGGGGGATGGCTAAGTGGTTATTGAGAAGTACCTTTCCTGTGTTATAAAACTGGCAAGAAGTTGGGAGAAAACTTAAATCTCAAAGAGCCAAAGAAAGCATGTACAATTGTCTCTAAAGTAAATAAAGGGAGGTCGGGGTCTTTAAGCAGGAAGAAAGCAGAGGGGACCTGAAGTCCATCTCTGTCAATACAATGAGATAAATAAAATGATGGCGTTTACCCCAAGGAACACACAAAAATAAGTGTTGAATTACATTGGAGGGATAAGTTAAAGTGACTCATGGGGCCACTTAGAAATGAGAGTAAGAGGCAGGATAGTTTGGTCAAAATAAAACCGAACTCTGAATTATTTGGGATTTAACATTGACTTCTTATTATACAGGTGGGACGCTGGACAAGTCACAGCCTGTTTGAGCTACTACATTTATCTTCCATGGGGAATGTGTCTACCATATTCATAGTGTCATGAGTATCAAATGCAATAAGATTTACCCGGAACCCCATTTAAGTAGCATAGCAGGAAATAAATGCAGTATAGAGTTACTAAAAATTATTAACCAAGCCAAAAAAAACACAAAAAAACCCAAAACCCTAGAAACAGAAGTCAAAGAATTACTTCCAAAAGGCTCAAAATCCAGTCAGTTTAAAGAATATATTCTTTTCAGTTTTCAAATAGCTGGTAATCCTTTTTCCATATAAGCCATTACCACCCACTACCCGCACCAAAAAAAAAATATATATTGAAAATGTATAATTTTATTTTATTAAATCATTATAATCTACATATAGAAACTTGTCAAAGAAAGCAAAAAAAAAAAAAAATAGGAAACTACAGAATATTTATTTTACAGAACTTTCCATCAAAAAACTACTATATAACATGTTCAGGTGGCTTATTATAGGAAAAAATGGTTTTATGTTAGAAAATCTGTAAATATAATTAATAAGTCAGAGAGCAAACACTATTTTTAAAATACGCAGAAAGGCAGTTCGACAGTATGTAACAACCAATTCTTACTTTAAAATGATGGAAAGATAGTAATGGATAGTTATCTTTTATAATAAAAGCTATCTATTGAAGTCAACAGACAACATCATACTTAACCTTGAAACACCAGAAGCATTCCTGTTAAAATTTACACAAGAACAGGAGGCACTGCTGCCCGTTAGCATTGTGCTGGGAGCAGGAACCGATCAACTGCGACAATCAGCAGATATTAGCGTGAGTACTTACCACAGCATTCTCAGATAAAATAAGTATATATTAAGAGATTCCACAGAAAATAAATTGGAAATATTACAATAAATATACAAAACAATAGAGTTCTATATAATAGCCAAAAATCGTTGCAAAATTCATTTTAAAATATGGCATTCTCAATAGTCTAACAATTGGGTTATGAAAAAGAAACACACAGGTCTTTGTAAAAATATTGCAAACAGTAATGAGGATGAAATTAAATGGCTAAACAAAGAGATGATATGTTCTTAAATAGGAAAATGACTATTATAAAAATAGATACACTCATTATCTTCATGTTAATTCATTAATATGACATGTTTCTAAACAGAATGAGAGGAATATTAAATTTGATAATATAGTTAAAAAGTAATAAAGGAGTTATAAGGTTATAAAAGTAATCTGTTATTAATATTAGAGTCATACATAATTAATGAAGAAAAAAGTAAGATTATTGTCTTTTTTTGTCCCCTCCAGCCCCACTCATTCTCCCAAAGTGTCCAAACAAACAGAATAGCTAAGGATATGTGGAGAAGAGCTGCCTGTTAAGTATTAGAATGTTATAAAGAGATAATAGGTAACTGGCACAAGAAGTGATACAAGATAGTGTAAAAATAGCAGAATACATGGCATGAGAAAATAAAGATAGAATAAAGATGATTCAAACTTTGAAGTTCAAAATATTAGAAGAAATAATAAACTGAAGGAAATATTTACAACATATATATTAAAATAGCAGCAGCATCCTTACTGTGTAAAGAAAGGTGTTATTAAACCAGTTAGAAAATTATAACACCAGCAGAAAATTCGGAAAAGGACATACAGAAACTCAATAATCATCTCTGGAAGCAAACATGTAAATATGTTAATAGTAGCTTATAAAGAAAGTACAATTACAATTAAAACGTAATGCTATAATACTATTTCATTTCTCACATCAACGAGGGTAAAATAACATAATATCTAGTGCTTATAAGACTATAGTAAAGCCCTAACCGGTTTGGCTCAGTGGATTGAGCATCGGCCTGCAGACTGAAGGGTCCCAGGTTCGATTCCGGTCAAGGGCTTGTACCTTGGTTGCGGGCACATTCCCAGTAGGAGGTGTGCAGGAGGCAGCTGATGGATGTTTCTCTCTCATCGATGTTTCTGACTCTCTATCCCTCTCCCTTCCTCTCTGTGAAAAATCAATAAAACATTTAAAAAAAAAAGACTATAGTAAAACGGGAGTTTCTCTTGTGTACTGTAAGGCCTTTCTGGAAAGTCTATTGGCAAATTATATCAGAAGTTTTAAATAAGCTTTGACCCAGAAATTCCATGTATAGGAATTTTTTAAAAAGTGACTTTCAATCAGATATAACCTAGATATTCACAAATATGAGAAGGCTACACAAACTATAAGTTCACCTATAGAATGAAATATTATGAAAAAATTAAAGTCGTGTTTTTAGGCAGTATTTAATGAGTAAAGAAATGTCCATAATAGGCTAACAAAAAAATAGGATGCAACTACAATTGTAGAAATATGATTTCATGTTACAAATGTATATGCCTAAGAAAAGATGTGCTGAAATCTACTAAAATATTAATGTTAATTGTGCATAGGCTTTATTTTCTTCTTCTTTACTCTTCAGAATGTTCTCATTTTCTAAAATTACTATTAAGTTACTTCTATAGTCAGAAAAAGTGCTAGCAAAGCATAAATGAGCTAAGGTCTGCCTGTGGACTATTTACAAAATGTGTGTTGTCACATTAGTCCACCAATAAGCACAAAAAATCCCCAAACATTGAGCACATATTATATAGTTTATGAGCATTATTTCTCTAAATATAACCCAATAATAACCTTAATCCTGATTCTAATTATATTGCTCCATAAGCAGGAAAGTCAACTGTATGTTCAAAATTTTAAGAAGCATTTTTCTCATAACAGCAGAGATCATGTAAAATTATATATGATACGATTTTAATATTTTGGCCCATAACAAGAGAGATAATTGCAAGTTTATGCTAGACACTCCAAAACAATGAAAATTGTGTACTTCATATCAGATACCCATAATTTTCTACTCCATTCATATTAATTTATTTAACAAATATTTACTGAGCATTAAATAGAAGTTATATTCTTTAAACCCTAGCCAATTTGGCTCAGTGGATAAAGCGTCAGCCTGCGGACTGAAGGGTCCTGGGGTTCGATTCTGGTCAAGGGCACATGCCTAGGTTGCAGGCTTGATCCCCAGTAAGGGGTGTGGAGGAGGCAGGCAATCAATGATTCTCTCTCATCATTGATGTTTCTATCTCTCTCTCCCTCTTCCTTCCTCTCTGAAATCAATAAAAATATGTTTTAAAAAAGTACATTAAGCCAGGAGTCATAAATTAAGATATGAGAAAGACCATCAAGATGATAGTTTTTCTGGGTCAGGCAGAGTTCTGAACTCCAGATCTTTTATTTTACTGTGAAAAGGAACACACTGTATTTATTTCCTCCAATATTCTCAGTGAACCCCTCCCCAGCACCTTTATTTCATACATTTATTTCCCCTCATCTTTAGTGCTTGTCTTTGACATTTCTTTCTTTTGTTTAATTAGTCCCTTAGTCAACTTGAAAATTTACAACAGGACCCATTAGTTTGTTCTAAACATAGGGGCCACTCATTAAACACATGGAATTAATTCCATGCTTCACTCATGTGCAAAATTACTGCTGAACCCACATGTTCAGTTTGAGATTATTTTGCCCAACTCATAGCTAATGCCTTTGCAGGTATTGTCTATTCAATATCCTGCATGTCTAGGACTTAGTGACTTTTTCTAAATATCTAGCTATGAAATTAAACTATTGAATATTTAATAATGTTTAAATATTAATGTTCTTAGAGGGCAGGAATATATAAAAATGGGATTCATATTTAATTCCTTCAGATAATGGCACTGAAACAACAATCATTGCATCTCTTGAGCATAAAGATGGATAGTTTGATACTGAGGGTGAAACGAAGTGAGTGTCCATCAAATAGAGCTGGCTGGAGGCCTGGATTGTTGGCTGTGGGGTGCCAATACTACTTGTATATTAGTGTTTGTTTGCAAGATTTCCTAAATCAAATAACGCACCTTTATTTGTTAATACTGAATGAAGTAAACACCCTCATAGCATGTGGTTAAAATGAAAAATTGCCTTTTTTTTTTTTTTATAAAAAAAGAGTTGTGGAATTTAAGAATGTTTTAATGAAGTGTCATGAAATGTATAAACTAAGAAAAAAGCAGAGACATAATGTTTCACTTAATTGTGTGGGAAGTAAGGACACATTACCATGGTTAAAGAGATCTTGGCTGCTCTGCTGAAATACATGGAGAAGATAGAACCAGCAGGAATTATGGCTTGAGCACTCGTGTATAAATCAGTGGTCTCTGAATTGGGGTGAGTGCACCACGAGATCACAAACAATAACTTTGAATTATGGGAAGAAAATATGAGCACTAGTTCTTATATTCTATACTTTTCCTAAAAGCGAAATAAAAATTAAGCTTTGCTGGTATCTGAAATGTGACTGGGTTTTGGAGTCCTCACCAGTACATGTCGGCAGTTCTATATTGGATGGGAGGGAAATGGGGTGTATGCACAGATGGAGGAAAGGTAGGGAGATAAGGAACTAGAGGTTGTATAGGCTTCAGTTATACTTGTACAAGGAGAAAATAATTGAGAAAATGGAAAGATAAGCGTTAGTACAAATGGGAATCTACAGCTGAAAATTTCAGCAATGGAGTAGTTGTAGGTGATTATAGGTCCAAGGTGGAGTTTTGGATTTGAGAGACTGGAGCAAGGTGAATATGAAGATCACTAGAGCAGAAAAGCTCAAGGAACTATGAAGCCAGCAATTGGACTGGACTCACCCATGGGCATTGAGCTACCCCAGAATATTGACAAGAATTTGAGTAGAGGGAAGGCCATGAGCCTGGTGTGGAGTTATATGATAAATATGAGAACCTAGAGGCCCAATGCACGAAATTCGTGCAAGAGTAGGCCTTCCTTCCCCCGGCTGCCGCACCAGCTTCCCTCTGGCACCTGGGGCCCAGGCTTCCCTCGCAGCCCCAGCTTTGTCCAGAAGGTCGTCTGGAAGGATGTCCAGTCTAATTAGCATATTACGCTTTTATTATTATAGATGACTCCGAGGCTATGCATGACTCCGAATTGTAGAACCAAATGGCACGATGTGACTGGAGGCAGTCTCTGCCTATGGAGGTGGAGGAGTAAGAGTTTTGAAGTGCAAGGTTTGGGGATGGGCAGAAGCTGAGGACTAGCCAAAGGCCGACATCCTTCCTGACACATGAATGTCCTGTCCTGTGCCTGCAGTCTCCATTTCAGAGTGCAGGGAAATTAGTGGAAGAGGAGAGGCAGTTTTCAACAAAGCAAGGGAGTGGAGGGAATGTTTGATGAAGAGATGGGTAAGATCAAGAGGCGTTTGTTGTTTGTTTTGCTTTGCATTGTTTACCATGGACCAGGGATTTTAGAAGGAATGGATAAAGTTTGGGGAGGAAAAGATCACCAAAGGTTAAGTAGGGAAAGTCAAGCACAAGGGTGCGCGGACATGAGAGTGGAGGGATACACTCTGGGTTCTGATTAAGGGTAACAAGGTTGCTAAGTGTGGGGACATTGCTGTTATCTCAATGTTCCCTGTGTGTCTGTGGGTTCGTTGTTTCAGGATGTCTAATGGCAGGCTGCAGGTTTTGTCAGATAATCCACGATGCAGGCAGATGGAGTGTCCTTCAGAGTTTCAGCAGACTATTCGTAAGAACTCCTTATAATGCCTGTGGAAAGTTTTAGACTAAGGTTAGAGGTGGGAGATAATTCAGTTCCTGGGGCATGTGCCTTCTTTGTAAATCGTAGCAGTTTCTGGTAGATGAGCAGGAGCCAGAGAACTCAAAACTAGTTTTTAGAGCAATGATCCCTGGTCTTGATTCCTGATTCCCTATTGAAATGGCGATCAAGGAAAGTGGCCCTCCCAAAGGCTGGAGCAAAAGGTACGCCAGTAATCTCCCGTGGGATGGGCTGAAAAGCTAAGAGAAAGAAACCAGCTGTTTCCCAGAGCAGGGTCTGCAGCCACGGAAGAAAGTCAATGAGGGAGAAGCCAGGCTGGGCTCTGAGGCAACAG
Source organism: Eptesicus fuscus (assembly GCF_027574615.1). Taxonomy (NCBI): domain Eukaryota; kingdom Metazoa; phylum Chordata; class Mammalia; order Chiroptera; family Vespertilionidae; genus Eptesicus; species Eptesicus fuscus. The sequence continues at coordinate 64,573,853 of NC_072482.1, forward strand.
TGTTATATCCCAAAGGGGCAGTTTGCTTGTTTCCAGGGCTGGTGGAATGTCCCCTGGCAACACTCAGAGCGGCTGCCCATGGCCTGCTTTACAGAACTTGACCTGCAGCTGGGGAGGGAAGGGCGTGAGCTAGCCCCAGGGACACGCTATTGGCTTTCTGCACTTGAAGAGTGTCTGGATTGGGCTTGTGAGTTCCTGTTAAATCCTCAGAGTAGATGAAAAGGCTGCATTACCCAAAGAACCAGCGTTTATTGGTTTGTCATGCAGAGACCCCATATTTCTCCAAATCTGATGCCCCATAGCAAAAGCCTTCTGGAACCACATGATTAAAACTATGAGGGGAAACAGGGATGAGCTGAAGACTCTAAGGAAGAATTTAAAAAGGCTTACAGAGAGGCATAACCATATACATGAGAATAAAGACGCTTGGGATGCTGATAAATGTTCTTAGGCTCAAGAAAGTAAAACATTGAAAACGGTCTGTGCGTGTGTGTGTGTGTGTGTGTGTGTGTGTGTGTGTGTGTGTGTGTAACAACAAAAAACACTAAAGAATGACTGAGTACATAATAAAAGTGATAAGCAATAGCTTCGGAAAATCCATCTGTTATTTAAAAGCCAAGAGCTGCCCTAACTGGTTTGGCTCAGTGGATAGAGCGTCGGCCTGCGGACTGAAGGGTCCCGGGTTCGATTCCGGTCAAGGGCATGTCCCTTGGTTGCGGACACATCCCCAGTAGGGGGTGTGCAGGAGGCAGCTGATCGATGTTTCTCTCCCATCGATGTTTCTCTCCCATCGATGTTTCTGACTCTCTATCCCTCGCTCTTCCTCTCTGTAAAAAATCAATAAAATATATTAAAAAAATAAAAATAAAAGCCAAGAGCTCATAGATTTTATTAGGTTAGGATTTCAATCTGGTTGTGTCCAAATTGCAGAATAAAGGTATAAGAAAATAGAGGTTTTGTTCTTTGAAAAAAAAAAAAAACATAAGAGAATGAGGGGATATGTGTCTAAATGAGAGAAAGATCTGCAGTCTGAGTTTTCTCTTGAGAAAAGCCCATGGCCGGGAAGGCCACTGAAACGACTTGTATGAGAAACGAATATATTCTGAAGAATTCAGTGAAAATGTCTCCTCTCTTCTCGCTTCTTTGGGCTCTAGGCTGTCCTCTGTCTCGTTTTATGCTTTGTAGGGCTGAATTTAAATCGGTAAATAAAAAACATAAGGATACTAAAGCACTTCATCAATTTGAAATATTTAATGAGATGTTCCAGGGTGCTCTATCATGCTGTGGATGCTGGTTCAACTCCCACACTCAGTTTCTAATGGCCTAATTTATATTGTGGCAATGATGTTAGATTCAGGATAGGTATGATGGCCTTTTCTAACCCCGTGTTAATTATCCTATGCCCTAAACTTTCAATTTCTTTTTTTAAGATGATTATTGTATTTGATCCGTGATGTTTGTCATGCCATTAATATCATGTAATTGTTTCTTTATCTTTGCTGCTTTTAATATCTGCACAGTATCCATCTTTCTAATGGCTAAAAATTAAGTATGACATTGAGTCCTGGATGTGCAAGGAGTTCAACTATGATTAAGTGGCAAAGATAGAAAACGCCCCTTTAGAAAAACCACTAACAAAGCGTTATTTGACTTCTCAGTCTGGGAAATAAATGTTGCATTTTATCCCTTTCCATCATCACCCTTAGAATTGCATCTTTCTGCAGTAGCACCAAGAATAATGCAAGGTCATTTCTGAAGTGTTTGCTTTTCTTAGCTTTCTTCACCTTTCCTCTTAGAGAGGGAGGGCATGTGTTTGAATTGTGACCCAAATGTCTTCACTGTGACCAGAAGCTCCCCTTTAATTACTCAGGTAGACAGATAAAAATAGAGCAAATGCACGGAAGTTTTTCGTTTTCACAAATGCATCCATTGTGGCAGTTTCATTATCCGTGCCATCTGAAGGCTATGTGCTTTTTAAAGCTAGCATTTTCCAAGTCTGAAGCAAAATGGGACCATGGAAAAGTTCTTTTCAAACAGACGCTGGTGAATTGCTTTCTCCTTATCACCACTTTAAGCAGCATACCTAATAATTCTATTTTTCAGTCTCCAGGACTTCCCTCCCTTGCTTTGACAGGTGGATAATGGATCTTTCCATTATGTAGAACACAAGCTCAGAATTCATATTCTACCATGTTAGTGGGCTCTTTGAAAATACTGCTTATCTGTAAACCTGGGTCTAGGCAAGTTTTCATCTTAATTAACCTGTGTAATCTGATTTTGAAAACAAAATTCCTCCTTTCATTTGCATTGTAATTACAGGAGGTACAAAATGTCGAGTTTTAATTGGCTCAACAGAACTATGTACAACAAAGCCTGATGCTAAATGGAGCGGGTGGTGGTGGTGGGGTGGGGGGGGGTGTTTTGCAGGGACCAGCTGGCTTTCTGTTAAGATTGGGGCTACCATAGATGGAAAAGGTTTAACCCCCTTCCGGACTCCCAAAGTTAATACAGAAAATCTTCATAGAAGCCCCGCTCTTACAAAAGGATGTCACGGATGATTTCTCCAGCGGGTCCTTAATATGCTACAGTTACTAGTTATTATTTCTGCACAGTGACAGTACCCACTAGTCCATAAGCTGTTAATGTTGATGGGATAAATCCAGTAGCATTAATATAAACCTGTGCCGAATAGTGGTTGAATGAAAAGTCCCTACAATCACCTAAATTCTTATGATTCCAAGGAGTTCCGAATCTCCTTAAGTATTTGTTACGTAAACAATATTGTTAAGCCAAAAACATTCTGAAGGGCTTTATGCTTCAGATGTAAATGCTAAACTCACTTGCCTTCCTTGTTCTCTACTCTTTCTGTTTTCCCCTTTTACTTGTTATTCTTAATAGCCAGTAGCTTTTTCAAAACTTACTGGAGTGAATCCATCTTTTCACTGGACTCTTGACAGATAGGGAGGCTTAAAAATGCAAAGTCTTCACTCAAAGGCAGCTGAGGAAAATACCATATTGTAGATTTCCTTCTGAATGCCTTCTCCGGCAGGAAGAGTCTGGAGTGAAACATTTTAAGTAAGGCTTGGGAGCATGCATATAATGCAGCTGAGGACAGCTCCTCTCCTTTGCTCTGTGAGCATTTCACTGAAGGCTTCTTAAGTTGGAAGCTGATATGACGTTTTGACACAAATATACTGTTTTAGCATTTGCCTCGAAATTTAGCTTGCACTCTGCCACCATTAAGCTTTTGAAGTATTTATGTGATGTCAAATTAGAAAATGTCATTTATTTTTAATGATCATTAGAAATGTGGCCATTTATTTTTTTTATGTTGTGCCTTATTTCAGAAAACTGGATTCAAGTTAGTGCTACTTCCTTTAGTCCAATTCCTTTTCAACCTGTGTCCCTTTTATGTCAGAACCATTCATTGATTTCAAAAGGAACTCCCTAAGTTGTAATAATACACAGTGACACGGGTAACAGCGTTTTAGTGTCGAAAATGAAAGATTTTTCCCAAACAGGTAATCTTTGTCCCCGACCCCAACCCACATTCCTAGATATTGGTCTCTCGCTGGATGCATCCTTAAGATAAACATTTAATTATCATCCTTTTTTTTTGTCATTCTTCTTAATGTTAACTCTTATAAAAGCATATCACAATGGTTTGTTTAAGGATTATAACAATGATCGATTTTTGAAATAGAGATATCACTAAGATGACTCCTCCAAATCAGTGGAGAGCTTTCTAAACAGTAAGTTCAGTGACAACTCATACCACCCCAGAAATGCAGTACTGAGACTTCAGTCTTTGAAAACATTAAGAAAAAAAAGAGCCAATATTATCAATTAAATTTCTATATTTGGTCAACAGTTTGAACTTAGCAAGACCACCAGGGGGAGCAAGTTACTGGTCAAAGAAGTGACGTACAGTTCCAGACTTTCAATAGAAAACCATGCTTGAAGGGGCAAAATTACATCAGAATTGGTGAGAATAAAAGCAAGGCACCATGGATCAAAATTACACAAACCTCTAACTCTCTTAAGTAATATCTTATTAAAACCAAATTGCTTTACTTAAGTTTCTGAAGTGCCAATACCACAGTTACTATTTTTCTTTTTCGTTGTAATTTTTTTTCTAGTGAGGTACCCTATCTTCCGAAGCCCATATGATCTGCATACCAACAGAACTTTGGAAAATACAAATGATTTCAAGTTTAATGGCATAACACATGCCAGGCCCATGTAATTATGGATAGAAAATAATCTTGTAGCAGAGAGGGTTTGCCGGCTTTAAAATATACAATATAGTTTAATATATGAAGGACGTCCTCAAAGATTTTACACTCAAATTAGGGGAAAATAATTTGAGTGTAAAATAAAGTGGTTTCTAAGCAACCCGTGAGCAAGTCCTCTTATAGCCTGTGATTGGGATTATACAAGAAGTCCTTTATGAAATAAGAAAAATTTTCATAAAGAATTTTAATTATGCATACAAATGTATGTCATATTAATATATATAAATTAAACATAAAGAATTTGAGGAAAACAACTTATATCAGTATTATTATGAATATTTAATATTTATATTGAACAGAAAAAAACCTTCTTTGATTTAATATAAGCTCTCTATTGATTGTATACAGAGCATATAGTACTTATAACATGGCTCCATTCTCCTGAGTCTAAGGGGGAAAGTAAAACATCAGCACATAATTGCTCCAATATATGATTATCCTATATAATAAAACCTAATATGCAAATCAACCGAATGGCAGAATGACCGGTGGAATGACTGGTCACTATGATGTGCACTGACCACCAGGGGGCAGATGCTCAATACAGGAGCTGCCCCAGCCCGCAGGCCCCAGGCCAGGCAAGGCAGGTGCCAGCAGGGACCCCTGATAGCCCTGCTGCCGGTTGCCCCACAGATCAGTCCTGATCACCGGCCAGGCCTAGGGACCCTACCCATGCATGAATTTCATGCACCAGGCCTCTACTATAACATAAAAGTGTTATAGGAAAGCAATGTATGCAGTATAAGTATATAATAAAGATTCTAACTTTGGTTGAGTACTCAGGGACGTCTTCTCAAAGGAAGTGGTGATGTATGTATAGATACTAAAAATTTATCCATAGGAATCATGGGAAGGGAAACTGGGAGGAAGGAAGAATAATTCAGTTAGAGGTACCAGCAACTTTGAGAGCTGTACAGAGAGATCTTGACATACGTGAGGAACTGAGAGGTGACTGATGGGTTGGGGGTTGATTGATCAAAGGATGCACGTCAGTGGAGGTAAAGAAAGAACTGTGATATCAGATGAATCTGAAAAGACCTTCTAGACCATGTGAAGGATTTTTATATAGTAATCAGAATAGCATGGGGCCTGTAAAGATGTTGTGCTGGAGAGTGACATGATCCAGGTTTTGGGAAGGTCACTTCAGCATATGCATGGGAAAGATTTAAAGTGAAAATAAAGGGGAAGGAGGGAGAGCAATTAGAAGTCCATTGTGGTGACCCAGGTTAAGGAATGATGATGAATAGAATTAGAGTGGAGACCATGAAAATAAAAAGAATCACATATATTTGAAATATATTTTGGATGTAGACTCAAGAGCACTTGGTGATGAACTGAAAGTGCCCTTTACTGATACAATAATGACTGGGAAGAAGCAACTTTTGCAGAAGAAGATTTAATAACTTGTATTTTCAAATGTTTGAGTATTTGAGACATCCAAACTAACACCGAAAATGCCAGTTTACTCAGATAGTCTAGTATTTATAGATGAAACAAGCAATGTGATTGGAGTAGAGATATGGGATTCTTTGTCCACCAGTGATAATTGAATTGAAGGCATAAGAGTTAACAAGAGAATCAAGGAATAGAGTGAGAGGAGAGCCCAATACTCAATACTGAGAAGGCTGATTATTTAAATAATCTGAATAAATGAGAAGCTTGCCACAGAAGTTGAGAAGGAAGTAACCTCAAGACAAGGGGCTATCTAGAAAAACCAAGAGAAAAGACTATATATTTATTTTGTTGCACGTTTTGGAATGTATTGTTTTTGATGAGATAACTACATTCAAGAGGCTGGCAATTATGGTTGAGCACTATGGTTATATTTGGAATTACTCTTTCAAATTAAGGTTATTGTTAACTATATTTTCTCAGGAAAATAAAAATTTTACCAGTCTTGGTCTCTATATCTGACACAGGTATATAGGGAGGAGACGTGGGCTAGGACCTGATTCTCTAGCTGAATTACAAGAGAATTTCCTATAAACTTATAATATGCCTAATTGTTTTATGTTCCACAAGCAACTCTGTAATTATGATACCTCATGAAGGGGGCCAGTATACTTGGTATTGATAATAGTCAATGTGATAAAGAGACAACTAAAGATGATGTATTATTCAGGGTTCTCCAGAGCATATTTGTGTGTGCGTGTGTGTGAGTGTGTGTATGTGTGTGTAGAAAGAGAGTGGGAGATAGAGATAGATGATAGGTAAAGATTGTGGAAAATATGCAAGATAGGTCACCAGCAGGCTAGAGAAGCAGGGGAGAGTCTCAGTTCATCCAAAGGCAGTCTGTTCACATAAATCTCCTTCTTTCTGGGGATACGGATCTTTTTCTCAAGTCCTTCAACTGATTGCACAAGGCCCACTCACATTATAGAACATAATCTGCTTTACTCAGAGTTTACTTATGAAAATGTTATTTCCATCCCCACCTGCATAGAAATATGACTGAATATTGGGTACTATAGTCTGGCCAAGCTGACGCGTAGAATTAACCATTACAAATGGTCTTTACAGCTTCCAAGACAGAAGAATATTTAGCAGAAAATACACCTTTCTGATTAAATTAATTTCTTCTCAGTGAAAATATTTCCTGTCATTGTCTTTTGTCCACAAAATTCAGATATTTCTGCAAAATATTTAGGAATTTGGCTGAGAAGAACTTATGTATCTAACTAACAAAAACTTCAATTGGTTTGGAATTAATGCAGTCAGCCTGTGACAGCCCCTAATTTTTTTACTTTGGACATAAAAATATCAGTTGATAAGAACTTTTTCTGGTGACTAAGTTAGCTTTCTACTTGTGCTGCTACTAAGTTAGCTTTCTACTTGTGCTGCTACTGAAGCAAGAGTCTGAAAAGCAACATTGAGACATATTGTGAGGAATGCCTTGGGTTTAGATTCAATTTACTGATACCCTATAACTAATCTGCTATACAGTATATTTTCAAAGACTGGGAGCCCTTTGGTCTAGTTATCATTGATATTGAAATAGAAAATGACTAGAGTAGACAAGATTTGTTATGCATAAAGAGAACAGAGAACTGCAAACAATAGTACAATTTTTTATATATCTGTGAAAACCTAGAAAGTGTATTTTAATACTTTTGTCACTAATTTTTATATCATAGTTTTCAAACTCTACCTATTTCTTAAATTTTAAAAATTGCCTATGTAAAAATCAGTATGTAAATTATAAAAACACTGAAAATTGGAAGGTGAACATTCATTGTTCACAGTTATTAACAATTCTTCTGATCTTTTTTATCTTCATACGTTTTGTTGTGTGGTACTAAAGCAGTTTCAATAATATGTAATTTATGCCGTAGCCGGTTTGGCTCAGTGGATAGAGCGTCAGCCTACGGACTAAAGGGTCCCAGGTTTGATTCCGGCAAGGGCACATGCTTGGGCTGTGGGCTCGATCCCCAGTAGGGGGCGTGCAGGAGGCAGCTGATCAATGATTCTCTCTCATCATTGATGTTTCTATCTCTCTCTCCCTCTCCCTTCCTCTCTGAAATCAATGAAGAAATATATTTTAAAAAATAATATGTAATTTATAATTTGGCATGTTTCTTTTAAAAATTTATTGTCATAAATATTATTTTTATTTTATGGTGCCTTGCATATACTAAAGACAATTTTAAAATATGTGAATCAATTGTTGAAGTTATTATAGACAATGAATATTAAAATTAACCATAAAAACATTTATGAGTTTTGGCTAATTAATAAAGCAAATATATCATAATTATGTAATGATTTCCACATTATCCAGCATATAGATTATTTTCAGTATTTTCTTTTATAAATTATAATGTGATGAACATCTTCAAATGTAAAGTTTTTCTACTTCAATATTATTTTCTTAGGTAAATTTATAGAAATGATAATATACTATAATAATCCCTTATCAGTTAAAGATATAATAATTTTCCAAGGGAAAAAAAATTCAAACACCTGTTCAGGTCATTAGAGAGAGAAATGACAAAGTCCTTGTATTGTAATATTTTAGATCAAAACATGTTTTATTGTTCTATAAAATGGATAATGGCCCAGCCAGCATGGCTCAGTGGTTGAACGTCGACCTATGAACCAGAAGGACATATGCCCAGATGAATTGTGGGCTCGATCCCTAGTGTGAGGTGTGCAGGAGACAGCCAATCAATGACTTTCTCTCATCATTGATGTTTCTGTCTCTCCCTACCTCTCCCTTCTTCTCTGAAATCAATAAAAAATATATATTAAAAATTAAAAAAATAATAAAATGGATAATGATTGCTGTGAGAAAATATACACTCTTTTGGGGAGGCAAAAATCAATGGAAATATAGAAATACATATTATATTTCTTTTTTTAATATTTCTTAGATACTTCTTATTGCCCCAGCATCTCTCCCTATTTGGAACCTAACTTCTGGAGTTCAGAAAGTCAAACAAACAAAAAACACGGAACTTATAAAGCATTTCAAAGCCAAATATTTTGATTTAACTATTGCTGTGGGTGACCCAAACCATAGCTTTTTGTTTCACACAGAAACTTAATAATTGGCAGTATAGAAAAAAAGAGGGAGATGAACAATGAAGTATAGTAAGTACACTTTTAATAAAGTTGATTGGCTTGAATTAAAATGATACACAATTTAGAACGTACTCAACCAAGAGTTCACAATAAAGATAACAGTGTCCTGCACATTATTTACTGTTCTTTCTTTATCTGCATTCACAATAGGATATTGCTCAGGGAGGAACAATGCTAATATAACTAGTGATGCATTCCTCAGGCCTCACGCAACTGTGCATAATATTAGAAAAGTGCTGTTTTAGGAGTTTATGTTCTACAACACATAGAAAATATCAATCTGAAAACATAAATAACGTGGTCCAACTGCTAACAGAGTTGGAGAAACAATTTAAGGGCAGACATTAAAACTAAACTTTCCAAGATGATGCAAATAAGTGCAATGCCTTTCATCATATTTTGCGATACCAAGAGTTGGGAACAGCCTGAGTCCGACCCCCATCCTCCCTGGGCCAGTTGGTTACCTGTGCACTTTTCCAAAGGCCCTGGTTTATTCGCTGTACTTTTCCTTTGAAACATTTGTCTTACCTATTTCCTGAGACTCTTATCTCCAGGATGCTGGCACTCCATTTTTCTGTTGCCCCGGATAATCCTCAATTTTATGACTAATCTCTCTCTAGAAAATAAAAGACAATACAAATATGACACTTGGGCATAGGGAAGCTGCAAAGGTCTCAGAAACCTAATAAAGTTTCCAGTTGTTGTTATTGGACTAAAACTCTTGCTGTTATTAGTGCTACAAACTTCCTAATACCCCATTTTCTTCTTAAGAAATAACAGATGTAAGATGAGGACAAATGTTCATTGTTAAAAACTAAAAGTACGGGCAGATATGTAGTGGTCATCCTCAAAATTGGCTGTGCATAAGAATCAGAAGTATGTTAGAACCCTGCTCCAGGAAATGTGGTCCATGGCCCAGCAGCATCAACATCATCTGGGAATTTGTTAGAACTGCTGATTTTAGGGCCCCACTCCAGACCTACTCAATCTGTATTTTAACAAGATTCCAGATGATTCTTATGCATGTTAAAGTTTGAAACATGCTATGTGGTTCCATTTCTATGAATTGTCCAGAAAAGGAAAATTGATAGAGACAGATAGGAGAATAATGTTTGTCTGAGGCAGGGAGTGAGGACGGGGATTAACAGAAAAAAAATGTGAGGGATCTTATAAAGATGATAAAAATTCTTTAAAACTGATTTATGGTGATGGTGGCACAGGTAGATAAAATTTCTAAAAACAATTGAATTGGCCCTACCTGGTTTGACTCAGTGGATAGTGTTGGCTTGTGGACTGAAGAGTCCCAGGTTCGATTCCAGTTAAGGGCATATACCTGGGTTGCAGGCTCAACCCCCAGTAGGGGGTGTGCAGGAGGAAGTCAATCAATGATTCTCTCTCATCATTGATGTTTCAATCTCTCTCTCCCTCTTCCTTTCTGAAATCAATAAAATATATTAAAAATAATAATTGAATTGTACATTTGAAGTGGGTTTGTATGATGTGCAAAAAAAAATATGCCTCAATAAAGTTGAAGAAAAAAAATGTTTTGTCAAAATGCAGATCCCTGTGTTTTACCCTAAATCCCATGTGATTCTATATAGGTTGAATAACCCAGTAAATAGGAATAATCCAGCCCCCACTGCCCACCCAGTCCTCAGTTCAACCTCACTACTTCCTCTCCTTCTTCATGTGTCCTGGAGAACTCCAGGGTCATTGCATGCAGCTCTATACTTGCTTTAATTTCTGGGCGATATTCCATAGTCTGTTGAGTATCCTTTAACTATATCCATTGTGATGGAGGTTTGTTTTTAGTATTACAAGAAATGTTTCAGTTGTGTTTTTTTGTGCATTTTTTGTTTTTATATACCTCTATGTCTGCAATTTTCAACCGGTTGCCACAAGAGGTACACTGGTGTGATGCAAGAATTTTTTAAACTTGCAATACCTGTCTAGTCAGAAGCATTGACCTCTTTTCTCTTAGATTGTAAAAAATAAAAAAAAAATGACAATAGCCAACACAACAATAGCCATTTGTGTGAATGAATCAACATTTTACCTTTTTTTTTTTTTTTTTTTGGTCAGATTGGCAAAAAATCTAGTATATTTTTTAGTGTGCCACAAAATTTTATTTATTAGTTTCTGTGTGCCACGAGGTGAAAAGGGTTGAAAATTGCTGCTCTATGTACATGTGCTGGTCTTTCATTAGGACAGGTACATAGAAATGGAAGTTAAATCTAATTGTCTGAAAATTCACCATTATAAGAAAATGTTGAAATAATCTAAAAAAAACACACCACATAAACAACCAATTTATCCACCACCAATACAAAAAAGGACGGCCATTTTTCCAAGATGAATGATTTTCTATTTTACTTAGGTGTTGGGCAGAAAAACTTCGTTGAATTTGTATTTCTTTAAATGTTAGTGAGATTGAGCATACTTTCAATATTTTTCTCATTCTGTGACAGCCTATTTTTGTCATTTCTTGTTTATTCATATAAACTATTTGTCATGGTTAACTAATCCCATGTTTCTTCTAAATACTAACACTGAAAATTATACCCCCAATATTTTATTTACATTTGCATGATGTAAATGTTGTCTTTTATTATTCCAGTTTTAAAATGTTTATGTAATTATATTTATTAGTCTTCATTTGTATGTTAGTTAGGAATATAATTTCCAAATAGATATGTATTAGTCCCAGTGGCATTTATTGATTGATTAATTACTCTTCTTCCTATTGAAAAAAATTAAGAATTTATCAAATTTTATGTATTTCTGGGCTCTTTATTTTGTCCTGTTAATTTATATTTATTACTTCTCCAGTACCAATAGTTTTTATACTGCTATTTCAAAATATATTTTAATATCAGATGGGGCTAGTTCTTCCTTACTACTATTATTTCATAGATTTTTTCCTGTTTGTAAAAAATATTCAATTTAAACTGACTTTCAAGAATTAACAAAATATTATCTCTCTACTCCAGCCCTTCTTCCTTCCTTTTTACAAAACTTCACTGTTAATGAGGTAGAGGGTGGGTATCATTACACACATTTGCATTTCTAACTTTGTGCAAAAAATATGCTACATGATGAAAAGAATAAACATGTTTTAGAAACTTCTGTATGTCAGGTACTTTAACAATAGATCATCTCAAAATAAGAAAAGGAAAGGAGCCGAAACCGGTTTGGCTCAGTGGATAGAGCATCAGCCTGTGGACTGAAAGGTCCCAGGTTCAATTCTGGTCAAGGGCACGTAGGTTGGTTGCGGGCACATCCCCAGTAAGGGGCGTGCAGGAGGCAGCTGATCGATGTTTCTCTCTCATTGATGTTTCTAACTCTCTATCTCTCTCCCTTCCTCTCTGTAAAAAAATCATTAAAAAAAAAAAAAAAAAGGAAAGGAGAGACAAGCAAAATGAAGGAGAACTACCCTAAACTCTTAGTATCTGAAATGATTTTATTCTATGATTTCAACAAGTAACTTTGAACATTTGTGAAAAAACGTGGTAGAATATTTATACTATTAAGAAGAAAATAAGATATTTTCTTTGTTTAGTCAAATACATATGAGAATGAGAAACAGCAGCTGGGAGCAAATCGATTGAAGATCCCTAATAGAAACACACTCGGAATCTCCTGTTGACACTCTGTAGATGCCTTTTCCAGTATCATTCATGAGATTAACTTCCTCTTTCCACTACTTAAATGATGTTCTTCAGAGATCAGTCTTTTCTCCTAATCTCCTTCTGGGTTTTGCAATTAATTGCCTGTAGGGGACGCTGGTAACAGGAGGGAGCGGGGCAGGCTATGTTTACTAGTATAGTGCCTGGTGAGGACAGGGAGAAACTAGAGAGGGCCTGCCCTACGACAGAATGTTGAAATGCAGACATGTAATAAACACCCCATTGCCTCAAAAAAGACTGCTTTTGAGTCCTGCCTTTCCTAGTCATCTCTTCCTCAGTCTGAAGTTACCCTTTATGTGCTAATTACTCCCAAATCGTTATCACTAATCCACTTATCTGTTAGCTTCAAACCAGTGTGTCCAACTCTGTAAAGAACATCTCTAAATAAATATGAGACATAAATAAGATAGGCACCTAAAACTGAACATATAAACTGCACTGATTTTCTTCCTGTCTGAACTTGCTCCTTTTCCTTTATGTCTCCTTTGCTCCTAAAGTAGAATCTTGAAAACCAACCATGGCTCTGTACTCCATTCCTACTTCTAAATGAGTGGCAAGTCAAATATAAATCGCCTCCATGATTTTGTTAAAGTCTATTTATTTATTGGCCCCTTTCCCGCTTCACTGTCTTACTTTAGCTTCTTATATTTTAGTTCTGCCTAATTGCAACAACCTCCTAATTATATCACAATTTTTTAGTGTCACACTTTAGCTTTTTATGTTTTTTTGTTGTTGTTGTACTTTTACTTTTGTGATCTTTCTAAAATAAAAATTTAATAGAGACACGTCTCATCTATTAAATCCTCGGTGATTCACTGGATTTCAGACACGTAGTCCTTGGTCTTATTTCTGCATCTTTCCAATCTCCTTACTCACTCTAGTGTGACATGCTGGTGACATGAAATAAAATAATCTTTTCTTAAATTATTCCCCAAGGAAGCTTTAAAAATAACCATATATTTTCTACCTTAACACAAGGAATAAAGACTATTTGTCAATGTATAGAAGAATTGCATTATTTTTGTGAACCAGGGTTTAGTGGAGTACATGGATGGTTGTATTGTAAACTGATTGGGCAAGTGTATTTTCTTTTGAGACTTACAATTGCTGTGGCTGCTCTCATGTGCAGAACATTACCAGTTTTCCCAACAGATCCATCACATATCTTTGCCACCTCAACTGTTTAATTTCCAATGAACTTCCGTTCAGCCCCTGGATTGCTCACTATAAAAGATGGGTTTATTTGCTCACTTTCCTAATGCAATTAGTTGTTTTTTTTTTAATGTAGAAGTTTTAATATACAGATAGCTCTGCTATAATGTTTGTTTTGAAAACTCAAATTTGTTCCAAAGCAATTGATATAGTAAGAAATAATTGGAGCATAATACAAATTCCACAAAGCAATTGATATAGTAAGAAATAATTGGAGCATAATATGAATTCTGTATTTGCCTTTGTGCAATTTTCTTCAAAAGAAACACTAGGTAATATGAAAAATGCACTCAGCTAAATGGAGCTGTGAAAGAATACACAAAACACACATATGCACGTCTCAACTATATACCCATTTCCACATGTCTGAGAGACACTCATTAACACTAGAAATTACAACTTTCCCTCTTAATTCAGACAAACTTACTTCCACCCTTTCACAAAAACTTACAAGCTGAAAACCTTATGTTCACTTCAGGTATTTTTCAAGTTACAGTGCCATATTTATTGCAGTATTTATGCATTTCTTCATTATTTAACCTTTTTTAAAATCTACCTGAAATTATAGTAGAACTAAATGTGTTACCAAGGGTAAAATGAACTCAGATTATTGCATACTATATAGTATGGCCTCAATTTTCACAGGGCAAAGATGTTAACAAAATTTTATATAAAACATAGAAAAATGACTGTTTTTTAGAAAAAAATTCAGTTATTATACTTTATAAAATTATTGCTTTGCTTCTTAACTGTTCATAATGTGCTTTCACATCTGTGTAGCCCGTTGTTATAATAAAGGGCAATAATACTCTAAAATAATAAACTAGGATTCCCTCCAAAAATTTTTGTAGTTTATTCAATTTTATTGAGACAGATCTCATTTCCAATGAGATTTTGCCACTACAAAATCCTGAGAAAAAACTCTAAAGATTCCAAATAAAAATAAATATCTGAACTTTTAGATATACAAAGCTAATTTATCCACATGCTACTCAAAATTCTGGGATATGTTACATAAATCTTTAATTCATTGTCCTTGTTCATTTACAATTTAAGTGAGACCTATGATACTTGCCAGTTCCAACTATCAAATAAGGATTAATTTTTTAGGATTTATTGCTTAATATTTTTTAAAGTGAGATTCAAAATCAATCATCTAACTTTCCACCTTAAGAGATTAAAAAAAGAACAAATTAAATCCAAAGTAAGCAAAATAAAAGAAATAATAAGAAAGCAAACTTCTAATTACAAAATAAGTAAGTTTGGGGATATAATGAACAGCAGGATGACTCTAGTTAATAATACTGTATTGTATATAAGAAAGTTGTTGAGAGAGTAGATCTTAAAAGTTCTTATAACACAGAGACCTGGATATTATATGGCCTGTACCAATGATAGAAAGTATACCTTCAACCCTACCTTCAGATCTCCTAGAGTGTTTTTGAATACTATTTTGAGCTTATTTTGAATAGAATGCAGATGGTTGGACATTTAGCAAGTAGAAAATTTAATAGACACATTATTCCATTATATAAATCACCAGGGATCATGCTCCTTATCCTGAGGCCTTTTAAAATAATTTACTATAATTACAAATATCTCATCTTTTTTTTTTTTTTTTTTTTTTTTTTTTTTTTTTAGTTCATTGCATGCAATGATGGGTATTGCTTTGCTAATTACTAGGATTATTTACCATGGAAGAGATAAAATATGCTTTTCTTGTTGTATCTTGGGAATATTGGGAAATGACTGTTATAGCAAGATTCACATTTGCCTACTGACTTTATTAACCCTCTAATTTTTTCCTCCTTATTGAATCATTAAAAAAATCAGAATCCAGACAACTTGTATTCATCTAGGTACAAGGAAGTTGCTTGTACATTATTGGATTAACAATAAGATCATGTCTTCCTGCTATTCTTATTTTGGGCTTCAAATTTTATTAGGATAATGTAGGGAGAGACATATGGATTCATTTTACAAAGTATCTTGTTTTTTTACTCATTTTAAGTGAGTACAGTAAAAATTATTACAACTTTTCACAATTATGTGGTATTGTTTAAACTATTGTTAGAGATTCATGATTCAGTTGTGTTCTTCTTTTGTTATTTCCATCTATATGACTTAAAATGAATTTATCATAGGTTTCAAACAATAAAAATTAACATAGAGATCATCAGTCTTTCACATACAAAAATGTGTTTGCCAGGATTTGTTACTCAAATGTTTTAACTACAGAAACTATTTATGAACAACTTCTATTATACTATGCTGAGAAACATCCTTTGGAGAATACAGAGGTAGCTCAACTTTTTCTTCTATTCAAAATTGGCTCTAAAATAAACTATTTTATTTCTGTCAGTAATATCACCTTTCTTCCATTTCCTCAAGGTAGAATCTTTATGCTATTATAAGGCAGAAAGACTAGATCAAAGTCTGCCCATTGACTATATTTCCTAATTCCATTGACACTATTTTGTAGAATACACAAAAAAGCATCATTTTTTGATAGGTGCAGGATAAGAAATTTCATACTCAGTGCATGTTGCTAATTCTAGGGGTAAAATTACCTATTATTAGTTTTTGAGACTACTTACTAATAGGATGAGGATATATAGTATATAATCAGGAAGCAACGAACCTAACAGATAATCAATATAAATGGACTGTATACTATGGGGTATATCAACCAAGAAATTTGCATGCATGATTATAAGTATTTATTCAACACTGCCTAAGGCAGAGACTTTAGCTAATAAATACAAAGAGTGGAAGTCACACAAAGCATACTCTCTATTTTGAAGTTTCAGTTTCTATCACCACTTTGATCAGATATGTTTATTTTAGTCCTAATTTACATTGAGTATTGCCAAATTTGTATTGATTATCAATTGATTACCCATACACTGGAATTTTTTACTGGCACCTCAGAGTAATGACAAGTTTATATACATTCATACTAGTGTTTCTTCCATTGTATTTATGTTTTCTTTTTCTTTTTCTGGATCTTACATTGGTCTCCTGATTTTGTTTTTCATGGCCTGATCTCTTTGTGTCTTGAAGTGTCAAAACTATGACCATATTCTGGAGGGTGATGATCTTACCCATATGCTCTTTAGGTCAAAATGAGGGTGCCTTCCACCACCTCTCTTACCAAGCTACTGTGTTACAGCAATCATTTGAGATTTTTTATTACTCAAAATAGTCAACCTGAAACATATTACACATATTTTCTCTTTCTACCTAAAATAAAGAGGAAAAATTAGAAAACAAATGAAACAACAACAGTAGAAAACCACTTAATTTATTATTAGCACTTTTAGACTTTCATTCTGTTATCAGATTACCCCAAAACTTAGATATTTGAAAGAATAAATATTATCTTACATAATTTCAAGAGTCAGGAATGTGGGAGTGGCTTATCTATTAGTTCTGATTCAGAGTCATTCACAAGATTGTAGTCAGGATATTGGCGAGATGTGTAGTCATGTGATGACTTGACTAGGGTTGGAGAATATGCTTCAAGCAACCTCACATTGCTGTCGGATAGAGGCTTCAGCTGGCTGTTGGCTGGAGGCCTCAATTTCTTCCCACGTGAACCTTTCCATAGAGGTGTTCATGACAGGACAGTTAACTATTCTGAGAGAGAAAGCAAGGAGGAATGCACAATGTTTTTTTATGATGTAGTCTCAGAAGTGACATATCATTTTTTTTTCTTTTACTTTATTCTCCTGCTGAGAATACATTCAGAGAGTCATTAAGGCTAGCTGACTCAATGAGAGGGGAATTAGGCTCCCCCTCTTTAAAGAAATTGTGGATACATTTCAAAACCACTAGAACCTCTAATATATGGAGTGCAACAACAGATTCCTGGTAGATCTCTCTGATGAGAATAACTGATTTAAGAATTACTTTCCCTTCATATTACTTCACTGCTCTACAACTTACAGGAGTTTCCTGTAGCTCCTGCAGCAGGCTCAATTCATGTTTAATTTCTAATGTTGCCCATAACCTTCTTCTAAGTGATAAAGACTAACTTATAGTGTGAACTGAATTTTGTTATAAAATCTCATTTAACGTTAAAACATTCTAGGCTCCAGATACCATAATTTCCACAGTACACTGCAAAAATCAGACTCTTTGCCTTTTATCTTAACACAATGTCCCTCCCTCTTTTCCCTTTTATTTTCTGAAGTCCTTCTATTTATTGTTCCAGGACTAGCTCAAGTCTTATATCTTCCATAATACCTCAGTTACCATTTTCTCACCAATTTTCGTCACCACTTCCTCTGTCTAAATCAATCCAGATTGTCTTTACCACAGTGACACCTGTTCTAGCACTGAACTGTTCTCAAATTGTTTTAGCTGTGGTTGTGTTGTTCTCACAAACTGGATCATAAGCTTCTCAAAGAGAGAAACCATTTCTTTTTCTTTTTAGTCTCCATAGATCCTCACATAATTTGGGCAATACAGCAAATTCTCAACAAATATTTGCTGTTTTGTTTCTTTTTAATATGAGATTGAGGAATGTTTTTTATATACTTTATGTATAAATACCTAAAATATAGGAGAAAGAAAAATTTCAAAATTAGATATTTTTGTATATGTATTCCTTTTTTTAAAATATAGAAATTCAAATGCACATCCAAAAGTTATCTTATGATTCCAGACTTCATTTAAAACTGGAAAATAATGCATGGTAGCAAAAACTCAACTTGGAGGCATGAAATTCACAATATTAGAATATATCCCGATTATGATTGAACACAAATAACTTTTTGGTCTTACTTTTCTTTAAAATGTGGTTATTAATATAAAGGAACCATAAGGAATATATTATTTCTTCTATTTGCTCTGGGTACTTTAAAATGTAGAACAATTTGATTTTTAAAAAGGATTAACTCTACATAACTTAAATTATTTTCAGTTCAACAAAGGGAGTTCTGTGAAAAATGTCTATTTCCAGAGTCTTTTTCAGAATCTCTTTAAACATATTAGCTATTGTAGTGTTATTTTAAAAAATTTAATTAAATACAGTATTTTATATTTTCACTTTTTCCTTTTCAAAATGTTTAAATCTTCCTCTATGTAAGTGGTAATTATAGATAGAAACATTTTGGACATAATTTTGGTTTTTAAAATTATTTATAATGAAGCATTTAAAACCATTTTTTTGAGGTATGATTGACATACAAAAAGACATACATATTTAACGTATACAACTACTTAAATTTGGAGACAAGTATGGAGATAAATCTGGGAAAACATCCCCATAATCTATGCTGCAAACATATCCTTTATTTCCAAATGTTTTCTCCCATCCTCCTTCATTATTATTATTATTTTGTGATAAATACACTGATAAGATCTAATGAAACATTTCAGATGTAAACAAAAATGATGAGTATAATCAACATCCATTTACCTATCTCAACAAATCAACATTTTACTAAATTTGTTTTATGCTCACATTTTCCCTACTCAGTGAAGACCTTATGAAGATTATTCTTGCAATAGACTTCTAGTGTGAACCTGAGAGGTTTGGCACCTTCTCTCTCCTGTGTCTATATGAAATGGGATATGAGAACTGATAGCACCATGCCTTCATTTCCTAAGGATATTGAATCTTGGAGGGGTTCAATTTCTAACTTTTCTATGGTCATATAACTCATTTGCAAAATTGGAAGGGAAGTCTAGATTTCCTGCCCCATTATTTTTTGCTTCCCATTTCTTCTAGTTAAGAGTTTCAGAAAATTTTACTGGTAGAATGTGGCTTTGGAAATAAACAAAAGAGAAATCACTGGAGTCACGTTGCCTAAGCCACCCATTCCAGCTGTTGTTCCATCAGCAGCTTAAACCAATTAAGACAGTTACATATCTTTTTGTCCTCTGTGTCTGTGGCCTGTTTGCTCTTTTAGGTAATATTTTTCTAGTTGATTCTATTGGGAATTTTAATATAATTATATTATTTTTAAATTATGATAATTATGTTTATCCATTAACCATGTGTAAGCTTTATATACTTTTTGTTTTTACTCAGTTCTAAGTACATCAACTAGCATCTCTAGAATAATGATAAATAAGACAATGCCTTTTGCTCATAATTTTACTTTTATTTTTTGATCCTTAAAAGTGATATATAATTGGGTCTATTCTTCATATTTTATTAGAAGTTCTCAGCTGCAGTAAATATGAAACTGCTCTTTTTAACATCCATGGAAATGATTATATAATTTAGTATTTCAGTTTAGTAAATTATATTTCTAGACTACTACCAGTACATTCTTGGTATATGATTTCTTTTTCATTGTGTATTTTTGTTTACTGCTTTGATGAAATAGTTTTGCCAATGTTTATGTTATGACATTTACATTAATATTTGTAAATAAGATTTTATGTGTGGTTTTAAACAATTTAATTTTTAACTATTTTGTTAGTAAATTTAACAAAAACTTATATAGCACTATGCATGAGGCATTGTTCTAAATTCTTTACAAATATTCATTTAGTCCTCATGGTAGACTTATGAAGCAAATACTATTAGAATCCTCATTTTTTAAATTATAAAATTCAGACACAGAGAGGTTAAGTATCGCCAGTAAAGTTAGTTGAAGGTAGGTTTTTAACCCAGGCAATTCACAAGTAAAACAAGAAATAGGAATTTTCTTAAAACTTAATCTGTATAATTGCCTGGTGTATGTTTGGAGATAATAGCTCACTGAGAATTTTCCTAAGGCCATAAGCATATTTACATTTTCACAGGAAAAAATAGACTTAACTCAGATTTTCAATTTTTTTTATACACAAAAAGAAAGGAATCCCATAATTATTTTAATTCCCTATGCCTTTGGTTATTTCCACATTCTAATTTTACATAATGTTTTTCATCTTTCACATTTATTTATTTATTTATTTATTATTTATTTTTGAGTATGTAACTAATGACTTACCTAGCATGCAATGTCTCTGCAAAGAATTGACTCTTGCTTTATTTATTAGTCTGTTCCTAACTATTGATAAATTCATTAATTTCCAGCAGTAATTCTTCATTTTTCCTTGGAGAAAGTCCAAAATTCTCAATCCTTCTCCTAGCTATTTTTTGTTGTGTTTTGAGTTGTTGTAATCTGTCTCCTCAGTTGAGGTCAGCTTTTTGCAACCTTCTCCACTATTTCCTCTCCTTCTGTGGTACAAATATCGGCATGGTGCACATAGTTAATTGCTGAAAACTCTTGACTGTATTTCCCTATTAAATATATCCTACCTCTCAACAAATCCAAAGAGCCTCTGAATGTACCTTTAATGAACCACATGTGTTTACACTAATTAATAAGAAATTATGGCAGCAATTTGGACCTGTATCATTGTCCCAATGCATTTAGAATGCAGCTGATCAACACAGATTAAGTGAATTGTCAGTTGTACTTAAAAACATACCTAATATACATCTTGAAAACTATTCGTATTTATAAATTTTATGGTGACCCTCACTCAGGTAAACTTATGCCTCAGAAGCAGTAATCATCATATTGTTCTAAAACTCTTTTGTTTGCTTTTGGTGTCCTTGTATTAGTATAGTAATCTTGAATCATTAACATGGTGACTTCTAAAATGAATATTAAACCCTGAGAAGATTTTGACTCCCAGTGATGTTAATAATTTACAATTGGTGCTAGCTGATATTTTTAGAGTTGGTGCTTACTATATGTGCCTGATATCTTCAAGAAAGTTGGGTATATTCAATTCTTATCAAAGAATTGCTTCATACTCATCTTCCCAAGACTTCTAGTACCGCAAAGGGTTGATAGTCAAGTTTGTCCATAGCCTTAGAGAAAACAATTATACCATCCAAATATTGAAACCTTTTATGTATTTTTTATCTTTACTCACCATTTTATAAACAGCTGAAATGAGGGGAGGATAATTTCAAATTAATTGAACTCCAAAGGGCATATGAAAACAGTGTTTACATTGCATCTGTAAAATATAATAACACTCAAGTTTAGTACTGTCTCTCTAGCAAATGGTTTAATTGTCCTGAATTTGGTGTACAGCGTCCTGATCCATTTTACGGCAATTACTCAAAGTAAAACGAAGCCCACGTGTGCATTTTTCCTTATTTCTTACATATCGTTATGATGTGACAGAGGCTGATGACTTGACATTTATTTCATTAATCAGTAACTCTTTAATGCACTGTCATTGATTTGAGAAAATGTGATTTTTCTGGACTTCTTACACAGCAGAGTCTTTGGAAACTGTCCTTTATTATAAAAGATTGTAAAACAGCTCACATCCTATTTATAGCTAAAGAAATTAATCCTGACTAGGGAATTCATTTTGAATTTCTTCTTTTACCACTTAGGTATTAGGAAGTTTGTAAGTCCAACATTCTCAAGATTTAACTTGAGGATGCTGGGGGAACAACTCAAGACCAGGAGAAAGTGAAAGTAGACTGAGTTATTTCTGTGGGTTAGCATACTCAGTGAAAAATGAGTGGCTCCAGTGGATTTGGATCTACATGGTGTTAAATAAACAGATCTAACAATTTAAAAAATATAGTTTGTTCAAATTAGGGCCTCCACTTTCTGTATCCATCACAAGTCTGATCTCACAACAGTGGCAGAGTCTATAGGTTCTCTCTGCATCCTCAGGTTATACTAAATTGCCAATCGTTATCAAAGGGTCGGCAAGTTTCTTTATTCAGATCACAAAAGGACTAAAAAAACCTTTGTTTTTACAGGTAGTATAGATAGTTTTATCAACTGAATATAATGATCATGTGCAACCAATTGTCAGAACTAATTAACTCAAAATCTCTTACATAATTACTATTTACATAGATTAGCTAAATTGACGATTAAATAGGTGAACAACAGTTTAACCGTTTATAACTTGGGAAGTGTTAATATTTGGGTGCTCCTGCATAGATGTAGCAGGCCAACAGCTAAACTTGTCTGAGAAACTATCTCAGCTACTCACTTCTGAGAGGTTGACCAAATGTAAACACAGCCTCCTGCACCCATAGTAAACAAAATAATTATATGAAACCTAAATAATCAGAGAAATTGAAAGATTTAAGTTGTAAATAGCCCCCAATTTTAGAGTTAATATTTCATCTAGTCTTTCTCAAACTTCTTTTTAGTTTGACTAAGAGGATTTGATCTCATTTGGGACTTTAGAGCTCACAAACATAAAATATATATTCTCTGAATGAGTCAGTGAATTTATAGCCTAGAGCACCTTACTGCTCCATTTGGACTCTGCTTTGCACCTTAGCTTAAAAGTAAATATTGTATAATGTTTGAAATGAAGACTGCCTGCATTTATGACTCAGTCTGATCCTTAGTATCTGCCTCCAGCAGGTGTTCTTGGACGAGTCAGATATCATCCAAGAAAGGCAGACAGGCCTGAGCCTACTGTTAACCCCAGCTCTGAGGATTAGAACCTAATTCATGTAACCTGGAAATATTTACATAAAGAACGGAGGATTTATATCTACTAAGAGCTAGGGACATATTCATAGAAAGTGAGTCTGCATTTATTTTATACCTATGTAAATTTATAATCTAAAATATTATTTCATTTGTCAAATTTTCATACATGAAGTAGAGTACTTATTCACACTTTAAACAAAATTTTTCATTTTTTTAAAATATATTTTTTATTGATTTCAGAGAAGAAGGGAGAAGGAGAGAGAGATAGAAACATCAATAATGAGAGAGAATCATTGATCGGCTGCCTCCTGCACACCCGCTACTGGGGATGGAGCCCGCAAGCCGGGCATGTGCCCTTGACTGGACTCGAATCTGGGAGCCTTCAATCCTCAGGCTGATGCTCTATCCACTGAGCCAAACCAGCTAAGGCCAAAATTTTTTATTTGAATGCTAATCATTCATGAGCTTGCTTCCTGTGGGTGTGAGGCTTGCATGTATTTTTCACTATACAGGAACTAGGATCTGGCAATGCCTGTGTTGGTTGGGTTAGGTCCGTGGTCGGCAAACTGCGGCTCGCGAGCCACATGCGGCTCTTTGGCCTCTTGAGTGTGGCTCTTCCACAAAATACCACGGCTTGGGTGAGTCTATTTTGAAGAAGTGGCGTTAGAAGAAGTTTCAGTTTAAAAAAATTTGGCTCTCAAAAGAAATTTCAATCGTTGTATTGTTAACATTTGGCTCTGTTGACTAATGAGTTTGCCGACCACTGGGTTAGGTGATGAAGTGGTAATAATATTTGGCAGCAGGTTTCATTTGTCCTAGTATAGACTATATAATGTGGTATCAATGGTATTTCTATAACACACTTTCTTTCAGAGTATGGTATCAAACAAAGAAGAGAGGTTATTGAGGGGTTGATAGTAGGACACTGGGAACCTGGCATGACTGGCAGCCATCACATCCCTCAAGGGCCAATCAGAAATTCTCATCTTAGAATCACTGAGTTGATTTTGGTAGGGCACACTTTTTAGAAATTCTAAAATAGCAACCTTTATCTTATTTCCACGTGATGACACAGAAGTGCTCCTCTCTCTCTTTCATATTTATTTGCTCAAAAGAACATTGTTTTAACTTTTTAACTTGCTTTAATAAAAATATCAATAAATAGATTTTCTATGTTAATCTAAAGTAAACTGCTTAATTTTAAAGACTTAATGAGCAATGTGGACATTATGTTAATGATTGATAATAATACACCATTGTCTAAGAATATAGAACTATTTTAACGAACTACTGATAAAATTATATAAACACATTTTTTCTGAATATGCAATTTTAAGAAAGAGGAAAACATTCACTTTAAGAATGGCTGATTCTGATGTTTATATAATATGGAAATTTTTTGATTACTGAAAAATAAAGAGAGTGAGAGGGGGAGAATGAATTTCCGATCAATCATATTCATAAACTTTCCAAATTTTTCCATTGTTGTAATAAAATTGAGTCTGTCATTTACCAAGGAGCATGTTTGGGTGAGTGAATTAAGGCCACCCACCTGAGTTTGTTTGAGTGCAGTTCGGTTCCCGTGGCAGGAGGAGGAGAGACTAAATGAAAGCTGCATCACATAAAAGGTCATATTTTTACAAGTGTAATTTGTCCCCAAGATATGACAGAAAAGTTTGCAGTCCCAAAAGTAATTTTTTTTTCTAGTTGCTCAGATGCCCCCTGATGTCCTCATTATGCATAACGGTCATTTTTGTGCTAATAGTATCTATTATGATGTTTTTACAGGTGGAAATGAAGGCAGGGTGGCAAAAAGGTCATGCACACTGGTGGGTTTTTGTCAGAAGCAAAGATAAACCCAAAGTTTCTGGCTGCCACTCATATGGTTAGAACACGCTAGGCTTCCAGGAACACATCCAGAAAGTCGTTTTCCAGCCTAGCTGCTCTGCATTCATTACAGTCTAAACTTTGGCAAGCACCTTTAAGAGCCTTCTTTCCCAAACATGGAAGACAGAGCGAAAAGGAGAAAATCTATTTCAGGATTTAAGATTTTCTTTCTTCTCTGGCACTTCTCTATGATATTTAGCTTTTCCAACCTACTCTACTTGTTCAATGAGTTTCCAAAAATTCCGTGGTCTTCACACTGCATATTACCCCCATATAATCTTGAAATAGATTATTTACAAATTTTGGGTCTGCATGTTGGGCAGATTTCAGTCATGCCAAAATGTGACATTGATTGGAATGAATTGATGGCAGTTGTCTCCTGCTGAGTGCATATGAGCTTGGAAGTATAAAACACATTATCTCCAACATCTACTAGGGGCTGTTTCCTCTGAAGCTGCTGGTGCAGGTGGATTCTCCCTGGTCCATCTGTTCTGGATAGAATACGACCTGACCTCTCTTCTTCGAGCCCATCTTTCATGGACACATACCTATTCCTGCTATTTGGTCACTTTTGCTGAATCATTTCTTCTTTTCTATAATTTTTCTTAATTGAAATTAAGCAACTTAATTCCATCCAACTTAAGGGTTTTTATTTATATGGTCAAATCTTTTTAAAAATCACAGAATTTATTCTTAATGAGTTCTTCTTGTTAAAATAAAAAGAATCAAGCCTAACAAATCCTTTTCTTCCAGTTTTTGGAGTCTCATTTAATAGGTCTCAATTATAAGAGTTTATTTTATTTAAAGTTGTTTTTAACATTTAGTCCTGTGGTATCAATAGTCAGACCAAGCTATGCAAGGCACAATCACACCATGTACTTTACATATCTTAGCATTGCATAGCTTACATATCTTATGATTCTGCAGTGAGGAAAGGTAGACTATTTTATCAACAATTGTTCAAAAAATCAAAATATACCAGTAGTCATAATTAAAACTGGCTTATGTTAACTGTGTAACTTTCTCCTCCTTCTGGCCAGGTTTGATTATTTCTATTGAACATTTCCCTTGAGATCTAAGTTATTAGATTTGCAGAGATTACAAATACTCCAGTAAAATATGGGTATTAATTAGCACCACTATTTTGCTAGTCTCAAGCCACAATTGTTCATCATGTTTGTTCATTTGTTGTTTTATTTTTTACATGCTCATCTGGTTCATCTTGTAATGCTGTTCTAGTCTCAACGTAAAGAGACAGTTGATTACATCAGTCCACCAATGACATGCACTTTAATCTTTTGTAAGGTCATTTATGACATTCAAATTTCCCTGAATACCTACGAGAATAAACTATTCTCAGTTTGCTTCTAGCTGGACACAAACATTTCTTTTTATAATTTCTAATTTTGTTGCAAAAGTATAAGGGACTGTACTCCTCTTGTTACAATAATAATCACAATATTTAGTGCCTGTTGTGTATTATTTAGACTATAGAACAGAAAAAAAAAGCCTGCAGTGGGATAATTATTTAGCCAATATAACAAAATCCAAGAGTTAAGAATTATTAAGTAATTTGGTAGGACTAGTGAGAAAATGTCAATGTTTCAGTTTCTTCTTTGACTGGAAAAAACATCTAGAGATCTCGGGAAGAGCTGAATTTTGGGACCAGTAGAGATTATAAGAATAGAGACTAAGACCTTCTTGTCAATGACTGCTTCAGTTTGAGAAGGGAATCAACTAAGAGGAAGAGAATTGAACTATTGATTAATTATGAATCAAATTGTTCATTCTTTAATTAGTCATGGGAGAATAACTTCTGCTCTCAAGGGTTATAATATAGTTGGAAAGAAAGACAAAAGAAAAGAAAACAAAAGCATTGTAACATGTACCACTGACTTACAATGTGAGGTGATTTTTTTTCTCCATACATGGTCACTGACTGACTACTGTGTACCAGGCAGTATACCTCATATAGTGTAGAAACAATGCACATTCATGAAATTGAGAAGGCCTGTGATTACTGTGGAATGGAATGTTTTACAGGGGAAGCTGCATTTGATATATATCTGAATGAATAAGAGAAGTTCAACAGGTATAGAAGCAAGCACTTGTCTGTGAGGTATGACATCCTCATCAGCCCCCTGAGCTTGTGAGAGGAAATACCTTGGTGGACTTTGTTGCCCTTGCTCCTTTGCATACATTTCCCCTTCATCAGGGAACAGGGCCTGATTTGGCCCTGAAGGAGGGAGAGCTGCTGAAGCCAAGAAGTAATGAGAGTCTTTGGGATTGGTAGAAGGCAGGGATGTAGATAGTGAAAAAGGGACCGGGAATTGGGTAGGTCTTGGAGAGTCAAGGTGGTAAAGAAGCTGCTGACTAATCATACTAAGCCAACTAACGTACTGGGATTTTGATAATTAACATTAGGAAGATGCAATAAAAATAAATATTTGAGGACGCAATCACCTAAACATTAATATGGCAACCACAGTATCAGGGAAAACATTTTTCATCCGATCCTATGTGCCCCGAATGAGAGCACCAATGATGATCCTAAAGCTGTTTGATCTTCCTTTACGGCTTCCAACTCTATAGAGCAATCATTCCAAAAAGGCTTTGAATTTGGGGGGGAATTGTTTGATGTATTTGTCTCAGAGGAAATAAGAGATGAATAAGGTAGTAACTGGTCTCCATGCCTTCTGCTTGAAGAACATTGAACGTGTCCTTGGAGCCTGTCTCCTATTCACTCCAAAGCTGAGGCCCTGCTCTGTGCCCCAGGCGGGAGATAGCCTGGCAGAGTCGGCCTGAGCACCAAAAGACCAACAGAACTCACCTTCTGATGCCTGGTAACAGCTACATGGTTATCATAAGGTTAGTTGTGGTCTTGGAATCTCTCCCGTCTCTGAAAACCACTAGAGGAATGTTAGAAGTACAGGATATTGTCCTGGTTTTATATAAACAGATATAACCGGGGACAATTTGTTCCCCAGGGGACATTCGGCAATATTTGGAGATATTACTGACTGTTAGACTGGGTGCGTACCTCGTGGGTAGACACCAGAGATGCCGTTGCTAAATATCCTAAATTACGTAGGCTAGCCGGCCCCTCTCCCCCCACTAAACATAATGATCTGGCCCCAAATGTCAATAGTACCGAGTCTGAAAAACTCTGGCCTAGGGCTGGATACAGGCTGTCTTCTTGGGACTGGAAACAGTGAAGCTGCATAGGGTCACACACTCAGCAGGGTCTTAGGATTTAATGTCTGCAGTTACTATATTAAAATTCTTAATAATTTTACTTTTGGATTTGTGCTTTGTACTAGTACATGAATTTCCAGGAGTCTGTGGTGCTGGGGAATTGGACTCTCAGCTCATGCAGGGTCTGGCCTCCAATTACCTCCCTTTCCCACCACAGGGTTCTCAGCCAACTGCTCACTGTCCCTGCCCAGGGAATGATGCTACTCTCCACCCATGGAGGAGGCTGGGAGCAGGCAGGGAGAGGGTAGTGATTGGTCATGTGGCCTTGGATACTAAATCACCAGTAGGGACCTGTGCTCTTGTGAAGGTCCACGCTTGCCTGGGTGTATCCTCGTGGCGAAGGGAGTGTACGTTCAAATAGCAAATAAAAACCAAGCCAGGATGAGAGAGGGAGAAATTGTAGGAAAAATGTTTTTTGTTTGTTTTGTTTTGTTTTCCTGATGTTTGAACAAGGGGCTTCCCACTTTTTATTTTTATTTTGCATTGAGCCATCAAATTATGTATCTGGCCCTGGCTAGGTACATACTATTTTAAGATTCTTGATTGTTAAGCAAGTTCTCCTCAATGAATGGGTTTGCCCCTGTATCGATGCTCTCCTTGGAGATCCTGGAAAAGTCCAAGCTACAGTCTCTAAAGCAGTCTTTGGTAATCTCTGCCTGATGTCTATTGACCTTCTAGAAGGGTCTTGCTTTACCATGCACCAAATTTGTTCCAATTCCTAGAATGTCGGTGCAGGTAACACCCTGTCGTGAAACAAAAGTTTGTCACTGACTTTTGAGTTACTTTGTTTTCCTTAAAGCAGGGTGAGTTTTTAAAGCATGTTGTGTTCTTTCTTTCTTTCTTTCTTTCTTTATTTCTCAAATTGAAGTTTAAGAGCATAAAAAATAAAAACCCACATTTCAGTGACTAAAAGTATCTTAATGTTAGTGTTTTTTTTCAGCTGATTGATCATAATGATAATTAAGAACTAAACTTTGATACTCAAAATATAACAGTGATGATTTAATGCTAACGATCTCCTTGCCGTGTTTTTATGTGTGTGTTTGATTGGTTTTGTTTTCTTCTTGTTTCTTTTCTTTTGTTTATTTTGTTACAAAACATTTTATTTAAAGCTGATGTAATTAAAAATATTTTTGATCTGGCTGGAAAATAAAGAATGAATAAAAAAAAAACATTTGTGACTGCTACAAATCACTTAAATATTTTTTTTCAATGTGCCATAGAAAACTATTACTTTACTTTTTATGAGAAGCTTTCAGTTCTGGGAGTTTGTAGTCGCCCAGATGGGGAAAAATGTATCTCTATACACTGAATTGGGTTAATATGTTTTCCTAAGCTAGATGTATTAGTGGTAAAATGGATAATTGGAGCTTGTTTCAGTGGGATCTGTGTAGTCCCTGACAGCTCATCTTTGCTTTCCAGGGAGGCTTGTCAAAAATCTGTATGATATGTGTCTGTATTCTAAGGGTTTTAAAACCTCAAAACCATCTATCTTTGTCTTTAAGCAATTTTTTTACATGTCCAGTGACATGTTCAGATGTGGGTTAGAGACAGTAAGATCTGATTTAAGCTCATGAGGTTTTGGTGAAAGCCCTAGAAGCTCATTATCCTCTCTGACGTGTTGCAGTTCATATCATTCTCTGACAAAGTAAAATTGAAGCCACTGTGTAAGTGCCTCCCCACCCCCCACCCCGCCCCTGCAAGCCTCTATAAGTGCCTTTTTCCTAATTGAAGATTCAAACTCATTTGAGGAGTTGCTTGAATCTTCCAGAAAAAAAAAAAATCTTCAAAAAGCTCTAGCTTGTCATAAAAATAACAGCAGATATCAAACTTCTATTTCAGATGGGTTACTGCTGCTATAATTAAATGTTCTTTATTATGAACGTTAAATTCATTGTGAGGAAGTAAGAGTGATTGCTTCCCAGAATAAGATAAGCTTTAAAGGATGTTGCAGTTTTGAGGTAATGTTCTATTATTATAAGACTAGCTTTCCCGTTGCAGGAAAATTCCTGCAATGGGATTTCCTGCTGCACTCTACCCCGCCTCCGTTCCTCCCTTGCCGCCCGCCTCGCCTTCTCCTCCGGCCCGCCCGCGTTTCCCTTCGCCCCCGGCCCCGCCTCCGCTCCGCCTTTATCACCCGCCTCACCTTCTCCTCCAGCCCGCCCGCCTTTCCCTTTGCTCCGCCATTGTCGCCTGCCTCCGCCCTGCCCTTGCCGCCCGCCTCACCTTCTCCTCCAGCCCACCTGCGTTTCCCTTCGCCCCCGGCCCCGCCTTCTCCTCCAGCCCGCCCACGTTTCCCTTCGCCTCCAGCCCGCCCACGTTTCCCTTCGCCCCCAGCCCCGCCTCCGCCCCCGGCCCTGCCTCTGCCCCGCCCTTGTCACCGGCCCCGCCTTCTCCTCCAGCCCGCCCGCGTTTCCCTTCGCCCCCGGCCCCGCCTCCGCTCCGCCCTTGCCGCCGGCCCCGCCTTCTCCTCCAGCCCGCCCGCGTTTCCCTTCGCCCCCGGCCCCGCCTCCGCCCCCGGCCCTGCCTCCGCCCCGCCCTTGTCACCGGCCCCGCCTTCTCCTCCAGCCCGCCCGCGTTTCCCTTCGCCCCCGGCCCCGCCTCCGCTCCGCCCTTGCCGCCGGCCCCGCCTTCTCCTCCAGCCCGCCCGCGTTTCCCTTCGCCCCCGGCCCCGCCTCCGCCCCCGGCCCTGCCTCCGCCCCGCCCTTGCCGCCCGCCTCGCCTTCTCCTCCAGCCCGCCCGCGTTTCCCTTCGCCCCCGGCCCCGCCTCCGCCCCCGGCCCCGCCTCCGCTCCGCCCTTGCCGCCGGCCCCGCCTTCTCCTCCAGCCCGCCTTCGTTTCCCTTTGCCCACGGCCCTGACTTCGCTCTTCCCTTCTCCTCCCCCCGCCCCCCTGGCTTGCTTGCTTCTTCGAAGCTTTACTCCCCTTTGCAGCTCTTGGCTTCTTTTGACACTGTCTTGATATGCAAATTAGCCGCCATCTTTGTTGGGGCAATTTGCATACTCGTCCTGATTGGTTGGTAGGCATGGCTTGGCTGGTGGGCGTGGCTTAGGTGTAGCGAAGGTGCGGTCAATTTGCATATTTGTCTATTATTAGATTAGATGGGAAGCCAAAGTGGGGAGAAAGCCCTTAGATGTTAGATGTAAATGTTAAAGATGTAGAGTTAAATATTTGGTGCCAACTCCTGCCTGCACATGAAATATATCACCCATGTTTATTTTTAAGATGTTACTTTTCATAATGTGGCTGCTTGCCTGGTTAGGAAGATTGATGGGTGACCCGGAGTCATACACATTGATTAGGTGACAGCCTGTATTCTGAACAGTAGCCAGGGCTGTGGCCTGCAGAATTTTCTGTTGTTGGCAGTAGCTGTTGCCTTGCAATGTGGACAGTGTAATGGTTTCCCACAGATTAAACCACTCTGTCTTCAGCTGTTGCAGGCCAGTAGGTTCTGTTGACCTTGGGGGCCTCCAAACAATCAGCATCTGTGTAATGTAACTTCTCAAGCTCTGTTTCCTTTCCCACTTTTCTTTCACTTGAGTGTAAAACTGCCTTGTGTCTTCATGGTTGGGGCAATAAATTCTGAGCCAAAGAGGGCATTCTTCTTTTCTAATAGAACAAATGAAAATCTATCATCAGTATTTGTCTCATCAAGAAATTATTTGGAAAATGCTCTCCTCCAGTGCTGATACCAGAGAGAGTGTGTTTTGCAGGGAGAATCTCCTAACAGGTATTTTTAATTTAGGTCTGATGTCTAGTAAATGAGGATGTAATTCAGCATTTGGTATGGATCCTAGGAAAAGGCCAGTCAGAAACTGGATAAGTGTAGCTTTTGGAATCAGACAGCTTTACAAGGCAATATTCAAATCTTGAGTATGGGAAAAATAATAATCGTGCATAACTAGATAAGTTTTGAAAGTTAAAACATGCCCAGGTCCAGTATTCTAATGATTTGACTAATATATAATAATAAAAATGTAATATGCTAATTAGACCAGACAGCCAAACAACCTTCCGGACATCATTCTGGACATCCTTCTGGACAAAGCCGCCATGGTGGGGGCCAAGGCAGAGGTGGTTAGGAGCAATCAGGCAGGCAGGCAAGCAGTTAGAGTGATCAGGCAGGCAGGCAGAGTGGTTAGGGGCAATCAGGCAGGCAGGCAAGTAGTTAGGGGTGATCAGGCAGGCAGGCAGAAGGGTTAGGGGAAATCATGCAGGCAAGTGGTTAGGGTTGATCAGGCAGGCAGAGGGGTTAGGGGATTAGGCAGGCAGGTAAGTGGTTAGGGGTGATCAGGCAGGTAGGCAGTGTGGGTAGGGGAAATTAGGCAGGCAGGCAAGCAGTTAGGGGCATCAAGCAGGCAGGCAGAGTGGTTAGGGTGATCAGGCAGGCAGACAAGGTGTTAGGAGCCAGTGGCCCCAGATTTTGAGAGGGTGCAGGCTTGGCTAAGGGAACCCCATCCCCTGTGCATGAATTTTGTGCACCAGGCCTCTAGTATATTCATATTTACTTCCAAACTATCCCATTTTTAATGGCAACCTTTATCTCCTTTCAAATTCTTCCAAAAACTTCAGCTATAGTTTTCTTTCTTCAAATTAATCCTTCCATCTGAAATGCCTGAATTATACTTCTTTGCTTATTTAAAACATTGAAGTCCTTGGGCAAATGACCTTTGAAATGAAGATCTCACCAATAACTTCCATAAAAATTAATTATTTTTAAGATTCTGGATATTAGTTTGAATCTGCTAAGATTGTTATAATTTTAGTTTTCTCTATTATTTTGAAATTGTGCAAGGAATTTCAGATATGGGAATGTTTTCTTGTCCAGCCAGCATGGCTCAGTGATTGAGTATTGATCTATGAACCAGGAGGTCATAGTTTAATTCCTGGTCAAGGTCACATGCATGGGTTATGGGCTTGACCCTCAGTGTGGGGCATGCAGGAGGTGGCCAATCAATGATTCTCTTTCATCATTGATGTTTCTACCACCCTCTCACTCCCTCTCTGAAATCAATAATATATATGAAGTGTTTTCTTTTTTCTTTTATATAATAATATCTTTCAACTTTTACCATTGTGATATTATCATAGATTTAATGAAATCTATGAAGTCCATAGATCTAACAAATATTGACCTATATTTTCTTTTAAGATTTTAAAACTTTTGGTTTTTATATTTATCTCTGTAGTAAAATTACCTAAAGTTTTTTTTAATGTAATACATAAAGATGGAATCCAAATTTTGCCCTTAACAAGCAGTTATACAAGTGGTAAATAACATTTTATTTTTCTTCTTTATAAAACTGTGAGGGAATAAAATATAGATGATAAAATAAAACAAAAACTATGACTAAAGAATTAATGCTAAACAATGAACACAAGTAAACAAAATAAAGACTCATAGGCACAGACAATAGTATAGTTATTGACAGATAAGGAGGGTAAAGGAAGGTTGAAGAGGGTAAGGTGGGGATAAATGGTGATAGAAGGAGACTTGACTTGGGGTGGTAAATACACAATGCAATATACAGGTGATGTATTGTAGAATTGTATACCTGAAACCTATATAATTGTATTAACCAATGTCATACCAATAAATTCAATTTAAAAAAAAAAAACCTAAAATAAATCTGGTAAATCTGGCTATGGAATAGACTACTAGTATATGTTATATAACCTCATAATGTGGACATTCTATATAATAAATGGCTAATATGCAAATCGACCGAATGGCATTATGACCAGTCGTTATGACGCACACTGACCACCAGGGACATATGCTCAACACAGGAGCTGCCCCCTGGTGGTCAGTGCGCTCCCACAGGGGGAGCGTGGCTCAGCCAGAAGCCAGGCTCACAGCTGGTGAGCCTGACAGCAGTGTCAGGAGCCTCTCCCACCTCCGAGGCAGTGCTAAGGAGCAGCGAGCCAGGCTGTGAGGGGTCCTGGACTGCGAGAGCCCCAGACTGCGAGAGGAATGTCTGACTGCTGGCTTAGGCCTGATCAGGGATCAGGCCTGAGCCGGCAGGTGGACATCCCTCAAGGTATCCCGGACTGTGAGAGGGTACAGGCCAGGCTGAGGGACACCCCCCTCCCAATGCACAAATCTCATGCACTGGGCCTCTAGTATGTATATATAACATAGTACATTATAAATATGTTATGAATATATATTTATAGTTAGGAGAAGAAAGAAGAAAGTGTAGGAGATATGTAAATATGCTGACTTTAGGTTTTATGCCTGTGGTTTAAAATATATAATTTAATTAAAAATATAATATAGAAATATAAGAATATCTAAATATGCATAGTGACTGAAATTGGGTAGGATAATAAATATTATAAAAAGTTGGAAATGGAAATGTTTCAGTTTCATCATAGCTAACTAAGGATTTAATAAATTATCTCAATAATTAAATGATTATGCCTTATATAATATTATAGTTATAAGGTTAGTCATTAAAATAAAAAGTTAACACTATAAATTTTTAAGTAGGCTTTCCAAGTGTTGGTATATTCTATAATTTTTATAAAAACTTGACCTTGAATTTAATTACTGATAAAATATTTTCTATTGATTTCTGATTTTAATCAGTTTTCTAGTTTTAATACATGTCATCCAAATAATGTGGCCTGTAAAGTAGATTTTTTATAGTTACTGATGTTTTATGTATTGTCTGAGCATGCATTTTCTTTTAAAAAATTAGCTGTCAATGGGTATTTACCAATAAAGTGTTTTTCCTTTTATAGGAAAGAAGATGTATAATACAAATCTTTCCATTTAACTTGTTAAAATATATTAGGAATGCTTTCTACATCCTTTTTTCATCTATCTCTCTGATTATGCTTTTCTGTATATCTCTATTTTTATCACCTAATACTGTGTGTGCTCCTAGTAAGTGCACAAAATAATACTATCTTTCTGCCTGAGACTAAGAAGAAAGAAATCAGAGCTCTCTAGGTCTCCCTTCAGGCTTCCTGCTCAGGTGCTTGACTTGCCATGTCTACTATGTGGCATCAGCAGTACCATGCGGAATCCAGTACTTCTCTAAGGGGCTTGAGGTTGTTTACAGCTGTATTTTGGAAATGAGAGAAATATTCATGAAATATGCACAAGAAAGGAAAAGAGAACAGGTTGTCAATGTACATTTCAAGGAGAGAGAAAAATGTTTCTTTTAAACCTGTTTGTTTTTATACACTTCTGAATCTGGGATTTTATACCTGGAGATATGCAGGCAGTTGCGGGGAGAGTGTAAAGAGTAATAATTCAAACTATGTGGATTACAACCTGAATATTTTTCATTCTTTTTCTCCTAACCTAGAAGGGATTTATATTACATTTTCTTTCTTGATGGAAACTTCCTAACTGCCATTTCTTCTTCTTTGTTAGGTAAAAGTTGCCCTCCTCACCCTCCCCTAGTGGAAGGGCTGCAGGGAGTTGACTGGGGAGCATGAGATTATTAAAAAGGAGAATAAATTGCGAGTTATTTATAAAATATATCTTCATTACATTGATTTTTCAATTTTTAAGGTCAAGCCATTGACAAGGTAAGGAAACTTCTATTATAATTGCAGGACAGAATGTAAATGTTTTTACCTTTGACTGTGTAAAGACAAAATTATAGTGGCCGGAGATCGACCTACGAAAGGAGGCAGGGATGATCCAGGTTAATGCCTCCTTTTATGAAGTTGGGTCAGAAGATCCTGCCTGTGTTTGATGGGACAAGTTTTGAAGATTTAAATCTGTCATCTTGCTTGTACAAATCAGTAGAGAAATTAGAATAGTGATATAATTTTGCCTACAGAAAAAAAACGAATAAGTAGACAGAAGTGAAGAGATATCTTTTAATGTTAGTAGTTCAAGAAATAGGGGTCAGTCCCTGGCCGGTGTTGCTCAGTTGGTTGAGCATCATTCTGTGCACCAAGAAGTCGGTTGTGTGTATAATATCAAGAATATTTCAGGATCAGCAAAGAACAGCGTTAGCAAAAGCCTTCTCTATGGAAAGAAATAGTTGTGTTCAAGAAACTGAAGGAAAACCAAATTGACTAGATCATATTGAGTAAAGAGCAAAGATGATGAGTGTGATGGAAATACAGATAAGGATTTGCTCTCACAGGGAAGTTTGAAGGCACTGGTAGACATCTGACATAATTTTAAATGTAATGGGAAACTACCCTGGGGTTAAACCAGAGGTAAAAGGATCCAATTTGCATATTGATAAATCATTCTGGCTTCCCTGTGGAGAAGGGAATGAGAGTGGGGTAAGAAAAGAATCCTGTGGTGGAGGCCGGTTTGGCTCAGTGGATAGAGCGTCCGCCTGCGGACTGAAAGGTCCCGGGTTTGATTCCGGTCAAGGGCATGTACCTTGGTTACGGGCACATCCCCATTGGGGGTGTGCAGGAGGCAGCTGGTCGATGTTTCTCTCTCATCGATGTTTCTGGCTCTCTATCCTTCTCCCTTCCTCTCTGTAAAAATCAGTAAAATATATATTTAAAAAAAAAAAAAGAAAGAATCCTGTAGCTCAGTTTTTATTGCATTACTGGAGTCTGGAAGAGAGATTGTAGTAGTTTAATTTAGGGAGGTGGATAGAAAGTAGATGATTCAAGTGCTCTCCCCCTCCTAGGAGCGTGCCTGTGCCTTTCTCCACCCCATCTCCCCCCCACCCCGCCCCCACTCCCCAAGCGCATCACCTTTACCTTCCTCTCTCCTAAACTTGTTTTCTGAACCCACTTATTCTACCTCTGTGACTTACCAAATAAACTGTCTCTTATTAACAACAACAAAAAATGAAAGTAGATTGATTCAACACACATGGTTGAGGGACTTATTCTCATATACTTTCTTCACTCTAGATCCCTGGTTGGCAAACTGCGAGCTGCATGCGGCTCTTTGGCCCCTTGAGTGTGGCTCTTCCACAAAATACCACGGCCTGGGCGAGTCTATTTTGAAGAAGTGGCGTTAGAAGAAGTTTAAGTTTAAAAAATTTGACTCTCAAAAGAAATTTTAATCGTTGTACTGTTGATATTTGGCTCTGTTGACTAATGAGTTTGCCGACCACTGCTCTAGATAAAAAGTAGTTCCCTCTCTTCTCTCAGTAACTACACTCTTCGAAACTTTATCCTCTCTCATATAGTACTACCCTTGACCAGTAATCTCTTCTTTATCAATTATCTTCTTCAGCCACACCTTCATTGTTATTGTTACCTTAGCATATATGCATGATCAAGTCTCATCTTTATAATTTCTCAGCAAACGTCCTCCCTCTATGGTACATTCCTACCTACTGCCCTTCAGAATCTTACCCATCTTTATTTTCTATCAATCAGGATTCTGCCTAAAATTATGTCCCCTAGGACCTTACTTAATCCAAAAATGTCAAATGCAATGTATTATTTTCATTTCATGTCTTGACCCCTGTATGACAACATAAACCATTTGTGTCTGTGATGTGCTTTATTTCCTTATGCTTATGGCAAAATTCTTTGCTAATTCTTTCCCCGTGTTTTTCAAGGATTGATAATTCACTTACGGCATCTCTTCATCTCCCTGTCCTTAAATTCTAATAATCTATAGTGTTTTATCTTTCCTTCTTTTCTTCTCTCACTCTGCGAAGTCTCTCTGGATTGTCTCCGTGATCCTTAAGTAGTCATTAAGGCTACTTATTGCAGTTGAATTCCAAACCTTTCTTTTCCAGCTCTATGATCCTGATCCTACCCATATATAGTCACTGACTATCCTCCCTTATTTTTCTTTCCCACAACTTAGTAATATGCCCCTTTTATTTTCTCTGTACTGTAATACAACTAAATATCTAAAATCCCCAAGAAGATGGTCTTGAGTGGAAAATTCATGTTACCATAGAGCCACCTTGCATGTGGGAACTTGAAACAGCCTAGAATGGAGTGTAGGGAAGGAAATTAATGGATTCGGGTTAAATTGTTTACTGGTTATTTCCTGTAGAAGCTGTGAGTTACAAATCTTGGCTCTTGGCTGGGCACTGTAAATGCAAATTTCTCCTGAAGAAAATGTTGAGACATTCTAAGTTAGTTGAAGTCAATTTTCTAAAGTAACTTTTATTTGCTTTTTAATCACTTGAATTTTAAAATTTCTTTTATAAATATCTCTTAAAATTTTAGTCTTGAGCTTTAGAAATAAATGGAATAGCTATCTAGGGGCAAAATAATTCATCGGGGAATCGTGTCTTGGAGCGCTTGATAATGATAGTGTCACCTTCCTTCTCTTGTAAAGGCAAAATGCTAAAGGCAATCGTTGATAGATTTCAGAGCAAACCTCTTTTAACATTTTCTCACCATTTCACTTTATTTTTATGTGAACAAAAAATTCTATGATGTTTATTATAATGCATCATTGGTGAATATATATGTGAAGCTGAGGCCAAAACTGTTTTTCAACAAAGTTTTGAAAAAATTAATATATATAACTACAGCATGCAGTTGTATGAACTCAGAGGAGACAAAGCTAACTGAAATGCCATGGGGGAAAAGTTCTGATTTTTAACAAAAAACAACAAACAAACAAAAAAACTAATAAAATTTAGCTTAAATTGATAAATGATAGCTAAATTAATTATAATCACAATGTCGATTCAGTCTCTAAGAAACAGATGGCATTGAGGAAATTAAACACTCCTGTTATATCAGAGTTTGAATTTGGAAATCGCTAACTCTAGGAAAATACATTTTCTGGTATCTGTTTGTAAATTTTGGGTTAGGAAAAGTACAGATATTGGTGAAGTATTCTAGTAAGATTGAGAGTCCCTTTAAATTTCACTTTTCTTGGTTATCTTGCATTCTTCAAAATATTGCCATATATTTCTTTAAAATGAAAAACTTATTAGTATACTTATATAACCTATTAAAAATGTATTTGTTTGTTTTGAAAATTAAGTATCTTTATTTCCCAAATTTATACTCTAATTTCTCAATATAGACATTAAGTAGTATTTCAGTGAGAGTATAAAATCTACCATATGTTTAACATGGTTGAATTAACATTATTGGAAATATTTGCATTTTGATAATTTTCAGATTCTATATTTAGCAGTTTTTGATTACTTGAAATATAGTTACCTTCTTCTGCCAAAAGTACATTAG
The DNA here is from genome assembly GCF_027574615.1 of Eptesicus fuscus. Classification (NCBI taxonomy): domain Eukaryota; kingdom Metazoa; phylum Chordata; class Mammalia; order Chiroptera; family Vespertilionidae; genus Eptesicus; species Eptesicus fuscus. The sequence continues at coordinate 64,613,314 of NC_072482.1, forward strand.
AATGCAAATTAATTAATACTTTATCTCATGTTAATGTGGTATGTCAAAAATGAACAAAATTTGAACCTATAAGCCTGAAAAATTATAATATGGCTTCGTAAAAATCTCAGAATTGCCTTTTTATAACGTTTTCACGTTTTGGTATTATGTGGGTATTGAAAACATATGATTTAGACTTGTAACCTAATAATTTTGCTAGTATGTCTCTGATCCCATAAGTAGTAATATATAGGGCTGAATCCTATCAAAATAAGGAAGGTTAAGACTGACATTTGTTCAGTCCCTATGTCATCAGTTTTGACCACCCCACATGGCATCGGTGACCCTGAGTTACTTGTATTTTACTGAACTATTTACGCTCTCTCAGACCTCTATTCCTTTGTACACACACATACACACACATATACACACAAATTATACATTTAATTTCTCTGTTTATTCTATATCCTGTTAAACTGTATGCTTTTTATATCCTCCTTTTAAATTATTAGTGTTGTTTGTCCTTTTTGGTTTGATTAAACTTTTATTTGTTCAACCACTTTTTCAATGCTTTATAATTCCTTTGTTTTAAATGTATTACCTGTAAATGAGCTATAATATGTTTTTATGCCAATATAAATGTATTTGGCTCTTAATGGGAAATTTTAGTCTGTATTTAGTGTTAAGTAATAAAAACAAAACTGATTTTTTCACTAATTTAAAAAATGTGGTGTTTGTTCTCAGTCATTTTTTTTCTTTAGCCAACATTTGATGACTTCATCATTGTTATTTATTTTCTTCATTCCTCTTGTCATTTTGGAAGTTTTATAGTGCATTTCCATTTTGTTTCTGATTACCCTTCATTTCCCAGTACTCATAATCAAACACAGTTTTCTAATATAGTAAAACAATGCCCTTCCCCCCTACTTATAGATCTCATTTCTTTACTGCTTCTTTCTATCAATTTCCAGAATACTCTCATCTCTCATTCTTTTGCTTGCTGAGATACTTTAGAATTTTAGTCCTAGATTATGATTAGCTTCGAAGTCTCCCTATTTCAAGAATCTTTAGTATTTATAAATTATATACACAGATTATGAATCATATCTTTATGTATCTAAGCTGCATTTATTGATCATCACAATTTATTGTTCTCTTTATCTTTTTCTATTTTGAAAATTCCATTCTGAATTATAATTTTCTGGGAAGAGTATTTTCCTCAGAAGGGGCATGTGAGTGACATATTCTTTATATCTTTTTCTTTTTTTTTTTTTTCAGAGTGGGAATAGTTTACATTATGTTTTTCAGCTTTTTTTCTGAGGTTATCCAGAATTAATAGCTCAAGTAGCCCAGCTTCCAGGAATAATAATACAAAAAGGGACCCAGTGTGTCCGACAGCCCTTTTCTGGCCAGGGCACCCCACTCACGGCATGTTCACCCCCATACTCACAGGCAGTGCAGGGCTGTGGGGCAGAGCTGGTTGGAGCTGAACAAACTGCCCAGAGCGTGGCCCTGGCTCTGGACCAGGGAGACGTCTCCCTGGACCGCCAGCCGCAGTCTCAGATTGGCTCCAGTGCACAATTTACAAGAGCCGAGAGCTTCCTGATGTGGATGGCCTAGGCCAGCTTGAGGCACTACGTGTTGAGTGATCCCCTTCTTTGCCAGAGACCACCTCAAGCAGGGCCTGCTTCTTCTGTGGCCTCTGGGAGGACTCCAGCTCGTACTTGGTGGTCAGGTTGAAGAGCATGCTCTCGTGCAGGTAGTGCCCAGGGTCCTGCTGCACCATGGCCTCCAGCTGCCTAAGCCAGTCCTGAGTTTACTAGTACACAGTGGCATGGTTGTTTGCCACTGCAGTTGTGTATCCACATTTACTTGACAGGCAAATGCTATTTTGGATGGGTATAGAATTCTTGATTAAAATTTCTTTATGTTTTTTTTTTGTCAGTGTTCTACGTATATTATTCCACCATCTTTTAAGTTTTATAGGTGAATCCAATGACTCTATCATCTATCTACCTCTCTATCTTCATTCTAGGTAACCAGTTTTTTTGGCTTGAGGGCTTGTAAGGTGTTTCTCCTCCTCTTTGCCAGGTTATGCTTTTTTCATGGATCCCAACCATTATGTATTGAGCCTATCTACAGTCCCAGGTTGTTTTATAGCTCAGGAAGATTTTCTCTCTATTAGACTAATTATTGCCACACTTCATCTGCTCCTTTCTATTTTTTCAGAACTTATATTAGTCTAACATTTAGCCTCCCAAATTCATTCTCCTCATTTTTCAGTGTCTCCCCGTATACCAGACCACCATTTTGATATTTAACAATATCATACTCTTTTTCAGTTAATAAATTCACTGACTTTATTTGAAGAAGCATGTGCTTTCATTCCCAAAATTCTATGTTTGTGCTGTCCTTGATTCCTGTTCATGTTCTTACTGTTTCTTTTCAGGTTTTTCCCGTTTCCTCCATGTTAGAGCTAATTCTGAGTGCACTTCTTCTTTATTCCCCAATAAATACACCTTCTGGTACATAATTTGTAATATGGTCAGCTCATGGCATCTCAGCTCTAGCTTCTGGGACATACCATCTTAGCAGATTTGTGATGGCTGAACTCTGTTCACTTCTTCATCAAAAGAAACTTGTCAGCCACATAGGGAGTAGAGACTTGCTATGGAAAAGCCTCTTTAATCCCTGGTCTCTTCACTCTCTCCCAGGCTCAGATGTAGAGAACATTCACGTCATTGTTTCCCACCCCTCCTCAGCTCTTTAAGAGCAGGGAGGCAAACCACAGCTGTGGTGACTAACTGCCCTTTCACTGGGTGGCGGTGCAGGACTAGGTTTCTAGGATCCAACCCTTCTCCTAAAGAGCTCTTGTCTGCCTACCTGGGCAAAATTCCTCTACCATTTCTCAGTTATGATTCTTTGCAGCTGGATCCTTACTTGTATCTCCTTGGCCATGTCTGACTGCTTCTGTTTGCAGCTACTGATAGTGACTAAGGAGAAGATAAGAGTTAAGAGTTGTGCCAAGGCTGGTGTGGCTCAGCTGGTTGGGTGTTGTCCTGGGCATTAAAAGGTTGCTAGTTTGATTCTTGGTCAGGGCACATGCCAGGGTTGTGGGCTTGATCCCCAGTAGGGGAAAAGCAAGTGACAGCCAATTGATGTTTTACTCTCACATCAATATTTCTCTCCCTTCCTCTCTCTTAGAAAAAACAATTAAAAATCTTTTTTAAAAAACCATTATTTTTTTTAAAAAGTTAGGAGTTGAGATGTTCAGGACAAATTTATTCAAACCACCATTCTTCTTAGAATCCCTTGTGCTTTATCAGCTTCAGCTCTTTATTGCTGAACAGGCATGCTGACTATAATGTTAGACGTACCTAAAACATCTGCATATAAAATCATGAATGTTCTTGAGTTCAAATTGGAAGCTAACTACAGAGATTGGAGGCCTGTCAGGAATGAAGCGTCTGTATTCAGGGCACAAGACAGATTCTGGGAACAAAAACAGCACTGTCAAAAAAAGGGGGCAGAATTGAAGAATCTGTTCTGCTAAGTATTTTTCTTAATGGAGCAAACAAATACTTATTGAGTACCTAGGGCTATTAAACACATATTAATAAAGCTCATGCAGGCACCATTCTGAAGAGGGTGGTACTCTGCACTTCTTAGTTTGATTTTCAGGATTATGACTATAAATGTTGGATCCACCTTTATTTAGACATGCACAAAATGTTTATTATTGTTGTTAAAAATATAAAACTATTACTTAAACATAATTAGGTTTATAAGAGTGAATAACACTTTCTTTTTACAAAACATTGCTTCAATGTATACACTTTATATTCATTTCAATATATTTCTCAATTACTTAACTATTGTCAAACACCCTACAACAATAAAAAACCAGACACTGTTGTCTATCTCATGGGTATGTGGTATGGTGAAAAAAACACAATGTACAATGGGGAAAATGTAGTCTCTTCAATAAATTGTATTGGGAAACTGGACAGCCACATGCAGAAAGAACAAAAATCACAAAAATCAACCCCAAATGTATTAAAGACTTAAATGTAAGACTTGAAACCATCAACTCCTCGAAGAAAACATAGGGGGTAAGCTCCTTGCCATCAGTCATCCTAGCAATGATTTTTTTGAATATGACACCAAGAACAATGGCAATAAGGAAAACATAAGTGGAACTACATCAAACTAAAAAGCTTCGTTATAGCAAAGAAAAGCATCAACAAAATTAAAAGCAACCAACCTACACCTGATAAGATCTTTATCATAAAAGAAGAAAGAAAACAAGAAAAAAGAGAGAAAGAGAGAGAAAACGCTCGGGTGAGATGTGGAGAGAAGATGTGTATTTCTGGTGGGAATGCAAACTGGTACAGCTAATATGGAAACAGTATGGAGGTTCCTAAGAAAAATAAAAATGGAACTACCATATAATCCAGCAATTCAACTTCTGGGTATATATCCAAAGGAAACAAAATTATTGTCTTGAAGAGATACCTATACTCCCGTGTTGGAAAAACCTAAGTGTTTGTTGACAGATGAATGGGTAAAGAAAAAAACATGTATACTTTTAAAAAATGATTTTGTATATTTACTAGAGGCTTGATGCACAAATTTCGTGCAAGGAGTTCAGCCCTTGCAGCCCCAGCTTCGTCCGGAAGGTCGTCCAGATGGTTGTTCTGCTGTTCAGTCTAATTAGCATATTAGCTCTTATTATATAGGATAGATATGCTATCACACACATACATACACATTTATTTATTTAGTTAGTCAGTTAGTTAGTTTGTTAGTTAGTTAGTTAGTTAGTTAGTTAGTTAGTTATTTTCAGATGGTTGGAGACCAGAGAAAACTTTGATGTTGGTAATGGCAGAACAGCTAGCAGGTTGGAGTAGGGCATGGAGTGAATGAATGGTGAGGCACAGAAACACTAAATGTAGACATCTACATTTTTTTAAAACTGAAAGATTGTTAGTGGCAGCATCACCAATTTCAGGGAAAAATGATCTAATTGTCCTGTCTAAAGCATAATTTAAGACATTTTCACCAAATTTACCTTTAATATCGAGAGAGGACAGATAAGAAAAATAGAGACCCTTCTTTCAAAGGAGAGGCATTCAACTTTCTTTTTCCATAACATTTACAGAATTTTGGATACTGTCCAGATTCAGAAAGATAGGATTTGCTCACATTCCATTACACAGTTTTTATGCTATCACAAAAATTATGGTCAATCAATTATATCTCTCTAAACTACAGTGATTTTGTCATGTTTATTGTAACAATTCCTGATTAAGACACACATAACAGATTCACATTTTAAAATACTCAACATCTAATAGTGTTGCATCCATGTTTAGGATAATTGCAGTGTTTTATAGTTTTCTCTGTGAGGCACTTTAGATTGAATGTTGTTAATGTATTAAAGACTTCCTTTTGCTTAATGGTAAGATGTAATATTAGACTGCCAAGTAGGAGTGGGAGTGCACTTAACCAATCCATAACTCTCCCCCAAGCTTCTGTGTGGATGACTGCAGCCAATGTGCCTCTCACTGAAATACTGTGCAAGCCGCTGCAGTACATAATTGAATAACTTTTGCTTTTGTTGGAAGATAATGTATCTTCGGAAAGGTTAAAACAATGTCTAAATAGGGGTGACAACGGGTAGCCAGTTTAGTACTGTATGTAATTTGAAACAACAAAATTGAGATGTGATTAATATGCTAGACAGAGAAAAATCTTTTTTTTTTCTAGTAAAAGGAAGATACAGAGCCAAGGAATGTTGCCAAAAGTTACAATTAAAGTTATAGTACTTGAGTTTTGACATGCACATTTAATTGGTATTTTTAAATTATTATAGTACTTCTGTAGTTGACAAGTTCATTTTCCTTTTGAATGAGAAGCTGGGAAATGCCTATTGATATCTTCCATAATTTTTAGAAGATGAGTCAAGCTCACACATATGATGTGTGTTAGAATAACCTGGAGTTGTTTTGCCAAAGGAATTGGTAGGAATAATTTTTTCAGAATTCTTGATTAGAATGCTAACTATATTTGCAGGTGAAGTGAAGTTAGAACAAATAATAAATGCTTGTCTTTCTACTTAATTTTTAAAATAAGATTATATGATGGTTAGGTTTTCAGCTTGTTTTCGTGTATTATGAAAATAGATGCAATGTTTAACCTTGTATATTCACTATTTTCTAAATTCATTTATGTGGTATTATTGGAGCTGAGAAAAGTTTTATCTAAAAGAATGGCTTAAACAGAGCAGTTAGATCTAGGTCAACTCACAAAGTTTCAATGAACTTATACAACACAGTAGATTTTCTTCCTTTGTGAAATACAACCACACTAGGTTAGAAAAGCAGTATGGGACATGACTTCTAGTGTCACAGAGCATATGCCTGACTGGAAAACAATGACCTGTATGTAAAGATATCAGTAATAATAATAAAAGTGCCAAATGACTAGTGACATATTGAAATTATGTATTGTGGCTTGAATGGTGAGAGCAATATGGCCCATAGTATTTAGAGTAAGTTTTGAGAGAAGATATACTTTGAAATAAGGCTTTGAATCATGGGTAGAAATAAATCTTTGAATCATGGGTAGAATTCAGGTAGATAGGAGGAATGGTGAACATCACAGAATGGTGCAAAGAGACAAGTGTCAGTAAAAAAATAAATAAACAAATAAAAAGCCTGGCTTGGGAGGCTTAGGAGGTAGATTCTTGGGTAAAGCTATGAGCACGTGGAATTGCAGTGAGCTAGAAAAGCCAGGGACCCTGCTCTCCCTTCCACTTCCAGTGAACTGCGTTGTGGGGCTCTTAGTTCTCTAGGCCTATTTTAATCATGTCCTCACCTGTGCCAGGCAGAACCTCCACCTGAAATCAGGTGTTGATGTGACTCTTTCCTTAGAAGACCTGCAATGAACCTATAACAAAGACAATACTTGGCTTTGAGACTAGCCTAAACTACCTCTCAGTTGACCAGCACGTAAATATAATACTAAGACTAGAATGCCTCCTTTACAGGAGCAAGAGACTAGCACCTTATCTTTACAAACTATGAAGTTGTTTTATGTTGTTTGTCTATTTGTTTAAAACAAAATGGCAGCACAATCTTTGTAAAATTGGACATTAGTAGTTTACATTTACCATATTAGGGAATTCTGTTCAAGGCATTAGGAGAAAACTGTGGACTCTATTTGTCTGTGCTTTAATTTACCTTGTGTGTGGTAAGACTGCATTCAAAGGTGCCCCAGTCTGTCATGTATTTGGGGAAACATAGCTGCTCTGCCCAAGTGACCGTCAGCTTACTACAATATCTTATTTTATTGACACTGAGATATCCCTCTGATAGATGTCAGCGCAGCCCTTCTGTGAGTACATGCCACGAGGTACCTCCCCAGCGATATTTTCTCCATTTCTTTCATGCTTGAATTTTTAATAATCCCAACCAGATGGACATCTGCCTTCTTCTCTAAATAGCAATGCTCTAGAGTTTGCTTATCCTGAATTTTTTTAACATTCGTGATGAACTCTTTAATGAGTGATACCAAAGGTATCCTGGAGTTCAGCTTGTTAATTATCAGTACAGCTTCTGGCTGGTGTTAGGTCGAAAGTAATTGATTTATATTTCAATGCTCTACCATACACATGTTCCCACACAAAGATATTTGTAAATCTTACTGCAAAGAGGCTTATTCGTAAGCATGGTCTACATTGCATCTGCTTATAAAGCAAGTCGAGAAGGTAGTTATTTACATTTTATTCATGTGAAAAGATTTAGAGGATTGTTCTTACCTTAATCATAGTTTCTCCTTACAGTATTTGAAAATGTAATAGCATACTAGATTTTCTACTATGATTCTGGGTATCTCTAAGATAGGAATTTAAATGAAATTGGTTTATAAATGAATATAGGTATACCATTTATCAGGACACCATTACGTATTAGCAAATAAATACTTGGTTGTAAATGATTTAAACTTATCATTGATTTGCTTACCGTTGTGGACTCATTAAGATTTGTTTGACCAGTTAGTGTAGTGAAAAACATATTGACTTGGAGTCAGAAGACGTGGATTCTAGTATTAATTCTGCCACTATTTAGCTATGCAACCTTTAGTAAGTCATTTCTTTACTTCTCTCATCTGTAAAATGATGCAATTGGTCTCCAACCTGTAAAGTGATTTGCAATTCTAAAATTACATGATCTAAGTTTCTCCTTTCAGTTTCCTTTCTCCTTTGCTGGCATTTCCAGTCACCCTGATGAGTAAGTGTCATGTGCTAGTCTTCTGATTTCAATCTGTCATACTATAATATGTATAGTAAGGGTTATCATTTTATTTTAAATGCTTTTGTACCAGGATATAGTCTCTGAACATTTCCATATCAGTATCTTTTAACTCCAATTGTCGAATAATAGCCTTTGTCAACCTTTAGAAAATTTTATGACCAGAATTAAGCAAATGTGCATTTGGACTTTCCCATTCACCTTCATAAATAAATTATGCTTAAATCCTGAAGAAGAATGTTTTAGGTGTTTTGGGGCCTGAGAAGTGGGGGGAATAACCAGATGCTGTGTCTTCTCCTTCTATGTACTGTATTCTCTATTCTGACCTAAACATGACCATTAACAACTCTAATAAAGAAATAAATGGTGAGCTTATCTATTTTTCCATATAGATTCTGAATGAAAAAGCCAAATAGTACATCTGAGAATCATGAATTATCTCTGGAGCACTTCCAAGAATTAACAGGATATATAATAGGGGGGAAATGTCAAAGCTTGAATATTATTAAACAACAAAATCAACAGGACAAACACAGAAGTTTAGAGACTTCATTAAAAAAAACAACAACAAACAAACAAACTTCAGCCCGGCCAGTGTTGCTAAGTGGTTGCCATTAACATTTGAACCAGGAGGTCAGGGTTCAATTCCCAGTTAGGGCACATACCCAGATTTCAGGCTCGATCACCAGTAGTATGCGTGCAGGAGGCAGCCATTCAATGATTCTCTCTCATTATTGATGTTTCTATTTCTTTCTCCCTCTCCTTTCCTCTATGAAATCAATAATAATGATTAAAAAAAACTTCATTAAGGACAAATAGCAAGATGCTCTTAATTATTCATAAGATAGGCTTCATTAACATAAGTAGAATATTTTGGTGTCAGAAGGAAATATTCTTTCTTGCGCCACATCTAGAGAACTGCAGATGTATATGGTAGTACGGCATTTTTCAAATCTATGGAAACGGTAACTCAAGTTACCTTGATGAGGTCCAAACTGGTGCACTGGTGATTGTGTCGATGTCAGAGTCCAAGGGGCTAGGAAATAAGGGTGAGATGAAAGGGAAGTTTTTTCGCCACATGAGCTTAGTCAGGACAGAACAGGAGAACAGGTTCAGGAAGATGTTGTCCTTGTTGCAGTGGGAGTGGCTGGTTAGCTCAGTTTAATTTGCACTGAAAAGGAAGAAAAAGCCTTGTGGGGGATTCTTATATACTTCAAATGAATATTGACTCCATGAAGACACAGGCAAACCTGCTGGGACCAAAGAACTGTAAGCTTTAATTTGAGCCAAGAGAAAATGGACTTTAAATGAAATCTTAATTTCTCCCCTTTTAAATATGACCCAGGAAATAAAGGTTGCAGAGAAGATATAAAAAGCACATAGAAGACATATTTATTTTCTTCAAAGAGCTTTTATTATGAACATATTTAATTTTGGAAAAACTTTATTTCAGGATTTACATTATAAAACTTTATTTTATTTATTAATTTATGTTAGTTGAAGAAAAATACCTAACATGTGCTTTTCGGTTTCCATAGCGGTGGAAAGTTATTTCAGAGAAAGGATGGCTGGAAAACACAAATGAAAACAAAACAAAAATAGGCAATAGGCACAAATGAGTGTACATATATTTCTTTGCAAGTAGCAAAAATAATCCTGAGGACCTGGTATACTAGAGCTATTTTGCAGGGAATCCTTGATAAAATTATAATTAATGTATAAATATACACCAGATGGAAATGTCTATTAATGTGGTATTTGAAGTATAAGATTTATGATTCTGAAAATGCTGTTGAAGCCCACCAAATATCCATCTATAGACACTACTCATTGTTTGCAGGTTTCTGTGTGAATGTTGGGTGTCACTAAAAATTTCTGATGCAAGGACCGTGATTATACATTCCATGAGCTTAGGAACTTTTGAGGCAAACTCAATTCATATTTGATGCAATGTTTTCCTCAATAAATTCATGTCATAATGAATATAGAGGCCATAGAAATGATGATTGATTCTTCTTTTGTGCACAATGTGCTATTGATTTTTCTTTGTTGGCATAAATTAACCTACCCTTTTAACTTCCCAAGACAAAACGAGCTAACCCACCTTCTTTTTCTCTGGTGCCATATTAGAATGATGTATATCCAGTCGCTGCTTTGTTTTCTTTATATATTGCTACAATAATTTTATTAAAACCATGAATTACTAATAAAAAGACTCAATTCACTCAGGTTGGTGGTCAGTGCAATTTTTAAAAATTAGAAATTCTGGAGAAGACAAATGGTAATAATGGTAATAAGTGTTAAATTGTGTATGTGTGTGTTGAAATATAAGGAGAAAAAAATATCTTAGACCTAGTGAAATTTTGAATACCTCGTAATATGAAAGTTGTGCTTTAGAGGGTTTGAAAATTGGATTTAGAAAATATTAAGGCAAAAGATCAATAGAGATGAATTGTTATATAGAGAACAATGTTATCATTGCTTAAAGGATTACCCATATTGTGTTTTGCACTTATAAACAAAGTATTCTGGTATCATTGAAATAGAAAACACATTCTTTAAAGTCCAAATAATATAATTGAAAGGCCTCATTATTCTTGGATCTTTAACAAGTAAAATTATGACTTGTTTAGTATGAATATTAAATTTACTTTTACAAAAGTATACCTGTCAAAGATTTATAACCAAGATGATAATTTCCATCTATTTCTAAGTGGTCTATCATTACTCTAATATTAAATAGCAGGTATTGGGATTCTAGAATAAAAATAAAAGTGTTTTCAGGGCCACTCGGTTATTGACAACTTCTAGGGGCACCATCTGCATTGTAATCTATGAATGATCACTCATGGAGTTGTGTAATATATAACCCCATAGGTGTATTTTGCAGCCCTGATTGTTTTTTAATGGCTGATAATGATTTACATTTATTTAAGAATTATTTCTAAGATCTGATTTTACTTCAGAATTTGTTGGGCATAATGTAACATTTATTTTCTTCCTTCCAACTTTTACTTCATTGAGGCAATTATTTGTTAAGTATAAGACATAAAAATTTATGAAATAAATTTCAGTTGGCCTTTTGCATTTGTATGTAGATTCATTATCCTCTCTATCTTCCCCATCTCCTTTGCATGGTCCAAAGTGAGTATTAGTCTTCAGGACAAATGTTATTACAAATTTAATTAGTGATGTCAGTTTCTTCTTTGGCCTCCATCTAGAATCCCATGTATGCTCAGCTGCCTTCAGATAATTTTTTTTTCCAATATAAGCTATACTTGCCCACACCAAAATAAAAGGGACAGAAGGGTAGTATTCATTTATTACTCAAAAGTCTTTTTTTGATAAATATAATTTCTAACACCCATACTTGGTTGCAATCTTTTTGTAGGGATACAAAGAGCATAAATCTGCAATGAATTTACCTTGATTATTGGCATTTCTCTTGATGACATGTTTACTGGACTCACATAGAGGATTTGGTGGTGTCCATGCTGCAAATACTAAGTACTCCCGTGCAGAATTATGAGAAAAAGCTTGCAGCTTCTTCATCTGATGTCTAGAAAAGATTACCTACTTTCTGTAATACACCAAGTAGATTTTCTTTCAGTCTTTCAAGGTTTCCTGAGCTTTTTGAAGTCTGCTCTGCTGTGGGTTACCTATATTTTTTGTGTGTTTATTAGTTAATTTCCCATTGCTTGTTAACTTTGCATCTACACAGAAGGGTAAAGAGAGCTTGGGAGTGGTACACAGTTCCTTTATCCCTGTCTTCTTTCACAATGCCTTTTTTTTTTCTTTTTCTTTTTTTAGTAATCCTCACCAGAGAATTTTTTTACCATTGTTTTTTAGAGAGGATAGAAGGGAGGGGGAGAGACAGAGAGGGAGAGAGAAACATCTATCTGAGAGAGACACATCAGATTGTTGCCTCCCACATGCTTCCCTACCAGGGCCAGGGATCGAGCCTGCAACCCAGGTACAAGCCCTTGACTGGAATCAAATCTGTGACCCTTCAGTCCATGGGCCAATGCTCTATCGACTGAGCCAAACCGGCTAGGGCCTCTACAATGCCTTTGAAGTCCCAAATCTACAGATGACATGCTCTTTGGCATAACTGCCCTTGATGCCAAGTTTGGTTACCAATAGTTGTATTTTTTAAATTAATTTCCTGAATTTTTACGGAGTAATAAATTTAACACTTAAAATGTTTCTGGCACTGAAGTAAGTGCTTCAAGTCAGAGAGCCTCTCTGGACCAGTCAGTTGTAACTAAAGGAACGGACAGCTGTTGCCCATGGTTAGGAAGGGAGAGAAAATCTCCGAGAAGGGAAAAGTTAAGCAGACAGTCCTATAAATGTCTCGTACAGTTTTCCTGTGGCCTAATCAACAAAATGTGCCAAACGACTCATTCATTGTTTAATTTTACTTATTACTTATCTTGATTAATTTTGTTCTGTTAGCCTTGGATGATTGATTAGGCTAATAACTAACAGTAGAGACAGAGTCAAGACACTTCTGTCCTCCTAGCACCGTCATTTTGCTATCTGTTTCCTTCTATGTACTCTCTGGCAGATCTCAGCAGCTCACGTGACCTGATCCAGATTTGTTTCCCAAATCTGAACTTCTAGCACACATTTCTCCAAGGTCATAGGCACATGCATCCTGATGTCCTTTGCCTCTCTCATGTCCCACATCAAACCGGCCATATATTCCCATAAATTCTATTTTCTGAAAATCTCTCTTCCCACTCTCATCTCCAACCTTGCTCACTGTACTTTAGTAAACAATTTGATTTTCTTTGGGCCTGTGCTATTGCATTGATGTAAAAGTGGATGTCCCTGCCTCCAGTCTTGTGCACATCTACTTTACCTTATACATTAAGACATCTTTTACCAAAACAAAAATGATCATATTGGGCTCTACTTAAATCCATTGATCAATACAGGCTAAAATCCAAACTTCCTTAAGTCCACTACAATTTCATCCTCACACATTTCTCCAGTCTATTTTTTTAAGATGTTTTTTATTGATTTCAGAGAGGAAAGAAGAGGGAGAGATAGATAGAAACATCAATGATGAGAGAGAAATCATTGATTGGCTGCCTCCTGCATGCCCCACACGGGGGATTGAGTCACAACCCAGGCATGTGTCCTGACTGGGAATGGAACTGTAACCTCCTGGTTCATAGGTCAATGCTCAAATCACTGAGCCACACTGGCCAGGCCATCTGTCTAGTTGTGATGGTGACTCTGATCTTCTTTATAACTCTCACTCCACCTAAGCTGATGCAAGTAGTTCTAATATATGAATCATCCCTGCTGTTGATATAACTGCTCTCTTTTCTTAAGGAGGATCCCCACTCCTTTACTGTCTTATGATAAGTATAAATATTTCAACAACTTTAATCTCCTAATAAGAGCTATAACATAATGCTTCAATTATAATGATATATAATATCTCATACTAGTAGCCCTGAGCACGAATCTGTGCGCCAGTAGCTCTCTGCGAGGCCTGGCCGCTCCGCGCCCACTGCCCAGAGGCTCTCCATGGCCCAGAGGCCCATCCACAGCCCTGTGGGTGGGTGAGTGGCTTTGCTTCCCCTCTCTCTCAGTAGTTTACAGCTTTTGCTTCCTAGGGGAGAAGGTGAGAGAGGTAGGGGGGTGGGCTTCAGCGCCAGCACCCTCCAGGCACTTTACCCCAACCATTGATCACCTCTTTTGAGGCCTGGGTGCAAGAGTGTCTAATGCCCAACCCCCTGTGGCTTCAGGCTTTTGCCTTCTATGAAAGAAGGTTCAGGGAAGTGGGTGATGCTTCCTGCCTGTTTCCTCCTCATCCTTGGATTCCCTGTGCTGCCTGCACCACCAGCAGTGGTCGCTCTGGTCTTCAGCTGGCACTGATCTTCCCCATGAGCTTCCAGGGAAGCCCAGGGGAAGGAGCTTGCGAGTACAGACTCCCCTTATAAAGGTGCCTCTTTTCCCCGCCCCAGCTACAGTTGGCATTAACCATTACTTTATATTGCCAGGGCGATGACAAAAGCATTCCCAGCCTCAGCCTGGCCAGAGGCCCATCCGCGGCCGGGCGTGGAACACTTGCCTCATTGCCACAGCGATGAAGCAAGCATTCTGCCAGGCCGCTCACGCTGCCTGCTCTCAGCACCCACTCCCCCGGCTCCCCAGGACTGGGGACTCTGGTGGGAGAGGACTGGGCGCTGCCATCTTATGGCTATGGGTGCCGCCATCTTTGTGATGGAGTGATGGTTAATTTGCATATTACCCTTTTATTAGATAGGGTAAAATTGAAGCTATTATTATCTCCATTTGACTATTGAAAAGACTAAGACTTATAGAGGTTAAGTAACTTGCCTAAAGTCAGAAGCTGGGAGCATGTTAGAGCAGATATCTGTAATAAAATAATGTACACTCTTATTGCTGAAGGACTTGTCCATATTAATTTGGTGCAAAATGTTAAGAATTTAAGGTGAACAGTTTAAACCCCGAATGAAATGTATAAATTAAATATAAACCAAATGCAAGAAGTTATTAAAAGATACATTTATTATTATCCATGTGGTTGTTCGGGTCTTAATCCTTAGCTTAAGGCCCACAAAACTTGAGGCTTAATTTAAAGGAGACTTGTCCACCTAAAATAGCTATATGGCAGTTCTGGACCAATTTCAAAAATGAGAACAGTTCTTTTGTCAAGTGGAAAAGGTATGTGTGTGTCCCTCATAGAGAAGCAAGTGAACAGCCAAAGTGTGATGATTAAATTCTCATCATTATTTCAGCATTTTTCTGAGAAAGAAAAATGTGAAAGTGGTGTGTTTTTTGTTTCTGATAAGTAGTTTCTTAGAACATCGTGAAAGAAATCTTGAGTAAGAGATTTTGGAAAAATTAAATATTTCATACACATTATCTTTCTCTAAAATTCATGGAGTTTTCTTGGCATCTATTGTAGTAGAAAAAAAGTGCTTTTTTATTTTGACAGAACACTAAATTGCAACTTTTGAAGGGTTTTTGCAAAGCCAAATAGCACCATTATCTAGTAGAAAATTTATTCTTGCTACATTTATGCCACTCAGAATGTAAAGGATCACTATAATACATCTGACAGAAATAAATAGATAGAACTATGAATACAATATTTTTTTATTGATTACTTCTAAGCACAGGCATTGCAGCCTTCTGGCTAGACTTGCAATGTTCTCCTTTCAAGTCAATACATAGCTCTCCAGATCTACTTACTTCTATAAAATGGTCAATGCATTGTTGAGCAGACTCTGACTTTTGAAGACAGAGAGGCCATACAGCATTTCAATTAGAATTCTTTTGACTGGAGGGTTGGGTGATTAAGCTGGTCACTTGTGGAAATGTATTGATTTCATGATATATTTTCAGGAACCGATTTTTCTTTTCTGAAACACCATGTCATGATGTGCTATTTAGAATTTTTTCTCTTCCCAGAGGGACATGGTACAGCTTTCAACAACTGAAATGAAGATATAACAATGAAAATAAAAAGAATAGTGTCGTTGCTTTATTTAACCCCTTAAATTTTAGCACAGAATCCACAAACAGGAAATTGTGTTTTTCTTGACATTTAAAGACTATGAAGTAAACACTTTTCAGTTTATTATGTATTGGTTGCACTACTCAAAAAATCACATTATGGTATGTTAAATTCTTAAGTTACAGACAACATATGAAATGTGTAAAATATTTGGTACTTAGCATAGAATATTACTTACATTTTAGACTAGGTTTTTTTGTTTTGTTTTTCTTCTCTCAGCCCCTATATTTCTCTGCTTTAGAAATTCTTCTTTAAAATTGACTATTTTAAATGAATAGTTCCATGGCCTCTGTTTGAATACTTAGGTTTTTTTGGGGAAAAACCTGGCATTTATTGAGCATATATTATATGACAGGCAAGTTTGAATATTATATTTTATTTAATATTCATAATTGTTTGAATTATTAAGTAGAAATTATTACTTTTTGCAGGTAAGAAAAATGATAAGACTGAAAAAGTTATATTTGAATAATCACCCAAGTGATAAGAATATTATAATATAACTAGAGGCCTGGTGCACAAAATTCATGCACAGGGGGGAGGTTCCCCTCAGCCCAGCCTGCATCCTCTCCAACCTGGGACCCTTCGGGGGATGTCCGACTGCCCGTTTAGGCCCGATCTTGACCTAAACTGGCAGTCGGACATCCCTCTCACAATCCAGGATCACTGGCTCCTAACTTCTCACCTGCCTGCCTGCCTGATCAGCCCTAACTGCCCCCCCGCTGGCCTGGTCACCCCTAACTACCCCCCTCTGCTGGCTTTGTCACTCCCAAATGTCCCCCCCCCCCCCCCGCCCCGCAGGCCTGGTTGCCCCACACAGCCTGCTATTCGGTCATTTGGTCACCCCTCACTAACCCCCATGCCAGCCTGGTCACCCCACGCAGCCTGTTCAGTCCATTTGGTTGGGATGGTCACTTAGGCTTTTATATATATAGATTATAATAAAATATGGCATATACTCTTGTGTCTTCAATATCTTGTCTAATCTCCTTTTACTTTGTCTTCATTTAATGATTAGATATTTAAAATACTTT
The DNA here is from genome assembly GCF_027574615.1 of Eptesicus fuscus. Lineage (NCBI taxonomy): Eukaryota > Metazoa > Chordata > Mammalia > Chiroptera > Vespertilionidae > Eptesicus > Eptesicus fuscus. Next base: position 64,630,203 of record NC_072482.1, read on the forward strand.
CTTTGTGAGCTTTTTTTTTTTTTTTTTTCTGCTAGAGGTGTTCAATGACACCGTTCTGGTAAAAGAGATATAGAAAGAAATTCCTATAGATGCTTTCCTTTTTATCCTTGTTTTCTTCTGTTCTGAAAAAATAGATCTTATACCTGAAATAAAACAGTCATTCTTAGACCACACAAAAATTGCCAATCAGAAAGAAAATGAGTCTACTACATTGAGGCTTCTTGGAGAAGTTATATCAGGTTGACTTACTCAACCCTGAACCTGATATTGAATAGAAAAAAATAAATTGCGTATGTTTTGAAAGTCCATGTTTGTATGACTCTTTGTTACTTTCAGCCCTACTTATTACTAACTGATATAAGAGTATATTTTCATTCACTAAAATCAGCTTAAAATGAATCAGAATAACAAGCTTTAAAAACTTAGAACATGCCCTAGTTGTTTTGGCTTAGTGGATAGAGTGTCCGCCTATGGACTGAAGGGTCTCAGGTTCGATTCCAGTCAAGAGCACATCACCGGGTTGCCAGCTCAATCGCAGTAGGGGCATGCAGGAGGCAGCCGATCAATGATACTCTCATCATTGATGTTTCTCTCTCTCCCTCCCTCTCTCTTCCTCTCTGAAATCAATAAAAATATATTTAAAAAACTGAGAACATGATTAGGCCAGATTCATTTACCTGAAATATTTCTTTCTCAACCTCAGTTTCTGCTTTCTCCCATTAATGCCTTCATTTTCACCAATTTATATTCTGTTAATTTATATAATAGATCTGCATCCACAAAAATTAGCTCAACATTGAATTATTGAAGCCAGTAGTGAGATTATTACCCAAAATATATACTATAATGCCTTGTGCATATGCAATGTGTAAGATACAAATTTGGTTCAATGTTTGTGGTACTCAAAATAAATTGAGAAATATAAAGGGTTACAGAATAAAAAAGATGAAAACAAAATTATTACATAGGAAAAGTACAACTATTCCTGGTACTAACACTAAAGAACACTTTTTCCCATGGGGCATAATAAAAAATATGTATGTTAAATATTGAAATCCTGCAACACTCTTTATACATCAAGTTGTCTAGGGGGTGTTTCTTATAACCTTTCTTAGTGGTCGTTATTATTACACTGACATTATCCTACATAATAAAAGGCTAATATGCAAATCGACTTAACAGCCGAATGACTGACTGGTCGCTATTACATGCCCTGACCACAAGGGGACAGATGCTCAATGCAGGAGCTGCCCCTTGGTGGTCAGTGTGCTCCCACAGGGGGTGCACCTCTCAGCCAGAAGCCAGGCTCATGGCTGACGAGCACAGCAGTGGTGGCGAGAGCCTCTCCCGCCTCTGCAGCAGCACTAAGGACCCCTGGGGGATGTCCGTCTGCCAGGGAGCGGGCCTAAGCCAGCAGGCAGACATCCCCCAAGGGGTCCCGGACTGCAAGAGGGCACAGGCTGGGCTGAGGGACTGCCCCCCAAGTGCACGAATGTCATGCACCAGGACTCTAGTATGTTTAATAAGCACAAGCATAACATCAAGCAATAGGAAACAAAACAATGCAGACTAGTAGGCACAGATTATGTGCAAGTTCTTCAGAACACCCTCTGCATTCGCTTCATTCTACTAAGTCTCTGCTAAGCAACAATCATTGTTGGTTTCAGTGGAGTTTGGGGGAGGGTTCAGAGAGTGTATCTCAAAAGTGAACATGTAAAGAATAGTTAAGAAAATTAGATAATAGTTTTAATGAATCAAATTTAATTACCAAGCCCCTACTGTGGGCTGGTAATTTAGATAGTGAACCACAGAATGTGGTTGAGTTAATGTTTCTGGTTTGTTTAAACTTCTTATCTTAGCTCCAATGAGGTTGAAGAAATGAAATTTCTGATTTCAGACTGACTCCAGGCAGCTCCATCTGGCTTCAAGAAGAAAGCACACCATGCCTAACTTTTCCCTGAGTATTCATTTCCCTGATTTCTCTAACTTTCCTAACTTTTCTCTCTCCCTTTCTTCTTCCTTTCTACTAATCAAGTTTTGTTGATTCTGTCTGATTTTTGTTTATTGTACTTTCCTCCCTCCTAAAAATGCATAAAATTCAGATTTGGATTCATGGCTTTTTTATATTAATGATTAATTTGGGTATATATTCATATTTTTAGTAGTGTACTGAAAGGTAGAGCCAACTCATTTGGATAAAATAAGTGACTACTAGGAGATAGAGGGCTAGAAATCTGGTTATTCTTGCCTGTAAATTTGTGAATTCAATTTTTTTTACCTTATCAGATAATATGTGAACACTAGAATAAGTAGATAGCTGAAAAGAAAAAAGTAGATAATTGACTTTTTCAGAGATAAGATGACAGTGTTCAGTATACAAACAGTCCCCTAGCCTTGGTGGAGGCTAGGTTAAACATTAACTGCTTTTTAGGTTGGAACTAATTTTATACACCTTTTTTCACCTCTTCCTCATAAATTGCAAAAAGATGGGGAGGGTCGTGGTTCATCTAACAGTTTCCCTTTCCCTTATAACAATTTTAAGGCAAATCAAAAGTAAGACCAGACAAGCTGACAAAGCTCTTTTAAATACCTTATTTACTGTTTGAATATAATGTGGGAATCCAAAACACAAAGCCTGAGCTTTTGAAACATAGTTGGGCCAGGTGCATGGAGAAATTTTGAAGACTGAATTAGATAGGATTATTAATGTTGGACTGCTGCTTGGGGGTTACGGGTATGCTTTAATTAGATGAAGATAAGGTCAGTTATGGAGCAAAAAGAGAGCTAACATGGAATGTTACGCTTCTAAACTTATTTGATAGACAAACAACTGGCAGTGAAATAATATCTGAACAAAAAAATTCAGTGGGGATTTTTCTAGGCATCTAAACAAACAATGAACTCCATGTAGCTTTTCTTTCTCTCCCCACCTCACCCCCCTCCACTGAAGAGTTATTTGGAGAGGTGTGGTAGAGAGTAATCTGAGGGATAATATTTAGAAATTAAGATTATCATGTATTTCACTATTGTAAATTTATCAGTGTTTGTTATATGACTAGGAACACTCAAAAGAATTACAGTGAACTATTTTAATGTTTTATTAATATTAAGTGAAATTGTAGATGCTAAACATTTTGAAGATTAAAAAATAACATATGCAATGTATAATGTGAAGATTCTTTCCATCCAAAGGTTATGGATGGTTATATTACAATGGAGAATTGAGGTTAACTTCTTTACTGTAACCGTGTCAATTAATGATACTTGTCTTTATCTCTCCCATGTGCCTACTGAGTTTTTATGCCTTCTAATTCATAGCAGTCGTGAAACTGAGATTATCTTTTATTCTCAATTGTTCCTATCACAATTAAGTGATACATATATTGCTTTAAAAAATATTTCTTACAGTACCAAATTTTTACAAGATGTGGTAGAGAGTTTTTAAATGGAATGTAACTAGTCAGAATATCCAAAAATAAAGCCTCTTGAGGATAAATCTAAGTTAGAAGAACGAATGGTTCAAGTTGATACTTGATTTTTATCCTAGTAGTTAACCTAAGCAAGAATTATCAAAATTATTATACTTTTCTTACTTAAACAGCCAATGTACAAATATGTTTCCTTAATAATACAAGAGTGTCCTTGGAGAACAATTAATCAGGTAGCTGTAAGGGGTGATATCAATTAAAAAGACAAGGAAAGTATATTATTGCATAATGCATGTGAGAAGCCAGCCATGGAGTGAACATATAGCACCTAGTTATTGTTAAGTGGTGCAGTTTATGTTTTATATGAATAATAATACACAGGCTTCTGCCCTCGCTTCATTACCTGATTCTCCCTGGACTATAAGGAGCGGTTAATGTGTGGTACAACATTATAGGCCTGGGCATAGCATAGCATCCCATGCTCAACAGCTGTGCATTGTCTCAGATCACTGAAAGAGAATAATTGGTTATAATTAGTTACTATATTACTTTCCTAGGTCTGTGTTTACAAATGACCACAAATCGAGTGACTTAAAACAACATAAATTTATTCTCTCACAGTTTTGGAGGCCAAACTCAGTTATGCTGGGCAAAGATCAAGGTCTCAGCAGGGCTGTGCCCCCTCCAGAGGTTCTGTTCTGCGGCAGATAAGGCTCCTTGCCTCTTCCAGCTTCTTGTGCTGGCATTCCTTGGCCCTCTGCTTCCCTTATAAGTGTACACGTGATTGCATTTAGGATCCACCCAGATGGTCCAAGATAATTTCCCAGTCTCAAAATCCTTAACTTAATAACATCTACAAGGTCCCTTTCCACCAGATAAGGTATCATCAATGTTTCTAGGAATTAGAAACTAGATATCATTGGGGGCTATTATTTACCCACTTCAGTTATTATCATCCTTATTTCTGGCTCTTTCTCTCTGGCAGTTTATGGGTATAAATTTATTCACCCATGAAATAAATTACATATGTAGACTAAAATTAGCTTTTTTTCTTTTTTAATATAGTATGTCTAGTACTTGTTTGATTAAAGTCTTTTTTTTTTTTTTTTTGGAGAGGAAGGATTGTGATGATTTACTTCAGATTGTTTATTCTCTGATTATTTGTGTAATATATTCTAAAATTTGGGAAAATTCAGAAAAAGTTTTAAAAAGAGAGAAAATATAAATCCCTTATGACCTCATTCCCCCAAAGCGAGTTTTTATTAGAAATAAGCTGAGCATAGTTCAGTTGCCATGGTAGCATATGATGTTCTTTTCCAAGTCTCCTCCTAACAATACCAAAGTTGGAATACTAATTGTGATGGTCAACATTATGTGTCAACTTGACTGGGCTAAAGGATGCCCAGATAACTGTTAAAACCTTATTTCTGGCCTAGCCTGTGTTGCTCAGTGGTTGAGTCCCAGCCTATGAACTAGGAGGCACGGTTCAATTCCAGGATAGGGCACATGCCCAGGTTGCGGGCTCCATCCCCAGTGAGGGGCGTGCAAAGACAGCCGATCAATAATTCTCTCTCGTTGATGTTTCTATCTCTCATTCCCTTTCTCTTCTTCTCTGAAATCAATAAAAATAAAAATAAATCATTTCTGGGTATGTCTGTGAGAGTGTTTCTGGAGGAGATTAGAGTATGAATCACTAAGCTGAGTAAAGGAGCTCTCCCTCACCAGTGTGTGTGGGGGAGTATCATCCAATTCATTGAGGCCCCCAGGAGAACAAAAGGTGAGGGAAAGGTGAATGCTCTTTTCCGGCACTGGGACATCCATTTTCTCCTGCCTTGGACATTGGCACTTCTGGTTCTTGGGCATTTGGACTCAGAATGAGCTATACATACAATCAGCTCCCCCAGTTCTTGGGCCTTTGGACTCAAACTGAATTCCAACTCTGCTTTCCTGGTTTCCAGCTTGCAAATAGAAGATGGTGGGACTTCTCTGCCTCCATAATTGCATGAGCCAATTTCTATAATAAATCTCTTAAATCTCCTCTCTCTGTCCCCCTCCCACTCCCCCAACCTCCCTATTGTTTCTATTTGTCTGGAGAACCATGACTAATACTCTAATGGAAATGAAAATCTACCATGAGCCATTCTGATAGTTGTGTAATTATATGGGCAAGACTAAAAGTAAATAACCACACAAAAATTATATTTCTTAAGATATTTTTACAGAGGGCATTAATGTTAAAAGATAGGAATATACATTTGCCCCATTACACGAAAAGAGTCAGGCCCCTGATGACTGAATGACTGATGCTGGAGAATAATCAAGAAACTGGGCACTTACCAAATCCATGTCCTGTTCTCTTCATCCACTTTGTAATCATCTCTCTTCAGTTCAGCTTCCTCTTGACTCCAAGCACACAGAAGCCAATGGACTTGACCTCACTGTGCCCATGCTACCTCAATCCATATGACCCAGCCTGGGTTTGATTCTAATTTACATCTAGTGTGTTGTAAGATATTGTGTCATGTTCCCTGCTCTTACTGTTGTAGGAAATCCAAAAGGTGGTTTTGAAGTGGGAAGATCCTGAAATCAATGCCCACTTACATTTCAGTGGATCCCTGAAAGCCCGGCCTCCATCTGTCTACTACCAAACCTATGCATACCTAAAAAGTAGGGGGCTCCGTTTTGACCCTTATGATATTTCGATAGCATGTGCCTGGGTAAAGTAAACCATTAAGGTTCATTTGACCTATTGATGTGAATACTGCTTTTGAGAGCAACAAATACTTATTTGATACCTCCTTTTTTTTCTCTGACTTCAACTTCATCTACTTTCCTATTACATATTTACTTCTCTCTTTGAACAATCTTCCCCATTGCTACAAATATGCATATGGAATAATTGATTTGTTTTGGGGATACACTATGTTCTATTTGTCACATTGTCTCTTCATCTCTCTGACTTTATACAAATAAGTAGAAATTGCCAAGAACTATAGTACCTCTGAGCTTTGGCCACTGTGCTCATTTCTTTTTACAATGTCAGATATAATTATGAATCATCTCTTTTTCAGCATTTTCGGAGTACCCAAGTTTCATTTTAGCTCAAAGGTCTTGAGGGAAAGAAAGAATTTACTGCATTGAACTTGAATCAAAGGGGAGGCAACTAAGGAACACAGTTGGAAAAAATTAAACCTGTAGCATTTTCTATTTGTGGAGTCTAGAAGCAGCCTTTCTTTGGTTACTAGGAGGTAACAGACCAAGTTCAGTGAGACAAATCCTTGATTCCCTGGGGAGTGCTGTGTGGTTTTTTTTTCCTGAGGTTATTCTGTATCTGGGGCAACCAAATATAGAATTTAAATGTTTTTTATCATAAGGATATTAGCACATGCTCTGACCTTGTGATGGGCTGTATTGTGCAGGTTTGGAGCATGGACCCCTCTGGAGACCATTAGGGCTGACTGAAAAAGCCAAGCAATGTGTTCAACAGGCAGGGGAGGCCAACGATGGTTCTTATCTCTGATCCAAACAGCTGCTTTTAGATTTTAGACCAGTTTCTTTAACATTCCAAGCAACCCACCAGAGCTCCAAGGGTGGCCGGCTGCCTCATGTCATGCTAATGGCAAAAGTGGAGTCTGAGGCTGGCAGTGTGTACTAACATGTCCAGAGACCTAAGATTATCAGAGAATGCATCTGCCTCTTAATTAATAACTCTCCTATATAAACTTTTAACACTTTAAGGTTTATTTTTAATGCTGCCTGTAATTATATGGTCATTAAAATAGAACTAGAGATAAAACGTTAGCATGCATGGACTCCTGGGCACTTTCTGTCTTTGTCTACTACAAGCATGGAGTTGCAGGGACTTCTAAAAAAGCAGAAAAAGCACTGCCTAATACATGAATCACAGCTTCAACATTCAGGCCAGAGGTGTGGGGAGGCTTTTTTTGTGTCAAAGCCTGCAGCATTACCAGTGCAGTTTGTTGACTCCTGTATATTCTTGCCAGTTTCCCCACTTTTGTTGTTGTTTTGTTAGTTAGTTTTAAAATTGTTTTCAGAGAGAGAAAAGGAGAGGGAGAGAGAGAGAGAGAACATCAATGATGAGAGATAGTCATCTATCCGCTGCCTCCTGCACATTCCCACTAGGAGTCAAGTCCAAACCCAGGCATGTTCCCTGACTAGGAATTGATCTGTGACCTCCTCCAGATTCATGGGTCAACCCTTAACAACTAAGCAAAACCAGCTGGGTCCAGTTTCCCTCCTTTTTGATCTATAAGATCTATACTGATTCTTGGTGTATTTGCCTCAAAAAGGCTTTGGTTTTATAGCAAATTTAGAATTAAAAATCAGATGTGATTTGAGAAATGTCTTCGGAGATGTTATATCCTGTTTTTCTTAGGAACCTTACAAATTGAGTAAGGAACCTTACAAGTCATATCATTCTTTGAAAGATATATTATTATTTCTAAGAGGGAGTTATTTAGTACTTTATAATTTAGCACCATCCTTCAACAGTTTTTACATATGTTATTAAATTAGAAAGTGTTCCCTTTGTTTTCAGTTTTATTAGTGATATTAATGATCGACATAATCTTGGGTCTTAATTTTGGCAGCTAGTAAATGTGCAATATGATATAAACATTGAGACTGTTTTAAAAAATGGATCGTTCTTGTCAAGTTTAAGTGTTTAATTTTAAGTCCATAATGTTTTATTCAGGTTTTACAAGTTAGCACTGATTTAGAAATTATCTACAAATCAATTTTATAAGAAAACCAGGTTCATGTTTTTATATATTTACTATAATTACAAAATAAAAGAGGTTGCCAAACCCATATGTCATTATAACTGCACATTAGACATAGTTACATAAAATATTGCTTCATAGACATAATTTACTGTGAAAGATCAATGATGAGAGCATAAAAGCTTGGCAAATATATAGCTTCAATTAATAATCAATGATAATGATAACAACAATAATAAATTTTATTTCACAGTAGTCATTCCCAAAGGTATGGAGAAGCCTAAGTAAAAATAAGTAAGTACAGATTTACTTTAGAGAACACATACCCTTTGCCCATATATTCTTACAAAGAAATAAAAGCAAATACAGTCATTTTATAGACAGAAAGAGCAGCATGTTTAAACCAGAAAACTTAAAACATCTCTACATGATTAATAATAATCAATTCACACAGTAATCATACAACGATGATTAAAATGGCTTAAATTAGTGTTCAAGATGATAATGAATTTACCTTTTGTAGTATTAGATAAAAGAAAAAGAACAGCCAAAACCGGTTTGGCTCAGTAGATAGAGCGTCGGCCTGCAGACTGAAAGGTCTCAGGTTCGATTCCAGTCAAGGGCATGTATCTTGGTTGCGGGCACATCCCCAGTAGGGGTTGTGCAAGAGGCAGCTGATCGGTGTTTCTCTCTCATTGATGTTTCTAACTCTCTATCCCTCTCTCTTCCTCTCTGTAAAAAATCAATAAAATATATTTTTAAAAAAGAAGAAAAAAAAAAAAAAAAAAAGAACAGCTTGGCCCAAGTTGCTCAGTGGTTGAGTGTTGACCTATGAACCAGAAGATCACAGTTCCATTACCAGTCAGGGCACATGCCTGAGTTGCGGGCTCAATCCCCAGTGTGTGGCGTGTGCAGGAGGCAGCCAATCAATGATTCTCTCTCATCATTGATGTTTCTATCTCTCTCTCCCTCTCCCTTCCTCTCTGAAATCAATAAAAATATCTATAATAATAAAAGTGTAATATGCTAATTAAACTGGACGTCCTTCAGGATGAAGCCGGGGCTGCAAGGGAAGCCTGGGTCCCGGGTGCCAGAGGGAAGCTGGTGCCCGCAGCCTGGAGAAGGAAGGCCTACTCTTGCATGAATTTCGTGAATTGGGCCTCTAGTATATATATAGAAAAAGAAAAAGAGTGGACACACTATTTATGGCATAATGTTTTATCATTTTACATTTATTAGAATTAAGTTGATTTAAAAGAAAATGCTAAAGATACTGTTTGCTCTTTTCACTTATCTACTATGATTTCAATACATTTGTTTTAATTCATAGAATTATATGGAATTGTAGTGATGTAGAAGCAACTGTTTTTTGAGTTACTCTGTTCTTAAGTAAGTAATTCCTAGTTATTCTAGAATATCAATATTTACATAGACCTCAAAAGAAGATATTTGCTATCTTGACACATAAAAATATTTCTGTTAAAACATTTTTTGAACATCTTTCTAGACTATTTTCAAAGAACTTTGCCATTTGTAACAAAAAATGTAGGTACATATTGTCTTATAATTTGAATTAGCATTATAGTGGAGACATCTTATTAAAATATAATTCTCAAAGATTTAAAAACACTTATGTGTATGGAAATTACATTTTGAATACCATATTGTAATCTAATACAGTATATTTTTCACTGTGTGACCCCTTCTTTGCTGAAAATATAAGATTCATGTTATTTTGTCATTATTCTGAATTATTTATAAATATTCTAAGTTAAATTCATTTTATTTGTTGTTATCTGTAGCATTACACAGAATATAAAATAACAGAAATATCGTTAGTACTAGTTAGTAAAATAAGACACCAGCATCCTAATATATAAAAACCCAGGGTCCGTAACATCCGAAATGACTGAAGGCTCGACCGACCAGAAGTCAGTCCTGCAGTCAGTGCTGGGCTGCTGTGGTGACCCAGCACTGACTGCTGCTGGTGTGGGCATGGCGACCCAGCACTGACTGCCAAGGGGGCTGTGGATCAGGCCTGGAGAGAGGCCCGGGGAGAGAGAGGCAGGGTCTGATCCGCAGCCTCTGTGGCAGCTGTTGATCAGCCGTTCCCTCTGTTTTTCTCTCCAGGCTTCACCAGCAGCTGCATCTCTATTCCTCTCCAGGACTCTGCAGGGGCTGCTGATCAGCCCCGCCTCTCTGATCAGGCCTGGAGATAGGCCCAGAAATGCTGACTGGCATAGAAACCAACCAGTCAGAGCCAAATCTGGGTGAACTGTGAGGAACCAATGGCTGCCTAGGAGGCGGAGCTTTTGACGCTGACTGGCATAGAAACCGACCAATCATAACCAAGTTGGCTGGCAGGGGAGGGCTGTTGGGGGCGAGATCAGGTCAGCAGGGGAGGGCAGTTAGGGATGATCATGCAAGCAGAGGCAGTTAGGGGCAATCAGGCTGGCAGAGGAGAGCAGTTGGGGGTGAGATCAGGCTGGCAGGGGAGGGCAGTTGGGGGCAACCAGGCTGGCAGGGGAAGGCAGTTGAGGGTGAGATCAGACCAGCTAGGGAAGGGCAGTTAGGGTGATCAGGTAGGTAGAGGCAGTTGGGGTCAAAATCAGTCCAGCAGGGGAGAGCAGTTAGGGGCAATCAGGCAGGCAGGCAGAGGCAGTTAGGGATGATCAGGCAGGCAGGCAGGTGAGTGGTTAGGAGCCAGTGGTCCCAAATTGTGAAAGGGATTTCTGACTGCCAGTTTAGGCCCAATCCCCAGGATTGGGACTAAACCGGCAGTTGGACATCCCCCAAGGGGTCCCCAATTGGAGAGGGTGCAGGCTGGGCTGAGGGAACCCCCTCGCCATGCATGAATTTTTTTTTTTTTAAATATATTTTATTGATTTTTTACAGAGAGGAAGAGAGAGGGATAGAGAGTTAGAAACATCGATGAGAGAGAATCATTGATAAGCTGCCTCTTGCACACCCCCTACTGGGGATGCGCCCGCAACCAAGGTACACGCCCTTGACCGGAATCGAACCTGGGACCCTTGAGTCCGCAAGCCGACGCTCTATCCACTGAGCCAAACCGGTTTTGGCAGCCATGCATGAATTTTGTGCACCAGTCCACTAGTATTTCTTGTAAAGATACGAGGTAAGAGAGCATTTCTTTTAATTTGCCTATTGGTGTTATCAAATTCCAAGTGTTTTTTGTTTGTTTGTTTGTTTGTAAAGTTTTTTGTGGTTTTCTTTCTTTTTTTTTTCTTTTTTTTTTTTTACTCTATCAGTACCTGAAGTATTAGGAGAAGAAAATAACCATTTTCTTCTCCATGTAATATTTATTTGAGGGTACAACTACTAGAAGTTGGAAATACTACTGAGCCTTTAGCCATTTAAGATTTGAGTATTTTGAGATAAAATAGAAAATTTATCATTAAAACTATAATAAAAATAATCTCAAGAAATATGGTAATGGATTTAAATGCAATATTTTATTCATTTTATATCCATTAACCTTTTGCACTCGGATGTCGAGTGTGACTCGACACGGTTAGCATCGGTAGCAGCTCTTTTTATACTCTTCGAATGTATCAATAATTTGAAATATAAAAAAATCCAAATAAATAAGTTTGTATGAAAAGAAACTCCAGTTTTTTATTCTACTGCCACGCTTTGTAAAATCTGGGGTATTTAAAAAATTAAATCCCGAGTAGAATAAAGGAATCGAGAAAAAAGCAAGCGAGTGCAAAGGGTTAAACAAATATTACTAACTTCCTTACAATATACCCAACTCTGGGACTAAACCTGTAAACAAGATATACATATTTTCTTTCCTAACAGAATCTTAGAGAGGCATGCAGACACATGAACTGAAAATTATAACTGGTGGGAGGAAAGAATGAGGTCATTTAAATCAGATTCAAATAAGGTCAAAGGAAGGAGTCCTACAAGAAGAGACTCTAAGGATGGACTGGATTAAAGTGCCAGGCAAAAGTGTGAAAAGGAAAATGTGTGTTAGGAAGACAACCTCAAGTGTGGAGGCCCAAACAACAAAGGGTTTATTTAGAGAGAAATTCCAAGATGTGTAGAATGATTCAACTACCGAGTGTAAGATGGTGGGTGTGTATTATTAAAACAGAGTTCAAAACAGGGGCCAGATCATCTGAGGCCCTGTAGACTGTGCAGAGCATGTTGACTTTATCAACGGGTCTATAAAGGGTCATTTGAAGATTTGAAGGCAAGTGACATGATCTGATTTGCATGCTATAAATATGACACATGATTCAAATTGGAAGCAAATTGGAGTGAGGTGATATTGGAGAAAGAAGGATTAAGTCCATATAATAATCCAGTATATAGAAAATACCAATTAGGCCAGTGGTGCTCCAGCATTAAAGACAAAAATCAGTGAGTCAATTGCATGCTGGGGGAGGGTAGAAAAGAAGAGGGATTCAAGATGGCACCAGGTGTTTCATATGATGTCCTGCACAGATGGTGATGTTTTTTACATAACATTCTGAAAGGGGAAAGGACCAGAACATCACATAGTTTCATTAGTACATTCATGGCATCATATTTGATTGAAATCGTTGTTGGATTTTAGCGAAACATTTGCCATAGCAAAATATTGTAATTAGTTATTTAGTTGGTTGGTAGTGTTAATTGTGTTTAACTTGTAAATAGTTTTATCTTTTTTAGTATCCATGCCTTACCTAATGTTTGACTTTAACTCCGAGTGGGGATACACAAGAATTCTTTTCCTTTAAAAATGTTTCATTACACTAGTTAGGGAAACACCTGCATACATCACATTCAAATGCATTTGGGATCTAAATAGTATGTGAACAAGTTGTATCATCCAGGGCTACAAGAAATAGTTGCCTCATTCTAAAGGGATTAGCTGAAAAGAGTTTAGTGAAAGGATGATTTCATAAGCAGTGAACGTGGAAAAGAACGATAGGAAAACCATAGCCACATTAAGGCAGAAGGGGCAGGAGCTGCAGCTATGGCAGAGAGACTATGTCTATAAAGCCACACAGACTACCAGATCCTCAGCTAGGCAGGTGCCACAGGGAATCTGAGGGTGGGGAAGGTGGAATAAATACCCTGATCCTTCTCTTTACCTGCCCTCTGCTTGTCTCTGACATCTCCCATTGGTTGAACCCTATGGGAGGCCACATGGCAAGAGGGCCCAGATGATGTGATTCACATAGATCAGTTTCCTGAGGCTCAGACATCACAGAGATTAGACATCGGGAAGGGTGAAAGCCAGCATGCAAAGAAGTAGCTAATGAATACAAGCCACATACTCATTTTTTTCTAGTGTATAAAAAAATGGTCTCATTACTAAGAGCAGAAAGCAATCTAATGAGTTAACATTGTATAGTTAAGTTTCAAAATAGTCATACCAACATTAAAATTAAGGGTGAAAGGAGACTTTTAAGAATATATGCAGAGGAGCTATTGGGATGTACAAATATGTCAGAATAGGGATCAGCTCATCATGTATTTTACCTTGGACCTTATACAATTATAGGAAACTAGAGGACTGGTGCTCAAAATTCATGCAGGGTAGGGTCCTTAGGCCTGGCCTCCCTGCCTCCTCTTTCCCTCACTCCTTCAGCGTCCTGCTGCTGCTTCTGGTCGCCTGCCATGTTCTGCACTGCTCCCTCGTGGTCAGCACTCGTCATAGTGAGCGATCGAACTCCTGCTCTCCTGGTGGAACTCCCGAGCGGACAATTTGCATATTAGCCTTTCATGTATATAGACGAGAGGCCTGGTGCACGAAATTCATGCATGAGGGGAGTGTCCCACAGCCCAGCCTGCACTCTTTCCAATCTGGGACCCCTCAAGGGATGTCCGACTGCCCGTTTAGGCCCGATCCCAATAGGATCGGGCCTAAACGGGCAGTCGGACATCCATCTCACAATCCAGGACTGCTGGCTCCCAACTGCTCGCCTGCCTGCCTTCCTGATTGCCCCTAACCGCTTCTGCCTGCCAGCCTGATCACCCCCTAACTACTCCCCTGCCAGCCTGATTGATGTCTAACTGCTCCACTGCCAGCCTGTTTGCACCCAACTTCCCTCCCCTGCTGGCCTGGTCACCCCTAACTGCCCTCCCTTGCAGGACTGGACCCTCTCAACTGCCCTACCCTGCTGGCCATCTTGTGGTGGCCATCTTGTGTCCACATGGGGGCAGGATCTTTGACCACATGGGGGCAGCCATCTTGTGTGTTGGAGTGATGGTCAATCTGCATATTACTCTTTTATTAGATATGATAGAGGCCTGGTGCATGGGTGGGGGCTGGCTGGTTTACCCTGAATGGTGTCCTGGATCAGGGTGGGGGTTCCCTTGGGGCATGGGGCGGCCTGGGCGAGGGGCATGTGGTGGTTTGCAGGCCAGCCATGCCCCCTGGCGATCCAAGTGGAGGCCCTGGTATCTGGGATTTATTTATCTTCTAAATTGAAACTTTGTAGCCTGGAGTGAAGGCCTGAGCCAGCCAGGGCTGCAGAAGCTTTGCTTCCTCCATTGCCCAGGGCAACCCTAGCCTCCTGCTCTTCCAGCTCAGTGGCTGTTGCCATTTCTGTTGGAATTTATTTATCTTCTATAATTGAAACTTTGTACCCTTGAGTGGAGGCTTGGGCCCACCAGGGTGTGTGGAAAGCTTGGCTTCCTCCATTTCCAGGGAAACCCAAGCCTCCCTCCTGCTCTCTGTGGCTGCAGCCATCTTGGTTGGGGTTAATTTGCATACTTGCTCTGATGGGATGGTGGGCGTGGCTGGTGGGCGTGGCTGGTGGGTGTGGTGGAGTGATGGTTAATTTGCATATTACTCTTTTATTAGATAGGATAGCTATACACTCCTAAAGACAGAAATTAACCAATTAACCAGTTGTATAAAATATGGCATATTCTTTCCATCAATTGTTCCAGAAGAGCAGAAATGCATTCAATATAATTTTATTGCTACCGGCTACTATCATTGTTCTATACACTTAAAGTTGTCATTCTTAGGATGGAGCCTATTTGCAATGCAATGTGTGAAAAAAAAAATCACTTCAGCCTTTCTGAGCCCTGCCCTCTATTCAAAGTGTCTTATTTTTCTAACTCATCCATCTAGATGGTTTGTCAAGTACAAATTCTTAAGTTCTACATAGGAAGAGGGAATAAAGTGGTGTAGAGGGAATACATGGTTTATTCTCTGCCAAGTTTTAAATCAATGATTACAAATGGTATTTTTCAATTAATGTCTCATTTCCCACAAAATCATTGAGTAATGACTACCAAATCATACACTTGGTCATAGTTGATGGTCATTATGTTACAACCCAATGTGTATGATCTTGAGAGAGCTACTCACACTGACAAGACTGACTTATTAAGTAAACATATAATCAGCATATAAAAATTGTTTAGGCAAAAATTATCTCTGATACCCTGTTTTGGATTTCTAGTACCTTCACTTCTCTGAAGAATTTAGGATTTCAGGTACACAGTTGAAGTTATGAGATTTGACATGTAGAACATAACAATCCTATCTAATAAAAGAGTAATATGCAAATTGACCATCACTCCAACACACAAGATGGCTGCCCCCATGTGGACACAAGATGGCCACCACAAGATGGCCAGCAGGGGAGAGCAGTTGGGAGGGACCAGGTCTGCAAGGGAGGGCAACTGTGGGTGATCAGTCCAGCAGGGGAGGGCAGTTGGGAGGGACCAGGCCTGCAAGGCGGGGCAGTTGAGGGGTGATCAAGCCTGCAGGGGAGTGCAGTAGGGGTGACCAGGATGGCAGAGGAGGGCAGTTGGGGGCGACCATGCCTGCAGGGAAGGGCAGTTGGGGGGGACCCAGGCCTGCAGAGGAGAGCAGTTGGGGGGGACCAGGCCTGCAGGGGAGGGCAATTAGTGGCAATCAGGCTGGCAGGGGAGCAGTTAAGCATCAATCAGGCTGGCAGGGGAGTGGTTAGGGGGTGATCAGACTGGCAGGCAGGAGCGGTTAGGGGCAATCAGGAAGGCAGGCAGGTGAGCAGTTGGGAGCCAGCAGTCCTGGATTGTGAGAGGGATGTCCGACTGCCCGTTTAGGGATGAGACTGCCCACCGGGATCAGGCCTAAACGGGCAGTTGGACATCCCTCGAGGAGTCCCAGATTGGAGAGGGTGCTGGCTGGGCTGAGGGACACACCCCTCTGTGCATGAATTTCATGCACCAGGCCTCTAGTATACAATATGTCCTGATATGTAAATACTCACTTCATTGCTACTTTGTGAAAACAAAATTCCCTACCTGAGAATTTTCAGTAAATATTCAATCTAGTCTTAGAACAACAATAAATATCTTACATGTGAATAGTGTCTTATAGATAAGAAGTGCTGTATCAGTTACTTTATCACTTAATCTTCACAACTGTAAAAACAGATATCTTAATTTTATCATAAAGATAAGAAGAATTGGTAATGACATTAAGTGACTTGCCCCAAATTACACAAGCTTCAACTTTCAAGGTTATTTTCTTGCTACCCTAAATATGCCAGCTACCCTAATATGTGTCTTCATATCAGGAGTAAACTGATAATAAAATGGATACTGAAATAAGGAACTGAAATAAAAGTTTTTTTGGAATATACTTCACCTCTAGGTAGGATTCATAGCCCTCTGTTATATCGAAAAGCATATTTGGAGTTACAATATAACCTGTGTTCAAATCATAGATCTGTCACTTAGTGGACTAGTAGACATTGAGCAAATCTTTATCATATTTTCTTATCTCAAAAACAGAAATCACAATATCTGCCAGCCAGAATTATTTGGAGGATAAAGTAAGGTAATACATGAAAATGCCTAAGACAAGATCTGATCAGTCTTTATTAAGTCTTCTTGATGTCCTTTTTCATTGCAAACATTTATATAATTGTCTATTGGTAGGCTTTATGAATGATCAAATCCTACCAAATAGGGGATAGCGAACAATGATAGTTAACAAAATTGATCCATGAGCTTGACAGTTCTTACACACCTTGCATCCATTTTCAGCTATTTTGTGTTATGAAATAAGCACTTTCAAGGCCAACAGATTCCAAATTTTGTTCCTGATATATGGAATCACTATAAAATGTTACCACCTAACCTACAGGATTTTCTGAAGTGTGTGGGAAAGAAACATGGCTGAAATAGTAGTCACCACTCTCTCAAACTCCATGGCAGAACAATGTAAAGTAAAAATTGTAAATATCTTAATGCCTCCATGCCAATAGCTGCATAAGTTGATTTTATTACTATGGCCTGATACTGTAATAGTCTTGTTAAATAGAACATGGGAGACAGAGATGCTGATATCTGTGAGTATCAGAAAGCATTACATTCCTTGCAAGGAGATCATGAAGAGAAGAATTTGCATTACTTTTTCCTTTTGCTTTCATTAATTTCTGTTTTCCCAATATTTGCATTGAGATCAATATTCACAGAGCTTGTAATGTAATTAGAATTGTTATTAGCTACTAGGAAAATTAGCTTGGGATACAAGAGAAGAATAGAAAACTAATGAAATATCTTGTCACTAAAGATCTATAATGTCTCTGAATTCTTTAATAATATAAAATATAAGTAAGAAACAAGGCACTTATATATTTTATTCTTTCAGCAAATCTTTTGGAAGCTCTTTAATATGCAAATCACAAATGAACACTGTTTATCACTTCTTTGCATCTTAAGTATCTGCGTTTGGTAATAAATAAGAATACAATTTGACGTTGGTATGACTGGATATATTTGTGTTATTTTCATGTTAAAGTCTAGTAGTCTATATATGACTGAATCCTAAGAAATTAAATTGAAACATTATTTATTAGGCATCAGTGATTAGAAATGCACTTATTCTAGTTGTTGTGAAGGGTATAGGATGGACTATGAGAGAGAGAGAGAGAGAGAGAGAGAGAGAGAGACCAAGTAACTTAGCTTACAGAAGAGAGAAATGCCCTGGGCTATAGATGGTTAGTGAGGAAAGAGCTTGTCTGTGAGAGGATGAGTGAGGAACTCTTTGGGGGGAGGTAGGATAGCAGGGTCTAGTAACACATTTATGGGAAGGATGACCACACATCTCAATTTGCTGGGACAGATCCAGAATACTTACTAATAGCACCTTTTTTCATTCTCAAAGTTGTCCTTGCTTGGGACAAAATGTGTTGTAATCTAAGCTGTTGACAAGTTTTGAAAGTTGTTCCTTCTTGGTAAACAACTGATGTTTAGATAACTTTATTTCTATTTGGAGACCAATATTAAGATTTAAAGAGAGCAAAGCAATTTTAAAGTGAAATCATGGGAAGTATTACTAGTTTTCATTGCATCTTGCTGCATATACATATGCATTCTTGTTTATTGCATTACTGCAATAAACATATATATATATATATATATATATATATATATATATATATATATATATATTCTTCTTTCCTCACAATCAATATAAACAAAAAATCCATTTTCAATTTGTGGGGTTCAGAATTTTAAATATGATCTCTGTATAAAGCAATGATCATACTTTTGTGAATATAATTATAGTTTAAATGAACATGCCAGAAGTATAATGCAGTCCTGTTCAATCATTATCTGTAAAATTACAAAGCCACCCTTGTATAAAGATTAAATATCTGACTAGGATTCAAAACACTTGGGACGGTGCTGTGTGACCTTGGAGCATAACTTGTATTCTCTAAATTTAAGACTTCTTGTCTTTAAATATTACAGGGTTAAAACAGATGATCATTAAGATCTCTCCAAGCTCTAACAGACTATTATTTGTAATTCCAGTAGGCTTATATAAATTTTACTTTTGGTAGTGAAACTTTCCTGACAAGATTGCTTAAAATAATTGAGAAAGTAAAGGATAAAAGTCTTCAAAACAACGTACAGTGATAGAAACTGGACCCAGCAGACCACAGCGGCAGACCTTTATCGGGACATATTTAATATGAATTAATATATACTTCTTGTTACTTTATTTTTAAACATCAAATTGCTTCAAGTCACTTCAGCTGCTCATTAAAACACAGATTCTAAACACACTGCCAGACATTTTGAATGCAATCATAAAGCTATAAGGCAGTGTTTCTCATTTTTGTTTCTCAAGTCATAGGTTCAAAATATGCTACTGCTATAGGTTGTGTCCTTTAGAAAGACACCCTGCATCAAAGATTTGAGTGCAAGTGATTTATTAAGAATATGCCCCCAGAGAAAACCACGGGGAGGCAGGGGAGTGGGAAGCTGGGCAGGGTACATCATCTCCAAGTCAGGCTATAAAATCAGGTGCTGTCCCTGGCTCAGTTTAATCCTAGGGGAGTTTGGAGTCTATCTGAGAGTTCTCCCAGCAAAGGAATTTGGGCCTTTGGATCCCCCATCAGTCAGTCAGTCAGTCAGTCACTGGCTGTGAGTCAGGGTGGGAAGGGTAGGAATAGGAATGGAGGAGGATATAAACTTCCATGCATTTCTAGTTCTTCCAATTGGCAGGCAGGTCCAGTGCCTGAGCATAACCCTTAGAAGACATTTTCAGGTGAGGCATTTTTGCAGCAAAACTGTGGCTAGGCCGCCCCCACACTCTTTCCATGATCACACTAATGGGAGAAGCCTTATTTGCCTTCTGAGATCAATGCTGCACAATAGCATATTACAGGTCTCAAGCAGTAATGCAATAAACAAAACTCACATTTTTTGTCCTAATCCGGTCTTTCCCAAATGAATTTACCTAATTTACCACATAACTATCATCTGAAATAAACACATTAGAATTTTTGCCAATAAAACCTCAAGCATTTTGAGTGAAAGAGGAACATTTTACTAAATCATAGCTCTTTTTGTTCTAAATGGTATCCAGTAGCCGCCTCTGAAGGAGACAGAGCTCCCCGCTAACATTCTTATTAGGGAATGTGTATGCACATACAGACACGCTAACAATGAGGGATGCTTGTCAACATCTTGTAAGGAATGGTGAAGGAATATCTCTAACTAAAGAGCTGGAGGGAATGGAATTGAAAAATGAAATTGATAATTTATATAGCCACTGCCTGCAATTAGTTAGAAAACTCATTCTGCCTTTTGGCTTCTATATTCAAAATTTATATCAATAGAAAAAGCAGTTGACTGTCTCTCTTGTGGGGGGAGGGTGCCACTTACTGAGGCAAATTGCTGACCTTAACCCCTTCTTATCTCATCCCTCAGTATAAATTTGCGTTTTATATTTAGTCCCATCTAAGGGGGAAATCTTCAGAAGGGGAACCTGGATAGGAAGAACCAGTAATGGATGTTGACTCATTTCATCCTGGGAGTGTGATAATAATTAAACCTACCACTTATTTTTACCAATGTGGCTTGCCCAGTGTTGGAGCTTTACATACCTTTTTTCATGTAATTCACACAGCCAACTCAAGAGGAAGTGATTAGCAAACTGATTGAAGGAGCTTAGGAAACTTTCTAATAGCCATAACTCTAGACAGTGAGTAGAGATTCAAAACTAGGTCTTTTTTAATTCTCATTAGGCCAGGCTAATTGTAGTGAAAGCAGTCGAGATTAGCCTTGTCACCAATGCACAGTAAAAATGTCGGTAATACAGTGCCCTACCTACTCAGAGAAACATTAGGCTAAAGGGAGAAGTTGAGCAGTACAAGTCTCAAAAAAACCTGACTTCAATAAAACGTTTTTATTAAGTAAATTCATTTTAACATCTAGAACCTTCTTTTTTTTCTTTTTTTCAATTAGCCATCTGAGAAAGTTGACTTGCACTGGAATTAACAAATAACAAGATCAAACGTATTCATACACATATTCTGTTGGCAAACACAGGCTTTGGACATAGCTCTCACCTTTCTAAGAACCCCCCACACAAAAATGGGACTGTGAATTCAGGGTGTAGAACAAGAGTAAGAGAGCATCTTCCTGAAGACTCCGAAATCCCTGAAAACGATTTCCTCTAAGACAGTGGTTCTCAACCTTTTTAGAGCCGAGACCCTTTAATACAGTTCCTCATGTTGTGGTGACCCCCAACCATAAAATTATTTTCATTGCTACTTCATAACTGTAATTTTGCTACTGTTATGAATCATAATGTAAATATATGTGTTTTCGATGGTCCACAGGTTGAGAACCGCTAGCAGGGTCTCCTAAGACCATCGAAAACACAAATATTTACATTACGTTTCATAACAGTAGCAAAATTACAGTTATGAGGTAGCAACAAAAATAATTTTATGGTTGGGGGTCACCACAACATGAGGAACTGTATTAAAGGGTTGCAGCATTAAAAAGGTTGAGAATCACTGCTCTAAGAGCTAGAAGGAAATTATAAAACCCTCTTTGCTATCTTTACTAGGAAATAGGAAAGAATGACTTCTACAAAAAAGAAACAGATATCACCTGGAAGAAACAGATAAAGATATAAAGCCCACAGCATTTTGTAAAAAGAGAGATAACACAGAAATACTTTAAAGGAAACTGGAAATGCAATAGCAGTATTAACACTGTCACATCACTCTGATGTTGTAGAAGAAACTACCTGAGTCACACTTCCAAAGTCACTTTTCTAGAATATTCAGGGAAAAACAATGACAGGAAATATGACACACATGGAATCAGAAAGCAAAGATTTAATCTGAGTTTTTAGTGTTCCTGGAGATAATACCAAAATTATCATAAAAGCAGTAAAATAAAATTGATTTGTTTCTGACCCATGAAAGAATTTAGAATAGGCATAAAAAGAAGAAGAAAAAAAACATGAAAAGAGATCTACATGTGGACAACCATAGAAATATTTTCAATTTTAGTGATAACAAAAAGCAAACGTTTAGATGCATTCAGGTAGAAAATTCTGCTTATCTTCAGAATGCAAGCCATCCTGAATTTAGTGTTCTCTCTTACAACTAAATATCAAAACTGGGTACAGAAAGACTTAGAGTTTTAACAGAAAAAAGTTTGTAACTCAATATATTTTATATCCAGCTGAGATATATTTTTAATGTGAAGGCAATAATAAAACATTTTCATTTATACAGAGGTTCAGACAAAATGCCTTTGCAAACTTCTTAAAAATGTTATTGAGGATCATATCCAACTGACAGTGGAAACTCTAAATGGAAATTCAAAAGTAGAATTTTGGGGATAAAAGCTAAACAGAATATATACACATAACAAGCACATCACTAACCCATAGTGTGAAATTTAGGGAAGTCACCATTTTGCCAAGCCACACCTGTTTGAACTGGCCATTTGATTAAACCTGTCATACGACTGACTAGTTAGTTGCCTCCTTCAGGTTCGTGAATGAAACTTTAAGAAATTCAATGAATTATTATCATCTATGATGGGTAGGAATGAATCTATTGTTGCATCCCTCACACAATTCTTTAGGGATAAACTCCACCACTGATAGTTTACCACCATTCAGACATTTAATAATTGTTATCACAATTATGCTTTAGCATGAAAAATTATTAAGCACATATACACAACTACTTCTAAGGCATGTAAAAAGCACATGAGTTGTTAATATAGTATTTGAATAGTGGGACAATGTGTGACTTTTTTTACATTTTCCTTTCCCCCCAAATGTTCTGTAATAATCAGGTTTACTTTACATTATAAAGTAAATCTCAAATTTAAAATAAGAAGCAAACCAACTATATAAAATCTCAATTCCTAAAAACTGGGAAAAAAAAAACAACAACACCCAATTCTGGCTTTATGTTTATTCCTATAAAAAAATTGGTATAGTTGGGTTTCCTTTCCCAATTTTCAACCAGTGCAATACATGGATGTGCGTCTTCGGTCCTGTGGTAGGCAAGATCCTAGCAATATTCCCCTACGATTCCCAGCTCCTGGTTATTCAAACACTAGTCTAGGTACTGCTGTGAAGGGGCTTTGAAGATATCATAAGTTAGGTTACTCACCAGTTGACTTTAAAATAGGTAGATTTTTCTGGATTATCTGTGAAGATGGCAATATAACCACATGAGGTTTTTAAGAATAGAAGAAGGTGGCAAAAGAGGAAGGCAAAGACTGATGAAAATCAGAGAGCAGCAGGAGAAATTGGATTAGGATTCCATACATATCTGAGGGTTTTTAAGATGGGAGAGGTCATAAGGAATGCGGGTGGCCTTTACAACCTGAGACCAACCCCTGGCCCACATCCAGGAAGGAAACAAGGACCTCAGTCCTCTAGCTGCACAAGAAAATGATTTCTGTAAACCAACACGTTTAAGCCTAAATAAGCAAATTCTTCCCCAGAGCATCCAGATAAAACAAAGGCTGCTCACCTTGACTTTAGCATTGTAAGACATTAAGGAGAGTACCTAATCATACTGTGCTCTGACGTCTGGTCTATAGAACTACAAATAATAAATGTGTATTTTAAATACATATATATATATATATATATATATATATATATATACACACACAGTATATATACAGTATATATATATATATATATATATATATATATATATATATATATATAAAGCATAATATGTTAATTAGACTGGACGGCCGAACAACCTTTCGGATGTTATTACAGATGTCCTTTCGGACAAAGCCATGGTGGTGGGGCCAAGGCAGAGGTGGTTAGGGGTGATCAGGCAGGCAGGCGAGTGGTTAGAGGCAATCAGGCAGGCAGGCAGAGTGGTTAGGGGTGATCAGGCAGGCAGGCAGAGTGGTTAGGAGCCAGTGGTCCTGGATTGCGAGAGGGATTTCTGACTGCTGGTTTAGGCCCGATCCTTGGGCCTAAACCAGCAGGTGGACATCCCCTGAGGGGTTCTGGATTGCAAGAGAGTGCAGGCTGGCCTGAGGGACCCCCGCCCCCCGCTGTGCACAAATTTCATGTACCAGGCCTCTAGTGTATATATATTTTTAGAACTGTTTTATGTTCACAGCAAAATTGAGTAGAAGGTATAAAGATTTCCCATATACCTTCTGCCCTACACATGCATAGCCATCCTCATTATCAACATCTTCCACTAGAGTAGTGCATTTGTCATAACTGACAAGCTTACATTGACACCATAATCACCCAAGTCCAAAGCTTACATGAGGATTCACTCTTGGTGTTGTACAAATTTATAATGTGTCCATCATTAAAATATAATGCTATATAGTTTCACTGCCCTAAATGTCCTCTATGCTCTGCCCATTCATTCTGCCCTCTCCACTAACCCCTGGTAATGGGTCTTTTTTTTTTAGGGGCTAAATTTGTACAGCAGCAATAGAACATTAATATAGGTCTCAATCATTATTTGAAGGCTCTGTAGGAGCTTATATTATTATGCTTTACTCATTCCTTCTCCTAAATCTTATATTTATGGTTGGCTTTTTATGGGACTTGCTAAGGAATTCCAGGGTAATCTGATTAATTTAAATTAAGGCAAAGACATTTAAATAAGGGTGTTTTAGCTTGATCTAAAATGGTGATCTTCCCAAGAAATTTAGACATATTATTGGCTTGAGGAATTTTTTGCACAAGCAAATCTTATCATCTCTTATATAACAACTAGAGGCCCGGTGCACGAAATTCATGCACAGGGTGTGGGGGGGTGTCCCTCAGCCCAGCCTGCACCCTCTCCAATCTGGGATCCCTTGAGGGAGTCCTACTGCCCGTTTAGGCCCGATCCCAGTGGGATCAAGCCTGCAGGGGAGAGCAGTTAGGGGTGACCAGGCCGTCAGAGGAGGGAAGTTGGGGACAGTCAGACATCCCTCTCACAATCCAGGACTGCTGGCTCCCAACTGCTCACCTACCTGCCTTCCTGATTGCCCCTTACCGCGTCTGCCTGCCAGCCTGATCACCCCCTAACCACTCCCCTGCCAGCCTGATTGATGTCTAACTGCTCCCCTGCCAGCCTGTTTGCCCCCAACTTCCCTCCTCTGCTGGCCTGGTCACCCCTAACTGTCCTCTACTGCAGGCTTTATCGCCCCCAACTGCCCTCCCTTGAAGGCCTGGTCCCTCCCAACAGCCCTCCCCTGCTGGCCTGATGGCCCATAACTGCCCTCCCTTGCAAGTCTGATTCCTCCCAACTGCCCTCCCCTGCTGGCCTGATGGCCCACAACTGCCCTCCCTTGCAGGCCTGGTCCCTCCCAACTGCCCTACCCTGCTGGCCATCTTGTGGTGGCCATCTTGTGTCCAAATGGGGGCAGGATCTTTGACCACATGGGGGCAGCCATCTTGTGTGTTGGAATGATGGTCAATCTGCATATTACTCTTTTATTAGATAGGATAGAGGCCTGGTGCATGGGTGGGGGCCAGCTGGTTTGCCCTGAAGGGTGTCCCAGATCAGGGTGGGGGTTCCCTTGGGGCATGGGTTGGCCTATACGAGGGGCCTGTGGTGGTTTGCAAACCAGCCATGCCCCCCAGCAACCCAAGTGGAGGCATTGGTATCTGGGATTTATTTATCTTCTACAATTGAAACTTTGTAGCCTGGAGCAGAGCCAAGCCTTCTGCTCACTCCGTGGTGGCAGCCATTTTTGTTGGGATTTATTTATCTTCTGTAATTGAAATTTTGTAGCCTTAAGTGGAGGACAAAGCAGGCCAGGGCTGAAGAAGCTTGGCTTCCTCCATTGCCGGGGGCAACCCTAGCCTTCTACTCTCTCCAGCTCCGTGGCTGCTGCCATTTTTGTTGGGATTTATTTATCTTCTATAATTGAAACTTTGTAGCCTTAAGTGGAGGCCTGGGCCGGCCAGGGTATGCAGAAAGCTTGGCTTCCTCCATCGCCAGGGAAACCCAAGCCTCCCTCCTGCTCTCTCCATGGCTGCAGCCATCTTAGTTGGTTTAATTTGCATACTCACTCCTGATTGGCTTGTGGGCATGGCTTGTGGGAGTGGCTTGTGGGCATGGCTTGTGGGTGTAGCGGAGTGATGGTTAATTTGCATATTACTCTTTTATTAGATAGGACTAGAGACCCTGTGCACGAATTCGTGATGTGGCGGGGAGGGACCACAGGAGGTTGGCCAGCCAGGGGGGAGGGACAACGAGAGGTTGGCCACTGGCCCCGAGGAGGAAGCTGGATCTCAGCCCCCCTGGGAAAGGGACCACTTTTGCTGCCACCCACCTCCAGTTCCCTGTTTCAGCCCGGGCCCAAGGGCCCCGGCGGGGTTGGGAGAAGAGGCAGCAGTCACCAGGCTGGGCATGGAAGGAACAGACACCACCTCCGCCGTTGGCACCCCACCACTGCGTGGTTCCCCACCTCCACTCCTCCTCCTTCCCTCACCTCCATGCCCCCACTGCGGTGGGCAGATGGCCCCCAGAGAAGGGAGAGGATGGGAGCGAGACAAACCCTTGTGTCAAGGGCTGACTTTCAATAGATCACAGCGAGAGAGCTGCTCTGCTACGTACGAAACCCTGACCCAGAAACAGATATCTATGAATGGTTTAGCACCATGGGCCAATGGGGTCCAGCCAGCTAGGGCAAGGTGTCACAGGAGGTTGGCTGTGGGAGTTCACTGACCACCAGGGGGCAGCTCCTGCATTGAGCATCTGCCCTCTGGTGGTTCGTGCGCATCATAGCAACTGGTCGATCAGTTGTTCTGGTCATTATGGTGGTTCTGGTCATTTGGTCGTAATTGTCGCTTAGGCTTTTATATATATAGATACCTGTGCACTACCCTGAGTAGTATTGGAGATAATATTGATTGTTATAGTTATTCTAATTAAATCTGGAAGCTTGGCCTACATGATCTTTTATATCTGATATTGTCTAATTCTCTGGAAAATAAAATTTGAACTGTTGTGAGATGACCAATATGTGTTACAGATAAACACATTCATTGAAAAGTAACCATTATTAGCAGTTTTTGCCATTGTGAAAATCTTTGTTTTATAAAATTCACTTCTAGATTGCTTTAAAAAATCATTCCACCAGTATATTTAGAATATGGTTTTATATAAAGAAGTTTATATATTGTGAAACAGAAGTTTGACTATAAAATGTTAAAAGATATAATAAATAGGTTCCATGGGAAAATGCTTATATTCTTGAATTTATAGGCATTGTTTTCCAGTTTCTCCAACTAATTCTCTGATTTGCGCTGCCACTGCTTTTCTTTAATCTGTTAAAGTGCAGCTGCCCAAAAAAACAGTAGATTCGGCCTAAAATAATTATCCAATTCACTTGGCATCTCTTCAGAAGGTTAGCTTACAATATCAGAGGTAGATAACATTATCACTTCTTTCACAAGGATTTTCACAGGTTCTCATTTGCATATGTAAACTGTCAGTGTGTGGTTAACTAGACCAAACATGTTCTGGGCTTCTACTTTTAAAGTCCATATTTCTAGTTAATAAATTGATTTTGAATGCAACTAATGAGTTTATTATCTAAAGTCCACAAACTCAGACAAACTTTTAATTAGTTCTTCAAATCACTTGAAAATTTTAAGCCAGCTGGGCAGTTAGAGAGGCTCAGCAGTTGTTGGCTCTATGGTTATGTAATATATCTCATGGAGGATGGATCCTCTAACAAAGAACCTAGATGCTGTGTGATCCTTAACTGACCTTGTCCCTTTACCTCATTACATCCGTCCTAGTCTGAGTCAGATGTGAAGATCTGGGTGGCAGATGCTAATTTTAAAGAATCTAAATTTTGCACATCAAACACAGTAAGTGCTGTGATGCTGCCTAAGTCAAGAGGCAGTGATGAGGCTGCAGCACATTTAATTCAAATTTCAACTACCTTCAAAGAGGCATTGAGTAAATATTGGTCAAGAGGGGGCAATGCAGCATCTCTCCTGGGAAAGAAAGAGCTGCAGGTGAATATTTTCAAGCTCCATGCCGGGACAGTGATCAGATTTGCAGTTACAAATTGTGGTGGTTGGTGAAAGATAATTGCAATCTTGAGATAGTGTTTATCAGATCCTATTGTTCCTGCATCATTTCCTGCTTGACCATGAAGGAATAAGGACAGGAAAACCCTAAAACAATGCCACGGTTGTCAGAAGCCTACCCAGTAAAAAAAAAAAATAAAAAGAGGGGGCGGCAAAGGCCTTTTTAAAATATTATTTTAAGGCTAAAATATAAAGAAAAACACAGTATTGAGAATGAGAAAAATTTCAATACTCCAAAAATTTATATGGACCTTACATACAGCAATATATAGTGAACAACAACAACTAGGGAGTGAAGAGGAAAATGTGCCATTAGACATGTTTTCTAAGTACTCTGACAACTATGTACTTAGTGAAACTTTTCTGACTTCTGATTTCATTCTTTATGAGAGTTAACACTTCAGAAGCTGTCTGCTGAATAGATAAAAAAATCACTCTGCAGTTTTATCATCACTTCCAGGATCTGATTTGTAAATCTCCTGATAGCTATATTTTTGTTGTTTCCTGACATTTGTTTTCTATTTCACTTTTTTTCTGATCTACCTTTATTATTGCAATCTATCTACTTCATTTGGGTTACTTTTGTAGTTTCTTGAGAAGCAATGTTGGATATTGATTTTTAACCTTCTGGTTAAATATGTCTTTAAAACTATACATTTCCATCTAAGCCCTGTTTTTTTTGCTTCATTCCATCCATTTTTATAAGTTGCTTATTATTATTATGACATTTTAAATATTTTCTTAATTCTGATTTCTTTCTTGTTCAATAAATTTTCTAAAAATATATTTTTAAATATTCCAGCAGTTGGAAAGTGTTGATGGATTTGTTTGGATGTTCAGATTAATTCCA
Organism: Eptesicus fuscus; assembly: GCF_027574615.1. NCBI lineage: Eukaryota > Metazoa > Chordata > Mammalia > Chiroptera > Vespertilionidae > Eptesicus > Eptesicus fuscus. The sequence continues at coordinate 64,659,051 of NC_072482.1, forward strand.
GTGTGGCCAGAGAGTATACTCTGACATACTTCAATTTTTGAAAATTGTTGAGACTTGTATCCTGATTTAGTGAATGGCTAATTTGAGGAAGGGTTTTGTGAGTCCTTGAAAAGATGTGAGTCCTGTCATTGTTGACTACAGTGTTCTAATTATATTTTTATAAATCACTTTTCAGATGATATATTTATTTTTAAATGATTCCAAAGGGCAATATTTTATTTAAAAATCTATATCCTTTCCATTTAGCTATGTGAAGTTGATTGATAAAGACACAATATTTATGCAAAAGTGCTTTCTTTCCATCTGAGAATATTATTGACTCCATTTCTCAGAAGAAATTCCTTCCTCTAATCCTAACGGCTTTTTTTCTGACAATTTAATGTAAATATTTATGTCATTTGATAAGCTGGTGGGAGATAGGAGAAAATGGGGTTACAGTTTGAGTTCCTTTTAGAAAATGCTATTTTGAGAATAAAAAAGTATCATTCTTTTAAAAAGGAGAGGGAAAGGGAGAACAAGCTAGAAAAATTAAAAAGAGAAATCTGTCTTCCATCTCATTGTCACTGTTGACAGTGCAATCTAGATGATGAGGTGCAGAGTTGATAGAGGAATAATCCGTATCCACCCTTTGTTGGTGCAATTGCACAGAAAAGTGGAAATAGAGATGTCAGTACCTCTCTGCAGGAACATGACCTTACTCTTTCTCTACCTGATTGCTGGCTGGATTCTGAAAGCACATTGGTAGTGATTTAAGAGCTTGCTATTATCTTCTGTTAAATGTCTGCATGTCATAGTGCAGCTCAGAGCCTCGTGTGATCACTTTCACCTGACAGTTCTGCAAGTGTTAAAATTGTTTATGCCACCGCTTTCTGGGCTTCTCTTCTTTTCCTAAAACCTATTTTCCTACTTGCCACACTTCCCCCTAATATATCTGACACTTTTCCTCTTCCTCTGTTAGTGAAATGGAGCATGCTTATGCTTCCCTATGGAAGGACCCCACCTCTCAACCACAGTCAACTATAATCTATCACTACATTATATGAATTCCATTATTTATCCACTGTGTTAACTTCAAGTGCCTTAAGCTGAGTTTCTGTACCATGGGACCAAAAGAACTACAGTTTGTGAAAGTGAACTTACCATCAAAGCTATCCTATCTAATAAAGAGGGAATATGAAAATTGACTGTCACACTCTCACAAAGATGGTGGCGCCCATAGCCACAAGATGGTGGTGCCCAGTCCCCTCAGCCCTGCCGGAGTCCCCCAGTACTTTCAGCCCAGCTGCGGGGGAGGGGCAGCAGGCACATGGTGCAGCCAGACCCGCCCTCAGCCCCCCAGCTGCCCAGAGCCAGCCCGAGGTGCAGGCAAGCCTCAGATGGCGGCTGCCCAGCCACCCAGGGTCACCTGAGGCTCAGGTAACCAGGGCTGGCTGAGGCTTGTGCTGCCAGCAGTGGCAGCAGCAGTGGTGTAATGGGGGCATCACCTTCCCCTGATCGCCGGGTTGCCTCCCACCCCTGAGGGCTCCCGAACTGTGAGAGGGGGCAGGCCGGGCTGAGGGACCCCTCCCTCCAGTGCATGAATTTTCATGCACCGGGCCTCTAGTATAACTATAATTTAATAGATTGCTTATTCATTCAGGTGTTTGTAAGATTTCCCAGGGAATTTCACAAGTTATACCATTTTAATGAAACCCATCATATTTAATGTTCAAGGTGAAAGGGTTAACTGGAGAACACAAGGCTTGAGCCTTACAAAAATCTAACAAATGTCAAAGGGAAACTCATTCTATAAGCCTGAGCCTTATAAAAACATGTTCCCCTTGAGCGAATATCTTACAGGCACTTCTAAGACCACAACTCTTGCACAGCCCAGATATGTGCTCAACAGAAGCCGCCTGCAGCCCAGTTCAGATACAAATGTCAGCCGAGGCAGGCAGCTCTCCCTAGGCTCGTGGTCGGCAAACTGCGGCTCACGAGCCACATGCGGCTCTTTGGCCCCTTGAGTGTGGCTCTTCCACAAAATACCACAGCCTGGGCGAGTCTATTTTGAAGAAGTGGCATTAGAAGAAGTTTAGGTTTAAAAAAATTGGCTCTCAAAAGAAATTTCAATCGTTGTACTGTTGATATTTGGCTCTGTTGACTATGAGTTTGCCGACCACTGCCCTAGGCACATAAAAAGCCTGCTCCCTCCCCATTGGCCACGGACTCTTCTCGCACTCAGTCCACCTGAACCCAGGTGCCTTGAATAAATATCTTTTTTATTACACTGAGCCTTGAATCGGTTGTGTGTGACCCCAGTCCAACTCCGAACCTTTCACAAGGGAGAATAAACTAGATTCTATTTGGAATAATCAGGAATGACAAACATGGGAAAGATAAGACATTCTAAAATGAATAAGAATTTAATGAAGTTTTTTAAGACATCACTTTCTAACTTGCCTCATTCTCATCTCCTTGGACTCTTTCTATTTACTGTATTTACCTGAGTTTAATAATGCTTCATGTTCATGTGATTGATGACATTTTAAATTTATCTGGGTCCAGCTGGTTGAGCATTGATCTATAAACCAGGAGGTCCCCATTGGATTCCCAGTCAGGGCACTTGTGGGGTCGATCCCCAGTAGGGGGAGTGCAGGATGCAACTGATCAATGATTCTCTCTCATCTGTGAAATGAGAGGGTGGGATAGATAAACTCTATGGTTCTTTCAGTCTTTAAACTTCTGTAAAACATTACATGCAGGGTGGGGCAAAAGTAGGTTTATAGTTGTGAGTATGAGAAACACAGTTTATTCTTGTATTATTATTTATTAATTATTGTATTATTTTTCATATGAACAACAGTAAATCTATTTTTGCCCTGCCTTGTATGAATGTTATTGGAGGAGGTTACCTTGATTTATTTTGTTTAATGTATTTGGATTTAAGACTTCTCAAACTTAACATATAACTTGGTATATTTGCACATTATTCTGAGTTAAGAGCTTTGGAAATAGCCTCATCAGATAGTTGAACCTATGATCCTTGCTTTCCTGTTTATGTTATTAGTCTCATGGGTCCAGACATATTTTGTTTATTATCAATGATGACAGTACCATTTTTAATCATTTCTGTTTTCATGCAGTTACTTCAAGGATATACTCTGGAGCCAACCTGTCTTTGGCTTCCTGCTTTATACACCATCTGGAAACTTCAGCTGGTAAGAATTTTAACCCTCACTATTTAGAAATAAGTGCTCACGTATGCTACACAATGACCACCAATATCAAGGAAATATTCTTATCACACATTCTCCTACAAGGAGAAAGGACACTTTTAAACAGCCATATATGTTCTTTTATCCAAAGCCTTTTTCTAGGGACAACCCATTATATTTCTGATAATAATGAATAATGTTTTTTTAATGATTCCTGTAATTTCACAGCTAAAAAGTTTATTTTGAATGTGAAAAAGTAATTCATTAGCAACACTAAAAAGCATAAATGGTTTTCTTTTGAACTTGGCTAGGTGATGACAAGAAAAGGAAAAAAGAATAAATTGCTACCATATATAAACCCTCTGATTAAAAATATTAAAGTGACATGTGCGTGTAAAGTGATTAAAGGTTCTCTAATCAGTGCTTAAATTTGCTTTCAGAAACTGCCCCTTGCTAGTGGTGTAATGTTGGACAGTTGGCTTAACACCTATAAAATATGGGTGGCTAAAGGGGCTCTCATGAGAATTGAGTTATTTGATTCCAAAGCCTTTAACACAATCCTAGCACTTGGGAGACTAAATATTACCTATTATTGTTGTAGCTGGGATGCCTACACTGACAATAATTAATGAGGTTGCTACCAAGCCATTTATTAATATACTAGAAGCCCGGTGCATGAAATTCGTGCATGGTGGGGGGTTGTCCCTCAGCCCAGCCTGTACCCTCTCCAATCTGGGACTCCTGGAGGGATGTCCGACTGCCCTTTTAGGCCTGATCCTGGTGAGATCGGGCCTAAACGGGCAGTCAGACATCCCTCTCACAATCCAGGACTGCTGGCTCCCAACTGCTTGCCTGACTGCCTTCCTGATTGCCCCTAACCGCTTCTGCCTGCCAGCCTGATCACCCCCTAACCACTCCGCTGCCAGCCTGGTTGATGCTTAACTGCTCCCCTGCCAGCCTGTTTGCCCCCAACTTCCCTCCTCTGCCAGCCTGGTCACCCCTAACTGCCCTCTCCTGCAGGGTTGATCACCTCCAACTGCCCTCTCTTGCAAGCCTGGTCCCTCTCAACTGCCCTCCCTTGCAGGCCTGGTCCCTCACAACTGCCCTCCCTTGCAGGCCGGGTGCCTCCCAACTGCCCTCTCCTGCTGGCCATCTTGTAGTGGCCATCTTGTGTCCACATGGGGGCAGGATCTTTGACCACATGGGGGCAGCCATCTTGTGTGTTGCAGTGATGATCAATCTGTATATTACTCTTTTATTAGATAGGATAGAGGCCTGGTGCACGGGTGGGGGCCAGCTGGTTTGCCCTGAAGGGTGTCCCTGATCAGGGTGGGATTCCCTTGGAGCGTGGGGCAGTCTGAGTGAGGGGCCTGTGGTGGTTTACAGGCTGGCCACGCCCCCCGGCAACCCAAGCGGAGGCCCGGGTATCTGGAATTTATTTTCCTTCTACAATTGAAACTTTGAAGCCTGGAGAGGAGCCAAGCCTGCTGCTCCCTCCGGGGCGGCAGCCATTTCTGTGGCAGTTAATTCACCTTCTACAATTGAAACTTTGTTGCCTTAAGCGGGTGAGCCTGGCCAGGGTGTGCGGAAAGCTTTGCTTCCCCTGTTGCCGCCGGCAACCCTGGCCTGCTCTCTCAAGCTCCATTCTGCTGCCATTTGTTTGAATTTGTTTACTTTCTATAATTGAAACTTTGTAGCTTGAGTGGAAGTCTTAGGCCTGCAAGGGCTATGGAAAGCTTGGCTTGCTCTGTTACCTGGGAAACCTTGCTCTCTGTGGCTGTAGCCATCTTGGACGGGGTTAATTTGCATACTCGCCCTGATTGGCTGGTGGGCGTGGCTTGGCTGGTGGGCGTGGCTTATGTAGCAGAGTGATGGTTAATTTGCATATTACCATTTTATTAGAGAGGACTAGTAGCCCTGTGCAAGAATCCATGTGCCAGTAGGTTGCTGCTGCCCTCCTGTAGCTCTCTGCCTCCTGCTTGCTTGCTGCCCTGCCCCCTCCTGTAGCTCTCTGCTGCCCGCTTGTAGTTTGCTGCCCCACCCTCCTGCAGATCCGTGATCTGGTCGTTACACGGTTATTACGCAGTCGGTTATTACGCCATTGTTACATGGTCAGTCATTACGCCTCACGGCGTAACGAATAATTAGCATATTCCTCTCTTATATAGGATTACCTTTGAGGTAGTTACTCTCCTGTTTTTGAAGAGGTCGTTTCCTGTCACTTTATCACCTTATTACTATTTGAATAACAATAATTTCAAGTAATTTAACCTGTTTATGGAAATATACTGAAAAATTCAAATTATACATCTAAGAGGGAATACTAAATGGACACAAAAGGGACATAAGAGTCTCCCCCCCCTCCCTTTCTCTTATACACACACACACACACACATTGTGTGTGTGTCAGGGGGAGGTTTGATTTGTAGTAGAGTAAGAAAACTTCTTGCAATTAATAAGATAAGTGGTTATCTGTTTTTTTATTTTTCACTCAGAATAGATCTCCCCAAACCCCGGGTGCCTAATCATTTAGCAAATACAGTAGTCCTCCCTTATCCACGGTTTCGCTTCCTGCATTTTCAGTTTCCAGAGGTCAACTGTGATTCAAAAATATTAAATGAAAAATTCCAGCATGGCTCAGTGGTTGAGCATCAGCCTATGAACCAGGAGGTCACAGTTCAATCCCAGTCAGGGCATATACCCTGGTTATGGGCTCGATCCCCAGTGTGGGGCGTGCAGGCGACAGCCGATCAATGATTCTCTCTCATTGATGTTTTTATCTCTCCCTCTCCCTTCCTCTCTGAAATCAATTTTTTTTTTAATTGAAAAAAGAAAAATTTCAGAAATAAACAACTCCTAAGTTTTAAATTGCTTGATGTTCTGTGTGATCATCTGTCCAACCTGAGGAGGTCAACTATCTCTTGTCCAGCATATCCATGTTGAAAATGTTACCTGTGTCTTGGTCAGTTAGTAGCTGTTAGTATATACTACCCCAGTCCTCTCCTGTTTGGACATGTTGTCTGAAATATATTGTTATGAGGTTCCCCCCCCCCCCGCCCCATAGCTTGAATCAAACGGCCTGCACCTGCAGAAGATAAGATATAGTCCCCAACTGACTCGGGCGTTCCCCTCTGCCTGACCGAGTTGTACACTCACTAGACATCCTGCTATCTTCCAAGGATGCCCTGTTGTTCAGGCAGCTCCCCCAGCTGGCTGGTGCAACCCTGACCCAGTCCCTGTATAAGAGAACACAAACATTCTCTCATGGCTGACGCCTCTGACACTGACACACTGGCCTCAGTCTTCTGTGAGAGAATGTAAAACATTTCTTAATCTCTCACAGTGTCTCTTGGCCTGGCTCCTTTAGGCGTGGACCTAGCGGTAGCCCCCCGAGGTCTCATAGTGACTGTCACAGTGTCACAGTGCTTGTGTTCAAGTAACCCTTATTCTACGTAACAATGGCCCCGAAGTGCAAGAGTGGTGCTACTGGCAATTTGGAAATGCCAAAGAGAAGACATAAAGTGTATGTAAAATATCGGAAAAGCATAGGGTACATAGGTTTTGGCTTCAGTGGTTTCAGGCATCTACTGGGAGTCTTGGAACATATATCTCTCTCTCCTGCACCACACCCTCCCCCTGGTGGTTAAGAGGACACTTGTTTCTCAAAGCTAGTGATCCAATAAGGGGAGAGTGCACTTTCTAACTTTTTGGTATATCTGGACACCTATTCCTACCTCACTGGCTCAGGACAGCCCTCAAGTGCACATATTAAGCCAGAGGTTCAACTTTTAAATCATGCCCTTCCTTGCTTAAATTGCTGAAATTGTGGTTCACTCTTGCTTTGCAGTTATATCAAAAGTCCAGCCTTTGCGTTTGAGATTTGATGCTGTCTCCAGGGGCTTACTGTTGGGTAAAAAGAAGACTGTGTTCATGCTTAGAAACTTCAGGGATCAATCTGGAGTGTTTGACACATTTGTGTAAATATTACTTGCTTAATGAGGCTTTTAGCTGATTTCTACACAGTTCAATGTTTGCTTTATGCAGTTCAGGAGGGTGCTGTTATAAAACACTCTACGAATTGCTGCTTAAATGCACATTATTATCTAGGGGTTTTATTTCATTTGGTCATATTCTCAGATCTGCACTGGAGCACAGTAAGAAGTAGTTAAGGCATTTCTCTTCAAATCACCAAGAAAAATATGAACTTTCAAGACGATTTTCTGAAGGAACTCATTATAGATGTTTGAGATTATACTTAAAGTTTTTTGTTTCATTAACTTCACTTAAGCCGTAACTTTAAAATATATTCAAAATCATTTTGAAGTACTTCCTGATGTGTCTCTGAAAAAGAGTCAAAACATGGCAAAAATAACCAATAAGCAAACACAAGTATATTTGTGATAATTACATCTGAGAGAAGTACTCTAAAATGTGTGGCTCAGTTGGTGGGGCGTTATCTTGTGCAGGGAAGGGTTGCTGGTTTGATTCTGGTCGGGGCACATGCCCAGGTCGTGGGCTTGAACCTCGGTGGGGGGCATGCATGAGGCAGTCAACTGATATTTCTTCCTATCTCGCTCCCTTTCTCTCTCTCAAAGGATCAATACAAATATATTTTTTATAAAGTCTGATTGGCACTCTCAGTCCTTCTATGTAACAAAGAACAAGGTAATAAATCCAAGAGTATACTGTATGATTACTTGAAGTCATACATATTAATTGGAAATTAAAGTAAATTAAATTCAAATAATATATACATGGCCAATGTATATGCAGAATGATTTCATTTTGGTAAATAATTTTTTTCTCACTAACTTGTAAGCTCAATGAAGGTAGAAATTTTTGTCTAATGTATTAAATGATGTATCTTCAGTACACGGAGCCGCTCCTGGCACATAGTAGGTGCTCAATCAATGCCATGTTTTGTTTTGTTTTGTTTTGTTTTAAAGAAGAAATGATATCATATTCAAGGTCCATGACAGTTTGCTTCTTACTGTTTCCTTTTTTTTTTTTTTTAATACTCACCCAAGGACATATTTTTATTGATTTTTAGAGACAGAGGAAGGGAGAGAGGAAACACACACACACACACACACACACACAAAAAAAAAAAACAACAACACATCAACATGAGAAACATTTATCCATTGCCTCCCATTCATGTCCTGACACAAGGATTGAATCCACAACCTAGGTTATGTGCCTTGCCTGGGAATCAAACCCACCACCTTTGGTGTATGGCACAATGCTCCAACCTATGGAAGATCCTGGCCAGGGCTTGCTGTTTCTTGATGTGTGTTTTTTGACAGCCCACAGCAGGTACCCAATAAATGGCAGCCACCCTGGAGTCTACCCACAGGTATATGCAGCACAATACAGGCCTCCAAGTGGCAGTTGACTGGTTAAGGCTCATGAAACTTTGCTAGACTTTATAGAGTTCATATTTTTTAAAAATCCATTTTTCTTTCCAAGGTGATAATACATCTAACAGATAAAATAAGTTACTGTGACAAGAATAAGCCCAGGCTTACTGAAGAATCAAGTAAAATATTATTTGCCAATTCTCAGGCACTATTTCACCAGAATAGTGTTGAAGAAAAATTGTTCTATCAGAATTTTCATTGTGTTTATCAATAGACCCTCTTTCTGAGAGATGTGTTAGAAGCCCTTCATTTTAATCATTGGTCAGAGGTTACAGATTTTATTTCATAATGTGAAAGAATACATTTTTATATTGAGAAAGCAACTATTATTTTTATGTTTAAGTAAATATGTTGTTTCTGATATCCAATTAATTTAAAATGATCACTCCTGCCTTTAAATATTTAGAGAAAATATACCCAAAAGTATATACTATGGGTCCTTAAAAATGTTTCTCTCTGAAAAAAAATTATAAAAATATTTTACTTCATAACCTATGCTTATTATTTTTATGTCAGACTGATATCTGTTTTTTTAGATACATTGAAAGTCTTTGCCATGTGAATGCTGCTCGATTGTATCTCTCCATATATAAATATGTTTTTATTTTTATATTTCTATCTCTGTAGAATCTCTCAAATCCATATTTTTAAAATCTATTCCACTTGTTTTTGACCTAGTTCATACCATGCTTCCTTATGTTTTTTAGTAACCTCCTGCCTCATCTTCATTTTTATTCTGTCTAGATCTGTAGACATCATTTCTCACAGGGCTTTTCATGCTTCAACACTCCACACACCCATTCTTCTTCTATGTTAATCTTTTCTGCACTACAACCAGAGTGACCTTTTAAAACAGTAAATTACATCTTGTTAGTTCCTGGTTTATTTCTTTCCAGTGAATTCCCTTTGCACGGAGATTGAAATCCAGACTCCTCAGAAAGGCTGGAATGATTAGGAAGATGAGTCTCTGCCGACTTGGAATGTATGCCACTTCCCTCTCATTCCCTGTGTTCCAGCTTAGACTTTACAACAAGCCTGGAAACACCTATCCTATACAGTAAAGGCCCAGCAACCGAATGGCGGAATGACCAGAATGACCATTTGACCAGACACAACGCAGGAGCTGCCCCCTGGTGGTGAGTGCACAGAGCTCCCACAGCAGGAGCAGCCACTCAGAGGGCAGGTTCACAGCCACTCAGTTGACCCGGATGAGCAGAGCTCCCACAACAGTCTGATCCCCTCAGGCCGCCCCCCAATAGTGCATGAATCACAGCACTAAAAGCTGGCGGTTACTAAGCACCCACCTTGTGGCAGGCGAAGGCCACCTACTCTCCATGGAATCTTACATAATCCCAGCATCCGCCTCACAGGGTTGATCTAAGGGTTTCTATGCACAGTTTTCAGAATGGAACGAGATCATCAGCTTTTAAGTAGTTGAGGGAAAACACACACTGCTTCTTTTTCATTCTCTTCGTCTTCCTTCTTGCGAGAAAAGGAACAACTGGCTCCCATAGCCCCACCCTGAGCGCTGTGGATAGAGCTCCCCAGCCCTTGGCTCCAAGTGAGTCTGCCTTCCAATGGCCTTTCTACCTAATTCCGCTGCCTGAGCATCTTAACCCGTATCGCTGCCTGAGCACCTGCCGTGTCCTAGGCGGTGCCCAGGTGCTCGCAGAGCAGCAGGGAGCCAGCTGCCCTGTACTACAGAGTGTGAATTCTGCCAGGAGAGGATGGGGTGCAGGGGGGAAACAGCCTCGGACAGACGTGAGGTACAGCCATTAGAGGGGATGGGCACCATGAAAACATGGGAATGAAGCCATATAGGGGCTCCATGAGGGAAGGGCAAAGGGACGCTCACTGAGGGAAAGTGGATGGATGGAGGAGAGCTAGGCAGATGTCTGGAAAAGGGCATTGGGCAGAGGGGAGAGCCCACAGAGGGGCAGCAGGATGAGTGGAAGGGAGTCAAGGCTGGGTACATCCTGCAGGGATCGAGGGCCTGTGAGAACCTGGTGTCCCCTGAGTGCAGGCGGAGGCACTGGGGCTGTAGGTGAGGACCCTCTGGCTTCTGTGTCAGGAGCAGACTGAGGGGGAAGAGGAAGCAGGGAGACAGCAGGAGGCGACAGCACCCTCCCCCAGGGCGATGCGGAGACAGTGGAAACTGTGGCAGATTTGCGGTGTGCTTGGAGGGAAGCCAGAGCATGAGGAACGATGTGTGTGTGTGTGTGTGTGTGTGTGTGTGGGGGGGGGGGGGGTTGAAGAGGCCCCATGCTGGGCTCGGCCCCTGGGAAGGTAGGGTCTCCGGCAGCTGCCGGGAGGGGGCCTGGGTCAGATCCCGTCTGTTTTGAGGGTCTGACTGTAAAACCCAGACCTTAGTTTGAACTCCACAGGAGGGACGTGGAATGTTCACGACCGCCTCCCACCCTGACATCCAGGATGTGGGTCATTCCCATCTGGCTGCTCTAATCCCTCCACTCCTCTCCCCCACCCCCAAGTTCTCTTCAGTGATGACAAGTACTTATTGGAAACAAGCAAATGGTTTTACTTTTGGTTCAAAAAACAACAAAACAGAATGTACAGTATTAATGGAAAGCAAACGTTGAAAACTAGGAAAATGAAGCCCCCTTGTGGACACACAGATCAGCTGTGCCCGGAACCGGGTCACGCGTAACACAAAAGGGCTCAGGGTCCAATGCAAAGGGCTTGCCCAGGTAGTCCGACTCCAATCCCTGACTCCAGTTTCCAGGACAGAGAGGATCCCGCACCACAGAACAGAAGGGCTGAGACCAGCCCCAAGTCCCATGGCCTTAGGCAATGCTTGCAGTACTTCCAGAGAAAGAAACGCTCCTGAGACGCTGGGACAGGGTGATCAGCAGCATCCAGATCACTGCCTCTAACTCCCACCCGGGGTCTGTGGTGCTCCTAGCTCTGCCCCTCTCTCCCCCTCCCACGTCCCCTCCTAGCTGAACTGCATATGGCCTTTCCCATCCTCCTCCCTCCTCAGCTCCTATGTCAGGTAGAAAGGATGGGGGGGTCATACAGTGAATCTGAGGGCCTTGAGGAAGTGCCGCTTGAAGAACCAGAGACACTGTCTGTCCACCCACCCCCCTGGCTGAACTGATTAACACAGAGGCCTCATGAATGCATGTTTAGAACCAGTCCCCCTCCCTCCCCCCGAATCTGCCACTGTGTAAGTTGGCTGTTTTGGGCAAGTCAACCTCTGGAGTGTTAATTCTCTCTCCTTTAAAATGTGAACAAGAGCCCAGCATGCATGGCTCAGTTGTTGAACATCGACCTATGACTCAGGAGGTCAAGGTTTGACTACCTGTCAGGGCACATGCCCAAGTTGTGGTCTTGATCCCCAGTGTGGGGTGTGCAGGAGGCAGGCAATCCATGATTCTCTCTCATCATTGATGTTTCTATCTCTCTCACCATCTCCCTTCCTCTCTGAAATCAATGGAAGATATCCTATCTAATAAAAGTAATATGCAAATTGACCTTACCTCTGCTACACCCACAAGCCACGCCTGCCAGCCAATCATGAGCGAATATGCAAATAAACCCAACCAAGATGGCTGCAGCCACAGAGAGCAGGAGGGAGGCTTGGGTTTCCCCGGCAATGGAGGAAGCCAAGCTTTCCACCTGCTCTTGCCAGCCTAGGCCTCCACTCAAGGCTACAAAGTTTCAATAATAGAAAATAAATAAATCCAAAAAAGAAATGGCAGCAGCCACAGATCTGGAAAGAGCAGGAGGCTAGGGTTGCCTCTGGCGATGGAGGAAGCCAAGCTTCTGAAGCACTGGCCTGCCTTGGCCTCCGCTCCAGGCTACAAAGTTTCAATTATAGAAGATAAATAAATCCCAACAGAAATGGCTGCTGCCACGGAGCAAGCAGGAGGCTTGGCTCCACTCCAGGCTACAAAGTTTCAATTGTAGAAGATAAATAAATCCCAGATACCAGGGCCTCCGCTTGGGTCACCGGGGGCATGGCCAGCCTGAAAACCACCACAGGCCCCTCACCCAGGTTGCCCCACACCCCAAGGGAACCCCCACCCTGATCCGGGACATCCTTCAGGGCAAACCAGCTGGCCCCCACCCATGCACCAGGCCTCTATCCTATCTAATAAAAGAGTAATATGCAGATTGATCATCACTCCAACACACAAGATGGCTGCCCCCATGTGGTCAAAGATCCTGCCCCCATGTGGACACAAGATGGCCACCACAAGATGGCCAGCAGGAGAGGGCAGTTGGGAGGCACCTGGCCTGCAAGGGAGGGCAGTTGAGAAGGACCAGGCCTGCAAGGGAGGGCATTTGGAGGTGATCAACCCTGCAGGAGAGGGCAGTTAGGGGTGACCAGGCCGGCAGAGGAGGAAAGTTGGGGCCAAACAGGCTGGCAGCAGAGTGGTTAGGGTGTGATCAGGCTGGCAGGCAGAAGCGGTTAGGGGCAATCAGGAAGGCAGGCAGGCAAGCAGTTGGGAGCCAGTAGTCCTGGATTGTGAGAGGGATCCCAGATTGGAGAGGGTACAGTCTGGGCTGAGGGACAAACCCCCTCCGTGCATGAATTTCATGCACCGGGCCTCTAGTATAGAAATAATAGAACCTGTGATATTGACCAATAATCTGTGATTTATTACATTAGACTAGCTATGCTTACCTTAGTTTATTTTACTGTGATTATTGCCCACTTAATCTTGTTTAACTCTCATTATTTTTAACCCATGAGTCTTAAGATTGAAAGGATAATATTATAAGAGGTTAGCATAAAGCACAGATAGTTTTTCTTTGTTAACTTCCAAAGACTCTCTTAATACCCTACATTCATTCTATTATTTCAAAAGTATTTCCCTTTAAAAATACATAAGATCAGATTCAATAATTAATGTTTATATTTCTATACATAAATATTTAAAGTTTACATCTGTACTATTTATCAGAAAGTTACACTTTCTAATTTTCAAATGTGAACTGTTGATATTAGTTATCTAATTTAAGAGCCCTATGTGAAAGAATTAAAAACAATTTTATTAAAAACATTAGTGGCTTGGTGCATGAAATTCGTGCATGGAGGGGGGGATGTCCCTCAGCCTGGCCTGCATCCTCTCCAATCTGGGACCCCTGTGGGATCGGGCCTAAACCAGCAGTCGGACAACCCCCTCACAATCCGGGACTGCTGGCTCCTAACTGCTCACCTGCCTGCCTGCTTGATCGCACCTAACCACTCTGCCTGCTGGCCTGCTTGCCCCCAACTGCACCCCCTGCTGGCCTACTCACCCCCAACTGGTCCCCTCTGCTGGTCTGCTCGCCCCCAACTACCCCCCCTCCCACCAGCCTGATCAGCCCCAACTGCCCTACCCTCCTGGCCTGATCACCTCTAACTGCCTCTGCCTCTGCTCCACTACCATGACTTTGTCCAAAAGGACATCTGGAAGGTCTCATGGTCTAATTAGCATATTACCCTTTTATTAATATATATAGGATATGACATACTGCCACAACTATAACATATCTACCAGTATTATTCTATGAGAATATGTACTTCATGCGATAGGAAGGCATCTAATACATTACATTGTATATGTTGTAAGTAGTAGGAAATACTGTATTCATAGCAATAATATACACCCTGTGACTTCCCTTCCTGATTTGGGAATGGTTCCCCAGTTCTTTGAACGTTTCCTTGCCCCTAATGTATTTTTTTTTCTTTTTGTCATTCAGTGTAACTTTACTGTTTATTGCACATGATTTGAGGTCTTTAATTTCTAACCACCAAAATTCAAAGGACTATTTTTTCCATGAAGTTTAACATTAACATTAGTGAATTCATGTATTCATGTGTTTTTATTGTAAACATCTGAATTATTCACATTGTCATAGATCCTGAACTCATAAGCGTGGGCCATGCACAGGCTGGCAGCAAGCCAGGAAGCCACTCTGCAAGCAAATAGATACTCTGCATAAGGAGAAAAGTCATAGCACAACATTTAATGTCCAACCTGAATCACCTCAGAATGTTATATATATTGACTTCTTAATTCACATAGTATTGGGAACTCAACTGCTTGGTTGATGACAGGGTTGAACTGGTTTCAGGAGGATTATCCCTGAAATACTTAAGGAAAGGGGGGCTCAATCTTTCTTCTTGGTTGCTTGCTCCTCCCCAGCACCTTCATCTTTCTTCTCGTCCTCAGCTTCTTGGGCATCTTCTCCTTCACCTTCACCTTCTTCTTCCTCCTTTGCATCCTCAAATTCTTCCTTGGTACCTTCTTCCTCTTCCTCTCCTTCCTCTTCCTCAGCCACTTCCTTCTCCTTCTCCTCCTCTTCAGCTTCTCCTTCAGAAGGGGGTTCATCCTTAGCTTCCTCAGCTTTTGCAGCCTCAATAGTCTCCTCCACCTCGATGTGCTCCGGTGTATTAAGAAGGGAAGGAGCAAGCAGACATCAAGTAGGAGCTGGTCTGTAAACCACCGTAGGCAGATTGACCAAAGACCTGGGAATTCTGGGAGTAGCCGCTGGCTATGCTTCCCATGCTGGTGAAACTGAGCCAGTCTCCTCACCTTCCAAGTTTCCTGTAAGCTGCAATGTCAAATGTCCAAAGCCATCTTCACATTGAGGAGGTCCTGGTATTCTTTTAAATATCGTGCCATTGCACTCTTTGTAGTTCTCAACTCATTTTCTAATTTATTGATTGTGTCCTGCATAGCACTAAAGTCAGCGTTCTGCTGATCCTCCAGCTCTTGTAGATGCTTTCCCAGTGCTTCCTTCATGCCCTGGCTTGCTTTGATCTCCAGGGTCTTGGCCTTGAGCAGGCAGAGGCTCTCGGATACCTCAGATACCTCGTCCTTGGTGGTGCACACGCTTTGGTGTTCTTGGCAGTACTCTCAGTCAGCACAGTAAAGCAGCTCTTGAACCACTCTTTGGCATTCTGCAGGTTCTTGGCTGCCAGCTTCTTGTACTGGATGTGGATATGCTTGAGCGTGGCGGAGAGGTCGGACTTGGATAACATGTCCATCTCCACGGAGATCTGAGCTTACTGGATCTGCGCCTGCAGCTCGTCGATCTCCTCTTCATGCACCTTCTTCAGAAAGGTGATTTCGTCCATCAGGTTTTCGATGAGCTTTTCCAGCTCAGCGCTGGCGAGAGCCGCCTCGTCTGCACCTTTGTGTGCCTCCATCAGCCAGCCCTTAGCGTCCTCGTGGTTCAGCACCTCTTCCTGATAGTGCGCCTGCAGGTTGCTCCCAGTCCCTTCTGATCCCTGGTGCCTCCTAACTGCCCACTGCCCTCTCCTCACCAGGGATGGGGTGTGGTGGGGCGGGGCACAGGCATCCCATTTTCATTAAAATGTTCAACCTGGGCCTGCTCCACCAGGGTCCGCAGGCAGGTCGGGGGCAGACAGTGATCCCAGAGATGCTGGCCACCCCTGCCTGTCCGGTCCCAGATTGTAGCCCGGACCCAGCAGGTGGCGTCTGGCGCTGCCTGCCCTGCCTGCATATGCAAATTTACCCGCCATCTTTGTTGGGTTAATTTGCATATCACTCCTGATTGGCTGGTGGGTATAGCGGAGGTGCGGTCAATTAGCATCTTTCTCTTTTATTAGTGTAGATAGTCTTCCTGGATTATAGGTTCTTTAGAGATAATATGTTTATTTATCTTTATATGTCTAATGCTCAACATAATACCGATTATACACACAGTTGTGGATGAAAAGTCATTGAATTTAATTATGTTATTGAGGTAATTACCAGCATATGAAATGGCCTCTTATCAGTGATTCTAGGGCTTGTTAAGTGCTTATATCCAAGAAGCTACATTAACAAGTCAAAATAGTCAAAATTTGCTTTTTTTCTAACAAAATTAATTATTACTGTGACTATTACTTAAGATATACTCAATAATAAAGTGTATCACTTAAAGACATAGGAGGTTCTGTGGCAGTCAGTGATCTTGTTCTGTGGCAGTCAGTGATCTCAGATTCAAGTATTGTTCTGTGGCAGTCAGTGATCTCAGATTCAAGTATTAAAAACTTCTGAAAGTATTTTTGAAAAAACAAATTCAAGAATATTAAAGAGTTTACCAATTGGGAAAGACAGAAGGTCGGGCTTAGATGCTACACAGCCAAGAATAATGCCCAAACCACACCTGCTGGGTCTACTAACCACTGTAGCTACAGACATGAATGCCATCATACTTGTTGCTGTCATGCGTGGCAGAATCTCCATCCCACTGCTCTGAAAGCTGGATTCTTTTATAGCCACATCTTCCCACCTGGATTCTACTCAGTTTCTGCTTGCTCATGTTGCCCATGTCTGAACTAAACTCTCATGGAATTGAATCTAACTGGCAGAGCCTAAGTCACATGCCAGCACCTTGAGTGCAAATAGAGTTTAGGAAAGTGGTCTTGTGGCTTCTGCTTGGATTGGAAGTACATGGGATGCATAGAACACAATTTTCCCAAACAGAAAGGTTCTGAAAGAGTGCTGGGTTGTAGGAAACCACACATTTCCACCACAAGTTTTTACCCACCTCTCCACCCTCATTCTTCCCTCACCTCCTGGTTATGTTTTATTTATAATTGTCTTTTCTTTTTGAATATATATGTAATTTTAGAGAGGAGAGATGGAAACATCAATGATGAGAGAGAATGATTGATTGGCTGTCTCCTGCATGCCCCACACTGGGGATGGAGCCTGCAACCTGGTTATGTGCTCTGATTGGGACTCAAACCCCTACCTCCTGGTTCATAGGTGGATGCTCAACCACTGAGCCATGCCAGCTGGCTATAATTGTCTTTTCTTAAAATGTTATCTTTAACAAAAGTATTTTTGTGTATGCTTTACCTAATTATCTATAAAGGTATTAAATATTTGTTGGACTTGCCTCACATACCTATAGAGAAAATAAAATAAGACTCCTTATAGGCTTTGAGAATTTTTTTAAATTAAAAAATAAGGTGTTATTATTACTATAATTATTCTTTAACATCTTTGTGGAAAGGTTAGGGCATATTAGATACATATCATTATACTCTTTTAAAAATTATTTCTTAGTGGATTTATCATGTAGTTATTAAAGGAGGTAAGGCGGTCTAATAAAATCCTTGTTATAAGTAAGCAAAAATAGTTTAAGTAAAAAAATAGTTTTTAAAAATAAATCTATTTGTAATACCTTAAACAACAAAATTAAAAAAATAAAAGAGAACAAACACACACACAAAAAATAAAAATAAATCTAGGCCAGGTAGCTTAGTTGGTTAGAGCCTCATTCCCATAAGTCAATATTGCAGGTTCAATCCCTGGTCAGGGTACATACACAAATCAACCAATGAATGCATGAGAAAAGTGGAACAACAAATTGATATGCTTCTGTCTCTGTCTCAATAAATAAATAAAAATTAAAAAAAATATATAAATCTAAAGAAGCTTTGACTGTGGGAGTAATGTTTAAGTATTTTTTCATTATTTTGAGGGCAGTTTAGCATAGTCAGTAGGACTGTGAGCTTCAGAATTAGCCAGTCCTACATTCCTGACGGGGAGAGTGATTTAACTTTTTAATATATTTTCATTTATTTCAGAGAGGAAGGGAGAATGAGAGAGAGATAGAAACATCAATGATGAGAGGGAATCATTGATTGGCTGCCTCCTGGACATTGGACCGAGCCCGCAACCCAAGCATGTGCCCCTGACCGGAATTGAACCTGGGACCTTTTGGTCCATAGGCCAACACTCTATTCACTGAGCCAAATAGGCTAGGGCTGGTTTAACTTTTTAAATCTCAATTTCCTCTTTCTAAAAGTATCCATCTCATATAGAATTTTTGTAATTAAAAGAGATAATATGGCCCAGCCGGTATGGCTCAGTGGTTGAGCATCGACCCGTACACCAAGAGGTAACAAGTTCAATTCTCAATAAGGGCACATGCCCAGGTTGCAGGCACGATCCCCAGAGTGGGGCATGCAGGAGGCAGCTAATTGATGTTCCTCTCTCACCCATGTTTCCATCTCTCCTTCTTCTTTTCTCTCTCTCTAAAATCAATAAAAACATATTTAAAAAAAGAGATAACATGTATAAATTAAATGCCACAGCATGTGGCATACATTATGTGATAAAATGCTAGTTATTATAAATATTTTCATCATTTTATATGTGATTAGAGAAATGTGATGAGAATCACAGCATTTATTTTTTTCCTTTATGTGAGGGAGTTGTGTGTATGTGAGTGTGTGTGTGTTTATATTGAAAGAGGCCTGGTATATTGAATCAGGAAGGAAATCAGTTGTTGCCACTGTTATGGATCATATCTCTGGAAAAGAGTCCTGTTTTCTACATAATGCACCAAGCTAGAAGACAAGTGCAAAGGTGGTAATTTTTGCATAATTTCACTTTTTAATTGGCATTGCTGAAGTAATGCTCTTAATGTTTTTGTATAAAACTCACTACTAGTTTGAAGGCCATGCACACCATTTTTTTCTCTTATAAAAATCTCATTATACATATTATCTGTGAAGTAATAGTATGCTCAGTGACAAAAAGTCTTTTATTTTAGTTTTTAGTAACAATAAGCACCCTACAATTGAAGTGGTAATCCACCAATCTACACTAATAAAAGAGAAACATGCAAATTACTGTCACTCCACTACACTACCAGCCAATCAGAGTGAGTATGCAAATTAACCTGAAAACATGGCTGCAGCCCCCGCCCCCCGCCACTCTGGCCCTGTGGGGGTCGGAGAAGTCAGGCGCCAGCGCCTGAGGCTGGCTTCAGCCAGGGAGAAGAAGAAGCCACCTGCCCCGTGATCCCAGGCCACAGCCAGCAGCAGAAGCCTCACGTCTGCCTGCCCCACGTCCTGGGGGAGACAGAGAAACCAGGCCCCAGCACCTGAGGCTGGGTGTGGCCTGGGAGACAAAGAAGCCACCTGCCCCATGATCCCAGGCCACAGCCAGCTGGAGAAGTCGCCCACACTGCATCCCAGGGAAGACAGAGAAGCCGCCCACCTGTGGTCCAGGCGCCAGCACCTGCGGCTGGCTACAGCCTGATAGACAGAGAAGCTGCCCACCCTGCAGTCCTGGGCACCAGTACCTGCAGGCTGGCTGTGGCCTGGGAGATGGAGAAGCTGCCCACCCTGCGGTCCTGGGCACCAGCACTTGTGGCTACAGCCCAGGCAAAGCCACCTGCCCACCATCCCCTGTGGCTGCAGCCGGCCTGGGCGCCTATGGCTGACCAGAGGGAGGGAAGCTCAGATCCCGGGTGCCTGTGGTTGGCTGGAGGAGGGAATCCTGGGTCCCGGATGTGGGGCCGAGGCAGAGGTGGTTAGGGGCAATCACACCAGCAGGGGAGCAGTTAGGGACAATCGGGCTGGCAGGCAGAAGAAGTTAGGGGCAAGCAGGCAGGCAGGCAGAAGAAGTTAGGGGCAATCAGACAGGCAGGCGAGTGGTTAGGAGCCAGCAGTTCTGGATTGTGAGAGGGATGTCCAACTGGCGGTTATCCCCTGAGGGGTCCCAGATTGGAGAGGGTGCAGGCTGGGCTGAGGGACACCCCCCCTCCCCCGTGCACGAATTTTCGTGCACTGGGCCACTAGTATTTAAATATTTGTTTTGTCTTTATATCCTAGAGTGTCCTGTTTATATCCTAGTTTCTGCTTTTATAATCTCTAAAAACTGGGATATTGAGGTCAGGAATTCATCACAGAAAAATTGCTGATGTTTCAAGATTATACCCACATTTATATTCTGCTAACTGTAACTAATGGTAAATATTCTTATGATAGATATTTATTTTTTACTAAAATGTACATAAATATGACTAATTTTATAACATTAACTTTTAAGTTATTAAATTTCTTGTTAGCCATTGACTAGCACTTATTTTCAGTGAATTTTGTGTAATGAAATTATGATATAATTTCTCAAACATTTTAAGAGAAATTAGGGGAGAGTTGATAACATAACAAAGACTTCTATATGAAGATAAATTTTGAGATGAAAGAGGCATGATATGATGCATATTACAAAAAATAGAAATATTCTTTTGGAGAATTAATCTAATTATCTGTTGAGAAATATTGGCAATAGAAAGGATATGTCAAAAATAATTAATATAGGGGAGGGGTTGATGGAGGAAAAGGAGACATATGTAATACTTTAAATAATAAAAAATAATTAATATACTTTTTTCATTTGCCAATCTGAATATAAGACTTTCAATCTAATCTGCCCAAAGCAAGGCCTGCCCTGGATATTGATTTAGAAAGTGTAGGGAGCAACTATAAGGTCAAGCTTAATTGTGTTAGGAGGGCTCTGCCCTCCAAGCTGGGACTTGTTTGTGGCCCTGGCCACAGGTCAGTCCGAGGCTTGACCCTATAGCCTCTCCCTACATCTCCCCCCTTTTTTGTTTTTATTTACTTCCATTTACTTTTTTCACTATAATTACTTGGAATTATAAGGATTATTCCAAAGTTAGAAATTCTAAAAATTTTAAGCTATTACAATAAACATAAAAGTAAAACTTGAACATCAAGAACAAAATTCTGGCTATTATTAAAACAATAACAAAACAATGCCAATGCAACACAGCAAAAAGAGACTGCAGACATGTTAACATTTTACTATTTCTCCAAAATGAAAGTTTCTTTTGACTCAGAGTCCTCAGATTTGGCTGCACAAGACTACAGAAAACTGGCAGCTCACCAATACTAGTCAGCACCTCGACCCCTTGTGTAGCCTTCGTTTTCTTCTTCTGCATTGCTATCATTGGGGCAACTCTCAGTCTTTTGAACGAAGGGACAAGGAGCTTCTCTGGGTCCATCGTGGTGATGCTCTGGCACCCAAATTGGCTGCACTGCTCCTTCTGGAAAGATACAAACACAATCTCTTCCCCACATCATTACTGGATCTGGTAAAACTCTTGTCTGGTTTGTGCATACTTCCCACCAGGCTAACCCAGCAGAGGCTATTGCATTGGAGGCCCAATGCCTTTCAGCTGCTGTATGACCCTCTACATCATAATTCAAAAAATTTAACACATAACATCCTTCTCCCCCTTTTTGTTTTTGTAGAGAGTAGATCTTTGTGTCACCTCAGGGCCCTTGAGATGTCACAAAGCTGTCTTTCAGTTAAATTCTTGAAATATTACATTTGGAAAAGCTGTCAAATATATCCAATTTAAAGTGTTTTCTTCCCCTTCTGCTTTGCCTCAGGTGGGGAAGATAATGGTTTGTTAATTATAGGTAGGCTTGGCTGGCCTTTGTTTAAACTTCCCTGGGTTGCAACATTTATAAATTTTACACTTTAACTGAACCTGCAAAGCCCCATGAGGTCCAGTACCCATGAGCCTCCTTGTTTTTGTCCCTGTACTAGCTTCTGCTTCTAGTTTTCTACTTAATCTGTATCTCATTTTCTATTTTCCACTTTTCTTCTTAATCTTTATCTTATTTTATATCTTATAGTTTTCTACTAAACTTATTATCTTCTGATTTTCTGTCTTGTACTAGTAATTTCTAATATTTCCCCAAAATTTTATCCTATGACTTTTAAATTAACAATTGCCCATCTTGAGCTAATAATGCCATTAAGAGTAATTCTGCTTCAAATGACGCAATCTTTCCTGTGCCATGTATTTGAAGGCCTCTCTTAAATCACCTTCAATTTTCACTTTTAAATATGGCAGTTAATATATAGTTTAACTATCATTATCAAATGAAAGATATTTTTTCCAAAGGGAAAAACTAAAACAAGTTTAAGTACTGATGAATATGCTTTGTTACATAGGGGGAAATGAAGTTACAACTTTGGGGACAGTTGACTACAAAATAATAAAAGATTATAGAATTTACATTATTTTTGTCTATAATTGTAATAAGCAACATGATTTTTTGGAAGTTGGTTACATAGTTAGCTCATATTGACTAAAACAGAAACTATCAGTGAGGGAACAGACTGGAAGTGGGGGTAAAGTGACTTAAGTATAAAGAGCTTAATTGTTTAGGAAAAGACCAAAAGGAAAATAAAAACAGGGTATGTGGCTAAATATGCATACGGTAATGGCTGCACCTTTACTAAGACTACCTGTGAAAACTAGAAGGCAAAGTATAAGCTTACTGGGACTTTTATTTTTTCCCTTTCCAATAAGGAATGCATGTTGTCTCGACTTCACCATGTTTGTGGATTGACTGATGGAACCAAAGAGCCACATCCAGACCAATTAGAAGACTGTGCAATTCTCCATGATCCTTGTCTTAGAGTTGGAGGTATTAACTGGACCATTACTTCACTGGGAAGGCAGTGTTTCCCTCA
This sequence comes from Eptesicus fuscus, assembly GCF_027574615.1. Taxonomy (NCBI): domain Eukaryota; kingdom Metazoa; phylum Chordata; class Mammalia; order Chiroptera; family Vespertilionidae; genus Eptesicus; species Eptesicus fuscus. The sequence continues at coordinate 64,681,941 of NC_072482.1, forward strand.
TTCGGAAGAAGGAAAGGGACAGGCATCTTTTATTGAGAAAAGTGGGTTGAGGCAGCAATATTGCTATGTTTTCAGCAAACTGATTTCATTTTCTTCCTGGTTACACAGCCGAAACACATTTTTATCGCTTTTGTAGTTAGATTTGGGCAATGAGGCTGAGCTCAGGCCATTGGAACCTAAATGAAAATTGCATTTTTTTCCCTAGGCCTTACCCATGTAAGTCTCCCACATGTAATTAGCCACCTCCAACCTCTGCTGACCTCAGTGAATTGTGACATTAATAGACAAAAACTTTTAGTGTGCCAAATCACTGAGATTTGAGAATTACTTATTATGTTACATGGTTCCTGTAATTATTAAATAGGATAATCTAAAAAATTGCCTGACCCAAGACCTAGGCCTTCATAAGTCCTCAAACCTAGTACTGATTTAATATAAAGTACTTTAAAAATTCTAAGATTAATGTAGAAGAATGACATTTAAAGTTAATGCACATTAAAGGGATGGAAATTAGTTATTGGGTGTGCCAGAAACAAGATAGTTTTACTAGTTCTTTTTAAAAAATGGTGTACAATAAATGCAGAACATTTTTATTTTCCCAGAAGCCAAAGTTTAAAACAATGGGTCAAAATCATAAGACACTGTGGTCTAATTTAACTAAGAAAAGACTTGCTAAGATTATAAGAGGCTTCTCCAGGGTGACAGCCAGCTGAATCTAAATAGTTACATTCTGGTATAGACATGCATTTCCCAACCTTGTCTTGAAATTCTGCTACTTCAAATTTATGCAATTTTTTGAAAAATTACATAAATGCTACATACATATATATGTTACACATTTTTTATAGAATAAATATTTTAAATAAGGAAATACTAAATTCTCAAAAGTTAGTGTGAAGAAATATGTTCCATTAAGCATTAAGACAAAAAACGACCAGACATACGAAACAGTATTTAAGTGTTTCAAAAGATAAAACTTGAACAACCTTTTAATAAAAGTATAAATGATATAATAATAAATTATAAGTAGATTTTTAAAAAAGGAATATCAATGCTCATTATTAAAAATGTCAAAATAAAAATTCTATGCTCAAAAACTAAAATCCAGATCTAGTGATATTTCACTGTTAATGGAATTGGAGTGATCTTCAGGTGTTCTGATTACTACAGGAAGTGTTATAATCTACTATTAGCCCAACAAATTTAGTTTTTATTATAATAGAAAGTGCTCATTCAAATTTTTACTCTTTTTAATTTTATTACTTTGTCTTTTATCTTCTTAAATGACTGAAATACATTGTAATTCAAACTAAAAATATACACAAATTTAGAAGTATCTGAAGTGTGAAAGTGTTCAAAACCATAATTTTCTGATCATTGCCTGGCAAGATTCTCCAAGTATGCTCTATTTCACATTATGAGCACTGTTAACACTTATATATTTTGAAAAACATACTTCTGCATTTATAATTAAATCTTGGTGATGAAGTATTTAAGAGAATCAGTCCTTTATTGACAACTTAATTTACATATTTCTGAATTACTTTAAAAACTTCCCAGAATCAGAGCAACCAAAAGACTTATATGTATGCATATAAGCATAACCCATGGATACAGATAGTCGGGGGATGAGAGTATGTGCTGGGGGCTGGAAACAGGTGGAGAGAGGTCAATGGGGGGGAAAGGAGACATATGTAATACTTTAAACAATAAAGAATTTAAAAAAAAAATAACCATCACAAAAACGAAACAAAAGAAAAAATTCCCAGAATTGGGAGAAACAAGATGGTGATGTAGGTAAATGCCTATACTCACCACCTCCCACAACCACATCAAAATTACAACTAAAATACAGACTAATTATCATTCAGAATCACCTGAAAGTTGGCTGAATGGAAGTCCTACAACTACAGAAGTAAAGAAGAAAGCACACTGAGAGTAGTAGGAGGGGCAGAGGCACAGAATTGGTTGATCCGGCACCCACGTGTGGTCTGTTTTTAATCTGGAGGGATATCTAGGCTACAGAGACTTCCTGAGAGGAGCAAGATGACCCAGCCCAACACCAGACCCCTAGCTCAGGATTCCAGAGCTGGAAAGAGAGGTCCCCATAACTTTGGGCTATAAAAACCAGAGGGAACGGTGGCTGTTGGACATGGAGGCTGCTGAAGTCCCACTCAGCTTCTCTTACAAGGCCCACACATGATCCCAATCCCTTTGAGCTCCAGTGCTGGGTGGTGGCATTAGAGGAACCAGGGATATAAGGGGAGGAACTGAATTATTTTGCATCAGGGCAGGAACTCAAGGGCAGCTTTCTCCCAAACAGGGGTGCTCCCAGGGGTCATTGTTCTTGTGCTGGAACTTCCCCCATCACAGAGCTGACTGGCAGCCATATCTGAGTTTCCATCAGTGTGTCTGTCCCACATGGTCCACTCCACCCTGGAGATTCCTTGGGACTCCACCCCATCCAACTTGCAGTCCCACCCAAGTTATTTGCAGGGACTTTTCCATATGAATGGCTTGTCCTGGCTCAGGCTTCAGATTTTCATAAAATCTCTTAAATAAGCAACAGCTGGCATCAGCATGCCCCATAGCTATCAATAAGAGGCCCAAGATCCGGCAGCAGTACCACCCTTCCTTGCTTCACAGTTTGGCCTCACCTGGGCACTTCCAAGCCCAATACAAATAGCAGACATCTGCAGATCACTTGGTAGCTCCTGCCAGGTGGCCCCAGGCAGTGGCTGACTTTGCACCTCCTGAGAGGCCCCAGAGCCAGTGCACCTGGTGGACAGCTTTAGACTGACTATACCAGATTACAACTCTACACATCCACAAGTGACACACTCAAGGACCAGACTCAGTGAACACCAAAGCCACACTGAAGCAAGTCCTGCTCCATAGGATTATCTCCTGCACAGCAAGTGGTCCTCACAGCCAATTGGCCTGGAGGTCAACTCCTCCCAGTGACACCAATAGCAATCAAGGCTCAACTACAGCCCATGCAGGGGCATACCTAGAGTGTCCAGCTCAGTTGACTAGGGAGGCTGAACTCATGTGTCCTACAGGACACCTACTACACAAGGCCACTCTACTAATTCCAGGAGACATAGCAGCTCTACCTAATATGCAGAAACAAACACAGGGAAGCAGCCAAAATGCAGAGACAAAGAAACATATTATAAGTGAAAGAACAGAATAAATCTCCAGGAAGAGAAATAAATGAAATGGAAGCAAGCAAACTACTGGATACAGAGTTCAAAACAATTGTTATAAGGATGCTCAAGAATCTTCATGGAAGATATAAGGGACTCCAAGAGAGATTCAAGGGACTTAGTGAGAACTTCAAGGATTTTAGTGAGAATTTCAAAGACATGAAAAAGGACCAGTCAAAAATTAAGCATACACTAAATGAAATAAAGAATAATTTACAGGGATTCAACAGTAAAGTAGATGATTCTGATAATCAAATCAACAATTGGAATATGAGGAAGCAAAAAACACCCAAATGAAAAGAGCAAAATGAAAAAAGAATGAAAAAATATGAAGACAGTATAAGGAGCCTCTGGGACAACTTCAAGCATACCGACATTCACATTATGGGGGTGCCAGAAGAAGAGAGAGAGAAAGATATTGAAAACCTATTTGAAGAAATAATGACAGAAAACTTCCCCTACCTGGTGAAAGAAATAGACTTACAAGTCCAGAAAGCACAGAGAGTCCCAAACAAGAGGAACACAAAGAGGCCCACACCAAGACACATCATAATTAAAATGCCAAAGGTTAAAGGCAAAGAGAGAATCTTCAAAGCTGCAAGAGAAAAGCAGTTAGTTACCTACAAGGGAGCATCCATATGACTGGCAGCTGAATTCTCGACAGAAATTTTGCAGGCCAGAAGGAAGTGGCAATAAATATTTAAAGTGATGAATAGCAAGTACCTACAACCAAGATGACGCTTCCCATTTAGAATTGAAGGTCAGATAAAGAGCTTCACAGACAAGAAAAACACTAAAGGATTTCATCACCACCAAATCAGTATTACATGAAATGTTGAAGGTTATTCTTTAAGAAGAGGAAGAGGAAGATGAACAATAAAATGGCAATAGATACATATCTATCAACAATTGAATCTAAAAATCAAAATAAACGAACAAGGAATTTAATGGAAAACAAAACAAAACACCTGATGAATAAAATAGAACCAGAGGCATGGAAACATGGAACAGACCAAGGAATCTCAAAGGAAAATGGGTTAGGGGGGCAGGGAGAAATTAACCAAAGATCTTATATGCATATACTAGTACGTATTACCTATGGACACAGACAATAGGGTGGCGAAGGCCTGGGGCAGGTGGGAACCAGGTGGAGGGGAGCAATGGGAGGAAAAAAGGGTGACATTGATAATACTCTCAAGAATAAAGATTTTAAAAATAAAATAAATAAAACTTCCCAGAATCACTTTACTCCCCAAGTGCCTTCACTTACACTTATGGAAATGGACTGTCTTTTGAATTAAATTTATTCACAAACATGGAAGGGACTGATAGAGAGATCTAACTATATATATGAGCATGTGAAAAATCACCAAACAAAGCAAGCCAGTATGTGGACCCAAGATATAGGATGTAAATGTCCTCTAAAGTATTCCCAATGCAGTCTCAGAAATAAGATAAAGAAATAATTTTATATATATATATCTATATAGATATATAGATAGATAGATAGATAGATACATATATATCAATACTTATAGATATGTGCCCTACATTTTAAAAATTATGTGATACTACACACACACACACACACACACACACACACACACACACACACACACATACACTAGAGGCCCAAAGCATGAAATTCGTGCAAGAGTTGGCCTTCCTTCCCCTGGCTGCCGGCACTGGCTTCCCTCTGGCACCCGGGACCCGGGCTTCCTTTGCAGCCCCAGCTTCGTCCAGAAGGTCATCCAGTCCAATTAGCACATTATGCTTTTAATACATATATATATATATATATATATATATATATATATATACACATATATATATATATATGATAAATGGTATTTGTTACCATTTTCAGTTTTGATAATTGAAAAGGTAGTAAAAAGGATTTAACATTCCAAAGAGAAATGATAAAAGAGAACACAGTGATAACCAAGTTATGAATAACTGAACTCTGATGACTATTAATTTTACTAAGAAACAAGAAGCAACTTAAGAAATAACATTAAATTGAAGCAAATTAATGCAAGTGGCAAAAGAGACAATTTGTCCTATAGACTTTTGCAGAACATTTGTGAAAACCTTCTGCAATGTTAGCTAACATTATTACATTGTATTGAATATTGATTATTCTAGAGAAAAATACCAGCCCAGAGTTATGGATGTAATATTCTAGATGAAAATAAGGCTATACATTACAAAGCAATCTGTTTATGCTGCTGATTTAATGATCTCCAACGTTATTCATCCTCTTATACTAGAGGCAATGCAGACTCTTCTGAACCCTGAACCACATTCAATGTAAAGTTGAATATTATATTTGTGGCTGATTGGAAAAAATAACTCCAAATCTTACCTACACTAAATAGACTTCGAGGATTCTAAAAAAAAGGTATGCAGTTTTTACACTCTTGTCTTTTGTCAATTTTTACCAGTACTGGGTACTGGAGAACAAAACAAATTGTTACAATAAGGCACTCAGAGACAACACGGGCAACTTTAGTATGTTCCTGTTGTGTATGGATTACCAAGAAGTGACTTCATTTCGACAAGTTAACACTAATTAAAGCACACCACACATTATGACTCTAAGATTATTCAATGAGTTCATATTTTGAATTATATGATGTCATTTTATATTTGTATAATCCAAGAAATTAACCAAAAAATTAAGAGGATTATAAAATATTTAGTAATTGATTAAGTGATTAATGAACAAAGATTCATAGGTGTTCCACAAACAAAAATGTTGGGGAAAATGTATTTATAACAACAGAAAACAGGTCAAGTGATCAGAAATAAAGATAATAGAGTGCATAAAAAAGATTAAGTGTGAGAGGAAAGTGGCATTTAAATCAGTGAGGAGCACTGGCTGGGTAGTTAAGTTGGTTGAAGCATCCTCCTGAACACACACACACAAAAAAAAAAGATTTTGGGTTTGAGTCCTGGTCAGGGCACATACCCAGGTTGTGCGTTTGGTCCCAGGTAGGGGCATATGTGGGAGGCAACCTATCAATGTTTCTCTCTCACATCAATGTTCTTTTCTCTCTCTCTCTCTCTCTCTCTCTCTCTCTCTCTCTCTCTCTCTCTCTCTCTCATCTCTTCCTCCCTTCCCCATCTTCTGTCTCTAAAATCAATAAACATATCCTCTGGTGAGGATTAAAAAATTAATAAAAAATAAATCAGTGGAGGAAATGTGCATCATTCAATAACAACTGGTCGAACTCTTCAGGGTGGGGCAAATCTCCATTTTTTGTTAAACACCAAAATTAAATAATAAGTAGAACAAAGAGTAATGTTAAAAATAAAGAACTATCTAGAACTAGATGAAAATAATAGGTGAATTTTGTTTTAATAATATTAAGGCAGCAAAGACCATTTAAGTAAGCTACTTTTAAAAAGCCATGAAGATTGATAAATTTGATCATTATATATTTTTTCTTCTTGGAAAAATATCACAAACAATGCCAAGAAACAAATATCAAAGGTGAAGAAATATGTTTACAAATATAGTACATTGGATCAATATATTTTGTAAATAATTCTTATATTCATTAAGAAAGGAATATACGTATAGCTCAATATGAAAATGGGCAAAGGGCATACAGAATAAGTTTGCAGCTTTTAATTTATTTATGTTATTTTTTCAATAAATAATATTTCCAGTGATCAAAATCCAATGATACATAATGCAAAACATTGAACATTTACTCCTATCCTTGTGCCCATGCCCATATGATACCCCCATCCCCTGGTGGGTACAACTTGAATTAGTCTTTTTTTGTTTGTTTAATATTTCTATTGATTTCAGAGAAGAAGGGAGAGGGAGAGAGAGATAGAAACATCAATGATGAGAGAGAATCATTGATCGGCTGCCTCCTGCATGGCCCCCACTGGGGATCAAGCCCTCAATGGGGGCATATGCCCTGACCTGGAATTGAGGAATCAAACCGTGACCTCCCGGTTTATAGGTCAATGTTCAACCACTGAGCCACGCCAGCTGGGTCTCGTATTAGTCTTTAAAATGTATCTGTTCACTGTTTATTCATATAGACAGAGAAATGCAAATAAATAGTTTTATTTCACTTCATCTTACACAAAATGTAACAATTTCCATTTTACTGCACCACACTTTCTCTTTTTTATGTAAAAATATAATGTGGAGTTTTTCCTTTTTTACATAGAGAGCATCTCATTCTCTAGAAATCTATACATATTCCACTATAGTATAATATAATTTACTCAATGACTTCCATATAGAAGGCCCTTTGACGTATGTTCAATATTTTGCTATTATAAATAGGAATGCTATGAAGAATGATGTACATAGATCATTTTCTGTGTTTATCTGTAAGACATATTCCCCAAAGTGAATTTCCTGAGTCAAGGAGTAAATGTAATTGCAATTTTGAAAGATACTGTCAAATTTTCCTTCATTAGAGGTTGAACTATTTCATACCCCTGCCAGTAATGTTTGAAAGTAGCACTTTTCTCAAAGCCCTGCAAATAGAGTGTTGTCAAACGATTAGAGTTTTGACAGTCTGGATAGATTATATGTATATATATCTTGGTGTAATTCTTTTTAGTGTGAATGAGATTGAATATCTTTCATATGTTTCAGTATCATTTTTTCTTTTGTGTGTATATGAATAGTTTTGCATTTGTTGTGTTTGTTTTGCTTTTGTTTTTTTCTTGGGCTTGCACACAATTTCAATTTCTCTGTGGTTAAAGATTCAAACTTTTTTTCTATGGCTTATGGAAATTTTTTAATAGTTCCTGAGAAATGTTTAGAAAGCCACAAAATAATCCCCTTCTTTACCCCTGGCCTCTTTATCTTCAAGTACTTTAAAGTTTCATTTTTTTAAATATTCAAATTATTGACAATCTTGTGGTTTATACCTAAGGTTTGGTATGAGATATGGATCTAATTTTAATCCTCTTCTCAATGGCTACCCATTTGCCTAACTATTGAGTAACAAGTTCCTACTTGCCACTGTGACTGGTGGCACAAAGACCTTTTAAATAGCAAATTGATGTGCAACCTTGATAATATTTTTCAAAAATATATTAAAGCAACAATAGAATATACTTTTATGACACTTTCATAATAGATGATACAGCTAATTATCACTCTGGTATAACATGTACTTTTATGCATAGGTGATGGATGGTGAAATGGTGCTGCCAGTTGGAGAGCAATAGGTACATCTATTAAACAACTTATTCACACATACATTTTAATACAGAAAATTTAACTGTAGAATCAATATAATCACATATATGCAAAAACAACATGCTTTACCATTAATAAGAGGTTCATTAAATTTATTAAGATACATTCATGCAATACTATGCCAGCCATTAGCCATTGGAACATGAATGAAGTGAATCCATATGTATCAGCATAAATAATATTCAGAACAGTACATATTTAGAATGCTGAACTTTATGTAAACAAAAATGTTTGCTAATATAAATGCTTTTTTATTTTATTTATTTATTTACTTTTTTGTTAATCCTCACTCAAGGATATTTTTCCCATTGGTTTTTATAGAAAGAATGGAAGGAAGGAAGGGAGAGGGAGAGAGAGAGAAACATCCATGTGAGAGAGACACATTGATCAGTTGCATCCCACAAGTGCCCTGACCAGGGACAGGGACTGAACCTGCAACCCAGGTATGTGCCCTTCCTCTAACTACTACTCTCTAACCACTTATAAACACTGGCCAGGGCAATATAAATCTACTAGAGGCCCGGTGCACGAAATTCGTGCACAGGGTGTGTGTGTCCCTCAGCCCAGCCTGCACCCTCTCCAATCTAGGACCCCTCGAGGGATGTCCGGCTGCCCGTTTAGGCCAGATCCCGGTAGGATCGGGCCTAAATGGGCAGCTGGACATCCCTCTCACAATCCAGGACTGCTGTCTCCCAACTGCTTGCCTGCCTGCCTGCCTTCCTGATTGCCCCTAACTGCTTCTGCCTGCCAGCCTGATAACCCCCTAACCCCTCCCCTGCCAGCCTGATTGATGCCTAACTGCTCCCCTGCCAGCCTGATTGCCCCCAACTGCCCTCCCCTGCTGGCGATCTTGTGGTGGCCAGCTTGTGTCCACATGGGGGCAGCCATCTTTGACCACATGGGGACAGCCATCTTGTGTGTTGGAGTGGTGGTCAATTTGCATATTACTACTTTATTAGATAGGAGGCTAGAGAGCTGGTGCACAGGTGGGGGCCAGCTGGTTTGCCCTGTAGAGTGTCTTGGATCAGGGTGGGGGTTCCCTTGGGGGATGGGGCGGCCTGGGCAAGAGGCCTGTGGTGGTTTGCAGGCCGGCCATGCCCCCCCGGTGACCCAAGTGGAGGGCCTGGTATCTGGGATTTATTTATCTTCTATAATTGAAACTTTGTAGCCTTGAGTGGAGGCTAGGGCTGGCCAGGAAGTTTGGCTTCCTCCATCACTGGGGAAACCCAAGCCTCCTGCTCGCTCCATGGCCGCAGCCATTTTTGTTGGGATTTATTTATCTTCTATAATTGAAACTTTGTAGCCTTGAGCAGAGGCCTGGGCCAGCTAGGGTGTGCAGGAAGCTTGGCTTCCTCCATTGCCAGGGAAATGCAAGCCTCCTGCTCACTCCGTGGCCACAGCCATCTTGGTTGGGTTAATTTGCATACTTGCTCCTGATTGGCTGGTGGGCGTGGCTTGTGGGTGAATCAGAGGTATGGTAAATTTGCATATTACTCTTTTATTAGATAGGATATGCTTTTAAACATATAATGTATACAGTGTTATGAATATAAATGATTAATCATGTATCTAAACACATCCACCCTTCTATATACATATGTGCATATATAATGCATTATATTTATTGCCATATATATTTTAAAATATATTATATATGAAGTATCTAATATAATAAAAGCCTAATATGCAAATAGACCGAACTGCGGAACGACTGGCAGAACAACTGGTTGCTATGATGTGCACTGACCACCAGGGGGCAGACACTCAATGCAGGAGCTGCCCCCAGCCTGCAGGCCCCAGGCCAGCCAGCCAAGGCAGGTGCCAGTTGGGGCTGCCCCAATCAATCCACTGGTCACCCCACAGATCAGCCCTGATCACCAGCCAGGCCTAGGGACCCTACCTATGCACAAATTTCGTGCACTGGTCCTGTAGTTATATATTGCTGTAAATGTGAAGACAATGAAAGGCATCAAAAAAACTGATGCTTACCTCTGAAAAGAGAATTGCAGAATTAGGCCTTGCATAGGACAGGAGTATACCTTTTTAAAAATAAACTTTTAATTTTAAAATTGCTTTAAATTTACTGAAAAAATTGCTAAGCTAATACAGAGAACTTCCACATATTCTACAATCAGCATTTTTATTACTAACATATTTCATTAGTACAGCATATTATTCAAAATTAATGAACCAATATTGATGCATTATTATTAATTGAGTCCATACTTTATTCTAAGTTATTTTTCCCTCCCAATGCTCTTTTTCTGTTCTAAGCTCCCATTCAGGATAACACAATACATTTAGTCCTCATGCCGCCTCAGGCTCCTCTCAACTGCGGGAATTTCTCAGCTTTTCCTCGACACTGACAACTTTGAGAAATAATGGTCTTGTAGGATAACTCTCTATTGGAGCTTGTCTTATGGTTTTCCTATGAATAGACTGGGATTTGGGGTTTTATTCTCATGCCATCACATCCTATTATGCCAAGGGTACATGCTATCAGCATGACTGTCACTGTTGTATTAACCTTGATCACTTGGCAGAAATGGTGTTTGTCATGTTTCTTCACTGTAAATTTATTATACCCACAATGCTTTATACTGAGGTTTTTGGAAATGTTACTATGTTCAGTCTACACATCAGGAATGGAGAGTTATGGTCCACTTCCTTGAGAGTGGAGTAAACATATAAATTATTTGGAATGTTTGTGCACAGGAGATTTCCCTAACTCCCCAGTTATTTATTTATTCAGTCATTCATTTATGTCTGTATAGACTCACAGATATTTATACTTTGGATTATAATTTAATACTATTTAATTTTTTCACTGCACAAATTGTTTCAGCTTTGGACATTGGGAACTCATTTAGTTGGTTCCTGTGCCACATTAACATACCTTAGTCAAAGTGGTTTAACTTATCTTTCTTTTTTTCTTTTTTTTTTTAGCTCTTGCTTACTTTCTGTCTCTACACAGTGCAGTAGGCTAATCTTGTATATTTTCCACCCCAGTACTAGAATCAGCTATTTCTCCAAGGACTCCTGATTTCTTCTAATGGGGAATGGTGTAAAAAACCAGTATCTGGTTATGCTTCTAGGGCCTCTTATTAGACAAGACAAAGAATATATATGTGCATACTAATCCATGTATAAACACATACCTATAAATAGTTCTATGTGTATACATTTGAATCTATATTAAGTTAAATTGAATTCTTATGGATGTCTCCAATGTTAACTCATTACAACATGGTCTCCTCCCCTTGCTTATCTGTAACTTGCCAGTCCAACAACAAGAAATCATATTCTGATCATCCACTACACATTTCCTTAATTATTCATTGAAGATATGCATACATAGCACTATTAGTATTATTAATCCATACCCTCATGGCAATCAACTTTATCAATTAGAGTTCAGTTATTATGCAGTTCTTTTCCCCTTTATCTTATAGACTCAACTCATTTCCAAACTAAACAGGTGAGCACATTTCCTTCTCCCATCCTTTTAGTATTATGTTGGCTACTCTGACTTTTGCAGTTCCATATAAAATCTAGAATTAGTTTGTTGATTTCCAAAAAATCACTTTATAGGATTTTGAACAGAAACATACTTTTAAATGTATATAATTTTGCAATTTTCTGTTTTTTTTCTGAGCATATATCTCTCTAAATCAATTAACAACAAAAAATCTATTCAAGGAGATCATGCCTTTGTGCCATTCTCAGTTTTACAAAATTGGACTATATTTTATATTATATTTAATTAATATAATTAATTAAAAGTTCCCCTCTCAACATAAAATAGATAACTTAGAAATAAAAAGGAAAAATAACTTCCATTAAATAATGTAATAACCTAAATTTAATTGAAATTCTAAATTCATATTTGCTCATTTGTGTATTGTGTCCTTGTCATAGGTATAGAAATATATAAGAATGAAACCCATGATCCCTAATCTATATAAAATGATAATCTAAAGAAGGAATCATAAATACATAGTCCATGACAACCCAAATTTAATATGAATAGGGATCTCCATCTTTTTTATCTCTTGATTTTCAGAACCTGCCTTTCCCCAAAGCATGTTTCCTGAATGGCATATGATATGAAAATTCCAGGTTTTCTCTTAAAAATTTTCCTTCTAACAAGGTACAGCTTTGTATATTCCATTTTCTATTATTTTAAAAGGATAACATTTCAACATGATTTTAAAAAATATATGCAGTCACTTCATAAATTTTAATTGCTATTTTCTATACCAAGTATGTCAAAACATGACTAATTTTCATCGCATAGTATGACATAAACAATATTGAAACAGAAAGGCCTTATATTCAAAACAGGTTTGAAGAGGACTGATAAGCTTATTGACTAAAGAGGGAGGCGGTTTCTGCTACGTGGGGTAAATTAGGAAATTCATGATTTGGATATTAGAAAGAAGGTCTTAGGTATATAAAGTATGGTAAATGATAGAAAACCCCATGAGATATATAAAGAGAAAAGTGACTTTAATAGTAATATGCTGACAATTGTTACTTTTCAGCTTTGCATTCAAACACCATTCTGAATTTAAGGAGCTAACTCATTGTGTAAGATGTGGCCAGTGGCATAATTTTCCATATTGGAAGCCCACGACACTGAATATTTTCTCTTTGGTGACTCCTGAGATATAGGATACAGGTACATAAATCAAGTTTCTATGCTTCTATTTGGGGCTTTGAATCTGAGGGAATGAGCCAAAGACACAAGGCCATTTGACACATGAATTGAGGTGACAGCAGTGGTGAGGATACAGTGGAAGCATTGGATGTAGAGGAGTGTCTGATATTGCTGTCATTAATATTGTATTAAACAGAATATTCTTGGCCATAACTTTGGATAATTTCTCTGCTGACTAAACTCCTTTGTCCCTACCAGTTATTCAAGCTTGGTTATCTAGTCTTCCTTAAAGTTTGTGAATCTTGAAATATCATTTCAACACTTTAATTTCTGCTTTAATTAGTTGATTTCTGTTTCTTTCAACTAGAACCCGACTGTAACAAAGAACAACATTTAAATACTGAAGAGGAAGGATAAGAAAATCATTAAAAAATCATTTCTGAGGATGTACAACAATACATGCCAGTCTCTCTATTGATAACTGTATATCTACCAAAAAGATCAAAGCACACAGTTCATTGCTCCATCATTTGAAGTGTATCCTGCTCAATAGTATCTGTATTTGAAATATGAGGTTAGAGGAAAAGTCAAGTACGACAATAAGATTGACTTTAGGGAAAGGAAAGAACTTGAGTCTGCAATAAAGGAAGTTAGATAATTGACAGAAAAGATGCTTTACAGAAAAATCAATATAGAATTTCAGTTGCAAGAATGGAAAAGTATACATAGCTTATATTGCTTTTGGAAAAGTTTCCAAATGCAATTAAAGGGGAAGCAGAAAAAGAATTTGAAGTTTGTTGTTTTTGAAGTTAAAAGTCTAAGGAAATGAGGATCCTCATGTGATTGAGCACAAATGCATCCTAATATCTATGATAGAAAGAAGGCAATTCATTCCTTAAGTTTGTCTTTCTTAAATGTGTGATTATGCGAAGTTGCTGCCCATTCCTATTTTGTTCCTGTCTCCTTCTCTGTCCTTATTGGTGCCCTTCCTTCACACAATTGTGTTTTTTTTTCTCCACATGTTTTCCCAGTAATTAAATCTCTTCATTATTAGTCCTTGTCTGATCCGTATGTTTCTGTGCCCACTCTTTCCCAGGTTTTCTCCCCATCACCTATTTCCAGTGGGCATGTCTTGTTCCAATAGAAAAAAAAACAGTCTGGTGCTAAACAGCTCTGCTGGACCCATTATGTCCCACAGTGAGCATAAGCATTTCATCTGGATACTGCTTAGTTCTTCTAGACACCACAGCCTTTAATAGAGTTAGGACACAATCTGATGCCCAAAGAAGGAGCTGATGTTTGCTCCAACTAAAGAAATTTTCAAGAAAGGAAAAGCAAGCACACAGACAAACACGCATGTACACTCCACTGGAAATGACAGTCTTTGCTCCCTACCCCATCCCGTTGTATACGTGAATAGTAAGCTTCAACATATGATATTGACATTAAAGACATTATTCCCCCCCTGAAGATCTGTGAAACGCTTTTACACCCTTCAGAATACAATAATCAATATGTCTAATGGAATTAAGTATAGGTGTAGAAAGAAGGATGGCATGGAATGGTATTTTAGTAGTAATTTGATTTATACATTTTCTTATTTTTATTGAATTTAAAAAATATATTCTATGGCTCTGGCTGGGTAGTTCTGTTGGGTGGAGCCTCATCCATGTGCTAAAAGGTTGTGGGTTTGATTCCCAGTTAGGGCACATATCTAGGTTGCAGGTTAGATCATGGTTGGGGCGTGTAAAGGAGGCAACCTATAGATGTTTTTTTCTCTCTCTCCCTTCCTCTCTCTCTAAAAATCAATAAAAATTGTGCCACGCCCAGCACGGCCACAAACCTCACTCCTTACCTTACTTTCGCTTTCTGCACGTGCTTCACTGGAGCATCCTTTCACCTTACAATTGTAGTTCCCGTACTCAGCCCCTGGTCGGACCCCATATGTGCCATGCCCAGCACAGCCAGGGGTGAACCTGAGTGGGGCAGTGAAGGATTAAAGAAGATAGAAAAGAGAATAAAGCTGGTGCTAGGTGGAACGCTGCTTCTCTGATGGAGAGACAGTGCCACAGCCTGCAAGCCTAGTCTTTATTTTATAGCCAGACTAGAGGCCCAGGGCACGAAATTTGTGCACAAGGGTGGGGGGTGTGTATGTTCCTCAGCCCAGTCTGCACTCTCTCCAATCTGGGACCCCTTGAGGGATGTCCTACTGCCCGTTTAGGCCTGATCCCATAGGCAGTAGGACATCCCTCTCACAATCCAGGACTGCTGGTTCCCAACCGCTCACTTGCCTGCCTGCCTAATTGCCCTGAACTGCTTCTGCCTGCCAGCCTGATCACCCCCTAACCACTACCCTGCCAGCCTGATAGACACCTAACTACTCCGCTGCTAGCCTGATTACACCTAACTACCCTCCACTGCAGGCCTGGTCACCCCCAACTGCCCTCCCCTGCAGTCCCGGTCACCCCTAACTGCCCTCCCCTGCTGGCCTGATCACCCACAACTGCCCTTCCCTGCCAGCCATCTTGTGGTGGCCATCTTGTGTCCACATGGGAGCAGTCATCTTTGACCACATGGGGGCAGCCATCTTGTGTGTTGGGGTGATGGTCAATTTGCATATTACATTTTTATTAGATAGGATTCTACGAGGCAAAGAAAGGGCATGGTCAAGATGTTTACAATGTTCTCAGGTTTCAAATCTACTCACTTACATGCACCTGATCTCTATCAAGCTTTGTTTTGGCAGTACTTGCTGCACCTCCCCCAGCCCACATCACTCAGCCAACTGGGACCACAATTTGGACCATAAGATCAAGCTTACAACCATAGCCTTTGGCTATAATTGTGCTGGGAGGGCTTTGCCCTCCAAGGTGGCTTCTGCATGTGGCTTTGCCACAAGAGTACCATGTCCTTTCATGAGTCAGGGGCTTGAACCTGTCCAAATGCTGTAGCTGCTCTCCACAAAAAATATATTCTTGGATGAGGATTAATATATATATATATTCTATGGAGTGTCTTAAATTCTTTGCTCTTTCTTTCTTTCTTTTTTTTTTTTTTTTTTGCTTGGATTGGTTATCTTCTTTTAGATTGGAAAGTATTTTCTAAAATATTTGTTTAATAGTAATTAAAAAATTTTCTTCCTGTTTGTGATTTATTAATTTCATTTCCTTGTGATGTATTTTGATTAACTGAAGTTTTTAGTTTAACTGTAGTTGTATGTATTAGCTCTATCCTTTATAATTTTCAAATTTTGTTTCTGTTTAAGAAATTCTTCCTTCCATATCCAAAAATATTTTCATGTATTTTTCTAAATGTTTTACAATTTTTAAAATGAATTCAATCTATATGGAGTGGATTTCTGTATGTGGTGTACATAATTGTCCATGTTCAATTTTCAACATTAAAAAACTATCTTACCGTCATTAAAAACTCCCTATTTTTCTACTGACCTGCAATACTAGCTAAGTTAAAAATAAATTTTGCTTATGTGTGGTCTATTTCTAGGTTCAATGGTATGTTCAAATGAACTATTTTTCTATTCTTGTACTCATACCTTATCTGATTCAATAGAGCTTTATATTTTTTATGTATATAAGGCAAATTGTACCACTTTTTTCTTGTTTGAGGTGTGCTTGGTTATTATTGGCCCATACTCATTCAGATTAATTGTAGAAATAACTTTGATCAGGTTTCATAAAATGTAAAAACTACCTAGGGCCAGAGAGTAAATAGTTTAGTTTTCACAGGCCATATGGTCTCTGTTATCACTGCTTAACTCAGCTATTGTAGTGTAAAAGCAGTAACACACAATGCATAAGTAAGTACACATTTGTGTTCTTAGACATATTTAAAGCTTTATTTACAAAAACAGGTGGAGGGATGCATTTGATCTGAGGGTTGTGGTTTGCCAATCCTGTTCTACCTATGGCAGCACCACATAGGCTTGAATCCCTGAACAACATGTTACCCAGTGTTGCCTTTTTCTTCTTTTTCACTTTATATAAATGTGATCTTAATATATTTAATCTTCTGGGATTTATATTTCTGAGCATTGTTTTTTTCAGATTTATCATATTAATGCATCTACTTATAGTCAATTCAGTCTCTTTGATGTAATATTTCATTTAAATGCTTTTACATTTTTCTAATGGATGATTACTATTTTACCAGTTATCCAAACACACTGACTATCCAGTAATATTTTCCTTTTCATTTCTATCTACCCAACTGGTCATCAAAATGTTAAAAATTGAGCCAAATCATGTTCCACATCCAATATTCCAAAGACATGAAATGCACATGTCTTGGATAATTATTTTCTATCACATTAAAAGTATTTTATGATATGAAAAGAAATGCTAGAATCTAGGGCAAATTTAGAAATTAGGGTTAACATTAGGCTACTCTATTTTGGCTCCTATTTTATTAAGTAAAACTATGAATCTTTGGCAATAACTATGGTATTTAGTCCTCCTCTTGGAGGTATTTGGGAATATTTTTTTTTTCTAAACATGATTCTCAATATACTAAATGGAACACAAAATATATTTTCATAACTGTTGACCAGACTCCAAAGTTTTAGGGGATCCTAGTATACTGGATGGGATTCTTTTGGATAAAACAGAGACCTATGAATGAATTTCTCAGAAACCAATTGCCTTATGTAGAAAAACATATGGGAGGAATCATCACTGAAAATCTAGGGCACAGACATGACCCTTTCACCTTGGTGAAATCACCAGGTGCTGCTTTGCAAGACACACTCAGAAGAAAGGATGCTTACCTTCTGCCTAACAGACCATAAAATCCTTATTATATCCCTTAGCACAGATAGTTTCTCAAGTGACTGCATCCTTGGGAGATTGCCAAATAAAAGGCTAAGTCACTATAGCGAAAGGCAGTCATCGGTATCAAGACTTATTTTATCCCCTTGAAACATGGTTCAGATAATGGTGGATCACCTCCTTTCACCTTTGAGTCAAGACCTTCTCCTACTAGTTCTCTTTTATGTACTTACCCTGTCCCCACATCAGAACTTTCTCTTCACCAGCCTCATCCGCTTTTGGCTCATCTTAGTAAATGTTGTCAAATGTTTTCCATTTCCATGCCCATCTGACCAGGGTCCCACCTAGAATAATTTTTTTTCTAATTTCTTTTAGGTTGAATATGTACCACCGTGAGCCAAAATTATTGGTTGGAAAAAGAGTGATAAAGTTAAATCTGGAACCAGACAATTAATTGTGTGTGTTGGCAGCACTCACTGCATCGTCATATTGACTCCTTCTGCATTTTTCCTTATGTGGTACAAAGTAATCTAACTTCGGTTTATGTTATTTTAGTTTAGTTTATTTAATTTTACTCTACTCAACCTAAGACTTGAGTGATAATATTGTGCTAGTTACAAATTATCTTTATACAAAGATGACATAATCCTATATAATAAAGAGCTAATATGCTAACGGTTGTCACACCATCACAAACAATCAGCAGGAGGCTGTGTGCGCAGTGAGGGTGGCCGCGCAAGGAGGCAGGAGGCAGGGTGCCTCCTCGTGCGATTTCAATCCCGTGCTGGGCCTCTAGTATCACATAACTGTCTCATTGACCCACTCCAAGTTTCAGTGACCATACAGAGACAAAAGTAGGCTCACAGTTGTTTGTATGGAAAAGAATGCAATGACTAATAAATAAAAATACTAGAATAAACTCTGTGTTTTGTATACTCACAACTGTAAACCTACTTTTGCACCACCCTGTATTTGTTTGACTATCACTGAGCATTCTCTTGTGATAGAAGAACCTAAATTAAAATTAGATTATAGGACACCACCTTTGGAAATTGCTTCTCAGAAATGTTTGCACCCTCCTGTATCACCTTTCTCTGAACCCAATTATTTTTCACCACCACTCGACTCTGTGTGGCTTATTATGCTAATATGTTACAGTTATCATAATGTATAAAATTCTGATTGGAATTATTTGTATTTCTTCACTTTTCAATAAACACTACTTTCCTCCTTTTCTGACAATACGTTTCTTACTTAAGAGTGACAACAAGGATAAACTACTTGAATTCTCATCTCAATGGAGTTGGAAAGCATTTTCAATTGCCAAGTAAAAGCAGAACTCTTATCTACACTAAATTGAATCTTGACTTCTTTTCACAGTCCCTTTACCCTCTGTCATTGTGTGTGAGATCAAGTCTTTTCAATTTACGCAAAATGGCTGACTAGGCTAAATGCAGTGAGTATGCGTGGGTGCCCCCAGGGGACCTGTGCTGTCCAATGTATCTAAATGAATTGAATCTAGAAATGATCTACTGCCACATTTGGCACCCTTCTCTTTCAGATAGCAACAAAATATACTTTGGGGCATCCTGTAGCATGCTCCATTAAAAAATAAGCTTGCGGAAATAAGAAATCTTTATAGATTGAGAAGTATTTAAAATATTAAGTTTTTTGCTCTAGTTTCTTAAATTGGCTGTAGTATGTGCTTTTGAATTTTCAAACACTTTTAAAGATTTTAGAATTGATGTTCTCTATTTAGTCTTGTGGCTATAGGTTTGTCTACATCTTTGTTTTCCCCTATTTCCCTGTCTCTGTCTCTCTCCCCTACACACACACACACACACACACACACACACACACACACAAACACACACACACACAGACACTACACAAATATTCATACATAATTGGAGTGATCATACTGAATCTTTTAAATATTATGTTTAAACCACTCTTAAAAAGTTTTAAGTCCAGTTTCTTTTGGTTAGGGATTGCACTACTGCATACATTTAAAATAATACTATGTTCACAGATGAGATGAATGAAAATTGGTAAAAAGTTGCTTATCATCCCAAGACCTTTGTCCTTGACTATATTTAAGCTCCTTTCAATTTCTTTAGCATTTTGCTAATCTCAGATAATGTTATTTAAGATGTGTATGTGTGCCTTGGTCATTTATTGAATAGAAAAGAGTTGGGAAAACTGTAATAAAGTGCTAATTATTAACAATGGCCTAACCAAGTCTTCCCTCTCACCCTAGACCCATGCCTTTGTATAGGACTCCCTGGGGTTTTCTATTGCTGTGTTCTATTCCAGCAGGTCCTCTGGTCAGTTTGAAGTGCCATGATTGATAAAGAATACATGGATGGGTCTGGATCCCCTTAAATTGTATGTAAAATGCTGTCTTCATGCTTATATTAATGGCCCCAGGAGCAACCTTTGTCAAATTCAGAAAACTATTTGTGATCCAAAGGAAGACAAAGAACCAGTTTGGCAGAGAGGAAAACTGAAGCACCCAGCCCTCCATAGACCTACACTTTCTTGAAAATGCCTGTTTTTCCTTAGAACTCATGAATTTTTTGCCTTCTAATTAATAATATCTGTCTTTATCTAACATAATTATGCTTTTAACTACAGCCTGAAAGTGCTTGGGCGAACCTTTGTTATTTATCTAAATTGAGTGAGTAATTTCTATTAGTTTCTGATTCCTTTTAACGAATGGGCTGATGTTGGCCCCTTTCTGGCCTGTCACTGCCCTGCTGACCTGTGAGAGATCACTGAGTTTTTCATTGTGCTCCTGGAGTCCTCAATGTATGGAATGAGTTTCTGGCTTTCTTAATGTCTATTTTTGTGAATATATTACATTCCAGTATTTCTTTTTTCCCCACTCCCAGTTAATGTGATTAAGAAAATATCCAGCTAACTCACTTACAGAAATAAAAAAGGAAGTAATTCATTAGAAGTCTAGAATCATTTTCTCTGACAAAGTCACCCCTTTTAACAAAGTATAGGCATGTCATGGGGAAAATAATAATTAGTATGTCATGCAGTTCACTTCCAAATCACTTTACATCAGCATCTTATCTTAGACAGTGACCACACATGTGTAAACACAAAGTTGCATAAGACACCGTTTATGAATTGAAGGAACAGGCTGTCAAGGAATGCAAATGGGCATGAAACCAGTAATGCTACTGTGCCATAGTTAACAGTCTATTCTTTTTTTAAGTTCTATATTTTTAATTTATTGGGGTGATATTGATTAATATAGTCATACAGATTTCAAGTGTACAATTCTACGATACACCACCTGTATATTGCATTGCGTGCTTACCACCCAAAGTCAAATCTTCTGTTAAAAGTGAGCACACTGGATGCCAATGGTCCATTCTTAGTTTTCCCTGGTTCTTACCTTAGCCTCAGTGGTAGTTTTTTGTTTTATTTCATCTGTTCAGAGTGACTTCCTTTAGAGATGACTTTTTCACTCCACTATACCTACGGTGGAAGGACCCCAGCCAAAAAATGAAATGTGGAATCTGTGATCTCTTCTTTCTACTATTGACAAGTTGGACCAAGGTTGGACGGCTAACTTAGCTGAGTCAAAGAGATTTTTTCTCTGGCAAGATGTTATATCTACAAGTTTCAGAAAGGGCTGCGAGTGGCTACTTATGACCAACATAGGACATGTAAATTTGGAAGCAATAGTTCATATATTTTCGGTCCAATGACTAGAGAAAGCCAGACACAGAGAGAGACTGGAGCATATACATGACATAGGAGAGCTGAGAAAGAAAGTTCGGATGGATTTTTTATCTCCACTGTTTATTTTCACTGCGAAACCCAGTAAGACCCTGGTACGATGTAACTCTGCCTCTGTCCTTGTGACCACAGGCAATAAACTTATTTTTTTGTGCCTCAGTCTCCTCATCTTTACATGGAAATGATAGTAATAGTATATTACTCCATAGTAATAAATATATTACTATGAAATTAGATTATATCAATAGTAATTCTATGGGAGTATTGCAAAGATTAAATGAACTAATACATAGAATGCACTTGGAGCCAATCTTGGCACCTAATAAGCATTTGTGTACTTGGATTTCATGAGATAACTTCATCTCTTACTTTCTTGAGTTAGTTTCTGTTATATAAATCTCTAAAATTTCCCCCTCTCTATATAGTTTTGTCTTTATATTGGTGTTTTTACTTTAATAGGCAGCATGGGAGGTAACTGAGGCTGATGGAAAAATTAACCTTGACAAAATACTTTTCTGAGTTTCATTTTTTTTGTTTTGTTAAATGCAGGTATAACTATGGTATAAGGCTGTTTTAAATGACTTATAGTATCTGTCACCTGACATATTGTGAATAAGCATTTATTATTATGATATTACATTTATTATTTCTATAGATTTATTCTTAATTCATTTATTATTAGCTGGTTAATTCATTTGATTGCCTAAATTGTGAGTTATTTCAATTAGAAATTGAGGCAGGTTTTGTGTTTGGAGTTTCTGAGCTAGTAATTTTACATCTTAAAAGTAAGTACTACAATAAAAGAATTAAGTAATTTTATCCATTATGGGTATTAAATATCTCATTTTTCCACATTTTCCAAAATGACAGTTAAAATAAGACTTAATATTAAGTATTCAATCATGTCCTCTCAGTCCCTAATCTTAATACATTTCTACTTCAATAATATTTGATTTGATAAGCTAGTAATTGTTCTTTAAAATCTGAAATTTTAAACTTCTTCTAGAAGATAATTAAGAAACTATAGTATTCAAATAGGCACTTAAAAAGTAGTTTCCATTTTCTCTACATTTCTTAGCTTCTTTACTTTCCACTTTTATTTGTCACACCAGTGTTATACTTCTGGTTGCATACTATTTACATTCAGGATTGCATTGTTTTATTACATACTAAATCATCACCTTAATAAGCATATATTAAAGTATAATTTTAGCAATTATTAATAAAATGATTCATGAAGTTTTTATGTACAATAAATCTAAATGGCCCAATTTTATAAAGGCCCCGATAGCCACAAGCAGAAATCAATACTCCCAAGCACTTCTGCATAAAGTCCCACAAGGAGATATGCCATAATGTTCAAGCATAAATGGCAACAAACAAAAGCTTCTTTGATATTAAGAAATATACTGATTAAATACCCCTGTATAAATGAGGCATTTAAAAACCAAATGACAAATCATCATGTATTTAGTAAAATAAAGAATAAGAAAGCCTATGGTCTGCTATTAAAACTATACTCAAAGAAAATATATAATTTAAATTTATTATTTGAAAACAAAGGCAAAAAGAAATTCTTATATTAATAATTTAGAAAATTAATTTATAGTAAAACAAAGAGAGAAGAAAAATAAGCCAAATGAATTAATTTTAAAACACAATGCAGTAAAAGATATTTAAAAACATAATGCCTGTACTTTCAAAAGTCCAATACCAGTTAGAGAATTATTTATAGTAGTCTTTCTAAAAAAGTTTAATTTTTAAAAATGAAATAATGAAAGTTGGAAAATGAATCCAGTCAACATAACTGAATGATCCTATCCTCATTGTGTAGAGCATGTTCATTATATATAGAATTATAGATTTTTTCTTATTTTTTAAATTTTAAGTATGCAATGCTTTTGTCATCTGGCTTCTGTTATTTTTAACTAGAGGCCCGGTGCACGAAATTCATGCACAGGATGGGGGGGGGGGTCCCTCAGCCCAGCCTGCACCCTCTTGCAATCCGGGACCCCTTGGGGGATGTCCAACTGCCAGCTTAGGCCCTGCGGGATCCCTGCAGGATCGGGCCTAAACTGGCAGTCGGACATCCCTCTCACAATCCGGGACCACTGGCTCCTAACTGCTCACCTGCCTGCCTGCCTGATTGCCCTTAACCAATTTTCTGCCTGCCTCATCACCCCTAACCACTCGCCTGCCTGCCTGATCGCCCCTAAATGCCTCTGCTTCAGCTCCCACTGCCATGGCTTCATCTGGAAGGACATCTGGAATGACGTCCAGAAGGTCATTTGGCTGTCTGGTCTAATTAGCATATTATTCTTTTATTATTATAGATTATTATAGATGAGAAATCACAGTAATTTTTATCATTATTTACTCTGAGCACTATGAGTCTTTTTTTCTGACTGTTGTGAATACTGTTTCAGTATTATTTCTTTATTTTTTTAGCAGTTTAATTATGTTATGATAGCCCTAGCTGTTGTTTACTTTGAATTTATCTTGTTTGCAATTTCCTGAGCTTTGTGAATTTGAAAGTTAATATTTATTACCAAATTTTTATAAATTTGGCCTTTGTTCTTTCACATGATTTTTTTCTGCTTCATTTTCCCTCTATTTCTGGGATATCTATTAACATATGTATTAGACCTGAGAAGACTTTCTCAACTGACAGAACAAGGAAATATATGTGTGTGTACTGACCCATGTATATATTTATAGCTATAGTTGCTTCTATAAGTAATAAGCTGCATATTGTTGTGCTTTGAAGATAATGCATTTTAATCAACATCAAGGCAAGACTCTTCACCAGCAAAAACATTATGACTCACTGAAGGCTCAGATAATGGTTAGCATTTCTTTAGCAATAAAGTATTTTTTAATGAAGGTATATACATTGTTTTTATAGACATAGTGCTATTATACACTTAATAGACTACATTATAGTGTAAACATAACTTTATATGCACTGAGATGTCATAAAAACTAGCTTTATTGTGATATTCACTTTATTGAAGTGGTCTGGAAACTAACCCACAATATCTCCAAGGTATGACTGGATACACTGCAATTTGTTTACCCATTTATCCACTGGTGGACATTTGGGCTGTTACATTTTTTTTAAATGAAAGCACAGTGTTGACACTGTAACAGTTAAAATCTCACTGCAGAGACTCTGTTTATAACTCTTTCTCTCATGTAGCCATTAGAAACATGTGCCAGTAAATGAGCCAGATTTCTACATAATAGCCAAACTTAACAAATCAGTGAGTTTTAATGGTGGTTCCAGGATTATTGCCCATTGATAACTTATTCTGATAAGCAGTGAGCATTTATTTAATTAGTCCTCACCTGAAGATATGTTTTTATTGATTTTGAGAGAAAGAGAGAGATAAACATTGATGTGAGAGAGAGACATAGATAGGTTGCCTCCTGTACGAGCCCAACTGGGGATGAAACCCCCAACCCAGGAATGTGCCCTGATGGGGAATCAATCTTGCAATTTTTTGGTGCACCGGAAGATGATGCCGTCTACCGAGCCACCTGGCTGGGGCTCGATGAGCATTTTTAAAAACTACTTGTCTCCATTGACCACATATATCTTTTCCATTCTTTAATGTCATCAAACTATATTTTTTTTCATCAGCTTATCATCCCTTTCCATTGCCTTAGATAACAATTATTGATCAGATTTTGTGAGTCCCTCAATTGTGCCAGACATTACAAAGAAGCTTGAGAATCACTATTAAACCTGTAATTTTACAATCCATCTTTGAAAATGTAGGAATCTTTTACTTTTGCAGAAATAAATGTATCGATTTATCTACTCAGAATTTAGTGTTGTTTCAAAAAGCATTTTAGCTTGAGCGAGATGAGAACATAGCTTCAATGGTTTGTTGTCACTATATCAGCTTGAAGCCAGTATAAAACCACTATCTCCCTTTGATATATATTTGTTCTATAGGAGTTAAATGGTAATAAAATAAAAGAGAGGGAGAGAAAAATGTTGTGAAAGTGATAACATATTTTTGGGAGAAGGAATGGTTGTTTTTATTAGACTCTGAGTATAATAGAGAAGCCATCTAATCTGTTTGTTTATTATCCCTGGTATACTTTAAGCTTGTGATGATAACACTAACATGAACAATGTTCAATAAAACTTAACAGATTTTACATTTTGTTCTCACCCCCAAATGTTTCAAATTTTGCAATAGCAAATTATATTTTTTTCTATTAAAATGTTTTTGCCAAAAAGTTTTTCTTTCTTTTAAAATATATTTTTATTGATTTTAGAGAAGAAGGGAGAGGGAAAGATAGAAACATCAATGATGACAGGGAATTATCAATGAGCTGCCTCC
This sequence comes from Eptesicus fuscus, assembly GCF_027574615.1. Taxonomy (NCBI): domain Eukaryota; kingdom Metazoa; phylum Chordata; class Mammalia; order Chiroptera; family Vespertilionidae; genus Eptesicus; species Eptesicus fuscus. Next base: position 64,707,950 of record NC_072482.1, read on the forward strand.
TGTAGGCCCCCTACTGGGGAGTAAGCCTGCAACCCAGGCATGTGCCCTTGACCAGAATTGAACCCAGGACCCTTCAGTCTGCAGGCCGAGGCTCTATCCACTGAGCCAAACCAGCTAGGGCCTAAAAAGTTTTGCTTTTCTTTTTTTTTTGAACGTGAAATTTTCTTCTAAATATTTTGAAGATATGGCATCGAAGTAAATGATCTGGAACTCACTGAGGCAGTATATATAGTAGTCCTTACCATTTATAAACTACAGTATCTTTCTAAAAGCCATACTTTTAACAATTAAAACACTCTTGAAAAAGTATCTATTGTACCAAACTCATTTGAAGATAGTTGAAATGGTATGCTAGTCAAATGGAAAGAAACATATTTGACAAAAGCCAAAATTTGTCATTCTAAGTGTAAACTCGTTTTCAATTCAAATTTTATAAGAAGTTTAAAAGTCTTAGGCCACTTACTACTTTTTCTGTAATACTTAGTATAATTTACATACAAATGGGTACCTAAAAGAGACACTCATTTATTTATTTTCTATTAATTTAATAATCCCAATAAAATTGGGATTTACCAAGGGAAATGGCTTCTAGTAAGAGATATATTAACAATTGCTCCCAATTACCTTCTTAACATTCAAGGACTATTTTTGAAAGTACTTTTTTTTTTTTGCAAAGACTTCTTCAAATTTCTGACTGAAAAGCCTCTACTTTACAGACAAGATGAATGTCATCAGAAGGCTAAATGCCTAATATTACCTCTACTGCTTTGTTAATCTCACCCACCATTTTCTCCTCTGCCAATAAAACAAAGGCACCTCTTTCCTAGCTGTTTTGCAACCTGAGCCCTTGCACCTCTCTGAACTATTGATTATTTTTTTCTCTCATGTGGATATTCAACTCATTTATTTTTTTAAATAAATATTTAAATATGATCAAATATTTCTTATTTTGAGCATTTTTAAAGATAAAAGGAATAGTAAAAACAATGAATACAACAGTCCTTCGAACCACTGCTTGATCTTACCCTATCTTTTCAGCCAACTTTTTGTACAAGATCTGCATTTATTTACTGCATTTTGCCATCTATCACTGAATCCATCTCTCATGCCATTCTAAGCTGATCCATGACCAGATGTCATTAGGTCTAATGAACACTTTTTATTATCAGTCTTATGAAAGTTTTCAAAAGCATTTGACATTGTTTCCTTGCCCTTTATATCTAAACACTCTATTAACTTGGTTTACTTGATATAACACTATCTTAACATTTCTTTAATTCTTTTTTAAAAATAATTTTATTGATTTCAGAGAGGAAGGGAGAAGGGGAGATAGAAACATCCATGATGAGAGGGAATCATGGATAGGCTGCCTCCTGCACGACATTTCTTTAATTCTTTAGGTGTACCTTTTCTGTCTCTTCAGTAGGCTCATCCTCCAGCAAGTCATTAACATTGAAGTTCTTCACGTATTTTTCTTAAGAGTTCCTCTTTTCACTCTATATGTTATACCTGTGTAATTGCACTTGTACCTATGGTTTAATTTTTCACCTTCATAAAACAGCTCTTTATATGCAGACCATACCTCTCCTCTGAGCACCAGACCCAGGTATCCAACTGCCTATATGACAGTTCTACTGGATGTTTAACTCATTATTCTATCTTTAGAGTAATTCAAATCAATTTTTTTAGAGTTAAACTTTATGGTCTTTCCCCCTTGGTTTTGACTACCATCTCCCGTTAAGGAATCATTCTCAATACCTCTCTCGCCGCTTCCACCTCTGTGTATTATACAAAGTCCTATTGATGTCCTCCTAAGTAGCTCTCCAGTGAATCCATCTATCTGCATCTGCATAACCATAATTATGACTCAAATTAATTTGCTCTCATACAAAAGAAAGTAAAATAACCCTCTAACTTTACTCTCTGAATCATCTCGTGCCACCCTCACTGGGATCTCCATAGCTAACCAGAGTATTTTTCCAAAATGTAGGGTTGGTCATATAATGCATATGCTTAAATGAATTCTGAGAATAAAATAAAGAACCAAATCCTTCATATGGCTTAAGCCTCTTCCTACTTCTCTAGTTTTAACTTCACAACAGACTTTTGACTAGACTGGCTTACATCGTAGTTTCCAGAATGCAGCTATACTCCATTACAACACAAACTGGTACCTCTGTTAGTTCTCATAACCTTTGCTTTTACCTAGTTATTTCCAGCATTTCCCTGGATCACAGCTGAGCCAGATCATCTTCAGATATCCTCACTTTCCCTATTCTCACTGACTAGGTCAATTTTCTTTATTGAAAGTATGGAGAATACTTATTAGCTTTTATTCAAAATGTTTGTTACATCTATAGTTTTAAATGTAAATATTTGATTCCTTCATTAACATCTGTCTTCCCTCCTAGACTTTCAACTCCATAAGAACAGGTTCTGTGTCTCTTTGTGTTCATCATAGAAGCCCCCGTATGTAGGATGGTGCCTAGCCCTTCGTAGGCACTCAAGAAATAGTCACTAGATGACAAAATTAATGAATGAATTATGGGTATTATACTAAGGAGAATAAAAACTATGGATACGGAGAAGTAATCTTTTTATACCTGTTGACAGAAATTCAAGTTAAAAATAAGAACACTTAAAAACTCTAAAATTATGATAGTGTATCACTATTTGATTTTGTTAAGACTAAATCTAAAACAATAGTACCATTTAAGTGTAACATGTTAGAAAAGTGATATATGATGAAGACAAAGTGGGAAAACTTCCAAGAAAGACAATGAAAATGATGAATGGGTTAAAGGGATTGATTCATGTGGGAAGAATAATAATGATCAACTCAGCATTGAATTTGAAATAGTATTCGACATAGATTGTGGCAGTGCTTGTTTTTTGAATTCTAAGTCTTCACTCTTCCTATTTTAAATGTGATACATTTAATCAAATTAGGTTGCTTTCTTCCAAATTAAGTAATTATAATTTACAAGCATGGCCCAGAGGTAGTTTAAAAGAAAAATGATAACCATCTGTAATTATTGAAAGCATACAAGCACCAATTGAGGACAGAGAGTGTTGGATAGAAGGATTATTTTCTCCTGGGATTAATAGGATAAAATTAGGCTTGGGAAATTTCAATCAAGCATAAAATTCCTTTCCAAAATATTGGTTTTCTAAGATAAGTAAATGCTCATAATATCCATTATGCAACAATTTAATAAAATAGTAGAACTGGAGTGGTGTTTTAGATGAGACCTCAAATCAGAAAATAAAATAAAAATTTGGAAATATAGTGCTGTTAATAATCTCTTACTTTCAACTATGAGTTTCCTATAATTTTTAAACTTCTGGTCATTATAAATATTCACTGTATTTTAAGTTAAGTTTGATTCCATCATTTTAACTTTTTCACTATGAAAGCTAGTGACAAAAATAAAATTTACTCATTTCATAGAACAAAACAAAGAAACAAATAAAAAGCTGTGTTCATTAGGAGAGATGTATGATCTTGGGTGAGGACACAAATGTTTCATTAATATTTTAACATTTTATATAAGAATTTTACATTTATCAATATTTAAATGTTTTTACATTCTTTTTCTCTCTATCAGGTTCAGTTCAAAGTCTCATTGTTTCCCCTGTATGATGATAAGAATAGAGTCACTCTGAAATCTATAGATGAATAAATATGTCATTGAGAGAATTGATATTTTTTGCTTTCTTCTTGGACACTAGACTATATTTCTCACACTTGTAGCTCAGCGCAGTCATGTGACAAAGTCACACCCGAGGATTGTGACAGGAATATGTGTAGCTTCCACCTCACCCTGTAAGTGGAAATAGAGAGCTCTTTCCCTTTCCACAGGCAAGAATGACAGTGACTCCCGTGGCCTTGGAAGTGCTCTGTGAACATGGCAGAGCTGCCCTCCTGGACCTACATCACCCCATGGATCAGAGCTGCCCAACGACACTGAACACTTATTTCCTAATGTTCTGTGATTGAGGAATGGCCTGGGTATTTTGATAGAACAGTTAAATATTGTACCCTAATTAATACTTATATAGGTAGAAAAAATAAAAAAAATGTTTGAAATATTGATTGTATATTAATAGTTACTATCTAGCCCTAGTCGGTTTGGCTCAGTGGATAGAGCATTGGCTTGTGGACCAAAAGGTCCCAAGTTTGATTCTAGTCAAGGCCATGTACCTTGGTTGCAGACTCCTCCCCAGCCAGGGCCCAGGTCAAGGCTCGTGCGGGAGGCAACCAATCGATGTGTTTCTCTCACATCAATGTTTCTCTCTGTCTTTCCCTCTCTCTTCCATTCTCCCTAAAAATTAATGGAAAATTATACTTGAGTGAGGATTAACAACAACAAAAAATAGTTATTATCTAAAAAGAAAATCAAGTTACCCAAAGCATAGTTACATTTGGGCTTGAGGTGAGCACCAGCAGGTTGTGGCAAGTTTATGAGAATTCTGGGATGGTCTCTGTTTTGCTGACATTTCCAAACTTCACACCACTATGGTGTGCATCTTCCTGCCTTTGGGAATTAAATAGTTGTAAATGAAATAAAGATGTCACTTGAAATTTGAAGTCTTCTCTTTAAGCTGGAGTTTGTGATAAGAACTCTCTAATCTTAAGTAAATATAAATTAATTCTCCTGCAACAGCTTGTGTTTAAGATCAGGAATAGGACTCTTTTTGGAGCAAACATACTAAAACAGTGAGTTATAAGCTCATGTCTCACTTAGGGTTATTAAATTTGCTGACCTCAGTAGCTTCACCAGAGGTTTACTGTATCCATTTAACTCTCATTTACCTTGAAGGAGAGAGATGTTAAATGTTCTTTTGTCTGTGCTGAATGCTTCCTTGGTGCCATTTTGTGGTATTTGCAGGCCTCTCTGACATTATCAAACAGATTGACATTTTAAATATTTGCAGTGCTCAGTGGGTACTAATTCAGCAAAGGTGAAACACACGCTTCTTTCACTGTGGCACAGCAAGTGATGTGTGTCTGCTTAATCACAGCAGCTGCAAGGAGATCAAAAGGCACTGTTGTTCAAGTCCTAAATCTGGTGTCACAGCAGAAACACCTGGAGGGTCCTTGAAGGAAAAAAGCTAAGTAGGGAAGAACCTACGGAGGCCACTGGCTTACCTGAACCCATTAACCCAGCTCAGCAGGAAAGTTTCTCCTAGCATGTGACGTTTCCATATTTCTAGTACATTTTTTTTTATCAGTCATCTCAATAATTTGTGGGCTTTTCAGCAATTCTTGATTTTATTTTATACTCTAAATTGAAGTTTTACTTTCTATATTTTTGTCAGAGTTGAGAATCCATATTTGAAAAGGATGAAAAAATACATAATTTTACATTTTCACTTTCACAAATTCTGGGGACTTGATCCAAAAAGAATTTTAGAGAGGAGGAAATACTACTACCACTAACTTTTTAGCTGTTGAGTTTTCATACCAATATATTATTTACAGATCCTACATTAAAACATCAGAGAATAGAATGCGTCTTTACAATTTTATCTTAAATCCTTTTTTAATACACAGCACAAACTTTATATATAATCCCCAGTATTTTTAAATAGTCCATTAAATATCTATTTGTAATTTAGGTTAACTTGAATATTTTTAGCCCTCAGCTTCCTGAAAGCAAGGAAGTGTTTGCATTAAAATCTGTACACAAATTCTACTGGCTTACCTCAGTTACATATCTACCTCCTGCAACTAAGCATTGCTACCTTCCATCCTAGTCTTCCAGAAGAGGTTTAGGGTATTGCATCAAATCAATGCAAATGAGTCAAATGTATCAGTATAGAAAACACTAAGGGCCAGAGTCCTGTACTTTAACTTGCTGTATGTTTAAACTATATTTAAGACATTAGTAGGATCTAAAGCTTAAAAATGTGTTTAAATACAAATTGAGAAAGTCAATATGCATTTACAGTCCAGGTGTATGATAGTGGGGAGTCATTGGATAATACAGAAGACAATTCAATCACTTTCATTCTAGAGCTGTAAGAAGGATATATGTAGAGTGTCCCCAAAAATGTATACACCCACTTTAACTAATTATGAAGACAGTGTTTATTAAAATACATCTCATTTTCAAAATTGAGTTATCAGCTGTTACAGTGTGTATACATTTTTTAGGAGACACCATGTATATAAATTGACATCTATATAGTTGATTGCCTTCTGTATTCCTACCTAGAGTCCGGCATGTTTCTTTGAGTACTTCAGAAAGGGGTAATTCTACATCTGAACCCAGACATCGTTAGATCTAAGGTTAGAACATTCTTTATGTTAACATAAAAAACCACATCATTCCTTTTATATTTTCAAAGTACCTAGCATATATTGAGTTCCAACACATTTTGTTGAACAAATAAATATTTATTAAATGATAACTGTTTAAAAGAAACAGTTTGTTGAATGCTAGATTTATATTTTGCTTCTACATGATACAATGTCTAAACAAAATAAATAGATAAAAATCACCTAAAGTGGATTAAAAACTCTCGACATTAACAGAAGTACCAAGGCAACTTTGAGTTTAAATAATTGCACATGATAAAATGAACTATTCTCCGCTTGAGCATGGCCATTTGCAGCGTAATGCAAAGCAAGTCTGCTATCCCTCAGAGAGGACACAGCACTTGATCTACTTTTTCATGATATATTACCTTTCAGAAGCTTTTCTTTCATGTAAGTAATCACTTGTAGGACAGAAAGAATATCTTATGCAGGAAGAAAAAGAGGAAAATAGGTAAAAATCCATGCCAGAAAGAAATAGAAACCCCAAGTTCAACCACTTATCAGACTTGAGGAATTTATTAACAGTGACAAAGAATCGATAAAATGAAATACCTATTGGAGGAGTAGAAAAAGATTATAAGAAAAAAATTTCTTTGTTTATTCTAAAATATTTTCTTAAGACCATTACAGAGTATATTGATAATTTTCCTCCTGTTATACTATTTTTAAATTACAGAATGCAACAACTCTCTAGTGAAAATAATAAAAGGAATTTAAAAACATTTTTTCCGACAGTGTGGACATGTACTAATTACTGAAAGCCCAGTCATTTACGCATTTAGAAATAGAACAGTAAAAGGATGGTATGACTGTATTCCATGCCAAATATAAAGTATTAAACAGCATTATTTTCCTCACATTTGTACTACTGCTGATTTATGTAAGGTTAAGAAAATGACATAGTATCAAGGTTAAGAAGTCTCCATACGAGTAAATTAAATTTCCCCATGGACCACGGGAAAATGGGACTACATCATTTCAACACTTGTAATTTTTCAGAACTCGATGTTAACTTGAGTTGGACTAAAATATCTGAAAACTGATGGTTGCTCTGATATTTGGAAAATTGTGTTCATTTTTCTGTATTTTTTATGTCTAGTGAAAGTCTTCACAGGTACCACATATTCTTTCACAGTTTCTAACCTTGTACAGATAAAAAGACAGGAGAGCGATCGAACATTAGAGGATATTGTATGTTGGAAATAATTTTTCTATATTAGAATTGTGCTTAGGGGCTCTTAATAACTTAGGTACCTTTCTGAGCTGAGATTCATCAACTGAGATTTATTCTGTTCTCCATACCCTCTCCTGTAATTGTTGTCCTTATCCTTAAGTTTCATATCCACTATACACATTATACTGCACATGTCATCTTGGGATACTCAGAGCATATTTCTTTCTTTCTACTGTAAACATAGTATGGCCCTTCAAACTACAGTCTAGGACATGCCTATATGAGAGTATGTTTGTTTTAATTTCTTGAGATGAGATTTGTACTTTCCTGGGCTTCAATTAGTAAAAGGCTATGATTTTTATCATTTCTTAATGTTTCAGTGTCTTAGTTCATGACAATAATTTACCTTTTTCACTGCCTCCTCAAAATTTTTAGAGTTAATAATCAGTAATATTATAATTTAGGTGAAACTAAAGAAATTACTTCTATGTTTGTTGCTCATATAGATGTCTACTCCTTAGAAACTTCTCAGAAGTCATTGTTTTTCACTAATGTAGAAACTGGATGTCAATTTGCAATATTTTAAGCTACCTTTTCTCAGAAAACTATACATAATTTTTCTCTGTTATGTCTGCAAAAGAAACTCCAGTCAACAGATTTTTTCCATCTTCTGCCCAAATGGCTATAATCGTTTCAGGGGAATCTGCTGATTAGTGATTATGAAAAAAATTTCATTACAACTCATTGTTCATAAAATTGGAATATATTATATACTGTCACTTAGGAATCAGACAATTCATTGCATCTCCCTGGAAAGGTATAATATGTGGGCCAAAAGCAATGGAGGAAATAGCAACGAAATCATTTTTGACAAACCAGAGGATATGGGGAGAAATTTTTTCTACCTTCTGCCCTCAGGTCCTTCAATAAGCAATAAAGACACAGGGGACCACTGGAAAGGTAGCAATTAACTTCATCTCGGGGCATCTGCGAATGCTATGCTGAAAGTAACTCAGTTCATCTAAATCTGGATGGATAAACAGAAACTTCTTGGGTAGAGAGGCAGGATGTGTAAAACAGAGAGAAAAACAGTTTCCAGGACTAAGAATCTTGGAACACCATTTAATCACTTCATGATCAATAAGTGAGATAATAAATGAATAAACATAAAATTGTAAGATATTTGTGTGCCATGTTCCATACGTTCCATTCTTATGCATGTTACACATTACTTAAAAACTCCTTGAAGAAAAGATACATGTGAGATAAAAGATTTGAGGAGCATTATAAATGTGTAACATCAGCAGCAGTGGCTAAGATGGAGCAAGTGAAAATCAAGGGTACTGTTTAGAAAGAGATTACCACAAAACTTATCAGTAGATATCCATGAAATTTACCTACTCATTAATGACTGAATCAATATACCCATACACAAAAGCTTTTAAAATTAGGTTCAGTATATTTATCTCATGGAATGGGTTATTCATTTGAGAAATTTTAATACCTATTATAATTCATTTTAGTAAAAATATGCATATACATATATATATATTTACATGAATCTTACACAATATCAATGTCACATAAAATATTTTTTGAACAAAATATATCTATAATACTGTGCTTTCATCATGTTCCAGAGTCATTAATTAAGCCTGTTAAAGTACTTAAGTGCAATATATTTTACAGAAATAATTACAGTGAAAAGATTGTAAATTATTTATGCATTAAAGTTAACATAAATTGAGTATCAGTAATATCAGAGAGACTGTATAGAGTATGGAATCATTTTTTTGGAAGAGTTTGAGAAAGATAGGTATCAAATTTTATTTGAGTGTTTTGTAGAATTCACTAGTGAAGCCATCTAGTCTTGGACTTTTATATTTTGGAAGGTTTTTGATAGTTGTTTCAAGTTCCTCCATCAAAATAAGTGAGACAGAAAAAGTTAAGAACTATATGATTTCACTCATATGTGGGATATAAAATTGAAGGTGACAAATAATAAAAAGAAGAAAAGTAAATACACATTGACACAAACAACAGTATGATGGTTCCCAGTGGGAAGGAGGTGGGGGGGGGATAGTAAAGGGTAGAGAGAGTCAAATATATGTTGATGGAAGAAGATTTGACTTTGATATGGACATATAATGCAATATAACAGATAATGTATCATACAATTGTACACTTGAAACATATAATTGTATTCACCATTGTCACCCCAATAAGTTTAATTAAAATAAAATAAAAATATCTCAAAGAGGAAAAAACACACACAACAGAATCATGCAAAATTTCCACTCAGAATCTTAATTACAAAGGGAATGAGAAAAAATGGCACCAAAAGACTGGCAACAATAAATGAAAAACCTCTCATTTTAGCTTTACTTATTCAAATTGCTCATGAAGTTATGCATAAGCTTTAAATAAAACAACACATTTTTCATTGACTCACTCTTGCATTCACTGTTATTACGGGACATAAAGACCTTTATAATGTGCTTTAAATAATTTCTGGATGGCCCAGGAATTGTACCTCCTGTACTTACACCCAAAACCTGTCATTTTATCCATCAAATTTATATATATCTAATCTAATAATAGACAAATATGCAAATTGACCACACCTTTGCTACACATAAGCCACGCCCACCAGCCAAGCCACGCCCACCAACCAATCAGGACGAGTATGCAAATTACCCCAACAAAGATGGTGGCTAATTTGCATATCAAGACAGCGTCGAAAGAAGCCAAGAGCTGCAGAAGGGAGTAAAGCTTCGAAGAAGCAAGCAAGCCGGGGGGGAGGAGAAGGGAGGAGCGAAGTCAGGGCCGGGGGCGAAGGGAAATGCAGGTGGGCTGGAGGAGAAGGAGGGGCAGGTGACAAGGGAGGAACGGAGGCTGGGTAGAGTGCAGCAGGAAATCCTATTGAAGGATTTTTCCTGCAACGGGAACACTAGTATATATATATATATATATATATATATATATATATATATATATAGTTACTTTTTAATTTCCTATTTAGTTTTACCACTTTTCTTTATGATAAGTGCCAATGAAATGCTACTGCTTAGTTGTAATATATCACACAACTTGTATTAAAAGTTGTTCCTTTTGGTTTATTCATTTTCTATCCCAGACCTCATGGTCGTTTGCAGGCTCATGTGCCACGCCAGCACGGCCAAGGGTGACCCTGAGTGGGGGCGGTGAAGGATTGAGAAAAGACAGACAAGAGAATGAAAGCTGGGTCTCCATGGAACACTGCTACTCTGAGAAACAGCGACCGCGACCACAAGCCGTGTCTTTATTTTATAGCCAGATTTCCACCAGGCAAAGTAAGGGCGTGGTCAAGATGTTTACCACATTCTCGTGGGTTTCATTCCCACTCAATTCCATGCACCTGATCAAGCTTTGTTTACTTGCAGCCTATATCACATAGGCACATGGGGCCATGTGTTCGGACCATAGGTTCAAGCTTACAACTATAGCTGTCGGCTATAATTGTGCTGGGAGGGCTCTGCCCTCCAAGCTGGGACTTGCACTTGGCCATGAGAGGACTGTGCCTTCTCATTAGTCTGAGGCTTGAACCTGTCCAAACACTGTAGCCGCTCTCCACAGGCTCAGACAGAAGCGCCTGGTGAGGTGGGCTGGAGATTATTTTGATGCTCTTCTGTGCCTGAAATCATGCTGCCCATCATGAAACTACTGCTTAGGTGAACCTGGCTCTCCTTAGAGAAGATAGTCTCCAGGGAATCCCGTCACTCACGCATATGCCAGCAGGAGGGAGCACTTCACCCGTTCATGGATGTGCTCCAGCTCTGAATCACAGCACAGGATGGCAACCGGAGTAGAAGCTCAGCAACATCAGCTTGACTACCGCTAAGTACACTTACAAATATTGTGCTAGATACCTTTGCTCTTGGAATGAATCTCATCCTTCACCACGTAATACTGCTTACCCCTAAATAAACTAAAGCTTAGAATAATCTTGTTCAAAGTCTCATAAAAATAAATTGTGGAAGAGTAATTAGAGCCCAGATTTACTTTTTTTCCAAAGCCCATGTCTCTCAGTTATAACAAATTGTTTCCTGATGCTCAAATCTTGGAATGATAGACCCCTAACGGGAAAGATTTATATGCAAAACAGTTAAATTTTACAAATTGGACTTCTTTAGGCAAAGAGAAATGTAAGTAATTTGTCCTTTGTTTTGTTTTTAACAGAACTAGAGCAGCTAGATCTCTGAGCTGAAACCTGATTTAAAGGTTGGTTTGGTGCTACTCAGGGGACAGGCGTGGTCTGGCACATAGTAGCCGCTTTCTGTTTGATAAAATGAGTGTGTTAAATGTATTAATTTACTGAAATGAATTGGTTAGGACATGAACAGTCAAAAGGAGAAAATGCCTTTGTGTTTGTTTGTTTTCCACATTTAATTTGGAAATTTCCTAGGTTCGTTGCACTGAATCACCATGGGGTGATCCAGATATGCAAGTTTTATTTTTTCTAAGATTAGCCTTGATCATGCTCTGAAAAATCTCCCTTTCCCACCCCTAATGGCATCTCAGGGAGAGCCATAACTTCCTAATCATTTTCAGGTAAAAAAAAATATTCAGTTCTGTTAAGTTATACATTCTCATTTCATATCTTCCTCGCCCCGGAGACCTGCCCGGGGCTGGCAGCCATGCCTGATTCTGCTTTTCAGGTTTCTCATCATAATTCAGGTTGCCTGGCTGTCTCTTTATTAATAAGTTTTCAGTTTGCTGATAGGAATGTCCTCTCCACAAGTAATTGTTATGTGCTAGGGTTGTTTTTACCCAATTAAATAAAGTAGTTTGGCTTCTCAAGGAGAGTATGCAGAAAACGTCGATCAATATATAGTTGTAGTTACCGAGAGAGAAGGGCAGAAAAATCAGATCTTCCATAAAAATCCCTTTCATATTATCAGAGCTCTCTGTGCATCAGGAGGAAATTAGGCATGTTTCCTAATATAATTAGATACTTATAAACGGACAATATTTTCTTTACCTTCCAATAAAAATATTTTTATCTTTAAAACGTAAAATTTTCAGAGAAACCTATGACTATCAGGAGTTTAAGCATGTTTCCCCCCTCTCTGATTCCAGCTGTCATTTTGAAGGTCCTTGCTCAACCAAGTAATTTCCATCAGTGTTTTGGCTTTTAATAGTATAAACTTAATTTCTACAATGTTTCCTAACAATAGGAGCAAATGGAGTTCCAAATATATCTGTTATAGATATGCACTTTACCAATGTATTAAGATACGAAAGGAGGTGGTTCCTCATCCAGTTTCAGTGGAATTGTGTGTACGGATCTGGCTAGATACTTTTTCTGCACAGGAGAGCACCGTGATTTCATTACTGTGGTCTCACATTCACTTTCTGTTCAAAAATCTGAAAGCAAGCAAGAACGAGTCAACAAATAACACCCAGTAAATACAGTGCCACCCAATAGCTGGTTAGGCAGGCAGTGAGGACGAAACTGTTACACTCTACCTAATCTAGACTTTCATAAAGTAGATAAGAGACAAGAAAACCAAACTGTGTTCATTGTCCCACCTGACTCTCGCCTCTAAGTTGCTCCATCTGCCCCCAAACATTCTAATGTAGTTTTTAGTTACAATACTAGACATTAACTCTATTCAACTAGTACTTAATCTCTATTACACAGAGGTTAGAAGTAAAAAACAAAACAAAACAAAAAAAAAAAACAATCATCCATATCAGTGATCAGGGCAGAAGGTAGCTGTTGAACCAGGCAAGGCGGTTTAAGGGAGGAGAATGAGTTTCTAGCTACTTCACAAGGCACACACTATTGCGGAATCACACTACAATTCTTCTCTGCTCAAGGAAACACTGGGTCGTAGAGGGTTTATGTTTGCAAAAGTATTATATTTTAAGACAATGTAAGTCATTTAATATCAATTCTTTTCATTTAGGAAAAAGATTTAAATGTAGTGAATATTACTGTCTATCAATAAGCAGAAAGTAATAAAAGAATTCTCATAATTATCTGTGTGCAGTTAATACTTTTTATGAAATTTGTCTCTGTTTAAGGAAAAATTCATTATTTTTTATTTCTAAGTTTGTAAATAGTGAATATTAAAAATTTTTTTACATAAAGCTAATTTGTGGGAATAAAATGTAGCTCAAATTCAAGATGAAAAATACTTATTTTTAAAACCTTTCTTGAAGTTCTTTTGTGACATGAAAATTTTTTATAATGCAAATAATCTTCCTTACATCTTCTTATTCTTTTCAACTTTTCTTAAAGCAACATGTTTATAATTCAGCAACTGTTTTGTTTTTTTAAAAAACAACACATTAGCTTCAACCTCTTTAACTCCTTTCCACACACACACAAAAAATACAGACAATACAATAACATAATAACGCAAACTGCTTTTTCTCCCTTACTGTATTATTGCCTTTCTTTCTTGAATGCATGAGTGCTATTACCAAACTGGGGGCATTCTATTTCTGCAGCCCTGTGAACCTCTGAAAATCACCTGCAGGGCTATGGCTTTAGCACAGCCATTTCGTAATGGAACATTTCAACCAGACAAACAAAGGAGAAGAAATTTGAAGAAAATGGGAGAAAGCCTTCCTGACAACACGGACATTTGCCCATGTGCAGAAATGATAGACAGTCACCCTGGCGCCTGGACAATTCAGACACTGCAGCCTTGCCTTCCTGGCTGCTTCTCTCCCAAGTCCACATATAACACAAGAAAGGAAGTCATTCAGGTGGCAAATTACTCTTCCTGGAAAGAAGGCTTTGGTTTGATCCATATACAAATGAGGTGTAAGGACTGACACAGATATTTTTTATAGGGAGGTGTGTGTTTTTTTTTTGTTTTGTTTTGTTTTTTTTTTTTATGTTAAACCGACAGAGACTGACTCCTGTGGTTGTAGGACATATGTTATTTTCTACATCTTGCAGCTCAGGAATTCTCTCTATTCCCTCATGTTAGCTTAGTAGAAACTTCCAAGGGAAGTTATGAATTATCCATAGACAGAATTTTCTATTGACTTTAGAAAATCTAATCATTTTAATTTTTTTTCCTGCAGAGATTGCTGAGGTCTCTCCATATGGTTTTTATAAAGAAGAGATCCATCAAGCACGAGTAATGGATGTCCCCTAAGCCAGCTGCCAACAATAGACTCTATCCTGACATGAAAATGTATAGTTAAAGAGTTATTGAACTTAATAATTTTAAACATTTTCCCATAAGTTTAAAATATTTGAAAATATTCAGGTAAACAATTTTTAAATTATATAATCTTACTTTCTAATGATGGTTACAATATTCTTTTTTGTAGTTATGTATACAAACACATACAAATATATGTATTATTAATACTCTTTTTTCATAAACTATAGGTGAGATTTCTGTATTCCTGAACAAGAAAAGCAATAAAGGATAAAATATTTCTAGGGACATAGAGACTGTTGTTTTTTAAACTGTCTTAACAGTTTAAATAAAAATTTGTGATGCAAGAAACATAATGATAGAACCATAATCATCTCAAACTCATTTTCGCAGTTTCCTCAACAGAGGGTTGCAATTTCATGTAGATATGGAAATTAGTGTTGGCCAGAGGCCTAGAAGGGCACACCAGAAAAGGTTACACTGAGAACGATTAAACGTGCTAATAAAATCTCATATCCAATCTCCTAGAGCAAATAATCTTTTCCTGGTATGCTGTACTTGCTTACTTGAGTATTCACATAATACATTCAGTATGAGAAGGATTTAGGGAAATTTATCCATTTAGTTCTGTGAAAAAAAATAAAATGTATTTAGAGCCTATTATAATGCATATATATGTTCTTACGACTTCTTGTAATTCAATCTACTTGCACATTGTTTAAATACATATAGAATAATCTCCCAGCATACTTGGGGAAAAATACAGCTGCATCTCTGTTCAGACCATAGAAATAGCCTTTTGTAGCAACCTCTGATTCTCCGCATAAACTTTCTATCAGTGCTTCATTGGAAAGGCAAGCCTGCTCATCCAACTACAATGATTAGAACTCTCCATGAGCCTCCTATTGCTTTAGAATAAGACCCATGCTCCTTAACACAGTAGGCATTCCAGACTCTGATTTAGTCTTCAGCTTCATTTCACACCATAAACCACTCATTCTCTCATAATCTACATTTCCCCTGTTCCAGATTTGTTGAACTTCTTTCAGTTCCTATTCTTTTCTTTTCTAGACTTTGTGTCTAAATAAAACAAATGAATACTGGACAAGATCCATGAAGGCAGTAGGTGTGATGGTTAAGAACATGGTGCAAGCCCTAGCTGGTTTGGCTCAGTGGATAGAGAGTCGGGCCTGTGGACTGAAGGATCCTGGGTTGGATTCCAGTCAAGGGCACATGCCTGGGTTGCAGGCTGGATCCCCAGTAGGGGGTGTGCAGGAGGCAGCCGATCAATGATTCTCTCTCATCACTGATGTTTCTATCTCTTTCTCCCTCTCCCTTCTCTCTGAAATATTTTTTTTTTTTTAAAGAACATGGTGCAAGAGCCAGAATGTCGGGGTCTTGTGTCCTAGCTCTGCATTTCAATGTTACATAAACAAGCTGCACTTTTCTTATGTGCAGATGTGGAGATAATAACAGTAGACCTATTCTCCGTCACAGGTCTACTGTCTTGAGAAAGTGCATGTAAAGCACTGAGAATAGTGGTTGGTACACAGCAAGTGTTCAATAATTGTGAGCTGTTGTTATCATAAAGAACATGTCTTGAAGGAGGACAAACAGTGGTTCTTGCTTGTACTTAGATGAGGCAGAAAGGAGTGTGTTATTGTCTAATGCAGCACTGATAGAATCAGCACACTTTTGCAATATTATGGGAAAGGGGTCCTCTACCTTAAATGCTGGAGTTTCTCTCCTGCTTAATTCACTCATAGGAATTAAAGAAGAAATTAAAGTGATTCTAGTCCCAAGCCTCATCAACTGGATCATTTGGAATAAACTGTAATATCAATGTTCTGCAGTTGGTAGGGGAAGACCATTTTAAGATGAGCCTAAGGGTAATCAGATCTTTCGGAAACGGAGAAATTTAAAGGTCAGTTGTACTTTGCCACTTCCCAGTGTTCTTTTCTGTCAAACATGCACATCCACAGTGCTGCCAATAGAATAATCTTCACAAGTGCTAGCCGTTTAATAAAATACCCACTTTTATCTTTCTTACGCACACATTATTCCAAGCTCACGTCGGAGTCACCCTTCACGGTAAGAGCTAATCTCATTTCCTCATACCTGTCACTGAATCATGTTAACTATCTCTCTAAGAATAATTACCTCACAGCTGAATTTCTTAGGCCTTCCTGGATACAAAAAGGGAATGAGTTTATCTTCTCAAAAAGTGTCTTCTAGAATAGATATTTTTATATTCTGTAGAAGAATATCCATATTATTTTGACATAACTTAATCATCAAATCATTTCCAATATAACATTTGTGATATTTAACTTATTTGTGTCCAAGTTAACATCATGTGGACTTTGGAAATATGGTCTCATCTCAGGACTTCCTTCAAACTTTTATTATTCCACTCCTTCTATAACTACTTTAAAATTTTTAGCTTTCTCTCTCTCTCTCTCTCTCTCTCTCTCTCTCTCTCTCTCTCTCTCTCTCTCTCTCTCTCTGACAAGCTAACTTCAATATCCTGAGTTGCATGTGACCGACTTGATTAATGTGCTTGTGAATTCTTAATAAGGGATGTGTGCATATTCATACTGCTGTTTATTAATTCATGAGGCAGCTGCTAAAAGGCAGTTCATGAAGAGAGGCAGCGGCTCCTCCCACAGAAGCCTCTTGGCAGTGATCAGGCTTTTCCCTGCCTGGTCATAGATCCTGGCCCCAGCATCCCAGACCAACGGCCCTTTATCTGCCCTGGGAAAAGGAGCTCTTTTGCCAGCAGGAGGCCTGAGGGGTAGGAGGTTCAGATCAAAAGCCCCCAATGTGTGGAGGATGAAATATAAAACTTAATGAGACTAGTAGAGTCCACAGCTCATTTCAATTATTTTTAATTGTTTTCAGATGCTGCCCGGCATGCTTCATTTAGTTCCGCAATAAACAGAGCATGCAGGATGCTGGTGGATCTCATTGGAGACCCTGAAGAAACATCCCACAGGAAATGAAAAATAATAAGAGTGTTGCATGTATTGGAGCACGTATCAGACAGATGAGATGGGAAGCACAGGGGTGAGAAGAACCAGTGTCTGTGCCTCATCAACTTGGAGATTCACAGGAAATCACACTTTTAAGTTCTTATCATCACTCCTGAAATTAAAAATACCTAAATAAAAAAACCAGCAAGGCTTACAGTGAATTCTTCTGCTCAAGTAGATGGAAAGTTACCCATAACCTCTTCTGAATTATTTTCTTTCTACACACTTGGAGAAAAGGCTGACACAGTTTAGAGGATTGTGAGATGTTAAAATATGCAAAGTTGCAGAATCCTAGTTAATAATCTGAGAGATCTTATTATACCAAAAGTATCTCCTAACACCTTGATCTGAAATGTGAGTAGATATTTATAAATTGCTTAGAAATGTAGTTTAATTGAAAACTCTCGAAAGTTTACTGAACATCATTTGAGAATATGCCATTCAGTGAAATTAAAATATTTGATTTTAATGATAATATTCTATCATTTGGACTAGAAGATTGTAGGACTTAACCCTTTGCACTCGCTTGCTTTTTTCTCGATTCCTTTATTCTACTCGGGATTTAATTTTTTAAATACCCCAGATTTTACAAAGCGCGGCAGTAGAATAAAAAACTGGAGTTTCTTTTCATACAAACTTATTTATTTGGATTTTTTTATATTTCAAATTACTGATACATTCAAAGAGTAATTTTAATCTCGACATCTGAGTGCAAAAGGTTAAATGGGGTTAAGGCTTACTTGTGTATTTGTGGATGTATATTATTTGTGAATGTATGTAAGTGAGAGTATATTATTTCTTTAAAATTTTCTAGATAATTCTGATGTTTTGCCATGTTTGACATCCTCTGACTCATGGATTTGGGTATTTAAAAGATGTACAAATGTCCCCCTTCCAATCCCCCACACACAGCAAAGCATGATATGTGTGTGTGTGGGGGGGGGGGGATGGGTAAATTGAGAACATACGAGAGAGTTAGAAGGAATATATTAAAGATAGTAAAAATATAAAATTGACTATGAACTCTGCTCTCTGAGGGCACTGCTGTTCTAATGTCCATACAAACACGATGCAGATATAAATGGCAGCCTATGCAGATGCTCTGGGGGGCAATGGATGGCCACCCCAGTACCTGTCCTCTGAAGGCTATAGCTTGGGAGTGGGGATCTCCTTTACAACCCACATTACCTTTATTTCCTGATATTTGTATTTTATGTTACTTTATGTCATAATAATAAAAGTATCACATGGTAAGTATGAGTAATGATTCAAAGTATAAAGATGAAAACAAATGACCTATAATCTCACATTTCAGAAGTGGTTATCTATATTTGGCATAGATTCTTCCATTTTGCCCTCCAGATATTATACTTTTTTTTCAATAATATTACGTAGTTAACAATTACATGTCATTGATTACAATTCTAACGTAATTTTAATATTTCATAGTTTTTCATTCAAATTATGTTTCATAACATTTACTGAGAATCTATTGAGATTCTTAATAATACTTGCTTTTTATAAATAGTCATCTGATAAATGACATTCTATACGAAGGTCACATATACACACCTATGATAATTCTCATTAGAAAAAAAACTGCAAGAAAAAGTAACCAGGTTGAATGAGGACATTATTAAAGCTCTTAGGAGACCTTTTCACCTTCTCTTCAGCCATATTAATGATTATAAGTTTTAAATATTTTAATGAATTCTATATAAAAATGATTCCATTGTTGTCTTAATTTTAATCTCTCTCATTACCAATGAGGATGAATAATCTGGAAATTGTCAATTCATGGCCTTTTTGTAGGTTTATTAGTGCTTTCTCTTCTTTTAGAAGATTCTTTTATACATGATATTAACCCAGTATTTGTCACATTGGCAGCCCATATGTTCCTAGTTATTTTTAATTGCCTTAACTTATAGTATTTTTTGCATTTAAATGATTTTATTTTATATTGCCAAGTTTAATGATGTGTACATATATAACTTCTATCATTCTTTGTAAGCTTACAAAAACATTTTTGAAATATAAGATCAATGAAAATTCACATTTATTTTTTTTCTATTTTGTGTGATTACATTCTTTCTTTATTTAAATTACCTCAATTTATTTTTGGTGTTGTATTAGTTGCAAACCAGCTAACTTCATTTTCCCAAAATATTTAATCTATGGAATAGTTTCTTTAATTTTTAGATTTCTTGAGTTACATACGTTTATAGAAGTGCGTTTATACATAGGAAGTGTTTGACCTAATTCTTGACTTTTGTTCAAGTTTCAAATTTTTAAAAATAGTCCAGACTTACACATTGAAAAATAGCTTACAGGAAATTTATCCTCTAATTTTTCCTTTTTAAAATGAAATTTTCTTCAAAATTCAAGTATACTTTTAATTTTCTGTAACATTTTATTTTAATGTTGTCTCCTTTCACCACTGTGTTCTTGAATCATTCATTTTTAAAATGCTTCTAAGATATTTAGCGATTTAATAGATTTATTTAAGTTTATTACTATCTGTGATATGCTTGAATTCTGTCATTATGTTATAGGCAAATTTTCTAGTTCTTTTTTGTTTGTTTAACTTCCTTGCTCACTATTTTGTTTTCTGATTTCTAGATTATATTTTGTTTCTTATTATTATAGTCAAGATAACATAGTTATTTATTTTTTTCACCATGAAGGATAAAAAGCTTACTCAATATTTTTAGGCTGCTTTCATTTCATCTACTATTATATAATTTACTGCTACATAATTATTCCTTTAATGATAAGATTCTCTCTTTTTTAATAAGAACTTCTGGATTATTCATTAACAAAGCATCAATACCCCAATAGAAATAGGCATATTCTGCAGAAACAGATAATTAACGAAAGAAAATAAATTGATACTAATTGTACAAAAATGTCAGTTTCACAATTACAAATTCAGTGTTTAAAAAACAGTATATAAATGTTGTCTATTAATTTAAAAATAATTCTTTTAAATTAAAAGAATTGTCTTAAAAAAGAAGAAATAATTCATTTTCACATATATTTTCATGTACTCTGCTAATGAGAGTTCTTATTAAAAGCCCTTAAAACATTCTTCTAGTTTGACCTAGAAATTTTACTTCTAGGAATTTCTCCAAATAAAAATAATGGTATCCATATTAAGAAACATATCAAATGTAGTTACAAAATAGTCACAGGAATGTAAGGAACAGCATAACGAATATAGTCAACTAGTAGCCTGGTGCATGAAATTTATGCACATTAAAAGGGAATTAATTAGAGGAAATATTTCAATATTGCTATTTGCCCTTTCTCTATAATAGAAGTGTCAGAGATGAAAGAAAATTAGTAAAATGTATATGAAAATCTCCCTCCTGTCAGAGTCTGGGGCATGCTGTGGGACCCAGAGTCAAATCCCCACCCACCACCCACATGCACTTTGAAAATGCAGGAGACCCAGACCTGGCTGGCCCCACTCTCATCAAGCCCCTCTGGGCGGGGGGCGCAGCCTCAGGTGCCCCAGCCCAGTGCCGGGTGGGGGTGCAGTCTCAGGTCCCCCATCAAGTCTCTCCAGGTGGGGGCGCAGCTTCAGGTTCCCCAGCCCAGCGCTGGGGCGGGGATGCGGCCTGAGGTACCTCGCCCCGGCCAGGCGCCATGCAGCCTCAGGTCCCTGCTGTTCAGTCGTGCTGTTACAGTGTCCCAGCTAATTTGCATATTCCTCTAGTATATAGATAGATAATATTGTGATAACTATGTATGGTGCCAAGTCGGTACTAAAAATATCAAGGGGATCACTTTGTAAAGAATATTATTGTCATTATGCTATACACCTGACACTAATACAAAATAACATTAAATGTAAACTGTAATTGAAAAAAAGAAACATACCAAATGAATTAAACATTATCTTACCTTATAATAGACAAATATGCAAATTGACCGCATCTTCGCTACGCCCAAGCCACGCCCACCAACCACGCCCACCAGGAAACCATTGCAGGGACCCGGCTGGGGTGCGGCGGAGCCCAAGGCCCGGAAAGCCGCCCGGGGCTTTCCGGACCTTGGGCGCCAGCCGGGTGCCTGCTCCGATCGAGGTGCGGCGGAGCCCAAGGCCCGGAAAGCCGCCCGGGGCTTTCCGGGCCTTGGGTGCAAGCCGGGTGCCTGCTCTGATCGCAGGAGCAAGCCGACCTGAGGATTCGGCTAGCTCCTGCGATGGGGCACAGGGACGCTGGGTGCAGCTGAGCCCAAGGCCACCGCCCAGGGCCAAGCCGGGACCCTGAAAGAAGGTAGAAGGCGGTGGCCACAGCCAAGGCCTGGGTCCCCGGTGCCGGCAGAAAACTGGTGCAGGCAGCCAGGTGAATGAAGGTCTATTGCACGAATCTTCGTGCAAACGGGCTACTAGTATATAATAATAAAAAACAGAATATCTGACTATCTAACAATAATAGCTCTACTAATCAAGGACTAATATGTTGTTCATCATAAATTTTTGCCTTAACATGATTTTTAAATATTCCATTAAAATGTTATTTAACTTGATTGCTTAATATTTTGACATCCCCTTAAATTATTTCCCCGAGACAAGTGCCCTGCTTCCTTTATCCTGGCCCAGCCTTAAGAGATCAGTAAGCAAATATCAGTAACAAATCAAGATGTCTGCTAATTGTGCTCTTTGGCTCTCTATCCAGCTGAAAAACGGAGTCTCAAACCTGAACCTGAGTCCTTCCATTGATAATATATTCCAAGATCGCAGGATTAGCTCACTTCCTCCAGAATTAGGTCTGTGTCTGGAGATGAGTCTCCCTGCGGCCTCTCTGAAGCCAAGAGTGGATCTCCTCCCTGAATCTCTACCATCTGCCTGTTCCATGAGCACTGTTGCCATGCAGATTGTGCTGTTGATGCGTTGCCTCTATAATGTCCACATGAGGACTCTCATTCTCGGTTTCACTTTCTCTCTACTGTATACAAGCCCTCCTGATTTTAGATCTATCTGTCATCAAAGCATGCACCTACTTCACTGGCCATCTCTATGCTCTATTTCAAAACTCTGAGGTGAGTTGATTTCCAAATGGTGAAGGTTTGCAGGAGGAGATGGGGGAGGACTCAAAGACATTAACAAGCAGAGATATCTTGGAGTAATCTTCAGGGAATATGATAGGGAAGAGATGCATAAAATATTTGGCAAGAAGAATTGAGACCTTATTAATTCCAGGTAGCATCAATATGTGATAGACCCATCACCCATTTTATCCATCAACCCACAGCAGTGACATATTCAAAATAGTGTTTAGTTGAATACATCACTATCATCTCATTATTCCATATTTAATAACTTTTACCTCAAACAAAATTTAAGATACCTGAATGCAGAAGTTATATAATCATAGTTATTGCTTTAAAATATTCTGTGACACTTATTTTGTAAATGCATATGGTACATATACAAATAATTCATTGATAGTGACTTTTCACAAAAGTCTAATGATGTTCTTCATTCTGAATCTTATCATGTTAGTCATCATGAAGAGATATATGTTTAAATCTCTGGTACTAATGCATAATTCTAATGATATTTCCAAAAGTTCAAGACCATTATTCCCCAAAATAATGTAGCAGTACTTTAAAGTGATACATTCCCAGTTAATAAAAAGAGTTTTGTATTTTAAAATAGTTTCCAGCTATGTAGGAGAGAGAATGTAGCACTGCCTAAAAAGCTTATAAATTATTAATGTGGTATTTACAACAAAGAGCAATTATAACACACCAGGAGGCACTCAAGTTACTTTAAAGATTATGCATTATATTGTGAAATATCTGTTAAGTAATTACAGAACATTGGTATCTATTTGCAAATTTCTATTATTTGGATGGCTTATGAAATAGTTACTAATGTTCCCAAATCACCTAAACACATTTACATTAAGTTGTACAGTTGTATATTTTGATTATGAAATGGTCACTAAAAGTAAATATAATACTTATAATAGAAAATGCTTACACTCTGACAAACACCTTGAAATCAATGGTGCTTTAAGTGGCTTCTGAAGTACATAAAGGGTAAATAAGCGTTTTGAGAGTAGTGGATTTAAAACACACAATAGTCTTAGAATCCATTTTTACTGTAAAAATAAGTTTATAAAAGTTACAGTTGTACCAATTATAAGGCAATGAAGTACAAGGTTTTTGAAATACCTCTGCCCCTATTCCACCCTTGATATTTCCTGGAAACCATTTTTCAAAGTTTATGTAGACATCCCTCGTGTAATCAGGTAAGAGAAGAACCACTCCTGTGGGAGGGTTAGCTCAGGCTGGAGTCCCATCCTTGAGCTTTGCCCAGCCCCTCCCCAGCCAGAGCATTTCTGGAGCTGCTACCCTAAAGCTGCCCAGGCTCCATGGAATACAGCAGGTTCCCCAATGATGTCCTTTTGTTCAATGCCATTATAACATTGATCAGATGCTTGGCAACTTAACGGCTCTTTATGTCAATTATCTAATGGTAAAACTGGTTTTGTTATGCATTGTTTAGGCTGTATACATCTATTAGACTCTCGATTCTAATAATTACAGGCTGTTGTTGTTCTTTGTGATTAAGCCCCCCCTAAAGCCACAGACAACCTAAGTGAAGATTTACTATAACCTAGAATCCTCCATTTTGAATGATGTGCAATTTGTGAATTCTTATAACAACTTTTCATGGCCTTGCTGGAGAGAGCCCTGTCAAGAAAAGCATTGATTCTGAAATATGAAGATGTTGTTATCAAATAGTGGCTTATTTTTAAGGATTCCTTAGTAACAATGTTTCCTTGGTAACATGATCAATATTTTTAAAGTAATAGAACTTTTGCTGCCATAGCTTCAAGATCCCATCTACCTTCACCATGAATGGGAAACTGAAATCTTCTTTCAAGGTCGGTGTCATTAACCTGGAAAGGACTCTTCACAAAAGAATAAATGTTTCTAACCTATAACTCTGAATTTCCTTATTCTTAGCAAACCAGCAGTATTTGCCATTTTTATAAGCTGTGCGTCACACTGTGGTCCTTAACTGGTCTCATTTTAGTTAATTGATGAGAAGTTGCTAAGAGCAGTGCATTTGCTTATCACCAGGGCGTTCCTATTCCACTGGTCTTGTGATGCCTGCAGTTTGGAGGGTGATATGCCTAAACTGTTAAAAATAGAAGGTGAAATTGAGCCAAATGTGTTAAGAGAAGTGTCATGATAGCAGTTACTTTCATTAGTTTTATTTCTAAGGAACATAGTGCAAATTTTCACAGTCTGGATGTGACCAACTATATTTAAATTATCATCATCATATGTGTCCCACTTAGTAAGAACAACAAAATAATATTTTAGCTATGAGAATTTTCTTATCTATTATGTTGAAGACTGAAAAACTGTGAATAAACTATTATGTAACCTATCAAACATTGATATTTTTCTGTTCTAATTTAATATTCACAAAAATTCATAGACACATAGGAACTTGAAATAATATATTGGAGGTTAGCAAAAAGCCTTTTAAATAATATATCCAGGTACTGGGAGAAGAAGCTTTAAGAAACTTCCAATAAATTCCAAGTGTTTTGAAAAAGGAAAATCACTTGTAAATGAGAGTTTTTCTAGCCAAAGAAATGCTGAGAGTTTAAATCTTAAGCCAAATGTAGCTTTGTTTGGAAGAAATAAGGCAGCCTAGAAGAAGAAATCTAGCTGGAGGAGCATGAACAATTTTGAGGCAACAATAACCACAAGTGCTCTGGCATGTAATAAGCCCTTAATGGATCTCTGATCGAGTCATTGATTAAAGAGGTGCTGACCACTTGCATCAATTTTGAAGGCTGATTAGGCACCTGTTAATAAAGAGGTGTAGAGAGGAGGAGAAGGAGGCAGAAAATGGCAGGAGATGGCCCTTCCATGCAGTGAGCAGGATAAGCAAAGGCTCAGAGGTATGAGAGAAGCTGACATCTGAGACAGGCGTAAACCCTTCAGTGTGACTGGAGAATAGGTTTTCCAGAAGGAAGTGATGAGAAGTGACAAGCTTTCCTTCTCATGCCAGGCTTAGGTTTTTATCCTGAAGGCAATACGAAGTTATTGAAAGATTATAGGCAGGGAAGTCATATATCAATTTTTATTTTAGGAAGATTATTATGATAAAAAGGATCGACAAGAAAACAGAGATGGAGGAAAATAAAATATTAACAACCAAAATCTGATGCCAATTACTATTTTCCCAATCACTAGGCCCAGCAAACAAAATTATCCTTCTTTAGGAACTGGAATAGATAAGACTTAATTACTTATGGTTTCTTATGATTTTATTTTCAAGTTGATCTCCTTATAACACACTAAGCTTCATGATGAAGAAGACAATATCTAACTTACTCTTTCACCTGAGCCAGTGCCTGATTCCACCAAAGTTATTGCCACTTGATGCTTCTTTGCTTGTGGTCTGGAACACTAACGTTCTGGGGTAACTTAGAAGAACCAAGATTCTTAGAAGAATCACTTATCCTAACTTAGATACTGCTCACAGTATCTTTGAAAATAATTTTTATCATCACTTAACACCAAATAAACTGCTAATTTATTTTATTTTTAAATATATTTTTATTGATTTCAGAGAAGAAGGGAGAGAGAATCATTGATCAGCTGCCTCTTGCACACCCCACACTGGGGATTGATCCCACAACCCAGGCATGTGCCCTGATTGTGAATCGAACCATGGCCTCATGGTTCAGAGGTCTAGATCCAACCAGTGCCCACACTGGCTAGGCCAAAGAAACTGTTTAATAAAGGGGTCCATCTAGTTCTAAAAATCATATTCTAACCTTGTTTACAAAGCCACTTTCGTCTGGCAAACCTCTAGTATCTTATGACATTCCAATGAGTACTTTAGTGTTTGTATCTCATCTCTTTGTTCCGTATTAATAAAGGATTTCCAGAAGGCAAAGAATGCCTTACTTGTGTGTGTTTTTGTATCTATACCCACACTCAGCAGGAATATAACTGGCTCCTAGCAAAGAAGTATCCAGCTGAGAACAAAATGCACTCAGGAAAGGCCTCATGTGAGCAGAGACATTTCACTTGAAGGTGTATGGAAGGGAGTGGCTTAGATCCTCAACCTGACCAACCAGGATGCCCAGATGGTTCTGTCAATGATAGCTTCATAACAGTGAAGCCCCCACCACTGTATTTTAGGAAAATAATAACATAAATGAAAATGTAAGCAAATAAAGTAAGATTTTTCTTTGAAACGCTTTAGAGGCATTCATTGATGGAGACAACAGGAAGCACATACTGACAGTCAATAGCAGAACTAGAATCAGGAAGGAAGAAAGAGGATTTATCCAATATGACACAGCTATGCTGCATCATTGTCATGAAGGCAATATAGATCACTTTCCCTCAGCATTAACAATATTATTCAATAGATGAATTATGAAATTTTATATAAACTTTAAATATTACTTAGGTAAAATGTAAATACTGTCTCCCTGCCCCTCACATTCATATAATTATGAACCATATTTTTATGATAGGGGAGTTTAAAAATACTCCTGCAATAACAGATGAATATTCAATACAATTTGTGAATATGTTACATTAATAGCAGTTAAAACAAGGATCTGATTAATGTGGCTTAGGAACCTCAGACAATATATTGAGCTTCTTGCTGATTACAATCTGTGATACTTTCCTTCAGTGCAGATATCGATTTGATAGATAAAGTGGGGGTAATTTTTCTTTTGGAATGGTGACATTAACGGCCATTGAATTCTCACTGACAACAGTAGTCAACCATCTTTGTTGGAACTCCAGTAGTTATTTCAGTTATTTTCTTTCCTTCTCTCTTGTTACCCACCTCCCCCTCCTCCTTATGCCTCCAGCCTTTCAAGAATGATGGAAAACCTATAGGAAGGTAAGCCAGGATTCCAGCTTTCTTTGAAAGGCAAGATTAATTTTAAGAAGGACAGGGAGATAAGACACCTTTGTTGTGTCCTATCACATTAAAACCTTGGTTAAGTCTGCCTTTGCAGTTGTTTCTCCATTGTTTGGAATTGTGTTCTTATTCAAATCATTTCTCTATTTTTCACCAGGTCGCACACCAGGTTTCATGATGACATCCTCAACAGTATTTAATATGAGTTTAGCTCTCAGTGTTTTCTTGGAAAAAGGATTCCCTAAAGAAAAGGGTAAGCAGGATAGAGATGTACACACCTCCTCCAGCTTCTTATCCCACAGTGAGACACATCAGGGCATCTGTTAAATAAGGCATTTCAGTGAAGAGAGCGTATTTCCCATGAGCTTCCCATCTTATAGGGAAAGTATAAGAAATCATCCCTGTCATTAGAAGAATAAACAAGCTGCCAGGAAGCTTGGATAACGGTTTCAGCCTTTTACAGAAGACATGGACACGTCAGTTGCCCAGCCCTTTAGACATTTGAGTCCAAATATGCTGTGGCCATCCCCATCAGGAGAAAATTCCAGTTCTTTGAGAACTTGAGCCTCATCTCTCACTGAGAGGAGAGGGTACCAGGTAGCCCAATATATATTTTTAAAATATATTTTTATTGATTTCACAGAGGAAAGGAGAGAGAGATAGAAACATCAATGATGAGAGAGAATCATTGATCAGCTATCTCCTGCACGCCCCCTACTGGGGATCGATCGAGCCAGCAACCTAGGCATGTGTCCTGACCAGGAATCAAACCTGGACCTCATGGTTCATAGGTGGACACTCAACCACTGAGCCACATAGGCCAGGCCAGGTAGCCCAATATTTAAGCAATCCAGAATGAGTATCTAAGGTTATTTTCAGACAATTTTACTCATTGCTCTAACATCCTTATATAAGAAAATAAGAACAGGAAAGTATGTATAATAAATCACAATTATATAGATACTAGAGGCCTGATGCATGAAATTTGTGCAAGAGTAGGCCTTCCTTTCCCTGGCTGCTGTCACCAGCTTCTCTCTGGCACCCCCAACCTGGGCTTCCCTCCAGCCGCCAGCAGGCACCTGGGACCAGGCTTCCCTCACAGCCCAGGCTTCGTCTGGAAGGTTGTCCGGAAGGATGTCTGGTCTAATTAGCATATTATGCTTTTATTATTATAGATTATATAGCTATAATATATGTTTATCATGTAGAATATGTGTATATTATATGTGTGCATATGGATATCATAAGGATAATATGTGTGTAAATAATTATTTCTGTATGCCTTGTGTCCATGTGCACTTGTGTGTATAACCTGCCAATGGGAAGTTTGCTGAAAAATTTTTTATCTGGGCAATTTATTAAAGGCCTTATGTTATAGTAGATGTGATGTAAACTCAGGAATCAAATGTGCCCAAATGCTCACACTGCCTCTAACGTTGAGACCTTGGGGGACTTTTTTTTTTTTTCTCAGTCTCAATTTGATGACAAATTAATGATAATCACAACTTCTGTGCAGAGTAGTTTGAAGTTTCAAGATGGAATCTGTAAAGCACTTAGTATAATATTCTGTACAGTAGACACTGACAGGTTAAGTTATTATTTAAACATATCTCAAGAGATTGTTAATCCAACAGACAATTAGTTTCACTCAGTCATTTAGTCAAAAATCATTTACTATAGCCTATAGTATTGCACGTTTCTATAGGTTACAGAGGTTTCTATAGGCTCTGTAGGTTTCATACAGAGATGAAAAGGCCACTGTGCTTACCCTCTAGGTAAGGTACTATGACAAAGAAAGGCATAGCTTTATAACAGGTTAACAGTGGTGTAAGATACTGATTGAAATCTACCAGTACCAGAGGTTTTCAATTTTGTTTTGTTTTTCTTTTTTTTTTTTTTTTTTTTTTAATAGTGCAGAGAATCAGGGTGGAGATAGTCTTCCCTTGAATAGTCCAGGGCTAAGTTAGGAGTCCTTATTCTCAGCATAGTCTTTAGGTGAACAGTGGCAGAGTGGTACGCTCGTTTGGAGATCTGTACCTGGAAAAGCATGTGAATAGGAAGAGAGCTTGGGCTTTTTTTTTAAATATATTGTATTGATTTTTTACAGAGAGGAAGAGAGAGGGATAGAGAGTTAGAAGCATCGATGAGAGAGAAACATCGATCAGCTGTCTCCTGCACACCCCCTACTGGGGATGTGCCCGCAACCATGGTACATGCCCTTGATCGGAATCGAACCTGGGACCCTTGAGTCCGCAGGCCGACGCTCTATCCATAGAGCCAAACCAGTTTCGGCGAGCTTGGGCTTTTGTGTGTGTGTAAATATATCATTTAGAAGAGAGGCCTTTTTTCGCCTCTTTACCAGACAGAGTTAGCAGCTCAATTGGCTTAGTGTTTTGAAGGTAAGAAAGGGTGTTCCCTGGGAAGCACTTGTTAAATTCAGGGAGGCCTTTAAGAAGGAAAAATAGTATTTCATATCCTGGTTGAAAATATGTTCAGTCATTGTCTATTTGGGGGTGGCACAACTTGAGTTTTGAGTTAATTATTTTATGAAATCAGATTGAGAACATGATTTCAAAAATAGAGCGTACAACTCCAAGAGAAAAAGGAGGATTTGAAATAGCACAATATAAGCATGAATTAGAATAAGCATATATTTTAAAAAGTAAAACAACAGTATCTTGATAAGTCCAATGAATTCAACCTGCTCAGTGAAACAGTTATATTTTCAGCACACGGAAGTAAGTATAGGATGGAGACACACAGGGAGTGTTGCCGTAGAATCATGCTGTCAAGGAAGGCCTTCTAGGATAGTTAATACCAATCCTAAATTTTAAAACCACGAGCAGGAATTGTACAATCAAATCTGGCTTGAGAGAATTTTATAAATTGTTTCAAGGAAAGGATGACCTAAACACTGAGGCAAGAAACAGAATATGACAAATTGCATTGTGTATTTCACTATATTTATTATTCATGATATGTTTTCTGTTCATTCCAGTAAAGGCAGATAAGAAATATTAAGCTATTTCTCACCCACCCATAAACAAGACAGACTTATTTTCTCCCACATGGGATAAAGCACTTAGTAGTTATCTTTTCATTGCTGTTGAAGAAAAGTACAGTAATGTTACTCCAATCTTTTTTTATAATAGGAAGGCCATTGTGTAGCTATCCAATTGGAATAGAGAGTTAGGACACATGTCAAAGTGTTTTATTTATACTGCTTTTATTTAGATTGTATAATGATTTTTGTGGGGATTAGAGGGGTATGTTCTTGTATAGAACAGCAGTAGAAATAGGGAAGTAAATAAACCAGCAGCCATCTATTCGCTGCTGACATTGGGAATAAGTTCTGTGTTTATCTTTATATCATTTTTTAAATACATTGTGTATGAGCCCAATGGGAGCCATTACTCTGTATCTGTAAATATGTGATTAGTTAAATGGAAAGAAGCAATGATAGATGAGTATGTTTGCTACAGAAAAAAATCTACTTTGACAAATTATTCCAGTTTTGCACAAATGCTATTTAATAAAATATTGGGAGGGAGAAAGAAAGAAGGAAGGAAATAAAACTTCCAATGAAATGTTTCCATTCTAAGTCAAATTAAATTGAATTTAAATATTTCACAGTATCCTTTACCTTTGTTAAAGTAATATAATAAAGCTGTTTTGGAATGAGGCATAAAAATACTTTATAATTTTGGATAAAGGTTCGGAGTAGAAACCCACATTATCCATACAGCTGCCATATTCAAAACCAGTTATATTTATCTAAAGAGGATGATTCCATCAAGAGATCCCGCATTTTAAGTTGACACATTTCTAATCACCAAGGTGCTTTCAAAAGGAAATACTTAAAAATAATAATAATAGTGTAAGAACCTGAGAAAATTCAGTTGCTTCTGTCCCAATTATATAAATGGCATGGAAATATGTCTACACTTTTGAGAACAAAGATATTTATCTGCCCAACCAAGAGATTGCCAAAGAAAGATAAAATAGTATTTCTATTGCATTTTTATGAAATAAAAATAATTCTTTAATATATATTAGGATGTTCTTATTTCTGTTAAAAATGCAACCAGCTCAGAATGTTGAAAGTATTTCTAGAATTCTGCAATGACCTCCACTAGTAAAGCAATTGGAAAAAAAAATGTTTACTATTTCTCCTGCATGTGTATTTCTATTTTCCTGATTAAAATACAATGGTAAATTATACTTTTACTATTTAGAATTATTTATTTAATTTGAGTACACTTTAATTGGTGCTTGGGCTTGATTTCTTTTTTAAGGGAAAAGAAATAATCCTCCTGGGAAGTGGAGGTAACAAGCCAAGTAGAAGAGATTGCTGAGAATTTTCGAATACTCATTTGAGGTTTTGTTTCTTATTGTTGTTCCTCATGAATAAAAGTGAAACAAATAAATCCAGTTAATTTTTAAAATATATTTTCATTGACTTCAGAGAGGAAGGGAGAGAGATAGAGAGATAGAAACATCAATGATGAGAGAGAGAATCATCGATAGGCCCTGATGGGGAATTGAACTGTAACCTGGTTCCTATGTTGATGCTCAACCACTGAGCTACTTGTTTTCCTCTAACATAAACTGAACCTTAAATGCTAGTGATACTGCAAATATTCAGTTTTACTAGTGAACAACTATACATATGACTCAGTAAATAATTGAGTTCATACATCATTTTTGGAGACTTAAGTTGAAAAATTAAAGAAATAGGTGATTGATATATTTCTATTGAATTTAATCTTTAGTATTTAACATAATATAAAAAGGACATTTAAACAGATAATTCATGATTTACTAAAAAATCTATACTAAGGTGCTTGGGCTTGATTTCTTTTTTAAGGGAAAAGAAATTATCTGACTGTTGGATAAGTCAATCTTATCAGCAGTGGATGTGTTAATGGCAAAACAGCCCAGATGTTAGACCTTGGTCCATGAGTTCTAGCTAAGAAATATTAAGAGCTAAGGAATTCAAATACAAGTGAAAGTTTATTTAGAAAGTTAGCTGGGTAGAAGAAGTGAACTATAAAATAAGTGAGCCAGCTGAGCTGTGTGGGCTCAGGAAATAAAGTTACAGAAGCAAAAGAATGGCCCTTGGAGCTTAGGAAAAAGAAAAGCAGAGAAAACATGCCTGTGGGAAAGAAGAGGGAAAGAGAAAGAAAGGAAGAGAGAGAGAGAGAGAGAGAGAGAGAGAGAGAGAGAGAGAGAGAGAATACTCACTCGGTCCTTAGTCTTAAGGGCTTTTATCTGGAAGTCTCAGAAGAGGATTTTTATGAAATAATCATCAACTTTTCAGGTGTGTCTCTTCAGGGTTATGGTTTCCACTGATTGGTCAGTGCCAGAGCGGGGGACCATTAGTCATGCAGCTGTCCTGATGTCAGCCATGGTGTTGCCCCTCCTGGCATTGCTGCATTTCAAGGCTGGCGCTGAAACACAACTGAGGCCTAGATGTTATCTCTTGGGCTTAATGCTAAAGGGAGTGATTGTGCAAGAGCTTGTATGAGAGTCCTTTGAGGCTATTCTCCACCCCCTTGTTTCTCTCCTAAGGGGATCTACCACATGACTAGTGACATGCTGGGGGAGGGGGAAGGAGACGGGGGGGGGGGGAGGTCAGGGGGGGTCTGAACTGAATGACCAGTGAAATAAAAGATCAGGGATCTAAACTCTATATGCTAGGGGAGGAAAGGTCACCATGATGCAAGATTCCAGCCCAGTTTTGCCCATTTCTGGCACCTGGGGCTTTCCACCCTAGTGACCTTCTGTAACCTGGCCTATCATTCCTACTCTGCTCGTATCTGTCTACTATAGAGGAGACAGGGGGTGGGTTCCAGTTAAAGATGAGAGACCATCAGCAAGTTATTGCAATAATTTGAAGTCAGGAGAGACTTCCCTAGAATCAAAGCTGTGGGAATAATAAAAAAAAAAAACAGCTGTAGAAAGATGCAAAGATAAAATAACCATCATCAATAGGAGTTGAAGCTTGACTGTTGCATGGTTGCAAGAGACAGGGAGGAATGAAAGACTATGCTGGGGTTCCCAGCTTGAGTGACTTGAAATGAGATATCCAGGGAGCATTCTTGGGAATGCTCATGGAAATTGGCACAGCTGTTGGGAATACCCATGCTCATACTCCAAGAATTATTATAGTCATTGGAACTATCCCTTTAAAGACACAGAAATGGGTTTAAAACTGATAGATGAAGGCAGACCATGGTTTAAAAAAAAAAACAAAAACAAAAAACTATGCACTTATTGAAGCATAATTATCTCCCAAGGAAAGCAAAGGAAATCTGGTATTTGAGGTGGTAAGTGGTGAGAACAAACAAAGGAATAAACAGATACTATGAAAAGACTTTTCCTTTTGATAAAAAAAAAAGATCAAGTAAAATGCAAGAATGTGTTACACGTTTATTTTGGAAGGCTTCCACCAGCCTATGCATTTATATCTCATGTGCAAATCAAGTTCAGAGCTTAGAGACCCCAATGAGATTTTTTTGAGAGTCTTCTGAATACTGCTTCTAGTTTCTGTTCAGTCACTGATGCTTTACTATCAGAAATTCTGTATTTAATCGGTCAAGCATGGACAGAAAAGAATCCAGCCTTCCTAGAGTACCAATTATTAAATGGGAAAAGCATTTGGAAGCTTAAGAAGAGAAATGTAACACTTTCGTTGTTTAAACTTCAACCTATTTTCACTGTTGTAAATGTGTTAACCTCATGCAGATGCAAATGATATTCTGAATTACATGGCACTGTAGTGTGCATTATTTCTAGTAAGGCATGTGGTCTTGATCCCTGCACGGATGTGCACTGTGAAACCTAATGCGGGTACACCTGCTTTTAGTTTAGAATTTATGCGCTGCGTACATGAAGAAAAGATCTGAGTAAGTGGGGGAGCAAATAAAATACTGTGGGAAGCAGAAATACATTCACACATTCAAATAAATATCAAAGCCATAGAGATATAAATATTGCCATTCATCTGGTATGACTGAACCACTGCAAGAATCAACATGAAGACACATGAGCACCAGAGGGTTTTGGGCTGTATTCTGAGGAGGACTTTAGAAATGGCACTCCTTTTTCTGATCTTCTAGTAGACCTAAGTCTGAAATAATCTAAGAAATAATCCTCCTGGGAAGTGGAGGTAACAAGCCAAGTAGAAGAGATTGCTGAGAATTTTCGAATATTCACTTGAGGTTTTGTTTCTTATTGTTGTTCCTCATGAATAAAAGTAAAACAAATAAATCCAGTTAATTTTTATTTTTTTAAATATATTTTCATTGACTTCAGAGAGGAAGGGAGAGGATAGAGAGATAGAAACATCAATGATGAGAGAGAGAATCATCGATCGGCCCTGATGGGGAATCAAACTGTGACCTCCTGGTTCCTATGTTGATGCTCAACCACTGAGCTATGCCAGCTGGGTAAATAAATGCATTTATATAATTATTCCTTAAGAATAGTCAGTTTTACCCTTTACAACAACATGGATGGACCTAGAGAATGTTAAGCTAAGTGAAATAAGCCAGTCAGAGAAAGATAAATACCATATAATTTCACTAATATGAAATTTAGTGAAGAAACTGAACTACCACACAAAATAGAGACAGACTCATAGATAGAGATCAGGCAGACAGCTCTGGTAGGAGGAAGGTGCTGGGGGCAGGTAGAAAGGTTGAGTAAAAAAAAGAAAAAAAAAAGAGAGAGAACCCATGGAAATGGACAATAGTGTGGTGATTGTGGGAGGGCAGGGGGACGGTGGAAAGGGAATAGAGGGGATAAATGATGATGGGAAAAATAAAATAAAATAATAATAAAGAATGGTTAGGAAAGTGTAATTTTAACAAGGTGATTATAAGATTTTGGTTTGGAAGAGAGGTAAGTGATGCCATATTGAGGAGGTGTGGAAGAATATGCTATAACTAGAGAGCTCCTTCTTGGTAATGATAAAGATCTAGTTACTAGATATTTGAAAGTGAGAAATATAAAACATTAGGAGACACAGTCAGAGAGTGATGTTTCAGAGAAGGCCATCCTAACAAAATTTCAAGTGATGATGAAAGTGACCTCAAATGACTGGTACAGAGGTCAGGGTTACTGAAAAGTTGAATATACTGAGGCCAGAGTAAAAGGAATAATCAAAGAGAGAAAGAATAGTCAAAGAAAGAATATCAAATAGTCAAAGAAAGAAAACCCTACATTGCGTATTTCTTATGAACAGCACCAAGAAATTTCTCATGTTATTTTTAGTGCTGAGTGACAAAAGT
Organism: Eptesicus fuscus; assembly: GCF_027574615.1. Taxonomy (NCBI): domain Eukaryota; kingdom Metazoa; phylum Chordata; class Mammalia; order Chiroptera; family Vespertilionidae; genus Eptesicus; species Eptesicus fuscus. Next base: position 64,743,872 of record NC_072482.1, read on the forward strand.
TAAATAACTAATTTATTTTCCTAAACTTTTGATTAATTTCCTGACTGGAGGCTATCGGAAGGAAAATTGACAATTTTAGAATTAGAGGTAAAGGTCAACCATATATCAAATGTCACTTCTAAGACAAGAAATAGAGTCTTGATAGTAGAATAGATTCAAGGGGAACCACCAACTTTGTCCTCTGCTTAACTATAGATTTCCACAACAACCCCTCCACCCAAGAAAATAATTCTTAGCTACAGTAATTATTTGAAATAAGCAAACAGAAATAGACCCTTCTGAAAAATGTTAAAGCTGTCCTGAAATTCAATAGAGTGTGTGTGTGTGTGTGTGTGTGTGTGTGCACACACACACACACACACGACTTCAGGTATTTTTGGACTGACTTTAGATATCAGAATAGTAGTATACATTGCATGCAGAGAAATCTGAATAATTCATAGGAATATGAGATAATGTTGATGCCTTTATCAAATTATAGTCTAAAGAGAGATGCCAGGGATATGTGCACTTCCTATAAACAAATCTAACATTTACAAAATCCTTTATACAAATAATAAATTAAAACAAGGTTCATTATTTGTTTCATAAAATACTTGTTATAGTGGTTCTTTAAATGTCAAGTTTCTTCATTAAGTTTTAATAATTGGATAACTTTTGCAGAGCTCAATTATTTTGTAAGTCAAAATATCAATGCATGTTAACAAAGTTAAAGAAAATTAAATTGGCAGAATAAAAGAAAGTTTTTTCAAATAAATAAATAAGAACTTAGTAACTAGAGAGGCAAAAATACTAAAAAAAAATTCCACACACTGAAAAAGTAATATATAAGCTTGGGGATCTGGAACCAACATAAAGATTCTCAATATGAAAACTGGTAGTAGAAATATAATTGATAAAAAATTATAAATAATTATTATTGAAATATATTCTGGGACATTAATATATATTCACTTAAAACATACTAGTTCCATCACATTTAATATGCATGTTAAAAAATGAAATGCTGTGTTTAAAATAGTATTCATAATGTTTTCTATGGATAACACAGAGAAATAATAAAAGCAAGCAAATATGTTATTCTGAGTCTTCTCTATGTGTGAAAAAAGTTAGAGGAAAAGGAAAAATATGATGGTTAAAAAGAAAAACGTCCTCTTTTTTCAATTTAATATAGGCATTCTTAGACAATTTTTTAGTTAACATGAAATTGTTAAAGTATATTTAAGAGTGGAAGATGAGGGAGCCTTTAAGCTCTCTCAAGGGTCTGCAGGCCCTGTGAACACAGCTCTGACAGCCTCTGCTCTATTCAGTGTAATGAAAAAAAATGTGTTCCTTTAGATCAGTTGTTGGAAACTGGAGGCATACAAAACACATTTGGTATGCAGATTAATTTTGCTGGGCCTACAGAGATTTTAACTTGTGTAAACATTTAAAAATAAGAACATTTTATATGACAACAACATTTCTGGCTTCTTTTGAAAAAGCAAAATGTTCAGCAACATCGAGAAGTGAGTAGCAACTGGCCCCTTTACACAGGGGCCCTGTACTCATTTTTTCTCAGTTCTTTTCCTTACCTTCCCTACATGTATACTTATACCTCCCATGCCAGTCACTATTTTGGCACATGGAAGTATTTGATTTTGAGGTGCACTGTTCAGAATGTGGGTTCTGAATACCAAGCAATTTCTGCAAATCTTGTCTTTTACCAGTATGCATAACTGATTTACCAACATGTAAAATAGAAGTGTAAGAAGTCATAAAGCCCAGAATATAGAAGTTTAAATGCTGTTTTGTTTGTGCCTGTGAGAATACAGAGTAAGGACAGAAAAATGTAAATGCGTGTGCTTATATCAAACAAGAAAGAGTAGAAGTATATATGGCAAAATTAAATAAAATAGTTAATAAGAAGAATGAGGGAATGTAAGGGGAAGAATTGTATAAAATGATCAATTGATGGTGGAAATACATTTCATTCTCCTTTCATTATTTCACATTTCAACGTCCCAATTCAATTAATTCAGTAATGAGAATCTTTTTCATTTTCTTATTCCCTTGTCTTCAATTAATAAATGCAGTAAATGAATGAGAAGTAAAATTCAAGATAAATTTTCTATAGAGAACAATTAAGTCCAAAGGAAAATTTATGGGTAGAATTTAAAAAAGTAAATTATATTTGTAAAAAAATGATGACCAAAATTATCCTATCTAATAAAAGGGTAATATGCAAATTGAACATCACCCTGACACACAACATGGCTGCCCCCATGTGGTCAAAGATGGCTGCCCCCACGTAGACACAAGATGGCCACCACAAGATGGCCAGCAGGGGAGAGTAGTTGTGGGCGATCAGGCCAGCAGGGGAGGGCAGTTGGGAGGGACTAGGCCTGCACGGGAGGGTAGTTGGGGGGGTACCAGGCCAGCAGGGGAGGGCAGTTGGGATGGACCAAGCCTGAAGGGGAGGGCAGTTGGGGGAGCAGGCCTGCAGAGGAGGGCAGTTTGGGGGAACCAGGCCAGCAGGGGAGGGCAGTTGGGGGTGACCAGGCCTGCAGGGGAGGGCAGTTGGGTGACCAGGCCTGCAGGGGAGGGCAGTTAGGGGTGACCAGGCCAGCAGGGGAGGGCAATTAGGGGCAGTCGGGCTGGCAGGAGAACAGTTAGGCATTGATCAGCTGGCAGGGCAGTGGTTAGGGGGTGATCAGGCTGGCAGGCAGAAGTGGTTAGGGGCAATCATACAGGCAGGCAGGCAAGTGGTTGGGAGCAAGCAGTCCTGGATTGTGAGAGGGATGTCCAACTGCCCATTTAGGCCTGATCCCAGTGGGCAGTCAGACATCCCTCGAGGGGTCCCAGTTTGGAGAGAGTGCACGCTGGGCTGAGGGACACATACACACACCCCAATGCACGAATTTTGTGCACTAGGCCTCTAGTTGTATCATATTTTGTGTAATTTCTTTTACAATTTTGGATAAGTATTATTCAATTACCATTGTTCAATGGTCACATAGTTTCAGTTTTGCAGGATGAAGAGTTCTGAAAATGGGTGGTACTGATAGTTAAACAATAATTTGAATGTATTTAAGATTGCTGTACTAAGAACTGTACACTTCAAATGGTTAAGATAGTAAAGTTTATGTTGCATATATTTTACCATAAAGGAAGTGAAAACATATGTTAAACCCAGTTGAAGAACTGTATGGAATCACAAATAAAAATAAAGTACTGTCTTATTTTTCCATTAAAATTATACAAGCAAGACAAAAGAATGTGACAAAAATCCAGGAGTTTCCTCACAAAATTGAGAAAATGGAGGGGAAATAATTTAAAAGTACAAGGTTTATACAAAAGTAAAGTCCTTTCTACTGACTGAAACTGCTTTATATGCTTGTTGTCTCTGAGGCCAACTTTCATGAAGTTATTTAATTGCTCTATCTCAGTTTCCTTCTACTGTCTGTCCAGGAGAGTTAGTAAGAACAGAAATGGTTGTCACTCTCAGGCTTGGGAAATTTCTCTCCACCAGTGAGGCCATGTTTTTTTTTTTTTATAACTATCAGTCCGGTATTGGTTAAGATGGGCCATGTGACTGACCATTCTGTCTGGTATTATGATGGATCACTCTGAGCTACACATTTTATTTTTTAACTAGTGGCCTGGTGCACAAAATTTGTGCACATTAAAAGGGAATTAGAGGAAATATTTTAATATTGCTATTTGCCGTTTCTCTATAATAGAAGTGTCAGAGATGAAAGAAAATTAGTAAAATGTATATGTAAATCTTCCTGCTGTCAGAGTCTAGGGCACGCCACAGGACCCAGAGTCAAGTCCCCACCCAACCACGTGCACCTCGAAATTGCACAAGACCCAGACCCAGCCAGCCCCACCCCCGTCAAGCCCTGCTGGGTGGGGGGAGCAGCTTCAGGTCCCCAAGCCCTGCCGAGTGGGGGACACAGCCTCAGGGCCCCTGTCAAGCCCCACTGGGCAGGGGGGGGCACAGCCTCAGGTCCCCCAGTGTACCCTCAGGTCCCCTGGTCCAGCACCAGGCTGGGGGCCACGCCCTGAAGTCTCCCGGACCAGCACCAGGGCAGGGGGCATGGCCTGAGGTACCCATTAAGCCCCACGGGGCAGGGAGACGCAGCCTCAGGTCCCCCGCCCTGGCCCAGCACCACACAGCCTCAGGTCTCTGCTGATTGCTCATTATGACTCATTATGGGAACCCCACCTTTGCTATGGGCACAGCCATCTTGTGTTACGGGAACCCTGCCTCTGCTGTGGCGTAGCCATCTTGTGATGGCATGAGGGTCAATTTGCTTATCACCTCTTTATTATATAGGATTATTATATAGGATGGAACTAAAACTACAGTAACAGATTCTTGCCTTTATTTTACCTCCAACTTCAGTTCATTTTATTTTTCATAGTCAGACATGATGTTGGAATTTCCCACATCTCCTCTATATTCAGGTCCTCTTGAAAATTGAGGAAAATAGTCTTACTATTAACTGATCATAGCTGTTTTGGTGTGCTTAATATGGACTAGTCTTATTTTTTATATCTTTATGCTTTCTTCTTTAAAAATTTTTAGATGTTTATTAGTTCTAGGAAATAGGTAGAGTATGGTTTAATAAGTTTCTTCTTGTAAATCAACATTATTACTAAACTCAACTGGGTTTATTCTAAGTAAGTTTGGTCTGAGAAGCCCAGATATACAGGTAGGTGAGCTGAACTTCAGTTTACTGATAGGGACTTCGTTCTCCATGACTCTAGATCCAAACTGACTAACCTCCATTCTCAGGAATTATCTGGACTGTCCTGTCCGCTATCTGTAAGAAACAATTTTTTCTAGAATTGCCAAACTCTAGGTTGAGACTAGCAGCTTTGTGGACCTTTAGGACATTGATGGCAGTGTTGGTGCTTTTTATTGTGCTGAATACTTGGTCTACTATGGCACACTCCAATGGCCTGAGATTCTGCTAAACTCCTATGGTTAACAGCAAAAGGTGGTGGGATACCTAAATCCCCTATTTAATGCTTGAAATTTGAACATACGTTAAAATTCAGAATGTTCACTCATAGGTGAAGAAGAGTTCCTTAAAACATAGATGCTCTCTTAATGAGAATTCTACACCATAGTCTTTGATTCACATTTTTATGAATGTTTTGGTCTCACTTGTAGCTTTGTTCAAATATTCAGATAATATATTACTTCAATTCTTCATCAAAGCCTTGATCATTTGAATTTCTTATGAGTTCTGTAGAGACTTTCAAAGTCATCTCTGAAAATCTTGCAATGCACATCCTTACAATTCTAGTTTTCTCATTTTGAACATAAAGATAACAAGCATTGCAGTGTTGGATGTGTAGAATGCAGATATGCAATTGCCTGCTGCTAGATGACATAATTACTAGAAACAGTGAAAGGGCAATATTCACTTTTCAAGCCTGCATGGTTATTTCTTTATGTTAATACAACCTTAATTCACACGTAGTATTCTTCAGATGCATTACAGGTATCCCCACCTTACTTCCATTCCTTACCAGCAGTTCATTTTGCAAATTTGTCACCATTACCATGGCTTTCTAATTCTTGTCTTCTTCACAGTTTAAGGATGATTTCCTGAGCTTATTGCAGGCAGTTTCCATTTTATGTACAAAATTATATTTTTATGCAATGTTTTTAAACACTGTTTTTCACCCTGGCTGTGGTAACTCAGTTGGTTGGGCATTGACCCATGCATCTAGGTGTTGTCAGTTCAATACCAGGTCAGGGGTGGTTGGATCAATCTGTGCAGGAGGCAGATCAATGCTTCTCTCACATCAATGCTTCTCTCTCTCTTTCCCTCTCCCTTCCTCACTCTCTAAAACTCAGTTTTAAAAAAATACCTTTTTTTTTTTCATTGCAGCCTGCATTTTGTGCCTCTGCTAATCTTCTCTAAAATGCTTTCCATTTCTTAATTAGGATATTGGAATTTGCTGAGCCAACCATACTTGCTCCAGAGTGACATTCTGAAGAAATCCAGGTGCTGCAGACCTGTTAGAAACTGTCACTCGTATCCGGCTAATCATGGTCCCAGTTTGATTAACTGTTTGCCTTTGTCTGCTGCCCCCAGTGATGTGCTGTCAGTTCTCTCATCTCGATGGCATCTGCAATCTCGTGGAAATGAAACTGCAGTGTAATTACTTCACACTGAACAGAGAAATAAAATCCTCCTTTGAAAAGCTGTGTAGGTGTAAATAGGGTCCTGTATGTGAGGAAATGACTGCCAAGTTTTTATTCACTAAGTAGTTCTCATTTTCTTTCAGACCGTAACAGTATATGAAAATAGCTGGAATTTATAAAGTATCTTTTATCTAAGTTTCACAGTGCACTTAGAGACTATTCTGTGTGCTATTAAGCAAACACATTTCCAGAACAAGTCTACCTAATTGTGCATATTTTAAGAAATAAATAAATAAGGTAAGCATGAGGACATTAACTTCAGGATGAAGTTCCTGAACAATTAAATGTTAAAAGCTGGTCAACTGAAATTGTGTAGTAGATTCAGGAATGATAGGATCTTTTTTTTTTTTTAAAATCTTAATTCATCCAGAAGCCCTATCTCTGAAATAACCATATAGAGTGAATCCCTAGTAAATTCCCTGACATGCTTCCAAATAATCTATTAATGAATTATTGGTCAGCTGTAAATAATTTAGTCCAAACTGCATTTAGTTTTGAATATTTGCATCTGTGATATACTCTTCCAACTTTGCTTAATTATACTGACCATTCTAACAACAACAACAAAATCAACATGGAGCCATGAAATCCAAATGGCTATCGGCAAATGATCTGTGCCAGATGTTGAATATTGCAGAATAAAATATACAAAAATGTTTAACATGGATTCTACAATAAGGTATATATGGAAAGAAATTGGAATACCATTGGAACACATGTTATTTTGTTTTCAAAGTTATTTTCCTGCAGAAAGTCATTTTTAGGAAACAAAAGCTTCAAAAATATATCTATCATTCATAATTCAGGATGGCCTGGTTAAAAAGAGTTATGGGCTTTGAAACTAGATTGCTTTGTATTTCAATTCAGTTCAAAGCATCTACTTCAAATAAGGAAAAGTTTTAGCAACATGTCTGTTAGCCTCCAAAAAACGTTTGACATAACTAATGTAGAAATTTTGTTAAACTTATGTTTATCACACACAAGATACAGCAAATTCACTGCTCACTCATTTGCAACTATATATATTATATATTTATATATATAATAGGTGTATTTACATATATTTTGTCCTTAAAGACTACTGAAAATAGAGTAGAATAATTTCTAATGTATAATTCTGAAAATATTCTTAATAATAAATTTGAGTCCTAAGTAGATTTTAAAATAAAAAAGATATAAAAATAAGACAGCTATGGGCATATTTAGATTTATACTCACTTAAATTTCTTTTGTCTTTTAATTTCTTCCTCATTTTTTTATTTTATAATATCTACAATTCTCTTATTTTCTCAAAGGTGTAAAAATACCAAAAGACCCAATGGAGCATGATTAATTTTGAGTTATTTTCATCCTGTATTTTAAATTTTAAACCCTATGATCACATTTCTTCTTCTAAAAGCTTTGAATAATCTCTAAGTATAACATGTACCAAACAATTTAGGTTGCCTTGAAAATCCTATATCCAGAGTTATTTCATCTGGCATAAAACTGTATGTTTGCATAGGTGAGTAACCAACTATGGCCTGATACAGCCAGTCATGTAATTTGGAATAGAATTTGATTCCTCCGTTTTTATAAAAAAACAATCTTATTTGAAAATGAAAATCACAGCCCATTTGTGTGACCATTTCACCATAACATAAAATTGCATTTTCCCCCAGAAAGGCTAGGAAACCTGAGAAAGGGTTGTTGTTTCATCGAAGAATATGAATTGAATATTATATAAGAAAACTAACTATTTCATTAGGTAATATTAGTAAACCAATGAAACTAGAAAAATTGCTCTCCTGGTAAAATTAAAACTCAGTTATAATATTTTGAAGTTATAAATATATTAAATAAGGGTAAATATGCATTATATATTTCACCTAAAGTAATAAATAAAATCTATAAATATACTATTATTCATACTCTGAGTATTAATTCTTAAAAAGTCATAAAAAGCACTTAATACAATCATTCATCATATAAAGTTTATAGCTATATTTTTTACAAAAATAAAGTAATAGCTTTATAAGCTAAACATATGTAAGTATCAAAATGACAATAATTTATGACATCTTCTTTCAATCAGTATTTGGGCCTATGTAGAAATGATAAATGACAAGTTTTCCCATGGGCTTTTATCTGGTCCTTCACACTGAGTGACCCACATGCATTTCCAAAGATTGTCTTAGAGCTAGAGTTTGTGGCTATGGAACAGACTAAGTTAACTGGACCTGCATGTTTGCATAGGTGAGGGACACTTTGGATTGCTAACTTTGCTCTTGTCAGCTGCCCATTAAGACTGAAATAATAGACCACAGAGATCTAAGCCTCAGGGCAAGCTCCTGGGGCAGGTTTGACTGCTTGTGACCACAGCTGCGGTAAGAACTCCAGATAAAACTGTAGAAAAAGACTTTTAAACTATATTTGTAGCTAGAAGGAGAAATATTTTGGTCAAAAGTGGATGTTATAATGCTTCTATTTGGGAAGAAGCTGGCTATACAACTCCTCTTTTGCTTGCTTTTATCATCTTTATTAAGGAAAATGATGATCTGCAGACCAGTAGGAGAAAAACCAGCATACCAGCACGACTCAAAGGAAATATACTGTATAAGCTGTAGCAATTGTATCAAAAGTCACTAACCCAGGGTCAGTGTTACCAGGTGGTGATGCTGCTTGACCTCTGGGACTCCTCAGCAGTCTTTCATGCTTAATGGGACAATCGTAAATTAATTTGGTCAGTCATTCATTTACTCATTCATTTCACAAATATTAAGCTTACCTTCTGGAGGTTGAAGGCAATTGTGTTAATGAACAGCTGAATTAATGATCATCTCAGAAAGTTACGGATGCTTTAGAAAGTTCTAAGAGGAAGGAGTAATCAATGCTAAGACCTGCAGAGATCATTTTCTTGTTTTGATCACTTCACACTGTTCCCAAATATCCATCTAGCTCCTTTCTCATGCTTTCTTCATATACTATTTTCTCTACCTCAGATGCCTTTTCTGTCTTCTGCTTAGAAAACCCATAATTATATTTCAGGAACCAACAGAAATAACACATGCCCTGTGAAGCTCTCTCCTCACTCAGTTGCTTGAAAAAGAAAGAACTTGCGAGATTACTGTGCTCTATCTAGTCTTTCTAGTCACATTTCATAAATGTCATTCTAACAGCATTTTTCATATTACTGATTTTATTTATTTTTCCTTCTCTTGCCCTATATAGTCTATGAGCTATTTGAAGGAAGGAATTACATATAGATATTTGTTACTATAGACCTTGTTTGGCAAAACTTTTCTGTAGATTGTAAGATACCAAAATATTGCCAGATTGCAAATAATTTAGGCTTGGTAGGCCTTACAATCTTTGTTGCAACTATGACCTCTACCACTGAAGCATGAAAACAGGCATAAATAAAAACGTTTTTGTAAATAAACTAAGTAAAAGTTTATGTACAAAAGCAGGTGATGGGCCAGATTTGGCCATGAGATGTAGTTTGCTGACTCTCATATTTACATGTTCTTTCCTAAATATGGGTAGCTAGAAACTGTATGCTAGATATTGTATTTAAAACAAATGCTTATTATAATAATTTTAAGTTTTCTCAAAAGTATAATCTGCCTCCAGTGTTGAAACATTTAAATGGCTAATAAGTGACAATGCAACACTACCTTTAATCACTATAAAACATTTCATTCAGACTATGGTATACAGACTGATAAAAGCAATCCATATTGGTTATGTTCTTTCAGGTAGGCATATATGCATAACCCATGGACACAAACAATAATGTGGTAAAGACCTAGGCAGGTGGTATGAGTGCAGGGTAGAGGAGATAAATGGAGGGGACATCTGTAAAACTTTCAAAAATAAAGATAAGTTCTAAAAAATGAAAAGAATGCTTAAAATGTTGGGTGAATGTCTTGGCTGAGAATCAAAACATTTGGGTCCTGGTGCTAGAATTGTTACTAATTATGAGACTCTGGGTCAGTGTCTCTCATCTAGCCCTACTAAATACATCAACAGGTCAAGAAAATACTAACTGGGAATGCGCTAAGAATTCTTAGATGAGAGAGAAGACATTATCCTAATATATAAAAACCCAGGGTCTGTATCATCCAAAAACCACCAAAGGCTCAACCAACCAGAAGTCAGTCCTACAGTCAGTGCTGGGTTGCTGTGGTGACCCAGCACTGACTGCCAAGGGGCCTGCAGATCAGGCCCAGAGAGAGGCCTGAAGAGAGAGACAGGGTCTGATCCGCAGCCTCCGTGGCAGCTATTGATCAGTCGTTGCCTCTCTCTTTCTCTTCAGGCTTCGCCAGCAGCTGCACCTCTCTTTCTCTCTGGGCCTCAGCGGGGGCTGCTGATCAGCCCCACTTCTCTGATCAGGCCTGGAGATAGGCCCAGAAACGCTGACTGGCATAGAAACCGACCAATCAGAACCAAATTGGCCAGCATAGGAGGGAAGTTGGGAGCAAGATCAGGCCTGCAGGGGAGGAAAGTTGGGGGTAAGATCAGGCTGGCAGGGGAGGACAGTTAGGGGTGATCAGGCAGGCAGAGGCAGTTAGGGGTGATCAGGCCAGCAGGGGAGAGCAGTTGGGGACAAGATTAGGCTGGCAGGGAAGGACAATTGGGGGCAAGATAAGGCCAGCAGGGGAGTGCCATTGGGGGTGAGATCAGGCTGGCAGAGGAGGGCAGTTGAGGGTGATCAGGAAGGCAGAGGCATTTGGGAGTGAGATCAGGCCATCAGGGGAGAGCTGTTGGGGGTGAGATCAGGCCGGCAGGGGCAGTTAGGGATGATCAGGCAGGCAGGCAGAGGCAGGCAGGCAGGCAGCGGCAGTTAGGGGCAATCAGGCAGGCAGGCAGGTGAGTGGTTAGGAGCCAGCAGTCCCAGATTGTGAGAGGGATGTCCGGCTGCCACAGGGATCGGGCCTAAACTGTCAGTTGGACATCCTCCAAGGGGTCCCCAAATGAAGAGTGTGCAGGCTGGGCTGAGGGAACAACACCCCCCCTGCTCTGTGCACGAATTTCATGCAGCAGACCACTAGTTTGGAATAAAAGCAACAGCATATGTTCTTGAAAGCAGTGTTCTCAACTTAGAGGCAACAGTCTTCAGAAGGAGAAAACAGAAAAATCTAACCAAACAATACCCAGAAAAATAAGATTGGAGTTACTGCCTTGGCAAAGAAGACCCCTCTGACCTTCCACAGGGAATGCTAACTCATTCTCCAATGAGTGTGGGGAGGTCACACCTTAGCAAGTCCTGGAGCAACTGACAGAAAACAAAAATGAACTAACAGAAAATTGCTGGAAATAGAGACTGAATGAAACAGCAAACATCTCAGCCACATCAGAAAATCTCACTTGTGAAAATGAAAATGCCTTTAGAATCAGATGAATTAAACAATGGTTTCCAAACTTTAAAACCATGGTTTTCTGAGGACTGGGGATTTGTTTCCATGCAAAATTGGCTATTTTTATCTCCCTGGGGGAAAAAAAGAAAAATAAAAAGAAAAAAAAAGAATATTTCATTGTAGGAGAGTGTGGAGTTTGTAAGGAATCTCAAGAAAATAAACATAAAAATGGGTTTGAGGTTAATGAATTTGTGGTAGGAATAAAAGAAAACTTGCAGCTGATATTAAAAGGCTGGGAGGCCACCTCTTGCTATAGAGTCCTCTGAGCTTGCCTTGTCACCTCATATATCGATTTAATGAGTGCCACACATCTGAGATTATGTGTACAATTTAGAAGAATGCTCACCCACAATAGATGATAAAAATCCTACAATATCCTTAGTTCTTAGTTCTTCCCTCCTATAACTGATACTCTGTAAAATTATTAACGTATAGCAGGAATGATATTTTTAAATTTTGTTTCCTATTTAGTTTTAAACCAGAAACAAGAAATGCTAGCTCCTGGTTTTTATTTTTTAATTAAATTTTAAATGTTTATTTATTTATTTATTTTAATTAAAAAGGAAACATACTGTCAAGTATTTAATTGCCTAGTTGACAAAGTTGTTGCATTCTGGTAGTTCTATACTTTCAGCACAACACAGTTTCATAACATGCATCAATGTTATGTGACAAGATACCCTAATATCCTAGTACTAAAGTTTAACTAATTGTGTTTATCACTGGAAACTCATATAATTATAATCATTTTTAAAACAATGCTTAAAGGAAATTGCCCAGGCTGGCCCCACCCCCCAGCAGGGACCCCCCACCCCGATCCAGGGCCCTCTTCAGGGCAGGCCAGCC